>NW_023425366.1:89097189-91497189 GCF_014108415.1 Molossus molossus
CTTGGTTCTGAGTGGTGGATGGATGGATACTCAGCAGTCCAGTCTTGGTCTTCTGCCTGGAACTCTTCTCCTCTCACTGTTCACATGGCTCCTTTTTATTCTTCAAACCTCAGAGGCCTTCCCTGGTCACCCAATGTGACATTGGACCTTCTCTTTGTAATTTTCCACAGCAATCTGTTTTGCAACCTCATTGCTCTTCACAATACGAAAATATGTTTGTTTACTGACTATATTTAAGGGCAGTCTAGTGTGTCTGTTCTGTCCACCCCAAACATCCTAAACAATTAGCACAGTACCCAGGGTGCGGCAGGTGCTCAAAAAAATATTTGCTGAAAAAAGGCACAACAAAGTATTGTGTATTTTTTCAAGAATTGTGCTTTTCCGTTTCTGCCAGATTAATGGTAAACACATCAAAATTTTATGGACAGCCTGAGAGTTAAAATGCTGATGATATTTCTCTCACCAAAGATGTTTTATTATTTTTTTAAGTACTTCATCTATTCCTGAATTGTTAATCAAATCACCATTGGCGGTCTGGGAAGAAAGTAAAATGTTGTTCACAAACCAAAGTTAAATATCAAATTAGAGGATCAAAATCTTTAAAAATCTTAAATTGTCAGAGGACCAATCGCAATACTTAAACATAAACTGAAAGGTTTTCCAAATAACATTTCACGTAATCTAAGTGATTATAATAAAAGTAGGGTTGTAAACAACTATACCCAGACCCCAGAGGAATCCAAGATATACTATTATTGTGGTTTAAGGAGCAAAGAATTCCAGGGCTATTTAATGCCACGATACAAGCAGAGCAATAGAGATATTTACAACTGGCAAAGTAACACTCAAAACTCGGCTCCAGAGTCCATATTGCCAATGAATTCACCAGGTGCCATCAGCTTTCCAGAATTCATTTATTTAGCAAATACTTATTCATACTCTTAACATGTTCTAGTTTACATTCTCTTAGAATATTAGCTTAATTGTCATAACAATTTTTTGAAGAAGGTACTATTAATATATCATTTTTTAGTTATGGAAACTAAGTCCTGCACACATTAAATAACTTTGGAGATGGTAAGACATGGACCTGGGACTTGAAATCAGAGAGTCTGACTCCCAGGTCAGTGACCTCAACCTCTATACTCCAGGGGTACCTTGTACTTTGAATTTAGTCTTTCAACATTTACATTTTTCTTTATTCTTCCCACAATCCACCTTTGAAACATGTCCCATGATTTATAAGGAATGTTTTTTCATCAGCCTTTAGCTTTTCTCACCCCGTTGAATATCTATTTAGCTTTTCTTTCCTTGTTGTCTTCTAAAAAGGACCATCTGTCCCCGGGTTGAGGAATTGGAAACTGGGAGCTATAAATTTGGGAAAGTAAGTAAAACTCATAAGACAGTCATATCTAAGAAGACTGAAAACCTTACCTAATTTTCAGATCTAGTCTTTCTTCCCCAAAGCTATTTGGAAATAGGATTTATTCTGGTTTGGAAGAGTGGTAATTATCATGATTTCACTGACAGCTTTGTTCTGCTTCTTAGAGGTAACCAGTTCTAATGTCTTTGTAAGGCATATCCAAGAGCGAAAAGTTAACCCAACTAAAAGCTGCTTAAAGATAAAGCCAGACACTAGTCCATTATAGCTTTAATCCCCACAAGTTCTAAATCCCTTTATTTCATTTCATAACACGGGCATCCAATTATCTCAAAATGCATATTTTTGGTCTCAAGGTAGAAAAGATGAGTTAAAGGTGAATTACTTGTAAGGACAACAGAACTCTGAGTCCAAGTGGATATATATCCTAGTAATACGCAAAGCACAGATTACATGCTCCAACAAAATTATTATCAAGATGAAGGAGGGAGATTTTGTAGTTGCCTATAGGTCTAGGTACAATTAAATATACAGTACAATAATCAATGATAAGTAATCACAGGTCTCATATTCTACAGCTAGGGCAGGTCCGAATGTGACATGGTGTTCGGAAGTTGACCTGCCTTCCTCTTCCAATCATTGAACCGCGCTCAGCTGACCTGCATTCCTTTTTAAAACAGCCTAATCAAATTCATCATGGATATCAAAACTTCCAGCTAGAGATTTAATCTGTGTTTATGCACATGTGTGAAATGTCTAGCATTTAAATGTGTCCTTGCCTATGACATCTCCATGCTTACAGATTATGAATTTCACAAGACCTCCCAGCCATAGTTTTCTAATCTTAAATTAATTCTCTTCCTCTTTCCCTCCATCTCTCTCTCTCTCTCTCTCTCTCTCTCTCTCTCTCTCTCTCTCTCTCTCTCCGTCCCCCACCCCCTTGCAAATGGAAAGAAACAAGACAATTCCTAGTCAGGGCCAGACTTCCCCAGATAATGTTTGGTATTATGCACACTGGCATGTATCAGGGAAACATCCTGGGAGGGAAAGTCAGGGCTTCCTCCTAAAAGGGTCTCTCCCCTCTCCCTCCCCACCCTTTCTCCCCCTTTCTTTCCCTCTCTGCCTCTCTCCCTCTCCTAAAAATCTTTAAACTATAGGATATACCAATTGTTGAAAGAACCCATCCTGGGCCTCCATATTAGAAATTATTTATCTGTCCTATTGGTCCAAGTCGGAAGGTAGTTTAACCTAGCAGGCAAATTACTAACTTGAAAGCTCTGGAAAATATATTAATCCCATGGTATAGCATAGAGAATCTGGCTGAGTATTTAACAGCTACAATATTATATACACAGCATGTTATGAAAGTATGCATGCTGACCATTTGGCAACTTTATAGCATTTTTATTTAGCCCTAAGTTGACTATTCTGATGTAGAAAAGTTCTGCATTTCACAAATAGAAAAAAAACAAAAAACAAAAAAAAAACTAAGAAAAAGCTTAATAATAAGGCTGTACAATTTGAAGGATTTCAAACACTGCTCAGTTGTCGTGGGAGAGGTTGGGTATTTTACTTACAGACACAAATGTTAGATGTAAAACTTTGCTTTCAAATAACTATTTAATGGCTAAATAACAGATACCTGACCTCAATAATAGGGTAGCTATTAATGAAGATGAAAAGAGAGACAGACAGATTAGAATCCGAAGGAGGAAAGAATGTATCAAAGACAGAAACCAGACAAGTCAGATTGATTTGATTCGGGCTCTTGCTATATATAGGAAGAGCACCCTCAGTCCCTGTGTTTCTGCAGAGTGATCCGCATTAGATTTTTATGGGGAGGAACAGACAAGTTACAGGTGGGGTGACTTACAGTTGACATTATTTTGCAATCAGGGGAAGTCTAGGTCAGTTAGCTGAACAGGAAATGTTTTTCTCTGTGTCTCGAAAGTTTCAGGGGACAAACAGTTTTAATCTCAGCTATTCATTCATGAGACAAAGAATGGAAAGTTGGAGGGTCTGTGTCTGGTCTTGTCAGCACATTCAGGCAGAAAGGGAAAAATCTGTGTTTGGCCTTGACATAGGTAAACAAGAGAGTCATCTGTGAACCTTATGAAGTCATGAGAAAGCGTGGACCGCGGATTTTATCAAAGTAATTTAGGGAGGTGGCTCTTTGCGGTAAGCCATTTCCCGGAACACAAAAGGTGGGGGCATTTCTCAACCACTGCTGATTTCTGAGAGCACAGGGATCAGGCAGGTTTCATCGTGGTCAATGGCAACCTGATTCAGATTGGAGGCGTCAGTGGACAGATAGAGAGATGTGATACTACGACCCAAGGGGAGTCCATTCAAATAGAGTGGAAGGCAACAAGCTACCATGGACGGGAAAAGGCTTTCCATATAACATATTCAGAAAAAAATGACTAAAGATAATGTGGGTGGAATCACTGGAAAAAGAGACCAATCCACTAGGCTTAGGTTGCTGCAGAAATACCATTTTAAAATCACAACTGAAGGTTTACAAATAAGCTTAAGACCATCGCCCAGGGCCAAGGTGAAGTGTGAGCCCAAGTCAACCTCAAGAAGAACTAAGTGCTAATCTGCAAAACTCTGGCCATTAGGTTAAAGTAAGTGTAGTTAAATCCGGTCACGAAACATGTATTGCCAGCCCAGACAGAGTTTGATACAGAGTTCCTCTAGGTATCCCAGCAGCTTCGCAGATGCACGGTGCTGTCTGCTGACAACTCATTGAGGAAGAGGAGCACAGAGGGAAAGATCGTGGCCCCAGATCATTTGATTTTACCAAAAAACCTTTGTAGACAGTGTCTTTGTATTTTTGTCCCAGGCTGCACAGGGCAAGACATTTAGTCATCTGATGGTATTTTTGCACATGGCCTAATTGTCCCCATTTGAAAAAAAACCAACAACAAAACTTCCAGTGATCTCTAAGAAGAGGTAAAGCAATGTAATAGGATTAATTGGAATCCCCGGATAATCTTGGTGAATCTGATTAACAACCCATAAAATTTCTTCTCTACCAAATCTTTTATTGAAGCTGCAATATTATAAGCAGCTAAGCTGCTGGACTTCAATTTCATCTCCCTCTCCAAGTCTAACTTGATTAGAAGTATTCAGATGAAGCAAAAGGCTAAAACTTGCCCCAACAGGAGAGAAAAGAAGAAATATTAAAGGGAAAAATCATGGGAAAGGGAAGAGATGACCATAAAAAATAGGTCAGGTGAGCAATGCTAAATTCCTAGTCACACTCAGCTCAGGCATACAAAGACACACGGATGCACCAAGATGAGCACAGTCTAAATAAGACATTGAAGATAAGGGAGGTGTGTAGGTGGAAAAGGAGGCAGGAAAAACATCTGAGCATGTCCTACAACCAGGTGGAAAACTGGGTGAAACGATGTATTTGTATACTCATTCCTTTCTCTGTAAAACTCAAAAATGTTCAAAAACTGGGTTCCTAATCATTCTTTGCCAGTCACATTAAAAACACACACACACACACAAAAAAAAACTCTTGTTTTTGTGCTTATTTCCAAACGTGAAACTGCCATAGAATTTATACTTCTGTTCAACATCTATTTCCAAACTTAAGCTCTATGGCTTTTACGTAAAATATTCAAAATTTTATATTTTATAAGATCTACAATGACATGTATGTGTTCATACTTCCTCAGCCTATTATCTACCAAATATTCTGGGTATGTTGTAGGATGCACTTCCTTGTCCTCTTGTGATTGGTGGAGCCACATGTCTAGTTCTGGCTAATGAGTTGAGAACAGAAGCAGCATGTGTAACCTACTGAGCTGGAGCATTTGATTCTTGGTATAAGACCCTCCAGGGTTCTCTTTCCCTCACTGGAGTGACCAACAACACTGCTGTTAGTCGCTGCTCCATTAGGCTGGAATGTTAAAGTGAAAAAGACATGAAGCCCAGTTGCCAGGTGACCTGAAATTGTTGTATAATGAAAGCAAGACATTTTTATTCATTTGTGGAAGTTTTGGGTTGCTGTTGTTTGTTACCACAGCAAAACCTAACCTATCCTGACTGATACACATTTACATAAGAAGTGTGATCTGATTCTTGATAAAAATGCCTTATAATTACTTGCATATATTTGCACAAGCAAAGGAAACAAACGGCTCCAGAATAAAATAAGTCTGGCCCACCTGAACTATACAGTTCCCAACCAGAAATCAGAATGTCAATGAGAATTAACAATCCCAAACTTTAATATTGAGTGAGATATTTTCTTAAGCAAAAATCTATACTTAAAGAATAGGATAAAAAGCTCTATCTGAACACAGGCAGTTTTATAGCAGGTTTATCTAATTTTTGTAGCACAATAAAGATAGATTGTGGAAACTTGGTAAGCACATAGAGGCAGATGTTTAATTGTAATAATTGAACCAACAGTTCCACGGCAGCTCTTTGGCAGATGATATACAGTGAAATCCATGTACTAATTATTTTCAGTAGTTAACTCTTGAGTTTTAAAGTGTGCTCAGTGTTGAAAATCTAAATATAAGTACTATGAACGCCCTTGGCGTCTCGATGGGAACTTGCAGTTGAATAGTAGGGGATAAGAAATGGAGGGGAAGCAGAAGTGTGGCCAGGGCTCTAAGAGGTGCACACTCCTGATGTGGTAGACATGAGCGGGGGATATTCTGAAAGGGGGTAAACGGTCCAGCAGCTGTGGCTGCTAAACCATTCCGCTGTTACTAACTAAGCTATAGAGGCAGTTGCTTGATTAGAAAAGTGATTATCTCAGACTGGTTGGTAGTAAGAAGCCCCTGGACTAGTCAGAGCAGGATTTTTGGCTTACTGAAAAGCCAGGAAGCTGGCTGTCTTGCCATCCAATCTAAAATCTAGCAGCTCTGTTTCAACCCAAGTACTGGAATATCAATTTGTAGTTTATGATTTGGCAGGAGTTTGCACAGGAGAAGTAAACCAACAAAGTGTCCAAGCAAAAGCAAACTCCCAGCCTGTGTAGAAGAGTGGATATATGCATTTAAATCACAGTGTAAAAATACTCATAGAAACCATGATTAAATATGTAATCAAAAACATATTAGAAACAGAATAAACCATAAAAAAAGAACTATAGAAAAATGAGAGAATATCTGAAATGACATCTCAGAGATTGCTTTTTAATTCCATGGCATGCCATTCTTTTGGTTATACAAAAACTGACAACTTTCTTTTCAGGGACAACCCATTTTCTGTACATGCAATATAATTGGGTCCCTTCTTGTTGAACCATTTAAATTAAGTTAACACCTGGCTCATTGTTACAGCTTGTAGATGTTTGGGGCAGTTGGAAGAAGATACCCATTTATAGTTCTTCAATAAGTTACTCCTTCAATAAATTAAAATTTGATTTTTAAAAAGCAGGCTATCAAAATATTTAAGAAGATGACAATGAAAGTATGTTGCCTATACAACATGCTACGGGTGACACCAATTCTATGCATATCTATTGGATGGAAGCAAGATGTGCTTTTCTCAGAGTTTACGTTAGGCAAAAAAAAAAAAAAAGGCATTTTTATTTTAACCAGATGTGAACAAATTAAACCCAATATTTTCAAGTATTTTTAGTGCCATATGATGTCATCTGATTTTATATTTTCTACTGAGGGATAATGTGTATTTTTAAAATTGTGAAGCCACTTTCCATGTATGTACTTAAAATCTTATATATGATAAATTACAATAAACAAATTACAACACTGCAGAACATGCTCTTGGCTGTTTATTCAAAAAAGCAAAGAGAGAAATTCAGTTTCTCAATAGGAAATGGAATTAAAAGCATGTGAATGTGCCTGGCCAGTGTGGATCTGCAGTTGAGCATCGATCCATGCACCAAGAGGTCGCCGGATCATTCCTAGTCAGGGCACATGCCCAGGTTGTGGGTCAAATCCCCAGTGGGGGGCATGTAGGAGGCTGCCAGTCAATGTTCCCTCTCATCTATGTTTCTCTCTCTCTCTCTCTCTCTCTCTCTCTCTCTCTCTCTCTCTCTCTCACTTCCTCTCTAAAATCAATAAAGAAACAAAAAAAGTTTTTTAAAAGCATGTGAATGTCTTCTGCTGGCCTCCTAGGTAGTCCTTATTTCAGTGACTGTAGGTAACACGCACTGGCTCCCCATTTTCTTGTCCAAATAGGTCCAGGACAAGGATAGCCCTGCCACGCCCTCCTAATAGTACAGCTGCCTCTTTCCTGAAATACAAAAGAGCAGCCAGTGGACTCCAGAGGCCCTGCGTGCAATAGTACACTACTCATCCAGGGAACCCCAGACTTTAAACCACCAGGTCCCTCCTTTTTTATGGGTAACAGTTTCAGTGACAGGCTCCCACATGACACTCATCCCCATTTCACTAATCCAGACAGTGCTGAGGTTTTCAGGGTCCTGGTGCCACCCTGTCCTCTGGAATGGGCTAGGAAAGGAGGTGTCCCTAAACAGAAGGACCAGAACTTGCTTCCTCACATTTTTCTCGGGGTCAGCCTCAGGCAAGCTGCCACACCCTGGAGCAAAGGTGTCACCCTCAATGGCTTTCCTGAGTGAACTTCCCGGAGCCATCTCTCCTGGGAAAGAGATTTCTTAAAAACCATTTAAAGCTTTCCAAAGGGCGAAAGCGAGATGGTCGTGAGCCAACGTTACCATAAATGATTCCACTCTCCCTACACTCATTTCAGAAGTAAGGAAGGAAAGAGACAGTCATCACTGCTGGCTTGCCATCGCCTCACCCAGCGCGCCCCCGCTCCCCGCCCTAATTAAGAAAGACGCTAAAAGTTAATAAAGTGGTGTCTTAAGCGTTGCTGAATTAAAAAGCCATTACTTCAGACCAAATTCTCCTCCAGCCACCACGCACACTTGAGCACAAAACCTGGGCAGGACCCCCTTGCCCTTCACTCCGTGGTGAGGTCTGGGGCAGGCTGGCAGGGCAGGGGCGGCAGGACCGGGGCTGGAGACCCCACGCCAACGCAGGATGCTCGGCCAGAGCCCGAGGCACAGCAGTTCCCCAGGACCGTGCCCACGCGCCGTCCCCCTGCCCAGTCTCTCTCCCCGGTTTCGGCTGGAGCCCTGGAGAGGTCGGAGGACCAATGAGGTGGCAGCGGTTGGCGCACGGATCCCCGTGAAGGGCGATTTCATTTCTAGGGGGAGAGGCCGCTAAGTGAGCAGGGTGGGGGCGGAGGAGGGCGAGGAAGCGGGGGAAGTAGGAGGGGAGGGGACGCCGAGCCAGGAGAAGCACAGGCAGCGGGTACCCGCGCGGAAGGTGAGGAGAAAGAGCAGGTTGGCGGCAGGCGCCGGCGGGCCGGCGGGTCGCGGGGAGGGAGCGGGAGGGAGGGGCGTGTGCGGCCGGGGGGCCGCGCGGAGGCGGGAGGGGCGCTGTCAGTCAGGCCAGCGGGGCTCCCGGCCGGGGGGCGGGCGCCGGGCGCGCGGCGGCTCCAGCAGCCTGGGCAGTGGCGGCCGCGCCCCCGTTCCCGGGGTGCGCTCAGCGTCCCTCCGCGCCGGCTCGGGGCTCGGGCGCCCCGGGACTGCCCCCGCCCGCGCGCGCTCTTTGGGGGGCCCGGGGAGCGGCGCCGGCGGCCGGCCGCATTGTGACGTAGCGGGGCCGCGGCAGCGCCTCCACCGCCCGCCCGCTCCTGCGGCGGCTGTTCCTGCTCCCGCCGCCGCCGTCCGTCCGTCTGTCCGTCAGTCCGTCCGCGCTCGGGAGCCGCCGACGCGCCGGGCGTCCCCTGTGAGTGCAGGTCCAGGGCGGGTGCCGCAGGGGGGCAGGGGCGGCGCGGGCGGCCAGCCTTTCCAAGTTTGCAGCGGGCGACTCCGGCGGGTGTCGCCCCTGCTTCCCCAGCCCTCGGGCCCCCTTTGTGCCGCGGGTCCGGGCTGCGCCGGTAGCGGCGGCGACTCTGCGGAACGGGTTTGGGGGAAGGTCTCTATAGTAACGGCGGCCGCAGCTGCTTTACTCGCGGGAAGGGGGAAATAGCCCCCGCCTCGGGTCCCCGGGATTGTTCTATTCATTGCCCGTTTCCTGTGCTCATTTTTCTCGCTGCCACCACGGACCGTATCGGAGGCAGGGATGGGCATTGCGGCTCCTGAGAACAGAGATAACGAAGGGTGAAGTAATAGCAGTAACAACAGAACCTTCAGTAGTAACAGGCGCCGAAGGGGGACCCCCGGGGTCGCTGCCGCCCAGGGGTAGCCCCTCGCTCATCAGCACCGCGGGGCCGGTCTGCCCCGTCCAGCCCGGCTCCGAACGCATCCCTCCACCACTGTCCTGCGTCCTGGGCCAGCCCGTGTCCATTTCAGCCGGGCACGGTTCTCTCTTGGCCTTCCCTTGGGATGACTTTTCATCTGCAGGTGGTAAGTGAGGTGAACTGGTATTTGGGCTGTTGTCAAATGCCATGTTTTGTTTATTTCATTTTTATGAAAAGAGGGAAAATTATGAGCCATTACTGGCAGCCATACAGTTTCCACAGGAAATACTAGCATTCTTTGAGGAACACGCTACTGCTTGCAGAGAAGAAAGTCTTTAGGAAACAAAAAGGCAACAGCATTGTTGCTCATTTTCAATGGACCGCTAGGAGAAGGGAAACCGTGGTTGTTTTTTCCTGTGGGAAATGTTGCTTTCCTTGGGAAAGTTAATTAAGGGAGCTTACTGTCGGTATCCGTTTTCGCCTGCTGGTAGCTGGGCTGCACTCCTCTTGGCTGTTACTGACAAGTGTCCATCAAAGAGCCCGGAGGAAGAGAGAACCACTGCAGGACAGTCTCACCACACACCACGTGTTGTGGAGCCCGGCCAGGGTGCAGTTTGCAAAATGAAATAAGGGCTGTCTGGGGAGGTTTATGAGGATTACATGTGTGCAGAGTCTGTCAATTCTCCAAGGTGTCACTCTAAACACGTCATTTCCAAGCACCACTTTCCTTGCTGAATCTGCAGGAAGGCAAAAACCTAGTTCTCTCATTATAGAGCAGACATCCCATTTGGGAATGGGTTGAAATCTGTATTTCATTGGTAAATATTGAAATTTTAAAAGGCAAAAAGAGCAAGATGTAGGAAAGCAGTATGCTAAATGTGTTCACATCTGGGAGAGAATGTCCATTGGGTATTTCTGAAACATCTCAGTGTTAAATTACAGGCAGCATGGTTAGAGTGCAGGGAGACACCTTAAAGGTGTCCTTAAAGCTATTTGAAAAAGATGTCACATTTTGGTACCAATCACAGAAGTCTCTCTGGAAGGCCATACTAACTGAAGATTACTCATAACCCAACATGTAGGAATTCCCAGGTCTAGAATCAGAGAGAAAAAGATGTTGCTTCTCTTAAGAATCTTTGGATATCTCAGTTAGAAATAAAATATTTAAGCCCTGGCCGGTTTGGCTCAGCGGTTGGAGCGTCGGCCTGCGGTCTGGAGAGACCCGGGTTTGGTTCCCACTAAGGGCGCGTACCTCGGTTGCAGTTTGTCCCCAGCCCTGGTCGGTTGTGTGAGTGGCAGCCACTCGATGTGTCCCTTCACATCGATGTTTCTCTCTCTCTCTCTCTGTTCCTCTTTCTCCCTCCCACTCTACCTGAACAAAAAATGGAAAAATGTCCTCGGGTGAGGATAAAAAAAAAAAGAAATAAAATATTTAAAAAGGATATACTTTTGAATATAAACTTCATTTTTACCATAGCAAGATTTCATGCAAAAAGATAAGATAGTAGATTTGAAATGATGATGCCTTTGTTTTGTCGTTTACCATGTGTTGATGTCCAAAAGGTAGTGAGAAAAGCAAATGAATTTCTCTGTCTACTGTGTCACAGCTTAGCTAATTCCAGGCGGTTGTTCTGGTGCAGGTGTGCAGTGGAAATACAGAACAGAGGCCAAGAAACGCGTGTGCTGTTGTTTTGGAAGGAATCGTAGCAGTACTTACTGCTCTTAAGAGGAGGGAAACCCACACAAACATCTAACACAAACAAATGTCTTTGATATTATCAGAGAAAGCCTAGAGCTGTGTTTTCTTGCCAGATTTAAAGCATTTCTTGTCAAAAGAGGAAATCTCTCAAGGAGCAGGTGCATCATTATAAGAAACACAAGGGAATTTCACTTTTAAATGCAAAATCTAATTGAACAGCAAGGAGAAAGTCAATGACATTCTTAGAGTAGAAGCCTTGTTTTTGGCAGTCTGTCAGATCAGGGTTGTGAACCACATAGGAGAAATATGTGTCTTGGGAGAAAAATAATATCCTGGTGAAAATCAAACAGTTGCTTCTGTGAAACTTTTACCCTTATATATTTGTTTCTTTGTGCCCCTTTTCATTGGTACGCAGGTTCACGTGCAAGAATTGTCTGAAAATGAATCAATAATAACGGTTTAGTATAATATTTGCTATGTATGACTTTGCACTTTATAGGTTAGATAACTAGATTTTATAGTTTATGATTTACATTCTTATTAGATCTTTTTTAAGCTTTAAAATAAATGATAAAAGTATGCATTGAAATGATGAATGTTAATTGATAATGGTTGACGACTGGGCCCTGAAAAAGTACTAGTTGATTCCTAAATAGTCATTGTGGATTCATTTTATGCCTCGGTGAGATATAAAAATATAAAATGCACAGTGTCCTCAGAAGGAACTTACAAAGAGGGAAATAGGACACATTAACATTTAAATAATGGTACAAAACATGAAGAAGATTATCTTATGATGGAGTGCCCAAGACACTAAATAGTAATTGAAAGAAATTCCTAGGAGAAAGTGACAAAATTAGCTTAGATGTTTTTTCAGTTATCCTTTGCTGCATAACAAATTACCCAAAAGTTCTTGCTTAAAATCACAACTATGGCCAATGATTCTGTGGTCAGCAGTTTCGGGCTGGCTTCAGCTAGGTGATTCTTCCGCTGCTCTTGGTTGGATTCCCTCAGGCATCTTCAGTCAGCTAGTGGGTTCACTGGTGACAGGATGATCCCGAATGGCCTCACCTATGTCTGGCAGTTACTATGTGTTGGCCAGGTTAACAGGTGACTGGGACATGTGCCTCCCATTCTCTAGCCTACTAGCCTGGGCTTCTTTACATGGCAATCAAGTGGTGGTCTAAGGGCACCAAGAGAGCAAACCCCAATTTAAAAGTGATTTTTAAGCCTCTGTATCACACTTGCTACTCTCCTATTGACCAGGTCAAGTCACATGGTCACCCCAGATTTAAGGGGTGTCCAAAGACCCCACTTACAATGAGAGAAAGCTGCAAAAAATTGTAGCCTCCCCGCCCCCCGCATCTACTATGTGTTTGAGAACACTTGTTCCAGCAATGTTTTCTGAGGAATAGTGTACTGTGAGACAGAGATGGGCGGAGCCTGCTTGTAGATCGCCCAGAACTGAGGTTAGGGAATTGCTCTGTAATCATTATCCTGTCATCTGTGTTCTGTAAACTGTGGGGAGAAGAGGCATGACATGGGGATAATAACACTTTAGCCATATCCTTCTGCTGGTGGCACTGGGATCGTCTGGAGACAGTTGACTGGTGGCAGCGTCAGCAGACCATTGTTGGGAGGTGAAAAGGCTCTGACAGAGTTGGAGGCAGAGAGAATGGGAAGGAAGGGATCTATCCAGGAGATCCCATATTTAGGAATAGGTGACTGATAATAGGAGGTTAGTGAAAGCCTAGAGTCAAAATCATTCTGAGACTTAAAAAAGCTTGAGTGACTGAAAGAATGGTTGTGCTGTTGTGAGAAAGAGAAATCAGTAAGTGATTTATTTGGGGGTGGAGGGGAGGAGAAAAATTCAGTTCCAGAAAGGTCAATTAAAAGAGATAAATTGAATGTGAAAGTACTTTGTAAGCTGCAGAGTATGCTATGAATGTTAGCTATTGCTTAGTGTTTAAATCACAGTGGATGGTATATAGTCAGATTCCTCTCGTTGTAAAGCAGCAGAAGATAAAATGAATCATGGAGGATATCCTAAGAGTCAGAGGAAGTCAGATAAGAACCATTCTCAGGATGGAAACGGAACCACTCTTGGGCAGCTGGGGAATAGGAACTGATGTTCTTTTTCCTGAGGCACAGCTGGAGGTCTGCCCTTGGAGTACTCTGCCCTTGGACTTAACACAGAAGGAAAGAAAACGCTTTTGGCATAGTGTCAGTGGCATGCACACTGCTGAGCCCGAGGCATTGATTGACAGCCTCACTGAGACAGCACACAATAGGGAATAGGCAGTAGGTAGGTGCTTCCGCAAAGGACATGGGAACACTGCTGTCAGAAGTGAGAATGGACAAAAGGTGACAAAACCGCCCTGGCTGGTTTGGCTCAGCGGTTAGAGTGTCGGCCTGCAGTCCAGAGAGACCTGGGTTTGGTTCCCGCTAAGGGCGTGTACCTCGGTTGTAGTTTGTCCCCGGCCCTGGTTGGTCGTGTGGGTGGCAGCCACTCGATGTGTCCCTTTCCCATCGATGTTTCTCTCTCTCTCTTCCTCTCTCTCCCTCCTACTCTGTCTGAACAAAAAATGGAGAAATGTCCTTGGGTGAGGACAAAAAAAAAAGACAAAACCTGCACCCACCTACCAGGGATGGACACTTGAAGATTTATTTGGGCCTTGCTACTGGGAAGCAGACAGGGCAGGAGGTAACAATTTAAACATATTTATTTAGAGGAGTAGGTGCATTAATAAAGGTTAAACCCATGCGAGGGGTGGGTTTTTCTCGTAGAGGGAGAGTAAAGAAAGAACAGAGGGCCCAGCACAATGTGTCGTCCAGGCCTCTCCATAAATGTCAGTAGATATTTTATTGGACGAGAGAGAAATGCAAAACATGTTCTGCTTTTTCACCTAAGGGCTCAGTTGAAGTGCTGCTTCACTGGCTTTGTTTTATAGAAGGCCAGTCATTCAGGTGGTGTCTTTAACGTCAAGTACAGCTGTTGGGCCAGACAGAAACACCTGGGCTCTCTAACATGGTACAATTAGTCTGAACAGCATACACAGCTGTTCTTTATGGAAGGGCTTTGGATGGACCAGCTCAAACCAAACATAGAGTTTTATAATTTCTATTGTTTGAGTCAAAGAACCCTGAAGATACTCAGTAACTGTTAACTTAATGAGTGAATGTGCCGTCGCTGGTGCAGTAACGTTTTCTAAGGCAGTCTGGCTTGGCTTTTCATTATTCACGGTAGAATTTGCTATAAAGTCCCTAAATGCCTTGTGCAGATTTAAATATTTTAAGATACTATTATCACAGTAATGTAGATTTTTATAATCCACCACTCACAAAAGTACCTTTTTTGAAACTCAGTTGTCTTCACTTTTTGTATTTGTCAGGACTCTTGGCAGCAAGTCGCAGAAACCCAGTCTGTACTTGCTCAAGTAGGAAGGGCCGTATCCTGGCTCCTGTATTGAAAAAGTTCAGGAAGGATCCACTTCTGAGTTTCCTCTCGGTGTCTTGGTGGTAAAGTGATCAGCAGCAGCTTCGGGCTTAAACCGTGCAGGGAAAGGGAATAATTCAGGATTAACTTTAATTAGACCACTTTGATCCTGTGCCCATGTCTGAACCAGTTTTAAGGCCAGAGATTGGGGCCTTTGGGAATGGGAGGGTGTCTGTGTGAGGAGTGGGGGGCGGGGGTGGAGGAGGTGCAAGGGAGTGTGGTCAACAACCCTCTTAAACCAAATGACCTGAGTGCATGGAAGGCATGGTTTCTTAAAAAAGGAAATATTGAAAACGAAGAGTGGATTCTGTGCAAGCAGAAACAGCAGGTTCTATGTTATCTTTATTCCCTGGAGGATAGTTCATCCTCTCACTGGGCTGCCAGGCCATAGACCTGGGAATGGTCCTGATCTCACCCCCACCCCTCCCTCCATCTGATCAATCTGCTGATCTCTCAGTCTTCCTCTTGCTCTTCCTCCTTTAGTTTAGACCTGCCCTGTCTCACTCTTTACAAGTCATCTCTAAAATGCTACCTCTGGCCGGTTTGGCTCAGCAGTTAGAGCATCCGCCTGCAGACCGGAGAGTCCCGGGTTTGGTGTCCGCTAAGGGCACGTGCCTCGGTTGCAGCTTAGTTTGTCCCCACCTCGGTTGGGGTTGTGTGGGTGGCAACCAATTGATGTGTCTCTCTCACATCAATGTTTCTCTCTCTCTCTTCCCCCCTCTCTGCCTCCCGCTCGATCTGAAGATAAATGCAAAAAATGTCCTCGGGTGAGGATACAAAAATAAAAATAAATAAAATAAAATGCTACCTCCAATGTCTCCACTTCCAGGCCATCCTCCTCACCACTGCCTGAGTGGAGTGGTCTTTCTAAAGAACAGATACAAATGAATCTTGAATCCATGGTCAAAAGGTACAGACTTCCATTTATGAATAAATAAGTCATTGAATGTGACATACAGCATGGCAACTATAGTTAATAATACTGTGTCACATATTAGAAAGTTGCTAAGAAAGTGTATCATGGACGTTCTCATCACAAGAAACACATTCAAACTATGTATGGTAATAGATTGACCTAGAGAGAACCTCATAGGTAAATAGAACCATTCAAAACCTCAGAGCCCTGGGTAGGGGGATGCCCAGGCTCCTGACCATGAGTTCCAAGGACGCCCATGATGTATGCCCTGCCTCCTTCCGTGGACTCAGCAGATGGAGAGGAGGGAGGATGTCCAGCAAAGGCTTCTTCTGGCTGCCCACACTATCCCCATGCTATACTGACCTGTATAACATCAGGATCCCCAAATGCTCCATTTTCCCTTTCATTTTCATGTGTTTGCATGTGCTGTTGTCTCTGTGGAGTATTGTTTCTCATTTTCTGACCTAATGAACATCTACTCCTCCTTCCAAACTCAGCTCAAGTGTTGCTTTTGCAAGAAGCCTTTGCTGAGCACTGCTCCTCCCCAGCCCGGCGCCAGACTGGATGGACCCTGTGCGCAGTGGAGGCGGTCCTTGTCTGTCTCTCCCGCTGCCCTGCGCTCTCGTCTCCCAGGGCCCGTGCCCCTCACACCGTATATGCGCAGTCACTTCTAAGTGAATGAATGAGAAAATGTGTACTGAGTTATTCATCTTTAGGTTTTTAAGGTGATTTCTTTTTAGGTTTATTCTGTTTCTTTAAACTTGATTCTCACATATGCGTTTCAGTATTAGACTGGTGGTGGGTTCTCTTTGAAGATGCTGCTCAGACACTCTCAACAGTGTTCACAGCTGTGTGTGCTCCTTTCCTGGGTCACTGAGAGACACCCGAGGAAAGAAACTGAAAACTATTAGTGGCCCAGAGTCAACCTCCAGGCTAGACCCTGCAGCTCAGAAATCAGGCGAGGAATACTTTTTCTTCCTACCAGAAAGAAGATATTTGATAGTTAATATTTATGAGGGGCTTACTCTGTTTTGGGTGCTTAGCAGATGCCTTACAATTATTTTCTTATTTAATTTTCACAGCAGCCTCAGGAAAGCGGTATTATCACTATCATTCTTCTTCTCCATGCGAGGAGACTGTGATTTAGAGTTGAAGTAGCTCACCTCCTTCCGTTGCCTCCACGCTTCCCCTTGGCAGAGATTGTGGAGCCACGAGGCACTGACCCAGGTTGGTAAGGGGGGTCAGTCTTTGATGGAGCGCTGTCATTTCATTCATTGTGATGTCTTTGTTCCTGTCCTGGAATGAAGTGACCACCTCCTAAATATAAAACATTCCAGCTGCCTCCCTTGGCCATCGATTATGTCAAAAAGACTATGAAAAAGATGCATGTAAAGACGTAAGAGTTGCAGTACTGTCGTTGGAATTAAGACGAATTTCTGCTTTGGAAAGTCGAGTCCTATTCCTTTGATTCTGCTGTTGCCAGATATAAAGGCTTCTCACGGAGGTTGTGCTGTGGTGTAGGACAGGTAGGCCTCTTGAATGGGTATAGAAAGAAAAGGTTTCATTCTGAGAATGACCCAGAAAGTTATTCTGTAGATACATAAAATGAGCCAAACACTTTGGAAGGCACAGAAGCTCGATGCTTCCTAACCTGCTTTCAGTCTGAGAGCCTTCTGGGGTTCTGATGAAAGCTATGGATTCTTTCCTTAGAGGAAAAAAAAGGTGTACACACACACACACACACACACACACACGCGCGCGCGCATACCACTTTGAATGAGTTCAGGGTATTTCTAGGATCTGTGGAAGCCCATCTGTGGATTTCCTAGGGTTCCATAGACTCCAGGTTAAAAACTCCAATCCAAAAGAAATATAGGCGTTGTTTACTATGTATCACATGTAACCTTACTGAGTGTTTACCATGTACCGGTCCTTTCTGGAAAGTACATTACAGCTAACCAACCTTCTAAGACCTGCATTGTGAGCCCATTTTAAGCTGTGGAGACTGAGGCTCAGAGAAGGAACGCAGTCTCCCCGCTGAACCCAGAACCCCGATCTGCAGCACTGCTACTTCTCGCGGCGCCATGCCAGGTCCCCTGACCAAGCTGGCGTGAGACCTGTGCCAGGGAAATCTGAGCTTTTGTTAGTCCTGACTTCCCTCAGCCACGACGTCCTTGTCTAAAGTCAGTCAAGGGTCTGCTTCTGCCCAAAGAGCTCCCTGGAAGGCTTCCAGCTCTGTCCTCCCTCACCTGTCGCAACTCATCACACACAGACAGTGTCACTCGAGCCATCCAGCACTTCCTGGCCGTTCCTAGGTGGGTTCCTAGCTCATTCCTGAGAGCACTGTACACATCTGGAAACTTTAACTCAACAGATCGATTCTCAGCAACAAAAATGACTGCAGAGTCTCCACGGGAACCTCTCCAGAGACATTTATGTGGGACCCGCTGTGTTTCGGGCTCCACACTCGGATCTGTGGTCGCCGCGGTGAGCACACGGGGGTGGTTCCCGAGCTCACGGTGCCTCCATCTAGCTCCCACCCTGCAGGCCGGGGGCTAACACACTAAGTCAAGTGCGATGAGTTGTATGAGAAAGGAAATATGAAGGATGTGTGAGTGTCCTTGTGCAGCATCAACATTCTAGTGACAAATGTGTCCACTTCTCTATCCCTTCTCTCGCTCCCTTGGGCTGTTTAGAGCATGTCAGGTTTCCAGAAACCTGGCTGCCAGAGGAAGGGGGACACACCAGCAGAGCCATCATCTTAGTCCCCCTTTTGCAGACGAGAAGGCAGAGTGACCAAGTGACTGGCTGCAGGTTGGGTGACGTCAGAGCTAGTTAGGTAGTTTGGTCTCAGGCAGAGTATGGCTCACTGTACACCGCCGGCTGCTTCTGATATATCTGCGATGTGATTATTGTCATTGTTTTTGGCCTTTATGTTGTGGTCTGTCTGCTGCAGATTAATTGGCAGGCAAGCCCTCTCAGGAACCAAGTGCATGCCAGCCTCTGCTCCTCCACAGACCACAAGAGGCTCCCCTGGGCATTGTCTCCTCTCTCATTCTGTCCCTTCTCCCCTCGCCCACCTGCCCCAGGCAACCTCCCAGGTGTCCTCCCTGAGTCGTGTCCTGTGACTGCTCAGACCAAAGTGGGCTGGTAGAAATAATAGGATCTGTGAAAGCGAGCCACATAGGTAATTTCAAATTTCTAAGTAGACATATTAAGAAAAGTAAAAGGAAACAGGTGACATTTTAATAATGTATTTTACTTAACCCAATTTTATCCAAAATGTTAGCATTTCCCCATATAATTTATATCATTAACTAGATTCTTTGGTGTTTTTTTCAAACTTTTTGAAATTTGGACTCTATTCTTAACTCAGACCAGTCACACTTGCTACGCTCAATAAACCATGTTAGGCTAGTGGCTTTCACAGTGGTGGACTGCAGGCTTGGGCTCTGAGGGGGACCTGGGAGTCCCAGGGGCCAACAGTGGCCCTGGCCTCCATCTCCCTCGGCTCCTAGCTTGTACCTCCCTGTTGCTTGTGCAGGAGGTGTTGTACGTGGCTGTCTGTGCTCTTGAGGGTAGGGCATGTGTCTGTCATCTTTCTGTCTGCATTGTAGAGCGCAGTGTTCAGTAGGCCCTCACCTGGCATTAAGAACATTGGAAAAGCATTAATAAGTGAGGGAGGATTCACCGGTAACCCCAGCTTCTGAAGGGATTGGCTTCTGCACTGCAAAGGAATACTCCAGCCTAGAACTGTGCTGACCTCTGAGGGTCTTGATCAGCTCTAGGTTTCACCTCTTCTGATACTGAATACTAGAGAAATGTGTCTGCATTCTAGGAGGTTAAATTGTAGTGGTCTTATTCAACAGGATGACAGAAAAGAAGGCAGACCAAATTAAACTCACCCATTGAACAAGCCCTCTACTGAGATTACATAAAAGGCCAACCGGCCTCTAGAACATTAAATATACAGGAAGGAAGGGCCTGCACCAGGGAGCTGTTGGAGTCTCCATGAGTTGCTTTCTCTGTGTCAGAGGTTTTAGATCATCACTGATGTCCCCCACCCCCAGAATGGGAGATGTATATCCCACGTAAATGTGCCTTTGCACATACAGTGTCTAAACTTTGCAAGTGCTTCTAACCAGCTAATGCCCATGTGCTTGCTTGTCTACTTGACTCCTAATGATGTCACTTAAAATAATTCCTACATCCAAGTCTCAAAGACTGGTACTCCCATCAAACCATATGCACCACATATTCAAAGAAGTTCAGAGTTTGAAAATGGAAGAAAATATGAGTGTTTGATCTATTAAGTCATATAAACATTTTTAGAAGGGGTTCTTGTCTCAGAAAAGAGTATGGTTACCTCAGACCCACTTAAAGAGTGCATTAAAACAGAAAATGGAATTAGGCCGAGCCTCCATTTGACCATTGTTTACCAGTTTCAACTTGGAATGCTCATTGAGCTGCTTGGGTTTTTGTTTCTCAGAGAGCATACAGGGGGAAGTAACTGGTGCTGTCACACACTCTGTAGGAGGACGATGAATGAAGTCTAGAAAATGTTTTGAACAATTCCTCCAAAAACTCTTTGGAACAGTCCGAGGGCAAGGTAGCTTGCCAATATTTTTGCAAAGTCTAAAAAGTTAGAAAAGTCATAGCAGACATCATACGGTAGATCACTAAACACTATCCATGTATAAGCAGCGTGTAGATCTTTTCTTCAGTAAGTCAAGGACGGTGCAAGACAGACAAAGCTTTGCATCTGTTGGCTCCAGTTTGGAGAATGCTGTTTTCATTTTTGAGTCTCTTAAAAAAGAACTTGTGCTTCTCTGTAACTGTAATATACTTCTTCCAACATGACGGCTCTGCGGTGCTGTGTTGGTGTAATTGAAAACCTATAAAAAGGCTGAGAGCTACTTTTGAATTGGCTCAGTGAACTTGGACTGGATTTGTCAAAGTGGTGAAAGGTTTAAAGGAATTTTCATAAATGAGGTCTCCAAGCTGTGTTTTAACCAGAGAATTCCAATGAACTCCAAGGCCTGTGAACTTGGAGAATAGCGCCTCAGAGGAGAGCAGTCATATCAAGATGGAAATAAATGATTCATTTTCATTCCCCGAGTTTTGCAGGCACACGAACACTCAGCCGCGGATCATCATCATTGAGCAGCACTGTTGTGCACTAAAAATACAATTTAAAAGTCTAATCTTTAATTAAGTTGAGTACTCGCAGATTAACATGGTTACAAATCTTGGGCACTGGATGTAGCACAATGTTTACTCCTGTTGCTAGGAAATAGCAGAGCTCTTAGCAAGGTACAGATTGATTGGGTAAGAGGAGGGATGCGAGCTTTTCCCAGTAACGTACTGGATCGTTTCTTCTTTGTTTGTTGCAGGACATACGTAAATGCATTTCATGCAGCAAGGGTTTCGCACATGCGGAGCTTTTGTTGGCAACACAAAGCACAGGTGTGGGCATCTAAGTAAATATTTGGAAGGTATTTGAAATAGTGACTTTTACCTACAGCTCTTGGATAAAATGAGCCTTATGAAATATTTGAGTTTTCAAGGAAATGAATGTTTCCTTGTGTTAGAAGTATCAAGAAAATAGATGATTCTTTAAAATGTAATTGTAAGGAGGCTAATAGATGGTTTTACATCCTTGCCATTCGTGGGAAACTGCCGAATTAGTATAGAGATTTGATCCAGATGGATGGTTTTCCAAAATTATTTAAACTTGCATGTAGGAAATCAACACTGCTATTCTTTTTCCCTTTGCCTCCCTTTGGCAAACCTCGCTGCGTGACACATTGTACAATAGTTTTTAAAATGCAGAGCTAATGCTTGCGCAGCGTGAAAGGCAGTCGCGATGCTAGCTCGCTTGCCTTGTCCCTGAAAAAGATGAAAGATTTCCATGTGCTATTTCAGTCAGGATCAGGCATGAAAGAGTGGCCTTTCCAAGCTCAAAAAAAGAACTGAGCAAAAACCGACAGGGACAAATTGCTATTTGATCTATTTGAGGCCAGCCCTCAGACACGGGGCTGGTATTTCCCAGCAGAGGCCCCTCCTAAGAGATGGAAAAATCAAAACACTTGATTGTCTTGAGGGGCAACATCAGGGTTGGGAAGGCTTCTGCTTATTACAGGATTTTACCCTGTGTTCGAGCTCAGAACAACCTGGGGAGAAGTCGGGGAGGGTGCTCCTGCGGGGCAGCACCCAGGATACATGCTCATGACCTTGGTAACTGGCACACTTTTTAAGAAAGAGAGTGAGGGAGAGAGAGAAACATCAATCGACTGCCTCCTGCACACCCCCTCCTGGGGACTGAGCCCGAAACTCAGGCATGTGCCCTGACCTGGCATCAGATCTTGGCCTCTTGGTGCCCAGGACCACGCCCAACCACCTGAGCCACAGGTAACTATCGCTCCTTCCTGTAGAAAGCCAGTTGTTGATTTTGGTAAGGATTGTTTTTCATTCTTCCCCAGCACTGCTCCAGGAATAGACTGTATGATCAATATTTGTTAATTGAATAAATGAATTCTTCAGCAGGTCTTGCAAGTAAATCTGTTAATAATATAAGACCCAAGGCTCACTCCACTGAATCAAATAGAGGCTAGAAGCCTGGCTCGTCTTCTCAAAAGATATCATCATGTTACCTGTGTTATTTATATTCAGAACAGGATGCTGCCAAACAAGTGGGCACAGCGCCATGTGACGGAAGGTTTCCCTGCTCAGCTGCTAGATGGACTTGAAAGAGGCCTAAGACCTGCTTTCATAGAACTTTTGATGCTAGAAAGGAATTGGAGATTTGACCATAAGGAGGTGGAAAAGTAAGATAACAAAACTGGCACACAGACTATAAGCTTCTTGGGGGCGGTAATTATTTCCTATCATTTTCACTGTCTCCCGAGACACCCAACAGCATGTTTATAAATGGTGTGGTGTGATGTTGGTGGGTGGGGGCAGAATACCATACGGGTTATGAGTGTGGACTTGAACCTCAGAACAAGGCCTAGCTCAGGCTGTTTCCATGTTTGTGACCTTGGGCAGCTTATCGAACCTCTTGATGTTTTGATTTACTTCTTTTGCTAACAGATATTTAGTGATTATCTCATGTAGATGTTTGGGATAAAGTGGGAATTGTGGATGTCGGGTCCACCCTCCTCCTTTCTCCACCTGCTCTGTGTGCTGAGATGATTGGACTGAATCAGCAGGATCCTCTGTTCTTTGGCTTCTGGTTGGGTTTAGCCAATGGGAAGCATTAGTGGGAGGTGTGGGAAGAGAGTTTGAGCTGTTGAATTCCCTCGGTTCCCTACTTACTAGGCCCCTCCTGCTACTGTAGGCCACAGCCCCTGGCATACAGCCAGCTCTGTAAGACCTTATGAATTCTGGTCATTGTGCCTTCCTCTGCATTCTTCACACTGGTAACTCTTCCCTTTAGTCTTACTAGCTCACTGTAGCATCTCTTGCCGTTTCTCCAAACCTTGCCCACACCTTTGCAAATGTCTCTTAAACTACCCTGAGATTGCATTTGGATGTGTCTCCTGTTGGGAACCCGACACAAGGGATTACCTGTCTGAGGTCGTGGTAAGAAGGACATGATTCAGGCAGAATTTAATACAGTGATTGGCTCATCGTAAGTATTCAACAAAGTTAACTGTTATTATCATGAGGTTTTCTTTTTAAACAGAGTATTAGGTTTGCCATATTAATTGTCACATTTCTTTTAAATTTTAAAAAGAGAAGAAACCTATTATCTAGCAAATGTTCAAAATGGAAAAAGTGAAACATATACTCAAGGACTAAAGTTACAGTGCTTCAGTTGCAAAACTGAAAAGTGAATTAAAGATGTTTGACCTTGTTTCTTTGCACAGGGTACACAGTCACATGTTTGCAAAAGAAACTTGCAACATTGAAGTATGTAGTAAATTAAAACATAACCTACTTGGTATAATTGGGTGTATCTAATGTTATAAACCCTATTTATGACCACTAAATAATAATTGTTTTGAATCATGGACAATTCAGCATCTTCATTTTGTTACTGGAAGGGTAAGGGCTAAGCATTTTCACCTTTATACCCTCTTGGTAGTTTCAAGGCAGATGATTCTTAGGACTGAATTTGTTGTGGGCTCTTAAGGTGTATTTGTTTGTTTATAATCAAAGCTGAATAAGATACAGTGCTATGGTGCTTGTACAGTAGATTTTCTGCATATAAGGCACTTTTCTAACTTCTGTTTTAAAGTTCTTATCCTTCAGCACACAAAATAGGTCACTGTTATATTTAGAGTCATCTCGTCTGCATCTTATAATCCACTCAGGAAACCGTCAAGCATGAACACTAACAAATTCCTGAAGAAGTGGTGGTCGGTGTGAAAAAGAAAACGTCCAACAACTTCTTTCCAGTTTCTAATACATTTTTCATAGTTGTTGAAATTTCAGACCATATCAATGTGTCCTTCAATGTCTTGGAAAGTTGTAGAAATATTTCTAACCAGAAAGAATATGAATTTCAGAAATGTCTTCTTTTTACAATTTAAGTAGTGTCAGGGGAGGAATAGCACTTTGAAAGTCCTTTTGATATCAGTCCAAATAAGGATTTATAGATGTCCCTTCTGTTCAAGGAGCTGAGTAGGCAAAACATATCCTGCCGTGAGAAGAGCTGATGCTTCTGGAAGGAATGTCATTTGAACACATGGATCTCTCTTTATTCTTTAGTGTTTTCTTTAAAGTCAACCCAGGTATGGCTCCTGTCTTCTTTTATTGTAAAGACGGTGCTTTTCATACATTGAGCACTTAAATAAAAACTTTCTTGACGATCTGTCTATCTGTCTATCTATCTATCTATCTATCTGGCATCTAGCATCTTTGAATTCTCCTTTCTGGAGGAGATACTACACCAAAGTGCCATAATGAGTTCCCAGTTGATCCTAGTGAACCCTCCTGTTGCTTCATTCCAGCCTCTACTTCTGTTTAGATTTCATCTCCTCCCTTTTTTTTTTTTCCTTGAGTGAAATACAGTGGCATTTTCACTGAGAGGAACTAGTGTATTCATAGTAATTACTATTCTAAATGATTACACTGTTTTCACCACATAGGTTGTGTCAACATGAGTTCTGATCTCATGGGAATAGAAAAAAGTCTTGGTAGAGCATGCTGAAAATATCGTATTGTATACCCAAGAACCTTCTTTGGCTGCCACCAAATAGAAGTCATCGTAGGTTCTTTAAAGCAGAGTGATTGATGATGTTTGCATTCTATAAACATGCCTTGATACCTTTTCCTGTGTAGACGCAGTCTTTCCCTTCTAGGAAGGAAAATGTTTCCCTCCAGTGGAGGAGGAAAAGTTGTATATCGATAGTACAGGCATGGATCCGGTGCAGTAGTAGGAAGGAGGAGGGAGGTATGAACTTCACCTGGACTTAAGAAGAAGGTGGTCAGATGATCAGGGGCTTCCCAGGAAAAGTGACATTGGATTTAGAGTGAATGTTCTAAACTGGGTGTGCACCAGGCAGAAAATTTAGGGGAGGGCACTGAGTTCTGACAGACTTGGAAAATTACATTTTGAGGTGACTTCGCAGTAAGATATATGGTGTGATGTCGCAGGAGATAATGTTAAAAGGGTGACTAGAGCCAAATCTTGATCCATTTCCCACTACAGAAAAAGGGAGCTCATAAATCTTTTTCAGTGAGTGATATTGATAAATAACCCTGCATAGATTCTTGTGTCATCCATTCTCAAGGCTTATGCTATCACCTGCCTTGGTGACTTCTAAATGTTCATCTCTAGCCCTGGCTAGCAAGCCTCTCTGTCTTCTGGGTGTCTGCATTTTGACATTTCATTAGCTCTCACAAAGTCTATACCCCAGAAAGTAAATTTATCACCTCTCCCTCAAAATCTTGGCTCTGTCCAAATTTCTTAGTTTAGTGAATGGCCCCAATTTTCAAGGATATCACCCATTACACTTCCTTAAGTCCCTCCTCCCCAATATCTCCCAACATTCAGATACTCAACAAATTGCCTTATTTATTTGGTTACACTGAACATTATTGTTTTCTTTCCCTTTTTAGTATTATTGCAGCAACCTATTAACCCAGCACTGCTCATTTTTTATCAATTCCCCCACTGCTACCAAGTTGATCTTGGTAAAATCGATTTCATCAGTGACTGTGCTAGTAAATTTTCAGTGGGTTTTCATTGCCTATGGATAAAATCCAAAATCCTGAGCATGACATAAAGCCTTTATGATTTCGGTCCTGTTCACCTGTCCAGCCCCCTGGGTCCCCTGGCTTAGCCTCTTCCCTTCTCCAGACTTATTAAGTGACTTAAAGTTCCCTGAAATTTCCAGTGTATTAGTGTCCTGGGAATGTTCCTGTTCCTGTTCCCAGCCTTCTTCTCATGTCACTTCACTCCTCCTGACCTCTGCCTCCACCCAAGTGAAGGTAAGGTGTTCCCACAACTGTGTGGTGATAGATTGTTTACTTTTCTCTGTCTCCACTAGACTTCAGGCTCCTCAATGCCAGGTGCCATGTCTTACCATGTCTGCCATATTCCCAGTACTTAGCTTCATGTCTGGCACTAGTTATAGCAAAAATAAGTTTTTACAAAGCAGTTGTTATACACCAGGCAAAGTGCTAATTTATTTATACATGCATTATCTCCTTTAAAGGTGAGAAAATCAAGCTATGCTTTGGAAAGGAAATGTGTCAGAAAAGTGAAGATTGGGCGAGAGAATGGAGTTCAGTCAGAACAATATTTTAGCAGAGCAAGTGGAGATTTAAGAGATCTATACTAAGGTAGAGACAGTAGAAATCAAGTGAGAATTTATTACAGTGATTTCTAGGGATACTGGATGGATGGATGGATGGATGGATGGATGGATGGATGGATAGATGGATGGAAGGAAGGAAGGAAGAAAGGAAGGAAGACTAGAAAGCGCAGCATGTGTTTTTTAAGAACTTGCTGTGGAACTCACTTGATTTAACTTACAAATCTTAATAACTTAAGTGCAACAAGTTGATTAGGATGAGAGGAGCAACTACCTAGGTGAAATGAACCTTTGGCCGGAATCTTGGGCATTGTCTGTAGAGAGTAACGGTTAAAAAGTGTGGACTCTGATATCACTAGTTTGAATTCTTGCTCAGCTATTTAGTAGCTATGGGACTTGGGATCCATTACTTAACCTTTAAAATGGAGGTGCCTTCATTGTTGGGATGTGTTAATGATTAACTGAAAAAAGAAAAGCACGTGCTACTGTAGCACAGTGGGATGTAGCAAGCACTCAGTGAACTGTGGGTTTACCTCCTTGTACAACCTCCTTCCTTGGCAGTAGTGTTTTTGTAGCTGTGTTATAGCAGAAGAAATGGTGCCCTGTTTTCTTTCTACTCAAAGTGACAATTGTGTATACTAAAAACTACTCCAAGGAAATCAGTCAGGATTAGCCTGAGGACATTGAGTTTTCCCCATACAATTCCTGAAAAAGTTAGTGAGGAAAACAGATGAATGTTAGAGGCAAACATTCACTTAGTGCACACCATACATTAAAATATGGTACCTAGTCAATTCCTGTTTGGTGGGGATTCTCAAGTTCATTGGTTTTGAATGTTCATTAAGGAGTACCTTTTACTAGTCATTATTTTAGCTATTTATGCAAACATCTTAACAGGAAGAACCCTTATAATATGCTGTTTGCCAAATGTTCAGAAGATATCATTAGTCCTTATATATTTCAAGGTAAAAGTATCATGCCCTTAAGGAGAATTTCCAAGAAATCTGAAAATTACTTGTTGGTTCAATGACTGCCTAACTGATAATGAACACTGAATGCGTAAGAACCTGCAGTATTAATCTAGTGAGGCTCTTCTGCTCCTAGCTTCTTTGACTCCCTGTTGTGTGTCCTTTTCGATGGATACAGACTCAAGACATTTGGTGTCTCCTCTCAATCCCCTGTCTTCTGTGCCTTTACCTCGTGTTATTTTCTCTGCCATAGCCCTTCCCCCAGCTTAGCATAACCTATGTTTATTTGTTTGTTTATTGTCTGTGTCCCCCACCTGCATGTAAGTTGATATGTGGATGACTTTTCTTTATTGATGTTAGAGACAGAAAGGAAGGGAGAGGGAGAGAGAGATAGTAACATCGATGAGAGAGAACATCGATTGGCCGCCTCTTGCATGTCCCTGACGGGGGATTTGGCCCACAACTTGGGCATGTGCCCTGACCAGAAATTGAACCGATGATTTCTTGGTGCATGGATTGATGCTCAACCACTGAGCCACACCAGCCAGGCGTGGATGACTTATCTTGGTTCACTACTATATTCTCCAAACTTAGAATAATGCCTGGCCCACTGCAGAAATTGAGTAAATATTTGTTGGATGAATAACTGTACATTTACAAGCCTGTGCTTAGTAGAGAGTCCTAAACAGGCTGTGCTTCCAAAAGAGTGTGTTTTTGTAAACATTGCTTGCTGAGTATAAAGTAACATTTATCTAAAAACAAAACAAAACTTGGAAACTACAAAGAAGTATCAATAGAAAAACTTGAAATCACTCTTTAACTCTAAGACAATGATTTAGCATTTGGTTGTATTATTCCCTTCATGTATTTAATATCATAATTATGTGTCAACCTAGATATATTATTTTGTAGCCTGCATTTTTTCACTTAGTATTGTATCATCAGCATCTTTCTATATTTTTATGGAAGTACTTATGCAGAGTTATAGTTCTAAATGGAATAAAAATACATTTTCCCCACCTTCTAAATAACAAAATAATGAAAAGCAGGGAAGAAAATCCACCTGTAATGAAGCAAGTCATTAGCAACCGCCTAGAGCATAAACCTTGAAGTACACCTGCCAAGTCTGCAATGTTCAGACACAGGAGAAGGAAGGAACCTCTACTTGTCTCATCATCTTGGACCTTGAACAAGACACAGATTTCCTTCTGTCAACTGCAAATAATGGTCTTTGGCACCTATTCAATGCCAACAGGAATTCCTAATTTGGGGTGTGAAGAGGGAAGCTGTATTCAATGCAAAACGGCTCCATTGTGAAAGAGAAAGGCTGTGAGAAGGGCACAGCTGTGAGGCAGCTCTGGGGCCAGGCCCCTCTCTGGCCAGACATCTCTGCTCTGCTCCTTTCCAGTCTGCTTTGTACTTAGCTCTTGTGCTCTGCCATGCTGCTGCAAGGTGTCTTCCATGTTTCAGCTCCAGCCAGGGAAATGCAGCCTTCATTAGAAAGGGAGAGTGCACTGTTAGAGCCAGAGGGGAGCTGGCTTGTATGGACAGAAGTCCCCACCCCTGGTTTCTGATTGGTTTGTCCTAATGCAAATGAGGACTCCAAATCATCAAAGTTCGACTAGTTCAAAAAGCACCACTACTCTGATTGGTCAGAATAGAGCCACTCTGGTTAGGTGGAGCCATGTAGCGCCAATTAGATGAGGAGAGCCTTCGTCCTATTGGTAGAAATAGGATTCCAGGAATTTATAAGGGCTGGCTCAGATGGCAGAAATACAGTGCAGGTTGGCAGTTTAGCACAAAGGGGCAGTTCAGTGCAGGTTTCTCCCTGAAGTACAGTTTGCTTGAGAGGCCCGTGTGTAGATAAGGCTCTATTTAAAAAAAAAAAATGAGCCCAATTAGCCACCAGGAACACTTTATAGTAGGTGTCTTCATTATCAGGGTTCACACTTCAAATTAAGAGCATTGCCATAAAAGACATCGCCAGTGTTCCCTGAATTATGTGACAAGACCTAGAGCTGTCGATAGACTGTGGGAGACGTTGGGAGTTACTCTGTAAACATCCAAGTGTTGCCACTGAAAGGCAGGCAAAATAGAACTGGAGGAGAAACCATTCATCTGTGCCATTTTAATTTTGTTCTGCCTAGCCTACTGGCGGAGGGAGCCTGGCGAAAGTGAGTGTGTAAAGGGGGGAGAGCAGGCAGCCATCGAAGGCTCTGCTGTGAGGCACACTAGAACGAGCAGTGGGAGGGGCAGGCACGGAAGAGAAAGGCTTTTTGGAAGAGCTAGACAGGGAAATGCATTACTTATTTCAAACTCTGAGAACATACTAAGACACTGACTTGTAGTTGGTGAATTGAAAGTGTGAATAATTTCCCCCTAACCTATCTGGTAGAGAGACATGGTCACTAGGGATAAAATAACCCATTAAGATTAGAAATAAGAATGAAATAGCTGAGCTTGTACAAACCTTGTATAGTTTACAGAAAGAGGTTAGCACAAAGATAGGAGCCATAAATCAAAGATTAAGCAACATGGCACAAAAGGGCATGTGTTTCTGTAATTGTAAAATGAGCTTTGCAGCAAAAGGTGAAGCCAAGCAGTTCAGATTGCTGGAGTGTCACTGTTTATTTATGAACCAAGATAAAACTCATTTTTAGATAAATGACTAAATTGAAATACTATAATGCGTACCATTCAAGTGCTGTTATGGTTTAAAAATGTGACCATAAAAATGTCACATTATTATGGAATCTATTTGTGGATTAGGTGTTTTCCAAGTACGATCTACTCAGTTTATTGAGTCCCATTAGGCTTTACTACAGCCTGCCTTGCGTGGCCAATACACAGGAGTTACTGTAAAAGTAAGATCTAGTTCTTTCTGCCTCACAGCCTAAACAATCGCTGGAATGCTTAAAACCACAACTATTATTGTCAATGATAACATTAGATGAAGTAAAAATAAGGCACTTTGTTGACAGAGGCCATACCTGATTGCCAGAAAAACAGTGAGCTCTTCAAAATTCAAGTGCATATTTAATTTGCATCTTTACACCCTACATTGTAGGTGTTCTACATTCTACATTCTTGAGCACACAAACTGTGGTTATCTCTCTGCAAAATTTAACCAAAGCAGTGCTTTTATTATACAGGGTGGAGCAAAAGCAGATTTACAGTTGTTTTTATGGAAAACAATACAATAATTAATAAATAATAATACAAGAAGAAACTATTTTGCCCTGGCCGGTTTTGCTCAGTGGTTAGAGTGTTGGCCTGCAGTCCAGAGAGACCTGGATTTGGTTACCACTAAGGGCACGTACCTCGGTTGCAGCTTGTCCCCGGCCCTGGTTGGTCGTGCGGGTAGCAGCCACTCTATGTGTTCCTTTCACGTCGATGTTTCTCTCTCTCTCTCTCTCTCTCTCTCTCTCTCTCTCTCTCTCTCTCTCTCTCACTCTCTCTCCCTCCCACTCTATCTGAACAAAAATATGTCCTTAGGTGAGGATTAAAAAAAAAAAAGAATAAACTATTTCACATACAACTGTAAGCCTACTTTTGTCCCACCCTGTATAACTCATTAAAAAACAGTGCAAGGGTAAGAGCCAAGATAGCAGCAATTTAGGTGGAAGCTACATTCACCTCCTCACAGGATCAAACTGGAATTACAGTTGAATTACAGAAAAATCATCCTGAATAACCAACTGAAAACAAGCTGGAGAGAAACCCTATAGCCAAGGACTTAACGGAAAAAGCCACATAGAGTCTGGTGAGAAGTGCATAGTTGTGAGAGGGCTGGTTGGGCTCCTATGGGTGGTAGCTGAAGTTCTGGAGGGTTATCTTAGCTGCATGGGGGATTCCCTCTAAGAATTTTGGGGTCTAAACCCCAAGCTGGGCTCCCCAGCCTAGAGCACCAGAACTGGGAAATGCGCCCACATAACATCTGTCTGTGAAAAGCAGTGGGATTTCTGTCCACAAGGAAGAGATGGCTAGAGATGCAGGCACCCCCTTAAAGGGCCAACATACAAAATTTCATTTGTAACCACTCATTCTGAGCTACAGCCAAGGGAGGGCAGAGCGGACTGGAGCTGCGGGAGGAGAGTCTAGGGTTGATGACTCTGGAGATAGAGCTGAGGGTCAGCCATCAGGATCCCTGCGCTGAGCCATTTCCCCATACTGCAGAAACCATCTTTCTCAGGCAGAGCATTCCATTCTGTGTAGCATCAGCCTCAGGTGGGGGTGGGGGGAGGGGAAGCAGTAGCCCCACCCTATGGAATGCCTCTCTCCCCACCCTGTGGAGCTTAAGCCCTGTTGAAGAGTACAACTTGAGGCTCTATTCGTGATTAAGCCTAACAGAGCCTGCAGGTAGAGACAGATCTCAGGGTGCTTTGTGACTTTTGCTGATTTGCCCTTGGCCCGGTGCTGGTAAAAGCTGACCCTGATGTACAGCTTGTCCTTTCTGCATGCACCCAGGCACAAGCTGTGGATCGCTGATAGCTCCAAACAGGTTACCCAGGGCCAGTCACAGGCAGCATCTGACATAGGCCTGCACCAGAATTCCTCCAAAAAGGCTCAGAACCAATACACTCAGTGGCTAGCTTCAGACAACAACAGAGCAGGATCCAATAAGCTTCGGAAGCTGATATCCACAGAGAAATCTCAGCAGGTGAGATGAATTCTGCTTCATGTGATCAGCACCTGCACAGCAGCTTGCACATTGTGTTGGTGGTTGAGTTTCACAATGAGCCAGCCTGAAGGTGGATCCCATGCACAAATGGGCCAATAGAAATCAAGACTTAATTATAATAAGTGGGTCCACAAAACATGCACAAGTGACATTCCTAGAGCACCCAGATGAGGTGCACAGAGAGACTGCGCCACTGGGTCCCACAGGACACTTACTCATAAGGCCACCCTACCAAGACTGGCAGGCATATCATATCTGTCTAATAAATAGAAACAAACACAAAGAGGCAGCCAAAATTGGGAGACAAAGAAACGGGTCCCAAAGGAAAGAACAAGAAGATTCTCCAGAAGAGCTAAATGAAGTGGAGGTAAGCAATTTATCAGATACAGAGTTCAGAGTGATGATTATATGGATGCTCAACAGCATGAAAAAAAGGACATAGAAACCATAAAAAAGAACCAGTCACCAGTCAGAAGTAAAGAATGCCATGTCTGAAATAAAGAATTCACTGGCAGGAATAAATAGTAGGTTGGATAAACAGATTACCAAATCAGCAATTTGGAAGACAAAGTAGGAAAAAACACCTAATCAGGGCAGCAAAAAGAGAAAAGAATTTTTTAAAATGAGATATTTTAAGGGACCTTTGAAACAATATAAAGTGTAACAACATCCACATCATAGGGGTAACAGAAGGAGAAGAGAAAGAACAAGGAATTGAGAACCTATTTGAAGAAATAATGACTGAAAATTTTCCTAACCAATGAATGAAAAAGACACACAAGTCCAGGAAGCTCAGAGAGTTCCAAATAAGATAGACCCAAAGAGGCCCACACCAAGACACATCATAATTAAAATGGCAAAGTTTAAAGACAAAGAGAGAATCTTAAAGGCTGCAAGAGAAAGGCAGTTATTTACCTACAAGTGAGTACCCATAAGACTGTCAGCTGATTTCTTTCAGGCTAGAAGGGATTGGCATGAAGTATTCAAAGTGACGAAAAGCAAGTACCTATTTTAACCAGCAAAGCTATCATTTAATATTGAAGTAGAAATAAAGAGCTTCCCAGACTAGAAAAAGCTAAAGGACTTTGTTACCACCAAACTAGTATTACAAGAAATGTTAAAGGGCTTGCTTGAAGAAGGAGGCGGAGGAGGAGAAGGAGAAGGAGAAGGAGAAGAGGAGGAGGAACATAGTTATAGGAATGAAATGGCAATGCCTGGCCAGTGTGGCTTAGTTGTTTGGAGTGTCTTCCTGCACACCTAAAGGTCTTGGGTTTGATTCCCAGTCAGGACATATACTCAGGTTGCTAGTTCAGTCTCTGGTCAGGGTGCAAAAGGGGGGCAACTGATCAATGTTTCTCCCATTGATGTTTCTCTCTCTCCCCCTCTCCTCTGTCTCTAAAATCAATAAAATAAATAAGTACTTTTTAAAATGTCAATAAATATATACCCAGCAGTAATCACTTTAAATGTAAGTGGCTTAAATGTTCCACTCAAAAGATATATGGTAGTTGAATGGATAAAAAAATAAGACCTATATATATGTTGTCTTCAAGAGACCCAACTCAGAATGAAAGATATGCACAGACTAAAAGTTCAGGATTAGAAAAAGTATTTCATGTGAATGGAAAGGAAAGATAGCTTGGGTAGCAATACTTATATCTGACAAAATAGACTTTAAAACCAGGCTACAGTAGGAGAAAAAGAAGGACACTACATAGTGATAAAGGGAACAAGAAGATATAACCCTTGTAAACATTTATGCTAAGCAAATCTTGATGGACATAAAGGGAGAGATTGAGAGCAATATAGCCATAGTAGCGATTTGAACAACCCATTGACATCAATGGATAGATATTCTAGACAGAAAACCCACAAGAAGATGGTGACTTTAAATGAAACACTAGATCAAATTAATTTAATTGATATCTTCAAATATACATTCTTTAGAAGTGCACATGGAATGCTTTCTAGGAAAAACCACATGTTAGGACACAGTACTAGTCTCTATACATTTAACACATTTTTGACTGCTCACGAGTTAACAACAAAGAGAGGAAATTATAGGTCAATATCTCTGATGACTGTAGATGCTAAAATGCTCAACACCGTAGTAGCAAACTGAATCCAGCAATACATTAAAACAATAATACACCATGATCAAGTGGGATTTATTCTAGGAATGCTGCAAGGTTGATATAATATCTGCAAATCAATAAATATGATATATCACATAAACAAAGTGAATAATAAAAACCATAGGCTCATACTAATAGATGCAGAAAAAGCATTTGATAAAATCCAGCACCCATTTATGATAAAAACTCTTAGCAAAGTGGGAATGGAGGGAATATACCTAAATGTAATAAATACCACTTGTGACAAACCCACAGCCAACATCATACTCAATGGGCAAAAACTACAAGCATTTTCCTTAAGATCAGAATTAAGACAGTGATGTCTGCTTTCATCACTCTTATTCAACATAGTACTGGAAGTCATAGCCACAGCAATGAGACAAGAAGGAAATATAAAAGGCATCCAAATTAGAAAGGAAGAAGTAAAACTGTCATTATTTGCAGATGACATGCTACTGCATATAGAGCATCCTAAAGATTCTACCAGAAAACTACTAGAACTGATAAGTGAATTCAGTAAAGTAGCAGGATACAAAATAAATATCCAGAAATCAGTTACATTTTTATACACCAATAATGAACTATCAGAAAGGGAAACTAAGAGAACAATCCTATTCATAGTTGCTTCAAAAATAATAAAATAGTTTGGCTGGTGTGACTCAGTGGTTGAATGTCGACCCATGCACCAAGAGGTCACCAGTTTTATTCTCAGTCAGGACACATGCCCAGGTTGTGGGCCCGATCCCCAATGCAGGGCATGCAGGAGGTGGCCACTCGACGTTCTCTCTCATTGCTGTTTCTGTCTCTCTCTCCTGCTCCCTTTCTCTCTAAAATCAATACAGGAAAATAATGATAATAATAAAATACTTAGAAATAAATTTAACCATGGATGTAAAAGACCTGTGCTTGGAAAATTGCAAGACACTGAAGAAAGAATCTGGAGAAGATACAAATAAGTGGAAGCACATACTTTGTTTATGGATAGGAAGAATTAACATCATTAAAATGTCCATACTACCCAAAGCAATCTACAGATTCAACACAGTTCCTATCAAGGTACTAATGGCAGCCCTGGCTGGTTTGGCTCAGCAGTTAGAGCATCAGCCTGCAGTCCCGAGAGACCCGGGTTCAGTTCCTGCTAAGGGCATGTACCTCAGTTGCAGTTTGTCCCCGGCCCTGGTAGGGTCATGCGGGTGGCAACTACTCGATGTGTCCCTTTCATGTCGATGTTTCTCTCTCTCTCTTCCTCCCACTCTATCTGAACAAAATATCAAAAAATGTCCTTGGGTGAGGATTAAAAAAACAAAAAAACAAAAACACTAATGGCATATTTCACAGAACTAGAACAAATATTCTGAAAATTAATGGAATCACAAAAGACCCCAAATAGAAACAGCACTCTTGAGAAAGAAGAACAAAATTGAAGAAATCATGCTACCTAAGATAAAAATATACTACAAGGCTATAGTAATCAAACAGCTTGGTACTAGTTTAAAAACAGACTTATAGATCGGTAGAACCGAACAGAAAACCCAGAAATAAACCCACACCTTTATAATTAATTAATATTTGACAAAGGAGGCAAAAATATACAATATGCTAAAGATAATCTATTCAATAAAGTGTGTTGAGGAAATTGGACAGATACACGCAAAAAATTGAAACTAGACCAACTTCTTATACCACACACAAGAATAAACTTAAATGAAAGGTTTAAATGTTAGACTCAAAACCATAAAAACCCTAGAGGAAAACATAGTAAAATCTCAGGTATTTCTCATAGCAATATTTTTTCTGATATATCTCCTCAGGCAAGGGAAGCAAAAGAAAACAAACAAATAGGACTACCTCAAACTAAAAGGTTGTTTTGCATAGCAAAAGAAACCATCAACAAAATGAAAAGACAACCTACTAAGTGGGAGAACATATTTGCCAATACATCTGATAAGGGGTTAATATCAAATTTGTAAAGAACTTATCAAACTCAACACCAAAAAAACAAACTATACAATTAAATTGGACAAAGGACCTGAATAGACACTTCTCTAAAGAGGACGTACAGATGGCCAATAAACATGTGAAATTATGCTCAACATCACTAATCATCAGAGAAATTCAAATTAAAACCACAATGAGTTATCACCTCACACCTGTCAGAATGGCTGTCATCAAATCAACAAACAAGTGTTGGTGAGGATGTGGACAAAGGGGAACCCTTGTGCACTGTTGGTGGGAATGCAGGTTGGTATAGCCAGTGTGGAAAGCAGTACGGAGATACCTCAAAAAATTAAAAATGGAACTGCCTTATGATCCATTGGTTCCTCTTTTGGGAATTCAAAGAAATCCAAAACATTAATTTGAAAGAATACATGCATCCCTATGTTCACTGCAGTGTTATTTACAATAGCCGAGATTTGGAAGTAGCCCAAGTGTCCATCAGTAGATAAATGGATAAACAATTATGGTACATTTACACAGTGGAATAGTACTTAGATGTAAAAAAGAAGAAAATTTTACCCTTTGCAACATCATGGATGGACCTGGGGAACATGATGCTAAGTGAAATGAGCCAGTCAGAGAAAGACAGGTGCACCATGTGATTTTACTCATATGCGGAATCTAATGAACAAACTGAACTGCCAGACAAAATAGAGACAGACTCATAGAGAGCAGGCTGAGAGTTCTTGGGGTGGGCTAGAGGTGGGGTGAGGGATTGAGCAGAAATGAAAAATAAGAGAACTCATTTACATGGACAACAGTGTGGTGATTGCAAGGCATAGGGGTATGGGTGGAGGTGGAGGAGGGTAGAAGGGGGATAAATGGTGATGCAAAACAAGCCAGCCAGGAAAAAACAAACAACAACAACAAAAAAAACAATGTAAGACTGCACAACAGCCGTCCTGTATTTTGTGTGTGCCTTGCAGGTTATGAATGGAAATCTATCCATGTTAGTAAGTCCCACTTTACATTTTATCATAGGCCACAGTGGGCTGATATATTTAGAGACGGATGATGATAGTTCAGAAATAATGGGGCAGTGGAATGTATACTATGGAGGAGGCAGTGGCCACAAGAGAAAGTAGATCCATATGGAAACTGCCTTTGTAAAGAAGGGAGAAATTAATCAAGAGGATGGGTCAGGTAGCAGTGTGAGAGGATGCCTAGCAGGCTAGCATTCCCCAATGAGGTTTAAGAAGGGAACTCAAGGAAAATGAAAACAGAATGGCAAACTAATTACAACCAACACAAACTCACCATGTGCAGGCATTGTCTGAGGTCCCGGTTCAATTCCAGGTCAGGGCACATGCCCGGGTTGCGGGTTCCATCCCCAGTATGGGGCATGCAGGAGGCAGCTGATTGATGTTTCTATCTCTCCCTTCCTCTCTCTCTAAAAATAAATTAATAAAAACATTAAAAATAATAATACATACATATTTCCAAGAATTTTCTGTTTCCTTTTTATTGACAATGAAGACTAGGTATAATCTTACTTGAAATAGAAACAAACCTAATGTTCAGCAATCATCTTTAGTGGAATGTAGTTGTTAAGGGGGAAAACAGTTTTTAGCGAAGTTTGAGTTGAACAATTGCCAAGGGCCCAAAAGCCAGGCTTCTTCATTTGCCATATCTGAGGTATTGTCTCTACAGTGTCAAAATAACTGCTTAGTTCGATTAACCATTCAATTCCTTGATCAAATAGGCAAAACTAATCACTTGGCTAAATTTACCTGTTTTTATTTTTTTCTCTCATCTTCCTCAATCAAAAATAAGAATTTGTAATTGTAGAGAAAGCAGATACCCTGGAGGAAGTTTGTTAGAGAGTTTTGTTGGGGGCAACACCTGTGGAAGGAGAGGAAGGAAGCAGGTACAGGCAGGAGAAGTTAGGCTCGCTGCGGTCTCCCCAAGGCCTCGGCTGACCTATCGAGAGCTCTGACGTTAGGGATGCTCTTCAGCAGTGCACCGAGTTGGGGCAAGGGGGCCTGGCCTGTGAAAGGCCCTGCCAGCTAGTACTGGGTACAGTCAGCATCTGGAGGCCCTCGAGCCAAGGGCAATCCCAGAGAAAGCCGACAGCTGACGACTTTCCTTCCCCGCAGCGGGGGGAGTAAGTCCTTCGCTCTTGAAAGGGAATCTGGGCAACACACAGTAGTACCTGCTATAGTAACTGACTAACATGTTCTGAAATTTTAAGGGAAAAAAAATGGGAATAATAAAAATCTGCATTTTATTGCGGATATGTAACTTATACTACATGGAGTTGTCGCAGTGGTCTCATTTGTACAAATAAGACTAAAAGAAGTTTTGTTACTTGAACAAGCCTTTTTTTGTAAAGAAAAGAGGAAGAGGTCATATATTTAGTTATGTACTGGTTATCAAGAGAATAGATGTATATATATAATAGATAAAGTGAGTCAACTAATAATAAATAAAGTGAGCCACTTTTTGTTTAATGCACTCGGTTAGTCTTAATGTTAGGAATTTAACATATTATTTAGACTTTGTAACTCCTCCATTGTGAGGAAGGTACTGCTGTCCTGATTCTACTGATAAACAGACTTAGAGAGGTTAGGTGACTTGTCCAAGATCACACAGCTACTTGGTGTAGTCATGACTCTAAGCCAAGTCTGCCCAAATCAAAGGTCTTTTTCTTGGTCCTGTACTGTATTGTTGGTTCTAATCCTTGAACCTCAGCCAGAAGTTTTCTGTTTCAATAGAAAACGTTTCACCCTAGTTTTAATGATGTTTCCTTATCCAGCTTTTCGTCCTTAAAAAACTCGGAAATTTGTCTTTAAATTGAATATGTATTGCATTTGACCCTCACTGCAATTTCTATAGGTAAAAGGCAAGTCTTTTTATCCCCACGTTAGCAGGATTGCAGTGCTGATGACAGTGACCCAGTATCCTATGAAAGCAGGTCCATTCTGGGATGAATTCTGCCCCCATTTAACAAATGATTTAGCAGATAACAGAAACTCATGATGCTAAAATGTGGGGGAAGTCAACGGTGAAGCTGATTCCAAACCCCATGCTTGATTACCCCTTCGGTGGGATTAACATGCGGGAAGAAAAAATGTATGTATATATGTGTGTATTAAGTACAGAAACAAACTAGCCTTTGAATGACCCTCCATTATAATCATTTTATTTATTATGAGCAGATTGAGCAGATTCTGGAACCAGTAGAAAGAAATCATTTGCCTGGCTATTAGGGAAAACATAAGTATATACACTTGAAGTCTGTGACATCTGAAACGAATGTATACCTCATTTAGAATAGAATAACTTCCTGTGGACTTCTCACTTGATTGAAATGCCTGCTCTCGACTGTGTTCTGTATTCTGAGGGAAGATGGTTGACCGATCCCCACAGCTGTTGACAGCACAACTGAAGTAGACAAGGTTCTCTTGTTCCTTTGCTTATTTTAATAGGGTACTGCTTGTGTCACATAATCCAGGAGAATTTTAAGGTATTTCTCAGATTTTCATATATAATATTTTATCTTCTATAGTAAAATAAATAAATAAATAAGGAGAGTCATTGTAGTATTTGTAGTCACATATATTCTTTGATATAATGAAGTCAGTGACGAATCATCTCAATCTGAAGTATTTTATGCCTTTTCTCAAGCAACTATTACTATTTGAATAAATGCATATGTCTTTGGTTTTAGCTCAATATTCATTTAATGGAGGATTTTGAGAACAGTTGGGTGGAGCAGATATTTCTGCATGATTGATTCAGTGTCCCATATATATTGTATAACTGCATTATAAATTATTTGGAACTTTAGTATTAAAAACAGATGACAGTATGTTTGCTTTTTGAAATGTAGAAGTAAGGATATCTTTATATAAACATATAAAGATTTTAATACATCATGAACACATATACACACATGTGTGTTCATTAGCAAGTCAGTCAGCTTAAAAATATACATTCATGATTTATCAGTATTAATTTAATTGTCTATAAGCTGGATTATACTATTTGTGTTATAGTCAAGACCAACTAAGAATTTGTTATTTTTATTGTTCTGGGTATTAAAGTGGTCACAGGACGAGAGTGGTACCATTTCATACCTACACCTACATATATTAAGTTATATAACTGATAGTATAACGGTTTCTGAATGAGAACCAAATTAAAGATGCCTCAGAGCTCTCTTTTTTTGCCTACAGTGAAGTCAGAAATCAAGTACTAATATCATATCTTGAGAATTCATAAATGTGCAACGATTTCATCAAGAGTTGCCGGTTTCAGCGTTATTTTAGATCCCCGTATTTGAATGAGGTTTTGTGTGTTATTTGAGTCTTTGGCCCAAGTCTTCAAGGGAAGGCTCATCTCCTAAAACCTCTTTATGGGCTAAACATGAGCGTGTACAGCGGGGTTCACACGCACCTCTGCTTCGAGGGCAGGGCCTGCAGCCGCAGCACGGAGGCAGGGTGCTCTGGGGAGCAGCGGGGACTGGTGTTACCCCGTGGGGAGTGGTGGACGCTGGCGAATGGAAAGGGTAGGCCGGGTCGGAAGCAAACAGCTGGGTTTGTGATCATCTGGGAAGGTAGTGCCACTTTCTCCACATCTGATTTTCCAGAGAAGACAAAAATATGGATGTTTCCGTAAAATTCCTTATTTTTAGAACACCAAGTGGGCCAAATGAATCCCTTCTGTGCGCTCCATGTGGCCCGGGCCTCCGGCGTTCGCATTCCCAGCTAAGCCATGGGAAGCTGGGGTCCGGGTTCTCTTCCACTTTCCATACTTGGGTTGTCAGTATAGTTTGAGTAGGAAACTAATGATCTTAATGGGATCTTCAAAATAAAATCAAAGCCAACCTTGGGTAAGTTTAGATTTCCTTCTTCACGTGTGAAAAATACAGTGACCCTCCAGTTTTCTAGTTTCAACCATGTATATGTACTTTTGGCCAAAAGGGGGTAGGGGAGTTGGAATCCTCTTTCCTTTGGAATATTATGTTTTATTATTGATTGGTCTAAAATTGGATACCGAATTTCCTCTTTCCCACTTATAGCTCACTATGAGATTTCCTGTCTTGATTCAAGCCTTTGTGGCCAGTTTTTATCTGATCATCTGTCTGTCTGATATCCTTGATATGTTTTTATAACATTTTTAACAGAAAGTGTAAGTGCTATTTATGGAACGCAAGCCGGTTGGCGGTGAAGGGTCTCTTGTGATTTCTCAAGTTGTTTTCACGTTTGACTGATCCTGGCTTCTAGAACAGAAGTCTGGGAACTAACAATGAATGTTAGACCACTGAACATAGGTTTCTTTCCTTTCCAAGTCTGTCTTCAGGGGCAGAGAGAAAAGATGAATGAGAATGGAAAATAGATGCTTGTAGCTGAGCAGGAGGTTAATTATATTAATTTCAGATTCAACCCAGCTTGAAGACAATATAATAATCTATAAAAAATGGAATGCCAACAAGGAGCCAAACTACTATTACCTTTTTTCTTTTTAAGAGCACAATATGTTATAGCAATCAGGAGCTCATAAATTGCCCTTTCAGGCAGTTTAGGAAAAGACATGGTATAAAGCCTGCTTAGAATTGGAAACTGTGGGGAGATTCTTTTCCCGGTTGCACCTGAGGTATTTTTTTCCATGTGTTGAGTTCTCAGTGGAGAACATGGGAATTCTGCTGTGCTGCTCAAACATGTGATGGATGAGGAGGGGTCAGGATGCAATTGGGTTATTTTAAATACCGGGGAGCCAAATGTAAATAGTACTCTATAGTCCTGTTCCCTTATTGTATATGTGACTACAGAGAACCATCTTGTTTCTCTTCATTTATTCTAAGATACCTGGTATTAAGAATTAAGTGGGGATGAGGATGGGGATAAATAGAAGGGAGCGATGAAACATTCCAGTTTCCCCAACACCAGTCTCTCCCTACCCTCACCAGCTTCGGTTCCTCTCTCATCACAAATACTAAGAATTGCCAGGTAAAAGACCAACGAGAACTGTTGACACCTTGAAACAAAGGAGGATTTTTCAAAATAGTCACAGCAGCCATGAAAATAATTTAGAACGCTGATCTGCCCTTACTGTATTCAACTTAGTCAAAAATTGTGCAAAATATCCTTACTGTTGAGTATTATTTTGTCCTATAAATATACACAATAATGTCAATGACTCCTTTTATTAAATTATGTGAACACTTATGTTTCATTACTGCAAAGAAGCACATGACCCTACAATTCCGTGGAAATTTTAAGGTAAATTTTACTACCTCTTCACCTGGGTCTAGACAAATTTATTAGGTACTTGCTGATGGTGAGTAATACCTGTTTATTAAGCTGATTTTCAGGCTGCTTACATGAGAGCTTTCATAAATTAGCTTTAGTACCTTAGGATTTAAGCTTAAACAGAGATTAGGCATTCATAAATTGAATCAAGTGATCATGGACTAAGAGGGAAGAAAAATGTATTTTAATGCATTTTTGGCTGCCACCCCTCCCTCAGTTTTAACCCCAGGAGTCTACTTTACCATAAGGAAGCACATATTTAAAGTTAGAATCTGTAGTGCCAGAAATTTCCACTTCATGGCTTGGCTAACCAGTGAGGATAATCAGCACCTTGTCTCTCTTAAAACTGGCAGGGCACATTTTTAAAGCGTCGAAAGAGAAGCATACAGAGTTTACAGGTTGAGAAGTCTCAGTTCCCTGGCCTTGTGAAGACTTTGAAACCAACGTTTTCAGGTGTCAGGGTAATGCACTGCAGTCAGTTAAGAGAAGAGCTACTGTAGTCATCGATATTTTCTAACTGATACATAAGAATCGGAAGTGCATGCTCTGAAACATGAACATCGACATTATAGCAGTGTTCATTTTGTATCGTTTTATGGTGCCTTTGCTAAAGGAAAAAACCTCTTTCTCAGTTCGATAAGCCTATCAGCTGTTCAGTATATTAAAAAGGCAAGCCACCCTGGCCAGTGTGGCTCAGTTGGTTGGGCGTCATCCCAGGCACCAAGAAGTTGCTGGTTCGATTCCTGGTTGGGCACATGCCCAGGATTATGGGCTTAATCTCTGGTAGGGGGCAAACAGGAGGCAGCCGATTAATGTTTCACTTTCATATCAATGTTTCTCTCTCTCCCTCACCCTTCATCTCACTCTAAAAATCAATAAACTATTTTTTAAAATTTCTTTTATTGATTTTTAGAGAGAGAGGAAGTGAGAGAGAGAAACATCAATGAGAGAGAACATTGACTGGCCGCCTCCTGCATGCCCCTCACTGGGGATTGGGCCCACAACCTGGGCATGTATCCTGACCGGTTATCGAACTGGCAACCTCTTGGTGCATGGGTTGACGCTCAACCACTGAGCCACACTGGCTGGACTAAATTATTTTTTTTAAAAGGAAATAGCTAAGGTTTACTTTTTCTTAAAAAAAGGTGAGCCATTTAAAGACTCAGATTTAATCTTTTGGAAATAAACCCAACCCCAGGTTTTAAATTAACTGCCTAAATTCAGACAACTGCAGTGAACGTCCAGTTTATTTTGTCCTTTTATTTGGAAAATAATAGGATTGTTTATGCCTTATGTCACTTTTTAAAACTGTGGTCCCTCCAGTACCTCCTCAGACCAGTAAGAATCTTCATTTCTTCGGGTCTGTAGGAAACTCCATCGTCCTTGGACAGGCTCCACAATTTGAAATCCATCCTTAGTATCTTGGAAATGCTCAACAGGAGGAGATACTTTGGGGTACTGTGGGAATAGCCAGCACTTAGTAAACAATACCCCATCCTGAATTTAGCTGCCTCCAAAGTCCTGTGTTTCTCATAAATTCACTTCTTGACTATGTCATATGATCAAAAGTTAAAGGCATGTAAAATACACTTTAAGACAGTTTCTCTAGTGAACTTAAATAAAAAATAAGTTTTTTTGCCTTCAAGCCACCTCTCTCTAGGAGAGCGTCATTAACAGTTCTATGGATGGTACACATGGCATGCTTGGCGCTTTATCTGTGACTGCCCATTAGCTGCGTGTCCTCACACTGGTCAGGCTGTAGATCACCAGCCATCAATATTAATACACCCAACATTATAACTTTTTTGGTGTTTCCTTTCTTCTACCTCTCTTCCCCTCAGTGGTGGGTGATCCACTGTTCTCTTGTCACCCAAGTACTTAGGTCAAAGGGTAGAGAAGATTGACAGGTTGATTTGGGGAAGGGAAGACCGGAACCAGCACTGATCTGTTCCCTCCCGGTGGGAGTCACGGCTCCCAGTCAGTGCACAGGTCCTCAGGTAACGTCCACAGGGGTGACAACTGTAGGCTTTCAGGGGCCTTAGGCAAGCAAAGATCCGAGATCTCTTTACCATGATTCAGATGGTCGGATATAGATTTTGATGCTGAAGAAAAGGCAGAATCATTTCCATACACATGCAGCTAATTGCATCACTAATTGCTGTCAGTCTTTATTGGATCCTTATGGAGTGGCCAGTTAAGTGCGAGTTCTCTCAGATGTTGCCTTGTGTAGTCCTTATGACAGTCCTAGGGGAACACTGGTGGTCGTTATCCGCAATTGACAGATGAAGAAACGAGCTCAAGGAATGTGCCCATGGTTATCCTTCAGGTAATTGGTGATAAAAGGCCTCAACCTTGGCTCCAAAGCTCCTGCCCTTAACTTGGCCACGTGTCCTTTGGTCTAACTCAGCAGTATGTGCAGTGCACTCCACAGTGTTGGCTTCCACATCATGTCCCTGGTTTTCATGGTGGCAGTGTGCTAGGCAGGCATTGCTCTTTTCCCAAAGGCAGAATGTTTGAGGTCTATTGCGCTTAGATGGTGTATAAGAGACTTTTGCAGCTGGTATGTGAAACTTGATCTCCATATTTGCCTTAAGTAAGAAACACAATTGGATGTCTTTTTCTTTCTTTCTTTCCTCTTAAACTTGTGATTACACTTGTATTGGAAGAGATATAATGACAGATGGTATCTTAAAATAGTTTTCACTAATCTGTTCGTGAGTTAAGATTATAGAAGTCCTTAATACCAACCAGACTTTTCAGTGACACAATAAAAATGGAAGATTTTAATGTTGAAAACTACTTAGGCGCTTAACTCTCAATCTAAATTGACCAAGTGTTGTTTTCTGCTTGCTTCTTGGTTGTGTATAGCTAAATATTTGCACAGGGAACTCAACTCTTGCCGGTGAAGTAGTTTTCTCACATTCTCCCTTCTCACCACCTTCTAACAGTCATCATTGTCTGAAATCTTTCATTTGAGTACAAACTCCTCATTAGAGTAGGAACACATTTTAAAAATTCAGCAATTTGGCCCTGGCCGGTTTGGCTCAGCGGTTAGAGCGTCCGCCTGCGGTCCGGAGAGACCTGGGTTCGGTTCCCGCTAAAGGCATGTACCTCGGTTGCAGTTTGTCCCCGGCCCTGGTTGGTCGTGTGGGTGGCAGCCACTCGATGTGTCCCTTTCACATCGATGTTTCTCTCTCTCTCTCTTCCTCTCTCTCTCTCCCACTCTGTCTGTACAAAAAATGGAAAAATGTCCTCGAATGAGGATTAAAAAAAAAAAAAAAAAAATTCAGCAATTTGAACTGGAAGCTGTTGAAATTAATGCAAATTTTAATTACAGAATATTTAAAGAACAATGATATGGCCTTGATATGTAAGAATTTATTTCAACTGAAGTGATAAAATGTTAGTGAATATATCTTGCTTTAATGAATCACTAAGATTTAAAAATAAATAAATAAATAAATAAACTCTGCATAGATATTCTATCTATTGATTGATTGATTGATTTTTATCCTCACCTGAGGGACATTTTTTTGTGTTTGTTGTTGTTGTTGTTGTTGTTGTTCAGATAGAGTGGGAGGGAGAGAGAGGAAGAGAGAGAGAGAGAGAAACATCGACGTGAAAGGACACATCAAGTGGTTGCCACCCACACGACCCAACCAGGACTGGGAACAAACTGCAACCAAGGTACGTGCCCTTTAGTGGGAACGGAACCCGGGTCTCTCTGGACCACAGACCGACGCTCTAACCGCTGAGCCAAACTGGCCAGGGCTACATAGATATTCTTAAGGATGGCATGCTGTTGTTTGTTTTCTCTTAGGTAGGTATTGAGGGTTTGGGAGAGGCCAGGCATGCCTTGTCCTCTGTGGCAGGGTTTCTTTCTGAACCTTGTCCTACTGACATTTTGGGCCAGATAATTTGCTGTTGTGGGGCTGTCCCTGTGCATTGTAGGATGTTTAGCAACACAAGAGTAGCAACCTCTTCCCAGCTGTGGCAGTCTCAGAGGGGCTGGGGCTGGGGAGGGGCCAGAAGAAACTAACCAAGAACATGTATGCATATATGTATACCCCATGGACACAGACAGTGTCCACAGTAGTGTGGTGAAGGCCTGGGGTGGGGCAGGAACCAGGTGGAGGGGGACAGAAGGGAAAAAATGGGGGACATCTGTATTACTGTCAACAAGGAAAAAAAAGAAATGTCCAGACATTGCCCATTATCTCCTAGGGGCAAAAGCACTCGAGGGTGAGAACCACAGCTCTCTGGTTCTCCAGATGCGAAACCATGGTTAGAGAGGGATGGAAACATTAGCTCTGCTGATGGTGAAGCTCAGGTGGGGAATGTGACTAAGGTCTAAGGCCAACACGGGTTCGTTTTTTCTTTTCTTTTCAGGCACATCTGCCCAGGTGTTATCCCACCAGGTCTTCCATAACCACTCTTCAAAAATAGCATAACCCTGTGCCTGTCACTCTCACCCTGCTCTGCTCACCTTCCCAGCCCCCTTCCCAGCCTGAAGGCAGGTATTTCACTGTGTACTGTTCCCCATCAAAACGCAAGCTAAGTGAGAGCAGGAACTTTGTGTAGTAGTCAACACTATAAACCCAGAGCACAGATCAATACCTGGCACATAATTTGTAATTCATGAATAATTGTTGACTAAAGGAGTCAATTGGTTAGAGACACTTGCTATAAAGAGGTAAAGAGTGAGGATATTAAAGATCACAAATAGAGCTTAAAATAAATTGTTGAATGAAGAAGCACAGCTTCAAGTATGATCATTCTACCTAATGGTTTTAGAATTAATGATTCTATAATTGAGATTTAGGTTTTTCCCTCAGCTAATGTGATTAGTTGTACTGGAGTCTATTTTTCATGTCAAACAAACAATGGCTTCAGATAAGAAAAATCTTTGAGCTGTAAAAAGATGAGGGAAAGCCCAGATGATGCATGAAGGGAGAAAACAATAGGAAAATACCAACACATCATATAAGAGCAATATGAAAGTGTGTCAGTAAGCACAAGGTCATCATTAGCTGGTTTGACTGGAAGGTTTGGCAGGACAAGCACCATAATCCTTTGGATGCTTGTTTTGTAGTTTCAGAACTTACAACTGAAGTTTGGACTCTTAAGCAAATAATTTATTCACTAAGGGTTTACAATTTTTATTTTTATTTTCAGAAATTTACTTGTTTTGTATCTGTTTTATCAGCTCCCCAAATTTAATCAATTTCAAATGTTTTTAAGTAATATCACACTTCTGAATTGAAGTAGTCGTCTTTAATAGGAAATGTACATTTCATTATAAAGATGGAACACAGAATCCTTGGCTTAGTTATAAAGCCCAGAAATGAATGGGCTAATATACTGTAAGCTTAGCAGATATACATTACACCAAATGCATTTTGGTCTTGAAAAAGTATGGACATATTCCCTGGCCAGTTTGGCTCAGTGGTTAGAGCATCGGCCTGTGGTCCAGAGAGACCCGGCTTCAGTCCCCGCTAAGGGCACGTGCCTCGGTTGCAGTTTGTCCCTGGCCCTGGATGGGTCGTGCAGGTGGCAACCACTGAATGTGTCCTTTTCACATTGATATTTCTTTCTCTCTCTTCCTCTCTCTCCCTCCCACTCTATCTGAACAAAAAATGGAAAAGTGTCCTCGCGTGAAAATTAAAAAAAAAAAAAAGAAAAGAGAAAGTATGGACATATGTAGTGGCAAGGTAAGAAAGCAGTCCTTGCGGGCTGTGTACTGAACACATCAAAATTTTAAATGACAGGAATTACCAACCTGGCCATGGGCAGTTGCAGAAGTCACAGATGTCATCAATAAAAAGGGCCATGACAATTTACCTTCCAAAAAATGTTCGTGTCAAATTCATTGTTGCTGGTTGATTAGAGTGCCCTCCTGTGTTTCTTAATTATAATTCCTGTATAGCTATCTCAAAGAGCATTATGTTTCTGATTTTCAAACGTGGGGTCAATATAATTAATAAGGATACCGGGTTTGTTTTTGTTTGTTGTTTTTTTTCCTCCTTTCTTCAAACCTGCTCCCTGAGATATACATAAAATATATCTGAAAAGTGCAAAGCAGACCCAGGCTGTGGGTTGGCACCTGTTTGTTATAGATTTTTTACAAAATGGAAGAACCAAAGTGCACATCCTGTCATTCCTTTATCTGCTGTGGCTTGGAGGGCAGATGACTCACACGGCACGGTGGTGATAGATCCTTGACTGAGACCTAGCTCCCGTGGTCTATGCTCAGTGTTATTCGGATCTCTGTTTATGGTGTAACATGACCACGTTACTCTTTGTGGATCATAGCATTGGTCAACACCTGGACTCAGGGTTCTTTTTATAGTTTTATAATGATAATGGGAGGAGTGGAGGTGACAGGGAACAAGAAAGAGAGAAAAGAGTAGAGGGCTGCCATTGCCGGAAATGCTGTCTTACTGCAGAACATTCTGGAAATATGTTCAATCAGTAGACATGTTAAGTTTCTGTTAGGTGCAAACATCATAAAAGGTGATACGGGGGATACAAAGATGAGTGTGATCTAGCCCTGGCCTCTGGGAAGATGTACCCTCTAATGATTTTCTTCCTTGAGACGATCCTGTGCAGCCCACAGCCACAGATCTTTCTGGGATGCTAGAGATTGAAGAAAACCATGCTCCTGTGACTTTTGAACACTCCACAGGATGGCTTACATTGTGTGGTTTGGCTCGCAGTGTCTTCGTCATTCTTTAGAATTCATTCTCTGAGAGACCTTTTAAAAAACCCAAACGTGTATTTCATTTATTCCATGATTTGTTCTATGTGGCTTTATTATTTTCTAAGTACATTAACATCACTAAAAGAGGTTGAAATTAGGATTCCAGTGTTAGAGATGAGGGAATAGAGCTTGCGCTCAAGTAGCTGATGAGTTTTCCAAAGTTGAAATAAAACTTCCTCTTTTCATTTGAGTAGAAGGCAATTTGATCAGTAAATTCAATTATAGCCAATCTTCTGCAAAGCATAGATTCATGGACTAATAGAGTTTTGGAGCTATAAAATTATTAGAGACACTCTGTTGGAGACCTGAATTAGTAGACAGCTAAATACACAATCTTCCTTCTAGTCATTGAATAATAGGACTTTCACAATATTTCCTAATAACTTATTGGAATTTGGGTAAATGAAAGCAGGGTTGAAATTACTTATTTGATCTGTTTTAACATGTCTAGTTCATATGAGTATAAAGCTGAGATATCAATTTTAAAACCTTTTAGTAGCCGTATACAAAGTAATAATTTTATTGACTACTGAGATATTTGAACTGTGGACTTACAATGGAACCTAATGATATGATATAATTATAGATTTAATGAAAGCAGTTGTCAATGGATTGTGTAGGGTTTTTTCAATCGTATTAACTATAGTGCCACATAATTAGAGCAGAGCTAGAGGCAAGTTTACCAGGAATGATTCCCAGATGCGAGTGAGCTCATTTTTATGATGAGATTAGAGATAACTCAATGTTTTAATGTGCTGGAGCACAAAAAAAAGCATGTCCTTCAGTAGAACCTTCAAGAAGCCAGTGTTATTTAACTTTCTTCATTTTATCTGCAAATTATTTGAAGAGGTAGACTATGAATTTTTTGTTACCCATAATATAGTATAGCTTTCTGGAAGGCCTGTGTGAAAAATGCTTTTCAAAGCTTGCTGGGGTAAAGCCGCCAGCACAGCATCTTTACCGCAAAGAACATCTGTTTACCAGCTCTGCTTTCTTTGACCACTTGTAGGAGCACTTTAGGGAATGATTTCTCTTTTTCTGTCTCTTGACAGGATTCTGTGCCTGAGGCCAGACGGCAAAGATAACAATAGCGTGTGTGCAAGTGCATGTGTGTGCATATGTGTGTGTGTGTGTGCTTGCATGCGTGTGCGCTCACACATGTGTTGACCATACTCAAATCATAAGCATAGCTGCGTACATGTATGTTCTGTTTCTGCAGATACTTTGAAAAGTTCTTGGTACTTTCACATATGTGTAGAGACTGTCAATTTGAAAAAAATTAAATATTGATTTTCCTTTGTCTCCCTTGTAATTTCTTAATTTCTAGAAATGCTTTACATTTTTTAATTGATTTAGAAAGAGAGAGGAGGGGAGAGGGAGAGAAACACTGATGTGAGAGTGAAACATGGATCGGCTGCCTCCTGCATGGATCAAGCCCACAACCTGGGCGTGTGCCCAACGGGGAATTGAACCAGCAAATTTTTTGTGCATAGGACAACACTCAACCAACTGAGCCACACCAGTCAGGGCTAGAAATGTTTTACATTTTTAACTAAAATAGTGTTTTCACGTGGCACCTTGGAACAATGAGCACCCCTGTGTGTATTTTAACAGTTCTATCTGTGTCTTACCTGTAGAATATTGTTAAAAGAAGTATCTTATGCTTTTTCACCTAAAATAGAACTGTGAGGTTCTTTAAGAAAAGAAAAGTTGAATTTGGAGAACAGTCATCCTGAAATTTGCTCTAATGCTATTTTCTATTAAAACAATAATAAAAGTATTTCCCTTCCTATTTCCCATTTTTTCTCAGCCTTTGAATATTCAGAATGATCAATTATGTTATGAGCAAACAAAGTTATATATTTTGTTTTTACCTCTTAAATTAAAATTGATTTGCAGTATATAAAAATGCTACAATTAGCCCTAGCCAGTTTGGCTCAGCGGTCAGCCTGTGGTCCAAGGAGACCCGGGTTCGGTTCCTGCTAAGGGCGCGTACCTTCATTGCAGTTTGTTCCCAGCCCTGGTTGGTTATGCAGGTGGCAGCCACTCGATGTGTCCCTTTCATGTCGATATTTCTCTCTCACTCTCTCTCTCTCCCTCCCACTCTGCCTGAACAAAAAATGGAAAAATGTCCTCGGGTGAGATTAAATAAATAAAAATATGCTACAATTATTAATTATATTTACATTTTTCTCAAATTTCCCTTCATTATTTCAGATTCTAAAGAACATATAGCTTTCATTGAAAATATTTTAATAATTGAAATACCATTAGAAAAATTTTAAATTTCCAAGTATTTTATATGTTGCTTAAAGAAATGTGAAACATAGAAACAAGATATAAAGTTTATTCCTTCACATTTGTTAAGATATCTTTGTTCATTAAAGAAAAAAAAAGGTATAGAAAACTGGCTTTCACTTTCTGGACATTGTGGTCTGGGAATTAATATTGTTCACTGGCTGATATTCTTTTTTTTTTCTTATCCTCACCCGAGGATATTTTTCCATTTTTTGTACAGATAGAGTGGGAGGGAGAGAGAGGAAGGGAGAGAGAGAGAGAAACATCGACGTGAAGGGACACATCGAGTGGCTGCCACGCGCACGACCAACCAGGGCTGGGGACAAACTGCAACCGAGGTATGTGTCCTTAGCGGGAACTGAACCTGGGTCTCTCCGGACCACAGGCCGACGCTCTAACCGCTGAGCCAAACTGGCCAGGGCCTGATATTCTTGAATAGGTAGTATGGTGACGAGAACCTCATCATCTGAGTCCTCACAGTTCAGTTACATGGTGAGCTATCCTAGGAGGATAATATTCACTGATGAAATGACTCGTTATAAGTAGCCTTCTAAAACCACATCAAGTTAATGTTTCTATTCATCAGTTTTGGGCTGATTATAAGATGCTTACAACAACTTCATGTGAAAAAAAAAAACAAAAAACCCAATGCTGAAATATAATGCACATACAATTCATATAACAAAGCAAATTGACTGCAGGAAATCTTTAATTCAAAGACATTGATGATGGAAAACTGTCTGAATCAAGTATAAAACCATTGATAAATGAGGATGCAGCAGCATTAGATCAATGAACAGTTTAAAATGAGAGAATGAAATGGATAAGGACATTAGTAGATGTTTCAGATGAGAATTATTTCAGAATCAAAGGACGGGAGAAACTCTTGGGGTAAATGATGATTTTCAGTATTTTTTGCAATAATAGCTCTAATGTTGTATGATTTTGTCAGAAAATAAAAATTGTGCACCCCCCCCAAATCAACCCTTGATTCAGTCAAAATCATAGTTGTTTCTTTTACAATTTTTAATGAACCTGTTTAAGATGATAACCCAGCATGATGTTTTTCACTACTTCTATTAAAATATGGATTGGGCCCGGCTAGTGTGGCTCAGTGGATTGAGCGTCAGTCCCATGGACTGAGGTCCCATTTTGATTCCTGGTCAGGGCACATGCCCGGGTTGCAGGCTCGATCCCCAGTAGGGGGCGAGCAGGGGGCAGCCAATGGAGGTATCTATCTCACATCGGCATTTCTCTCTCTGTCTCTAAAAAAATTGATAAAAACATATTAAAAAAATAAATAAATAAAATATGATTGGCCTTTTCCTCTTACTAACTTTTCTGTGATAATGAAAACCTCCTAAAGCACCACTCTGAATTATCCATCACCAGTAATTATGAATAGAATGTGCCTCACTTGTTCTTCCATTTATTTATTTTAATCCTCACCCAAGGATACTTTTTCTTCTTACTGATTTTTAGAGAAAGAGGAAGAGAGAGAGAGAAACATCAGTGTAAGAGAGAAACATTGGTTGGTTGCCTTCCATAAGTGCTCCAACTGGGGAACAAACCCACAACCTAAGTATGTGCCCTGACTGGGAATTGAACCTACAACCTTTTGTTGTATGGCATGATGCTCCAACCAACTGAGCCACCCAGCCAGGGATTGTTCTTCCATTTAAAACTGAAATTATAAATTTGTGTCTTCTCAGAATATTAATTGAGCACAGTAATTCTCAATTCTGGTCACATTTAAAAAATACCTAGGAGTCTTTAAAAATACTGATGCCTGTGTTCCACTCCCAGAACAATTGAAATTGGAATCTCTGAGGGGTAGAGGTTGAACTATTTTTGAAGCTTCCCATGAGAGTGCAGTGAACACTACTGATAGTACACCAAAAAGGTATTAAAGCTTCCAACAATTAGTTTTACAACCAAAGAAATGAATGTAAATATGATTTTTCTCCTACTCACATGTATTGAAAACATCTAAGGTTTTCCTTTCTATTAGACAAATTTGAAAAATGATGCTAGCATAGACAAGAAAGGGAATAATCTTAAGCAAGTCAGCTCATTTCTCTATTTCTTTTTTTCCCTTCTCTATCCTGTTATTTCTTCATATTTCTCTATGATAGAGAAAACATCATAGTACTTTTAATTCACCTGGCAGGCAGAACCTCATCACACCCCACTCTTCTGATCTCCTTTGCCATCCCATCCCATCATGCATCCTACTCTAGCCACATAATGTACCCTTTATGTCCCAAGCCTATGGTGCTTCACTGGCCGTAGTGCTTTGGATGGAGCATTGCCCTGCCTGTGGCTGCGCTGCTGGACTACTTATCACAGCCCCTTCCTGCCAGTAAACCACCCGCCAACTTCCACAGCCCTTTGCTCCCACGTCAACTGAGTTTCCTTTAGGAAGAACAACGGTGGTGTCTTCCTCCCCTCCTGGATATTATAATTTGTTCATGCTAGATAGACACTCAATATGTTCTTATTAAATTAGGAAATAGTGGAAAAGGAAATAATGGTGGGGAGAATCCCCCAGTTTCATTCAACTGTAATAAAAGTTTACTCTTGATTCATTTCAAGAATTGCATTTTCTGTCCTGGCTGGTGTGGCTTAGTTGGTTGGGCAGCATCCCATGCACCAAAAGGTTGCTGGTTCGATTCTCACTCAGGGCACACGCCCGGGGTCGGGCTCAATTCCCAGTAGGGGTTTGTAGGAGGCAGCCGATCAATGTTCGGCTCTCACATCAGTGTTTCTCTTTCTCTCTTCCTCTCCCTAAAAATCAATAAGAATATTTTTTTAAAAAAATAATTCTATTTTCTTGGTCATGTCACATTTCTACATTTGAAATAAGTTATGTGTGACAATATCTGAAGTTAGGGGTCCTTCCCAGCTGAAAAGACTTGTAGATAAGTTTGCTGATCTGAATGTTTTAGAGGAAAGAGTTATCAGAGGTAGTTAAGTTTCTTTCAAACACAGAAGATAATTTCTTCTTTTTTCTTAATTCAGTTTCCCAGAATTAGTTTGAACTAATGGAATTATTTTTTTAATTGAGATGACAGTTTCTAAATATAATTATTTTATATGTGAACAGTAAATAGCTACTGTAATTTCTTTCATGTACAAAGAATAATGCTTCATAAAGGGTTTACAAGGATCGAGGAGTTTTGCCTACATCATTGTTGATTACTAGGAAAATCTTATAAATTGCCTTTCTGTATTTTAGTTCAGACAGACCCTGACTCATAGTTCATCAGTGACCAACCTTAATTGCAAGGGTTTTGGAGCAACAACTATGTTATTTTAGGTTGTCTTTGTGCTTATGTGTGCAATGAAGTCTGGAAGTCACATAATGTGTATGATGGGGTCCTTAGGTCTCCAAATCACTGTCAGGCTGCTTTCTGACAAAGCCTGATAAAACAATGCCTCCCAGATGGGAGGATGGAATGGAAAGAAGGTACAAGATGAAATCAGTGTTGTTCACAATGAAGTAGGGAGAATAGGTTAAGGTGGTACTAAGGAATTTTTTAAGGCTTAACAAAAGCCAGACACCAAAGACCATGTAATAGCTAAGACTCAGTATTTGTTTTTGTTTACAGCGTTGAGTGTTGTTTACTTTCTCTAATCCTAAAGAACTTTGCTGGAAACATTAACTATGTGTCTAGCACATCAGTTACTATAACCCAGATCTCATTTTATTCTCTCTCTGCTCTATAGCTCTAATATTTTTCTGTTGATTCAGCATATTTACTTTGTGTTCTCTTGGATATGAAAGTGTTACTCTTTTTTAGGCCTTTGTTACACTGTCGATAAATTCTGTTTTGTGGTATCTTCTCTCTTCACTTTACATCTTCTTTTTCCCTGTTAATAGATACACTTTTTGATTCCAGAGAAAAATGAAGAATGTAAACTGATTAAAGACATAGTATTTCATCTGTAGTGGTTGTCTACTTAGCATACCAGTAAGCAGCTTTTTATGTTTTTTTGTTTAATGTCATTAGGACTCAGACAGGCCTGAACAAAGGGCAGTAATCAGCAGCATGCAACATCTCTTTGTGTCTGGACCCAGCTGTGGCTGGGATGTTTGTGCTGACCTCATTGGGAAAGTCTGGCTGCTTAGTGAATTTGGCCAACCCTAACCTGAACCAAAAGAGTTTGTATAAAATATGCCGGCTGTGTACCAGAAGACCAGATGATGGCCTTGCTCAGAAGGAAGGATTGTTAGTGATGATGACCTCTTGCTTCCCCAAAATCAAAGTACTGTGGGACCTCGCCCACTGATATCCTCTAGGAGGCAGGTCGTATCTGATTCATCTGATGGCTGTGTTGGAAGCAACAAGGCTTGTAAACAGTAGGCAAAGTGCAATTTTCAAAATCTTGGATGTTCATTGTTTGTTGATGATGTTTTTACAAATGTAGTGAATTGATAACGTCATATTTTCAGTGTAAGTCACTAATTATCAATTATCTTTTTGTCTCTGTTCCTCTCATTAGATTTCACCCAAACATTCCCAGAAAAATGAGTTCCTTGTGTATCAGTTCTGCATTGTCATCAGAGAAGATTACACCATGGCTTGCATAAAATTCTCAAAGGTCTTTATAGTTTCCAGTGATTCTTTTTAACTATATGTTTTTAATAAACCTTTTTTTAAAAAAGTCCATAGATTTAATAGCTCCTTTTAAATGATTAAGTTTCTATTGTGCTCTCATTAATAGAGTTAAAATCCATTTTTGGGGGGGCTAAGTTGTCTTCTCTGATTACTGCATTTTCTACTTCTTTTGCTGAAAGACAAATTGCAAATATGGGATCCCAGTGATTTTTTTTTTTTTTTTTTTCATTTGCAAGATTCTATGGACCATAAATGTTAGGAATCTTTCTTGATGGTCTATGTAGGGATGGAAAAATAATTCCTCAATATAAAAAGAGGTTCTTGGAAGTTTTTAAAAAATGCCTCTTAACCTCTTAAAATTTTTAGATAGCTTTAAAAAAGTATGTACTGATTTACTATTAATGTATTGCATATTAATATAAACAACATATACTATTATTTTGAGATAAGACTAAACATCATGGACCTCCTGAGTCATTCTAATGAAGGACAAAACTTGGACATTAAATACTATGTGCCCTCGTTTATCATATCTGAATCTGAAAATGAAGTATGAGATTTTTTTAAACCTTGGAAGTTTGTACAATTTGATGGTCTTGTTTCCTTGGTTTGCTAATTAACACATACACAAAATCAAAGATGATTTTTCACTTCTTTGTGATTTTCCTCAACAGCAAAACTTTTTTTGTCTATTATATGTTTGATGAAAAAGCTGTTTCTTAATTTAAGTATTTCTAATTGTTTTACAGTGGTTTCTTATTACTTTGATCAAATAAGAAATCAAATATTGTTTTAAAGTCACCCATGATCCTGTCTTAATGAAGTATCTTCATTTTCCTGAAAACTTTTAGTATGTTACCTTTCCAAATTTAGATCTCAAATACAGAAAAATATAATTTTTTTAAGAGAGAGGGTCACTGGAAATATAACAGAGATGTGTACTTTCATCTTATTAAAAAAAAAAAAAAGAAGAAGAAGAAGAAGAAGCACTAGAAACAGTATATCCATTGGGTATGCATTCTAAAACCTTCAATGGATACCTGAAACCACACATAGTGCCAAACCCTATACATACACTGTTTTTTTCCTGTACACAACTAGGATAAAGTTTAATTTATAAATCGGGCACAGTACAAGATTAACAACAGTAACTAATGATAAAATAGAATAATTAAACATTCTGTAATAAAAGTTATGTGAATGTGGTCTCTTAAAATATGTCGTTATGCTGTACTCACCCTTCTTCCTGTGATGATGTGAGATGCTACAGTGCCTAAGTGATGAGGCTAGTGATGAGGGGCGTGAAGTGAGTAACGCAGGCATCGTGATGCAACATCAGGCTGCTATATGGGTTACTCGAACACAAGTGCTGTGGTACCTCGAAGGTTGCTCTGCTAACTGAAATGGCTAAGTGACTAATTGGCAGGTAGTGTATAGAACATGGATACACTGGGCAAAGGGATGATTCATGTCCTGGTCAAGATGGAGTGGATTGGTTTGAGATATCATCATGATCCTCAGAATTGCACTCAATATAAAACTTATGCGTTGTGGATTTCTGAAATTTTGCATTAAATATTTTCCGACCTCAGGCAACTGAAACCTTGAAAGGTGAAACCTCAGATAAGCGGGAGGGCCACTGTATTGTAAAGTTCTAGGGAAACGTTGTCTGAAAAGAATAATCTCTCAGCCTTTGCTATGCTACCTGTATAAATTGTTTTTAATATAAATATTTCAGAAATTATATGTTTTATGGGAAGTCCCTGGATATTTGTCAATTCCCCACTTTCTGTAATATTTTTAATAGACTTCATTTTATAGAGTAGTTTTAGATTTGCAGTAAATTGGAAAGGAAGGTACTGAGATTTCCCAAGTACCTTTTGCCCAGACACATGCACAGCCTCCCCCACTACCAACCTCCATCAGAGGGGGAAATTTGTTATATTTGGTGAGCCACATTGACACATCATTGCCATCCAGTCCATAGTTTATATTAGGATTCATTCCCGGTGGCGTACAGTTTATGGGTTTTGACAGATGTACAATGATGTGTATCTGTCAGTACAGTATTACACAGAGTGGTTTCACTGCTCTGTACATCCTCTGTGCTCTGCCTATTCCTTCCTCACACTGGATATCTTTTTCTTGCCCACTTGTGAACCTTGTGAAAAGAATCAGGCTTTTTAAAGCTTTACAGTTACAAGCCAAGAAAAGATCATTGTGGGCAACACAACCTTGAATACAACCTTGGAGTCCTTGAAAAGAGGGTATTAGTCCATTCATTCAACAAATATTTCTTTTTATCTTCATGCAAATGAGTTATAGGTTAGTCAAAATCACTTTGCTTTACAGGGAAATATATGGTTAACCATAGTTGATATGCCATGGCTCTAACGAAACAGTTAGAACTGTAGAGTCATGGGAACTTTATCTAGAACAGTTCTGGAATCAGCACCAGCTCCCAGTTACTCATCACCAGTGGATACAGAAGCCCAGCTACATGGGCAATCCTTTACGACACATGTAGACAAAGATGACATCATCTAGACTCTATCTACTTATGGTTCTGTTTATTACCATGATCAATTTTATTGTCCTGGATGTTTCAAAATATTTTTTTCTTGTATATTGGGTTGGTAATCAACATCAGTAGAGCTGGAAGGACTCAACAATTACCCACAACACTGTAGATGAGTCTCCCAACATTGTGTTGAGAAAAAGAAGCTAGGCACAAGAGTACATACTGTGTGATTCCATTTCTATAAAATGAACAAGGCCAATCTATTGTGTTGGAATTCAGGATAGTGATTACCTAAAGTTGGAGAGGAGCTGGTTGGTGACTGAAATGGGCCAAGAGTGGGGTGGCTTCAGTTTGTGAAAATTCATTAAGCAGTACAGTTAGGATCTGTGTAGTTTTCAACCAAAAACTCAAAAGAATTGTAACAGTTATGAGCTGTTTAAGGGGAAAGACAACTGTTGTAGTTAAAGCAGGGGTAGTACTGAGAGCCCAAGATGGGGGAACAGTGGGGGAGGCTGTGTGTAAACCACTGCTGTAACCCAGCCACCACACTTATAGCTGAGGAAAGGAGGGCTCCCCAGAGCCCGTGAGTTGACCAAATTACACAGCTACTTGATGATGATATAGATAGAGAGAGAGATAGAGATAGATATAGATATATAGATATAGATATATAGATATATGCCAGAATGTACTTGAGAACCAAAGGGATGCATCTAGACCCTGTTCTTTTCAGGTTTCCCAGCTGACTCATTTGCATGACCACCGCCCTCCCCTACCCCCCACCCCCACCCCTGCCGCAGACGTTTGCACTTCCTTGTTTCACATTAATCTTTCTGTTTCTGAAAACTGGAGATTTCATTTGGTGAAGGCACAGACTGGCTTTTCCTTTCCCTTTCTTGTGGCATATTTCATTGTGTTCAAGGAAGGATGTTTTGAGAATTGAGTGCAGTTTAATATTCCTTTACAAGAGACTTTTCCAGAGAGGCCTGTGATGAGAATCAAGAGAATTCTTGCCCTGTCCTCTTCTGGGCTTGCAGACCGGAGTCCCCATCGTTTCTCTGCGGGTAAACTCATTCACATCATTTGGCTGCCAGGCTTGTCATTTGATCAGGCTCTCATCTACATGTCAATGAGGCTTAAAGCCCATGGAAAGAATTAACTGGTCTGGGCTGTTTATGCAACTTTTCAGCAAAAGCAATTGAAAGGAAAGTTGCTCTGACTGAGCTGATTGTCTTGGAGCAGATATATAGTGAAGTAATCATGTTAATATTATGTGACTCGAGTTATATGATATTTTCAATAATCAGCCTAGTAGGAGTTTAAACATGAGCAAAAACACAAACTAATCAAAAACAGTAAATGCAACATCCCTTTTAAAGCAGATCAACTGGCCTTTTATTTATTTTTATAATTTTATTCAGATTAAAGCATAGGACCAATTCAGCTTTCTTTCAGAGTTTATGAACCATGTTTTCTATTGCATTATCAAACCAACAGTATTAATTTTCAGTTGTATTTCTTTTCCTTTAGGACTAATTAAAGAAAACATATTTGTTTTTTTAGGCATCACTCCCAAATCTGAAAGTGCCAGGATATAAATTCTGGTTTTATGTTCCAAAAGGATGTTTAAGTTTTGAGATCATATGATCTTCTGTAGAAAATAAGTTTGTGTGTGTGTGTGTGGGGGGGGCGGGGGGGGCATATGTTCTTTGTTCAAGAGTTTCGCCTCTTACACATAGACAGTTCTACAGAGGTAAGAAATTCCATGCAAAACGTTTCTCGTACTTCTCTACAGGTTAGATAAATAAACCACAACAAATTCAACTTAGACTTAAAATTATGTTCAGGGGCCATAAATTTAATAGCTGTAGTCCCTCAAAAATGCGTATATTCTCTTTTCTTTGTGTTAATGACCTTCGCATATGGATGGATTCCCCTAGAAAAAACAACAACAAAAAAAAAACACTTGAAGAGAACTTGATTTTCAAGTTCTTTCAAACTGAAAGAGTAATATTAGCTCCTTCTTGATTTTTCTTCTGAGAAACATCCAGGCCACTTTGTGCCAATAATGGTACACAGCAAACCCCACCCTATATGGTGATTAGGTTATAAACTCAGTGCATGAGGCAAAAATTATGTCTCGTCAAAATGACCCTTGAATGCCCGTTAAATTGCCCATAAAATCCACTTTCCCACAAGCCCAGTGCTGCCAGTTTTCCCTCCAGCACTGGAAAAAGCTTTGTCTTTGAGCATCAGATGAGTAGGGCCGTGTTAGAGGAAAAAGTTAACAGTAAAAGGGCACCTGGCTTGGTAGGATCTCTGTGCCACGAAATGAATGGGAACCAAATCAACAGGTAGAACAGCTAATTTCCCGTGGAATCCCATGTTCCGTTTCAGGCCTCTGTACTCATTGAGGGAAATGGTGGGTCTGATTTCCTATGCTCCGTCAATTGCTTTCCATTCTTTCTCCCTGACTCTGTAGTGTTGAATTTAAGTTAAATGCACACATGTAGTGATACCACCTTGTTTAGGAAACCCCTATAGGGCTTTTCTGTGCCTAACACAACAATGGACACAGGAAATATGTTGTCAACTCCAGGGTTAAACACTTGGAAACACCTGTAATGACACATTTAAGTCATTTGTACCCTGACTCTCCTACTACAGAGCATTTGATTATGGGTTAGAATAACTGGTTTTGAAGGTGGGTGGCAAGTGTGCGTGTTTAAATATATGTAGACTGTGTTTAATACTACGCCAAAGCGTATTTTGGCAACAGAAAAATACTACAAGAGTTGGCTTCTTTTTAAAAGGTCATTACACAGTTTACACGCCTGACGTTAAGTAAGTTCTTTCTGATCAGACTGAAATAATTGGGCACATTCTACTTAAAATTTTACACACACGCACGCGTGCGAATGGGCTTCCTAACATATGGATAAGGGCTTTTCTGGTTTGATTACTTCTGGGAATTTGAGCACCTTTTTTTCCTCACACTGTTCAAGGGTTCACAGGTCGTTCCCTCCCCAGAGTCTAATGATGTTGGGATAAGCTCCATAACTAACTCTGGAGTCGTCCTCCTCCATCTCTCCCGGTTCCTGCTCGCATGCAGACACACTCTCACCACATGTCATCCATCACCACGGCCTGCTGGCTCTGCCCTCATTATACATTCCGCGTCTGGCACTGGTGTGGCCCGAGACAAACCCCCGGAGCATCAGGCCTGACGAGGCAGTTCGCTGCGCACTGACCGCTGTTTCCACTCTTGCCGTCTGGTCTCCAACTAGCTGTTTGTCTGATCTCATTAAATATAAATCAACTCATGATGCTCTCCCACTTGAAGCCATTCACTGGCTTCCCTCCACATCAGAGGGAATTCCAAACTCCTTCCCGTGGGCCGCAAGGCCCTGCCTGCTCACATCTCCCCCGCGCTGCTCTCCGACCTGGTCTCCACATCCCTGCCCATCCTCTCCGCCAGCTGGCCTGGCCGTCCCCCTTCTAGGCTCCCGCTCACCTCAGGCCTTTTCAACCTGGCAGTTCACTCTTCCCCCACATTTTATATGGCTGGATGCCCTTTGTGGTGCAGAAAAAGGCCTTTCTTGACCCACCTTAGTTCAAAGAGCCCGGCCTTTCTTCCCCCAGTCAGCCAGCCTCTTCTGTTTCCATTATTGCACTGACCCAAACCTGAAAAGAGTTTATATACTATTGATTACTTTGTTTATCGTTTTGTTAATCCATTGGATTGTGCTGTCCAGTGCAGTAGTCACTAACCACACGTGGCTATTTAAATTTCAGTGGAATAAATTAAAACGGAATAAAATGTAAAATCTAGTTCCTCAATTGTACTAGCTGCTTGCAAGCATTCAATAGCCTTTTGCAGCTAGCTGGTGGCGACGGCATCAGACAGTGTGGAGACAGACCTTTCCCATCATCACAGAAAGTTCTTTCAGATGGCACTCTGTTAGAATAGGAGCTCCCCCAGGTCAGCAAGCCGGCCTCGCCTGTTCACTGCTGAATGGCCAGTGGCCCCGGTGCTCAGTAAGTAAGAGTGAAGGAGGGAAGGAAGGGAGGGAAGACGGGAGGGGCAGGGTGGAAAAGGAGGAGAGAAGGAGGAAGAGCCCTTTATTTTTCAGGAAGAGATATCTTCATCACTTGAAAATGTGTCTCCAATCTTTCCTTACTCCGAAATTGTCTTAAGTTTGAGGATTTAAAAGGTTACAATGTATTTCTTAATATGTAAAAGAGACTTAGGAGAAATACTTAATTAGCATGATGGAATCCTCTCCAATTCCCCTCTGTCTGCTACCTCTCCTCATCTCTTTAAAGCCTCACTTGAGGGACTCCAGTCTTCAGATGAAGACAGTATGTGACTTCCAGGAGAAAAACGCAGTTTTCCTGGTCTCTGTTTAGCACGATAAACCATCTTCCTCCCTTTATCTCCAGGATGTATGCACAAGTATTTTTTTCTCTCACTAAGGCTCTAGTTCCCAAAAGCTAGACTATGGAATGTGTGTACCTACAGGTTATTTGTGTCATTTTTCTGAGTTTACCTTGTCAGAAACCGTCCTTTTATCAGCACGTCCTGACAGCGTATGACTTGCAGCCCCTCCGAAGCGAGCTGCGGGTCTGCAGCGGGCCAGGGACCGTGGCCGAGTGTTGATTTAACACAGCTCTTTCCCTCTGGCTTGCCTCAGAGCTAAGACCCTTATAAATTGTTGCTCTGAACTTTTGAACTCAGAGAAACTTCTGAATATATGTAATAAGTAAAGTAATCCAGAGCTTAGAATTTGTGTCGTCCTTGTGACAAATCACATCTATTAAGAACAAGTTTGATTCTTGGCTTTTAAATGTTTTCTTACAATTTAGTGTTCTGAAACGTATCTGAAACCTTTATTCATACTTCAGAGAGGGTCTTTAAAAAACAACTCTTTAATATACAGTTGTCTAGATAGGAAATTGTTCCATAGAGTGGATATGAAAAATATTTTCAAATAAGAATTGTTTCAAAAACAATAATTGGTCATTTTTGTTTTAAGACAGAAATTGTTGGGAGCTGAGTACCCCATAGGTTCATTTGACCCTCTCAATTACATTGGGCTGGATACCACAATATTCAGAAGGTTGGTGCATAGAACCCCTTGTTATCAGCCAACCCCTCCCCAAAAGACAGAAATAAATCACTTAAGGCCAGAATAATTTACCAAATCATGTTTTGAAGCCTAGATTCTAGAAATGTGTTGGGTTTGAACTATCAGAAACATGTCAGAACATTTACATTTTTGAGTAGGTTTCATGTCGAATATTCTATTATCCCGCATAACAACATGAGATGTTTAGCTTTTTGTAAAACAAATACAGAGCCGCTATGTCTTTTTTCCAGAAAGCTTAATGAATCAGGGACTATTTTTATTTAATAAGATCTTATGAGAGAGATATAATAGCTATTAGTGGAAAGTCATATTAATTTTATTTTTATTGGAAAACGTAAAGCATACCATGTGTTTAAAAGCTAAATGCTAAGCAGCCCAGGAATCTGTGGGCTTACAGATCAAGATCTTGGCCTGCAACATGTCTTGCTGGCCACAAATAACAATGCCTTCAGCTTCTCAAGAGGAGGATCCCATGCTGCAAGGATCCCTGTGGAATGTGCTAAGGCTGCGAGAACCTCCTGGATTTGAAGAACCTCCTTGTGCAATCAGGGTTGATTATTTGCACTTGTGTGGGGGGGAGCTCTTTTGTGCGGAAGTGCATTGTTCCAGGAGCACCTGTAACCACTTCTTCACAGTTCTTTTTGGATTTTAACATCTTGACGTCAGAATTGCTTTAGACTCATTGAGACCTAAATATTTGGTCACATAGCCAGCCATTCTACCCGAGAGGCTACCCCACAGCAAGCAAGTGCTTCAGATGTCTGTAGCTGCACCAGTTGGACGGAATGCCTGGAGCCCTTTGGAGCTGTGACTCTTTTACCTTCCTGACGGGGTGCCCAGCCAGCCCCAGAAACGACATTTCAGTTTCTTCCTCGTGGAGGCAGGTACTAAATGGGGCTGTTTTAGCAGCTGAAGTGAAAGCTGCTGGTTTCCACCAACTCCGACACCCAGCAGCAGGCGGAATGGTCTGAGGCTCTCATTTGATATTGGAATCCTTTCTCCACCAATGACTTGCTCTGTGAACTAAAAATTACTACTTAACCCATGTCTCAGTTTTCCTGTCTCGAACATGGGGATAACTGTATCAACTTTGCAGAGTTGTAAGTTTTCGAAGTTAGGCGTGGAAAGTGCCTGGCATGTTGGGCTCAGAAAGTGGTACTGTCTTGTTAGCTTCATGAAATTCATTAGCTGGAACTCTACTTGGGGAAGAGAAGTCTTTTTGTTTTTTTGGACTACGTTCAGTTAGCACTTACGTTTTATTTTGTAATGTCTCCAAGAATACTCTGTGGAAACCAAGTATGATTATATGAACCAGAGGTCCTCATTATCTGAGAATAATCAGGAGAGGAACAAAAGACTGCTTAAACACAAAAAACTCACAGACACAGACAAAAAGGATGGTGGTTACTAGAGGGAAAGGGGGTGGGGGAAGTGGTAAAGGGGGTCAAATATGGTGACAGAAATAGATCAGACTTTGGGTAGTGAACACACAATGTAATATACAGATGATATATCATAGAAATATACACTTGAAAGCTATATAATTTTATTAATCAATGTCATCGCAATAAACTTAATTAAAAAAAGTTAAGTCACTACAAACTGCAACATGTTTTCATACTAAGCAGTAAAACAAACAAAAAACTTCACTAATTTGGAATTTGTCTTGAAAATTTAAACTGAAATTACGAAAATGAGTCCATTTATGCCTGTATTTCATGAGACTTACATTAGAGCTTTAGAATGAATTGACAATCATTTCTTTGAACAAAATTATACATTCATATTATATGACATCATTTTGTGTTTGTTGTTGTGGTACATAATTATGGTCTTTTTTGCCTTCCTCCCCCAATGTCCTTGGGCTTAAATTTAGCCAAAACCTCTCTTTATCTTTTTTTTTTTTTTTAATCTTCAGATAGAGCGGGAGGGAGAGAGAGAGGAGAGAGAGAGATAACATTGAGTGGTTGCCACCCACACAACCCAACCGGGGCAGAGACAAACTGCAACTGAGGTACATGCCCTTAGCAGGAATCAAACCCGGGACTCTCTGGTCTGCAGGCCAACACTCTAACCATTGAGCAAATTATCCAGGGCCTCTCCTTATCTTTTGATAGTCAAACCATTCTCTTGTGAAACATCTGTTACACCACCCCCCTTGTTGATGTACTTCTGAAATTACTAACCACTCCAACCTTTCTAGTGACTTGATGTGTATTTCAAGCAGTTACTTGACATCACTGTATTTGCATTAATCCTGCCTCTTTTGCAAGCTTTGCAATTTCACTTCCAGTCCTCTTACATTGTATTCGTTTTGCAGTGGTTTGAAACCTCCCACAACCAGCGTGGGACTAACTTCCAAAAATGTTGATTTAATGAGTACAGAGAGATGCTACTTGTAAGCAGAGAGGGAGGTTTGGGGGCAGGGGGTGTGTGTGTGTGTGCATTTTAAAATAGCCAATTCAAGAGAACTTTTACGTTATGATGACTTTTATATCCCTGTGTGACCTTGAAACTGTGGGCAGTTGGATAACAGGGCCTCCTGGGTAGAATTATTGCCATCCTCTGATGAAGAGCTGTATCATCCCACAAACGTTCCCAGCGTGATCTTTTCCTACACGTTTGCTCATGCCGTCCCTTGGTTTTCCAGAACAGCTTTTGCATCAGTATCATTTGATCTTCTCTTCTACATAATCAGTTACTAATGACAGGCCAGACATAGAAAAGGGGGGGGAAGATCTTTCATGCTTCCTCAGCCCTGAATCAGCACAATCATCTTTTAACTGGCAATGATTTTAAAAGCATGACCCTTATACTTTTCCACTGTTAAAGGATGGAATCTGTTTGGGACTACTGAAAATGGAAGATAATACGTGTAAATGCTTTGAATTCCAGATGCGGGGTCCAGGTTTCCCATTTATCACTGGCCCTGTGCACTGAGTGATTTTGCTTATCACTGGAGATATTGTCATTGATCTAGTAGGAGAATGATAATAAGAACAAATAGCTAACATCTATTGAACACTTAGGACTTTGCCTATGATGTGACCTCATTTAATCTTCACCGTACCTTCAGAGTACCCATTTTACAGATGAGGACACGGGGTGTTCATCACTTAAATGCCTGTGAACATTGGTAGACTGAGATGAATCTGGATGTTGTTGCCTACTCAGGTACCAAGATTACCAGTTTGGATCACTACACTGGGCATGTTGGAAATTCAGGAATCTGGATGTTTTCTGACCCCAGAAATGGAGCAGATGGAAAGAATAGTGGTGGAAAAAACAGGTTTTCCTTTGTTAAGCTCGGAGATATGTAGAGGAACTACAGAATTGATTTGAAGTGAATTGTAGTGGATTAAAATGGGAGCATCTAAGGTTTATCAGTAGAAATGGAATGTTTGAAATCAGAGAACTCATGGGAATGTGTACTGGTTACCAAGTGCAGAATCCGATTAAATGGGGGAGGAGGAAACTGGAGAATGTCTACATTTCTACATTTCACTAGATAACAAGAATGACGTAAGCCGAGAATTCAGTTGGAGTTGGACAAATGAAACAGGTCCATCTAGGCTGAACTGAACATAAACCGTACTCAGTGGCCTTGGCAATGCACCCCCCCACCAAACACACACCTTGATAATGATATAATGATAGCAAACACATTCAAATAAATTAAATAGTGCACAACACCTGCTCCAACTAACTTTACCTGGGGGGAATGGAATTTGAAAAGAGCGTTCAGGGTTTGAGTCCTAGACAAAACATGTGGTCAAGAGGGAAATAATCTATTATTTAGAACATTGAGTTTCCACTCACCATGACTTCTGTTGCTTTCTCAATGACTTGGTTGCACTTAATGCTAACAGTGCAAATAGTTTTCTTGTCTGTTCTACCAGTTGGCATTGCTTCCTGGAAGGGTCTTGCTTTCAAAGTGACCATTTCTTCTCCTGAGACCCTGTGTAAGCTGGCTGTTATTGACCAGGGTTCCGGTGGTTGAGATTGGCTCCCATATGTTGGCTCACCTGGAAGAGTTAGGCCCAGGAAAAGGGAAAACAAGTGTAGCACTGGAAGTAAACGAAAGTGTTGAAATGGAGGATCCAACATGACTTAGGTACAGAGGGAAAAAGGGAGGAAAAACAGAACAAAATAAATACCATTATTTTACATAGCACCTAGAGCAGTACTATAGAAACTGGTAAGGAGTTTAAAAGCATCTCTTGATTGATTTAAAATAGTTTGAAGCTAAAAATTTTCTAAAAGACACACACCCCATATAATGTATCTGAACAAAATAAACATCTATCTTCAACTTCTTATTGTTCAGATATTTGACATAGATGTGAGACTTTTGATGTAGTATTTGTAGCACCATGTCCTTTGCCTGCATGTAAAGAACATGGGACACCTGTGTTTCGAATGTCTTGCTAATGAAGTCACCTGGACTAGGTGCTTTGGTATGAATGTATGGGCAGCAGCCAACTTGATGTCAAGTTGCTTTAATATCAAACATTAAATCTTTATTTTTTACTAATTTCATTTTATTTATTTTTATTACTATTGTTTATTTGTTTTTCAATAAATTTGAAAAGTGTAGCAGGCAGAACAACTCAGGAGACCTGTGTCCTCTTCCCAACCCTGCCTTTAGAAAGCTGTGTGGCCTTTAGCAAGTCACTGGGCCCTTCGAGATCTAAGTTTCTTAATTTGTAAAACTTGTAAGATTGTGTTCAATACTCATTATTTTTAAAAGACTTCACTTTTTTTTTAGAGAAGTTTTAGGTTCACAGCAAAACTGTGAGGAAAGGAAAGAGATTTCCTGTATTTTTCCTGCCCCCACAAATATATATAGCCTCCCCATTATCAGTCTCCCCAGCCAGGGTGGAACATTTGCTAGAGTTGATACTACATTGACACATCTCAATCATCCAAAGTTCATAGTTTACCTTGGGGTTTACTCTTGGTGGTGTATAGCTTATGGATTTCGACAAATGAATAATGACATGTACCCAACATTATAGTGTCATACATAGTATTTTCACTGCCCTGTAAATCTTCTGTGCTCTGCCTCCCACCATCACCCCACCCCCGGCCCCTGGCAATCATTGATCTTTTTATTCTCTCCATAGTTTTGTCTTTTCTAGAATGTCCTGGAGTTGGAATCATACAGTATATAGCCTTTTCAGATTGGCTTCTTTCATTTATTAATATGCATTTAAGATTCCTCCTTGTCTTTTAATGCCTTGATAGCTCATCTATTTTTAGTGCTGAATGATATTCAACTATCTGGATATATCCTAGATTATTTATCTATTCACCTACTGAAGGATACCTTCCTGCCTTCCAAGTTTTGGTAATTATGAAAAAAAAAACTGCTGTAACTATCCCAGTGCAGATTTTGCATGGACACAGTTTTCAACTCCTTTGTGTCAATACCAAAGAGTGTGATTGCTGGATTACATGATAAGAATATGTTTAGTTCTGTAAGAAACTGCCAAACTCTCTTCTTACAAAAATATGGCTGTGCCATTTTGCATTCCCTCCAGCAATGAATGAAGATTTCTGTTGCTTCACATCCTTGCCAGCATTTGGTGTTGTCAGTGTTCTGGATTTTTGCAATTCTAATAGGTGTGTAGTGGTATCTCACTATTGTTTGAATGTCTATTTCCCTGATAACGTATGGTATGGAGCAGCTTTTCATATGCTAATTTGCCGTTTTTATATCTCCTTTGGTAAGTTGTATGTTAAGATCTATGGCCCTTTTTTTTTTTTTTTTTATCCTCACCCGAGGACATTTTTGCATTTATCTTCAGATAGAGCAGGAGGGAGAGAAGGAGGAAGAGAGAGAGAGAAACATCAATGTGAGAGAGACACATTGAGTAGTTGCCACCCACACACCCTCAACCGGGGCACCAGGGACAAACTGCAACTGAGGTATGTACCCCTAGTGGGAACCAAACCCAGGACTCTCTGCTCCAAGGGCTGACACTCTAACCACTGAGCCAAACCGGCCAGGACCTGTGGTCTAATTTTAAATCAGTCATCCACTTTCTAATTGTTGAGTTTTAAGAGTTTTTTGTATAGTTTGAATGACAGTCCTTTTTCAGATAATGTCTTTCACAAATATTTTCTCCAAGCCTGTGGCTTATCTTCTTATTCACTTGATACTGTCTTTCACAGAGCAGAACTTTTTAAGTTTGATGTAGTCCAGTTTATCTATTATTTCTTTCATGAATTATGCCTTTGATGTTACAGCTGAAAAGTCATCACCATACCCAAGGTCATCTAGGTTTTCCCCTATATTTTATATTTTGCATTTTAAGTTTAGGTTTGAGTTGCACTTTGAGTTCATTTTTATGATGGGTGTTAAGGTCTTTGTCTTCATTTTTTTGCATATGGATGTCCAGTTGTTTCAAGATCATTTGTTGAGAATGCTTTCTTTGATCCATTGTATTGCCTTTGCTTCTTTGTCAAAGACAACTGACTCTATTTATGTGGGTTTATTGCCAAGTTCCCTATTCTGTTCCACTGATCTTTTTATCTATTCTTTCACCAATACCACACTGTCTTTCTTACTGTAACTTTATAGTAAGTATTGAAGCCAGGTAGTATCAGTCCTCCAACTTTGTTGTTCTCCATTCTGGGTCTTTTGTGTTTTCATTCTGGGTCTTGTGTTGGACATTCTGGGTCTTTTGTGTTTTCATGTAAATTTTAGAATCAGTTTGTCAGTATCCACAAAATTAGTTGTTGAGATTTTGTTCGGGATTGCATCGAATCTCTAGATCAAGCTGGGGAAAACCGGCATCCGGACTCAGTTGAGTTTCCCTATCCTTGAACATGGATTACCTCTCCATTTATTTAGTTCTCTAATTTCATTCATCAGAGTTTTGCAGTTTTCTTCATATAGATATTATGCATATTTTATTAGATTTATACCTAAGTATTTCATTTTGGGGAGTGTTAATACAAATGATGTTGTGTTTCCAATTTCAAATTCCACTTGTTCATTGCTGGCGTACAGGAAAGCAGTGGACTTTTGTATATTGACCTTATGTCCTGCAACCTTTCTATAATTATTAGTTCCAGGAGTTTTTTTGGTCAGATTTTTAAAGTAGATAACATGTCATTTGCAAATGAAGACAGTTTTATTTTTTCCTTCACAGTCCGCATATCTTTTATTTCCCTTTGTCTGATTGCATGAGATCCGGCTTCCAGGAGAGTGTCGAAAGGAAGGTGCGAGGCCTCATTCCTGACCTTAGTGGGAAGGCTTTGAGTTTCTCATCATGAAGTATGACATTAGCTGTAGGATCCTGTAAAGATTCGTTATTAAGTTGAAGGAGTTCCCTTCTAGTTAGTAATTTTTAAAAGTAGTTTTCAATGGCTTTCTCCAACAAAAGGAAACACAGAAGAGAATAGTAGTAAAAACAGGCACATATAAGACATTTGGATAAGGCTGGAACTTGAATATAAAGTGAATCTCAGAGGAAACTGTTTTGGATTGGTGGATTTTTTCCACTTGGAATCCTGCCTGCTTTGTCTCCCTCCTCTGAACCCCTGGTCAGCCTTGTTTGGTGTGTTCCCTGTTGTCAAATATCCACTTTTTTCTTACATTTTACAGTTCTCCATCTGGACTCTTTGGAACCATGAACCCTAAATATTTTTTGGAGTAATGACTTTGATTTTATGACAGTGCCCTTCCCCCAAAATGCAGTATATCCTATATGCATTTTAAAATACAAAATTATGATTTGTGGTAAGACTTGCTACGGCACTGGTGCAGGGAGTTCTGGATACCTTCTACGGCTAAGCTGAAGTTCGCGTCTTATAAAAGGATTCTGCTTTGGTTTACTGACTCATTCAGTGAACTTTTCCACGCATTCAACCAATTCCTGAGTGCCTTCCATATGTCAGAGTCTGTGATGAACACTCTGGATTATGGTGGACAAGACGAAGAATCTCGTGATGGGGAGGCAGATGTATGCGCAGATAATAATATTGTTATGTAAGTATATTGAATGTAATTTGCTCAGGAGTTTTGCACAGAGGAAGAGGCAGATAGATAATCTAAACTTGAAGTCAGGTGTAGCCATGCATGCTTCCTTAGTAGCAACCCCTCAGGCTGAAAGGACAAAGGAAGGGGGTCTATTATGGCCCCCAAGTTAGGGCCTTCAAGAACAATGGAGAATGATGCTAATGATGCTGCTTTATAGGAGATGATAAGTACAGGATACACTGCCTGTAACAGGGCAAGGGTGTGTGAGAGAGAGAGGGAGAGGGAAAGAGAAGGAACATGAGAGAGGGGTGGAGGGGGAGGAGGAAGAGAAGAGAGACTTACCCTTCTCCCTGACCTCTAATCTTTCACCCCAGCCTGCCTTTGGCCAGACCTACCAGGAAGTCAGTCAGCTGGCAACGGAGCTTAGGAAGTAGTTACCTGAGAAAATAGGCAAATGATTACTCCGTTCATTGGCAAATGAAAAGCCAAAGTGGGAGTTTGAGTGGTATGAGGTGGTCATGAGAGAAGGAGGTACGCAGAGATGTCAGCATAAGCCAAAACCGCAGGACGAGGAACAGCGTGGCCTGTGCACAGACTCTCCGTCAGTGTCACTCAGGTCTCCAGCGCGAGTCAGAGGTTGGTGGGCACTGCAGTCAGGCATGGCTCTGGTGGAGGAACTGGCCACCTGCCCTGCAGGCAGCTGGGAGGGCACTGAAGTGTTGTCACTTAGCAAAGTCACAAGGCCATCTTTGTGTTTTAAGTTACTTAGAGAGTTGTGTAGACTCAGCAGCTTTGAAGAAGCAAAAATTTCCTTGCCTTTAGTCTTGTCCTCCTCAAATTCATTCCAGAAAAACAAAAACAAACAACAACCACAAAACAAGGAGAAGCTACAGTAAGAAAATGGTAGGAAGGATGAAAGGAAATAATTTAGCTGACGAATGACAATGTGCAGGTGAGGGACAGGGAGGGGCCGGGGACAATACCCAGGTCTCTGACCTTAGCTGAGTGCAGAACAATGGTGTGGTCAAGTGCGGTTAAGTCTGGGTTGGGCCAGGTTGCAGTATGCAGCAGCAGATGGACATCTGCACATGTAAGGATCAGCAGTGGAGTGAGAAGTGCACCAAGACTTTTGATCTATAGGAAGAAAAAATATTAGAGCCTTAAAAAAAAAAAGAGAAAGAATGTGAGACAGGGCCAGGTGTTATTGGATTTAGTGGTAGGAGCTAATCATGTTCTAAATCATTTTCAGAGGGAAAGAAGTAGAGATGGAACTGGTGGGGTAAGAAGTAAAAGGAGACAAGAAAGCAGCAACCGTGAATGTAGATGCCCCTTTTGAGAAGTTTGCACGAGAGGGGAGAAAAGATGGGGTGGGTTTCACTTGTAGGATCGATGTAGGTTGTCGGTGGTTTGTGGTTCCATACAAAAAGCCAGAGATGGGTTCACTCTTTAAAGGACAGAGTAGGGACAGAGACCAAGGGACTCGGGGATGGACTCGGGCCTGGGGAAGGTGGGGGCACTTTCCATGACTGCTTGCCACGAAACCGAGCTTATGCTGCGGACAGTGTGTTTCGAATTGCAGCCTTCAGCCAAGGGCCCGTGTAGCGCCTTCCAGGAACAAGCATAAAGCACCTCTATGGCTGTCTTTGTGATTTTAGGAAATAAATACAAAAACTAGTGATCGTATAAGACCTTGCAACCTTCAGACTGAGTTTGCAATTTCATTTGAGTCTGGGACCACCTGGTCGCTGTGTGTATAAACAGAAACATATACATGCATATATATGTTTGTACATGTGCACAGACGCACATTTGTATACACTTCCGCGCACGCACACACACACACACACACACACACACACATACATGACTCTATGTTTCATTGTCTGTGGGGAACCTGAGGTCAGAGATGGCTCGACAAACCTTTCACAATCCACATAAGACTTAAGCCAGGTCTTCTGGCTTCGGATTGCTAGGGGCAGACATTACCACCCTCATAGTTGGGCCCAGAGAGTGCCCGTGTAGGCAGTGCCCCTTCACTTTACTTCCTGCTTCACCAGGCCGTTCAGCCTCCGACGTCTGGGGGCCTGGCACCCCTAGTATTGGGAGTGCTCAGTGGCTTCCCTGTGCACCATAAAGCCAGTCCTCTTATGGTGACAGCTCTTCCCCTCCCCTCCCCGCCTCCTGGGTTCTGACACGGAGGCTCCCGTGACTCGATCCTCCAGGCTTCCCGGTCGTAGGCTCTTCCTTACCACGTGCAGCTAGGAAGGGCACCGCTGGGCTACTCATGCCCACGGACTTTTTGTTTAAGGCCTGATTCTCCAATTCTCTCCTCTTTCTCTGCTACCCAGGTTCTGCCAGTTCTTGGATTTATCATTTCTCCCCACCCCTACCCAAGGCCCTGCCTACCCACTGCTCCTTGGAGCCACACAAACCTGGTGAGACTCCTGATCCGGTCACATACCAACTGGAACCAACTGGGCAAGTGACTCAGCCTTAGCGAAACTAGTAACGCCTCGCAGGTGACCGTGAGGATCTCCGAAGAGCAGGGACGGGAAGGGCCCAGCTCAGCACCAGGCTCAACAGGCTTAGCTCCCTGTGCCCCACCAGAGCGGCCTGGAGCTCTTCTGCAGGGTCCCAGCCCGAGCACGCTAATGTGACGAGCGGCGTTAGTGTATGGAAAAGGCAGTTACCATTTAATTGCTCGGGCCCCAGCCAGCCTGGCGTTCCTCTTCATTCACTTCTAATTTGCAGCTAGGGGTTTTTAGTCCTACCCTGGCCAGTCACAAAACCACTGCCTGAGAGAGAATTGAAAATAACTTCAGGCAGCCATTGACTACAAGATAAAAGATTTGGCGGGTCCCTCCGTTTTGTCTTATGTAAAAATGCAAACATCAGTTTGCTCCTGGCCTGGGAACAAATCAGACAATGTTAAGCAGCATCTTTTCAGTGAATTATTCCTCGTAAATGATCCAGCTTGGTTAGAAGGCGTGCCCTCCTCCATATGTGCTGTGCTGATCCTCATTAAAATAAATTAGTGCCTTGTATAGATTCAGCCTCAGAGTCAAGTTTCAGGCATCTCTTCCTAAAAGACATTTATTTATATTACATACTCAATTTAAAGGAGTAAATGCCCTTCCCTCAGGCTGCAGAGTTTGTTTATCTTTGTGCTACTGTGAGAACCGAATGCCGGAACAAAGGCGGGGTGCTTTACTTCTCCTCCTCTGACCTGAGGTCACATAAAGTAACAGCAGCCCCTAATCAAGAGGAACCCCAAGCCCTTTGCGATTCTGAATCCGCAGCACGTGGAAACCTAGATTGCCTTAGGCCACGCATTTACATCTGAACCACTTTACGTGTGCTTGGGAGTTAAAGTAAGTTCTGAATAACTTCAGCAGTTTGCGATTTGGAAAACAGCCTGGGCCATATACATTCCCCCTCAGTTCTTTTTCTGTTAAATCTGATGCCAAAGTAAATGGGAGCTGTGCAGACCCTTTGAACTTGCCAGTTCTCAAATGACCTCAGTGAGGTTGGATTGGCAGAGCCTGTGTTTAGTGTCCCAAGGAGGATATTTCCTCCTCTTTGCAGTGTGCACATGAGCACTGCCTTCCTGGGCGGAGGAGGCAGCAGTGGGCCCGGCTCTGAGAAATGGGCTTTCTGCCGCCAGGAGCTCATCAGTGCAGCCCTTGGGGATCCTTGGGGTTGCACCCAGGTTTCTTGGCTCCTCTGCTTCACAATTCAGTCAGCTTTGCTTCCGCCTGTCCCTTTCCGTTTCAGAAGAGCTGTGGAGAGCCAGAGGTCTGCAGGGTTCAGTCCCCTCTTCCCGCTGGTTAGGGCGAGTGGTTTAACTTCTCCAGGCTTCAGTGGCCTTTTCTGTGAACTGAAGATTACAAATAGCCCTACCCATATGAGTCCCTCTCTTGTCTGTTTTATTTTTGTACTCATGACCAGTTTATTTCACTATATTATTCATTACTTATTGATTTTTAATAAATAACTATTTAAATATATCTTCTAATCAATGACATAATCTGTGCGTGTATGTATCCATACACATAATATAATGTAACATAGGTGACGTGTGCATTGTACAGCATTGTGTCCTTTCGACTAGACCGTATGCCTCTCAGAGGCAGGGACAGTGGTTTCCACTCCAGTGTGTCATTCTTAGAGTCCAGTGTCATGCTGGGCACACGATAGGTTCTCAGTAGACAACCAGTTGAGCAGTCTTGCAAAGGTACCGCTATAGCCCTGCTTTGTCAGAGTGAACAAAGAAAAGTATGATTCATCAATCAAGCCAGTATTCACAAAAATTAATTTTTCCTCCCTTATATTTTAATGTATGCTATTCGTTTAGTATAAAAATAACCCTGTAGCAGGGAAAAATGACATATATTTTACACTTTTGCCCTAATGCAAAGGAATATATTACATGTTTGCTGACCTTTAAAACAGATGTTTTATGTAAGCCTTTGGGGGGAGAAGCACGTGGAGGATTTGCGAAACATATTTTTACCCTTTTAGCACTGAGAAATCAGTATTACTTGCCATAATTTGTTACTATTTGGGCATATCTGAGCAATAGCATCACATAAATAATTTCTTAGTTCATTGTCCTAAAATTAGATCTCAGATTAGCATGGGCTATTTGATGTCTGCTGTTGAGGATTGTTCTTCACTGCTCTCCAGTGAATTCACTGCGAGCAGTCATTGTGCCTCCGCTTAAACACGGTCAGGAACCCGGGGATGGGAGTGGGGCTCACAACTGCTGGAAACAGCCCCTTTCTGTTTCAAGTAAGGCGTCTTGAACTGGTGTGCAGAATGTTTAAAGATCTTTCTGGGACGCAGAAGTGTCAACACCCATCATGTGTGTTGTTATCATTGGAGGAGAAGGAAGATGACTAATTGCTATCCAGAAACATGCATGACTTGTGTATTATACACCGGAGGACACTCTTCTCAAAAGGAGTTTATTATGGCCTCTGTATGTTGAGTGTACCAATCGTAAGTCATTAGGAGAAGATCAAGAATAGTCAACAGAAAATCCACTGTCTGACAGCATGTGTGGAGAGGCCGTGACAAAGAACTGGTAGTTTGGGGATCGGTTGTACCTGGCTTTGATTCCTGTCTCCATTACTCAGTAGCTTTGAGCAGTTTATTTTTTCTCTGGTCTTCTGTTTCCTCATCAGTGAAATGAGAATCGTATTAAAGATTAGATGAGGTTAACTTTATAAAGGCAAATATCAACATAGTGTCTGCCTCAAATTGGTGTTAAATAAATGGTAGACAAAATAAGCATTATTATTGTCTTGATACTTTTTGACTGACTGCAATTGACACCAAGATAATGGATACTTCCTTTGAAAGAACAATGTGGTATGGGGGGTGTCCCTGAAACAGTTTCCTGTCTTAGTAGCCAATTAGAGGTAAAGGGCTTAGTAGGAAGTATCAGCCCCCCAGGTTCATCCCCTCCACCCCCAGTGGACTTGTGGGCCCAGCTCTTTTACCTGCAAACACTGCCATAAACCTCTTGCACATGCTCTTACTTAAAGTATTGGTGGATGCCAAATACCGATCTTATCCTTATGTAGATGAAATATCCGCTAACTTTTTATCACTCTAATCTTTTTATTCAGGTGAATGTCCTAGAAAAACAACTATCCTTTCCCCCCAAAGCCCTGATTTGGAGCATTTTCCCATTTACACGGTGTAAATCCTCTGAGCACACCCAATTTCAAGCTCCTAGCATGAAGTCACTGACCACAAGGTTGGAAAGAGATGTGCGCAATCCCTCAAGCCAGTGCAGGCTGGCTCCAGGACACCACAGGGCAGACTGACGCCTGTGTGGTGACAGCATGGGATAGGCTGATTGACAGCCACAGTTACAAGCAAATAGAGCAGAGTGAAAGTACCTTTTCCCCAGAATGGACCATTATGACATGGTTGGCCAACAGAATTCATACAAAAAGTGAGTTAATGCCAGATTCCTTAGCAACGTGTTTCAATGCCATTTATCTGTCCTTGCTGTGTGCTCTCGGGGGGTGAGGTGGGGAGTCTCCCTAATCACTTTCTTCCTCCCTTCTTTATTTCCTTCTCTACTGCCTTCACAGGTTATTTTCTATCATCTCTTTTGGAATATTCATTATCACTTGAGATCACCAGAACAGGTAAGAGTATGCCTGCTTTCCAAATAAGGAGAAAACTACTGCACTTCACAACCCTCTGTCATGTTATTGCTGTCATGGGTAATTTGTCATTTTTTGTTCTTTGGAAATCTTCATTGTTATTCAGAAACACCCACTTTTACACTTTTTTTTCCCCATGAGTGAAGAGGGGTTACTTCAGCCACTGGACACCTTTCCTTTGCTGTCTCAAACTGTATTTTATTCTCTCCCTCATGGTTGGTGAAAACCCTATGACGTTGTGTCTAGGAAATTGCATCGCAGTGCTATCTATATACTTCTGAGAACTTGTAATTAAGTGATGACACCTAGAACTCGCTCATCATAGTTAAGTCCCCAGAGATGATAAAACAGAATGCTCTTGGGAAGCTGTTCTGTTGCCAGCAGCTCATCACAGGAGAACGCGGAATTCTGTTACAGATTGTCTTTGAACTGTCAGGGTGACACCAGTTGATGATTTTGTCAACACACAGTGGGTTTAGAAAAGTGCAGTTCTTCTTCCTGAAGACCTCTTAAAGGTTATCTGGGGGCCTCATGAGAAGACCTTTGAGATAACCGATTGGCCGTTTACCATGAAGCCAACTGCAGACGCGCCTGAGATCACCTCTTGTGTCATCCTCATCCTGGTGACCTCACTTGGAAACGTGTGTTTATTTTATTCTACCAGGAAATGCATCACAGGGCATTTACAGACATCCCTTCTTCTGAGTCTCAGTCTTCTATTTGTCCGCCTCAAACACTTAGTGGTGTATGCCATGAACGTTGTTTATTCTTCTGGTTTCACGCTGGACTCAGCTGGCTGTGAAGTCATGCATTTCTCTGCAGCCCTGACGACCTCACGGCCACGTGGTTCATGTCACACTTTGCCTTGCTCTGCCTGCAGTGGCTTTGCCGAACTGCCCGCCTCTCGAGTGAGGCTCAAAACCTGCACCGTCAGAAGCAGTCCTGGAAGGTGGCTGCCGTACTTTGGGTGGCTGGTGTGGCCGTGTGCATCCCAGTTTTAATTTATACTGGAAAATCCGAACACCTGAATGCAGGGAAGGGTACACACCCCTCGTCCACTGACAGCATGTATGTGGATTGCCTGACTGCCCTTGGAAGCAAGCAGGTAGAGTTTGACTGTGGGAAAATATTTTCAGTTTTGATTGATATTCTTTCTTTAGCCATCTTAGTCTTTGTCTGTTTCTGGATGTCATGTCTCCTCTCGGAAAGAAAGAAGATGACATATGGCAACATGTGGATTGGAGACGGTGACTCAGAAATTCTTCGAGGGGCCAAGTTCAGTATTTTATTAATGTGGCTGATGGCTCCACTTTGGACTTCTCACTTTATCTACGTCTGTTTCTTAAAAGACTTGGCAGCCTGGGTCTTTTTTCCAGCTGTTCTCACAGCCCTCTCTTCAGGCTTCTCTGCTTTCCGTCCTTTCCTGCTTATGCTGGTGAATTACAGAATGAAGCCGGTGTCCTTCTGGGGCGCGTAAGAGGAAAAGCCTACGACACGGCCTGCAAATGCGCTTCTTTCTCCATATGCTTAGTGCCAAAAAAAACCCCAACTCGGTTTCAATCAATGGGAAATGAGCCCCGTCGTTGGAAGGGGTAGCTGAAGTTTCCGTGGCTTGCAGAAATAGACCCTGTTTGAAAGGGGGACTAGATGATGATTGATCCCCCCCCCCCCCAAATGACTTCTAAGGAAAACTGTGCAAGAAGATACATGAACACTAAGTTGTTAGGAGCTGAACACAAATAGTCACCACAGCATTTGTTGTTTAGGACACTATTAATATTCATGTAGAACTTAGAAAATGACTCAACAATGATCACAGTCTGGATAAGAAGTCAACATGATATGTTAATTATTCACTCTGTGTGAGATGTTGTGTTAAAATCAGCACATTTGAACTGTAGGTCACACTGTCTAGCTGGATTCCTAAAGGTACTTCACAGTAACCTTATATTTTCACCTATGTTGTTCTTGAAATGCTCTGCCACATTGGAAATGCATCACCTAAGCATGCAATGTTCAGTTTTTGTGCTTTTAATCATGTAGCTCATCCAAGATAGAAGCATAGTTTGTTCATTTTCCTCCCTTTAAGTATCTGTAGTAAATTGGGGCTAGATAAAAACACTGGACTAAAGCAGTAGTGTTTGCTAAATGACACTCTGTGTGTGTGCATAGAGGTGCCAGTATTTGGTTACTACAGACATTTAGCCCACTGTGCTTGCTTAATCACCTAAATATCAAACCATACTCCTCTGCCGAAAAAAGGGACCTTTATTTTGTAGAGACTTTATTTCCTCTTTTGGTTATTAAATTGGAACATTTTAATTGGAAGTATTGATAAAATCTTCATAAAAATCTGTTTTATGAACTTGGATTCAATGAAAATAAGCACATTATAGTTATAATTTAAAATATATGGGCAGGATTTTATTTTTTATAGTTAGTCAGTGTAGCCATTTGGACTGCTTTAGATTCAATGAGTAATTATTTTAAATACCTTATGATGCATACATGCTGTGCAAGCATTGAATTTTAAGCTAATTAGTATTCGAGTCCTGCATTTTTCCATTTTCTTTCTTTATTATTGGACATGAGATTTATTATATTGTAGCTCTGGTGAGTGGATATTCCTACATTGAGATTCTTGCTCTGAAAAGGCTGCATCCAAAATTATAAACCTGGATCTCATCAGCAGGAGAAACTTAGAACATCTTTGCTGCCATGAAGTGTTGTGAAGGAAGATTTTAAAGTAACGCAGGCCCAGATTTTGTAGGGTTTTGTGGGCCAGTGTCTGTCCCTTGCATAGCACTGGGAATTACACACACACACACACACACACACACACACACACTCACAAAGACTTAAGACCTGAGGTTTCTGGGTGGTCTTCATGGGAAATGCTTAGTTGAGTCCACTGAGGTAGTTTATTCTGAAGGGCACTAGCCATGGATCCTTGTAATGAAGTGACCATCTGTGGAGATGGGGGATGTGGGAAAGAGGTCACCATCTTTTAATTAAGTGCAGATGTAGCCAGGGCTGGGACAAGTCCTTGATTTTAGGTAGTAGTTCTCAAATGTGGTTCTGGGACCAACAGAACCAGCACCACCTGGGAACTTCTTAGAAATGTACATTCTCAGGCCCCAACCTGGACCTATAGAATCAGAAACTCTTGGTATTGGACCCCGCAATCGATTTTAATATGCCTTCTGGGTGATTCTCATGCATACTGAGCTTTGAGCACTACTGGTCTAGTGTTCTCAGAAGTTCAGTCCTCACAAGCATTGAGAGGTACGTGAACAAAGCCAAGACAACTGACACATGATAGTCTTAATGCTCCCCGTGCATGTTGCTGTTATGTCTACTCCCCTCTAAAATGCGAATCAGGATTGTCATCTGCACTCCATACATTCTCATTAATAATTGCCAAACAAATCCACTGTAGAAATCAAGCAATCTTTGCAAAATCAGGACTAAAGCATGACCACTTCAGGTGTGCCAAAAAATTTGGAACTTGGATTTGGATAGTTTCCTGTACATAACTGAGTAAGGGATCCAGTTCCCGAATTATTCCATAGTTCCTTTCCAGAAGCCAGTGCAAGACGCAGTTGGCTTAAGCCCAGGCTCAACTTCCTAGTGCTAGAAATGTTTCCTTTTTCTTCCCAGATATTTTCTTTTTCTTTGGACCTCATTAGGTCATAGTTTTGTCTTTGTGGAATTGACAAGTTTTCATCTACAACAGAGAGTAAATCATATTCTCATCGAATGAGCAACATTTCAGTTGTCTTTGAAAAACTATTTTCTCTCTTCCCCTCCCCTCCCTTAACCTCCATATGTCATTCACATTCCTGGTGGCATCAGGATGGCTGATGAAATAGGATAAAGGGAGTTCAACAGAGTGTCTTCAGAGTGCCCTTTGGCACTTTGAAGTGGGTTGGGACTGTCCTGAGGTCCTGATTTTGCTTCAGGGGTGTTTCCACTGCCATCTCAGACCGCACAGAATCTTTGGATTCGAAGGTTATCTATCTGTTCCTCCTTCCCAATGCATGATCCTCACCCCCCTCCTCAGAGCATCCCTCCAGACCTCTTTATGAACAGTTTCGTACTGGGTGTTGTGATCTCCAGAGACGCCCACTCCACCTCAGCCTATTCCAGGTGTCATCAGCAGGAGACCTTGCTGAGATCAGCATCCCTGAAATTTCCTCTAAGGTGTACCTTAAAGTCAGATTCTCCTGTTACCTGCTGGCTCTTTAGATTCTTAGGGTGAGATAAGAATGCTTCTGTCTCTCCAAGTGAGATATTTCCTTAGCTACTTGAGATGGTTTTCTAACCATGGGCTGTCTTGACCTCCTTACTCTGCCTTGGTACCTTCCAATTTACCTGTGGCATCCAGAACTGAACACAATACAACTTTTCTTGTGTATGTGTATGTTTATCAATTCTTCTCTATTGTACCTTCTTTTTACTTCTCTTGTGCAGCTGTGGTCAGTGTGATTTTTTCCTCCTTTCCAAAATAATTTAAAATATTAAACTCACTTTATATTATACACACACACTTAAAAGTACCTCTGCCTCTAGGCTTAAAAACTAAAGGTGTTTTTAAGCTCTGAGCATCTAGTATAAGTTGCATCATGCTCAGTATTTAGATTTTAGAAATAATTAAATACCCTCCCCCAATCATTTGCAAGAATTTTAAACTACAAGCTAGGGCTACAAACTACTAAAAGGACAACCTGTGTAGGGATTTGTCAGAGCAGTCCTGATCTCTAGAGTGAATTTTCTAGTACACTGTTACTTGCCTTTTTAATAAGGTACAAGGAAAATGGTCATAATCCGATTTTCTTGGAAGACGAACTTTAAGTATTAAACCAACTGGCTGTGGATTATAATGTTTCACGGATTAGTTCAGGGATATCTGTGGGCAAGGTATGTTAGAGACACAGAGATCTGTAGACATTTCTTTTATGATGATGGTCATGTCTACCATTTCTATTTAGACTCTGCCGAAGAGAGGATAGAGCAATTCGTTTGGAGTTTCAGTTGGTGAACACCAAAAGCATGACAGTTCAGGGCTGAGGATGTCTATGGAATTCTGACCTATATGGTTCAAAGACATGCCCATGTTTCAGAGAAATCTGGTGGGGAGGGTAAATCAGAAGAGCCCTGGACTTGTTATTGGGCAGTGGATTATCTGAGCTGGTGTTGCCCCTACTTGGGAGTACGTAACCTTTGCCAAAACATTTCTGACTTTTGCCATCTGTAAAATAGAATACGGTTGCAAATCACAATACATTCCCTCTGCCTCCCTTACAGAGTTATAATAAAATCAGATTACAAATATAGTGAAGGGATTTAAATGAAAACAAAATGTTTGACATAAATAAGGTGTTACCTTACCATTGCAGTTTTGGCCAACTGAAACAGGAGAAAAGCAAATTTAACATCAGAAGTCTTGGCTGTGTGTCTGTGAGGCAATTACAGAATCTCTCTGAGCCATGGGTTCCTTGTCCCTATGAAAGATATACAAATATTTGTCTCCCAGGGTCTGTGTGAAACATAAATAAGAGTATATGCACCCAGATCAAGACCCTGGTGCAGAGTTTCGCTTCATCAATGTTTCTGTGGATGTTCAAACAGGAAAATAACACCCCTTCTTCAAGAGTTGATACAGGCTCAATAATTACATTGAAGCCTCCTGTTTGATAGCAAACATTCACTTGTGTTTTCTCAAACATGCCAGAAAATTTGATATTCCAAGAAGATGTTCTCTGTTTACACTCTGGTTTTGGAAGTACGCCCCCAACCACCCTGCTTATCATCCAGCTTGGCCCTCACACTTCAAGACCCCCTTTTTTTTATAGATAGAAAAGAGCAGTAGTGTTAAATCAGTGTTACTCATCTTCCTAGAAATTCTATTTCAAAATTCTTACCTCCAGGCCTTTGCTCATGCTGTAACCATTACCAAACTCAAGGGATTCATTGTTTGGAATGTTCTATTCAAGAACCTGACGTGGTTGTCATTAGGTAGTTTTATTTACTTGCAGCAAGAAAGCTCCGTCTCCCTGTAGGGAGGCTTAGTCATTGCTTATATACACTATTTGGTTAATTATATGTTGATTTCTTCTTGGCAGGGGGCTAAACTTACCAGGTTGTGTTCTGGTGAAGCTCATCGGGTTACAGCTACGTCTGCAGAATACTGTGCTGCATTTGGACACAGCAAGAGTAGCATTTAGTAAGAACCACCCGACCTTGAGACGCTTGTCCTTTCTAACACTACTACCTGGAACATTTCCTTCTGCCCCTACAACTCCCTCACCATCCATACCCTCATCCTCCAGCTTTCGGCTTACACCTCGTGGCTGCTAGGCAGACGTTCTTCATGTCCAAGGTCTCGGTTAGGTGTCTCAGACTCCTGTGCATGTATGTGTCTAAGCCAGGCCCGCATTCTGTTGTAATGGCTTGTTTTCTTGTCTGTGCCCTCGTATAGCGTGCCCCGTAGAGGTGTGGAGAGCAGTGTGCGTTCCATCCGGCATACAGAATAGTCCGTAGGTGAAGAAGTGGATGAAATCTACACAGCGTGTGCTTTCCCCTCAATCCTCCTGTGTGCGTCTTGGCTCTCCCTTACTTGTGCCTTTCCAGGAGAAGTTTCTTGCCTCTATCATTTTTCTGCTTCAGAACTAGAAATTTAGCGACTGCCATGCTTCTGGCCACTGTTGAATCAGGGAGTGAGAGAAACTGAATCCAACATTTGGAATGAGTTGCTTCCTTGCCAGCCAAGCTACTGAGCCAACTGGGGACGACATTTCATATATTACACTTTTTCCACCCAAGCAGTCCAGTTCTTAGTGATTTTTTTTGTAAAAAAGCTCATGTTCTATTAAAGAAAGTCCAGTGTCTATGTGTAGGATTTCAAAAGGAAAATTTATCCCAATAAAAATTTGGTGCTGTGTGTATGTGTGTGTGAGTGTGATGGGGGGGGGGGGTGTTTGTGTCTGTCTGTGTGTAGGGGTCTTGGGAACTGTACTGTTTTCCCAAGTATTGGCAAATTAGAGAGCAGAGAGGGTTATAATACAAATCAATTGAAGTTACCTCATCACTGAATGTATGCTGCTCATTTATTCTGACAAGCCTTAACTTACTTTTAATTACCGGGCCTCATAGCTGACTGGTAAACGTAGCAACAGTGACTTTGGCAGCAAAGGAGAAATCTGTGTAACACGAGCCTGCGCTGACTCCCTGTGAAACGGGGTGAGGCGATTCATTCTAAGAAGAATTTCAGTAGAGCCATTTATGTGATCTGTGACTGCAGTCACAAATCAGTAAGCCCCTCCCCCCCTTTTTTTTACAAGCCAAGAGCACCAAAATGTGTATGTTAGAGGAGTGTAGTTTCTCAAAGAAATTTTGTTGGCCACTCCAAGCTTTTTCCAGTGATGCTGCCATTACCCAACAGATTCTTGGAAGTCTCTATTTGGAGTTATTCTCAGAGTCAGTTTTCCAGTCCCAACCAAAAAAATAAGTTAAAAATATCACCTGAAAATCAGACTATGAGAGGGGGAGGCTATTTTTTAAAATTGCTTGTCTGATTTTTATTATCCAGTAGGACTTGTAGTTACTTTGGACTCTTTCCCAAATTGAATCTTCCCTTAAAGGAAGCTTTTGGGCCATCACTGAGGCCACTCATGAGAAGGTGACATGGTGTTGATAGACCCATTAGGGCTATGAGCCCCTCCCACGTACTTTAACAGGCACTGGAGGGACTTCTGTTCTTGGCAGTTTATCAAAACTCAGTGAGAGTAGGAAAAACCCTGCAGACATTGCGTATCGTTGATGCTGATTATTTTGTTCTTTGTTTCCTTGAGGTGAGCATTCGTTTGGAGTTTGAGTAAAATCTCTCCCAGTAGATATGCTTTGGGCCCATCAAAAGAAGGGGGACAATCTGTTGCCAGCAGACTCTGCACAGCATACAGGCCCCACCGCCTAGCCCCGTGTCTGCACACCCCTACACACTTCCTACCCAGATATTTTCCCCTTTACTTTTCTGTTCTCACCTCCTGCCCAATCTCCACCTTCTTCTCTATCCCCTATAAATTTTTTCAACACACAGCATATCTGCCTAAGTGAATAACAACTTAAATGTTGACAACATCAGTGAAGAGAAATTAAAAGCACAACCGAGATGAAATGCAGTCATTTCGGTGGGTTGACAGCACTGAAGGTAGGCTGACCGTAGGCTGGCCACGTGAGAGGTGTGTTGGGTGGTAGGGACAGCAATGCAACAGAAAGCCTTTGGGACCCCTGAGAACCTGGGAGGAGGAACTGCAGCTGGTAGGGCCAGGGCTGAGAGGGTGGGGTGCAGCGTACATGTATAAATGACTGGGTCCTGAGATCCCAGGCCGCCCCTGGCCAACTATGATGCACAGCAATAAAAGCTCATGTAAAGGATTTTAAGCTGCACTGCCCTTTCTGGGGAGGCTGAGAAATAGTTTCTCTTAGGCGTAAACACGCTGTCATTGGCCTTGAGGAAGGTTGGTCCTCTGGCGTCCGAGCTGCTGGCCTGACCAGATGAAGGAAGGCCTTGGTCCTTTTCTGGGCTTACACTTGGCAACAGCTTCCACTCTCCCCTCTGTTCACAGCAGGGAAGTGGCACCCTGTAAGCCCACAGTGCCAATCCCAAGGCACAAACCCTTCCTTCCTCTAGTCACACAGGGAGGGAGACATAATCTCCACCTCGTAACATTTTATTGTGTTCCGCAGGGTATTTCTCGTACTGTGAGAGAGAATGAAGGCCCTGTAAAAGCACAAATTGTAACATGCTGGTAGTTAATTTGTAAGAAATTTTATTTTGTTGCTCTTGCAGTACGAGAATTTACAACAACGTAGACTACAAATGAAGTAAACATGATTTGGCAGGAGGCACCCATAAGAAAAAAAGTGGGGGGCGGGTGGTACTTATTGTTTAATACTGAATTCCTTCGGAGGATCCAACATTCAGATGCCCCGAGGACCGGGCAGGCCTGCCAGTGAGGAAGGGAGATGGGAGGTGGCAGGTGAGCAGGGGAGCAGGCCTCCTGGACAGGTCGGGGCAGCTGCAGCTCAGCTGAAGCCAACTCTTGTCATGGGGAATGCAGACCCGTGCTGCCACAGCTTCAGATACTTTTAAAGTGAAGCCAGAAATCCAGAATTTAATGTGAAATCACCCAAGGTCTACATGTTGGCAACTGATCTGATTATTTTTAAAACACTGTTAGGGCCAAACACATCACATCTGTGGGCCAGACTCGGCTCACGGGCCTGTGGTGTGTGCCCTCTTTAGCTGCACGTTCCATCAGCCCATGTCCTTGGGGAGACGGGGGGCTTGCCGGTTTCCACTGCGGGCGGGTGTGCGGGGTGGCACGGCGCTAGCGGAGCGGGGGGGAGGAAAGCGCCCCCAGCCTGGCTCAGTGTCCTCATCAGCTGCTCTAACCTGACCTCAGCCCTTCCCACCATGTCCCCGTGGGACCCACCCGAGGCTGCCAGGTGCTCAGTGGACAGGCAGATGAGGAAGGAGGAGGCAATGACCATGGGACAACTGTGGACTCACCCTCAACTGAAAAACAGCAATTAGTGTTGGGAATGTGGCTGAGACTGGTGAACCACGGGGATTTTTGCACATTGTAAATGAGGACGTGGTACTTTCAGAGTGGTACCTTGCAAGAGAGAAGCATTAAAACCAGACCAACTGGGTCATAAAATAAGGATCTTAAAGGAGATGGCTGCACATGGAGGCCCATCAGGAAGTAAAGGAGGATCCTGGCTGCCTTGGACCCTTTAGTCTGAGGCTGGACCATCCCACCCACTGAGATATTTATGAGCAGCGGCCAGGAACTGTTGTAACTCTTGTGTTCTGGACTGTAGAATAAAGAATCTCACTACCCTCTGCCTTTTAATATCATGATTTATACTCTTCACTAGGTATGTTTCATGAGAGTGGCTACACTTGAGTGTGGGTTGCTCTTTATATTGTGAGAATATCTCAAACAGGCTCTCTGATTATTTGTTAATTTGCTTGGTTAAGACATGTTCATTTGCCCTGGCCAGTTTGGCTCAGCGGTTAGAGCGTCGGCCTGCGGTCCGGAGAGACCCGGGTTTGGTTCCCGCTAAGGGCACGTACTTTGGTTGCAGTTTGTCCCCGGCCCTGGTTGGTCGTGCGGGTGGCAGCCACTCGATGTGTCCCTTCACGTCGATGTTTCTCTCTCTCTCTCCCTTCCTCTCTCTCCCTCCCACTCTATCTGTACAAAAAATGGAAAAATATCCTCGGGTGAGGATAAAAAAAAAAAAAAAAGACATGTTCATTTGCATTTTGCATTTAGTTTTGTATTTTCATATATGTGAAGATCCTCAAAGTCCCCACTTTGATGCGTGTTTCTCGGCTTCATCTTCCCGTGTCTCCATGTTTCTGGTATATTTTGTTTGCACCCCATCCTGCACTCAGCATCATCTTTGTGTTCACCAAAGCCCTGGGAATAATGTGTAATTCAACAATTCATTGTGGAGAAGAAATTGGATTGGAAGAAGGTTGGTTTGTTGACAAGCTTGAATCCACAGAGCCTGGATTGTCTCAGAATCCACCAGAATGGAAGAGAACATTATGAGTCATTTGCAAGTATAAGTGTGTGTGTTTTGCTCTGAAAGCTTTGTAAGGATTAGAGGAAAAGTGATATATTTTTTATAAGAAGCAATTTGCTTAAGAACCTATTTTTAGATGTCTATAAATAATAAAATTTTCATATATATATATACACACACACACACACACACACACACACACACACACAAACTTGCTTTCATTTTAAACCTTACTGTGATTTCTGAAGAACTTTCAATATTTATTCTAAATGGATGACTTCATTTGAACATGGTAGTAGAATTCCTAATCCTTCCTTGGACCAATTCTGCATCTGCTGTAATTGAAAAAATATAAAAATGGTCATGCTTGTGAGAAAGGAAGGAGAGGAATCACTGAAAATTCAGTGATGGGTTTGAGGTATGAGATGGCAAGTGATTTTTTCCCCCTTTATTGTAATTCTGTTTGTATAGCTTAAAATAAGAAAGCAATGTCTTCAGAGTAAGAGTTTCCGTTTACAGAATAGGTATTGCCCTGGCCAAGGTGTCTCAGTTGGTTTAGCATCATCTTGTGCTCCAGGGGGTTACTGGTTTGATTCTCAGCTAGGGCGCATGCCCAGGTTTCGGGTTCTGTCCCCAGTCTGGGTGGGTGCAGGAGGCAACCAATCAATGTTTCTTTTTCACATAGCTGTTTCTCTCTCTCTCTTTCTCTCCCTTCCTCTCTCTCTAAAATCAATTTTTAAAAGACCATATTTAAAAAATAGTTATGTTTACATGCTTGCTCTTATATTGCTGGGCTCATTTTCATTGGCCTGGATTTGTTTTCACTTCCCAGTAATGTATTCCTGACTCATCTGCAAGGTACCCCTGATTAGAGGAAAACAAATTACTCCTCACGTCTGCGTACATGAGGCAGATTCTGTAATCAGAAGGACCAGGTGTGGGAAACGCAGTCCGTTGGCCGAGCGTTGGCTCTGGGGGAGATAACTGCTCTCCGAGGCACTGTCGGGAGGTCTCTTCTTTCTGTCCTTGACGTCTGTAGGTGTCACTGCCGCCCGCATGGTGATGATGATGAGTGATGAGAAAATGGACTGGGAGGTGCTGCATCTTCCCGGCAGATGTAAAGAATTGCCACAGGCAGCCCCGGGGCAGGTGCTGACTGAGGACGTTCTGGCGCCGGCTCGGGTCACTCGGGCACCGTCAGGCGGAGCTGAGAGAAGCAAGCGCAGCGCAGTAATAACTCTGCGGATTCAGTCTGTCCCTGGAGCCTCTTGTCAAATGTGATTTGGAGGGACGAGCTGGAGGTTGTGCTACGGATTCTGAAATATCCGTGACTGTTGGTTAGTTGGTGTCTGGCTTGTACTTGTGTTGTTGCTGTGGACATGCAGTGTGCATTGCTCCGTGCAGACATCCAGGGGTGTGGCCACAGGGACATTGGAAGGTGGCTTTCCTGAGATTTCAGGGCACCCCATTCCCGAAGTCCTACTTCCGCCCAAGGCATCGTATGTGCAGGTATGGGCTGGCTCATTCCTCATGCGGACCACAGGGGATGAGTTTGACCTGAGCTAGTGCTCAAGGAAAGACAAGAAGGCGCACCTGAAGTGAAGCAAAGGGCCACAGGCTCTCACTGGGGAGCCCCCCGGGGCCTGCCGGAGCTGTGCCTAACATTGCTGGAAGGCCAGGCGCGGCCTGGAAGGAAGGACATGTGCTCAGAGGCAGCGCTAGCCGCGGTTACCTTCTTCATTTTGTTTGTTGAAACATAGGTACGATTTTTGTTCATTAAACAACTAACCTTTTTGCCTTTCTTTTCTGACTTGTCCAGGAATCTGTAAGTATTTTGACCTTGCTCAAAATGTGCAAAGAAGAATAATGGAAGCCCCTGAATACCTTGATTTGGATGAAATTGACTTCAGCGATGACATATCTGTAAGTATTACCACTTGAAAGTAATGCTTTCAGGAGATTCTGCCTTCACTTACGTGGGCTACTTTCTCTGTCATAGTCTGAGTGTCCTAAACTCTCCCAGCCACATTAGAACTTGTCAGCAGACATCCCGTGGGGCAAAGTGTGGTTTTGGGGGTTCTCCTGGATGAAGAAGTGAATCCCACTTAACTGTGTGTGAGCTTGGGTGAGATTTAACCTTACTGCGCCTCCCATTCCTAATCTCTTTATTGCCTGCACCATTATTCATTCACTGAGGACATTTATAAAGTGCCTGCAGATAGTAAGCATTTCCAAAGAGTTACTTATGCACGTAATTAACCCTATTCATGCCAGTGCCCTTTGTATGCTGGGTTGTGGCACAGCCAGCCTCCTCTGGAGTTCACATGCACAAGGACTGAGGGACTCCAAGTTAGTATCTGATGAACAATAAGAGGGATTTTTCCAATCACTGGAGGCTTCAAAGCACAGGTTGGATGCTTGTTGGAAATATAGAGTCCTGTGTTAATAAGGGCTGGACCAGCTGACTGCTGAGGCCCTGCTTAATCCTGTAATGCTGTAGGCCTTCGAACATCTCAGAACTCACGACTGCTCTGAATGGGTCCTGTACATGCGCCCAGCTTAGAGCTGGCTGTGACCTGCCCTGGGCCACACTCGGTTCTGCCACATGTTGGCCTCTCGTGCCCTCCCAGCCAAATGGGGCTGTCAAAGTATGTGGTAAGAAAGTTTCTGGCCCTGGCCAGTTTGGCTCAGCGGTTAGAGCATCGGCCTGCGGTCCAGAGAGACCTGAGTTCGGTTCCTGCCAAGGGCATGTACCTCAGTTGCAGTTTGTCCCCGGCCCTGGTTGGTCATGCGGGTGGCAGCTACTCAATGTGTCCCTTTCATGTCGATGTTTCTCTCTCTCTCTCTCCCACTCTATCTGAACAGAAAATGGGAAAATGTCCTTGGGTGAGGATAAAAAATAATAATAATATAAAAGAAAGTTTCTGAACTAGTCATATGACTTTTCTTCTCAGAACCTCCAAGGTCACAATTTCTTTTTCGTCTTTTAAGTATGTTTTTACTGCTTTTTTAAGAGAGAAGAAGGGAGAGAGAGATAGAAACGCTGATGTGAGAGAGAAGCATGGCTTGGCTGCCTCCTGCACGCCCCCCACTGGGGATTGAGCCCACTACCTGGGCATGTGCTCTGACTGGGAATCGAACTGGGACTTCTCAGTCCATGGTATAATGCTCAATCCACTGAGCCACACCAGCCGGACTCTTTTTCTTTTTAAGAGAAGTAAGCCTTTATTTCCTTGTTTCACAAATAAAGCTGGCTGAGCTGGTTGCTTTTTGGTAATTGTCAGAGACCAAATCCCGTATCTTCCTCTGACCCCTCCTTTGCTTCAACCTTGGCTGGGGCTGCAGCAGCAGTGGGAGCTGCAGTGGCGGCCACAGTGCAGATGGACCCGCTCTGTCTGACCTTACTTTTCCTCGATCTCCCATAGCATAGAGCTTTGGGTCACTGCTGGAAATGGTCTCAAAAAGTTAAGCTTACTTGAACATGCCTCGGGCAACAGCATTAGTCCTCTCCTTTACTCCTCATTTTGAAGTAAAATCTGCATCCTGAATGCAAGAACTGAGTTACTGGGATGAGTTTGGTGGATGCCTGCTTTAACCTTGGCTGTCTCTGTATCAGGGAAAGGTGACTTCAGCCTTCCCACACTTCCGCTTCCAGACAGTTGTACTCATCCTTGTGAAGACCATGGTGACGTGAGTGTCTTCCCTTCTGTCTGTCTTTTTCTCTTCCTTGAAGTTACAAGGCTTGACTTAAAAAGTGTTCAGATCATTGTTCTTTTGTAACCACTCTCATCAAGGTATTTTGAGCTGAGTGGGGAAGAGCAAAAGAGAGTGAATGATACTGTGGGGAGGTCTGGGGAGGGCAGAAGGTGTTTTAGAAAGGCAGACTTGTGTTATGATTAGGAGTTTGGGAGTATAGCTCTCTGAGGTTTGCACAAGTGCAGTTGCATTTTATTTTTTATTTTTTTTATCCTCACTTGAGGACATTTTTTTTTTTTTTTTGCATTTATCTTCAGATAGAGCGGGAGGGAGAGAGAGAAACATCGATGTGAAAGAGACACATTGAGTGGTTGACACCCAAACGACCCCAACCAGGGCCAGGGACAAACTGCAACGGAGGTACATGCCCTTAGTGGGAACCGAACCCGGGACTCTCTGGTCCGCAGGCCGATGCTCTAACCACTGAGCAAAACCGGCCAGGGCTGCAGTTGCATTTTAAAAGCATAGGCTTTGGCCCTGGCCGGTTTGGTTCAGCGGTTAGAGCATCAGCCTGCGGTCCAGAGAGACCCGGGTTTGGTTCCCGCTAAGGGCATGTGCCTCGGTTGCAGTTTGTCCCTGGCCCTGGTTGGTCGTGCGGGTGGTGGCCGCTCGATGTGTCCCTTTCATGTCAATGTTTCTCTCTCTCTCTCTCTCTTCCTCTTTCTTTCTCCCACTCTATCTGAACAAAAAATGGATGAGAATGTCCTCGGGTGAGGATAAAGAAAGAAAAAGTATAGGCTTTGAAGGCACCAGTCTGGGCCAGACTTGTTCTGACCTATGCTGGCTGGAGCACGTTAACTTCACCTCTCTGAGATACCCACCTAACTTTTAAGGGTGTGTGTGTGTGTGTGTGTGTGTGTGTGTGTGTTTGAGGATTGAGTGAAATAATATATGTGAAGCACTTAGCTTGGCACACAGTTAGTTGCTCTTAAAAATGGTAGCTTTTGTTATTATTTTAATGAATAATACAATAATATTTACATGACCAATGGTGAAGAAAGAACTCGAGGGAAAAGACCAGGCACCATGTCAAGACTTTTTTTTTTTAACACTGCAATAGAGCAGTTGTGTTTACAGAAGAATCATCTGGCAGCAGCCCATAATTTTGATGAATTAGGAATCTCCACTTAAAAGATAATAAAATATGTTAAGCAATAACTAGAGCTGTTTAGCAACTTGGGATGCAGGATTACGCAATAGCCGTGTTTCTATAACTTTGACCACTCTGAAATATAAATAAGGATATCCATCTGTAATTGTGTAACTGTACTCAGACCACCCCCCTTTAATTATGTATCTATTGTTTGGATCTTTGACCTACACTTAAACTTGTATCAGAAGGGAAAAAGTGAAGGTACAGTAATAATGGCTGCCATTCATTGAGCACTAGCTATGGGGTAAGCATTCTCTTTTTAAATTCTCACAACCACCCTCTTTCTTCACCATTGGTCACATAAATATTATTGTATTATTCATTAAAATAATAACAAAAGCTACCATTTTTAAGAGCAACTTACTGTGTGCCAAGCTAAGTGCTTCACATATATTATTTCACTCAATCCTCAAACACACACACACACACACACACACACATTTTACAGATGAGGAAGCATGAAACAAATCCCATAATGTGTCCACAGTAACCCACTAGTTAGTAATACTTTGTCTCAAGAATATATACTTTTGACTGTTTCCCCAGGATGAACATCATCTATTGCAGTGACCCTCATAAGGACGGCGTTACTCACCATCTGGTGCTACCCACCCTCCGGGGAAACATTTGGCAGTACCTGGAGACATTTTTGGTTGTCATAACTAGGGATATGCTACTGGCATTTAGTGGGTAGAGGCCACGAATGCTTCTAAACAACCTAAAATGCACAGGAAAATGCCCTAAACAAAGAATTATCTGGCCTGAACTTAGTACTGAGGATGAGCAATCCTGGCCTCTATATATCCACATGAAACTGAAGAAGCTCGAATTTGGTGGGCAACCTCTGTGCCATGGTAGATCATTTTATTATAGTCCAATCCATTCCAGTGCAATACCTTCAATGTGCTGGAATCACATTGCTCATACATAGTGATTTCACAGGGAATGTGGTAGAGATAACCTCTTAAATATTGAAACAATTGTTTTCAGCCTATTTGGGTAAGCTAGGGGCAATAAATGTGACAACTATTTTAGGGACAAAATGGAGACTATTCAGAGGCTAACATTGAAAAGCGGAGATGTGTTCAACTTGCTCATTTACTGGCATAAAGAGAAACACAGTCTCCCACAAACATGCTTTATTTTTAGGGTTTTGTAAGCCTCCCTCTCTCATAGCCCTAAGCCCCTTTCCTGGTAAAGTGGCAGGAGCGGGGAGGGTAATGTGCAATCCATTTGAAAAAGATGTTTACCAAAAAGATGCCCGAGTTTCAAACTGCTCTTCTTCCTCTCCAGCCGCAGCTCTAGACTTTTTGTTTTATGATTTCCCCCCTCTAGTCATGAGCCTGGTTCTTGTTTTAATTAAAGCACAAGCTGTATAAATGGTACAAAAAAACAACTAGAACTTTTTTGCCTTTACCTAATGAGACAAAACACAGAAGGCACTCACATTATTTTGAAGTTTCCCAGACTCGAAAATAATGCTCATCCTTTGCAAAATGCATGGTTTAAACTATACATTCTTGTAATCCTGCCATCGAAAAGGGCAGAGTGTTGTGCAATGACTGCAGATGTGTGAGGGAGAGATGACGACACACATAAACACAGAGGGTCAAAGGAGGGCCTTTCTGTCACTGCAAATGGGTTTGCAGATTTCTGTATTCCTATGGAAGCCAGAGCCCCATGTCTGAAAAGTGAGAAATGCTCTGGAATACTAATTTACTGCGGGGTTCTTAGTAGCTATGGTGTATTTTATAAAGAGAGACCACTTTGCTATTCTCAGAAGCATATGCACAGAACTGAATAAAGCAGAGGCCATACCATGGACCCGCTGAGAAGCCTGGATCATCGCCATCAAATGTGGCTGTGCTACACACTGCTCTGACCTCTTTAAGTCCATTACCTGGCTTACGCCTCACATCAACTGTGCAAAGCAGGCCCTATTTTAATTCCCTGTTTGGCCAATGAAGACAGTGAGACATAGAGATGTCGGATGACTTTCACAAGGTTATAGATAGGTACGTGGCAGGGTCAGGATTTTAATGCAGAGCTCCTGGACCACATTTATATTCCCCTTCTGAGTAACTTCATTGAGTAGAATGGACCAGTCATGTCACTCATTATTTTCCCCAAATAGGTACTGAAGCGATTGCAAATAGCTTTTTGGAATTAATGCAGTAGGTATATATTATAAATAAATAAAACAAGCTAAAGAGAACTTAGGCAAATCTCGTAATTTTACTATACCTCAACTTTCCCACCTATAAAATGGTAATAATCATTATCTACCTGTTGCCCTGGTTTTATGGAGAAAAATTGAAATTTTATATAAAAATGCATGTACAGAAACACATACCCCCGTATTTATATGCATACACACATACACATATGTATACACCCACATACATGTACATATACATGTAAATACACACATGCTTATGTACACACAAATACAATGAAGGACAATATCCTATTCCCCTGCATAGGAATTTTTGTTGCTTTTCTGTATTAGTATAACTGCAACTTTGATGAAAGTTGACTTTTTTTTTTGGTAATTGCATAACCTAGTTTTTGTGCAAGTCAAATGCGATCAAGATAAGTAAGTGTCCTACCATCCTACCATTGTACTATCCCCTTTGACCCAAACCCTTGAAACCTAGAGCAGTAAGCACAGAATTAGGTGGATTTCTTTTCCTAAGGAACCGCTGTGGTAGAGAAATACATTCTTTGGCGAACAAACCTCATTTGCAATGAGTTTTCACATTTTTCCATCCTACAGATTAGGCATCAGTTGCACTGAAATACCTGCCCACCTTTTGCTCAACTCAATCCACTGATACTTCCCAGATTTCATTTCGTTTTGATGAAGAGCATTTCACAGCACTGGGAGACCTTGAGAAAGAACATGTATTGCTTACCAAGTGGACTCAGGCAAAGGGTTGGGCAGGTAAAGAATACAGCTTTTGTCCTGATTTTAGGTGCGATAAAGATTACAAAGATATTAAAGGTATAAAGAACCTCGCTTGTCCCACCTCTCTAGCAAGGAGTGTACCTGAGTCAGATCTCATTATACTTTCTTTTGTGCTTCCTAAAAGGTGACCAACACTCTAACCTGGCATCTGGCTGCCTCAGTCCCTTCTCATCTCATCTGTCAGCCCTGCCCTTCCTAGCAGCCATCCTGCTCTTATCTATATTAAAATGTTTCTTAATGCTTCTCAGTATGACCTAGTTTCATCAACTCTTCACCTATTCTTTTTGCAATGTCCTATATGCAAGTCTGAATTACCTCTCATTCCTTCCTTCTCCAGCCTTCTCTGCCCTGGTTATCAGAAACCTCACGCCTTGTTCTAATTTCATGTGTCGTATGTCTTGTCTGCTTTTCTTAACCCCTGCCAGGAAAGGAAATAGGAGTAATCAAATCCAGACATGATGAATAATATGTTCATGTCCTATAGCTAGAGTTAGAGCCCAGGACTAGAATCCAGGTCCCTGACTCCATATCTTGAACTGGACATCCCTTCCTGAGAAGGTAAAAAGCAACTTTATGGATAGGGTGTTTTCCAAGACGAATGGGCAACGGTCAGATTTTTATATTTGTTCTTCTCTTACTCTGCTGACAGCGCTGAACGTTCTTATCTTGCCTGATAGTCATAGCACGTGTTAGACTGATGATGCAGATTAGTTACACAAACTATTTACCTCTTATGCGTCATTGATTTTACACCAATCAACAAATATTTATTAAGCATTTACAGCGCACTAAGCATGGTTCTGGGCTTGGGACAAATGACGTGGACTTGTAAATACCCTATAATAACACACGAGCAGATTATGAAATGGCAGCTTAACTTCATGGTGGGTCACATTTAATTACAATATCAAACTCTATCCTTGACTGGCAGTCTTTATATTTTGATGGTGATTGATTATTGGTTCACAATTAAAATTAGACCATCATTGAAGATGAACTTCAAGGTACATTTCTTTTCTAATTTGTAATTTCTGCGTCAGTAGTTACCACCACTTCGGCTTCATTTTTAAATGCTCATTTTTGATACTTTTTAACTGAATGATGGTAATAGTTAACACTTACTGAACACTGACTATGCATCCGATACTGCTCCCCGTGTTTTACAGTATCAGCACCTGATCTTCACAGCCACGTTCTGTTGTAGATACCGTTCCTACCTGCTTCACAGATTGAAAGACTGATATACAGAGGTCAAGTAACTAAGCTTAATTAGGCAGGAAATGAAGCCAGCATATAGTATGTGCAGTCTAGCTCTAGAATCCACCTGTAACCAGTGCATTGAAAATGACATGTGCTGGGTCCCTCGGTCACCTCTGACCGTCCCTGTTCACCCAGGTCCCTTCTCATTCATGAACACTTCTCTCAGTAGAAGGGGGTCATTCGATACTGTGATCTCACCACCTTAACCAATGCAAACTCTTTTGCCTGACTGTCTATACATGCTAGCATGGCAGTAGAGGAGTTCCTGCATACTCTCTCTATGGTCCAAAAGAGTTAACTGAGTTTTCCCAAATACCAACCACAAGCAATGTCTTAGCACAAAGAATAGATTTTGTTAATTTAAAAACGACAACAACAACAACAAAATAACACTTGGAAAATAGGATAAAAACAAGGAACAGGAGCAAAAAATCAAATGTATTTGAGAAAAGAGTATTTGTAAGAATTGTCTTCAGTGGAGCCCGGATGGCGGGAAGAACTGTGTTTAAGGCAGAGGGGGAGGGTGTAAGGAAATGCAGGCCGCCAGCGTCTGCACCGTGTGAAGGCGGTGGTTGAAATCGTGGGAGCCAGTGCGGTCACCTGTGGAACAAGCAATGTGGAAAGAGAAGAATGTTCCAAGGAAGGACTGTGCAGACATGTCTCGTGTGGCGGGGGAGAAGGCTCTTCTCCCAGGAGTCTGAGAAGTTTCATAGGTATAGGAGGACAAGTAAGGGAGCTAAAGGGGGTGAGGGGTTTAAAGACTTTAAAGAAGGAAGTGGTCAATAGTGGGAACTGGGTTGTTATAAAGAAAAAGGTTGAAAAGTGCCCTGCATTGTCTGGTGAAGACTCACTGGTGGCCATAATAAGAGGAGTGTCTGTATGTGGTGGGACAGTAAATGCAGAGGCGAGGACGTAGAGACAAAAACCAAGGCGATTCTTTTTAAAAAGATGGCTCTGAACACAAGAGCAGGGCGGTCCATGTCACCTGGAGAGGCTGCTTGTTTATTGTTATGGGCTCAGCGCAGAGAGCTGATGTCGAGAGGGGGGCTGAAGAGGAGACCCCTGCACAAGCAGAGAGCTGGCGGTGAGGGCTGGGCTGTTAGCACCGCACCATCAGAGGGAGCAGGGAAGCGGGGTCTGTTGTGGATGGTGTGGAGTCAGGTCGCCCTTCCTGAGCTGGACGGGCGAGCCATTGGAGAGGAGGTCAAAATTTTAGACAAATATTATGTTTCTGAACTTCTCATTTCAGCTGCATATCTCTGCTTTCATTACCAGCCTTTGCTGTACGCAGTTTTGTCATTTTATTGTGTGCCTGTTGAGATGTCTGCTTGAAGTTTGGAAAGCGGTGTGAAAAGTCATGAACTTCAGGATCGTTGTTTGGCTGACTGGCTTTAATGTTTCTTTTGGAAACTTCATGGGACCGTAGTTGTTTAAAAGTCTCTAGCTTGAAAAGGTGCTTGGGCTTTGAGTTCTTTCATTTTCTGTGGCTCATTACCGTTTGAGTAATGTCTGCTCATTCGCCCAACTGGCTGCAGCTTTCGGGAGTAAGGGCCAAAGCTTTTCAGGCCTGAGCAATATCTAGGGTGGTCAGAGATCCCCGTAGTCCAGTGTAGAAATCACACACTGTTGTTATGAATCCCATGTATGTTCAAACTATTTTGCATGGCAGAGTGACAACATTAACCGGTGCAGTCTGGGACGTGTCGGGTTGTCTGTGCAGTTTGCAACGCTGAGTTTCAGTGTCAGCCCTTGGCCATGGATTCGCTTGGATGAGGAAAGACCAACCAGAAGCCAAATAACGTGCTGGGACAGGCCGAGCTCTTCTCCCTTCTTTCCGGCCCCCTCTTCCTGCCTCATTAGTTCTCACGTCTTGATCTACTGAGCTTAGAAACATGAGTGGAATGAAGATGAGAGGGTAGGGCTGTGGGACACACATGGAAAACAGGTTGGAGAGAAGAGACAAAAACATCCAACACCACTTTACAGCTTGCGGTTGACTTCGCTTGCATTATCCTATATGCTCATTGTTTTATAGGTAAGGAGCCCTAGAGATCTGAAATGACTTGTTTGTCCTGAACCACAGAGTTAATAAATGTCAGAACTGAGACTTGAATCTAGATCTCCCTCCAGATTCATTGTCCTTTATACAAAAGGCTAAGGTGTCAGCCAGCACAGATAATATATTGGAAGTGTTTTTCCTTTTACGTATACCCTGATTACATCGCAAGATTTGTAAATAAGGAGTTTTCGAAGAAGATTAGTGCTATGTAAATATTAACTACTATCATTATTAATATTATTATTGCCACTAACCTCATGGGCTGCATAGGAGAATTCGTTTTATTCAGTTCGATAACCTAGTATCTTTGGTAAATCAAAGACTGCCCACACCCTCAGGAAGCAGAGAAAGCAGTTATGTAGACATGCAGATGAGACATTGTGTGATGAGCTCTGTGATGGAAATAGGCCTAAGAGAAGAAAATAATATAGAGCAGTGGTTCTTGAACCTCAGCAAACACCCACATCACCTGGATGGCTTGTAAAAACATGGATTGCTAGGCCTTGCCCTCAAGTCTCTGTAATGGGGCCAAAAATGTGAGTTTCTCACACACTCTTAGATGGGTGATGCCACTGGTCAGGAGACCGCAGTTTGAAAACTGTCATTACTTCCCTCTCGGAGGATCAGAGAAGATATTATGGAAGTGATGTCCAGGTAAAGCTTAACAAACTAAAAAGAGTTTGCCTAAGGAAATGGGGGAGATGACATTCTATGCAGAAAGGTTGAGACAGGTAAAACCGTAGGTAAGAGAGCCACGAGACATCTCGTGTGGCCACAATCAGAAGAGAAGTGGACGATGATGAGAGAGGAGTCCGAACTCACGGAGGCTCCGTGTGCCATGCTCAGGTGCATGGTGTTTGCCCTGTAGGCTGTGCAGAGCCAGTGGACGGTGTGAAAGAGAGAAGCACCTTAGTCAAGTTTGCATTTTAAAAGCCAATTAATTCTAGTGCAAGTATGGAAACATGGAGGAAATTCCCACTTACTACCTAACTATGAAATATGTCCTTTGAACATTTCTAATAATGCCCAGAGATCAATCAGATGTGTGTATATTTTAGTGTTTCGGTCAAATAGCGAATACATCCCTGTGTGCCATGCATGTAACATATAAGTCCAAGTTACTATCCTTTCCCCCAGCACTGTGGGGCCAACACTAACACATAGGAAACAGCAGCGTAAGGCAAGGCAGTATTTCACCAAGGGCAGAACAGAGTAAGGTCATGAAGGGACGAAGCAGTCAGCCAGGGTTGCATGGAGAAGGCAGACCCGAGCTGGCCTTGCAGAACAGCTCCATTCGTCTGGCCAGAGGAAGGCATGCCAGGCAAGGGGGACCCCAGAATATAGGAACAGAAGGGGAACTCAACTTTGAATGCACAGGGACATTGACGAAGCAGAGGCAGCTGGTCAACCTTTGGCAGGAGCTTTTACAACCCGATAGAGGACTTGAAAATAAGTTTGCATCAAAAGGGCCTTTTCTACAGGTAACCTCTGGAAGTTTTTTAGAAAAAGAATAAATTAGAGCAACATAGAGGCGGGAAATATAATGCATCTCAACCATGCGCAAGCCTTCTCTCCTCTCTCATCACCCGAGGATAATAGGAATCCAGGGAACAGAATGCAAAGGCTTGGACTCGGGTCAGGAGAAAAGGGAGATACACTGGGCTTTGGTTCTGATAGGGCCAAAATGACAATAGTCGTTGCCCTGGGAGCTGGCCATTGTCTTGAGAATCAGGTGGTGGCAGTCTGGCAGCTTCTTCTGAAAGGCCATCTGTCCCGTGTGCTGGGATGAAGGCCTTGGATGCCTTCCCGTTCGGCTCCAGATGGTAGCACAATACGTTCACGCAAGTGCGACTTCCTGGGTCATTTGCTTAATCCCGTGTTTGCACGTAGGAAAATGGCTTTGCGTGAGGGTTGTGTGAATTGTGTGTTTCCTCTTCATCTCTGCACGTCACGACTTGATCATCTTTGCAGCATCCCTTTAAGGACTTAGCTGAAACAAGTCTACACACTGGTTTCTTCTTGTGTTTTATAAAGAATGGTGGACCTGCCCACAGTGAATTGGAAGTCATTGCTGAATTTGCCGTTCCATCTACCCTCACAGTTACCCAAAACTTTGATTTTTCTGGCCAACACATCGTCCTTTCCTTAGATTGCTGTACTTTTTATTTCCATTACCAGGAGGAGCACATGACTTTTTCTTCAAGGTCATGTTCTCCAGAGAATTAAGATGTGTGCCTTCACAGAAGTGACGTCCTTGTGACCGGGGGTGGACAGGCAGAGCCGCCATGTGCAGCGTAGGTTGAGGCAGGGGATGGGCACCAGCTCGGCTTGTCTCTGCCTGCAGCTCAGTCCCCTCACCAACCCAGCAGCTGTGCTCTTCACATCTAAACCTCAAGTTAAAAGTCACTGCGCGCCCTGGCCGGTTTGGCTCAGCGGTTAGAGCATCGGCCTGTGGTCCTGAGAGACCCGGGTTCGGTTCCCGCTAAGGGCACGTACCTCGGTTGCAGTTTGTCCCCGGCCCTGGTCGGTTGTGCGGGTGGCGGCCACTCGATGTGTTCCTTTCACGTCAATGTTTCTCTGTCTCTCTCTCTATCTGTTCCTCTCTCTCCCTCCCACTCTACCTGAACAAAAAAAAAAAAAAAAAGGAAAAATGTCCTCCGGTGAGGATAAAAAAAAAAAAAAAAAAGTCACTGCGCACTGTGGACCTTTGAGGTCACATAGGAAGAGTTGAAGGTACAGCTAATGAATCAGGGGGTCTGACACGCTTGCCTTTGGTGGCGGAGGCGGGGCGTGGCAGTCAGGATATGTGTGGCTGGACATACAGGAAATACAGATAGCAGCGCCAGCTTCATCACATGCATCTTCCGAAGCCCGGCGAGCAACCGTATTGAATTTATCATTAACTATAGTTAGACACAATCAATCTTAAATTTCCTCTTCCTAAAATTGTGCTTTGGAAGAAAAGCAAAGAGAGAGAGGAAGAGGGAGAGAGAGAAAGAGAGAGGTTTTCTTTGCCAGAGGGTTCTTTCATGGGGCAGCACCTGACAGCCAACACAAGAGGCCCACTTTTAATTGAATTATAGACTGTGTAATTATTTAACCTGTACCAGCTGGTCTCAGGAAGCTACCAGATTCCTTAGAGACCTTGTTCTCAGCTAGAAACATAAGGTACCTTATTAGTAACAACAACAAATGCCTCTGTACCTGTGTTACCCCCAAGCCCCAGAGAGCATGATGTGGGAGGAAGAGACCTTGAAGTTCATTTTCGGTGTAAGAAGCAGCCCTCCCTCTCCCGGAGTTGTGAGTGGATTTGCTAAGGCACCTGTACTGTCTGAGGAGTGGCCAACACAAACAACACAAATGACTAAGTAAGAGTAACTTCTCTAGTTAGTCATTTGGGCTTTAATTTTTCACTTGGAAGTACTGGATATTTAATTTGTTTGTAATATGAACTTGGCAAGTTGACAATAGCTACAACTGCGCCTCCCTCTGCCTTGCTGTCCTGATACCCCGTGGGAAGCATTGGGGGGGGGTCTCCATGTAGATGCTATGTTTCATCTATCAGCATCAAGCTAACTGAAGTACCTTCTTATTGACAAATGTGTCCTAATTACACATTCTTCACTTGTAATGCCAGAATAATCCTAATGAGTTTCCTATGATCATTTTTCTTTTAGATTAAATGCTTTTTCTCAATCCCCCCAAATGTTGAGACAGTGAAGTAATTCATAATACGTTCTCATTTACATAAGAACGTGCTTCCTAAAGGTGCAGAGCAAAATCTCTCTAGGAAGCTGTATTTTATTAATTAAAATGTGATTGAAGACAGCCCCTTGATTAAAGAAAGAGTGCTTCCTTTTATTTTGCTTTAAAACGCCCTTCTCTAAAGAAAGATTGATTGGCACCAAGCATAGTTCCCATAAATCATAGCTATTGATTTCACATTTGTTTTAGCTCTTCTGATTTTATGCCCCCTTATGTCATAATTTGTTATCCTGATAGCCAGCCCCTGAGTTGGTGCCGGAACTGAACATGCAAGGTGGTTTCTGTCCATTCAGTCTAATCTATATGTGAAATGGATGAGCTTTCAGACACAGAACCATGCTCTGCTCGCTTTTTATCACATTGCCCTGGTATTTCTTTCACATAGTGATTACAGATTTTACAGCCGAGTCCGTGGCAAGTGGCAGCATTAGGGATGTGTGTAGTGCAATCGGCACTGGCACAGATGTGGCCCCTGGCTGCCCTGGGTGCCCCAGGAGGCTGGATGCTTCTCCCCCTGGCTTTTCACACCGAGAGTCACTCTTGAGCTTCAGAATGCAAATACATGGCCATCTTCTGGAAATTCTCAATGTCAGAGCCTTCTTGCATCTTCCGTTAGTAGTGGAAATGATGGGAGAGAGAGTGTCTTCTGGAGACACTGCACCTTGTTTGCTAAAGAAGGGCCACCCAGCCCTCTTCAATCTGCATCTGCTTAGATGCTTGGGATGCGCCCAGATTGCCAAGCGGCCCATTTAGGGTAAAATTAGCTGGACTTTCTGGATATACATGTTGTCCTCAAGTGTTACTTCTTGTGTTTTGATTTTTTTTTCTGGCCAATTTGAATGAATGTTCTGCTCCCACTTTAAGGTGTTATTTTACACTCTTTCTCCTCTGGCTTCCCATTTAGTACTCAGTCACATCACTCAAGACCATCCCAGAACTGTGCCGAAGATGTGATTCGCAAAACGAAGACAGATCAGGTAGGTTTTGCTGCTCCGCTCTCCTCCCTCTCTTGGCTTTCAGAGCGTGGAAACGGTTTCCCCTCGCATTGTTTGCTCCTGCTTTCTGTTTTCTTTTTCTTTTATGGCTTCTCCCCTCACCCCCACCCTGAACAAACAGATGTGAGGTCATCCTCCAAAGGCTAACGGGACAGGGAGGCCCTGATGAGGACACAGTTGTATACAAATACATGTAGGCGATCATCTCGACAGCCCAAACCACAGTAGACACAGCAATTTCCTACAAACCCGAGAAACCATTGGTGACAAAACATAATGATGCAGGCGCCAATGCAAAAATGTTGGATGCATTTGCTACCCATATGGCAAGGCCAGCTTGGGGGATGGTGCTTGTCCAAAGTCTGAAACCCTATCAGAGATGCGACATGATAGAATCTGCAATAAGGCATACTGTAACAGTTAAGATTAAAGCAAAGCTTTGGAGTTTAATAGTGTAAACTAAACAGAGAATTATGGCATATAGATGAAAACCAGCTGGTTGACCTTTTCTCCTTGCATACCCCAGCACCCCCGACAGAAAAAGTACATTCAAGCTTATTTTTCCCTCTGTAAATCAAATTAAACCTCCTCCTTTTCTCTCTGAGTTGGGCAAAAATTAAGATAAAAAAAGGATATTGATGGGAATGATACCATGGCATCAGACTCTGAAATGATGTTTATTATTTTTCTAAGTCATGACTCTAAGGCATCACCATTAACCTTGCCAAAGCTGGACCTCCTCGGGTAGTAACTAGAATCCTGAGAACCATGGGTGATGGGAGGCTTGAGATAATCCTTGAATTATGTGTATCGAGTTTAAAAATAAATAGATGCTTCTTACCTCTGCAGCTACTAGACTTCTAGGACTTTCTGTCTGAACAGACTTATACAAAGTTAATTTACTTTTCTCCTGGTCTGTTTGTTTTCTTTCGACATTTCGCTTAGATGAGACGGGGAAAATAATTAGTCTTTCTAGGTTTGTTTATGTGTGTGTGTATGTGTGTGTGTGTAAGGAATGCTTCAATGTTTGGGTCAGAAACATCATAGAACATGGTTTTAAAGTTCAAATAACAGTTTTCATTTACCTTCAAGTTTAAAAATATATTGTTTTATTTCAAACATACTCAAGTTTCTATCGGTTTTAACAAAGCCTTTGGCCATAAGGGTTATCAGGATGTGTCTTCTTACAAGACGTCACTGGGGGCCCGGCCGGTGTGGCTCACTGGTTCAGCATCCACCCATGCACCAATAGGTTGCCAGTTCGATTCCCGGTCAGGGTACATACCCAGGTTGTGGGCCAAATCCCCAGTTGGGGGCATGCAGGAGGCAGGCATCAGTGTTCTCTCTCATCGATGTTTCTACCTCTTTCTCCCTTTTCCTTCCTCTCTCTAAAATCACTAAAGAAAAAAAAAGCACAAGGTTTCACTGGGTTCTGAGTTGAACCTCTGACTGCCGTGGACAGGCCACCAGCCTCAAGAGTCGAGAGACCTGGGTTCAAGTTAGCATCCAACCATGTATCAGCTATATAATCCTGAGCCTGTGACCACCTTATCTATAAATTGAAAAGGAGACTTGTTCTGCCAGTGTTACCAGACTACCTAATTAGGTAATATATCTAAAGGTACTTTGTTGATACTATATATATATATATATATATATATATATATATATGTTTTTGTTAATTAGGGTTGGGAAGTAAATGAGAAAAAATAATGGCAAAACACTTCAGTATTGATTTATGTGTGTGCTATATATGGTGGTTAGTACTTTAGTAAGATTAGCTCAATTAATCATAAAATCCCTGGGAGCTAAGGACTAAGATGTTTAATTATATAGATGGGCAAACTGAGACTCAGAACAGAGAAGTTAAATATCTTGCCCAGAGTCACACAGCAATTAAGTTACAGAGCTGGCATTCAAACCCCAGGAAGTCTGCCCCTAGATTCTGTCTGTTCTCTTGTCTGTTCTGTATACTACCTCTCACATAGCTGGACTTAGTGGCATTCGTTTAATTTTAGGATATTATTCTTTTAAAATCAGCATTTTCCCTCATCAATTAAGTGGTGAATTGCTTTTCTCTGTTCAATAGCTGCTCTTGCTTACCCAGTGCAGTGACTTAACCTAAGCTTTTAAAAATAATTTTTCCTGGGACTTGTTAATTCCATTTTCTCCAGGTCACATGATTTCTAGCCACCTCCACAGTAGGTGATGTTAGACATTTCTTTTCTGGTTGAGAAAGAGGCCAGTTTCAAGTTCAGAAGCTTTAAACCATCACCCAGAGCAAAGACCCAGTGTTCAAGGTAATCAGCAATAATTAGACCTGACAGGAAAGCGATATACAAGGGGAGAACTCTCAATGTGATCATATGTACAACTCCAGTTTGATAGACGATTTTGAGGCTGGTCAACCTCTTTCTAGTAGAGAATGGTCCTAGGAAAAGAAACACATGAAACTATCCATCTCTCTGTAGCATTGTGTAGAATGACCTGTGGGCTTGTTTGAAAGAAATTTCAACATAGTGAAGTTTTCACAGCCAGTTTTAGAAAGAACTGGGGCATTCTTGATGAGTTCTATGGGCATCGAAATGTAGGAGCACCACCTCCTGCAGCCCTCCAGGCTTTCTTGTGTCAGACACTGAGGAGGAGCCTGCTCCAGGTAGGGGTGCTTGAAATTCCCATCTTTATGGTGGTTTTCCCAGCAGATGGCAGCAGAAAGCTCATTGGCTTCTCAGAAGAGTTCACATCTTTCTTCTGGGTGGGGCACCTTCTGGGGAAACTTTTCCCCAAACCTCCTGTCACTTAGACTCCGCCCAATTAAAAAATGTTCCTTTCCCTTTCTAAAGTTTGTTAAGTAACCTGTTTATAGGTTATCAAATGTTAACGTCCATTCCTGTGTTAACAGGTTCTGACAAGATGTTCTTGGATCCATTTGTTCTTTTATCGATTCATTCAGCAAATACCTGTTGTACAGTCTCTGTCCTCAGCACTGAGGACACAATAACAACAAGACACAGACAAGGCCCCCGTTCTCAAGGCGCTTACATTCTAAGGGGCGACAGGCAAAAGGCAAGCAAACGAATCACTAAACCAGGTCATTCAGAGCGTGATAGAGATGACTGAAGCCACGTGAGAGAGTCACTTGCAGGAGTTGGGGAGGGAGGGAGCTTGGGGGTCAGGCAGTATTAGAAGGACACAGCCACATGAAAACCAGTGAACAATGCTGAAGGTAGAAGAACTAGCAGGTGCAAAGTCCCTGAGGCAGCGATGGGCTTCACATGGGTGAGGAAGGAAAATCCAGGGTAGCTGCAGCACGGTGATCAAAGTGAGGATGAGGTCAGGGTCAGGCTCTGTACAGCTCGGTGCATCACGTACGCGGAGTTCAGATTTATGCCAAGTGCTGTGAAAGCACCGTCATCCGGAGTCCAGTTTTTCTAAAATCCTATTAACCTGGAAAGAGGCCTCAGCATGTAGGATCATAACTCTCGAGAGAAGAAGGGACCCTAAGAATCAGCTAGTCTGAGAGAGAGAGCAAGTGAGACAAATGGGTGAAATATTGACAATTGATGAATGTAGATAAAAGGTATACAGTGTTCTTTGTACTGTTTTTATTTTTTCAACTCTTCTATAAATTTATCTACAAATGAAAATTTCAATTATTTACAAATAAAAAGTACTTTGAAAGGCAAAAAATAAATTAAAAATTCATAGAGTCCATCAGATCTTTAAAGGCGATCCTGGCCTCTTGAGGCTGCCCATCCATACAGTTTAATATTTTTACTGCAGGTAATAATTTATTGGGGTGACATTGGTTAATAAAATTATGTAGATTTCAAGTGTACAGTTCTGTAATACATCATCTGGATATTTCATTGTGTGTTTACCACCCAAAGATAAAGGGAGTCAAATATATGGTGACAGGAAGTTAATATTTTAGTTCAGCCCAAATCAGTGTCTCTCAGATTTTCATCCCTTAATGCTGGTTCTTGCTGTGGAATGCTGGGTAAGGACAGTCCCCCCTGGGCGAAGATGCCTGAGTGCTTGGAGAGGGCAGTCATTCTCAGCTCTGCCTTCTCCAGGTGGAAAGGTTTTCGTTGCATCCTGTGCGTTCCTCTTGCACTCTCCCGGACAGTCCCGGAGTATCGGCCTCCCCTTAAAGGTGGAGCGCCCAGAACCTGTGGCGTCTTCACGTGTGGTCCAATCACAGCCTGCCAGCCCTGCATTCGGCCCTGGACTTGCCACCCACCTCTTCTGCCTTCCCAGGTGGGCTGCAAGGGCCAGGTGCGTGCCTGTCCTTCCCATCTGCTTCTCAAGTGTTCTGAGAGAAGCGGGGTGTCAGCTGAGCCCTGTGGGTGGCCCTTGCAAGCTCCTCTGTGAGACCTGTACCCCAGGACTCAGTCCACTTCACCCCTGGACCTTGGGCCAGATCCACGGTGGGGTTTGAGAAAGGCAAGCGGCGGAGTGTTGTGGGAGGCCTGGCGGTGTCTGCACCTTTCGGTAGCTCACCGGTGCCCACGAGTCTGCCCTGGAAGGGCCCGTCCTCTAACCAAAGGCTTCGACTCCTATAGAAATCGGTATTTTCCCTTGACAGCAATATTTTAAGTTCTCCATCGACTACACTACCCCATCACTAGATTTCAAATTGTGTGTGAAATGGAGTTTTGAAAAGTGAAGGCAGTGGAGATACCATGAGACGGTGGGAGGGAGGGGAGGAGCTTGAGAACACGTTCTGCCTGTCCTTGGAGCTGCCCTGGTGCTTTCGAGTCTCACTTGTTTCTGGGTGTAGTAAACCAGGCATTACACCAGGTCCTCTACAAAGAGTTTATTTGTCCTCAAAGTAATTCTCTGAGGGAGGACCATTATTATGCCCATTTTGTTGACGTGGAAACTAAGGCTCAGAGAGGGTAACTAATTTGGCCCTAGTTCTAGAGCTAGCACATGCAGTTAAAACCCCCGTCTGCTGCCTCCAGAGCCACTCTCAAGTTGAGCCAATTGAAGAATTCTAGTCTAAGGAACCTGGTATGGCTAGTGTTGTGGGGCAAGGATTAGCAGCACGTGAAAAAAGTGTACACCCCTAAAAGAAAGTTACTTGTGAAATGTTTGCATGTGTTCTCTGCCTAATCGCTGCTACTCACTTGGGAAAAGGACAACACGAGACAGTGGGTGTTAATCTGCCGTGCGGCTTTCCCCAATGAGCACTGAACCGCGTTATGTTGACATATGGTACTCAAATCAAGCAGATTCAATTACATTGACTTTGACTTTTCAGAATTAATTAGACACTCAAGTGCACATTCGCTTCCATTCATGTTGCTTTAAATGTCTCATGATTCTTCAAACTATGTATCTGCTGAGTTCACCGTATCATTTTCTTATGAGAGAAGGAAGATGAATGTCCGTGGCTTTGCATCTGAGAACTTAGATGCACTGAGTTGGGTTATGTAACAGTAACAAATGGCCTTGGGGTTTGTTTGAGAAAAGATTCAGAAAGAAGATACCTGCATTATACATCACTTCCTGACAGTGAGTCAAGGCACACAATACTTTTTAAACTTGGTATCTGGTAAAAGTCATTTTGGATGTACATTTAAAAGCATTACAAACTCACAGTGTTGGTCGTCCCTGTGCATGTAAGTTTAGCGACAAACCCTTAACTTTTGAAAAGGTAGAGTATTCTAAAATCTCCAAGGATTTCAGCCAGCACTAAAAACAATAAGTTGACATGAAATGTATCCTTTCAGTGCTGCTGTGACGCAGCTGATGATTCTAAGTATATAAACCTCCTGCTTTCCATTTTATTAAGGTTTAATGCCAAAAGCATGAAAGGGGAGGTTGGCATGACAGCTTAAATGGAAAATCCTGCTGATCAATCCATTTCACGTGATGTAATATAAAATAGACTCCAAAGACGAGGGAAACACATTTCCTCAGATCTCAATCAAGAAAACGAACACTGCAGCCTAATGCAGTGAAGAATCTAACGTTCATGACAAAACTCTCATACGATGAAACACCTAGATGAGGATGTTCGTCAAATAAAGCAATTTTCATTTTTCTTGAATGAAATTATTGTTACACAAGTAATATAATTCATTATAAGAAATGGAAAGTAAACACTGCAGTTAACCCTGCCACCAAAACCAAATTACTGTATTTCTTTCCAGTATCTTTTTTTCTGGACGCATATTTCAGGGGGCTGGTTGTAATTCTAATTGAAGGGCAGTTTTATCTGTTGCCTTTTCCTGTTGTTGAGAATGTGCGTGGCCATGATTTTGAATGAACCACAGAACTGACTCCTGAGGGAAGAGATGCCCTTTCTGGTCACCGGGAGAGACCATAGCTGCCTTTCAATCATTAATATTCTGTTTGTGTTTCTGCGGGAAAGAGTAGACATCCTTATGGAGAAAGAGGGGAGCAAGGGGTGATGGGAAAGTTAAAGTTAAACTCCGGTAACATCAAAAGGAACGCAAGGGGCTGGAGGTAGCAGAGCTTACGTACGTTGCATCTTTGCCCCTTTCCCGCTTTGCTTGAACATGTCTTCTCTTTATGTGACCATCCTTGTGAGCACCACAGCTCCCTGGTTTTCTAAAAGGCGAACAGCACTGCGAAATTAGAAAGTCAGCAATGAACCAGACAGTGTTAGAGGGAGAGGAAATTTAGGGGAAGGGACTCACCATCTCCTCTCCCATGTTATGGTTTATTTTTATTGGACTCTAAGAGGCATGTATCCCACCCTGAAAACAGACAGAGTCTCCTCTTGGTAGAGGGGAGTTCGAGGAAACCTGCAGTGCAGAAGGATGAGAAACCCAGGTACCGAGACAAACATTTAGACAGGGAGGGAAAGAACCCGAAGCACAGAGGACAGGGAAAAGTGTCTTTTACCTGCTGGGGCCTCGAAGTGACTTACTTCTCAGAAGTCTCAGGCCTGTCCTTCAGGAGAAGTGGTTTCCCATCCCATCTGCCCAGGCTAAGTGTGAGTGGGTGGTGGGGTGGGGAGGGGTGGTCTCTAGTGGGGAGCTTTCTGGCATCTCTGACAGCACCTCCCTTGTTGCTGAGAGCATCTCCTTTTCCTTTTGTTTCCCACTGTTAAATGGGCTCTGTCTTCCCATTTTAATAACCCCAGTTTGGCCTACCCATGTCCTTCGCTCTGACTCTTAAGAAAGAAAAAGTCACAAAAGAAACCGAAGCAATAGAAACCGAATCCTAGAATCTCGTAGGGGAAGAGAACGCAGAGGAAGTCGAGAGCCTTGACTCACAGAGCCAGACCCTGCTATGGCAGTGGATCCTGCGCCCCCGTCGCGCCTGCGCCAGCGCCTGGGAGCTTGCCGGCGGCAGTGCGGACTCTCGGAAGCCTGACTGAGGCCACCTTGCCGCTGTCTGTTGTGCATGGTCAGGCACGGCAGTCTTTCCTAAAATGCCCATCTGGTCATGTCCCTCGAGGCTCAGAACCAGGCAAGGTTTCCCAAGACAGACGGCGGGAAACCCTCTTAAGTAGCCTTCAAGGCCCTGAGTGATCTCCTGGATCAACGAGCCTCCTCCAGTGCCACCCTGCCTGCCGCTCACATCGAGGAGCCTCTCCCGTTCTCCAGCTGCGCCGTGTGCTCGCACGGGGGGCCCCTCGTTTCTCCTCTCACCTCCACGTTCACCTCCGTGGGGCCCCTTTACTCCCTGCGCCACCCCTGCCCACTGGGAATATAATGCAGACATGTATGTAATTTAGGACTTTTCTAGTAGCCACCTTATAAAAGAAAAACCGAGGTTAATTTAATGATATCTATTATCCAACCAAAACTATTATCATTTCAACGTGTACCACTAGCCACAGTGCTTAAAGGCACAGGTGTCTGATGGCTTCTGTTGTGGGCAGTGCCAGCCTAGATTTTATCAGTACCCCCACCCAACCTAAGTGACTTCCTAGCTCTCTATACTTTTCCCATTTAAATATCTGTTTTAAAAATTATTAATAATGTTGATTTACTATCAGTGTTCTCTGGTAGGCAAGATAAAATCTCTTTGGGGTACTTTTGTTCATTGTAGTATCTCTAGTGCCTGGTACTGCTGCTAAATACAGGGGTGGGCAAAAGTAGGTTTACAGTTATGAAACCGAGTATATTCATCTCTTATTACTTCTCAGTGGTTGTGTTATGTCTTTTTCCATACGCACAACTGTAAACCTTTTGCAGTATGGCTGGCTGGAGGACTGTATGAAGAGGAGAAAGGAAGCCTTGCTCCTTTGGGCTTTGTGTTATAATTGAGGTACAGGGCACACCTCCTTTTCATTTGGTGTGACACCTGGAGCCTTCAGCTGTCTCCCCTTGTCGCTACAGCATCAGCGTGTGTTTCTCTCTACTCGGTCATTGCCCTCAACATACGGACACTCTCTGATTATCCCCTATCTTAAAAACCAAGCTAACAGTACCCCTTCCAACAGCCCCCACGCTGGTTCTCTGCTGCTGCCTCTCCTCTGTCCCCTGGCCTACAGCCAACCTGCTTTAAAAAGACGAGGGAACCTCATCTCGAGTCTTCCACCGCCCGATCCCCATGGGTGTCTGCAGCAGGACTCCACCTCCCGGCATCAGTCGCAGCTCCCAAGCTGTCCAGTCCGTTGGCATTGACATCCTCCTCTTTCTCGGCTCTACGCCTTTCGGAAACATTCTCCTCTCTCGGTTTTGTGCCACCACCTCTCTCCTCCTCATTCTCCTACTTCTCTAGCATTTTCTTAGTCTCCTTTGCAATTCCTTCTCTACTTGACCTTTACTACCGAAGTGGGATGCACATATTCAACAGGGCTCTGATACCTCGTCGGTACATCCCACTTAGTCCTACAGTCCAATACCAACGCACTCCGCTCGCCTCAGCGCTCTGAGCCTCCTGTTTCCTGGCCACTCAGGATCGTTGGTCTCGTCTCTCAACATGGCCCCCTCTTCCTCCCGCTCAGTGAAGGCACTCGATTTACTTAAATTCCTACTCAGTGGCTGATGCCAGCATTCTCCCTCCAATCAACTTCAGTCTGTGCGCCAGGTCCTGAGTTGTCTGTGCTCATCATAACCCCCCCACCGCCCACTTTCTTCATCTGAACAGCCACAGCTGGCCCAGGCCACCTTTCTGTTTCCTCTGGGTTAACGGCCATGAACTAGTCTCCCTTCTTCATTTACCACCAGCCCTTGCCCAGCCCCGATTTCCCACAGAGTAGGCAGGAGGATATATTTTATAATGTAAAGCAGATCATTTTACTTCTCTGTGAAATCCCCCCAGGCATACCACATTACAGTTAAAATAGAAAGCAGGCTCTTTGTTGTGGTCAATAAAACGCCCAAATGAGCAGGCCCCTGACAACCTCCCCCAACTTCATCTTCAATCTCCTTCGGCCTGGCTCACTCTGCTCTAGATAGAAGAACTTGGAACCAGCTCGGTTCTCTCTTGCTTTAGCCATTTGAAAATGTGCTTCCTTTCACCCAGAGCATCACAGAATTATCTTTCCTCTTGTATTGTTCCCAGGCTCCTCACATAATCAGCTTCTCAGTCCGTTGATCCCAGCTTAAATGTCGCCTCCATAATGAGACTTCTTGCCTGTCCTCTGATCCAATACCCTGCAGTGTCAGAGCTCTGTGCGTTTCATTTCTTGTTCCTCTGTATTCTTGCTTTGCAGTTTTGGTTTTGCCTTTAGGGCAGGGATTGTCTACTTCATTCACCTCTGCACCCCTAGAACCATGTGCACAGAAGGCATTCAACAAATGTTTGCTGAACGAATAAACCCTGTAAGAGTATTTTAGCATTCTGCCAATTGCTTGAACGCTCTGAACAAGCTTTATTATATTCTTGTACCTCTAGTGTACATTAGATAGAAACTGCCACCTTTAGCCAGTTGAAGGAATTGGCAGCTGAAAGAACAAATTTTCAGTGATGAAGTGACTCTAAATTTAGAGTGATGCACTAAAGATAAAGCAGGGAGTCCAGCCAGTGTGGCTCAGTGATTGAGCGTTGATCCATGCACCAAGAGGTTGCCGGTTCAATTCCTGGTCAGGACACATGCCCAGGTTGTGGGTCTGATCCCCAGTGGAGGGCATGCAGGAGGCGGCCAGTCGATGTTCTCTCTCATCCATGTTTCTGTCTCTCTCTCCTTCTCACTTCCGCTCTCTCTAAAATCAATAAAGGGAAAAAAAAATAAAAAATAAATAAAACGGAAATTTTTCTAGCCAGTCATTTCTAAGAAACATTGTTATTAAAAACCATTTTTCTGTCCTGGCCGGTTTGGCTCAGTGGTTAGAGTGTTGCCCTGCGGTCCAGAGAGACCCGGGTTCGGTTCCCACTGAGGGCATGTACCTCGGTTGCGGTTTGTCCCCGGCTCTGGTTGGGTCGTGCGGGTGGCAACTGCTCAATGTGTCCCTTTCACGTTGATGTTTCTCTCCCTCCCACTCTATCTGAACAAAAAATGGAAAAATGTCCTCGGGTGAGGATAAAAAAAAAAATTTTTTTTTCTAACTTTGCTTTCACACAGAAGCTTCGTAGTCAGTGGTTGCCAAAATCTAGGCAGAGAACACAGTTTGGGATTTAGGTAAAAAATGAATCTGAAATGAGTTCAACCAGCTTTTGCCACTGGTTTCTGGAATCTAATTGCCTGCACCCACATAGAGAACATGTGAATTGGGTGTTTAGGAAATCATTTTCATTCAGGCGGTGTAGTGTTATGGAAAGAAGTTGGAGTCAGGGAGCCTCGGTCCTGGTTGAGAAGTCAGCATGCTATGTAACTGTCCATACAACACTTAAAATTTCCGGGGTGCTCATCAATCTTCAAGTGAGAAATACATGAGAACTGCTCATCCATCCTCCAGAGTTCTTGTGAAAACCTCTAAGAAACATAGATACAGAAATACACTGTATTAGCAATTCTAACGTGTTTAAAGGAGGACATTTTATAATTCCAATTAAGAAATATCATTTTGAGGAAGTCTTAAAAGACACATTAGTCTTTTTTCATACTAGCGCCTGAGAGGTACACGCTGACCTGCACCAGGAGACAGGCCAGTGGCTCCACCACGCACTTATCCTGGGACCAGCCTCTGTCTGCACTTGGCTTTGCTCAGCTGCACCTGCCTGTTCTCTGCAGCCTTGTAACTGAGAACTCCGGCCCAGGCAGGAGCTCCTGGGGCCTGCCAAGAGGAAGCGTGGGCTGCCGGCCAGGCCAGTGCTGGTTCTTCCTCCCGTTTCTCCTCCCCTCGAGCCCTTACAGTGCATCTATCTCAAGATGGGACCAGGTTTCGCAGACTGACCTCTTTGTTTCTCATTAAAAAATAAGAATTCAATTAATTTTTATTTTAAAAAATAGTAGGAAAACACTCTTGTACCCTGAAGATGCTTCAGTAAACCCTTTTCTCTCCTTGCTATCTAAAGCTGTATTTCTGATGTGGATATATAACTCTGTATTTAGAAGTAAAAGGAGCAGCAGGTTGGGAGCCATCAGTTGGGGAGGGGAGAAGAGGGTAGAGGGCAGGGGCCCTCCAACAGTCTCCCCGCCCCATCATTCCGCCCAACACACACTCCTCTGCGTTGCCTCTTGCTGTCTTTCGCAAAGGAGCAGTGACCGGCTGGCTGTTCTTTGTCTTTGACATCAGAGCAACACTGTAAAACACCGCCACCTTCAGTTAAAACTGGTGAGTGTGTTTCTGCTCTTTCCGGAAACCAGTTGAGCTTGGTAACACTGTGCAGAAAACACACTGAGCAGGTTCTCCCGTTTCTGCCCTTCTCTGCTTGATGTCTCTTGATGTGTATCTCTTTCTCCAATTCAGCACAAAGAAGGGAAGGCGGGAAGGAGGGAGGGAAGAAACCTGGAATGAATATAAGGCTTAATCCATTTAAGAGGTTTTGCTAATGTCAGAGTGAAGGTCAGCATACTTTTTAGATGACAGAATAACGCTGAGACCACGTGCTTTCTTCACACCCACCGATTGTTATTCTATGTGATCTGCACTTTTGAAGTCCAAAGGTTTAAAGTTGTCAAAATATTGAGCCTGATTTCCTGATCGAACATGCCTTTTTGGTGAAGAAGTATTATGTCTATGATATTCCTAGAAATGAGCATAGTAGGGGCTTTAGTGTGTGAGGGCAGTAGAGGCTTGAGTATGTCTGTGAACATCCACAGAGCAAAGAAATGGGTGCAGATGGGGTAAGAAGTGAGCAGGTCTCATCAACTCTGGGCAGAACTGGGAAAAGTGAACCGTGAATCTGATACTTGCAACAGCTGCTTGGTCTCAGTAGCCACTTAAAGTCAGAAAGTTTAGAACCAAATCATGAATCTTTTCCAGTGGTATGCTAATGTCTGATTGTGAATAAACTATTGATTCGTATTTTTATAAATACAATAGTAAAGTCCTCTGTACTTCCCCTGAAGCCTCACAGTACTCTCAGTGAAGGTTCTGCGCTATCAGGGAAGGGATGAGCCAGAAACCCTGTGGGAATGTTCCAGAAACATGCATTCCTGGCACGTATCTGTTATTGCCAGCATTATGGCCTGAACACACAATTCTCCAAATCCAGAGTGAACTCAACCCCCTCTTGGATCAGGTTACGGTCTCGGACGACACAGAAGGGCATCCAGCGAGCAGTCCTCACTCAGGCTCCACACCCTCCTTTCCATCATCATGAGATGGTACAAGTCACCTGCCACCACTCTGAGCCTGAGGCATTTGCAGTAAGGGGGCCCACTAGAGGTTTCTGTGTACACTGGGTCAAGGAAACTCATGGCTCTAGCATCGGCACCCCTCATCTTTCAGAATGTCCCTCCCTTAGGTGTAAAAATAGAAGGACAGGAAATGTTAGAGAATTAAAAGGTATGTTCTGGAAGGTGCCTGGGTTTCTAGTAGCTGCAGATGTGGACCGTATGGTTATGTACATTTTAGGCAATTACAGTTCAAACTGACCATTTTGTTTCATGAAATATAGAATTCACTTAATTTTTAACCATAAACAGTAGGGAAACACTATTTTATCCTAGAGGTATACCCCCCTTTTCTTTCTCTTCTTGGTATCCAAGCTTCGTATTTTCTAACATGAACATATAATTCCATATTTAGAAGTCAAGTAAATAGGCCTTTTGGGAGCCAGCATTGACGTTCCGTCTTGAAAATTGGATCCACCATTGCAACAGCAAACTGTACATTATCTTCCTAAGAAAATACTAATTTATCAGTCCCAAGAGCCAAGGAATTGTTCTGTGTCAGCAATCAGGTTAGCCTCATAATTATAAATTTGTAAGGATCTGTTGAAAGACACGGATCCAGAAGAATTATAGTGTTTCATAGTGAATCACTCAGAATAAAGAGCCCTGTTATTTATAGACATTCCATCCAGTCGCAGAAATTTCGAGGTGGGTCAGGTCTTAGCAATCATGTTGTCTAACCCTTGATTTTACAGACGAAGAAGTCGAGACTTAGAACTTGTAGGAAATACATGGCAATGTGTCCATATGCAGTGCACCTTCTAGATGTCTGCACATCTTCAGTACCATACACAGCTCTCTTTGAAATGCCCAACACAGTTGTTGTGGCCAAAATGTGGCAAGAGCGCCTCATCATGACAAGACTCCTGTTTATTCGCTATACTTTGCATCTTTAGTCTTATGTCTTTCTTTCTCCTTCCTCCCTCTCTGCCTTCCCTCCTTCTTTCCTTCTTCCCTCTCCTCCCTTTATTCATTTATTCATTAAAAGATTTAGCCACTAAGCCCCAGTATCTGTGAGGTGCTGTGCTAGCCAGAGGGCTGGTTTTAAATATAAGGAGGTTTACAAGCAATCTTTGCCTGAGGAACTCTCAAGAGAGAAGATGAGAGCAAATCGTTGCAACAGAACTTCAGACGTGCCCAACGCTGTGTATGGCCACATGTTATCAGGGCACTGAGCAGCAAGAAGCAACAGGTCCCTGGGGGAGTCAGAGGGGGTGCACCGAGGAGGAGAGACCTGCGGGGAATCTGGTCAGAGGAGCCTGCATGTCAGGCAGGAAAGGCAGCCAGGGACGCTGGGCGAGGGGGAATTTGCCCAAACACCGGAGCAATGAAGACAGGGCATAGTTTATCCAGAAAGGGTGAGGTTAGCAGTGGAAGGGCAGGGACAAATGAGTGATGTGGGAATGATGGGTGCTGGGAAGAGAAGATAAATTAGAAAATAAATAAAAGATCTACTACATACCATGTCAAAGAATTTAGCTACTATCCTGAAAACCAGGGTTTCTCAAACCTCAGTAATTGGAGTCTTATTTCCGCAATGTGTGTAATGCCCCATGTCTGCCTCTGCTATTTTTTGCTTTACTTGTATACTACTTGTACTATTATTGATTTAACATCTTTTTCCTAAAGTAACTTACTTTTAAACACTTGTCTTTAAAAGAAACTCTATGTCAGTGTTGTAAATAGAAAACCAGGGCCACTCACGATAGTTTTAAGGTCTTCATTAAAGTGGATGTGATGAAAATAAAATGTTCCTGTTAACTCTTTACCTCTGAAAACTTCTGAACCTGTGGTCTGCAGTCTCATTATTCCAAAGGGAGATTATAAAGTTTGGAGAGGAGTTCAATTCATTGTACCACCAAATTGAGACTCTGTAAATCAACGAGGAGGAAGAAAGAGAGTTGAAAAGTGCATGGCTTCCTCACTCTCTGTCAGGTATCTCTAGCCATGTGCCACCTTAGATACGGCTTGGATATCATCCCCCATGGGAGGAAATACTGTTCTAGGCAGCACAGGGCCACCTGAGGTTTCTGAGCTAAGAAGTAACAAAATCAGACATATCTGGAAAGAAGGACTGGAAAGGAAGACCAAAATCGTGGGTAGAATCTTACAGAGGCTCGGTGAGGGTCCCAGTACAACAGGATGAAAGAAAGAGGTTGCAGAAGGATTTAGGATCAGGCCACAGCAAGACTTGGTTGCTGAGGGATGAGGGGCAGGGGTCACAGGAAAAGAAGGGCGAGCCATGCGTTGGAGATGGATGGCCTGTGAGACTGTGGAAGCCGTCGTGTGATCCGGGCCAGGTTAGCGGGAATGAGGGGTGTGGTTAGGGAAGACAGAGGGGAGAGAGAGGTGGATCAGGAGGGGAGGGGACGAAGCAAGGCGGGAGAGGGATAAGACCCCTAAATCCGAACATGCGGCCTGCCACAAACATTTGCAGTTCCCAGGCTCACAGGAAATGCTCGTTGAATAAATGGCAAAGTGTGGATGGTCAGCAGGCAGTTGGAAGCATCCTGCTGGTGATCAGAGCCGTTCCAACCAGTTAGGTTGGAAAAGATCATTGTGGCCTATGATACATTTCCATTTACCTATTGACCGTTTTAGAAAATTTGTGACATCATCAGCAGACAGGATTAAAAGTAAATTAGACATGTTCACTTTCGTACGATGTTAAAAATCAATCCGTCCAACCAAAAGTCATTAAGACCCTACTTATGTAAGGTAGTTTCTGGGTGCTTTGAGGGATAGAGAGATTAATTAGACACAGACTCTGTTCTCACAGCGCTTGTAAAGATCTAATAAGATAACAGATAAAATGTTCAGGGATTTAAAGTTTGTTAACATGAATATTTATTCATGATTCTCAGAAAACAAATTTGGCCTCAAAATCTTCCTAGTAACCAGTCAGTCCGAACTTTGTTTCCATGTGTTATATGGAATTTATTATGGTGTTGGGCCAGAACAACAGAGTAAATGACATTTTTGGTAGACTTACGGAATTAGAAGTGAAAATCTTGCCAGTTATTAATAGCTCTTTTCCTTATGTTGTGCTTAAAATACCCATTTGCCCAGCTTAGGAGAAATAAACACAGTGAATTTTTTTTCTTTTGCACATATATACAATTGCCCTTCTCCAATGAGTATATGATATAGTAATAAATTAGAGTATTTTTAAGAAGACCTGTTAAATAATCCATTTCCCAGGGCTGGGATTTTTTCCCCCGGTAATCAAGACACAGACTGGAAAGCATAGATTTCACTTTCGGCCTAAAAAAGAGTCATACGTTTGAAAAAGGGAAGGACAACAAGCCTAATGTTGACACCCGTTCTTCAGTTTCTAGACCCTTGTGTGGAAAGAAGTGTTTTCATAAGACTCAGACAGAATTCATTTCCATAGAACGTTCTTAATGGCTCCTGTCAGAACAAAACAGCTGGGAAACATATGGTATCCATTTCCCTGTATCACTTGGAAAAAATTTCACATGTAAATAAAGCCAACATAAAAGAGTAGCCCTTTGAACCCACGACCTTATGCAATACATAAATATACTGGTACAATGCACTCGTTGTATTGGCCCACTAAGTTATGTGCCTTTAAAAATTCTTTATTACATCCTGAGAGGCACATCTTCAAGAAGTTTCAAAGAAACGAAGATAATAGGCAAAAATGTTAGCAAACAACACCATCCCATAAGTATGTTTGTCAGAAATGTGAATTTAAAGCTTTTCAGAAAATTGACGGATAAAATTAAAGGCATATCCACACATTATAAATCCTGTGCCCATCATCTCTCTACCCCTTTAAATAAGAAAGTAACCGTGTGTTCTTGAAAGAAGAGAGAGGCTTGGCAAAAATTTCTGGCAGGCATTCATTTTTTCATAGCTTTACGTTTTTTTCGGGAGAAAAGGACATATAAAAGATAGAAAAACTTTTAAATTTAGAATGGACCAACTGGAATTAGTCTTTGCCTTTTGTGTATTTACATTTCATACATAACTTTAGAAAGTCCAGCTCTCACTGGTAATTACCACTCCTCGGAGTTTATAAACAGAACTTCTTTCCCTTGTGAAATCAAACTGTAAATCCCTCTGAAGGATGCACGCTGGGCATTTAAAAAGAAGTTTAATGTGTTGTACAAAGTGAGATTCAAATTCAAATGCTAGCATTTGTTAATTGTCTGCTCTGTGCCAAGTACTGTGTACAACTAAGAACCAGAGCCAACGAAAGGGAAGAAGAGATGCAGCAACATAAGAGCGTCTAGATACCTTCCTTCCCACAGGAACATTCCCTGTTAGTACCTGTTCCTTCCCAGACAGGACCCAGGCCTCCCCTTACAGCGTATCATACTCTATTAGATTCTAAAATGCTAGAGCTAGAAGGCCTCAGAGGGGGACCTCTTAGTGCAGAGCCTCTGAAAGGCCCTGCAAAATCGAGGCCCGTTTTGGCGAAGGAGCCCACCGACAGGAGGCATTCAGGCTCAGGACCTGCCCCCTCACCTCCTCAGCTGGGTCGAGAACATCTCTGAAGCTTTTAGAACGCATCCTTGCAGGAGAAAGAATGACCAATGGTCTAAATCTGGGGACCTTTTAGTAACTTGTGTTCTGTGTTCACCCCCAAAATCAGTGGCAGCCAGGGACTCTTGCTGAAGTTATCGACCCAGGTACACCCCCGTCTCTTTCGTTGTGCCCAATAGCAAAGAACAGACACAAACACATGCCCTGGGGTTACTCTTCCCACCTGCTGCTGTTCCGGGAAAGGATAGCTAGATGAGGTCCTGGTTGGGGGGCACGTCCTGAAACCTCACCCGTGGTGGGGGATGGGTGAACTAAGGGGAAGGGGAGTGGGAATCACCTGTCGCTGGCCTGCATGTTTCCAGAGCCGCTGGGTCTTCTGTCCTCCGGTCGGGAGTGTCCAGCAGGAGGCAGTGTCACCGTGGCTGAGGAGGCTGGTGCTGCTCCAGTGTCCTGCTGGAGGGGCGGGCGGCAGCCTTTCCACTGAGGCCAACTGGGAGAGAGGGCGGACTTACCTGTCACCTCCAGATGGGTTGCTGCTTTGCTTTGTGCTCCCTCTCAACCAGACACTTGCTCAAATGCAAACCAGGCAGTGTTTATCTAAGCTTTGAACAGAAATGAGAAAAGACAAACAAAACAAAATGAAAAACTAGCCTGCCTGCCCCACCCTCCCCTCGCAACGCCGTTCTCCTCCTGCGTGTTTCCAGCTTCCCAGACAATGGAGGGCAGCACTGAATCTGAATCTTTATTTCTTTTAATCCTTACCCAAGGATATTTTCCCATTTATTCTTTCAGGTAGAGAAGGAGGGAGGGAGAGAGAGAGAGAGAAAAAAAAATATCGATGTGAATGAGACACATCAATTGGTAGCCTCCCCCACGACTCCGACCGGAGCCGAGATTGAACCCACGACTCTTTGGGCAGTGGGCCGAGGCTCTAACCACTGAGCCAGACCCGCCAGGGCAGCACTGAATTTTAAAGTGCTTGTTCCGCTGTGAGGTGTCCGTGCATTATGTTGCTGTGTCATATGCCGGAAAGTGGGTTGACTGGGATGCTCCATCTAGGGTGGGGTGAACTTGACCACGGCTTATCTCCCAGCGTCCTCTCAGCTCCTGACCACTGCATTCCTCTCTGTTCTTTCCCTGATCCATCTGACAAGTCACCTAGTGAATCACCCAATATGTCATCATTTGTTTTGCTGAATATTAAACAAGCTATCCCTTCTTTATACAGGACTTACTAAGCTTCAGGGGTGTACATCGCATGTGTGTAAGCGTGTGTGCATGTGTGAGTGTGTGCTCATGTATCCCTTCTCTCCCTAAATTAGGCTGGAAGTTCATTTAACACCTGTCCTCCAATTCTGCTTCTCAGGATGGTGACAAGTATCCAAATACTTGCCAGGCAGGTGTAACGATCCAGGGAATAAACCTAAACATCTGTCTGGGTTTGTTTTCTTTAGCTGTCTGCCTTTACCATTACCACTACTTTAATCAATTCTGAGCCAATATATCATAACTTCCTTTTACCTTTCGCTGTTTTCCAGTGTTGACTACGCACTGTCTGTTTCATGAGACACGTTCCAAGTGGCCCCCTTCCACAGGGACTTACCTTCAACATAACTCGAGTGGACCATGTCTGCCTGCATGGCCAGGATGTTTTTAGTGTTTCAATTTAATAGTCTTTCTTTTAATTTATTTTAAAACAGTTTCTAGCTCTAGCTGGAATTGCAGTGTCTCAACTCTTATTACAAACACGCAAAAGCCCACAGGAATCGCTGACGTGTACAGTAAGTTCCGCCCCGTGAAGCGAGTTTCCCCACTGAAACATCAGCCAGAGACGCTGGACAACAATGAGAGTGATGACCAAAAGAACCAGAAGGCAGAGTGCCAGAAAGGGGGTGATACGGACGCAGACCCCCAGCCTGAAGAGCTCAGCCCCAGAGATAGAGAGGGCGGCCCCCAGAGTAAGACCACGGAGCCCAGTGCGCTGCTGGGCGAACTGGAGCATTATGACCTCGACATGGATGAGATTCTGGATGTGCCTTACATTAAATCCAGCCAGCAGCTTGCCCCTTTTACCAAGGTGACTTCGGAAAAAAGAATTTTGGGTCTATGCACAACCATCAATGGCCTTTCTGGCAAAGTCTGCTCCACAGGAAGTGCCGAGAACTCACCGTCCAACATGACACCGTTCTGTGTGCTTTCTCCCGTGAGAAGCCCTCACTTGAGAAAAGCGGCCTCCGTCCTCCGAGACCAGCAGAAGCTCTCCACCGAAGACGCCGAGAGCTCACCTCCACTGGGTAAATGTGGCTCCGCCTATGAGCCCGAAAACCCCACTAAGGAATTCCTAAACAAGACCTTTAGTGATGCTCATAGTCGAAAAGTGGAGAAGCCCCCGGCAGACCGCCAGCTCAGGGCCTTCCCCCTGCCGTCCTCAGCAACAGAGCCCAAACTAGAAGAGCAGATCAGTGGCCTGAACTGGACCAGCTCCCAAGGCCCAGAAGAAAGGAGTGAGTATCTGAAAAAAGTAAAAAGCATCTTGAACATCGTTAAAGAAGGACAGATATCTCTCCTGGTAAGTATTGATCTGATTCAGCATACATATGAGTAATTTAGAGAGCTCTGCTTATCAGCTTCGTTCGTTAGGAACAGAATGAAGGTGCTCGGTTCCCCTTCCGGTTCAGTCTTTATTTACTTGTGGCTTTAGTTAGGTGATTCGACTTTAGAGTTTTAAAATACGGTAAAAAAAAAAAAAAATTAGAAGGTTAAGACAGGGAAAAACAAATGACTGTGGTGGGAGTGTTATTTCACTTTAACTTTGCAAGGATTCAGCTGGAATCAGGACACTTAACCTAAAACAAAAATAAAACAGAAAAGCCCAGCACTTTCTTTAACTCGAATCTTTCTCTTTGCTTTTCGAATGGTTTCCAAGGGCTCTCACTCCCTTATTCGTGGGGCTGTATGTTTCTTGCTGAAGGTGGACCTGCCAGATACATGAACAGAGGGTCTTCTGTTTCATCCTGATCATTATTCCGAAGCGTTGGACCAGGATGTTTGAAAGCATTTGCAGATAGAAGCTTACCCTAGAGCTTGACTGCCCTCTGACCCACGTGGAGTCGCTAGTGCCAGCTCTGCCTGTCTAGGGAACATGAAGAAGCTTTTCCAAAGACTCTAGACGCAGAGTCACATGATGTCAGAAAAGTCTGTTCTGCTTAGGCTCAGCGAGCTGGGCTGAAATCACACTCCATCTGCCTGCATTGTTCTTTTCTGGCTTCCAGACTTGGGTGAAACAGTCGCAAGCCTGGGCTAATACTAGGATGTTAATTAAAGTCTCATTCAGGAAAATCATCACATCTTGGCAGTGTGATTCTACTTAGGGCAAAGCCAGGCACAGATAAGTACAATGTACTTGCTGTTTGATCACAACTCTTATGTAATAGGATAGGATTGGATAATTTCACAAAATAAAGTAATAATTTTTTTTTTTCCTCCTGAAAATGTCTTTTCCATTTCTCTTGGCTCTTCTCTGTTTCTCTTTGGTTCATTTCTTTCTTTTGCCCTTCCCATGTTTTCGTGTTTCCCAAATGATAACTCCTCTCAATTCACCAAACAGTCTGTATCAACCAGTTTATTCTCGGGGGTGAACTTCACTAGAGGTGAGAAAACCAAAGGCAGGTGGCCTCCCGACACCCCCAGGAGCTTGTCTGGGGGTGCAAGTGTCGAGAAGAGCGCCGGCTGCAGTAGCCACCATGTAGCCCGCAGGCTAAGCCAGTTCTTCCTGGTTCATGGCAAAGCCAGGGGTTGAGACAAATAGTTCGTTCTTTCAACAAACCAGGAACATAGCACAGCCTGGCCCTCAGGTCTTAGCAGCAGAGTGGAGGAGACAGACAGGGAACCTGCCAGTTGCTATACATGTTATCACCGTTGTTTACAAGCCTGCTCGGCACCTCCGCAAGCGTGCTGACCTATCCCAGCCACCATGTCGCACATGAAAATAAGTATCTTGAGTTTTTGTATTTTAAAGAATAATATAACAACAACAACAAACAGTAGAAAATCATTAGAATGAATAGCAAGGAATTCTGACTGATTAGACCCTGACAGCTTCCCCCAGAGCTCCCAGAAGCTCATCCGTTCTTGCCAGCGCCCAGAGCAAAACCCCTCGAGCATCTTGTTCTGATTTATTGACGTGAGTTTTTCTCATCTTGCTATTGGTACAGCCACACCTAGCTGCCGACAACCTAGACAAAATTCACGACGAAGGTGGAAACAATCTCCTGCACATCGCCGCCTCGCAGGGCCACGCGGAGTGTCTGCAGCACCTCACCTCCCTGATGGGGGAGGATTGCCTCAGCGAGCGGAATGCTGAGAAGCTGACCCCCGCGGGCCTGGCCATCAAGGTGCGTGGTTCGGGCTGGGCCCTCTGCAGCGAAGAGTCGGATTTCTGTTTATTAAGATACCCAGTGAGCTACAGTGTCGGGATGGAGAGGGAGAGAAGAGTGACATATTTTTAAAAGTAATCATTGCAGCCGCTAACAGCCTTGAGATTTTTGAGCCGGCGGCCCAACGCGTTGGGCAATGAGGGTAAGCTTTACATCAGCGAACAAAGAGAAAAGAAAATGGTCTGTTGTGATGCTGAGAATTTGTGTTATTCGTGGAGACTGCAGTTTCGATTCTTAACCACACCCGGATCTGTTGGAGCCTGTTTTGTGTTTTTCCTAATGGGAGTACAGTGAGCAAGACAAATGAGGACAAGGTGTATTTTAAGGGATGAGAGCTCTCAGGAGTAGTTCAGACAATGAAGTGGGCCCCTCAGGGATCACATCTGATGTGTCAGTGTCTTCGGGACCAGGAGTCGGAGAGTGTCAGTGCCCAGCATGCGTCTCGTTCTTGCAGAGCACAGTGTGCTGTCTTTCAAAAACCACGCGGGTTAATTAATACCCACGGCAATAGAGTTAGACCCCAGAAACCGATGCAGGAAGACATGGTCTTGTATAGCAGTGCAGTGAGTGCCTCTGTACAACCTGTAACATCACGAGAAGGGTAGCTGTTAAACTAAAATTACTTTTAAGGACTTTGGCAAATAAATGTGGAATTCAGTCATATTTATGAAGAAGCTAGAAATGAATTTTAGGGAAATATAATACATCTTGTGCTTCTGCATATGTACTTTATATAATAATGTCTTCTAAAAGCTGAAAAATCGTAATTTTTATTAATGGAATTATATTTAAATGTATTAAGGGAACTTGCTAGTTAAAGAAATCTACTTGTGAATTCACTAAAGGACATAGAACGTTTAAAAGCAAGCAATTGCTACCTCACCCCTAATAAATCTTTTATGCAAATCTGACTTTTTATATAGTTACCACTCAGTACAGTTTTATATGTTAAAAGTTGTTTTCTATTTTATTTATTTTTTCTCAATGATAAAGTATTATTTCAAAGGTAGTGCAAAAAATAACGTTTTGGTACAATAAATCTACAAGCCTGGTGGATATTATTTTTTTTCCGTTGTGAATGATATTATATCAAATTAAGAGCTGATCTCAGGCAGCCACCATGAAGAAAGAGATCAAAATGTGAATCAAGGTTCAGCATAGTTGAGTTCACCAATATATACCAAGTTAGGTGATAGTAGTAAAAATTTGAATAAGACATAATCCCTTTTCTTAAGGTCCTTATAGCCTGGTGGATAAGGCAGGTGAGCTATCAGTAACTCTCATGCAGGTGGCAAATTCAAGATCGAGTCTTATGTCTGAGCCATGTGGGAAGAGAGGGACTGGGTTTGGTTATCAATGGCCATGTGCCAGTGATGAATAAAATATTCTTGCAATGCCAATGAATGTTGATATTCAAACACTAAATGTTTTAGTGTTCATGAAATACTTATAACATGATTTATAGTTTTCCTGACTCAAGGTAGATTATTGAATATATATTCGAACATAGTTGGATAAAGAATTTTTTTCTTAATTTCTATGCCCTAGTCCTGTTTTGATAGGTTAAGAATCTTTAGAGTAGGAAGGTACATAAGAAACTTAGTGGTCATGAAGTCAGCCCTGGGTATGAACTCCCTCTATGGTGTCCACATTAAATGTTATTTGTTTTTGAACTCCTCCAGTCAGCGTGGTGTTGCCATCACACAATCAGCATGCCCAACTTAGCATTTTATGTGTTTGTTTTAATGAAGAACACATACAAACCCAGAAGACTCAGAAGTTTTTATAGATTTGGAGTCCCAGGCTTTTCATGCTTTACTTCTGGACAGAGATTTGAGACATGGAATTGTTCTTCTATACCTTCATGTAACATAGGTTTCACAAAAGCAGTAAATACAAACATTTATAACCAGTGCCACCCCCTTTAAAAATCTACCCTGAAACATGTCTTACTTTGGTCTCTTCAGTGTAGTCAGATGGACATTGATGTAGAGAGTCCTAAGAAGTCATTTTCTGTTTTAGGACCTTGTTTTGAGCACCAGCACCTGGCTGACAGTGTTTCACCTCATTAAGCCCGATTCTGACAGCCCTGTTGTCATTAAAGACAAACAAATTTGGTAAAATGGGCAGAAGTTGCTCAGATAATGTGACTTGGCTGACAGAAAGCAGAGTCAGAGATAGGGTATTAAATAAAAAGATTACCTGAGAAAAAGGAGCTTTGAAGTTATACCAAGGCTTAAGAACATCTCTCTCCCACTCGTAAACTCCTTAAATGGAACATAATAAATTCTTGCCAGTGACATGCAGAATTTATTGAATGTTTTCTGGGAGACCCAACACTAGATACTGTAGGAGTTCAGAGCATTATTGAGTGCCCTTTGGAAAGAAAGATTTCTATAAGGTGAACACCCTGTGCTTTCTAAAATGGGGATAGAACAAGAAATTATTTTAGGAGCCAAACAGTCTGGAAATGAATAGCCTTAATTCTTTTTTTCTCATTCAGTCCTTCTGATTAAGCTCAAAGAGAAAATGTTGGTCTGGTGAGAAAAATGACTTCAAACACAACCTACTGACGTTCGTTTTTAACATACAGTGAGTGACCCAGCCTTAGAGATTTCAGCAGGCAAAAATCTCCCACGAGAATTTAATAACTTTTTTTGTTGTTGTTGGTATTTCTATTCATGGCAAGTGATACTGCTTTCAAACTCATAGTAGTGATATATTTCTTTTTGTCTTTTTAGCAGCATTTTATTTATTTAAATGTTGCTTTCTTGAATAACTAGACCTAATAGACATGTAGCAAAACATTCTACCCAATAACAGCAGAATTCTTCTCAAGTGCACATGGAACATTTTTCAGAATAGACTATATGTTAGGCCATAAAATAGGTCTCAATAAATTTAAAATGATTGAAATCATACAAAGTATGTTCTTCAACTATAATGGAATGCAATTAGGAATCAGTAACAGAAGGAAATTTGGGATATTCACAAGTATATAGAATCAACTCTGTCTAAAATAATCATTGTGTCAAAGCAGAAATCAAAAGGGAAGTTGAAAATATTTGGAGATGAATGAAAAAGCAACATCACCAACATTTCAGGATTCAACTAAACCAGTGCTTAAATGGGAAATGTTTAGGTATAAATGTCTGCGTTAAAGAAAGAAGAATAAAGATCTCAAATCAAGAGCCTAAGCTTCTACCTTTAGGAAACTAGAGGGGGAAAAAAAGGCAAACTAAACTCAAAGCAAGCAGAAGAAAGGAAATAAAAAAAAATGTAAGGGAAAATAAATGAAATAGAGAATAGAAAGGCAATAGAGAAAATCTACAAAACAAAATTTAGTTCTTCGAAAAGATCAAAAAAATTAATAAACCTTCAGTTAGACCAAGAAAAAAGACCCAACTTATTAAAATCAGAAACGCTGCCTTCTATGTTCTGCGTAAATACCAGTTTATGTAATGTCTTGCCCAGGGGGTGCTCAGGATGGTTCCCATTCCTTTCTTCACCCAGAGGGAATAAACACATGATATTAGTGTTTGTTTTTTTTAAATCCTGGTAGGAAACACTTGGCATGTTCAAATTGTGTAATTTAGGGAAAGTCTGTAATGAAGGATTTATATCCAAGAGAAGGGTAGGTGGAGTATAGGAGCCCACAGAGGAAAGTGCAGTATCTGGGGGTAACCACAGTTACCACCCTAGAGCCTGAGGGACTGGGGAAGGACCTCAGATAGAGAGGGCTGGAGAGAAGACTGGCCGGCTTTGACCTTTGACTGGTAGAGGGACTCAGCCAGCCAATGGCAACCCCACAGAGGGATAGTGGGAGCCAGGAGTGGAGGGGACCTCACTCACTCTTCTTTCCTGGTCTCTTGCCATCACCTTTGGTCAGTTAGACCTGGCCAGAAGCCAGGGGCAAGGGAGCCAGCCCATCCAGATCAGCCTCCCCTGGCAGCAGGCAGGCAGAGGAGGGAGGCAGTCGATCTGAATGAGGCACCGGGAAGTTGCCCACCAAACATCGGCTATGCTGGATATTCCAGATGGAGAGCATGGACGCTGTGTGTGTGGTGGTGGTGAGCTGACTGCCGAAACTCCATCAGGGTAAATGAAGAATGAGCAGATACCTCCTCTGTCTTGTTTTTAGAATAGATGTCTGACTTCACGTCCACGGCAGCTCTTTTCTCCTGAGCTAAGGTCCCACACTATGCAAACCAGGAGGCAGTGGAAAGTCTCATTTGTCCTGCAGAGTGTGAGTGTCTAAGAGAGCACTCTGACAGTATAAGGCAACAAGTGTCGTGTGCTTGGTCTCATTTGCTTTCCACAGTAAGTTTATGAGGTAGTTACTGCTCACCCTGCTGTTTCACAGAGGAGAAAATTGAGTATCCGAGAGGTGAAGTAGCTTGATCGAGGTCTTGTGACTAAGTGGTGGGTTAAGGATTTAAATCCATTCCAAGTCTGGGTCTTAATCACCTGGTTACATAGGTCACAGCAGCCTTCCCGGGTTGCAGTGTGGCTGGCTGCACAGGAGACGAGAGCCACTGTGCTAGTGTGGGCACGAGTCAGGGAAGGCAGCCCCGGGGCCCGCATAACGGGATGATTTTCTTTCTTTATTGTGGAATCCTAACGTTTTAACTTTCCAAGGGAAAAGGCCTATTCTTAAAGTTAATGGATGAACAAATTGTGATGTATTTATGCAATGGAATACTTCTCAGCAAGAAAAAGGAGTAAACTATTAAAATAAGCAGTGGCTTGGGTGAATCTCAGAGACATTATGCTAAATGAAAGAAGCCAGATGCAAAAGGGTGATAGAAACTTTATGGGATCAGAAACTATCAGGGGTTGCCCAAGGCCACGGTGAGTGATGGGGATGAGAGCAAAGACTGGCAGAAGCTTTTTTTGGTGATGGAAATGCTCTATGTCTTGATTGGGGTTGTAGTTATAAGTGAGTACTTGTCAAGACTCATCAAACTGAATACTTTAAAAGGGCATATTTTATAGTATGTAGATTATATCTCAACATAGTGATTTTAAAATAACTGATGAAAATTATGAAAATGTGCTTCGGTAAATCCTACATTGATGTAGAGCCAGGACCACGTGTCAGGAAATATACTAGGTGATTATACCCGTGTTGTAAATAAATTAAGCCTGATACAAAAGGTAAAATTCGTGTGATGTCTTCCCTTGGTAAAATTATCATCGGTGAGCTGTTTTCTAAGCCTGAACTACCTTGGATTTCTTTTCTTTTTTCTCTTTTTTTCTGAAATCTAGAACGGCCAGTTGGAGTGTGTGCGCTGGATGGTGAGCGAGACGGAAGCCATTGCAGAGCTGAGTTGTTCTAAGGATTCTCCGAGCCTGATCCATTACGCGGGTGGCTTCGGCCAGGTATGCAGGGTTGTTAATGATCAGATTGATAAGCATTCATACTCATTGTGGTATTGAATGAAAAAATGTTAAAACAACCTCAGTGTTCCATAATAGAATATTAGATAAAGAATGAAGCTATATCCATATGATGACATTTTATAGGAAAATGTCCATTATATAATATTTAATAAAATGTATGCTGCAATTTGGTACCAAGTTTGAACTTTGGAGAGAGAGAAAAAGAGAAACAGGTAATGAGACTAGGAAAAAACCATGTCGCTGCTGTTTATAGTAGTTATCAATCAGAGTGGAATTACATGTGGCTTTTCTTTCCTTTTTTTTTAATATTTTTCAGTATTTTCCAAATTTTCTACAATAAACAAATTTAACTTCTGTCAAAAAAGAAAAGTGGTAAATATACTTTTTAAAAACGATTGGCGAGAGAGAGATCGGTGTGTTGTTTCACCCGTCCACGCGCTCGTTGGTCACCTCTGGTGTGCTCCCTGACCGCAGATCAGACCCGCAGTCTTGGTATATTGGGACAACACTTAACCAACTGAGCTACCCAGCCAGGGCTAGAAAAAAATGATATTCTTGAACATGAAATTAAGAAGAAAGTATTTAGTAACACATTAATCAAAGAAGTGTCCCTCTATTAAAGATGAACAAGCACAATAACCAGATAAGTCTCAGTTACAACCACTTTCTACAGTAGGAAATCCCAGTGTGAGTAATTGACATACACAGATTACAGCCCAGTGCAAAAATCATCGCTGACTCTCTTGGAGGGAATGAATATATATTACCTTTTTTTAAAAGTTGGAACCACAAAATGCCAATCTCAGTCTTGAAAAATAAATAAAGTCAGCACTGTATTAAAATAGATTCAATCATATTTGTTTGTGGCAAAGAAAAGTGCTTCTCATGCACATAACCGTATCCCCTTTGGCTTCATAAACTTTCCCCAGTGGCAGTAAATTGTGGTATTGTCAACAAGAGATTGTGCTTTTTCAAGTACGACAATCTCAAGTTCAAAAATTGACTTGGAGACTATGACTGGTCTCTTTAGTGAAAGTCTTTGTGACTTCAATTAAAATGTATATTAGTGTGTCCTGTTTCCTATATCCTGGGCATCATGCCATTGGGATTTGTGTACATTATCTATTTATTTCTTAAAACAACCCTGTTAGGTCATGTTGTTTTTACCCCATTCTGTAGGTAAGGAGACTGAAGAAAGACAGGTGAGTGATTTGCACATAGTCTAATGGCCAGTAAGAACAAGTCCTCTGACTTTGGGGCTAGATCCTGTTTGTCTCTCTAATTTGTGTACCTTGCTCATAGTGACCTTGATATAGAGGTAGAAGTCTTTTGTACTGTTTTATCTAACGACACGTTGTGCTGTATGGAGTGCCCTACACAGCTCATTGAAGAAGTGAGTACCTGCACTAAATTTAGGAAATGAAGAACAGGGCAAGAAGAACACTTAACATTTGTGAAAGCCTCTGTCTCTGAAATGATGACTGCATTTCGTGTGTGTGTCATACAGCCATGGTGTCCTACTAACAAGCATAATAGTTAATGAGCATTTGTAAGGATGCCCCCCCCTTTTTGATTATATTTGGCAAAGGGTAGAATATAATTTCCAAATGCCCAAAAGAATTTAATCACTACTACTCTTTATAAGTAGTTTTCCGTATAAGACAGAATTTAATTTATTCTCAAATTGTCAGAATAATTGTTTCATGTCCCTGATCTGCTTTGCTTATATAAAGTCCAACAAAGAATTTGGATCTCAGTGGAAAGGCGGCCTGCCCTTCGGGCCGAGTTTGCCAAAGAAAAGGAGGAAAGGATCGCATCGCTGTTCTGAGACGCTAAGTAAATAGTGGGGCATCCGGCATTCTCGGTCTTGGGAAATGTTGCTTATATATGCCAGTTTCTCTGTTCAGCTCTCACAGCAGGTTTCTCATAATGTGGAAGCTGTTGGGACAGAACAAAAGAGAGTGGCCTTTCTGGGTCTGGCCGGGCGGTGTGGCCTGCGTGGCTGAACTAGAGGGAAAACGAAAGCGGTGACCTCTGTGAAGAGCTGTCAGACATTTGCTTCATGCTAGTATCACTCTTCAGGTTGTGATTTGGAGCTGATAAGTGTTTCTAATGACCCAAAGTGCAGCCCTGAGCAGAGCCGTCCAGCAGTGCCCTCGGGAGAGCATTCCTGCCCGAGCGGAACACGTAGAAACCCATTAGAACGGTGAACTCTGTCCAGCAGGCTGCATCCGCCACCGCCACTTATGTAACAGATAACCTGCGGAGATGCTGAACTTGGAACCGTTACAAGCCTAATATTTTCACAAGGAAGACTGTTATTGAACAGTTTTCTAATGGATTCAGCACTTGCAAGTTTTCCTACATCAAGCAGGCACTTGAGCATGTTCTGGTTTTGTTTCCTCAGTAAATACCTCTGAAAAGGATAGTACAGAGGAAAATCCCCCTCTTGGTTTATTTCCATTGCCCTCTGCCCCTCACATAGATTCTTAAGGATTGGGCTCCATTTGACTCCCAATGTGTGTCCTTTTTGCTTGTAAAATTTACCTTTCAAGACTCTGGGACCGCAGGGTAGCCAGCAGTTTTCAGTGGTCTCCTGGTGTGATAGCTCTTTGGGCGACAGGGATTGATTTTCATCGTCTTGACACACGAAGTCTCCGAGGGTGCATTTACTTCACTGCCTGATTGTACTTAGCAGAGCCAGCCCAGGGGTGTGAGGGGAGAGCCTTGGGGAGACTGGGGAACAAGTGGGGGTGTCCTCGGAGAGGCCTGCCCCGCTGTCCCTTGAGAGAAATGTTGCTAGCGAAACAATTGAGACGGAACTGTGTCAAGTCAAGACGACGGCCTGTGTAACTTGGTCTGCTTGATTCGAACATGGAGGTTCCGATGGGCTCGTCCAGGCTCCCCAGCTGCTGGGGAGCTTCAGCCTGTCTTGCATCGGTCACTGCCTCAGTGGGTTCTGTTACACGGTCAACTTCAAAGCATTTTGTTTCTGAAGCATTCACATGGCTTTTCGTCAGGAGGTTCTGCTACCAAAACAGCCTTCGTCGTAGCAATGAGCGTTGACCCGGACTGCCTTTGCCCACACTGTGGTGTTCGTTCTCCGTGTGGAACGTTTGCCCCGACACAGATTTGAGGAAAAGGAAAGCTCAGCAGTTCCTAGGGCCGGGCACGGGCAGCGACAGGCGTGCCGGGGAAGGCTTGCTTCCGCGGGCTGTGTTATTGTTTTCCCACAGTTTACTTTAAAAGGGGGAAGTATTCCTTTGACTTTATTGTTTCACCATCATGGGGTAGAAATAAGTAAACAGCACTGTGAGTGTAGATGAAACAAAACAGAAAAATCTTTGATTCGCGTGAGCCTCCATCTGCTCTCCAAGGGCCGATCTTTGGAAAAGCATCAGCGCCACAGAGCCCCACAGACCCGCAGACTGACGGGCAGTGAGTCATGATTTCTGTGGCCCGAAGGGTGCAAGGCAGTGTGTCCTTCACGGAGCCAGGGGTCACGGGCACTGAGCAGGGGTGGATCTTCATGCCCAGAAGACAGAGAACAGAGTCATGGAGAACATTGGCTCCTGGTTCAAGTGTCTGCATTTAAAGCTAAGCCACTTACTAACTCAGTGGCCTTGATATGGTTATTATTTTTAAAAGAAAAAGTGGCCCTGGACCTCAGTTTCTTCATCTTTAAAATGGAGATAGTGGGCCCTGGCCAGTTTGGCTCAGCGGTTAGAGTGTTGGCGTGCAGTCCGGAGAGACCCGGGTTCGGTTCCCGCTAAGGGCACGTACTTCGGTTGCAGTTTGTCCCCGGCCCTGGTTGGTTGTGTGGGTGGCAGCCACTCAATGTGTCCCTTCACGTCGATGTTTTTCTCTCTCTCTCCCTTCCTCTCTCTCCCTCCCACTTTATCTGTACAAAAAATGGAAAAATATCCTCGGGTGAGGATAAAAAAATAAATAAATAAAATAAAATGGAGATAGTGGGACCTTCCTCACAGGGGTGCTGGGGACTGTATGAGAAAAGCTACTTGAAGCGTTGCCTGTTGTGGGTGCATCGTAGGCACTAGATACATGGTGGCCATGCGGTTATTGGGTTTATTCCAATTTACTACTTTTATGGCTGTCAGTATTATTTAGTTTATTTCACCCTAGTTAAAATACAAGAGAAACTTACCAAACAATTATTTAGTCTTTAACCTGTTTAATCAATTCGTAGATGTACTCTCCCCACCCCCCATTTTATAATCTCGGGATTCTACATTTATCTCACAATAAATGACATTATGAAATTATCGCTAGCCATTCCTTTTACATTTTAACATCTCAAAACCAGAACGAATCTTGTAATTGATGGCGTATTAGATTTGATGATCAATGGCCACCGACACGGCTGCCTCCTTCAGAACTTATGGTTGCATTAAAAACTGCAGAGATTTTATTCATACCAGTGATAAACCTGTAGCACATTTTTTATTACATTTTTAATAGACTTTCTTCTGCAAGTCTCATAAATTACATGTATTAATTAATTGCCTCTCTAAACAATTGCAACGCCTTTGGGAACACACAAAACACAACATTATAACAGGCTACCAGAAGCGTAGAACGTCCCCAGAAGATGAAACAGGTCGATGAAGGAAGTTTTCAGTCAACAGTGAACGTCGAATGGTGTACGGGTGGGTGGGTGGATGGAAGGTGGAGGGGCATTCTGTAAACCAGATAACACAGAACAGCCTCTCCTTCCACATGACTGCACTGGATGCTCTCTGGAAGCAGTACTTTTGGGAGAATGAAGATCTGAAGTTGCTTTCTGCCCATGACATCTTCCTCTGAGGGGCAGAGGGTGGGCTAGGCAGGTGTGTGTTGGAGCGCTAATGATCTAAGGGAAGAGGTGGATGCTGTTGCATATATGCATATATAATACACAGATGCATTCCTGAGGGCCTTCTTCGTTGGGAAAAATAGCTGTATTTGTTCTGTTCTCCTGGCTAGATATTTGTTAAGTTTAAATCACGGGACAGTGGATCTCTGCAGCGAACTCGGAGCAGAAAGCAACTTCTCTCTGAAAGTGGACGCTAAATGCTGTTGCCAAAACCAGGGGCTTCTAGCCACCTCCATGTCCATCTCAGAAATCCAAAATGTTGGTTATTAGAGCTGGTGTGTAGTCATCTAGACCTTTCTGGTAGTCACAGAAGAGACTCTTGTTTCTATAGAATATCTCAGTGGACAAGCCAACGACATATCTTTTTATTAGAGTCAGTTGTCCAGTGCAGAACACAAAGCTGAACTTGAGGTGCTGGGCAAAGGCCTGTCTTATGGTGGGCAATAAAGTAATGGTTCTTCCTTTATGTGAGTCTCGTGAATCAGATCGGGTAAGATCTTTCATTGTGAGCAGGAAAGAGTTATCACATCGTATGAAAAGACGGCAGGTTATTGTAACAGCAGGGACGGAGAGCTATCAGGGGCTACGGCAACTCTGGCCTCACACAGACCTTGTCTTGTTCTCCTAGACCATCCACCCTTACAAAGTCCAGGTGTCGAGATCCCTTCCCAGATTCCTGCAAGGGGGGAATTCTCGGTCACAAGGAGTGCAGTGTTGCATCTCCTACAACCCCTTGACTGACATGCAAACACTGTGCAAGGGCGTTTTCTTGCGTGTGGAGTAGACACAGCCGCAATATTTCCTTGAGTCTGAAAATACGCCTGACCAGAAGGTGCCTATAAAACATTTCTCACTCTCATGAACTCCTCTGAGCTTAACTTACTAAAGAAGAAAGCTTCTAGAACATCAGAAAACACACAGCTATCTTTTTTGGTTATTTGATTAGTAAAATAAAGGTGTTTGAGTTGGGTGAGTCACTAAAATGTCTCGCACTCCGCAATATGATGATTCCATGATTTGATATCGGGGAGTGAGCCAAGTCCCCACAGGCTTCAGAATGACCCACTGAAGACGGAGGCCGCCCTGGCCCTGTTCACCTGTGGAGTTGCAGCAGCCTGCCCTCCTGATGTTTCTGTGTCTCATCCCTCGACTTCAAGCCGGTGGATGTCCGTCATCCTGAGATATGGCCACTCATCAGCATCTTTCATGGAGTTAAGATCAGTCACATGGTGCCAACTGTCTCCAAATGAAAAGAATCTGTTTTCTTTTCCTACCAAATTAGGAAAAATAAAGCAAGTCTTTCTACCTTATGTGTGAGAGACATCACCTGCTCTGGCTCAAGTTTCAGCTCCCACTTCCCCTGTTTGCCTCTGAAGAAGAGGGTTAAGCCTATCTATCGGCAGATCCTTATCCAGATTGTAAGCCCCAGCCTGGCCCCCGGCTCTGTTCCACCTCATCCTCTAGGGACGCCGTGGGTTTCACGTTCTACAAGGTCTGTCTGTTTTTGCAGCTAACACTCACTCTGCTTTCCCTGGGTGCACTCTCGGCAGGTTGTAGGCACTGATTACATTTCTCTCTTCTTGCTCTGTCGGGGTCTGACTGCCTGCTTGCTCATGTGGAAAAAGTGTGGTGCAAATGTTCAGCCTGTGCCTGATGCCCCAGATACCTCCATAAACAGTGCCCTGTTCCCCACATGGCGGGTGAAACATTAAAGGACTTGGCTGTTTTCATCCAACATTCCTTTAGCAGATTAGTTGGCGTGTTCAGAAGGTGAAGGCAAATTTAATCCAGAAAAGTATAAAAGTTCATGACCAGTCCGAGCAAATAACTGGGGGGGAAAAAAAACCCTTTAAAAGGCGAAGGGGAGGTTCAAGGCTATTTCAAAAACATGGTCATTTTTTTAAATGTCAAATTCCACTCACTAAACTTCATGCTGTTGTTTTTACCACTCTTGTATTTTTTTAACATTTTATTTAATTTTTCTATTTTAAAACAGTGAAACCCCATCCCCCTGCTTTCTGCCTGGGCCAAACGTAACATGAAAATACCACAAAGACTCAGTGGTAAAATGCAGACGGATCATGGTAACACACACGGACTGCCCTGTGTCTTTGCTTTAGAAAGCTTGTGTTCAGAGTTTTAGGTGCCTTCCCTTGAACGTGGAAGGAGAAAGCTTTGCGTTTAAAACATGACCAGTGCCTGGTCAGTGTGGCTCACTGGTTGAGCGTTGACCCATGCGCCAAGAGGTTGCCAGTTCGATTCCCAGTCAGGGCACCTGCCCAGGTTGTGGGCCGATCCCCAGTGGGGAGCATGCAGGAAGCCGCCAATCAGTGTTTTGTCTCATTGATGTTTCTCTTTCTCTCTCCTCCCTTCCTCTCTCTAAAATCAATAAAGAACAATAAAAAAGCATGACCAGTACTTGGTCAGAAAAATCAAGAGGGTCCCAGTTTTATTTTGGTGAGGTTATCTTACACTCGGCAACTCACGGTGCTGCCTCCTTTTGGAAAACTGCTGATTGCTGGAGCTTTGGGATTAGGAAGGCATGGTTGAAGCATTATAAGCTTAAAAGTGGAAGCTTAGCTGTCTTAATAGTTCAAGGATATATAATGATATTCTTGAAGCCTACAGACAGTGTAGCAAAGTAGCAAAAGCATTGCCTTGGAACCAAACGACCTGGATTCTGGTTTCCACTTTGGATCTATCTAGCTGTGCGACTGGGAGGAAGTCTTCACACTTTCTGCAAATCAACTTTCCTATCTATAGAACAAGTAAAACAAGAGCAGTTCTGAGATAACTTCCTGCTCCTAAAATTCTCTGCACATTCCTCTTACATTGACTTCAGGCAGTCTGTACTGCATGGCAGTTTTCTCTTGATTTGGTAAGTGTGATTATATCTTTTCTTTTCATTATGTTTTTATTGATTGCAGAGAGAGAGGAAGGGAGAGAGTGATAGAAACATTAATGAGCGAGAGAGACATCATTTGGCTGCTTCCTGCATGTCCCCCAAGGGGAATCAAGCCCACAACTTGGGCCTGTGCCCTGACCAGGAATCAAACCTGTGACCTCTTGGTGCATGGGATGACACTCAACCAACTGAGCCTCTATGGCGGGGCCAAGCATGGTTACATCGTATCTTCACAATTTGGAGTTTCGTTTTCCTTTCACTTTATATTAGATTTCTCCCCATGATATTCCATTAATTCCAACCCTCTTTGTGTTTATAGGAAAAGATTCTGCTGTGGCTTCTTCAGTTTATGCAAGAACAGGGCATCTCGCTGGACGAAGTGGACCAGGATGGCAACAGTGCGGTTCACGTGGCCTCACAGCACGGCTACCTTGGGTGCATACAGGTACGGGCCCTGCTGCTCGGGGAGTGTATCAAGTAATGAAACAAAAACAAAAATTGGGAGTTTTGTCCACTGGGAGAATGGATTAAATCAGCTTTTCCTATTGTAGTAGATAATAAGGAATTGTATCGATATGTTTAGATTTCCAGCAATCCACACACAGAGAGGCAGGATAGCCCTAGGAGAGTCTCCTTGAGTGTCCCAGGATGCTGAGGACAATAGACATGAAGCACCCCCATGTTCTCACACAGCAGGAAATCACTACCAGACTGACATCTCTCGGTCTCTCAGGGGCTGGCCGTTCTTGCCTCCGTTAGCACCCTCCTTCTCCAGTGTGTGGAAAACAGCACAGATGTCAGAATGGATTAGAGGAATTCTTTGGAGAAAATATGCTGTCGTGTTCCCCTTCCCCTGTGGCCAGACCAAGCTTCTCGAAGGCATTAAAGAAGGCCCAGAACTGATTGCAGGAAGGACTGGGGTGCTGATTCCCTCAGCTGTGGGCCACACTCACCGTGGCGTTGGCCAACCAGCCACTCCACCCACCAGCCTCGGGCGGCATCCTCGTTTTAGCCAGCAGGCCTTGAAGTATCACTGTAATCTATGTGTGCGGTGATATAAAGAGGTTGGGGAGCAGAGCCACAGGGGAGGGGAGGGAGGCCCTTCCCTCTGCCTCAACCACATGAGGGGCGTCTGAGAGAGCTGCTTAGAGAGGGTGGGGTGCCTTGAGGGGTCAGCATCTCACCCCTCGGCCGAATGCAGAGCTGCCCGATGCTGAGCTGAACCTGGGGCCGCCGTCATAACAGCACGTGGTAGGGGAGCCCCTAGAGTTTCAGAGGCTTGGGCCTCGTGGGATCGCAATGCCCCAACAGACCTTTCACCCGGGAAGAGGTGTCACGGGCCTGAGTGACGAAGCCGAGGGAGAGCTGAGGAGTGGGGAAGAGCAGGCAGAAGACAGTGGCATTGTGAGCAGAAGAAGGGCTTTGGGTTGGAAAGGGTTTGACGTGGCTTGGAGTGTATCCCATGAACAGGAATCATGGTGACCAGACAGACCAGTCACACCATTCTTACTGTTGAGAACGACCCTCACCTACGACTCTGTGCCCACACCTCGGGCAGAGCCGTGGACGGCAGGTGGCCCATGGCCACGATGGGAGGAGACAGCCTACTTCACGGGTTCGTCCGGTTCAGATCCGTTCTCTGTATGCACAACCCCAAGAAAGCAACGCCCTCTTTTGCCTTGTTGTGTGTTGTTTCTTTTATTGTGAACTTCATGTGCTCGTTTATTTAACAAGTACTTTATTGCGACCCCACTGAGGGCAAAGGAGCCGGTCTCTGGGAGAGAGCTGGGCCCGAAAGCCGGCGCAGGAGGGAGCGGGGCTCGGGAAGTGACGCGAGGAGATGCCGAACACTGGCGGGTCAAAGGCGAGAGAGAAGGGTCCCTATGAAAGCAGAGTTCTCATACAGCTGCTCTTTGCTGAGCTGAAACGATCGAAAATCCTCCCAGTGTTCAGAAGTTTCCCCACTATTGCTGGCAAAGGATAAAACCTCTCCTTGAAGGCACCGAGTTGTAAAAGGAGTGATGAGAAATTGGAGAGTTCAGAAAAGAGAGAAATTTAAATTATTACCAGGATCTGCAGCAAGATGAAAGGAGGAGCCTCATTTTTTGTGGAAGAAAAATAATTGAATAAAAATGGAAAACCTTGTTTTTCCATTTAACAAAACACTCGAGTATTTAAGGGTCTTGAAGTAAACGTTTTAATCAGCTAATAAATGACAAAAGCCAGAGAAAACCAGCTGATATCACCGGTGCTGCTGGAGACCGGGTTATTTTCCTTTGTGATGTGTGCGGGGAGGCCGTGGGCCCTTTCAGAGGGTTCGTCACTCCACTTAACACGAATGATATTTCTGGCACTCGGTGCCGTGGATGTGGAAACTTGGATCATCTTGGAAGCGTGTCTGTCCACTGGGTGTTAGATTGAAAAAAAAGAAGAATACAAAGAGACAGAGTAGAAGAGGGGTGAGCAGGGTTTCTTACGAGGTGAGAGGGGGGCTGGGTCTGAAACACATTGGAGAGAAAGCTGCCGTGGCCGGAGGCCAGGAGCCAGCCCAGGGCGTGTGCCGCACGGAGCGCTCGGGGCCGAGAGCCGGCCGAGGTGGGCCACGCTGGGAGGCGGGTGGGAATGACTTTCTGGCAGGTTGACCTTTCGAGTGAGTGATCATAAACCAAAAGGGAAATGAAGCTCCTTAATGACCTCTGAGTCTAAGTAGTCCAGGAATTTAAAAATTGCAAGTGTTCGTTGTGGAAAAGACATTACCTATGACTAAAATAAATCCAGAGGTCAACAGTCTCATGTGGATAGTGTCAAAGCATATGTCCGACTGTGGCAGTGGATTCGTATTGGTGTAGCAGCATTCTGTGGAATCTAATATCATCACAATCTTATGTCATCACAGGATAACAGAAAAAATTTTTTTAATTTATTTTTTAACCCTCACCCAAGAACATGTTCATTTATTTTTAGAGAGAGAGAGAGAGAGAAAGAGAAACATTGGTGTGCGAGAGAAACACTGATCGGTTGCCTCCTGTACGCAGCCCCAACTGGGGATTGAACCTGCAACCTAGATACATGCCCTGACCAGGAATCGAATCGGCAGTCTTTCCGTGTGCAGGACAATGCTCCATCCAACTGAGCCACCCGGCCAGAGCTTTTAGTTTTATTCTTTTTTTTTTTTTTTCCATCCTCACCCAAGGATATTTTTCCATTTATCTTCAGATAGAGTGGGAGGAAGGGAGAAAGAAAGAGAGAGAAACATCGATGTGAGAGAGACACATCAATTGGTTGCCTCCTGAACGACCCTGACAAGGGCTGGGGATGAACTGAAACCAAGGTACATATACCCTTGGCCGGAATCGAACCCGGGACTCTTTGATCTGTGGGCCGATGCTTTAAGCCAAACTGGCCAGGGCAGGGCTTTTATTTTTCACTGATGATGTCAACCATGCTCCATCAACTCTCTCTCCTCTACTAATGATCCATTGGCCAGAGTCCATAACTTTTTGCTTCCTTTTAACTATTAACATTTATTCCAAACCATTTTAAAGTCTTATTTCTGATTCAAAGCATTTCATCCCCAAGCCAGGCAGACTCAGGGTTCAAGAGACTTGTCGTGGCGAGTGAGGCATGATCAGCCCCTGTTCCCCTCTCTCCTCTGGGCTCCAGTGTTGGGACAAAGAGGTGGTGTGGAGAGAAGAAGTCCACTGTCTCTTTGCCTAACTGGGGAAGGTCATGGCACACTCCCTGAAAGTTGTCGTGCTTCTTGGGCTCAGTGGGTTCTCCGGTGATGCCCTCTGTGGGCAGCCTTCAGGTGCTGACTTTGGCGGGACACAGTGGGCGCGGTCCTTAGGGGGCCTGTGGGCCTCCCCACGGATATGATACGGGACAGGGGGATCTGGCCCCAGCTTCACACCCTCCTTCCTCATTCAGTTCCCTCCGCCTGTTTCATCCTGCTGCCTCTCGCTGCTGGAGAACCCCCCCCATTTTTAGTGGGGTGGTAACAGGCTCACTCACACCAAGCTCCCTTCCGCCACAGCTGCTCAGTCTGCGGGACGTGTCCTTGCCGTGGCACGCGGTGGGAGTGTGGGCTGCTGCCCAGCCTCTGCCGGGTCCTTTCACTCGTCCCTTGGGTTCTGGATCGGCTAGGCTCAGCCACGGATCGAGTGTGCTGCCCAGTAAACAGGAACAGGTACACAAAAGTCCACTCTCTCCTCCCGACAGGCATCCCCAACTTTGTGAGTCCCCCATTGAAAGGGACAGAGCCTCTCACCACAGACACTGCCCTGCACTCCTCACAAAGGACAAGACCCTAAGGAGACCCTCTTCCCTTCCCCGTGCCCTGACACTGGGCTGGGGTTGGTGGTAGCAGGGCTGGTCTTCTGCATCTCTGTAGGCTGTGAAGGGAGGTGTCTGATGGCTGAAAGCTTGCCAGAGGCCGGCTTTTGTATGTGATGGTACCTCGTGCCCCTACCCTGTCCGGTTACAGGCTCTGGTCACTGATGTTGGAATAACAGGAAAGTTTCCATTCAACCTTCTATGGCAGTCATTTAAAAACAATGTTTAGAAGGACGTCCTAATACGACCATATGTCTCTGCACTTTCTGACAGACCTTGGTTGAATATGGAGCGAATGTCACCATGCAGAACCACGCAGGGGACAAGCCCTCCCAGAGCGCCGAGCGCCATGGGCACACCCTGTGCTCCCGGTACCTGGTGGTGGTGGAGACCTGCATGTCCCTGGCCTCTCAGGTGGTGAAGTTAACCAAGCAGCTGAAGGAGTAAGTGCCTCCTCACTCCCACCATCCTTGTCGTAGGTCTCAGCAGGTGCTCTGGTACGCTCCCCACGCGGGCTGCACGGGACTTCCTTACGCTCTCGCTCCCACCCAGATCCTCACACCCAGAGCTCCTGCTGAAGATGCCGTCTCTGCAGAGACAAAACGCTATTTCCACAAGTAAGGGAAATGCACAGCCCGCTTCCTCTGCAGAGGATTTAAGCCATGTTGGACAAAGAGAGAGATGCTCTTTGTATTCCCCCTCAGGGCCAGGTTGCGTGGCGGGTGGAGAACACACACACCACATTGTTCCCAAACTTCTGTCCTTCATATCCCAGGGACTTATAAAGAGAGAAAAGTCTAGAGCTGGGCCAGTTTCTCAGTTTTCTCAAAGATCAAAGTATATAGTGGGGGAATTATAGTTAACCTGATAACCATCCCCAGTAAATGATAATAAAAGTTAATGGACCGTTCATGAACCCCCAGAACATAAAATCTTATTCAGTCTGCATGATGGTTCTTAAAACACTCTGTCTAGCCTCGGTCAGTTCTTTGCTCTGAGCGCTTATTAAACTGGCACACATTACATTGTGCACCTAGATGGCAGGGAACCACACTGGGAGGTTGTCATGATTGGCCTGAAGACAGGGGGCACCGGAGGAGAGGGTCTCCTGCGGGTTGAAGGGTTAAGGAGCTCACCCCCACCTGAGACCAAGATCAGCCCTTGAAAACACAGCAGTCAAGTTAGAGTTGCCATAGTGGGGAGAGAATCACTAAAAATTAGAATCAGTATTTGAAGTAATAATGACAGAATGGATGATAAATTTTAAAAATTAAAATTTAAAGGAAATGTATGAAGTCTTTAAAAAAAGACTACGTGTGTGTGTGTGTGTGTGTGTGTGTGTAGATAGATTATATATATATATAACATATATATTATATATTGAAAAAAATGACTATACTGGGTGGAATGCCTTAACTGATTACAAGTGTAATTCACAAAACCACATGACAAGGCCTTGGGCCCTCTGGCTCCTATGTGCTTGGGGAAACCTTGATTTCTCTACTTCTGCTGTCTTGCCTTAGAGGTAGAAGTCTCTGCATCCATTTTACCACCCTCTGCTAGTACATAGAGTACTCTATTTAATGAGATTAGGCTTTTAATAGAGAAAATATAAAATAATATTTTAAAATAATACAGTTCCCTTCAAGCATTCTTCACCCAGTTCCACAAAACTCCCCTGCGGCAGGTAAGCTAAGTGAACTTGAAGGGCTGGATGTAATTGAAGGGAAAATGCACACAAATTTGTAACTCAGTAAGTTATCTTCCCACAGCGAATATACTCGTACACGTCTCTATGTACACGTGTAGGTATTTCTAACACTAAGTTCCTAGAAAGGGAATTACTAGAACCTAAGGGCATACATATTCAAAATGGAGACAGATGTTGCCTAATGTCCTTCCAAAAATGTTGTACCAATGTTCACTCCTCCCAGTAGTGTATGGACACATCCCTCAAGAGGAGATTTAAAATGCCCTGACAGAATGTTTCCTTCTAAAGGGTCATATTGGGAGACAGAACCCCCCCCCCTTTGTACCACAGAGTCTGAGAGGCTTTCATGAGCTGTGATGCTGCTTTATCGGTGAGCGTTTGAAGGTCGGGCCTTGCTGTTCTCTCTGTTGACCCTGGAAGAAAACACGGGTGTACTGCTAGCAGACAACAGTTCTTCCGCGGAGGCTGAAGCCCAGAGCTGTGGACAGTTGCAGTTAGGCCAGTGACAAGATGAAATATGACAGGTTCCATGTAGACACTAGTCCTTCACTTACCAGGTGCCCCAGTGAGGTTGGCGACACTCGAAATGAGCAGAGAAATGCGCTTTGTGTGGTCACCGCACGCTGTACCGGGCCCAGGGCAGCAGCGGGACGGAAAGCGCTGGTTCTGGTCCAAAACTCTGAGGGGGAGCCTCTCTGGAATGCTTTGGACTATCAGAATACTTTTACCACTTCTAGGTAATAAACACAGTTACTGTCTAGAAATGACAACCTTAACCTGCGACTCTGTTAGGAACCCTAATCTATAAGCCTAGGTACGATGGTTTGAATTGCAACCCCCTCAAAAAAATAATATCTTGGAGTGGATTCCTAACACCTCGTACCTCAGAGAGTGACCTGATTCGGAGAGCGAGTGAGAGGTTTTTTCTTAAAAATGAAATTGTACTACACACAGTACTTTGTAACTTCCATTTTTACTTAAAGTGCACTTTACAAAGTATTGTGTGTGTGTGTGGGGGGGGGTATTGCAACTTATTGTAAATTATCAGGGAAACATTTACACCTACTAACTTATAGTAGGAGCTGTGCACCAGAGAGCTTAGGTCTTGGTTTGTTTTCCCCAGACAGACAGTAGAACGCGTCACACTACAGAACCAGCTGCAACAACTCCTAGAAGCCCAGAAATCAGAGGGCAAGTCACTCCTGTCTTCACCCAGGTAACGCCAGGAACACTGGGGATTAGAGTTCTCAAGTCTCTTGAATCTCTGGGCCTTCTTTTGAACTTTCCTTTCTGTCGTCGTTGTTGTTGTTAATCCTCACCTGAGGATATGTTCCCATTGATTTTTAGCTGGAGTGGAATGGGGGAGGGAGAGAGAGAGAGAGAAACAATCTGAGAGAGACACTTCGATTGGTTGCCTCCCAGACAACCCCAACCAGGGCCAGGAATTGAACCTGCAGCCCAGGTACATGCTCTTGACTGGGAATCAAACCTGTGACCCCTCCATCTGAGGGCCAATGCTCTAACCACTGAGCAGACTTTCTTTTAACATCTTTTAAGAAGATGACAACAACACACATTTTATTTTTATAAAGAGGAATAAAAATGAGATATTGCAGGGAAGAGGTGCTGGACCTAGGGTAGGATGACCCGGATTGATCTCTGGCTCTGCCATTTCTTCATTCATGACTATGAACAGGTCACTTACTCTTTCAGAGTCTTTCATTTCTTCACCTATAAAATGGGAATAAGGATATGTAGGTCCATATCCTTCAATAAGGTTGTTGAAGATGGAATCCATTGAGAAAATTTTTGCAAAATCGATGTGTAAATAGTAAAATAGTAGACAAATTCAGTCATAGTGTAAGGTATGAGCCATACTGTACTTTGGTTATGGTTGCCACTATTGCGTGTCTGCAAATTGCTTTGAACAGACATTAAGTGATTTTTCTTATTCCAATCTTACGGACTTGTCATTTATTCGTGGCAGTAGTGGCCATGCCTTGACCTGGGGCTGAGTCATTTTAAGCGGATAGGAAGTCATCTCATGTGTCCTTGATGTTCTTTCCAGTTCGCCGTGCTCCCCGGCTTCCAGGAAGTCCCAGTGGAAATCCCCAGACGCGGACGAAGAGTCTGTAGCCAGAAGCAGAGCGGGAACCCAAGACGGGATGCAGGTCCTGGGAAGCCTGTCAGCATCTGGCCGGGCCAGGGCTAAAGCAAAAGATGAAGATTCTGATAGAATCCTTCGCCAGTTGTTGGGGAAGGATATCTCCGAGAACGTCTGCACCCAGGAAAAGCTGTCCTTGGAGTTCCAGGATCCTCAGGCATCCTCTAGAAAGTCCAAGACCCCTCCGGAGAAGAGGGAGCTGAAGCTCGCCCGGCTGAGGCAGCTGATGCAGCGGTCACTGAGCGAGTCCGACACGGACTCCAACCCCTCTGAGGACCCCAAGAGCACCCCCGTGAGGAAGGCTGAGCGGCCCAGGCCGCAGCCCATCGTGGAAACGGCGGAGACCATGGACAGTGCAGAAAGCTTACACTTGATGATCAAGAAACACACCTTGGCATCAGGACGTAGGTTTCCTTTCGGTATCAAGGCCTCCAAATCTCTGGATGGCCATAGCCCCTCTCCCTCCTCAGAGAGCAGCGAGCCAGACTTGGAATCCCAGAGTCCAGGCTCAGGGACTACTCCCCCAAACCAGCCCTCTGGAGACCCCACTCAGCCCAGCCCTGACAGCACGGCTGCCCAGAAAGTGGCCACAAGTCCCAAGAGTGCCCTCAAGTCTCCATCTTCCAAGCGCCGGACATCTCAGAACTTGAAACTCAGAGTTACCTTTGAGGAGCCTGTGGTGCAGATGGAGCAATCGGGCCTTGAACTCGATGGAGAGAAGGACAGAGATAAGGGCAGGGCCCTCCAGCGGACCTCCGCGAGTAGCGAGTCAGGGGATCAACTAAAAAGGCCTTTCGGGACTTTCCGATCCATCATGGAGACACTCAGTGGCAACCAGAACAATAACAATAACTATCAGGCGGTCAGCCAGCTGAAGACCTCCACACTGCCCTTAACCTCACTCGGAAGGAGGACGACAGACACCAAGGGAAATCCCATGAGCTCTGCTAGCAAAGGAAAGAATAAGGTGGTGAGTGCGATTTGGAGGACGTCTCTTTTTTTGCCTTTGAATTATGTCATTCTTGACACTACAGATTGTTGACCTTTGCCACCTTCAGGTAATCCCCAGAAAAATTCCAAAGGGGTGCACAGAAAGCCCAATCTGTGTGTTTCTAATGTGATATGTCCTTTGCTGTGCGTCTGGAAAATACTCTGAGAGAACGATTAAATAAATCACAGGAAATTGCATTCTGGCCCTAAATTTCCCTAAGTAGGTTTGATCCTTGAGTATTAGGAGCCCTAGACCACCAATCCATGTGAAACCAGGTCCTTCTTTGGCGTGGATTCTGCCTCAGGAAGAGTTTCGTTTCCCTCGCATGACTGGATAGTTTATTCCCAAGCCCGGTTAAAGAGCACACAAATAGAAATTTCATTTCTAAAGACGTAACTATTCAACTCTGGAATGATCTTTGAAATAAACCCACCACAGGGACCGCCACATTGGCATTGTAGGATGCAGGCCGCTTGGTGCTGGTCAGGAGGCGAGAGCAGTCTGACGTGCTTGGTGGTACACAGGGCCTGGCAGGGTGCCATGAACCACAGTACACGGGGCACGGCAGGGTGTGCCACAAACCATAGTACACGGGGCACAGCAGGGTGTGCCACGAACTACATTTTATAATTGCATTTATTGGAAAACTATGCACTATAATCTGTGATTTACATCCAGTGAATATGAAATATGAACATCTTTTTAGGCAATGTTCTCTGTGTGCTCTGTGCATGCTGGGCCATTGAAAATGGTATCGCAGCCCAAATGCAGAACTCTGAGGAATGGAAGGACCCAGAATTATCCATCATGAGATAGAGAGTCACACCCGCATAACTTATTATTTGGTACAAGATAAAATCCCAGGGAGGTCTAAGAACTGTCTTTTTGCAATACCAAAATCAAGTTTTAGTTCATATTTCTCTAATTAAATGAACCCCTGTTGATTTCCACTGTGACTTGTCTTTGTTATAAAGGACTTTAGCTATATTTGTTTCAGCAAGAAAAGTCACACCAGGCCCTTGGGGTTAAATATGTCCAAACTTACATTGCTCAGATAAAACTTTTCCAAGTGACTTAATGGGTTCTCTTGCTGAGGAGTGCAGAAATTCTCTCCGCAGTTCCCCGTGCTCCTTAAAGCACGTGCAAAGCTTCTGTCCCAGCCCGCTCTGTCTCCTGCATGCCTCCTGTTAATTGAGACTTGTGCATGTGCTAAGCTTGCTGCATGTGTTCAGATGATTTTTAATTGCACCTCTAGGAGATGTCCAGCAGCTGCATCAACCTTCCCTCTAACCCGCTGACTGAAGAGCCTCTGCGTAGCCGTGCACGGTACGTGGTGTAGGGGACGCGCAGCGCAGAGTGCCGTGCCTTCGCTTTGAGTTGCATGACCTTTCAAACCGTGGTCCTGGAGCACCTTGAGCAGGGCCGACACCAAGAAAGAAGAAACTTGCAACTCTTCCCCCAGACAGAAGCAGGCAGGCTTGTAACTGGACCTTAGAAAGGGAGCACGTGCCCTGGAGGAGGGGCTTCATTCCAGCAGCAGAGGGCTGAGGAGTCTACTCAGCTCACAAACATGCTGTGCTTCCCAGTTGACTTTGGCTTTCAGTCTTTGTTTTAATGGAGTCAAGTACCCAGTAAGTATAGAGATTAGATTTCCTGTCACGGGTGGAATGAGTCAACCTCCAATCAGAGTCAGAACTTTGAAGTAGAGCTGAGGTTTCCTTTCATTGTGGATCGGCGACGGAAAGCTCGTGTCATCGCCACTCTGCTGTCCTTGGCCCTGCCCTTCTGAAATTGCTCCAGCTTAGCAGTGAACCACATGCCAGTCAGTAAGCCAGTCACTTTCCCAAGCAAAATGTTTACAATTCAAAGTGCATGGACTGTGTGCATAGAAGAATCCTGGTGGGGGTCATGGATGGCTCGGACACCGGACACGGCCTTGGGCAAAGTCTTCCTGTAGGGTAGCTTTGCTTTGTCTCCCCAGGGGAGCACGCACCACCCCCTGACAAGGCAGGAGAGGGAGGAAGGAGAGCGGGGGCAGGGAGCTAACGCAGGCAGTGTCTCTCACTGTTTATCTCAGAAGAGTTAAACCCAAACCTATTTTAATAGGAGACTATCATTTTTATTTATTTATTTTTTAAGTTTTTTTTATCGATTTTTTAGAGAGGAAGGGAGAGGGAGAGAGAAAGAGAAACATTGATGAGAGAGAGAGAAGCATCAACATCCATCGGCTGCCTCCAGCACACCACCTACCTTGGATTGAGCCCAAAACCCAGGCATGTGCCCTGACCAGGAATCAAACCAGTGCCTTCTTGGTGCATAGATCGATGCTCAAACACTAAGCCACACCGGCCAGGCAGAGACTATCACTTTTAAATCATTTAAATTGGCCCTGTCCAGTTTGGCTCAGGGGTTAGATTGTCAGCCCACGGACTATAGAGTCGAGGGTTCGATTCCGATCAAGGGCATGTACTTGCCCCGGCCCTGGTCAGGGTTATGCCCTGTTGGTTGTGCGGAGGGGCAACCAGTCAATGTGTCTCTCTCACTTCGATGTTTCTATCTTCTGCTCCCTCCCACTCTATCTGAAGATAAATGGAAAAATATCCTCGGGTGAGGATTTAAAAAAAAAATCATTTAAATTGAATTAAATTTAAACAAATCATTTAAGTTAAATTTAACTTTAAATTTAAATGAGTGATTTAAATTAAAATTATGATACGCCTTTTAGCCTTCTTCCAAATCTTCCAAAATATTTGTGTGAATATGTATATGTGTGTATATATACATAGTTGTACATACAAATCTGGGTGTATGTGTTATGGGCATGAATTTTAGTTCAGAATACTAAGGAGCAACAAAGGTCACTCTCCTTCCCTCCCCGCCCCCCAAATCGAATTTAATCTGCTCCAGGTCTCTGTTCAGGCTAGAGGAAAAGTAAATGGCAGTCATTTTAGGGGGTGCCTCTTGGGGTCTCATTAATTCAGTAGATTGAAGGAAGTGCATTGGATGGTTCGGTATTTACTGGTCACCAGGGTTCTGCTTAGGTCGGCTCACATGTTGCCGAAGTCTGGGCTGCACTGGCCACACGGGGACGGGGATCTCGGCCAGTGCTGACAGCCCGGTGCCTGCCTGGGGAGGGAATAGGAAAAAGACCCGTTCCTCCCAGATGCTGGCATTGGCCCACTTCTGTGTCTCCCAACCCCCTTCCCCACCCACACCCCTTCTCTGTCCCCTCTTACGGCGAGTGTGTCTTCTGGTGCCTAGTACAGTCTGCTTCTGTCCTTAAACAGAAGTCCCCAACGATGCCCTGAGGGAGTGAAGTGTAAAGACTGGCCAGCCCCTGGGAGAAAGGGTGGGGAGGACCTCTCATTTCTCCAGCCTTCTACACCACCTGGAAAACAGACAGTATCACCGCAGATTCTCCTGCCAGAAGTATTTCATCCCGTCTTTTATAAACAGGGGAACCAAGCTGAACCATCTACTCTAAGACTACAAACATCAGAGCACAGCATGAGGTTATGGGGCTACTTGGACAGCTGATGCGAGGTTGACACTTTCCTACTCGGTTTAAGAAACAAGCCTTCTGAAGGTTCCGCTTGGAATCTATCAGATTCCCAGGCTTTTTGTATGAACAGAGTTTGACGTCAGTGATAAATAGAAACCCCCAAATAAAAATATCGAGTGTATTTAAATAAGCATCCTGGCCACTTCCCCTCCCTAGCTTATAAATTTACTTTATTGTGTTTTTAGTTTGGCATGTATTCCATGAAATGGGAAAACCACTGCCTTGTTCCTGCCAGAGGGGAGGTTTCCCTGGTTCACTCACAAGCACCCAGAGGCACAGAGAACCAGCGCAGCTCACTCTTTAGATAAAGGAAGGATGGGTATCTCGAGTTGAAATCATGATTCCGCAGAGAAACGAAGATCAGCATGGAAACATGGGCAAGAAAAACACCTGACTCTAGTGCCGGCCCTATTTTGCCCATGGGACCCGTAGATAAAGCTCCCACGGAAAGATGCAAGAAGGAAGGGAACCTCGGTGTTCCTCTATCAGTGATGGCTTCCGATCTTGATCCAAAAATTTGCTTGAAGGCCAAATGGCTCCTCTCTGGTATCAGGGTTTGCCTGTTTGCCTAGGAGCGTATAACTTTGGAAACCAATGGCAGTTGCTAGGTCAGAGTTGGCCTCAAGCGTCATGCCCTCCGGGTGACCGTATCCACGCAGCCCTGGGGGAAAGAGCGAGGCATGGACCCTAGCTCCAGGCATACACTGAAATTGCATTTCAGTTCCCAAGAAATTTTTATTTTTCCCAGTAAATGAAAAACGGGGGCAATAAATACAACATTTTAAAGAATGTCAGCTCTGTGAGGGGGTTCTGTTTGCTATTTACTTTTCTAAATTGGTCACAGCTTGATAGAAAGAAATCTAAATTTCTTTTTAATGCCTTTTAAAATTAGATTCAACTCTATTACTTTGAACAGCTTTCCCAGGGTGTTTCCACTGCTGAGGATGACTTGGTTTATAACAATCAGATTTATCTTTACTTTTTCTTATAAAGGACAAATTGGTTTTGAATTATTACAACTCCAAGGGAATGTTTGCAATTACTTGTCTTAAAACGCCAATAAAACATTCATTTCCCAGAGTTTAAGTCTGTCTGAGATCTGTAGCAAAGGAAATGAACACAGGTCCCAGTTACGGATGGGCAGAGAGCATTAACCCTTGGCCACCACCAGTCACACCCTCTCTGACCACAGGGGCACTGTGGCCCGAGGGGTTAGCATCAGGAACCCCTAATCCAAGGACCACCATGAGAATAGACTCCTTAAAAACACATTAAGCGCCCTGGCCGGTTTGGCTCAGCAGTTAGAGTGTCGGCCTGTAGACCAGAGTGTCCCGGATTCAGTTCCTGCTAAGGGCATGTACCTCGGTTGCGATACGTCCCTGGTCCAGTTGGGGTTGTGCGGGTGGCAGTCAATATGTCTCTTCTCACATAGATGTTTTTCTCTCTCTCTTTCTCCCTCTCTCCCTCCCACTCTATCTGAGGATAAATGCAAAGATGTCCTTGGGTGAGGATAAAAACAACAAAACAAAACCAAAAAACACATAGCAATAAAGACTATCAATGTGGGTTTGACTGTGAAGGAAGTAGCCATACTCAGAATTATACACCTGGAGCCAAGAGCTAGAATCAGATATTTTACATGGATATCAGGGTTCTTCAACAACCACTTCAAAGAGAGTGATGTGTTGGGCCTGAGATCATATAAGCATGTGGCAATGGTCCTCTGCTGTACCCAATGAGAAATCAGCTCAGGGTGCCTCCACCCCCAGCAGTTGACAAGCATGTGCAAGCACACACACACACACACACACACACACACACACACACCACATTTCTCTCTTTGTTGCTTTATTGTCAAAATATCATTCTAAACAGAAAAATAAGCAAAGGTATGGAAGACGCTGGGAAAGTAGAGGGGAGGCCCTGGCTGAAACCTGACCCAAACAGAGTGTCCCCTCCACCCCACTGAACAGCATTTCCAGAATCATGATGGAAAAATGCAGTCAGTACAGAAAGGAATCCCTGATTCTACTGAGCAAATGCGTCTTTGTCATAATTTCTCTGGATATAATAAAATAACCACATTTTAATCTTTCCTTAAATTTTTGACCTGGAAGTATTTATTCGTAACCCATATGCTTTTTAAGGATGCTTGAAGGGGATGACTCTGTACTTTGTCATAGGTATGTCTCCAAGCTACCTGAGTGTGTATTGGTTGCATAGTTAGGGACCACTGGGTAAAGCAGGCTAATCTTCCCAATGCAACAGTTCGGAAAAGTGTGTTCAAGTGCTACTTCTAAAAGGGTATTTTGTAACACTATAGACTTCAGACTTTTGCCTCAAAACTAGAGTTTCAAATTCTAAGCTCTAATTTGAAGTATTTGGGTGTGTGTGTTTTCATTTCTAATATGCTAGCTCTGGGGTCCGGAGCCCGTCAGTCAGGAGGAGTTGGTTCCTAACTTGAGGTGATTGCCTTTGCTCCAGACCCCCCCCACTAGAGCCTCTCCGGTCTCCTTCCTCTCACACCTCCCCATGTTCCTCCGTGTTCTGTGCCCCCTGCACAGCTCTTATCCCTCCACCCTCACTTCTGCTCCCTAGGGTTCAAACTAGTTTCCGAGAGAAACCTGTAGTTCTTAGTGAAGGTTTGTCCGTATGACTTGGAGGAAGGGAGGAGACCCCATCTTGAACCACTGCTCCAGGTTTCGTTAATTGACAGGATCACCTTTGAAATGGGCCCATTGTGCATTACCATTGGCTGTGGCACGGTAGAATCTTCTGTGTGGAGAAAAATGTCCATGTTATGGGGAATAGTTAAAATGACGAGCTCTTTCCAGCATCTAAGCACAATTTACAAACTCTCTGAAAGCTGCCAGGGCTCTCAAGATCCACGAGAGCGCGACTCACTGGTGCATTTTCTTAGCATAGGCTCCCGGCACCCTCTGGGAGAGGAGCAAGCATATCCTGACACCAGACAGTGAGCTCCGCATCCAAGGAGAATGAGTTGAGACATAGAAGAAGTTATTACATCTAAGATCCCATGTTCTGTCTTACAGCACTGTCTTTGGAAGGCAAGAAATGAACATGTGGAATGCCCCTGAATAAGGCAGGTATGGGGGAGACCTGCTTTGGAAACTAAAAACATCCCACTAGAAATACATTCTTTCAGCGTGCTCACCCTGCTTTAAGGGAGGCCACAACACTCAAGAACCAGCAGCGCCCTTCCCCCAGCTCCACTTTCCTTTCCTTGCTTCCCCCAGGTCCGGTTTTGAGCTGTGTCACTCCAAGGGGGACACACGTTCTGTTATGTGTCTGCCACAACCAGGACGTCTTCGTCCACTAAAAGAGCAGGACCTGTCTGTAACCTCTCCAAAGGCTGGAGTTTTGAAGAATCAGCAAGTGGCTTGAGGTTGAAAACTACCAGACAGAGACTTTACCCAGACACCTCCCAGTACCTTCCCCAGGCATCCTGCCCCAACCACAGTGCTGGGATTTTCCTTCCCACGCTGAGAACAGTGCAGATGTGTTACTTCCCTGGACCCGCATCCCTGGATTGGCAGCACTCTCATTTCAGCAGCATCTTCAGCCCAGAGCCACACGTTGCTGGGCCAGAATACGGCAGGGTCCTTATTTCGGTGAGATCATAATCAAGAGAGTTAAAAGAGGGCAGTTAGAACATGGTAAATCCCTGAAAGGTGTCCGAACCTCCTGAGAGCAGTACCCTTGCTTGTACTCTCATACCCCCACGTGTACCCTGAGTCTAGCCTGGCAGCTGGCGCATGGTAGGAACTCCCTCAATATCTGGAGAGAGGAGAGCTAGAGAGAAGAAATGGAAGAAGAGGGGGAAGCGAAATCAAACAGAGGACTGAGGCGGCCGTCCCACAGAAAGAGTGGTGTGCTCTGGCTAAATCTAGGCCTTCTGGTGACAAGTCCGCCTACTAACAGGGAGTGTCGTTTGGGTACTCTGAGTGCAGGTTTTCATTCTTTGAACCAGAACCCCATGTTTTAATAGGTGGGATTTATAGATGTGCTCTCGGTAAAGCTCAGAAGGAGACCCCCAAAGTGGCCAGGCCCCTGCTAGGGTTATCAGTGGACGTGTAGTGCATGCTGTGGACCAGGTTAGACTAGCCCTCGAAGTCGCTGGCTGGGCTGTGGAAATATGAGGTCCATGCCGAGATGAGTCAGCAAATTAGAGTATTTGAAAAACTGTCATTTAAATTCAAGCCTTTTCTTCTTTCCAATTTTGGTCACTGAGAATGTCATTTGATATCCAAAAATGAAATCAAGGACCAGCAAATTATCTGAATAATTCATGCCGGAATTACCCAAATCCTTTTGTTCTTCTGAATAACGGTAATTAAGGACGAGGTAATTGAAGGGTTTAGGGATGCTTGAATTAGCCTGATGTTATTCGGATAAATGTCTGAAATTAACATTTTACTTGGTATACATTCAGCTCTAATCACTCTGCATTTGTCCTGCAGAAAGTGTTCTTTCTAGAGTTTTTGGCCAGAGCGTCCCTTATATTAAAGCACAAATACTAACCTGTCCATTCACCTTCCTGTTTCTGAAATGTTAATTGGCATTTTGTCTGTTATAATTTCCTGTACCATTTCCCTTAGTCATTCAGGTTTATGCCTTTTGTATGTCTTTACTTTTTCAATGCCATGCTATGTTGTAAGACGGGAGTGATAAATGTGTGAATTTAATCTACTGTGTTCAATTGTAACTCCTTAGAATGTCTTTTAACCAACTGGGTCTTTCTTTCACCTTCTCCGTCTCTTACCCATGGACATCTCTCCCAAGTTCTATTCAGAGGAATATATGAAATTAAGAATTCTAACTTTCAGATTGTGGCAATAATCTACATTTACTAAAACACTAAGAATAGACGACATGGTCTTTGTAAGCGAGCATGATTTTGAAGCCATAAAACCATACTTTGGGTTCTCCATGTATCTAAATATGCCCTAATGCTAGCAAGGACCTTTATCAGAAAGTTTGTTTTTACCTGTTGTAGAAACAAGAAGGAATTTAGTAATGTGGCAGCTTGCTCCCCCTCGGGAGATACAGCTCCTCTCTGGAAGGGTTTGTACCCAGAATGGGACTCAGCCTGTGAAAATGAATGCATCCACCCAGAGGGAAATTCACTTAAGAAAAACAAAGCTGTTCCGGGGTTTGTGCTTGTACTTCTTTCCACAGACTTACTTAGGTATCGAGCATTGAGGGGAAAACAGCATTATTGTTCCCTAGTTTCTTTTTTTCCCCTATAGATTTACCTACTTGTGGCCTTCTCACATATACTACCCAGTAGCCACACACCCAAAGCAAAAGCACCTTCTTTAAACTATTAATCACTATTAAGCTTATTGGAGAATGAAAGGTGTCACCGGCGAATCCATGGAAATAAAGTATAAATCTTTCATGCGTCCGCTAGGCCAGTAGTGCTGCACTTTCTGTTTTGTTTGTGATCAAATTCACCGGACTGTAGAAAGTTGCCTGGATTCCGATCAGCAGCTGGACTTGAGAATTAAAAAGTGTTCACTCCATGTGTGTTGTGACATGGCTCTTTTATTTTTCCAAGAGTGGTTTATGTGAAAAGAGAATAATTTGCCTACTGGAATGAAGTGTTCTTCAGTGTGGTCTGTGTGAGGATAATTTCCATTTTTGGTGAACGGTTTAGTGGTATTGTCTTGTAACTTGACCATAGTTTTATCTAATTTTGGCCTTGTGGTCTCTCTTCTGCTTAGGCATAATGACATCAATAGAAAAATGAAGAAATCCTACAGCATAAAGCACATGGCTGAGCCAGAGTCAAAAGAACTCTTCTTGTAAATCACTTTTTTACTCTCTCTTATTGCTGCCCTTTGGACACCATTGGAAACTGGACTCCTTGGAAATAGAACCCTGGGAACAATGCCTCACCAGCAGAACGGAATATCAGGATGCCTTAAATTTATAGTAGTAAACTATCTAAGACACATTTGGGGGTGATATTTGTATATATAACTTGTGTTTAAAGAAATGCTGTTTAAAAGCGTGACGGAGCAAATGTATGTTTTGAAGATTGGATTGATCCGACCTACCCACAGACACTCACCAAGCCTTTGACACTGTTCTGTACATCAGTTGCATGAGTGTTTGCCAATGTGGATTGAACTCCTCTTTCCCCATAATATGAGCAGTTTGGGCTTGGCATCTCCATGAGACCAGGCCAGTGGTATCGCTTTTCTGTCATTTCTACTTTTTGTATAAAGGAAATAAAACAATGTTAACAGCCACCTATAAGCTTGGGACACCTACTTCCTAATAAATCTGTGATGTTCTGATTTCTAAGGGACTTTGAGAGTATTTTGATGGCTGCTCTTTTATTTCAGGAACAAACTGCCCAGCTGAGCTGTTTTCCCACAGGGATCAAATAAAACATTCTAGTTTTCATTAAGTACTAAAGGATCAGACAAGTATATAAAATAAGTCAATTCCTCTGTCTTCCCAAATGGCAGCGTTGACGTGAGAAAATACTAATGACAGCTGAGGATTTAGCCCCTTCTTGGGTCACTTTGTTCTGCCTGTAGCACGTTATGAGGACCGTCTAATCCCTTTAGGAGACAGTGCGGAGCCTGGGCTTATAACAGCCCTATTGATGGAGCTTTTTCAATTCATGTAAGCAGTAAGTTCCATGAGGTTTCATCCTAATCATGTCAAAATCGATTCTGTTGAAACTTCAAGAGTTTTACTTTCAAAGTGTTGGCAGAGCCTGCCGATAGGAGGCCCGTCAAATTTTAGTATGAAAGCACACTACACTCTTACCAGCGAGAAAGAGCTCTGCGTGCTGTGGACACTTGCTAGCAGTGTTACTGCTGTCAAACGTGGGCCATTCTGTATCCTGGTCCACCACGGCAGCCAAGGGACCAAATTAGGAGGTCGTTTGCCTATGTGAGTCATCTGACAAACTAGGGCTTGATGAGATGCAGTGAGGTATAGAAGAAAGAGCTAATATTTAAGTGTCTTTTGTGTACCAGCCTCACTTACATGCAGCTATTACTCTCATTTTATAGATTAGAAAACTAAACCAGAACGTTTAAGTCCTGTGTCCAAGGTAAATGAAGACTCATCTCCATTACACTTCATCCGCGTGTCCCGCACTAGCTATCTCCTTAGAACATGGCCCGCGGACTGGCATCAGGAAGCAGGAGTTGTGGTGGTGGCTGTCCTTGTGGACAACTCTTTGGTCTTGGGCAAAAGACACTGCCTCCTTGATAAACCTGGGAGAGGGCCAGACTGGCCTACATACGCCTCTGGAAGGTAGGTTCCTTCCAACTTAGAGAGCCACATGTCTAGAAATTTCAGCCAGTGTGCTCTGTCCTCGTTCTGTGTGTTTCTGTGGTTGGAACCTGGTTCCGTGTGTGGTTCTGCATTTCTCACCGTCTCTTTTCCTCAGATGAGATGCCCTGTTCTGATCTGGGCCCCTTGGCCTCATGTGCCCCCTTTTATCGTTCCCTCCCATTCCACTGCTCTATTCTAGAGCTGGAGCTTCTGTTGGAGAATGTGGCAGGCACCCAGGAGATAGGACCACTGCATGTTCTGCTTGGTGCAGAGCAGGTGCCACCGCAGTCACACAAGAGCCAACCTTTGGGACTTAGCCCTAGAAGGGGACCCACGAAGAAAGGAGACCTGGGAGTGCTCTTTCCCCCGGAGGACCCAGTTTTGTTTTTAGGCTGTGTTTTTAAACTTGAAAGTTGAAGTTGAGCTGAGTATTCTGTAGATTTTATAAGCCAGACCCAGAGTTTCCCATTAAACACAGCAAAGAAAATCTCTCGAGTTTGAAAGAAAGAGTTGCTACCTGGACATAGAAAACTCTGGCAATTTGATTATGAACATTAGCACTTTAAACACCACAGTGCTAAGCAAAGCAAAGCATTTTTTTAAAGGTAAAATAGAAAAGTGGAGCAGATTCAGACGAGCCAGACTGCAAGACGATGCGTTAAATGTTCAGTGATGTTGCTGGGACACTAGGAATGCCGGTCCTTAAATGGTACATGGGTAATATCTTCACCACCCAAGTTCCTTATGAAATGGCTAAATTGCTTGCTTGCAATTCACAGAAGTGATGTTTTCCTAACCCTAAACCAAGTTTTATGCAGACTTTTAAAAAAATGAAAACACAAACTCTTAATTCTTTATAGAAATCAAGACATTCACATGTGAAAGAGTGTTTCCTCCCGGTAAGCAGAGCTGGAGGCCCTGCCCAGCTCCATCCCACTGGGCCAGGAGAGCTGGAAAGCGCCATCTGCATGGCTAATTACAGGCTGCAGAGCCCAAGCAGCTCCGCTGTAAAAAACTATCACAACATCTGTCAGCATCTTTTCAAGACTGGCTTCTTTTATGTCACTAAAGGGACTTGCATTGCCCAAGTTCAACACATCAAATTAAGAATGTTTCTTAGAAACGATAACAAGATACCAAACCTTCACCCCTTTGAATGGATTGAATTTCAATGATTTATTCTCAGAAAGTGCTATTAAGACCTCAGTCCTTATAAGAAAGTTCTAGATGTACGTCCCAGAGAAGGGAGTGGGGATAAGAAGGTCAGAGGGTGACTTTAAGTAAATTTTGAGAATGTTTTTCCCCCCTCAAAGTGAATATCCATAAGCAACATCCTAGATGGTCCAGGCTACAGGAAATAACTATAAAATAAATATTTAAACAATTCCTTGAAAAACTCCATGATACAAAATAGGTTAAATGTCATTTCTTCAGATGCTGCCTTTATGCTTACTGTTAAGTTGATAAAGCAAAGTAAGGATAAGGAATTCATTACAACAGGTTAGTACCATTTCTTCCATTAGAAACAATGTTCATTCTGTCTATCGCCCATAAGTCTCTTTGTTGATGGGTCTGTCTACGCGTCCTGTGTTCTCTCTGGTATTATTTTCCTTTATTCCTTTCCTATGGTACAGTTTTCTATAACTTTTCAAGCACTTGATTCCTGGCTCCTCTGAGACCGTGAGTTTGTGGATCTTTGTGTCACCTCTTGCAGAGGATGGTTAGTAATTGCCTAACATTTTTTTTCAATACCTTTACATCCATCTTTTTTTCCTTCTCGTTTCTTCCCCATTCTTCTTCTTCCAACACTTTCTCCGCCCTTTTCTCTCTTTCCCTCTCCCCTGCCTTCCCTTACTCTCTCTCCCCTTCCTCTTTGCTATCGTCTCCCCCTCCCTTTTGTCCCCTCTTCTCTGCCCTCGGTTCCCAAGATTTCTAAACCCTTTATATAGGATCATCCTTGGAAGAAGCTGGCAAAGGAACCGCAGTAAATAGAAATGTGCTGGACCCATGTTTACGATGAAAAGTGCCTCACCTCTCTCTTCTTGCCAGAGTGTGCAAGTAGAACAAGCGTCTTTCTATGTGCTGATGTAGTCAACGAACTCTGACTGAGCCCATGCCAAAAATTCGGTGCTCTCCTTGGATGAAAAAGCTCCAGAGATGGGGAGCAACCACAGCGGGCATACAAGGGTAGACTGGTCTGCCAATCTGTGTATTTGGAGGGGTGGGGGAGGGAGTATTCTAATTGGTGTTTAGCAGGGGTTCTCAAACTTTGCTACACACTGGAGTCACCTAGGGGAGCTTTGAAAAATCGGATGCCCAAACTGAACCCCATAACAAATAAATCCTGCTCTCTAAGGTGGAACCCAAGTATCAGCACTTACAAAGCACTACCCCAGGATTCCAACATGCAACCAAGCTTTAAATCCAGTGTCTTGCTACTCAAAGTGAGCTCCGGTGCCATGGGCATTGGCATCAGCTGGGAGCATATCGGAAGTGCAGAATCTTCCAGCATGCATCTTGATCTTTTTTTTTTTAATTCTTTGATGCTGTGAACCGTCTATTGAGAAGACAGTTTGAGAAAGATAGTTCTCGAATACTTGAGAAGACAGTTTGAGAAAAAAAAGACCCTTCCTGCTCTGGCTGGTCTGGCTCAGAGGTTAGAGCGTCGGCCCACGGACCAGGGAGACTGGGGCTCAGTTCCCACTAAGGGCACATACCTCGGTTGCAATTTGTCCCCGGCCCTGGTTGGGGTCGTGTGAGTGGCAACCACTCGACGTGTCTCTCTCACATTGATGTTTTTCTCTCTCTCTTCCTCCCTCTCTCCCTCCTGCTTTATTGAAAATAAATGCAAAATGTCCTCAGGTGAGGATAAAAAAAAAAAAAGACCTTTCCTCCAGGAGAGGAAGAACGGTGTGCCCCTAAACCTGGGATAGGGTGTGGAGGAGAGACTATTGGGTGTTTTGGGGAAGTGTCATTGGACATATGACACTCATGTTTATTTAATGTGTCTATAGAGTGAAAATCATATTCAATACTATGACTCCATATGTAGGACATTTGAAAGTCATAATTATAGAAAGTGAGACATTTTCTGGATGAGATAGGTAGAAGGCAGAGCAATAATTTTTTAAATAAAGGATGGGGTCATTGCACTTCTATGGTTAATCATAATGGGGCTCACTTTTCATTCATTATTGCTCTAAATTTCCTAAAAACTATGTCTATAGAATTCAAATCATCAGAAAGCTACCCATCTGACAGTGGCATAACCAAGACAAAAGCACATCAAGCAAAAACTAAAACCCACCCCCCAGCCTCCACTGCAGGGGCTCCATACAATATGCCAGCAAGATGCATGATATAGTTCACGAGCTCATTACACAGTACAGTGCTGTATTGTACACCAATACATCCCTTTGTGCGCGCGCACACACACACACACTGAATCCCTACCATGCGCTCAGCTCTGTCCCAAATGGTAGAAATGCAACCATTATTCTATGGTAATAAACGTATAGAGATTTTGATAAAATGGGGAAAGTCCGTGTTAAATGGGATAAATTTGCAAGTGGAACAATCTGTTGTGATGGTTTGCTTATATTTACATTTATATTTTATAACTGTATCTTTCTTTTCTTTCTGTGGAATTTGTTCTTGCAATTATTTAGTCAATTAGGGCCAAAGAGGGAAGGATTTACATTCTATTCCTTGTGGTAGGCAGTGCTAGTCACCTTCTCAAAATCCTTTCTCCCTTTCTTCCTGATCGGCGTCAGCTCAATGTTCTCAGGTACAATTACTTTCCCAGATGCCCTTGGTTAGGCATGGTCCTGGGACTCAGCTCTGGCTAATGAAAATCAGTAGAAATCAGAGTGCAGCTTTTGAAAAGTTTGTGAGGAGGAAGCTTCCCAGGCCCTTGGTCACCCTGGCACTGCACCCTTCCTCCCCCCGGGGTAGAGCAGCGCCCCCTGCAGCCAGGAGAACAAAAGCAACCATGCCAAAATCGGGAGGAGAAGGAAGGAGAAAGAACTTGTCTTCCAGAGCAGCTCCATGAGCCCTGAACTGTCCTGCTCATTATTTCAGTGAGTAAAATGAGCTCTTTTCATTGACTGAGTCACTGACATCTGGCTTCTGGCAGGAGTAGCCAAATATAAAATCTAATTGATGTTTTCATCATACAGAAGAAGGAGTATACATCCAGGTCATCAGAATAAAGCAACATTTCACAAATTGTATCCTATCTACCACTCAGTCTAGGAGATGTTTGGCTGTTCTCCAGGATTAAAGTACGTTTTGCTAGTTAAGTAAACAGTGCATCCAAACTCTATAACACATTGTGATGCACGCACCCTTCAGAAACAAGGGACTTACCCCCCAGAGGCCGGCATTGCTGCTGCCCAGTGCTCTCAGGTGCCGGCCCTTGGGGAGTGCCCCTGGTCAGAGACAGCCACCTTGCCCAAGAGCACACCCTTCCCCGGGCGCCTGTATCCAATGACTGGTCAGCGTGGGGCCATGCAGGCCCTGCCCTTCACCCAACTTGAGACAACTCCAAAACCCATCCCAGTGCCAGAGTTTCCCATGGGTGTAGCCAGACTTCTTCCAACGCCTTATTCCGCTCCCGCCCCTTCCCTTCGACAGGTGTTGATTCCAAAAGCCAGCTGTAATCCGTTCCCGAGTACTCTCTCCAGGTCAGAGCCTGCTTCCCAGGAACTCAACCTGTGACGGCACATCAGCGTGTTCAAGCCTTGAGGAATCTCAGAGTACAGAAGAAACTTGTTTACTTGCTTTTAGTGCTTAAACTGATTTGCAAGTGGGAGGAACCCTTTTCACATCCCCCAGTGTGGTTTCTGGTGTGAGTGTGGGACCTACTGGAATCAATTTTGGATCATTGTACATATATGGAATTAGATTGTTCTGTTACAAGGAAGAAGGCCCAATGTCGAATCAAAACGTATGTGCCAGGGCAAAACTATTTAGCCAGATTTCAAGGAAACGCAGCTAAAATTATATTCTATTTGAAGACAACTTCATTTGTTTGCTAATGTCAAATTGGGACTTACTGTAGTAGCCTGTGGTCATTATTACTGTAACATACCATTCCCAGGATCCTTGCACAGGCCCAGATGTAATCCATCAGCCTCATTTCACTGCTGATGGTTGAACAGCATGTAAGTCCCCGAAGAAATGTCATCTCTGAGCTATGGCATTTATCAAAAATCAATATAAGAAATAGCCGCATAGAAAAAAGTCTCTCTATTTTTTTTTTTATAAAACTTATTGAAACCATCATATGTTTAAGAAGCCAATGGCTCTATAAGGGGCCATAAAATAAATTCTTCTTAGACTTAGTGCTAGGGGAAAAAATCTGCTCCTATAGAAAAACTGGCATGTTTCTTTTTATTAGCTAATAAGAACCTTATATAACCGTGTTTTCCTTCTTGTCTCGCCTGCCAGGAAAAGGTCAGAAGCAGAGTTTGCATCGACTCTCAGTAGCAATCTGTAGCTTCGCTTTTTTCTAGTAGGACCACTCACTCAAATCCACCCCTTCCTTTGTTCTTTCTTCTTTATCCCTTTTTAACGGTTGTAACACCTCTGTGCCTTCTATTACAAGCCACCCCTCAACCTTCTGAAAACAAGTAGACTGAAGTGAATATGAATGTCCCCAACACATTTTCCCACCTGATCCTGCTACCCGCTCAGTCCTGCCCATTCTATTTACCTGAGGCTGAACCGCGCACCAATGTGTGTACGAGGTGATGCTGACTGAAGCGTGATACACCTGTTACCGTCCAGTCACCTGTCTTTTGAAGACGGGTGAAATCACACGCACACATGCGAGGTGCCAGGCAGGGAACACTGCGCGAGGTGGGGGCTCGAGGGCGGGGAATGTCGTGGAGAGGAGGGAGACGGCACATTGGGTTTGGCTGAGGCCAGTCAACCTTGTCAGGTCCGAATTTAATCGAGGCAGACAAACACAGTCCTTAGATATGGTGATTGGCTGCCTGTGTCCCCGTGGAATGTGATTAAGTGTCAAAATGAGAATCACAGATCAGAGGGCCACACGGGTAGCTTGTCAAACTCAAAGCATATCCTGGAAAAGGCTGAATCCGCCCTTAACTGGATCAAGCAGTATTTTCCAAACCACAGACAAGTGGGCAGAGATTCCAAAGTGAGTTCTCCGTTTACTCACCGTGCGTTCTGCTCTCACCCAGATCCAGCACAGACTCAGAGCCCCCAGCTCCTGTGCCGGCACCAGGTCCTGCAGGCCGAAGTGCGCCTGCGCGCTCTCTCCCAGCACCTGCTGTGAGCAGCCCTTCAGCTCTGCGTGGCAGTCACCCCACAGCCGCACTCCCCTCGAAGTTTCTTAGCCAGGTCCTGGGCCCAGCAGAGGCATTACAGCCAGGGAATATCTTCCTCCCAGGGGACCCTTCTAAGGGACAACTGTGGCCTGGGACTCTCCTTAATCTGGCCAAACTTTCTCCAACGTGTGGTCTGAGGCACGTCCCACCCCATCCTCCTCCCCCTCTCCTTTCAGAGGCCGCAGCCCTGCATCTGTCTGAGGGTGCCCCCAGCCTCCCCTGCCCCTCCCCCGTATCCTTCATAGGCGTAAACCCCTGGCACAACTAATCCCATTTTTTACCCTCACTCACGGACATTTTTTGCATTTATCTTCAGATAGAGCAGGAGGGAGAGAGGGGGGAAGAGAGAGAGCGAAACATCGATGTGAGAGAGATACATCCACTGGCTGCCACCCGCCCAACCCCAACCGGGCCGGGGACAAACTGCAACCGAGATACATGCCCCTAGCGGAACCGAACGCAGGACTCTCCGGTCCTTGGGCCAACGCTCTAGCAGCTGAGCCAAACCGCCCAGGGCTCCAATCTCATTTTGATGGCTGCTTTTTCGATGGCCTGAACTGACACAGCCCTGGACCTTCCTCCCCGTGCCCTCCTGCTTTTATTCTCCCACCCTATTCCAGGTTCCCCCAGCTCTTGACTTAAGCATTCGGCATGGTCTGTCCTTTTCTCTCCCCTTTCTCTCCTCCCTGCTACGTCTGGCGGCGGCGTGGAGGGAGGAGGGTGCTTAGGATCCCATCCATGGAGGTGACAGGTCTTCTCTCCTCTTGGCAAAGATGAACTTAGTGCTAGTGTGTATGTTACGCTGAAAGAGTCTTTATTTCCTTCCCCAACTTGAGTTATAGCACAAAAAGCCACGTTCTGTTCCCTTATGCCCAGTAAGTTCCAGACTTAAGGACCAGCTCTTGACTTGGTGGGAAAAGAGAGGGGCTGCCCAGGAGAGATGGTGTGTGATGGAGGAAATCCGCCCTACAGCACGGGTAGATGGTATCTGAGTTCAAAGCAAAGAATGACCCACAAGCGATGGAAGAGAGCTTCCGTTTTACATTAGGCTTTCCCAGTTTTTCTTCGCACTGGCTGTTCACACAGGTACATAACTCACCTTCCGCGCCTTAGATTCTCCTTCACACCGTTCTACTCCATGTTTACGTTAATTCAGCACAAAGAACATGTAGGCAAATTACTAAAGTCATCTGTCATCTGTAGCATTTATTTCCCTTACGTTCATCTATGTTGAAAGAGATGGATTTTTAAAAACAAACATATTCAAAATTTTCTTAATATTTACATTAAAAATAAAATCCACTCATCTTTATTCATGCCCATTAAAATTTATTTTTCACACACTTGCTACAGGCAGTAGATAGCAGGGACTAGGGAGTAAATGTGAAGTTAGGTTGAGAAGTGACGAGTCGTTATGCTATTGACGGTGGTGCCTTTTTCGGCCCACGTCCAGGGTTCATTGTTCACAGCCAATTTCCAAAACCTATGAAGGCTTCAAGGAGAAGGGAACCACCCTCTTTGTCGCTCATCTGAATGAATTCCTGGCATGGCGGAGAGCCTCCAGGTTAACTGGATCTGTGCAGGCATCTGCCAGAAACATCCTGTGATGTCACATTCCCAGTAATGGCTGGATTGTAATAATACATCTCCAGCAGGAAGCATCCATCCTTACACTTCCGAGTGGTCAGGAGAGAAAGTCCTTCTTTCTGCTTGTAGGTACAGAGCAGCAGTCCCAGTGAATTCCTAGCTATTGTTCCTCCCCAGACTTCAACTCTGACAACTAGGAAAAACCACTTCTCAGACTCCAGGACCCTTTGCTAGAATTTACCTTGGCCCAGTGGACACATAAAAGTAGTTACTTCATTGGAATACACTTCAGCCCCGTCCTGGGCATGTTTCAAAGGCGGAGCGTCCTCCCCCACCCCGCTGTGTTTCCCACCAAACCATAAGGAGCACGCAGCCTGCACTATACAAAATGTTCAGAACAAGGTTTCTTGATTGGCGACCTAATTACATAAATCTCCTCGCCTGGAGGAAACTAAGTTAAAATAACATTGAGGTCCATCCCTAAGCCCGCAGAAGTAAAGAAAATTAGAAACCAGGGATGAAAATTTTCTCCGTTGTGCAATGAGGATTGGAGTTGTCAGATGGAGTTTCAAATGCGTACAAACATTTTCCTAAGCACAGGTTCGGACCCCACCATCTCCGGAAGGTTGCTGTTTGGCTGACGTTAGTTTCTGGAGGATTTCCTTGTTGGAAACCATCAGCAATGAAGTGGCTCTAGCAACTCTGCTTATTGTAAAGTAAGAGGGCTCTTTCTTCTGCTTTTCAGTGATAAACACATGGAACAGGAAAACACGGTGTGCTGGCTGGAGGCCTGGAGATCAGCTGCCTCCCAACACTCCTGCACGTGCGCACCCTGCCGGACAGAGGGAAGCTCCCGAGAATGAGACCCCCTCCTCCCTCTTGGTGTTTTCCTTTAGGCTGGTATAGCCATTGATGCCAGGCATTTCCTCCTCGGCCTGCTGTTCCTGTGGCCCTGTCTTTCCAGGAGCACCCCTGTTCAGACAGCCCCAGTTGACTCTGACCAGTAGTCAATCCAGTGCAAATACAGACCGACTGGGGGGAGAGCCAGCTCTGGAAGGAGGTGACAGAAAGCGAGGAATTGGACAGCACTTTGAATGTAAGAACTGGCACTTCATTTTTTTTAACCATAATAGTACTAAAATATACCCCCCTTCACATGGACATTTTTATTGGTACGTATGTGGTTCAATAAGATGAGAACCATATGATGGAAAAAAATAAAAATAAAATAAAAAATATGATGAGGGTAATATATAATTTTGCTGTTCATTCTGATATTTTTAATTTGATCATATGTATTTAATCTTTCTTATATTAGTCAATCTTATAACAAACAAGAATAAAATATAACTTTCGCCAGATATGTTTTGTTTAGCAGAATTTGTGTGAATTTATATTATATATGCCACAACAACTGTAATTTGTAAAAAATCAGCTGTATAGTACCATAAACTTTTGGGAAGGAGAAAAAACAAACAAACATTAGAACCACTTTAAAGCTAATAAATTTCTTATATTTCCCTTGACCTGTGGAATAATCACAAAGAACAGACTTCTTGGGGTTATACATCATCTTGTTGATGTATTTGTAAAAATTCAATGTTTAATGCATTATACCAACAGCTGGCACTACCAGACCACTAGTGAGAGGGATCCCTGAGTGAATTCAGTGCATCTCAAATCTAGTTTAGGTATGCCTCCCCTCCCGCAGCCCCACAAAAACCTATTGCATTGGAGTTATCTGGTTTATTTCCATATTAGTGTGTGATATCTAATACGACTAGTTTACATGGCTTACCATATTTTCTGGGCATAAGTGTTTATAGGAAAAACTTCAGATTTATACAAGGTTTTAGACATGTGACTCATATAAACTAGAATAAGGGCATTGTTGCTAAAACCTGAGGCTTGCTTTGAAGCCTCGTCATACTGTTCTTGGGAAACCATTAAGCAAAATGCCCTGAAGGGTAGGAAAAACTGCATTGAGCAATAAAATGTCAACAAACTGCAGAATTTGAACATCAGGCACTTTCATCTAAACATGCCCTTCTCTCCTTTCACTTGGCAGGGCTTTGGTTTTTAAAAAGTAATAAACTCTAGCACTCCAGTTGACCTGGGTTGTGTTTAAGAAATCAAATCCTAGAGCCAGAAGCATTATGACCTTTAATGTGGGCTCCTCAACTCAGAAAAACCATAGAATGAGAAATATAAACAGAAAAGGAGAACAGAAATACATGTCTCAATTGTCTAGGTCTTAGTTTTTTGTTTTTTTTAAAGAAAGGTGCACAACAAAACTCTTGGCCAGAAGGAACAACTTGAAGTCTGTTTAAACAGGTGTCCAGTACACACTGTCTCATGAACAGCCAGTGGATATAAGCATAGCACAATATAAGAAGGGTATGAACAAGGAAAACCTCTTCGTAAACCTGTGGAACCTTTATTAACCTGGACCAGACAGTTTGGACTCAGAGCAGGGTTGCAGTCAGTCAAGAAATAGCATCTCACAGCCAAAAGTGATTTAAAAAAAACTCAAAACCTTTACTTGAAAACACCAGTTTTTTACTTGAAAAAACTCAAAACCTTTACTTGGGTTTCTTGAAAACAATGAAGGGGATCCAAATTCAAAGACCATAACAGTATTTATTAAAACCTCCAACCTCCTTGTGTCTGCTACCTCCCTCCGCATGCTGTCTGCCTGCCAATCCAGAGCATTTCAATTCACAGTCCCCACAGCTTCTTTCAACACAGCGTTCTCCTTTTTCACCATCTCTTTTCCGATCACTTTAGTATGTAGATTGACCTTACCTCTCTCCTAGCAGAAAAGAATCCCTATTTGTAGGAAGAAAAAGAATCAGGAAATCGATCTGCTAACGAGAGCATTCTCTTTGGCTGGGAAGGGTGGGGGAATAGATAGCAAACATCCCGCATTAATTATTTGATCCCAACATAACTGTGTCATGAATTAAAAATGGATGGGTGAGACCTATACCTTCGGTATACTCTTAAAACTGAGACCTGAAAAATCAGAGAGACATTATGTTTGCATAGTTCTAGAGGCAATGTTTGCCTAGAAAAACAGGTTTGTTAAAGCTTTGAGATGATCTCTTCTTCGTCTCGAAAGAATGGAGTTTCCTTTTGGATGTATAAATCTGACAGGTTGCCTAATGGGGTCTAGAATTTCTTGGAGGAGGAAGCAGGAGACAGAATACCACACATGGACACTGGAAAACGCTCATGACTGCACGTGGAGACCATTCCAAACAACTGTCACATGGCCTGGAATGGTAAATCGAGGTTTGCCTACACATGGCTAACATTAGTTTTCTCAAAGGTTCTAGCCTATCAAAGCAGGGATTGTGAACCCAAATACCCATGTACGTGGACCTGTGTCCTGTTCAGTGGTGGCCGAGTGAGAATACACTGGAATGGAAAGGGTGTGTGTCGAAGGGGATTGCTCCTTACCCACTAAGTCTCATCATGGAGGAATGCGGGCCCAGTGATGCCAGATTCCCAATTTTCTAAGAGCCGAAAAATCCATAAGCTATATATAACACCACCCCCTCGATTTTAGATGTTGGTGGTTGAAATATTTTTCATCGCCGTGAATGCCAAATAGCCATACCTAGGAGCTGATGCAGCCCACAGACCACATCAACACTGGGAACGAAAAAAGAAACATTAACCAAGAAGCATCAAATATATCAATATTTGGTCTCTTCAGTATGAATAGTTAATAAAATTTTCTGCAAAAACCATCTACCCACAAATAAAAAGGCTTAGAGGAAATTAAACAAGCAGCAAGTCTGCCAAGTAAATTAATTCAACCATGTAAAAAATGTAGGCTTAGGCCCAAAAAGTCAGTATGTAAATGGGAAACTCCCTTGAAAAAGGACATCATTACCCCAAAATTCCACTTACAGGAGTTAATACAAAGACAAAAATTCTTAGTTGCACAAAGGTTAATGTATGAGAATATTTATCATGACAATTTGTAATCATGAAAAAATGGAAACAATCAAGTTATCCAACAATAGGGGCTTGGTTTAAATACATTTTGTATAATATACCCATGATGTGCAAAACTCTGCACTCATTAAAAATGATACTGCAGAAAATCATTTAATGGAAAGATGTTCTTGATATTGTTAAGTATAAACATAGGCAACAAATACAAATAAAGTATTATTTTATTTTCTTACATGTTTATATTTTTGTGTATATAACTGGGTCAAAAAAGATATAACAAAGGAAATTAGAAAATAGTTTAAAGTGAACCACAGTGACATCAATATATCAAAATGTGTGGGATGCAGCAAAAGCAGTGCTAAGGGCAAACTTTAGATCACAGTGCTTATGTTAGAAAAGAAAAAAAATATTTTAAACCACTTATGTAATTTCCACATTAAGAAGCTATAGAAAGAAAAGCAATTGAACCCAAGGCAAATAAAATGAAGGAAATAATAAACATGAGCGCAGAAATTAATAAAAAATACACGAGCAATAAAAAAATACATAAAAACAAAAGCTAGTTATTTGAAAAGATCTAAAAAATTGATAAACCTCAGACTAATCAAGAAATAAAATAAAAGACATAAAACATCAATATCAGCAATAAAAGCCATTATCACCATAGAATCTACAGCCATTTTAAAAGATAAGAGAATAACTAAAGACTCCATCAAAAATCTACTAGATTTAATAAACGAATTTGACAAAGTAGCAGGATACAAAATTAACATCAAGAAATCGATGGCATTCTTATACACCAATAATGAACTCACAGAAAGAGAAACTAAAAAAACAATCCTATTTACCATTGCAGCAAAAAAATTAAGATACTTAGAAATAAGCTTGACCAAAGAAGTAAAGGACCTATTTGCAGAAAACTACACAACATTGAAAAAAGAAATAGAGGAAGATATAAAAAAAGTAGAGGCATATAACTTGTTCTTGGATTGGAAGAATTAACATTATTAAAATGTCCATACTACACAAAGCAATCTATAGATTCAATGCAATCCCCATTAAAATACCAACGACATATTTCACAGAATGAGAACAAATACTTGAAAAGTTTATATGGAACCAAAAAAGACCTCAAATAGACACAGCAATCTTGAAAAAAGAAGAACAAAGTAGGAGGATCACAATACCAGATATCAGGTTTATACTACAAAGCCACTGTAATCAAAACAGCCTGGTACTGGCATAAGAACAGGCATATAGACCAGTGGAACAGAATATATAACCCACAAATGGACTCAAAACATTATGCTGAATTAATATTTGACAAAGGTGGCAAGAGCATACATTGGAGTAAAGACAGCCTCTTTAATAAAATGGTGTTGGGAAAATTGGACAGCTACATGCAAAAAACAATGAAACTAGACCACCAACTTACACCATACACAAGAATAAACTCAAAATGGATAAAAAACTTAATGTGACCCATGAATCCATAAAAATCCTAGAAGAAAATGTAGGCAACAAAATTTCGGACATCACATGCAGCAGAATTTTCACTGACACAATACCTAAGGCAAGAGAAACAAAGAAAAAAAATTAATACATAGGATTACATCAAACTAAAAAGCTTCTGCACAGCAAAAGAAACAAGCATCAAAATGGAAAGGGAACTCACTACATGGGAGTGCATTTGCCAATGATACATCAGATAAAGGGTTAATTTCCAAAATATATAGAGTACTCATACAACTCAACAAAAGGAAAAAAACAACAACAACAAAACAAAAACAATTTAAAAATGGGCAGAGACACCCTGGCCGGTTTGTCTCAGTGGTTAGAGCACTGGCCCACGGACCGGAGAGTCCCGGGTTCGGTTCCCACTAAGGGCACATAGTTCAGTTGCAGTCACACTGACCCTGGCTGGGGTCATGTGAGTGGCAGCCACTCAATGTGTCTCTCTCACATTGATGTTTCTCTCTTTCTTCCTTCCTCTCTCCCTCCCACTCTATCTGAAGATAAATGCAAAAAAAAAAAAAATGTTCTCAAATGAGGGTTAAAAAGGGGGGGGGGGGTGCAAACAGGACATACAAAGGGCCGAGGGCCGAGCGACATATGAAAAAATGTTCAACATCATTAATCACCAGAGAGATGCAAATTAAAACACCTATGATGTATCACCTCACACCTGCCAGAATGGCCGCCATCAACAAATCATCAAACAACAAGTGTTGGCAAGGGTGTGGAGAAAAGGGGACTCTAGTACACTGCTGGTGGGAATGCAGACTGGTGCAGCCATTATGGAAAACACTATGGTGTTTCCTCAAAAATTTAAAAATTGAACTGCGATTTGACCCAGTGATCCCACTTCTAGGAATATATCCTAAGAATCCTGAAACTCCAATCAGAAAGAATAGTTCTTAGCAGCACTATTCACAATTGCTAATATCTGAAAACAGCCCAAGTGTCCATAAATATAGATAAGGGGATAAAAAAGCTGTGGTACATATACACAATGGAGTACTATGCAGCTATAAGAAAGAAAGCTCTCTTATCCTTTGAGACAACATGGAGGGACCTGGAAAGTAGTATGCTAAGCAAAATAAGCCAATCAGAGAAAGACAAATACCACATGATCTCACTTATTTGTGGAATATAATGAACAAAACAGACCCAGAGACATAGAAAGGACTGACAATTCAGACTGACAAACCTCAGAAGAGGGGCTGGGGGGCATGGATAAGATAAACCAAAGAACTTACATGCATGTATGTGTAGCCAATGGACACAACAATGCTGGGGTTGGGGGGAAGGATCAGGAGGAGGATGTCTAGGGGGAAATGAGGAGAAACATCTGTAACAAAAATAAATTAATTAGTAAAAAAAGAAAGAGAATAAAATGAATACTTTCTAACAATAAATGTGACAACTTAGGAAAAATAGACAAATTCCTTGGAAGATATACATTACCAAAATTGACACACAAAGAAATGGAAAATATGAATAACCCTGTATATATTTGAGTCCTGTATCAAATAATCTGAATTAATGATTTAAAAAAAAAAGAAAAGAAAAAACTTCCAATCAGGATGGCTTCACTGGTAAACTCTATCCAGCATTTAAGAAATAAATAATACCAATCCTTTCCAATCCTATTGAAAGTCAGAAAATAGCAAAATAAAGCCTATTTTCTAACTTATTTTCCTGATATCAAATATCAGGAAAATATATTTCCAGACAAATGCGTGTTTTTAAAAGCGTGAAAAAGAAGCCAAAAAATTTTAACAAAATTTTGGCAAACTGAACCTGGCAAGACAAGGAAGAAGAGAATACATTACAACCCAGGGGGTTTATTCTAAACGCAAGGTTTATTTTCACCATTTTAAAAGTGTTCAATGTAATGTGTCACACTAAGACAATAAAACAGTGTGTGATCATATTAATGGATATAGTAAAAGCATTTGACAAAACTTAGTATCTATTTGTGAATACAAACTTTTCAGCTAGCAAGAAAAAAAGGAAACATTTTTAACATGGTAAAGGGCATCTTAGAAAAGCTTGCAGCTAATATTCTATATGATGATAAAAGATTTACTGCCTTCCCTAAGATTAGAACAAGACAAGGTGTCCTCTCATCACTGCGGCTCGAACTGTAGTGGCAGTCCTAGACATATAATGAGGCAAGGGCAAGCAATAAAAGGCCTGCAGACTGAAAACAAAGTAGTAAAATTGTCTTACAGATGACATGATTGTGTACATAGAAAACCCTACGGAGCCCACAAAATAAGCTACAAGACCTAATAAGTTAATTGGGTAAAGTCTCAGGATACCAGGTTAATAAATAATAATAAATTGCATTTCTATAGATGAGCAGTGAGTGATTAGGAAGTAAATTTTTAAATAGCCATCAAAACACAGACTACTTAGGAACAAATTTAGCAAAACACATGTAAGATACACTGAAAACTAAAAAAAATAGTGCTGAGAGGAATTAAAGACCTAAAAAAAAAAAAAACCAGAAATAAACCACTTTTAATTGCAAAATTTAATATTGTTAAGATGTCAATTTCCCAATTTGATCTGTAGCTTCAATATAATCCCAATCCAGGTCTTGACAGGATTTTATTCTTTTAAAGAAATTAGCATGCTTATTTTAAAATGCATATAGAAATTCAAAAGACATGGAAAAACCAAAGTAATTTTGGAAAAGAAGAAACAAGTTGGAAGGTTTATAGTCCTTGAGTTCAAGATTTGCTGCAAAACTGCAGAAATCAAGACAGTTGTATTGGTATAAAAATAAATGCATAGATCAATGGGCAGAATAGAATCATAAACAGACCCATACATATATGACCCACTGATTTTTGACAGTTCCCAAAGTAATTCAGTGAGAAATGCATAGTACTTTCAATAAGTGACCCCAGAAGAAATGGATATCTGTGTAGACGTGATGGCTAATTTTATGTGTCTACTCGGCTGGGCCATGGTGCCCCTGAGATCTCGGATTAAGGATAAAAGACTTTAATTGTAAAGTGAGAATGAGGTTCTCTGCTCGGGCTCTGTGTCAGGGCGACTCTAAGGGATCCTTACTGCTTGACTTTTGTTAAATCACAGAGCATGTTTTCCTGTAAAATACAGATTGTAGAGGTTAGGAAATCCCTTTATCTGAAAACCATTACATGCTAGTTTGGTTTGATTAGAAAAGTGTCGAAGTTTATACCTCCAAACCTATGCATATGGGGCTCAGCATGTAGAGGGCCATGATTACTCACTGAGGATTTCTGCCAAAGCAAGGCTTTGTTTGTTGCCTCCTAGCTTACAAGGTAACTTTACAGAGAAATTGTGTGTGTGTGTGTGTGTGTGCGTGTGTGTGTGTGTTTGTGTGTTCCTAATTCCTTGAATTTCCGGAAGACCTGGGAGGACATCAAACCATTTTTCTTTTTCCCAAACTGCAAATTTTCTCTAGGCCTTCTTCACCCTTTGATGTAAATGTTTTTCATGAATTGGGCTACCATGAGAACTCGCGGAGAAAGAAGACAAATCTCTGCAGAGCAGCCTAGGAGTCGGGGGGTGGGGTGGGGGGAAGATTTAGAAGGCAAATGGCAGCGGGAGGAAATTCGGTCACTGGAGTGCATTAAGTGGGGTGGAAGAAAGAGGTGGGCTGGAATGCAGAACACAAGCTTGACCTTCTCTCTGCGTCTTTCCCGGGGCCCTGGTGACAGCTGTTAACTCTCACACCTCCCTGCGTGTTTGCCAGAACGGGCACTTTGGGAGACAGCATACCTTCCACGAGTTAGCCCCGTTTCCACTGCTGCAACGCTACGTGTTCTCTGTGCCTCCTGACTCTCTCCAGTGGAAAAGAAAAAAAAGGGGGACACCAGCTCATTACTTCCCTAAACTCTCCCTCTTGTCGACATGGTATTGACAGAATCCCCCTAATCTAGGGTCTCAGAGGAACTCCAAAGGCCTCCAATTCTACGAAGTTGACACTGCTAGGCTTTTAGACTCGTAAATTTTTAGAACTAAAGAAGACTTTGGAAATTGTCTAGTCCCTCTCTTAATTTGAGACATTTAATCATCTTTTGGAAAAAGGCATACTGTAAAGCCTCTACTGTGAGCCAGCAATTAGAAAGAGACTGGCCCTGCCCTGGCCGGTTTGGCTCAGCAGTTGGAGCGTCGGCCTGCGGTACAGAGAGACCCGGGTTCGGTTCCCACTAAGGGCATGTACCTCGGTTGCAGTTTGTCCCCGGCCCTGGTTAGACGTGCGGGTGGCAGCCACTCAATGTGTCCCTTCACATCGATGTTTCTCTCTCTCTCTCTTCCTGTCTCTCCCTCCCGCTCTATCTGAACAAAAAATGGAAAAAATGTCCTCGGGTGAGGATAAAAAAAAATAAAAAAAAGAAAGAGACTGGCCCTCAAATATCATAATCTCTCTTATTTACCTGCTCTAAACTGGGGGCCAGGAAGTTTTCTCCACGTGGGGCTGTAAGTGTTTTCGGTTAGTTCTTGCATTCAGTCCTTGTATTGTTGCTGTGTTGACCTCTTTGGACTCTAGAGACACAACCCTGGAGATGGAATGAAAGCCCTGCCCCGGGCCAGCTTATATTCTAGAGGCGAAAACAATCAGGAAAAATGAACACACACTAACATCAGATAACGACAATGAACAGAGGAAAGATCAGTAAGGTGATAATGACTGAGAGGCCGGTGACTGGACAGAGTGGTTAGGAAAGGCCTCGGTAAGGTGGTGATACTTGAACACATATGTAAATGAAGTAAAAGAATAAACCAGGGAGAAATCAGTTTTCCAGACCAAAGAGAAGAAAAAAAAAAAAACCCCAAGAAACAAAGGAACACCTCTCAGGTGGAAATGAGTTTTGCATATTTCAGGTACAACAAGAAACCCCCTGCAGCTAATACGGAGTGAATGAGATGGACAGATGATGAGGGTCAGTGATAAAAGGGGGACAAATCATGGAAGTGTCAGGCCTTGAAAAGACTATAACAACCTAAGTGACGTTCCAAGGGCAGAGGTATACTTTGTCCTGTCCCTGCCACACTCCACAGAGGGGCATAAAGGTAAATGAAAATCACCCTTTGTTTCTGAAATGAAAATCGATCTTTATGCCATCACACAGTCCGCGGAAGAGCAGCTTGGGGGCAGGATGAGGAATCCCCAAACGGAATAGAATGACTAATAAAACTTGAAGAGCAAGGTACACATTGAGAGAAGTAACTGGAATTGTTTAAACCATGGAAGATATAATCAGATCAAAAGGAATTATCTTGTCTGGCTGCTGTGGCTCAGTGGTTGAGCGTCGACCTATGCACCAAGAGGTCGCTGGTTCGATTCCTGGTCAGGGCACACGCCCAGGTTGTGGGCTCGATCCCCAGTGGGAAGCATGCAGGAGGCGGCCAATCGATGTCCTCTCTCATCTATATTTCTGTCTCTCTCTCCCTTCTGTTCTCTCTAAAAATCAATAAAGAAAAAAACATTTTTAAATAATGGAATTCTTTCTCATTTGCTAAATATTTTTTTTAATTAAACGTATAGTCGATTTTAGTTTGTTTTTTTTTATCCTCACCCAAAGACATTTTTCCATTTTTTGTTCAGATAGAGTAGAAAGGAGAGAGAGGAAGAGAGAGAGAGAGAAACATCTATGTGAAAGGGACACATCGAGTGGCTGCCACCCACACAACCCAACCAGGGCCAGGGACAAACTGCAACCGAGGTACATGCCTTTAGCAGGAACCAAACCCGGGTCTCTCTGGACCGCAGGCCGATGCTCTAACCACTGAGCCAGACCGGCCAGGGCTAGTCAATTTTAGTTTTACAGATCTGTAAAAAGAAGCTTCTAGAAGGCCAGTCACTGAAGAGCAGTTCTCAAATGGTGAGCCCTCCAGGAGCAGCCTGAGAGGAGCCCAGGGTAACCAGCACGAGGACCGTGGTGGCCCCACTGGTCTGTGCTCCCGAGCTGGGCCCAGGGCAGGCCAACCGCGCAGAATACATTGGAAACATGGCACCTGTTAGCTTGGGTTTCTGACCAGATCACAGGTGACACTGGTAATATAAAGAGATCCTGCTTTCCCCTGGCTGGTTTGGCTCAGCGGTTAGAGCATCAGGTGTGGACCAATGAGTCGCAGGTTCACTCCAGTCAAGGGCGTGTACCTCAGTTGTAGTCTGTCCCCCGCCCTGGTTGGGGTTGTACGGGAGGCAGCCACTCGATGTGTCCCTTTCACATCGATCTCTCTCTCTCTCTCTCTCTCTCCCCCTCTCTTTTCCTTCCACTCTATCTGAACAAAAATGGGAAAATGTCCTCAGGTAAGGATAAAAAAATAAAAATATAAAGATCCTGCTTTCCACAAGGTAGACAATTTCTCACGTGGAACTCTAAAACCCTCCCGCAAGGGGACCGCGGCCCCTCACAACGTCGCCAGAGGCCAGTTTACTGAGAATAAGTGAAATTTAGATAACACGCTTCCCAAGAATTCAGTCCAGAAAGGGGAAATTCCAAGACAATTACAAATAAGTAAAAAGAAAAAAAGTAACTTTATAGTCTTCACATGTAATCATCTTAAATTTGAGCACTAAAAAACAGCTATGTAAATGTTATCAATGAAAAATCAATCTCCTCACCCCTACTGAATGAAAGTTAAACAAATATACAAAGAATGTATAAGATTGAAGGAATTCCAAAGTATTTGCCTTGGACAGGGCCCCACGTTGCTGGTCCAGGCTGGCTGTCCTGTGCTTTCTCACATGTGCTGAGATCTGGGAATTCCCCCACTACCCTCGATGGAAATAAAGACTCCATCTCAGCGGATCCGAAAAACACATTTGGGCAAGAATCAACAGTGCCGGCCAATAAGGAAACGGAAGACTTGGAGTTGCAGACATGGTTTGTTTTGTTTTTGTTTTTGTTTTTGTTTTCATATAGGAACTGTAATATTTAGGGATTCAGATATAAATCTGAGAGTCCAAAAGAGGTACATTAGGAATAATGTATAGAACTACTACGTACATAGCAGGCAGTGACTTAAAGAACGTACAACTCTACATTGAGAGAAGTTCGTGGCCACCAGCTTCGAGTGGGTGACCAAGGACACGTTTCCCTCTTTCTGGTTGCCTTTGGGGAAGACAGCTGTGCCCCTTTGCTAGATGTGCCGTAGTCTCTCCACCAGACGTGGAATACCATGACGTAGGCGAATCTTACGTTCTAAAATTACAGGGTTTAATATACTAAGAGGCAATGGTTTTTATCGACCTACATTAGCTTGATGTTTCAGGGAGCTCAGAGGAAAATCGAGCAATTCAGAAGAATTCATGTTTTGTAGGATGTTGCCTCGTGAGTATTTATCTCTTAGAAATATTTAAGTGATTAGCTAACACGAGGCCTCTGTTTTTACTCACTGCTGGACAGTTCATATGTCTCTCCATGTTTATCTCAAAGAGTTCTCTCCGCATAACCCATGCCCTGGAATCTTCTCTGAATTCCTAAAGGATCCTCTGTGCCTCTAATTTGTCATTTAATGTACACTATTCTATAGGATTGTTCTTTCCTCCCTCCCTCGCTTCCTTCCTCTTGTCCTCTCCTCCTTTTAGCTCCCCTTTCTCTTTCTCCTAAAATCTGTTAGCCGCTTATTCTGTGTGAACACTGCTCTAATCTCTTTTCAGTCAATTTTCCTCATTTAATGTTCACAACAACTCTATTATCTATTCTCTCCCACTTAGAGTCTCTACTTCTTGTGATAGAGATTGCCTTACTCCACTTAGGATGCTAGGTACCTAATATTCATAGGCTCGCAAAGGAGTACCACTTTGACCAACACCTGTATCCAGTTAAAGTGCACACTGATGTTTGACTGTGGATCACTGCAGTATAGTTGAACAACTAATTTACCATTCTTAGTTCAATTAGGATTATTTCCTAGGCTTGTAACCATCTTCATGCATGGCAGGTCATAGAGCAAACAGAAATGTTTGATAGATGATAGATAGCTAGATAGCTAGATAGCTAGATAGCTAGCTAGCTAGCTAGCTAGCTAGCTAGCTAGCTAGATAGATAGATAAAAAGAAAGAGGGAGAGAAGAAAGAGAGAGAAACAGAGAGGGAAAGGGGAGGAGAAAAGAAAGAAGAATTGCAATATTAGCTCATACTTTTTACTAAGCTGCAACTGTGTCTCCTCTTTGCCTCTCCCGCTCCTCTCTTCTTATAAATCAGCCAAGAGAAGAACATCCATTTCTTGAAGAATACTTTTCAAAGGAATGGCATAAAAATGTGCATGTTCTCAGAATGAGGGAGAGAGAAGAGGGTATGTGGTGGGGTGGTGGGGTGGTGGAGGTGGAGGGAGGATATTCCTTAAACCCTGATCAGCAACCCTGAAAAGCCATTTTTCTCAAAATTCTAACTTATTTCAAGAAATGGTTCTCCCTTTACACACCATTTTAAAACTTTACTTCTAAATCCGTTTGTGTCTGACCCGAGCCCTGAATCCCAAATGCTGGGAATTCAAACCTTGGCTTCAGAAACCATCAGTGACCTGCATGCTCGTAATCGGAAGTGAGGGGGGCGGTTCCCAGCCCAGGCCCACAGTAACGAGGCCGAGGTCTCCCCACGCTCCCGGGGCTGCTGATCCCATTCTGCAGTAATGTTGCAGACAGCAGCTTCCCTGCAGAGAGACTCCAAACTACTCTTTTAGGTAACGCAATCCAAGCCAAGTTTCCTTGCGTGGCCAGGGAGAGAGCCAAGGAAATCTCTGTCAGTTCTACAGTTCTTCTTGAACGCCTTCGTCACCAGAAATCAAGAATTACAACAACAATAAAAATATCTAGAAAAATGCACAGGGCACTGAAATCGTGATAACAGTCGCCCTTTGAAGACGTGCCACATGCCAGCAATTAACCAACTTGACACTTTTCTAATTCTTGTAACAACCATAAATAATATTAAACGGACAAGGATATCAGGACTCAGAGAAGCCAAATAACTTCATGAGTGGCAGAATCAGGATTGGAGCCCAGGTCTATTTCAGTGTTTTCTCAACAAAGGGCAATTTTGCCCCCTAGGGAACATTAACTAATGTCCAGAGGTGCGTTTGGTCGCCATGACTAGAAGGCGTGTTCCTGGCATCTAGTGGGTAGAGGTTAGGGCCACTGCTGAAAATCCTGCAAGTCACAAGACAGCCCCACCACACAGAATCATCACTCAAAATGTCAGTGGTGCCCAAGCTGAGAGTCCTCAGTCTGTCTAAGTCTGAGGCTCACCTGCTTTGCAAAGCATCCAGCATCTAGATAGACATGGAGACACAGATGAGACCGTGAAGGTGTGGCTGGGGGCAACAGAGGCTGAAGGCAAGGTGTTGGCCTGAGGTGGAGATTTTCATTTATTTGTAATGGAGAGATGGGGAGTGAGCAGGGGACAGAATTCAAGCCAATAATTTCCCATCATTTAAATGAACTGTTTCCTTTGTCGGCTGGTGAACATCACCCAGCATGATAGGAGAATCAGAAGACCCTGCCAGTGGATCTGGATAAAGCCAAGTACTCCAGTCCAGGGACCTTTTCACTCTGGCTGCCTTCTGACCATCGTCTCCCTGCCTTGAGACTGGGAGGGAGGCAACCAAGGCAGCCATCAGGCCCACTTATCTCAGCACCTCTTGGCTGGCTGGGAATGGGCTCTGCCAAGCTCTCCTTCATCATGGGACCAGCCTCTGGCTGTCAGCACCTGGAGCTGGGCCAGTAGGGGAGGAATGGCTGGTACCAAACGCCCAGGCCTGTTCTTGTCCTCCCCCTACTAATAAATGGCTTTCCAGGCACTGCCAGCACATGGATCATGGATCCCTGTCAGCAGGACAGCCATTTTTCTATGCCTGATTGGAGCAGAAGAAACAGAAGCTTTCTTGGATTGTAGTATAATGTAAATACGCTCTCACACATTTCCCCGTCATTAACCAGTCATAAATCAATCTACTAAGCAACCTCTTTACCCCTCGGTGAAGGTTTCTGCAGCCCTGCCGGAGCCTGGGCAGCGCTGGGGAATGACACAGGAATGCAGCCTTGAGGCCTTCCCAGCACGCCTTCCCCTTTGCTCCCGTGGAAGATACAGCTCTGTGCAGCCACCTCCTGCTCTCCCACGTGGCCCCACAGGTCCCTGTCCTTCCCCAGCAGGGCACCCTCCTCAGCTATCCAGTTGCTCCCCGCTGGCCTGTGAGCTGGTGTGGGACTCCCTTCCCCACAGGTGCACTCTCAACACTCAACAGGGTACCTGGTACCGATAAGTGGATCTGATTAGGTTAGTTACAGAAACGGGAGTGATGTCCGTACAGATGTCCGCACAGCAGCTCTCTTTCCGCATCGTCCCTTGCAGGCGTCTGGCTCCTCTACAGAACAGGAAGCTCCTGGAAGGCGGGGGCCGTTTCTGCGCCCCTCTGTGGCCCCAATGCCGGGTACATGCAGGAGCTGGAAGGGATGAAGGAGTGAACAGAACAAAGGGAAGCAATGAATGAATCTAGTTTGTATCTAGTCTTTGTATTTGACTTCCAACATCAAAATGAAGCACTAGACATTACCCAAACTATATGTTTGTCAAAAGTCATAGAAACTGTATGCAAAGGAGGGCGAACTTTACTATATAAACTGACTTTTTAGAAATTAAAAAGCATCTAATATGTAATTGCGGCCATTAAAAAAATGTAAAGGCAATTTTTTCCTTTAAAAATGCTATATTAAAAAAGATGTATGTTGTCATAGAGGCCACACTTCACTGTCATATAAAAAAGAACATTTCATCACTGTCTTTGGAATGTCAATGGAATCTTGTTTCATACACGAGATCTTAGTAAAACTGAAGCATTTCCAGTTCCTCAAGGCAAACTTCAGCAGCAGATGTCTTCAGAGAGTAAATGTACTTTTTTTAGCAGAATGTCACTCTATTAGATTTTTTAAAATGATATGTGTTAGGATTCCTGATTTTTAAAAATTGTTTTTTGCCTGGGGGATTTATTTACCTCTATCTCAACATATTACATCATAAAATAGCATGCATGAACTGGCAGGAACCGTGTTCCAGGGACATACAGACTTAACTGGCATTATGTTAACAGAATATTTTCAAAATTAAAATATTTCATAGCTCTGACTGATTTGGCTCAGTTAGAACCTCAGCCCATGGACCCAAGAGTCTCAGATTCACTTCCCAGTCAAGGGCACCTACCTTGGTTGCAGGTTCGATCCCTGGCCTTGGTCAGGGTTTTGTGGGAGGCAAGCAATTGATGTGTCTCTCACATCAATGTTTCTCTCTCTCTCTCTCCCTCCCTCCTTCCCTTCCACTCTAGCTTTAAAAAAATCAGTGGAAAAATATCCTCAGGAGAGGATTAAAGAAAATTTCATAATTTTCCAACAATCCCCAATTTTAGAATGGTAAAAAATGCATAGGCAGGGAACCAGAGGTACATCTTTGGTACCACGGAACAGAACTGCCATGGCCCTTCTGGCAGTCATCTATGAGCCTTCCAGCTCCTGCCAGAGTCACCCATCTGCCACCTCTACTGGTAGGTTCTGTTGACTTTTCTCTGCTAAGACTGGGATCATCAGCCTAAGGCACATTTTATCTAGGCCTCTTGTAGAATGGATATAGTACAAGTCTCTGTGTGTGTGTGTATGTGTGTGTGTGTTATTTTGTTTGACTTGCAGCTTTTTAATTTTTTAACATTTCCCAAATTGACACATTTCCTGTATCAATGCAGTGTTCTCATTTCTCCCGAGAAATCAGAAAGGTCTGGCAATGATCAGTTCACGTGTGGCTGGGGCCAAGCAGTGGCTGCTTTCTGGAGAAGGAGCCTGTGCCCTCAGGTTTGTGGCAGCCCTCTGACCTTTGAGGACTTCGAACATGTGACCCAGGCCCTAAGGAATGGCCAGGTCTGTGCCACATTGGTGCAGATCCACTGGAGGTGGGCGAACAGGCCACGGCGATAGCTGAGAGCCTGCTGACAGTGCTGGACTGGAGCCCGGTTGTGAGTGCAGCTAAAGCCACAGAGTGGATGGAAGGCTCACAGGGTTAGAGAATCAGGACATTTCTGTGGAGGTTGCTTATGGCCATAGGACGGTCTGGCTGATAGTGGACACGTCATTCCCCAAGAGGGGGCAATGGCAATTGTTATCAACCATATGCTGGTGTCATCTGGGACCCACAGGTCATGACCTCTGCCAGGCTATGCTGTGGTGCTTTCCTTCTACAAAGGGACCAGGACCAGATGGAAGCAGGGGTCCCATAAGACTCATTACATCAAGTGATACAGGTGCCCATCAAAGTCTTGATGGTGTCACCAGAAGATAGACACTATTTTCTGAGGCTGAGGCGGGGGTTCCAGCTTCAGAAACCTTCACTGAGACCTCATTTTGACAACCACTGGGAATAAGCAAATATTAGCTGAAATTTAGATAATAGGCTTCCCTATCTCATATGCTATCTCCTATTGGCTCTCAGCATCTGTTTTACGTCTTCAATAAGAAAGTGACTTTCTTGTAACTCTTCTAACTACTGTTCGTCAAACAGGATGCTCCTTATCTGTTCTGAACTGAATCAGCAGCTCGTCTGCAGCGTGTAAGCAAGACCTTAAAGACCAAATGGCTGACAGTGATGGTGGGAACTACCCTGGGACATGCCGCTCAGGGCGGCCCCTGCTCTGCTCTCCGTGAGTAGAGCCCGTTTCACAAGGAGAGGAGCCCCTTCCAAATGCACACCTGGAGGCATTCCAAAGCGACTATCCGATAGAAATGAGAGTGCTATGAGGTCTCACCTGATCACACCGGAGAACAGGGATTGCATGAGTACAGTGTCCTCCATGAGATTTTGAGGCTAAAAGATTCAGAGGGAAGGTGTGCTCTCTGAAGATTGTATGGCTGCAAACAACTGCCACCCAACTATCGGAAGAGATTTGTTCCTCCACGCATACAAGTCTCTAATAGAAATAAGCTCCAAGAACCACGAGAAGGAAGAGCCTCCTGTAGGTGTAAACACTGGTCTATCAGCCTTGCCGTCATCCGCACCCATGCTGTCTTCTAATTATGCCCTAATTTGTACTGCGCAAACATCTAACCATTCCTCCACCAACGGCTTTCCTAATTAGTCAGAAACTCGGTGGCAGATGTGAAATTCGTGGGATGCTGACTGTAGCATGTTAATTAATTTTTAAAACTTTGACGCCTACAGAAAAGCCTTTTCTGAGAAAATTCATATGCTGGCCTCATTAAGAGAGACCCCACAACAGCCTTTTCTTTTACTGTGTTACACCACTTCTGGGCTCTTCTCTGGATGGAAGCTATCGGGGGACTTGATTAACTCTGAAATCATTGCTTAAACTGGACCAGGAATGGGTTACTCTCGCACCTTTGACCAAATAGCTAACTGTCCTGACTCTGGTCATCAATGGGGCAGTGTGAGAAAAGCCATAGAGTCTGTGGATTTGTCACAGCAAGTAATGAGGGTCTGGGTCTCTCCTTGGGGGCTTCATCTTATCTCACATTCCAAAAGCTCCCAAGACCCGTGGAGTTGCACTTGAGAATTTGTGCAAAGAGTGGCCCCCTAAGATGCTCCAATGGGAGTCGTCATTCTGCCCCAGGTTTGATAGCCTCCTGCCTCGGGAGCAGCTGGGGACCAGCTGGTCAGTAACTTAGGCCCTACAAGACCTCACAATGACATCGTTGCAGCCCTGCCTGCGTTTCCCCTGCTGTCACTCGGGGGACACCTCTGGCCTTGGCCGCACAGGGCAGCTGGCCCTGGCTGGATTTCAGCGCTGCGTTCTCCCCACACCTTCACCGCCGCCGCTAAAGGAAGGATCTTCACTGCGGGCACAAGAGTCCGCCCAAACAAAACCTAATTACTCTCTTGGCTTTTTTGTGTACCCTCTTTTGTTATAGTCACCTTTGTTTTAATAAAATTTCCCTTTTAAGACCTAAAAACGTTCCTTCTGAGCTGGATGGGAAATGATGCAAATACCATCATGCAGCGTGTCCCCGGGCGCACAGCACCACGCAGCGTGTCCCCGGGCGCACAGCTCCAAGCAGCGTGTCCCCGGGCGCACAGCACCACGCAGCGTGTCCCCGGGCGCACAGCACCACGCAGCGTGTCCCTGGGCACACCCTTACTGTGTGGCCGCGCGTGTGGACTAGTCTGCTGGAGCGTCTCAACCACGGCGAGGGGGTGCTCCTGCCCTCGTCCTTCACGGGTGGGAAGGCCACGGCACCGAGAGGCTGGGGTCACAGAGTAAGCGGCGCAGCTGGGATACAAACCCAGTTAAGCTGGCTCCTGAGTCCATGCTCCGGGCTGAAAAACGAGACAAGTGACACTCCCTGGTTGTCCCTGAAAGCTCCCTTTATCTAAGTGCTGCTTGCTGTCCCTGGACTCATTAGACACGTCTCTCCTCGCTCCCCTCACAGCGGCGTCTTTCTGTGTGCTGACACCTCCGCTGGAAAGGGAGCCCTTGCTTTCTGTACTCCCCTCTCCACCCCAAACCCCAACTCACCCGCAAAGCTCCTCCCTGAGGGCATCTGACAGCCGCCACCTGACCCTGAGTTCCTCCCCTGCGGGCTCTGGGCTCGGACAAGTAGAACTCCACTGGCTTCCCTCTGGAGTCCTTGGCTACACAAGCAGAGGTGGATTCTCCCTGGTGACCCTGAGTTCCTTCCTGCCTTTCCACAAAGACTCTTCCCCGGTAAAGCTTCCCTTGACACTGGCTGTCGACTTGGTACACAGGCTTCATGTGTACACCGGCTTTGGATATCGAGGGATGGCAGAGAACCGGGACAGGCTAACAGCCCCAAGGAGCATCACAATGTACAGAAATACTTGGTGGGACGCGGATGTCCATTCTCACTGTTGGTCTGATGGCTGACAGCAGCCAAGCTGCTCTTATTGCAGAAATATTCCTGACTGACATTGCGTTTTAGCTTGTACACCTTAGTAGATTTTGCACAAAGGAATGGAAAAAAAACCTCTAACATCATGCAGGTGTGTAGAAAGGTACTTTTTTTCTTTATTGATTTTTTTAGAGAGAAAGAGAGGAAGGGGGAGATAGAAACATCGATGAGAGAGAACATCGATTGGCTGCCTCCTGCATGCCCCTCACTGGGGATTGGGCCTACAACCTGGGCATGTGCCCTGACCGGGAATCGAACCAGTGACGTCTTGGTGCATGGGTCAATGCTGAAGCACTGGGCCACACGGGCCAGGTGAAGGTACTCTTAAGACAGGTAAGTCTCAGTGTCAGGCCACACCCCAGACCAATCATATTAGAGCCTCAGAGACTGGAGCCCAGGTTTTGGCATTTTTATGAAGCTCTCCAGGCAGTGCCAATATGCAGCTCATTCTGAAGATCCCCTTTGAGAAGAAAAGCAAACTTCCTTCTTGCTAACCCCATCGCTTCAGAATTCACTGTATGGTTCTCCCCCTTGGTACTGGTTTCAACCTTCCTCAGAGAGTGAAGAGCTCAGCGTGGCCTGCAGGGGACACTGTATAACCCAGGAGGAGGGCTCCCTCTGCACAGCATTTCCCAGGTGTTGCCCTCACTCCGTGGTCCCAAGAACACTGCTGAGATGAGGCTGGAGCTCACTTCCGTTTTACAAAGGAGGCGATTATGGCTCAGAAAAGCCAAATCATTTACATAAAGTCAAACAGCTGAAAAGTGGTGGAATCCGGATTTGACCCAAAGAATCAGACCCCAGAATCTCCCTGAGACAGAAATTTCTAAATTCTGCTGGTGAGCAGGATCTGGGGGATTTTTCATATGCTTTTTGCACCTGCTCTGTACCCTCAAGGATCTGATTTGAATATATGAGCTGTGCACTTCTACAGGGAAACGGACTCCTAACATAGGGTACACTCCATCCTGTCATAGCTAGCGACTCCTTTGCAGATACTTTGGCTGGCTGGACAAGCTGTGCTCCCTGAGGACAAGTGTCTTCCTGAGTCCCAGCACGCAGCAGCCTGTGCTCTCCCCACCAGTGCTCCTCACGACCCCCTCTGCTTCACCTGTGGTCCCCATGGCTCACACCCTCATTTCACAGGTGAGGGAAGAGGTACAGAGTTTCAATAATGCGCTGGCTGCTTCCCAGGCAGTGGGCCAGGGCACGTGCCATTCATTGCTGCTGTGACCCGCCCCCACACTGAAGCTCCCATCTAATCATCGGAAGGAAAGAATGAGCATATTTATCAAGGGAGGCTGCACCTGCTCGGAAAAGCAGGGCTGGCCACAGGCTGTGCAGGAGGCCGGAGGGATGAGAGTGGTCACCAGAGGGAGACAGAGCTTGAGGTATCACAGGCTCTTCAGTTTCAGCAAGGAACTCAGCAAGGCTCACAGGCCGGAGGGAAGCGAACTCGGAGGGAACCTTTTGTTTTGGTTTAATTTCCTCCGCCTCCTCCTCCTCCTCTTTCCCCTCTTCTCCTTCTTTGCCTTGGTGTTTCTGCGTGGTAAGGAGCAGCTTTACAGTGTGTACAATCCAAGGAGGGTGTTATGAGGGCCTCCTCCCTCTGCCCAAAGCTCAGCACCTGAAGTCTGGGGACACACTGCTTTCTGAGTTAAAGGCACCGATTCAGCTTCCACAGCTCCTGTGTCAGATCCTGGGATTCTTGACAGAAACACAAAAGCAACACTACATTTTTATTTCTTAGGGAAGAAATTGCGCACAGCCCAGGCAAAGGAGAGTTTGATGTAGAATTAACCTGTAGGATTTTTTGTTTTTGCCACAAAACTTTACATTGGATTTTTAAGTATCAAAACATTTTATATAAATAACAGATAGGTGCAACTATACTCATACCATCAGACATCTTTTTCTTTCTTTTTTTTTTTTTTTTTAAAGAACCTGATTATCTCATTTCTGGATTCTAAACTTTCTTAAGGCTTCTCATTAGAATATGTACTACACAATGGGAAGGAAAAGTCTCCTTAAAAATTGATAGAATTAAATGTTCTCTTGATTCACAGATCTGCTTAAAGAAGATGCTTAGCCTGTTGACACTGAGCTCCTAAAGGGAGACTTGACTTCATGAATCTAGACATCTGCACTGCCTCTCATTGTGTTAGCATGGGAAAGGGCTCTCTAAATGTTTATCCCATTGATCAATGAAGGACAGATTTGTGATCACCTGGGTTCCTCAGCTCAGAGCCCACACCCAAAGAGAAAGGCGGAGCCCTGGCATGCCACAGGGTAGCCCACTGAGAAGACAGGTTTTCGAGAGCAGGACTCATTCAAACAAATGATCCAATAAAGGACCAAGGCAGTAGCAGCTTCGCCACATCTTCTCCTCACCAGGTTCTTCATACCCACGTGTCCTAGTCAGGATTACTTGGTTAAAAATAATAAAATCCTGCCCTGGCCAGTTTGGCTCAGCGGTTAGAGCATCGGCCCGTGGACCAGAGAGTCCCAGGTTTGGTTGCCGCTAAGGGCATGTACCTCAGTTGCAGTTTGTCCCCGCCCCGGTTGGAGTCGTGTTGGTGGCAACCACTCGATGTGTCTTTCTCACATTGCTGATTCTCTCTATTGCCCTCTCTCCCTCCTGCTCTATCTTAAGATAAATGCAAAAAAAAAAAAAGTCCTCGGGTGAGGATAAAAAATAAATTAATTAAATAAAATAAAAGCCCCCTCAAACAAGGCTAAGGGACAGGGAAGAGACCCTACTGGAAGGACTCAAGGATCGCTCACAGAATTCAAGGGCAGGGAGCGTCATCTGCCTTCTAGAAGGGCCTGGAAATGAAGTGAGAAAAGCAACCTCAGTCTCTCCCACCAACCCCCGCTTTTCGCTGTCTTCTGTAGATCAGATTTCTCTGTTTTCACTGGGTATGTAAGAAATTGACTGCCCCAGACAATCTACCTGTGCTCTGAACTCAAGGTCCTGACTGTCACAGTTGCAACGCCAATGTCTCCGAACGGAGAATCCGGCCCATGTTGGGTCAAGTGTTCCTCTCTGACCTGAAAGCTCTGGTTGGAGGAGTGAGATCACTTCCCCTCCTACTCATTCAGCAGGCACCACCCCACCTTCTCAGGGACACCCGCCCTGTAAGTGAGCCTCTCAGTGATGGACATTGCTGGTCGATGCATGAAACAGTTACCATGAGGGTCTCCCATTGGAGCCCTGTATTTCAAATGACAAGCGTGATTCAAGAACTCTTTCCTATAAACAGATGATTTGGTTGATGCTTATTTTGCCATGTGGAATTCCAATAGCACATGAACGCGTTTGGCAACATCTTGAGGTGTGTTTCAAATTGCCTGTGACTATATATCTTTGTGCATATTTTATTTCTGCAACACCCAAAATGTGTGATCACAAAATCACGATTTCAAAATATGTGCTTTTCTTCGGGGGGTGGAGGGTGTCTCCAGTGAGAAAGTAACAGATACTTATGTGAAGTGGAAGGCAAAGGTGCGGATGAAGCCAAGCAAAATGGGTCTTTGGCAGTGGCTCATCCAGATGGCTTCAGGTGCAAGGTGAGGGTATACATCTGATGCACACTGGAGGGTTTCTACACTTCCACCTCTTCTACGCAGTTGTGCTTCAGACGTCACAATGAATCCCAAAGAACTAGAGCACATACGAGTCCTCAAGCATTGTCACCCAATTCGATGAACATACATACATACAAATCTAATAACAATGACCTGGATTGCTGAAAATTTGACCCAGGTGAACATTCAGGAATTGAATAAAGGCCAAACTTCTGTAGTCCACCTTGTAGCACAAACCTTATGAATCTTATATTGTCTACGGCCACATTGTCGTGTGGATGGTGTTCCAGGCCGGGTTTCGCAGTCCTTCACCACCCAACCCAAGGATAGGGCACTGCCACCATTTAAAGTGCCTGCAGCAAAGTGGCTCATAATCGTCCAAATGATGGGCTGTAATTTGCATAGAATCTTTCTTCCTTGTTGTTTTATTTATCATACAATAAGCCATGATTTTATGAAAAACAGCTTTAGCAACACCTCATTAATATAATTTTTATTTTATGTAAGAACTATATTTCTAAGCATTTTAAAAACACTAACTTAATCCTCACAACAACCTTATTAGACGGGGATTATTATTATTACCATTTAGCAGATGAAGAAACTGAGGCCCAGAGAGGTTTACTAACATGTCCAAAATTATAAGCTAGTGAGTAGTCCAATATAACAAAGTAGAACATGTTTTATCAATATCTTTTGAAGGTTCCCCTTCCCAAATAGTCTTCTTTAATATCACGTTACAAATTCTAAAGTCCTTTCCTTGTGCCCTATTTGAGTCTCCACATTCCATGAGGTTGGCCTCATCTCCTGTTTACAGACAAGAGACGGGATCCCAGATGTTAAGTGACTTCCCAAGGCTCTGAGAGCTAGTAAGGGATGTAGTTAGGACTCCAACTAGGCGTCCAACTCCTCCTGGTTCAATGCTCTTGCTACTAATCCACCAATCTAATATGACCTTCCCCTTGTCAGGTTGCTAAAATGACAGGACCCTCCTTAGCCTGAAGTAAAACTCAGTTAATATAAATAACAGTAGGTCTTACTACATAGAAAACACTTATTTGGTGTCTTGGGCTAATCCCCCTGGGAGAGGGGGCTCTGTCTATAATTTAATTATTTTTCTGGCAGAGACAATGCTCCGCATTAAAACAACAACTCATTTCCTTTGATGGTCTGAGATGCCAGCTGAATGCTGATGCCCTTCCCTTTCACCAGCCCTGCCCACCAGTGGACCACCAAACCCCAGAGCAGGCCCATCCCCCTGATGAGGTCTATGACTGCCCTAAGCAAGGAGGCACTAAGCCAGGGCTCAGTTAGGTGACAAGACAAAAGTGGTGGGAGCTCTTTGGTTTGGGTTTTGTTGTTGTTTTTGCTTGTTTTGCTGTTTTCTTCAGTTTGGTGTTGGGAATTTTGTCCAGCCTCATGGAATGAGGTGAGACGCTTCCCATTTCCTTTGTTCTGGAATTGTTTTTGAAATGCATGTCCAGTAAGATCTCTCGTCCAACCACTCGGGCTCTGGCCATGTTTTCAACGATTCCAAAATTCTTTGTAGGTTCATGCTTACTTCTTAATCTTAATCTTTAATATGTTTTGGATCTATCCTGTAAGAGCTTAGAGCTTCATATAAAAGGCTTCATGGTGAAAATACTTCTGCAGATTCTAGTTCAGAAAACAGAGAAGAGCAGATGCCAAGAGCGAGGGATGGTACATATGAGACTGTGAATGTCGAGCTCCAGGCAGCAAGGAGTCTGGACGACAGGTAATGGCTGTCTAACTATCATTCAGCAAAAAGGTTAGGAAAGGAGAGTTTATAGTCAGGAAAAACACTGAAGTTTTAGCTCTACTCATCTGTCCCAAATGTTTCTCTTAGGAAGATGAAACACAGTATCGAAGTGGAAAGGAAAGCCACCCAATCCTGTTGAAGGCTTTCCCGTTAGACATTCCCTATTCAGGTTGTACTCTGCCTTCCATTCTCCACATGACCTTGGTCAATTGACAGTGTCACTGAGTTTCAGGACACTCATCTGAAAACGTTTATGCCCCAGTTGCAAAAATACCTACAGAACAATTTCTCCATGGCCACAGTAGCGTTTGCCCTGTGTCCTTGGATGGTAGGTACATACCCTCACATCCAATTGGTGTAGCTATGCTTAGCTGCATCAGAAAGGATTCTGGGTCATGCCCAGGACTAACAGAACTGAGCTCCATGATTGAGTAACAACTGTCTGTCATGAAGGAGTCATTCATTTGTCACCTTGGTCTCAAATAAAAAAAAAAAAAAACCACTTATGGCAGTTCAGTTTCCCATTTGTAAAGCGATGGCTTCATCCTTCACAGATCCCATGGGAAAATCTATATATATGCTTTAACACTTTCAATGGAATGGTCGTAAGATAGCTCCATCATGGCCTGGCATTGTGCTTTGAGCCAATGTTGGACAATACCCATGTGTCTATTACTCCGTAGATATGTATAGACCATCCTTTTTATTGTTTATTTGTTTGTTTTAATCCTCACCCATTTTTATTGATTTTGGATATGTTTTTATTGATTTTATAGAAAGAGAATGGGAGAGAGAGAGGAAAAAAATCATCAATGTGATTGGTTGCCTCCCATACGTGCCCTGACCAGGGATCAAACTTGCAACCTAGTTATGTGCCCTGACCAGGAATTGAAGCTGCATCTTTTGTTGTATAGGATGATGTCCAACCAACTGACCCACCAGGTCAGGGCTGGGTCAACCTTTCTGAAGGATCCCATAGTAAATCTTTTCCTTCTCAGTCAGGACATCCCTCCTCACGACAACATTACAAAAGTTCTTTAACAATGAAGACTTCCTGAACACGCTAGGTTGACTAAGATAAGTTAAACATGTATCTCTTGTTGAGTGTATTTGTCTGATTCATTTTTCTCAAGTCACGAAACAAGATAAAACAGGCCTCTGGCTAACAGTTGGCCCTCGGTGATTGGCGGATGGGCCTCTATCTCTCTGCTGTCTGCTCACCTGGTCATGGCCACGCTCTGTTGGGAGGCCCCACCCCAGCACAGAAGTCGTAGGTAGAAGACGTGAATAAAGGAGCGAGGGTAGAAACAGCAACCCAAGATTCACAATGATGGGAGCAGCTGAAGAGTCGAGTCCCCAGCCCAGGGGAACCCCCTGTGGTTCACACTGCGGTTGGTGGTTCCTCGGGGGCTGGGGGAAGGCCCAGTGCGACAGTCCTCTCGTGAAGGGTGATGGTATTGAGGCCTCACAGAAGTTCTCCTTCAGCTCTTGCACTTTACCATTTATGTGTTCAGTTGGTAGACTTTGATCTACTATGTGCCAGGAATTGGGCTAGCTGGGGATTTAAAGAATGATCTAAACCCACTCAGGGGCTCAGAGTTTAGAGAGGGAGAACACATACAGAGGAGGAAATTCTATGGGGAAGTGATGGTCTCTTAAGGAAAAAATCCTCAATGCTGAGACTACTTAGTGTATGTCTAACATATATCACAGACTAGGAGCTGGAATGAGATTAAAAAAATATTTATTATGCGCTTTGGTGTTCCATACAATTTGGATCCCAAACAATTTTTATGACTTGGAAAGCAAGTTTTAAAGGCACTCCAGCCAGCGTATCTAGTTTAATTCTGGTCTCATTTGCTTCCTGACTCTTTAGATAAGCCTTAGCAGTATTGCATTCACATTTAGCTAAGTAAATATAATTTGCAGAACTCCAGGTTGCTTTATGTGAGACGTGCTCATGATTTTGTTGGTGCTTCTTATTTTTGCTTTATTTATATGTTTATCGGAGGCCCCTTTCCCTCCATAAACAGAGCTATTTGGTCTGCTGCCATTTCAGTGTTTCTGGGGGTGTTTTTTGTTTTACTGCAGCTGTTTATCAGCGGGCAGGTGCGTGCCTGGAGTAAACCATTCTGTACAGCCCCACATAGCTACTTAGCTCTAAAATCTTAAAACAACATTTATAATTCCTCTCTACTTGGTGGAATTTTTCACGTAAATGGAAGGGATAATGTCTCAGTCCTTATTTTGTTTCAGATCCATATTTTAGACCCGATGAGTGGCTTTTCTGATTTTTTATAAGAGCAAATGTCAATAACCAGAATTGATAAAGTTATACTCCAAACCACGGACACCTGCTTAGAGGAAATCAGGGCTTTTCTCCACACCTGTAAGGTGTTGTTGTCAACACTATGAAGCTACCTGGCATGATAACTGTGACCCTGACCGCGGCTGCCGGAGAGGGGGCTGTGCACCCTCGGCCCCTCGCCGCACAGCAGGCTGGTGATACAGACGCCACCGGGTGCTGACTTGGACATCCTCTCTAATTCTGTTTCAATGTGTTTCCGGGCAGTGAAAAATAGTGGAAAGAATTTTAAAGCATTTGTTTTATTATTTCAGCTCAAAATACTTTGACTATTTACTTGTTTTTGGTCTCTATAGTAAGACAAGCGAGACCTCTAGTCTGAGCTCACATTTCTGGAGCCGTCTTAGAATGAGATCATTAGTGCTTTTCGTAAGCATTGTATTCCTGTAGCATTTCTTTGAACCAGAATGTCAAGGAAAAGCTAGAAGAAAATATATATACATCTATGAGCTACTTATTAGTTCTCTATTCCTGAATAACAAATTATCCCAAAGCTCAGTGACTTAAAACAACAACTATTACCTAGAAGATTGTGTGGGTCAGGGCACCAGGCACAGCTCATTCTGGTGCCTCCGGCTCATGGCATATTTCTGGCTGAAATCACACCGTCCGCTGAGGCGTTAGCCACCTCAAGGCACGACTGGAGAAGGATCTGCTTCCAGACTCACCCAGGTGGGCCTCAGGTCCTCACTGGCTGTTGGTGAAACACATCAGTTCCTTACCAAGTGGGCCTCTCCACGGGTCAGCTGGCTTCCCCCAGGGCAACAAGTAAGAGAGTGAGAAAGTGCACAAGACAGAAGCGGCAGTCCTTTTGTAAGCTAATCTTCGTGACATTTCCTCACTTTTCTATTTGTTACAATTAATATATATGCATATAGCTCTGGCCGGTTTGGCTCAGCAGTTAGAGTGTCAGCCCATGGACCAAAGAGTCACAGGTTCAATTCCAGTCAAGGGCATGTACTTCAGTTGTGGTTCGATCCCCAGCCCTGGTTGGGGTCATGTAAGAGGCAGCCAATCAACATGTCTCTCTCACATCGATGTTTCTCTCTCTCTCTCCCTCCCACGCTATCTGAAAATCAATGGAAAAATATCCTTGGATGAAGATTAAATAAAATATACATATATATTATATATAAACATATGCATATATATAATGTGCACATAAATATGCCTACACACACACACACACATACACACCACATACATACCACACATAGGGGTTAAATTTAAATATCTTCCAAAACAAGATGCCATCTCTGATAAGGAAAGATGATTCCTGTAGCTTCATTGGTCTGTTTTATATCTTCGAACACACTCTTGATAGACTGGTTCACGTTTTCAGAAAGATTATCTGTTTTGTGATATTTCTTGAGTTAAAAAACACAATATTTACTTCTGTGTACTGAAGAAAACAGGCAATTGATAACTTGAGTTTTTTGTTCCTGGGAAAGCTAAATGCAACCCTTGTGTTTATTGGATAGCAAACAATCTGGGTGAATTTTCTCAAAGCCTAATTAGTGGGTGTTTCAAATGTATGATTAAACCTTCCTGGGCAGTAAACAAAATAAGTTATTCTGAGAAAGTACTTAATATGAATAACAATAATATAAATCACAGTACTAAATAGAGAAGGTGGAATGAATGCTGGGGTGGAGTGTATTCGAACACCTTCTCTGAAGCAGATATCCCGAGTTCCATTTCTCAGGAATCTTGGAGTTCTCCAGAACCAAGGAGATGTCAAAGGGTTAAGAAATGGAATGATTTGCAAGGTTGCTATTGGACACAGATATCCACCTATGACTATCCAGGTACAAGGAAGGGCAAATGAGAAGCCAAGAATGAAAAAAAAAAAAAAAAAAAACCAGTGGCCTAGAGTGATTCTTTGGCCTGCCCACCTTTGCCATTCATCTACTGGTCCCTCCCATGGCCTCGAAGTTCCCTCCACTCCAGCGGGCTCAGCCTCCTCTCTGACCCTCTGCTGAGCCCCCCAGCCACGCCCCTCCGGCCACGCCCCTCCGGCCACGCCCACCTGCTGCTGCTCCAAGGTCCAAGTGCTTCAGAGCCTGGTGTTCACTGATCCTTCTCTTTGGAACTCGCTTCCCGTGGGTATCCCCAAGGCTCCTATACTTCACTCAGTTCTCTTCCCAAAAGCCGTTTCTCCGCGAAGCCTGTCTAGCTCTTATTCTGCTGTCTGTTTCTTCATAGCATACCTCGCCAGATATATTATCTTACAAGTTTACCATCTCTCTCCCCAACTAGATTGTGGGCCTTCTGAGAGTAGGGAGTTTGCTGTTTCGTTCACTGCTCTATCCCCATAGCATGGATCAGTGCCTGGCGTAGAGTAGCCACTCACTCAATTTTTATTGAATAAAGGAGTGCACTGGATGCTCACTCTGTGCCAGACACAGAGACCAGCATTTTCTATACATTATCCTCTATGACCCTCGCAAGAGCTGCCAGGAGAGATTCTATTCTCATGATCCCCATTTCAGGGTGCAAGAGCTCAAAGAAGTGAATGCATTACCCAAGACGGCCAGTGAGTGGGCGGCTGATGTGGTTATGAGCCCAGGACTGTCTGAGTCTGTGCTTTTGACCAACTGACCCCTTCAAATGAAATGATTATACAAGTACAGTCCGCCTTGAGGTAGTAACAGAAACTCCTGTTGAACTGTATACATCACTAGGACTTTGCCTCATCACCATGGGTGAAAACGCCACCTAAATAAGACAGAAAACCACGTGCAGGCCAGTATTGGCAGATTCTGTCAGAGCCGTAATTGACATCCTTTCCTCCCAGGAGCCCCATCTTCTATTTTGTTCAGGAAGAGAGCTATCAAGAAAAAGTTTGGGTGAATTTTCTCTAATTTGAAAATAAAGGGCAGGAAAGCAAACTCTCTTGGTAATTGCAGGAGGGTTGAAGGGGAGGCTATTTAAAATAACAAGTTAGTTTCAGACGCCAGGAGAAGGCTGATGAATTCCAGCATCGTGCAGGGCAGGTGACTGGCGCTGGGAATGGAATGCCTGGCAATCAGGTTCTCATCCCAAAAGCCTGACAGTGCCTAATCTCTAGAAGGGATTTGGGAGATTAGAGAGTTTGTGCTGGTTCTGGGAATGTAATGGCTTTGTTTTGTTTCTTGTTGTAGCAATTCTTCATTACGGCTTTGAGTGGCAGGCGCCAGACCATGTACATTACACGTTGTGTCTCCTCAAACCCTCAGGGAGAGCAGGAACTTTATATCAATGTGTTCATCCTTTAGAAACACCGACGTTTGCTCAAATTATGAGTAACTGAGTATGCACTGGTCACTGAGCACCATTTGACCCCCGGAGTGAGATGCCTGGAGATTCTGGGTTCTCTGTAGAATGTATTCCCAGCCATTCTACGAATGGAGAAGCACGAAGCCGAGATCGGAGTGACAGGTGTGTGAGCTCAAGCTGGTTCTCCCATCGGACAGCAGCAGCGTTGGGACGACGGGGACTTCACTGTAACGATGTGTCTTTGCACACCCATGAGCCTTTCATTTGCATTCACTAGCACACCCCAAGTGCGTGGCACGGGGTCCAGTAATCATCCCGATAATAAGTCTTAGGGAGGAATGGGGGACGAGGAGAGCTTGTTAGAATCTTAGAGGAGGGCTCCTGGAACATCAGAGGAACCCTCCACGACTGGGTGCAGCCCACTCTGGGCAGGCACACACAGTTTTTAAAGACCAAGGAACACTTTCTAGTAAAAGATAAATGAAAGACACAAGGACACAAGAGTGCCCATTTATAAAAAATAAAAAAATAAAAAAAGAGGTGGGGGGAGAGATGTTAATAATCAAGGGGTGCTGAGGTAGTCTAATGGTGAAGAAACCTTTAGCAATCAGTAAGCTGCCCAGTGGCCCCTCTCAGTTCTCTTAGGAGCCAGCAGAGAGCGCTGTTGTCATGCACATGTGATTGTTCATGGCCCACCTCCCTAAACTTTAGTCTTTCCAGAAAGGGATTGATGCAGGGAGGCCAAGGCCAGTTCAGGCTAAGCTAAAAAGCGCTAGACTCAGAACCAGGAGACTGAAATTTCAACCTCAGCCCTGTTCCTTGGCAAGTCACTCTCTGGGAATCAGTTTGGGGTCCACCAAGTGAAGGGGTGAGCTGGACTAGTTAAAAATAACATTCTCTGCCAGTCATACCCTGTGCTAGGCCCTCCCATCAGCAGAGGGACTTGGGGTAAATTACACACTTAATCTACTTAAATCTCAGTTTCCTTATCTACAAATTAGAGATAACAAATCCTTATGGGTTTATTCTGAGGATTAAATTGAGTAAATGTACATAGACCACTTAGCACAGCATCCAGCTCATTCACATCCATACATGGCAGCTCTCATCATTTACTAACTTTAACTTATCTTCACAGCAGTCCTACAAGGTAGTTAGTACATTCTTTTCTATGGCATAAGTAAGGAAACTGAGGCTCAGAGAGGTTCGGAATGTAGCTGTGGTGGCCCAGCTCAAGGGTCGCATGCCCTGTCTCTAGATGCAGCCGTGAGCTTTCTACACTACGCCGAGGCTCCTTGGACATCACACGCTGTGCTGAGAGCTCCATCTCTCGGACTGCAACTCAGCATTGGAAATACCCCGGGTGAGGCGGAGACAGACTGGCATTCACCAGCTGTTTGAAGCTGAGCGAGGCTCCCCCAGATCAGAACAAGCTTCCAATGTCAGTACCAGCTGCTGTAAACCAAGCTCTTAGGAGTTTTCTCTTGTTCTGGCCCACTTCCTCTCACCCTTCAAAGTGTGTGTTGAAACCAAGTCTCTAAGAGGATATTAGCCACACTGTATCTAAAGATCTTCAAAGGGGCAGTGTTCAATCAAGGGCTGTTGATTGGAGTCTGACAAAGTGCCATTCCGGAAGTTTCTTCTCCACCAATGCATTTGCCAGTCTTACTGTTCATCTAAGGAAGGTGGGACCTCCCGTCTGGGCAGGGGCCTTCCCACCACTGGACTGTCAGGCCTCTCTTGCTACCTTGGGAGAACAAGAAAAGCCACCGTCTGTGTCCGCCTGCGTCTTCCAATCTCTGTGCTCAGCGCCCAACACATACTGTTTTTATTCTCCCAACAACCCTGCAATGTTTATATTTCCCTGAGTAAGGGATGGAACTGGAGATTTTGAACTCAGGGTTGTTGGGCTCCAAAACCCACTGCCTTTCCACCCCTCAATCTTCCTGGCCTGACTTTAGAGGTGGATTCCATTCTGCACCTCAGACAACCCCATTTCTTTGGAAAGTCCTGGGGCTGTATTTTGGTTCCGTTTGGTTTGGCGCTTGTAACCAGCTTTCATTCTCTGTCCCCTTCCTGCTTTCTGCTAGGAGAAGCCTGGCGTATGCTTCTTTCCATCCCTTTGCTCCCAGGATCTGGACAAGATGTGCACCCTGGACGCGGTGAGATGCATTGCACTGGCTTTGGAAAGGGGCAGCAGAGCGTGAGCTGCACAGGAGAAGGTTTTTGCAGCAGCCTCCACGTCCCCCTACCATCGTCACCTCACTGCTAAGGTGTATTCGAGGCTGCAGACGGCTTTCTGCAGGTCCCTGTCCTCTGGGTGGCGGCAGCAGCTCTGACTGTACCACAGCCATGGCAGGGAACCTGGAAGCTAAGCAGATGCCTAGGCTTTTCAATAATTGTGTGGGCATCTAAATCTCTGCTTGAAGTTCTTCAAGTTATTACTACTTTCCTGTCTGATCCCTGACCCATGATGTTCTTAGCTTCGTCTGCATGCTTCTTTCCTTCCAAATGCTCCTTAAATGTATGTACATTCTTAGATTTCATATTCACCCTTCTTTTCTTCTGGCGGGAAACAACCATTTTCTTACACAGATGCTGTGGGTCAGGATTTGAAAGACGTCACAACAGGGATGACTGATCTGTAACGCACTATGTCAGGGACCTCCACTGGGAAGATTCGAGGTTGCGTCAACTTGATCGTTGGGACCCGGAGTCACCTGGATATGCCTTCACTCACATGGCTGGTGGTTGGCATTCCTGACGGGGGACCTCGGCTGGGCTGTTGGACGGGAAAGCCTTGCAGGGCCCCTGTGCGTGGTTTGTCCATGCGGTGCCATCTGGACTTCCTCACAATATGTCACTGAGTTCTGAGAGTAAGCATCCCAAAAGAGGAAGGCAGAAGTGCATGAAGGTTTTTTGTTGTTGTTGTTTTTAATTGTGTTTTTTCTTTATTGATTTTAGAGAGAGAGGAAGGGAGAGGAAGAGAGAGAGAGAAACATTGATGAGAGAGAACATCGATTGGCCACCTCCTGCATGCCCCCCACTGGGGATCAGGCCCAGAACCTGGGCATGTGCCCTGACTGGGAATCGAACCAGCGACCTTCTGATGTATGGGTCAACGCTCAACCACTGAGCCACACCAGCCGGGTGGAGTTTTGTTTTTTGTTTTGTTTTATTCTCACCCAAGGACATTATTGCATTTATCTTCAGATAGAGCAGGAGGGAGAGAGGGAGGAAAAGAGAGAGAAAGAAACATCGATGTGGGAGAGACACATGGAGTGGTTGCCACCCACAGGACCCCAACTGGGGCCGGGGACAAACCACAACCAAGGTACGTGCCCTTAGCGGGAGCCGAACCCGGGACTTTCTGGTCTGCGGGCGGACGCTCTAACCGCTGAGCCAAACCAAGCAGGGCACGGGTGGAGTTTTGATGATACAGTCTTAGAAGTCATAGAGCATCAATTCCATCATATTCTAGTGGTCACAGCAGTCACAAAGGTCCGCCAGGTTCGGGGGAAAGGACCACAGAACCGCAGCTCTCCACGGAGGCCCTATCAAAGTCACACTGTCATAGGAGCAGGTGGTGTGGGTGATAAGGTGGGGACCATCTCTGAAAATGCCATCTACCACGCATCTGAAACTCGGCATGTTCAAAACCCCAATCGTCACCTTTTCTGTCCTCTAGATACGCTCTCTCTTTATTCTTCCTCCTAGTGAGTAACATTATTCCTCAGTTGCCTGAGCCAGAGACTTGGGAGCCCATCTAGAACCCTACTCTACCCCATTACACAACACCTGCATCTAAGCCCACTCTGTTTGTTTCCAGTTGCTCCAGTTTTGCCTTCTATGTATATCTGGAACCCACCCCCTCCTTTTATCCCCACACCCAGTTCAGGCCATCAAACCAGGCCCCCGTCTCTCTTCTTGTTCTGGTTTCTCCTTCTCCACCAACTTGCAGCCTCCAACCTATTGCCAGTCATTTTCTAAAATTCAAATCTGATCAAGCTACCCCTTTGCTAAAACCCGTCACTGGCTCCCCAGATTCCCTGGTTTGCGGTGTCCTCTACATCAGCCCCCTCTCCAGCCCCCTCTCAGGCTGTCCCGCCAGCAGACCCAGCTGAGCTGGATCGAGACGCCTCCAGGTCCCAAGCCTTCCGAGGACCCTTCCACGGCAGCAGGGCCCTGAACACAGCGCTCCTGCTCCCCTTCGTCTGCCCACCCCTCCTTGTCCCGCAAGAATCAGCTCAGTGACCCCTCCCGGGGACGTCTTCCCACGGTCTCTACCTCCAGGCTGAGTAGGTGGTTTTTTCTTTGTAGTTGTTTTGGTTTTGGGTGTTTTTTGTTTTGTTTTTTTGCTCATTTAAAAAATATCTATATCTATATCTATCTATCTATCTATCTATCTATCTATCTATCTATCTATGGCTAAACCAATAGCTTGCTTTGATTTTAGTTTCTCTCCGGTTCTGCCTGCTCTGAAGAAATTATGCCGTAAGGAACTTTAAAACTGGAAGGAACTTAACAATGATGCCATCCGCCTCTCTGACCCGCCTACTCCTCCCACAAATGAAGCATCTCACAGTTTATATCCCTGGTACCTCGGCGCCTGGTAGGTGTGTAGAATGTTACATATTTAATTGAATAAATGTCTAAACTTGTACAGCCAAGACTGGATGTTAGCATTTTGGGAACCATAACAACGGTTAATCTGGTGTGAGCGGAGAATCAGAAGTAGGCAGGTTGAGAACTTTTTCTCCGGGCCCCTAGGAAGACATACCCTCCCCCACCAGGGTGAGGGAGAGCAGCTTATTTTTGGCCTTAGATCTTCGTTGTTGCTTTACTGATTTCTCTAATGAAAACATCATTCATGAATGGCTCGGACATTTTATGAATCCAGCGTTGTCTTATTTTATGTCATCTGCCTAAAGCGAGGGAAAAACACCATCACAGGATTCATGGTATCGAATAAGTAACTTCAAACATCCAAACCAAATAAGGTCTTATTTTCTCTCATCTCTTCTCAAGAGTATTTAATTTCTTCTTATGATGTTGCTGAAGGTGGTCGTTTATAAGGGCCAAGAAAACCGCAGCATATCTTCAAGGTAAGTGTAGATGTTTCATAGTTTATGCACTAGCCATCCACATCCCTGGTAAATAAAACGTCTATAAGCCTTTAAATTCCACATCTAGCTTTTTAATCTAAAAGCTTTCTTGAAAAAGCCAAAGTGTTTTAATTTATTTATGTTTTTACTTACTTCATATTTTTTAATTTATTTTTTAGAGAGAGAGAGGAGTAGAAACATTGATGTGAGATAGAAACCTCCATCAGCTGCCTCTTGCACGCCCCCTACTGGGGATCAAGCCCGAAGCCCAGGCATGTGCCCTGACCCCGAAGCAAACGGGGACCTCTCAGTCCCTGGGACGACACTCAATCCACTGAGCCACACCAGCAGGGCGAAAAAGGCAAAGTGTTCTGATAGCAAAGTGATGTGTTTGCTCCCCAGAATGAACAAGAGGTTACATGTTAAAAATAGAAGGAAGAAAGTAGTAACAGGGTAGCTGCTGCCTCCTTCCCTCTCAGTCTAGAGGGGGAGAGCCCAGGTCATCTCTGTTGTGACCACCAGCATTTATCAGGTCTGCCTGTTGTCACTACAGTGATGTATAGGTTCTGAAAAGGAGAATCCCAGGAAACTGCTTAGATCACTTTGTCCAATAGAATGAAGTAGGGGTGACATCTTTTCCTCTGACAAGTTCCAGCGATGCTTGAAATATAATGTGTAGAAAAATATTTAATTCTGTGAGAAGGGAAGGGAAAACCAGGAAGTGTAACTGTGATTTCTAAGACAGTGCTAAGTACTTAGCCTTTGCAATGCAAAACAACAGTAACTCATCGTAGAAAATCTAAGAAATATTAATAGCAAACAGAATAAACTCTCCCACAATCCCACCACTCAGATATAAATAGTGTTGCTATGTTAGTGCTTATCCAATCAGTTTCTCTTTCTCCTCCCTCCACCCCCCCAATATGTGTACACAAGTGTGTATAAACATAGACCCAAATACGTGTTAACAAAACAAGATCATACTCCGTATACAGTTTTGTAACCTGAGTTTTAACCCATTTTATAATTTTTACACATTATATTTCATGAAAGCCTAGTACATCAGTATGAAAAGGTGGAGAATTTAACCAGTGTTTTGTCTTTGGGTATCAATGGCTTTTTAATGATAGAACTTTTGGCATCGAGACTAAACAGGGAGGAAGCTACTCTGGATGAGGGTGGGGGAGAGACTGCACAGCGTGGCAGGAGCCCACCCGTGTCTGCCCACGGTGGGCACCTCCAGAGCACTCTGTGCAGAGCTCCTGCTGAGGGTGGAGACTGTCAGCTCAGCATCACTACTGCCGGCTCCCTGTCCAGTCCCTTCCTCCCTTTCCTTTCATGGTCTCACTGTAAATAAACCTCTGCCCTCCTAACTCTGCCTCACCATCTGCTTCTTTGAGAACCCACTGACACATTCCCTCTGTTCAATCCCCAAAGAGCTCTTATTATTAGTCGGCTTATGAGCAGCATTATCAAATAAAACACAAGAAGCCCAGTTCAACTTGAATTTCAGATCAACAAGAAAAGATTTTTAATCTATGTTCCATGTGACATTTGGGATATACTAAAGAAAACCATTCATTATTGATCTGAAATTCAAATTTAATTGAAAATCCTGTATTTTTATTTGCTAAATCAAGGAACCTACTTCTGGAGTCATCTTTGTGCCTCTGTAACTTTTCTCATCAACTAGATCATAAGCGTTCTGAGAATATAAGTCCCAGATCTTAGAATTCTTTGTTTCTGCAAAGACCCACAGAATATGCTCTCTAACTAGGCCTCTCCTTGAAGTTTCCACAGACCCAGAAACCTCTCGGAAAACAAAGGCAACGATATAAAAATTCACATGTGTACAGTTGTTTACAACTATCTAAATATTCCTTGGTCCTCTCAAAACTCTGTGAAGTAAGCCTCCCTCAAAAAAAAAAAACACAATAAATAAATAAAATAAAACACACACACATATATATATAATTGCTCCTCCTACTTTACAGGTTAAAATTATGCAGATTACACACAAGGTCATACATAGGTGAACCAAGTACTTAAGTCATGTTCTTAACATTAAAATCCTGCTGTCCTTCCTTTCTATAGAAATATATAATTTTACATATAATTATAATTTATATAATTATAAATATATAAAATATAATTTCTCAGTTGAAAGATACCCTCAAGTTAGCTTTTGTTTAGAAACAACCCTGTTGCTAAAGTAAAATAACAGACAACAGTGGGATGTCCCATGGGCACTTGTAAACTGAACGGGAAAAACGGTGTTAGGGACTCAATGTGTGTTCTTCGAAGCCCCAATCCCCAGTGCGGTGGCATTAAGAGACAGGGCCTTTGGGAGACAATTAGGTGGAAATGAGGTCACGAGGGCAGAGCCCATGATGGGATTAGCGTCCTTGTAAAAAGAGGAAGAGACAACAGATTTCTGTCTCCCACCATGAGAAGACAGGGAGCTGAGGGCTGTCTGCAGGCCAGGAAACGGGCCTCGGCAAGAGCCAGCTCTGCCAGCACCGGACCCGGGACTTCAGGTTCCAGAACTGTGAGGACCAATGCCTGTCACTGAAGCCACTCATTCTGTAGCATTTCGTCAGAGCAGCCTGAGCTGATTGAAGCAGTGAGTTTCTGCCCTGGCCAGTTTGGCTCAGCGGTTGGAGCGTCGGCCCATGGACCAAAGGGTTGCGGGTTCAATTCTGGTCAAGGGCATGTGCCTCAGTTGCAGTTCATCCTGGCCCCAATTGGGGGTGGTCGGGGGAGGCAACCAGTCTATGCGTCTCTTTCACATCTATGTTTCTCTCTCTCTCTCTCTCTCTCTCTCTCCCTCCCTCCTTCCCTCCCTCCCTCCCTCCCTCTCTTCCTCAATCTGAAGATAAACGGGAAAAAAAATATCCTCAGGTGAGGATTTTAAAAAGCAGTGAGTTTCTGATTGTCTCTGAGTCTTGACCATCACACACAACCTTGTGGGAAATAAAATAGAAATGAAATTAACCTTGGGGTAAGGTTTTTTGAAGTCTAGACACGTGCTGATTGGTCTATTTGCCACAAGTCCGTTGTAGGCCGGCTCCGTGCCGGCATCACGGGGTTTTCTACCATTTACATGGCGTTTTCCAAATAATGCAAAGAAGTCCGGAGGAGCAGCCCTGCTGGCCGCCCAGCTGGCCACCCTGCGGAGTCTCTGTCTGCACCCTAGGACTTGGGCATAGTCTAATCTGAGCAGATTATCTAACTCTGTTGTCAGCATTATTACACAAAAAGATAATGTCCTCCCTCCGTACAGGTACAAATTGCCCTATTTAAAAATAAATTCAATAATCAAAAGCATAAACTCATAAAACATAAAGTGGGAGATAATTATTATATTACAAAGGATTTTTGTTCAAATCACTCCCTTCTGAAAAGTCTTCCAAACACCCCTTGTTCTTGATACAAAACCTTTGCATATGGCAGGGCACCCAGACGCCTCTCCCATCTTCCAGCGCCCAGCACCCTTTATTCAAATTGTAGTCAATTACTAGCTGCTGCTTTATGTATTTATTTTTTATTTAAAATATGTTCTTATTGATTGTTTGAGAGAGAGAGGAAGGGAGAGAAAGAAACATTGATGTGAGAGAGAAACATCGATCAGCTGCCTCCTGCATACCCCCTACTGGCGATCGAACCCGCAACCTGGGCATGTACCCTGACCAGGAATTGAACCAGGACTTCTCAGTCCATGGGATGAAGCTCAATGCACTGAGCCACACTGGCCAGGCATTAGCTGCTTCTTTAGAAATGCCACAAATATCTGTGCCGGTGCTCACGATGTTTCTGTCCTGAATGCCTTTTTCTCCTTTTCCTTTGCTCCAGTGGGAACCATCTCACTCACCCTTAAACCTGGTGTACATGTGGTAAAGAGTCTAGCCTTGCCCAAAAAGAAGTCTGGCCTCTGCCTTTGGTTTCTGGGAGGCAATCTCCGGGCTCTGGGGCCATGCCTGGTAGGAGTGTCTTTATTAACCTGGACAGAGTGGGGGTGGGGAGCCTCAGGTCACGCTGAGTAGTCTAAGATTGTGATTCAGAGTGGGGGCTGGCCACACCAGAGAGTATTTAGAGCGAGGACTGACCAGAAAGCCCAACAACTGAAGGCTTCCGGTAATACAGTAGCAGTTGACTGAGGCACTGCGATCAATCCATCATGCCTACATGACGGAGCCCCAGTAACGCTCAAGGTTCAGGCGAACATCCCTGCTAGGCAAGACTCCATGCCACACATCAACATTATCTATCAGTGCCAGGAAAGTGAGGCTGCCCACATCTCAACAGGGAGAGAACAATGGGCTACTACGTTTGGTACTTCCCTAGGTGTGTCGTCCCTCGGCTGATTTTAATCTCTGTCTTTCCCCCATAGTAAATGGAAACTCTGAGTGTAACAGCTCTCAGTGAGTTCTGTGAGTCCTTTTGGAGAACTGTCAAAACTGAGGATGGTTTGGGGAACCAATGAACTTAGGAATGGGTGTTGCCAGTTCAGGGATGGCGTGCCCTTTGACCTCACAGCTGGATAGCCCACAGAGTGGCCTCCTCCACAGAGGCTCCCCTGACTCCTCCAGGGCTCGGCACTGGGCTCCACATTTTTTATACCATATAATAATACACTTTATATCAAGAGCCACACTTGTATTAGTCCCTATTGCTGCTGTAACAAATGATCACAAATTTAGTAGCTTAAAGCAACGCACATCTACTATCTTACAGTTCCGGAGACCAGAATTCCAAAACGCGTTTCACTGGGCTGAAATCAAAGCGTCAGTCAGCAGGGCTATTTTTCTTCCGGAGACGCTAGGAGAGAATCTGCTCTTTGGGTTTTTCAAGCTTCTAGAGATTACCTGCCTTCCATAGCTCGCGACCCCTTCTTCCATCTCCAAAGCCACAGCATGGCGTGTTCCAGTCCCCTGCTCCGACAGCCTTGCCACCCTCTTAGAAGGACTCTGGTGGTTGGGGGCAACTCGCCCAGATAATTCGATTCAACCTTCCTATCTCGAGATCCTTAACTTAATCGCATCTGTAAAGCCTCTTTTGCCATGTGGAGATCAGGTTTGGGGAATTAGGATGTGGATGTCTTGGGTGGGGGGCCATTATTCTGCCTCCCACAATGTTGATTTATTTTATCAAAATCCATCTCAGAGTTTTAAAAAAATATCAAAAGTCCCCTATTTGCATTAAGGTAACTAACAAGAATGATAATGATTTACTTAGAAATTATTGATAATCTATTGATAATGGCAGATATATTTATTGGTGGTAATAACTATAGGGTCACCATGAAGATTGGTTGAGACAATTCACGTAAATCACTTAGAGCAGTGCCTTGTGCATAGGAACTACACAATAATATTATTTTATTGTTACTGTTATCGCTATTACTATTATACATATTTGATATGTAATGATGAGACAAAATATGGTGAAGGTCAAAATATCTTTCTGCAAGAGAAAAAATATTTGTTTATAAGAGGATTCAAGAAGCAATAAGGGGCTATGAAAAGGGGGGAAATGACAATAAGTTACCAGCATTTATTCAGTTGAGAATCTCACCTTTTGAGGTTCTGCCAGGTAGTTCAGTTGGTTCGAGTGTCATCCCGATACACCAAGGTTGTGGGGTCGATCTCCCATCAGGGCATGTATAGGAATCAACCAGTAAATGCATAAATTAGTGGAACAACAAATCTTTTTCTCTCTCCCCTCTCTCTCTCTCCGTTTCCTTCTCCCTTCCTCTCTCTCTTTAAAAATCAATAAAATTTTTTTTAAAAGAATCTCACTTTTGAATATATTGTATACGGATTATTCAGAGAGGTCTGAAACCATTTCTTAAGGAAACAGAAAGTGGAGGGATAGAGAACACCCTTCTCTGGTCCTGGGTGGGCCTCGGGCTGAGGAAGGGAGGAGCACCCCCCCACCCCCCACCCCCCACCCCCGTGAGCGCTGGTAACGAATACAATTCCCACAGAGCTACTTCAGAAGCTCAGCCAGACCGCCAGTTTCTGTCTACCTCGCTGGCTGTTCAAAGTCTAGGGGCAAAGTGAATAAGGATAATGATGTAAAAGTAAATACAACATGCTGGCAATTACTTCTAGATTCTGCCCTTTCATAAAACCTAATAAAATTGACTTTAAATGTCCATCTTCATAATGCAGCTGTGATATGTTTGTTCTGGTACTACTTTTTTGTCTGTCTTGAATTAAAAAAAAAAAAAAGGTACATTTCATTGAAAAACAGTACATTTTTTATTTTAAGTGGAATAGAAAAAAATTGATTTTTTTTCCTAAGCCCTAATTGCAAACATGTCAAATAACGTGTCACATTTAAAGGCTGTCATGGGAGCCAAACAGTGTAATTGTATATGGACAGTGCTATCTAATTTAGCTGGGTTAGTATGATTTACTAGGCTATTTTGCTATTGGTTGCATTATTTAGATCTTTGATAATCTCCTTCTTTTCCCCAGTAATCTAAATCTGGAAATTTTTCACTTCTTTTGCATCAGGAGGTCATTTTTGTTGATCAAATTATCAGGATGCAACAGGAATTGAGGTCCCCCCCCCCAAAAAAAGAAAAAGGTAAAGAAAGGAGATCCTATGCCCGTTAACAGTTTACAAAGTAGGGCCTGGTGTTATGGGCACAGGGCCAGTGGGCTAGTCCGGGCTTTCAGGGGGTGTTCGCATATGTTTTGTGGAACTCTGTTGGAAAAAGTCATGGCCAAAATTTTCTTCTTCATAAAGCTCTTTGATGTTGTAATACTTCTTAATATAATATAAATTCAGGTCAATGCATTCATGTGCCCAACTTAGATTGGATTGTGGCATTCTGGGTGTTTTGTTTTGTTTTGAGCACGATTTGTTTTCAGTAAGAACTGAGAGTAAGCTATTTCCAAGTCACTTCCATGTGGGAAAAAAGAGAAGTTTTGAAATCTTTGAACTTCATTAGTGTGATGGGCCACTGTGTTTAGTGGGTCTATTGCCCTGATAGGAGACCTCAAAGCCTATGACAGGAAAGTGCTCATGTAATGCTGGGGACTTTCACATGAGGCCATGCACATCCCCTTTAATCAATTCCAGGTTTCCAATCACATGAGGACAGGTGCGAGCCTCCATACCGACTGTCAGAGGAAGGGCAGCAGCTGGTGCTTCATGAAAAGCTCTGGGAAAACATCTCATAAATAACTGGATTGTAAGACCTACTGTAGCTACTAAGCCCCTTTCTTTCTTCTTAATTTATAGTGGACTTTTTTTTTTTTAAATGTATCTTTATTGTTGAAAGTATTACAGATGTCCTCCCTTTATTCCCCGTTGACTCCCTGTTCCCCACTCCCGTTCCCCTACCCCCCCTTCCCCACACAATTGTCTGCGTCCATTGGTTAGGCACATAGTGGATTTTCTCTCTGAAAATTGTCATGATATCAACAAATATCCCCAAGAGTAAATCATAAACTTGAAACTCACTCTTTAGGTAGCTAGGTGTGTCATCACCTGCAACAATCTGAAAGGGGGCTTCTTTCTTTCCCCTGAGAGATAAGAATTAGGTAATGTGGCTCTAGACATCATGTAGCTACCATACTGTTTGCTGAGGCACATGCTTTGGAAAACAGGGAGACTCTAGTTCTGTCCCACTAGTGAGGCTATCAATGGGCATCCTTTGTTGATAAACAGCTCTTGAAAAGGAAGAAAAGTAGCCCTGGCCAGTTTGGCTCAGCAGTTAGAGCGTCAGTCAGCCTGCAGTCCAAAGAGACCTGGGTTTGGTTGCCACTAAGGGCACGTACCTCGGTTGCAGTTTGTCCCCAGCCTTGATTGGGTCATGCGGGTGGCAACCACTTGATGTGTCCCTTTCATGTCAATGTTTCTTTCTCTCTCTCTTTCCCTCCCACTCTATCTGAACAAAATATGGACAAGTGTCCTTGGATGAGGATTTAAAAAAAAAAGGAAGAAAAGTACAATGGTTGGAACTACAACTATTTGAAAGAGTGGGTTAAAGCACTGAGTCAGAAACATTTATGCATACCTTCCTTAAACATGTTTTTAATTGAAGACCTATAAATGTGCCTTCTTTCCACTAAATGCCATTCATTTACTTTGAATGTGAATGTACTAATTGTAGTTCTTTGTTAACTTCATTTCTTTCATTTCTCAACCCATTTGCAATTTCTATTTTCAATTTCTTTCAAATGAAGTGACTGCCTGGCCAGTGTGGCTCACTGGATTGAGCATCATCCCATGGACTGAGAGGTTCCAGTTTGATTCTCAATCAGGGCACATGCTCAGGTTGGGGGCATGATCCTCAGTAGTGGGTGTGCAGGAGGCAGCTCTCTCACTTTGATGTTTCTCTCTCTCCCTTCCTCTCTAAATTAATTAACTAATTAATTAATTAATTTTTTAAAATGCAATGAAAACTTTAGTAATTTGTGAGGAAATCTTAGCACAAGATCCATCTAAATTGTTATGAACTACTTGTGAATATTTTAGAACTATCTTGCCTGTACTATATTTTAAAACAACAACAACTTTGTGTGCCAGGACCTTGACTTCTCATTTATTTAGGTGATTACTCATGGTTGTTTATTCAGCAACTTTGGGAGAGAAGGCAACATCTCTTGCTGAACAAAGAGTAGGCTTGCTTACTGCTTGCTATAAATAGGTCGATTCCCCAAGTCCAGTGTTCCTCAGCTGAAATGCAAACTGACTACATGTATAGCACCCATCCGGGCCTATCACACTGGAAGTTTCATTTGGAAGAATGGGAAACTAATGCAAATATGCTAATGCTCATATTACTTACTATACTATAAGCAATAATGTTCTTAGTCTTTGACCCAGGAGGCTTGGGTTTTCTGCCAGTAACCATAAAACAATAAAAGGGTTATTTATTAGATTGTAAGTAGAGTAAAAATCAGATCTCAGACCCAACAACTTTTGGTAGGCATACAGCTCAACTGGTGGTTCTGTAAATGCACAAAAGTATTGGAATATAACCTGTTACCTACATGTAAGTATTCAATGTACAATAGACTTCAATTAGAATGTTGGTTTTTCAGTAGAAAGAAGTACATGGTTATTCTGGCTAAGATGGTTATGTACAAGACAGTTAAGTCAGAATATACTAGGTGAATAAAGGGCAATATTTCTAGTTTTAATAAAGCTAAATGAGTAAAAGTTGGTTACATATATAAATAATGACCATAATAAAAAGAGTTAATAGCCACATAGTTGATAACTAAAATAAAAGTTAGTGAATGGAAAAGTGGATATGCTCTTCTGTCCTTAAACTGGTCACCCAATAATAGATGATTCTTTATATTTTCCAGGGCAATTAGGCAGCCATGCGATATGGCTTTTAGCATTATTAAGAATTTAGCTATGCCATGGTTATTTGCTTGGTCAAGTCTCAATTTCTATTTGATTCTCATTAGATATTACACACACACACACACTTTTTATTTTAATCCTCACCTCAGGATATGTTTTATATTGATTTCAGAGAGAGAGTCAAAACATTGATGTGAGCGAGAAGCATTGATTGGTTGCCTCCCATATGTGCCCCAAAAAAGGATCAAACCTACAACCTAGTTATGTGCCCTGACCAGGAATTGAACCCCCAACCTTCTGGTGTATGAGATGATACTCCATCCAACCAAACCAGGGCCACAGACACAGACTTTTAACAATGTGTAACCAATAACAGTCATTTCACTTTAAATCACCAATTTTCCACTGGATACAATCAAACTAAACTGTGATGAAAGAAGAGATTCTTTTCTCTTCCCAACCACTTACACATTTTATGAGTATAAAAAGTATCCATCTCTATGCCATCAAACTATACACATTTAACTTTATAATATCAAATTAAAAATTTTATGTATTAATTGCAAACATTATATGTATATATTATAGAAAGTGCAGACTATCCAGAATAAATTAAGGAAGAAAATTAGAATTTTCAATGATCTCCATCAAATAGACTAGTCACTGCAACTTTGCTAGGTATTTAGGTTACTTCCAATTTTTTTTTTGCTATTATAATAAATATAGTATATTGAGGTAACACTATAGCAGATAAACCCTGGAAATCTCAACAAATTGTTTACAATAGACTTACTTATTGCTCATGCACAGTCTAAACCAATATTCCTGATCATCAGGTAGCTTTCTTTCACATGGTGATTCAGGGATACAAGATCCTTTTATATGATGGCTCCACCATCTTTAACACGGCGTTTCCAAGGTCACTGTGGAAAGAAAAAACATAAACAATTATCAGGGACACTGGAAGTGACACACATCACCTATCACTTCCACTTACATTCCATTGGATGTAACTTAATCAGATGGCCACCTCTAAATACAAGGGAGGCTGGGAAACATGTATTAGCTATGTGACCTGGCAGATGAGGAAATGAGTTTTGTATTAGTTAATAGTTTCTGCTGCATATGTATTGTTGGTAGTCCCTATGTGGGTAAATCTTCTCACATTCATGATTATTTCTTTAAGAGAAATTTCCAGACATGGAGAATAATTTTGTTATTTTATAAGTATTTTGAACACATCAGATTTCTAACTTTTCATCACATCCCTAAGAGATAGATCAAATATATTAGTGTTTTTATCAAGAACCCTGGTTTACATGAACTTGTTAGAATAAACCATGGAACCACCATGTCTCTGCCCTGTGAGCATTTCCTTAATGATATACCATTCATGAAAATCCAGACTTCTTCATACAAATGTGTGTGCACATCCATATGTACATATATGCCAGAGTATAGCTAAATATAATGTGCAAATATATTTCAGTTATTTTTAGAGACATATCCATGTTTCTATACACAAAAAGACAACTTACAAAACTGTGGATATCAGAGAGTCATTTTCTTAAATAAAAATTTCTTTTTAAAACCAAAGTTTTGATTTAGTGTCTTAGATAACCTAAAAAATCAAGTAACATATTTTTTAATTTTATTGTTTCTTATTTATACAGACCAAAAGTTACCCCCAAATTATTTTCTATTCACTACTTATTTCTCTACCATTCATAATCAACAAAAACCCAGTATAGAAGGAAACTTCTAACAAGGGAGAATATAATTCCCTGGAATCTAAAATATAAATCAATGTTAGCAGTGCTTAATATGTATTTACTTGCTTGTTTCCTCTAATATATCATAGAATAAATTTATTCTCCATGGAATTTTCCATTTACCATTTTCTAAAGGTAATTTGTATTGGTTCCTCCATACCTTCCCAATTGTTCACACATTTAATTATTGCATTTACTTCTTTTTGACAGTTTCTTTTCTGGCTTCTCTTTGAATAATCATGTATTCACTTAAATTATTTATAAAATGGATACTGCTCACATATTTACTATATACTTTTTGTATTTACACTCAGTACTAACTATGGCATTAACTTCCCTTCTGTATTTCCTCTTTAAAGTGGCGGTTCACACTTAACAATAATCCTGTCTTGAAACAGAAAATATGGTTCAGAGACTTGAACCAAATGAAATATCGATTCAGGTTGGAGAATTATTTTGATGTTTTAGTTTTGTTACAGTTCAGTTGTTTTAGAAAATATGTAAGTTTGGCTTTAGTTCAGACTGGCTCACCCAGTTTTTTGTTTTTAATGGACTTGATTTATAGTTCTGCAAAAAGTTTAGTATTGGGTTGAAGTCAGAGAGGACACATTCAGCAAAATAGTTGTTTGTTTCCAAGTGTGGTTCATGGGTCATTACAAGACCTTGGTGTTGCAGCTATTTCCGGAGTCAGAGCACGAAGCGTGCATCTCACCGTGGAGTCTTCCTCCACGACAATAGATGCCCGTCACTCCCAGCAGGGTTGTAACCACACAGAGGACCTGACGCAATCACCTACATCCTGTTCGAAATATGGTGATATCAAATAGTTGCATGTCAGGGGGTTATTGGAGTTTAAACTAGGACAGATTTTTATTTTTATTTTTCTACATATGGACAGGAGGTTTCCTATCATTTCAAATTTTAAACCTTTCCAGCCTCAATGTTTAATTGACTTCTTGTTTTAGATTTATTTAACCATGCCGGTGAGTGGGTTCGCTTTCAGAACGATTGCACCTTTCCGGGAGACTCGACTGAAAGGCTGTTGTTCTAATCAATTCTGTCTTTTACTCTTATTTTAATGCGAAACATGGTGAAGGATTATCAAGTTATTGAGTGTCGTTTTGGTCCTATTTTTCCAGCCTAGGAATGTTTTATACAAAACTACACTTAAAATATCGGTGGTGTTGTCATTGGGTATAACAATACTTACAATGAAGAAAGGGGGCAAAATCCTTTCACGAGAAAAACTCTTTAAAGGCCGGATAAATAGTAAGGAGTGTGTTTAATACAACTAATTTATAGATAAATGTGGTGCCAAGCTAGAATACATTAACCAAGGCTTCAGGGTCTGTAGGTAAGATAATATATTGCTTTCATTAAAAAGCAATCTGCATGGACGATATCCACCACGACTGGAAACTCTGCAGCTGTCGCCTTTATCAGGGGAAGGAGAACAAGCCACTACATTTTAATCACTGGGGTTTGTCAGGAACGAAAAACAGCCAGCTTCCCACAAATCAACAGACATGTATCCTGATAAGGGAAGTGCACTGGGAAAGGACAGCTACATACCACATGACACCACCTATTCTAGGGTGATCAAAGCCCAGTAATTGTTGAAGATAAATCTACTGAATTGGACTTTAGGATGAATCAGTTGTCTTTAAACAAAGCAGACACACACTTACACGAATTATCCACGACTTAGAACATGTTCGGATCAGAGCGTATTTTGCAACGTGGGGAGGGATGGTACAATCCTCCATCGAACGGCAAAGCCGGAGACGCAAGCATCCTCACACTACCCTTGTTCTGATGACTGGTTTCTGGCATTGTTATACTTCGATTACATTGAGAAGCCATCAGGAAAAATTGGGATAAGAGGTAGTCAAGATAAGTATATCTGAGTAGATGCAACCTGGACAAATGAAACAGGAATGGGGACTGCACCCTCCTGCTCATACCTCTTACACTTGTTATTTCAGGAAACAGAGAGACATGAGCCCAGGCCTCCCTGCTGCCATTCCAGCCTGGTCCAGTCCAACGGAACCGGGGGTCCTCACGATAGACCTCCTTGCTCAAGATGTCTTGAGAGAGTCTCTGTGCTTTTAACATAAGAACATTAAAAAAAAAAATTTTTAGAAAGATTACAAACAAAAGAGTGGATATGTATTAATACTACATTTTTTTTAAAGATTGAGGCATCATAATGAAAACACTGACTATGACATAGGACTATGGAGCCAATCAAACAGGGGTGAGATTTCAAAATCAGGATGCCTTGAAATCAATGACATCTTAAAGGTCAGTGAAACGCAGGAAGATGAGACACACGAGGATAGACTTTATGGCAAACAGGAGACCGTTTACTCACAGGGGGAGGAAAATGAGGGGAAACTGAACTTCATCTTTGGAAGTCATTGAGGCTCACAACCAAGGGGATTGTGATCTATTTTCAAAACCCAAACTGGATTATAGTCTCTGGTTTAAATTACAGTTGTTGAATGCTGGCTCCCCAAATATTATTAGAACTACCTGTTAATAACACTAAATCTTTTATTTTTTTTATCAAGGTAAGAGAGAATACATCTCCATAGACTTAATTTTTTAAATTGAGGTGAAATGCACATACCATAAAGCTAACCATTTTAGAGTATACAATCCAGTAGTATTTAGTAAATTCACAGTGTTGTGCAACCACCATCTCTGTCTGATTCCAAAGCATTTTCCTAATCCCCAAAGGAAATCCTGTAACTACTAAGCAGTCAGTCCCCATCCCCTTACTACCACCCCAAATCCCTGGCAACCTCTAATCTGCTTTCTGTATCCATGGATTTACCTATTCTGAATATTTCACATAAATTGAACCATACAAAAGTGACCTTTTGTGTCTTGCTTCATAATGCTTTTTAGATGTATCCCCATTGTAGCTTACATCAGTACTTTGATATTTTTTATGGCTGCATAGTATTTCATTATATGGATATACCACACTTCATCCATTGTTTTATTGATGAACATTTGAGTGTTTGTTGTTGATTCATATTTTGACTATTTTAAATACCACAGACTTGAGGGAAAAGCAATGTCTGATTTACTGGAATTTTGAAGTCTGGGTTCAAGGATGGTCTTTCAAAGTCGGGACTTGAGTAGAACTTGGTAAAGGATTATTATATAATAGTTTAGGGTTGGAAGAACTGGCAAGCATTTGAGGCAAAGGCTCAGAGAATCTTGGGATGTGAACTACCTGATGATGCTTTTTTTTTTTCTTTTATTCTCACCCGAGGACATTTTTCGATATTTTGCTCAGATAGAGTGGGAGGAAGAGAGAGAGAGAGAAACATCGACGTGAAAGGGACACATTGAGTGGCTGCTACCCACACGACCCAAACAGGGCCAGGGACAAACTGCAACCAAGGTACGTGCCCTTAGCCGGAACTGAACCCAGGTCTCTCCAGACCGCAGGCTGACGCTCTAACCACCGAGCCAAACCGGCCAGGGCCCTGTTGATGCTTTTAACTGAAGAATTGATGGATCTTTCAGGAAAGTTCTGCAATAAACTATCCAGTTATTTACTTGGGCAACAGATTCTTGAAATAGTAAATTTTTGCTATTGATGACAATGGAGTAGTAAAGGCATGCTAATATAGACAGCAAGCTGTGTGGTGTGCTTCTTATACCACAAGAGATGAAGATATATAAAAAAGGATGCATTTTTTTTTTTTTTGCAACATTAGGGGCAGAACTGCTTCTGAACCATTTCAATCACTATATTCTATAAAGTAAGTTAACCAAAAATCTATCCATATGGCACCTCTAATAAAGGGTAAAGTCCCCTAGGGCAAGGATCCTACCTATCAGCCCTCTGTGTCACACAGCAGCATAGTAAATGGTATAACACACAGTTACAGCTTCCCAAAATCTCTAAGAGTAATAATATCATATTCTTGCAGTAATGATCAAGCAAACATTCATCTCAATATTTTATATATTTGGCCAATAAGAGAGAGCACCACTTTAAATATCTTAAATTAGTTGCTTCATATTATCTAGGCCCTTGGAAAGCTATTCTATAATTTAATAAGCAATGGTCCTTCGCAGGTTGGCCACTACACAATTTCTAAAAGGATATAGGAGAAGCTGGAATGTCCTTGCAAGGTAGGAGTTGTAAAGATTACAATAAATTTGGCAGCCAGGCTAAGTATTCAATAGTTGATGCTGCCTGATGACACAGAGCATATTTATAATGAGAGTTTCCTGTAATTAAAGAAAAACTAACTGTAAAAGACTAGAGGGAAAAAAAATATTTTATTCCCGCTGCCTTTGGATCGATCAGAAGGAGTATTGCAAAAATAAAGACTTGTCTATTTATTTTCAAGGAGAAATAATCAAAGCAAATATTGCACTGCACAAGGAAAAAAATATTTTGGCTTCATAGAGTTTATACTTCTGAAATCCTCAATACCTTGTCTAAGCTGGAGAGAGAGTTCTAGCTTCCCTGTCTCTAACAATGGCCCTGGGGAAAGAAAGTGGAATTGGCCCAGACCATTTGTCTTTGAAGAACAGTTTCTTGTTTTAGAAGCAAAACAAATTACCTTTGCTGCAAGTAATGAATATTACTTCAGAGAGATTTTTTTAAGGGAATACTGAAGTATGAGGGCCATTTGCATTTTTGCCTTTCACAATTTTTTAAAACTGTGGTAAGATATACATAACAAAATTTACCATGGTAACCATTTTTAAGTGTTCATTTCTGGGGCATTAACACATTCACACTGTTGTGCAACCATCACCACCATCATCTTCAGAACTTCTCATCTTTCCCAGCTGAAACTCTGCCCATTAAACAACTTCCCATTATCCCCTTCCCCGAGCTCCTGGCAACCTCTATTCATGGTCTGTCTCTATGAATCTGACTACCCTAAGTACCTTCTATACATGAAATCACATAATATTTGTCTTTTTTGTGACTGGCTTATTTCATTCAGCATAATGTCTTCAAGGTTCACTCATATTGCAGCATGTGTCAGAATTTCCTTCTTTTATAAGACTGAATAATATTCCATTTTGTGTGTGTGTGTGTGTGTGTATAATTTGTATATTATATATATAATTTGTTTTACCTATTCATTCATTGATGAACACTTGAGTTGCCTCCAGGTTTTGGCTATTGTGAATAATGATACTATGGAAATAGGTGTGCACATATCTTTTCAAGTCCCTAATTTCATTATTCTTAGGTGTATGTCCAGCAGTGGATGCCACACTGTTTTTACATTCCCACCTAGAGTGCATAGGGTTCCCCCATTTCTCCACATCTTTGCCAACACTTATTAATTCCTGTGCGCATATATATATATATATATATATATATATATATATAGCCATCCTAATGGATGTGAAGTGGTCCCTCAGTACTCTTAACTTAAACATCTTGCTACCTTCTGTCCTCCTCTTTCCCCATTTTACTTCTTTTCTTATTTGGTTATCTCAACACTTCTTTCCCATTTCTCCTGCTTACTTTAGTCAAATAAGAAAGTAATCTTTTCAGATACAATGGGTACATTTTGTTTTATATATAGAGAAAAAAGGTACTCAGCATTTAATAAGACTCTTGGGTTTCTACTAAGGGAAATGACAATAACCAACATCGACTATCCAGAATATTTATACATATAATGGGAAATAATTTTAAGTTTAACGTAATCTCTCTGGACAAGATTAAGTTTGTATCTCTTTAAGAGAGAAGGAAAAGAATACTCCAATCTCTAACAGGGCTCACAGGGGTCTCTAAGGAACACAGTACAACACCCTGTTTCTTGTTTCTCCTGATTTTGATGTTACCAACAGAATAAGGGGGACGTCACTCGCATTTTACCAGGTGTCTGTCACCAGGTGTCTCCTACCACAATCTTTCTCATTGGTCTTGGGCAAGTACTTTCAAAGCCTCATTTTCTTGATATCTGAAATGAGGGTATTAGAGTTTATTACCTCTGAGGTCACTTCCAGTTCTGGGATCCTTTTTAATATGCAATAATCCTCAGTAGTTTTCTACAGTGATAACATTTTAGAAGTCAAAGAGTTAGGCTGCAATCTTGTAAGTAAAAGCAATGTAGAAAGTAAAACCAGTTGAGGCCATTCATTTAAAAAAGAGTTTTCTATTTTATATGGCTTACTGTGGATTGAAAGAGAGATTACATAAAACACACATCAGAACAGAGCCTATATGATTTGCTGTGGTATAAAACCATAGAACTGTTTCATGATGATGTTGATGGTCATGGAAAAATCTGAATTTTATCATCTTTAATCTAGCTCTCTGTCATCCAAAGCCCCATTTGTCAGCAGAGGTGATGGAGTCTGAGTGGTTGCTGGGTTATCTAGAATTCTTGGTTAATGAACATACCAAGCATCCTGGATAATTATAGGAAAGTTATGGGAATTTTAAGTCAGAGGTGAATTTTATTTCCCAAGTGTCTTGGCATTGATTTTTCTTTGACTGTGAGTACAAGACTGCTAACAGTTAGAGTCCCTTGAGCCATAATTCTGATCTGATATGGTTGAAATCTATGGTTGAAATAGTTCAGAAACATTTAAATCACCAATTAATTTGGAGGATTTTTCACTAATTGTCATTTTAATTCACAAAAACATGAAATTCAGTATCCTTTTATTTGTGTTATTTTCATGATGGACTAAAACATATTGTTTATACACTAGGATTTTGGAGTGAGTTGGAAAACCACAACCCTTGGACAAGCCATTCTAAACTTGTCTCAATGTCTGGACTGAAATAGACAATGAATATTTATGGAATGAATGCATGTTTTGTTCCCATTAGACACTCCATATTCTCCTTGTGGTCATCATCGATAAATGGTTCTGGGCAGTAGTTGGTCTCCTTTGGGCCATTTTTGCTTTGCAGAACAGCACTTGCACACATAGTATGTAGCCTCTTTCTACGCTTCTCTGTTTTCCACTCAGAAGGCCCTTCTAAAAGCACATATCTTGAGGATAGGAACATTGCTCTTAGCAGCAGACCTTAGGTTGCAGCCTTATTTTTTAAATGGCTCAACCAAATTTTGACTGAAGTTTTTATGGTTAAAGGAAAAAGAAGCCCCATCCAAACCCCATGCTAGTTAAGGATTCACTTCTCATGCTTATGCCCACTAAAAACACACTGAGCTCTTGTTGGTCCCATGCACTCAATCTAAATCCTTTCCTTGATATTACAAACTCAGGATGTTTTCTAGGATATGAAGAAATACTTTTTGCTAAAGTCTAGGAAAGTCAATGAAGGAAAATTGTGTATTACAAACCTATATTTAAGAGTAGTGTTATACTCTGATATCCTGAATAGAACAAGAATTAAGTGGTTTTCTTTGACTATCATTTTCTCTTGGAGTAAAAATCTCTGTAATCCATCATCCAGAAAACTACTTAAATGATATCACCAGTCCTCTGTTGGCCCAGGGAAGAAGCCACATTGTCTTTTCCTTTTCCTTGTACTTTTCAAGAGAGAATCTGAGTATTTCATGTTGATTGCTTGATTGGCTGCAGAGGGACCCTTTAAAAATACTAAAAAAGAAAGAATCAGGAATCCAGTACAAATCAAACATAAGCTACTATCCATCATGTGCTCAGGGCATTATGTGAGGTTTTTACTCAGAAAGATGTCATTAAAAGTTGCAGAAATTAATTGGTGCCATTGAATGTAATGGCCTTTCCTGCCATAGTTTCTCAAATGTAAAGAAAAATTATGGATAACGTAAATTCCTCGTGGGATTCTTATAGATGCCCGCTTTGTTCTGTTATTGTTTATTGCAAATGTTATTACTGTGATCTATGGCCCTATCATGCTTTGTCTGTACTGGGCTGCTCCTCTGCCGCCCACAACAACCGAGGGCTTTAGTCATAAGCGAAGCCCGTGTTTATCTGGAAATTCTTTGCTTTTATATATTCCAAAAGTGTCTCAAGGTGTTCATTTTGTGTGTTTAAATTTTTATACGAAAACAGATTTGTTCTGATTGATTAAATATTGACTTACACCATTTTTAGAACAACTCTGAATCTTATTTAAGTTCAGGGTTTGTGTTCTGCTTTCCCAGAAGGTTTGGATTCAGTGTAATAATGGCTATTACTTTGTGTGAATCGATGGATCAAGATCTGCATCGATAACAGCATTGGCTTAATTAGTCGTGGTTTAAAAATTTGACTCTTAATTAAGGAGCAATTTTGTATCTCTGAAAAGTTTAAGGAAAAGGAACTTCTTTTTTGCATATTAAATGCTCTCTTATACTGCACAACCTGTAACTCCCTAGCTAAGTTATATAAAATTTTTATCTACCATCACCAAAGGTTAACTTTTTGCTTCTAAATATCTTGAAAACATGTGTGGATGCTTCACTATTCTTTTCTGATTCTATGATATAAGATTCTAGAAATTCATGTAAAGAGACAGGATGCCCCTTGGAACATGTAATGAATAAAACTTACAATTCTAGTTTGCTCATCTTTTTTGTTGTTGTTGTTCAGGTAGAGTGGGAGGGAGAGAGAGGAACAGAGAGAGAGAGAGAGACATCGATGTGAAAGGAACACATCGAGTGGCTGCCACCGCACAACCGACCAGGGCCGGGGACAAACTGCAGCCGAGGTACATGCCCTTAGCGGGAACCGAACCCGGGTCTCTCAGGAACACAGGCCGACGCTCTAACCACTGAGCCAAACCGGCCAGGGCTAGTTTGCTCATCTTTTGATTGTGTTTGGTGAAACTATCGAGTTTTCTGTATTAAACTGTCTAAGACATATGTTCAGAATTTTAATTAGTTGAGATCATTTCAAATGTTGAAAAATCTGTAATAAAAATACACTGCATAAGGGGTTGATATTCATAATATATAGACTACTTATACAACTCAACAAAAGGAAGACAAAAAAATCCAATTAAAAAATGAGCAGAGGGCGCTGGCTGGTTTGGCTCAGCAGTTAGAGCATCAGCCTGTGGACCAATGAATCGCGGGTTCGATTCTGGTCAAGGACACATACCTCAGTTGCAGTTCGTCCCTGGCCCTGGTCAGTTCGTGTGGGAGGCAACCAATCGATGCGGCTCTCTCACATCGATGTTTCTCTCTCTCTCCCTCTTCCTTCATCCCACTCTGATGATAAATGGAAAAATATTCTTCAGTGAGGATTTAAAAAAAAAAAATGGGCAGAGGACCTGAATAAACACTTCTCCAAACAGGACATACAAATGCTCAAGAGATATATGAAAAAATGCTCAACATCTCTAATTACCAGAGAGATGCAAATTAAAATGACTACGTGGTATCTCACACCTGCCAGAATGGCTGCCATCAACCAATCATCAAATAACAAATGCTCACGAGGGTGTGGAGAAAAGGGGGCTCTAGTACACTGCTGGTGGGGATGCAGACTGGTGCAGCCAGTCAGTTTGCCAAAGAAGATGTACAAATGGCAAATAAGGTCATGAAACAGTCATTGGTCGACATGATTAATTATCAGAAAAATACAAATTAGAACCATAAAGAAATATCACTATATATGTGTTAAAATGATAAATGTTTAAAAAAGAAAATAGTAAAATTCTTACCACATGCCAGGCACTAGTCTAAGTACTTTGCAGGTATTATCTTCCTTAATCTTTAAAAAAAAAAAACCTATGAGATGGATGCTATAATTTTTCTCATTTTACACCCGGGATAAGAAGTGGTAGAGCTGGGACTTCCGGTCAAGATGGCGGGTAGGTAAACGCGGCATCTGTCCTCCCACAACCACATCAAAGTTACAACTAAACTACAGAACAACCATCATTCAAAACCGCCTGAAATCAAGCTGAATGGAAGTCGTACAACTATGGAACTAAGGAAAAATAAGCAGCTACATCCAGACTGGTAGGTGGGGCGGAGGTGGTGAGACGGGCTGGTCCCACACCCACGTGTGGCGGATAAAAATCAGGAGGCTCCCGTGGCTGGGAAGGTCCTTCCTGAGGACTGAGGGGTCCCCGTCCCACACCAGGTGCCCCGCTCAGGGTTCCAGTGCCAGGAAGAGAATCCCCATCACTTTTGGCTGGAAAAACCAGCGGAACCGAGGCTCAGGGAGGCTGAAGTGGCTGGAGCCCCAGGCAGCTCCTTAAAGGGCCCGCGCATGGACTTATCGGACTCTCTCCCTCTAAGCTCGGAGGGGAGGCAGCTCGAGGGGCGCCAGAGACATACAGGGAAGAACTGAGCTGTTTGGCACTGGAGCAAGTGCTGGATAAGGGGCTTCCTCGGGGACAAACGTGCTGTCAGAGGCCTTTGTTCCTTTGGTGAGCCCTTCCCAGGGGCGGCAGACAGAAGCCATATCTGGGACTCCAGCAACCTGGCTCACACTGGTAGCCCCGCCCTGGTGTCTCCCTGAGGCCCCGCCCCGCCCCACACAACTTTCAAGCCCACCCAAGCTGTTGCCACTTGCTTAACCATAGGATTGGCCTGTCTTGGATCCTCCTTCAGGTTTTTCCTAAATTCTTTCAAATGAGCAGCACCGGGTCTCAGCGAGCCCCATACCTCTCATTAAGTAATACACAGAAACAAACACAGGGAGGCAGCCAAAATGAGGATACAAAGGGAGATAAGCAACCTAACAGATACTGAGTTCAAAATACTGCTTATAAGGATGCTCAATGAACTTAGTGAGAACCTCAGTGAACTTAGGGAGGGCCTCAAGAGCATGAAAAAGGACAAGTTAGAAATCATGGATACATTGCCCTGGCCGGTTTGGTTCAGCGGTTAGATCGTCGGCCTGCGGTCCTGAGAGACCCGGGTTTGGTTCCCGCTAAGGGTGCGTACCTCGGTTGCAGTTTGTCCCCGGCCCTGGTTGGTTGTCTGGGTGGCAGCCACTCGATGTGTTCCTTTCACATCGATGTTTCTCTCTCTCTCTCTGTTTCTCTCTCTCCCTCCCACTCTACCTGAACAAAAAATGGAAAAATGTCCTCGGGTGAGGATAAAAAAAATAAAAAATAAATTAAAAAAAAAAGAAATCATGGATACACAGTTAGAATTAAAGGAGGCATTAACTGAAATAAAGAATAATTTACACAGCTTCAATAATAGAGTATGTAAATCCAAGGAGCAAACCATCGATTTGGAATATAAGGAAGCAAAAAATCCCCAATCAGAACAGCAAAAAAGAAAAAAGAATCCAAAAAAATGAGGATAGTGTAAGGAACCTCTGGGACAACTTCAAGCGTGCCAACATTCGCATCTTGGGGGTGCCCGAAGGAGAAGAGAGAGAACAAGAAATCGAAAATCTGTTTGAAACAATAATGGCAGAAAACTTTCCTAACTTGGTGAAGGAAACAGACATACAAGTCCAGGAAGCATAGAGAGTCCCAAACAAGATGAACCCCAAGAGGCACACACCAAGACACATCATCATCAAAATGCAAAAGATTCAAGACAATATTAAAAGCAGCAAGAGAAAGGCAGCTAGTTACCTACAAGGGAGTTCCCATTAGGCTGTCAGCTGATTTCTCAAAAGAAACTTTGCAGGCCAGAAGGGAGTGGCAAGAAATATTCAGAGTGATGAAAACCAAGAACCTACAACCAAAATTACTCTATCCTGCAAAGCTGTCATTTAGAATTGATGGACATATAAAAACTTTCCCACACAAGAAAAAGTTAAAGGAGTTCATCACTACCAAACCGTTATTATATGAAATGATGAAGGGTCTTTTTGAAGAAAAAGATAAAATGTATGAACAAAAAAAATGGCAATGAATACATATCTATCAACAATGGAATCTACAAACAAAATGAACAGGAAGAACAGAAACATTCTCATAGATACAGAGAACATTTTGTTGGTTGCCAGTTGGGAAGGGGGTTGTGGGAATGGGTGAAAAAGGTGAAGGGATTAAGAAGCACAAATTCATTGCTAGACTGACAAACCTCAAAGGGAAAGGGGTGGGGGGGGTGGGAAGAAATAAACCAAAGAACTTATATGCATAACCAATGGACACAGACAATAGTGTGGGAAAAGGTGGGAGGGATGCGGGAGTAGGGAGGAGGGGGTCAATGGGGGAAAAATGTGGAACATCTGTAATACATTTTACATCCAACAATAAAGATTTGGAAAAAAAAAAAAAAAAAGAAGTGGTAGAGCTGGGCTTAGAATCAGGCCGTCTGACTTCTGATTTCCCTGCTTTTAACTGTTCTACCTAAGACTCTTCCTTTTAGACTTCTCTCTCACACTACAGGTCTTCTTTCCACAATATTATACATATAACCATACAAAAGATACTTCAAAACTCAGGGTAGTTTTCCAATTTTTGAAGAAAGTTTAATATTAATAATTACGAGCAAATTTTTAATGGTTTCTTTTACTTTCTACAAATAAATTACTTTCCTTTAAAATTTTCTTAGAATTAATCAACGTCCATTCGATAAAAAATGGTCTTCATATTTCAAAGTTCAATGAAATGTTCTGGGATAATTCAGAAATATACTACATTCAGAGGTCTAAAAAAAATCTTATTTTAAATAAACCAAAGAACTTATATGCATATATGCATAACCAACAGACACAGACAACAGTGTGGTGGAGGCTTGGGGGTGGGGGGGGGAGCGGAGCTGGGAGGAAAAAAGGAAGGGGCATCTGTGATACTTTCAACAATAAAAATAAATAAATAAAAATCTTATTTTTCTAGAGAATGATTCTCTTAAATGGTAATAAAGAGTGAGGAAACTCTCTTAATTTTAGGTTGATAAGAAATAAACATTCTCAACTATTTTCTTGTTATATGGGCACAAAATAAATGACTTTTTATTGTTCTACTAACTTGAGACTACTAAGAAGGTACAAATTTTAAGAAAGCAGTTATCGGGGATAAAATAAAATATGAATCTTTCTGACTCTTAGATTTTGTCTCGATATCACATCCTGATTTGGGCAGAAAGAAAGGTGTGAAAACTTAAAGCCAAGATTGAAGTTTGAAATTATAACACCTAAATAAACTAATAAACCCTGGCAGTTTGGCTCAGCAGTTAGAGCGTTGGCCCACAGACCAAGGAGTCATGGGTTCGATTCTGGTCAAGGGCACTTACCTCTGTTGCAGTTTAATCCCCAGCCCTGGTTGGGGTCATGTGGGAGGCAACCAATTAATGTGTCTCTCTCACACTGATGTCTCTCTTTCTCTCTCTCTCTCTCTTCCCTCTCCCTCCCATGCTATCTGAAAATCAATGGAAAACGATCCTCGGGTAAGGATTAAAAAAGAGAGAGAGAGAGAAAATAAACTAATATGGTTGTCTATATTTTAGGTTAGTTCTTCTTGTTAGCAGCTAAATTCAATGGTGCTGAGCTTTTAAATAAGCTCTTCAAATGAATGCATCAGTTATTTCATAGTAGCCCATAGTAATTGTAAAGACTACTGTTCTCTTAGGTATGGCCCTCACAATGGACACCTAAGAGTTTCCTTAATAATAGAAACCTACACATATAAAATAATGCTATATTTCCCTTCATAAAGAGGAGTCTTTTAGAACACACTAAGCACACTTTGACTCTTCTGGCTGAAACTAAATTGAAGGGATTACAAGTTAGCCAACTGTGAAATCAACACTTTTTGCAAGCATTGAATTTCTGCAAGAACTGAATGCAAACCTCATATGATCCTTTGGGCTCTCCTCCAACATATCCTATTAGCTACTGGGCTTGGGAGAGTACATGTCTCCTGGGTGTGGCTGAGTTGGTCTAGTATATCTGAGACTCTCGAAGCTTGGTGTGTGTCCCAGGACAAACTAGAAACTCAACCCTCATGTTTAGTAGCGGCATTTCTCTTGCCAAAATAAGCACCACCATGCTTTCCTACTCACCAGGTCAGGAGCCCTCTACGCCTGCCTGCTGCTGCTCTGACTCCTGATACCCCGCTCTTCCCATCCCGGGAGAGGAGGAACAGACCTGCAGCATGAGCTCTATACACTTTCATTTCCCTTCTTGTCCCTTCTTTACTACCCCGTTTCTCTAGCCATATGCAGTAAAATTTCCTTTCTAATATACTATCAGCCACTCTTCAGAATTAGTAACATCACGAATGTTATCTGTCCACTGCAGACAATGTGGGTCAAGCTAACATCTGCACCGACACCTGAAGGGATGCTTGTCTTGGGCGTCTTCCAGGGGCCATTCCGTATCATGTGGATAATACCGTCAACTATACCTCCAAAGAGGAAAGAGCTTCTGGCTGCCTACCTACTCACATATTATCATTTTGCGTTAAAACATTTTTAGAGTTTTACACATTTTAGAAAAGTTTTAAAAGCATTTAATCCCAGATAGCTAAAACTTAGATTTGTAGCTCATGCATCAAATAAAAATCCATGTCTTGCCTGGCTGGTGTGGCTCAGTGGATTGAGCATTGGACTCATGGCTGGAGAGGTCCTGGTTCAATTTCCAGTCAGGGTACATGCCCAAGTTGTGGGCTCAATCCCCAGTAGGGGGCGTGCAGGAGGCAGCTGAATAATGTTTCTCTCTCTCTCTCTCATATTGATGTTTCTATTTATTCCTCTTTCTAAAACATCAATAAAAACATATATTTTTTAAAAAGATCCATATGTCTTAATAGTGCTTTTTCTGGATATTCTTAATTTATCAGAAATTTTTGTAAAAAATTCAGATCTTTCAATTGTCTTGGAAATCTGGGAGCTCTGACAACATTGTCCGTGCATTCCATCACGATAACTGTCCACGGGGGCTGAGCCATGCTGCCCCCCACATGCTCCCACAGTTCCTCATAGTCTCCCAAGAGAAGAAGTGAGTTTTTGCTGCCTTTTGTCATTTTATGGCTTAACCTTCTGCAAGTTGCCTGGCTTCTGTAGGCGTCTGAGTTTGCAACCTTTGGCTGTAATTATTCATATTCAGATATGAATAATTAGGTCAGTTCAGTAAGGGGGTTCTTATCTGGCTTTGTCCACATTCAGAATCAAACTGTTGGTGCCCATAACCGGGTGGTATCTGCCCTGTTTCACACAGGGATGTGGAAAAATTAGAAGAGTCTGTGAATTCCAGAGTATAAAATTTAAGAAGCCCTAGCTGGTTTGCTCAGTGGTAGAGCATCAGCCCACGGACCAAAGAGTCGTGGGTTCAATTCCAGCCAAGGGCATGTACCTCGGTTGCAGTTCAGTCCCCGGCCCTGGTTGGGGTCCTGGGGGAGGCAACCGGTCAATCTCTTTCTCTCTCTCTCTCTCTCTCTCTCTCTCTCTCTCTCTCACACACACACACACACACACACACACACACACACACACACACACTATATGAAGATAAATGGAAACCAGTATCCTCTGGTGAGGATTAAAAAAAAAAAAGAAAATTAAAAAAATAAAAGATGTGTGAAGAATGACTTATTGAGTACGGCACTGTACATTGCATAAGAGCAATGTACTTACCTATGAATACAATAAGTATTAAAACCTTTTTTGGGTTCTGGACACATTTGAAAGTGTTTCCTGGGGGGGGGGGTGCACATTTATATAATAACATCACATAACTTTCTAACAATTTTAAAGGTTCCTGAGGCCATTGAGGAAAACTCGAGGTTCACAGGTCTCAGGTATGAACCCCATGCTCTAAAACACGGTACAGAGGAGCTGATGTCAGATTATCTTTCCTTTCCACTAAAGAGGCTGCAAATGAACCTTCACCCAGTGTGACTAGTAGTCTGATTCAGTCCACATCCTCCTTTGTGTCCAAGATTTGGTCTCTCTGCCTTTTGTTTCATATTATCGAACTTGCTTGTGCACTTAGTCAAGACGTAGCCTCGGCTCCCCGGGGACCATCCACAGAAGGCTACGCTGCTTCCAGTGTTCGCTGCAAGGCCGTGCCACCACCCCTCACTGCACGATGAGCCCCTCCACAGGCCAGCATGGAGAGAGATTTTATCATCTCAGCTTGGAGCCGAAGCTAAGGATAGCTCTGTGGACATCATGCACTTCCTGAGAGATGCTGTGTAGCATCCCCTTAGTAGCAACAGCTCTAATTTGGCTGCTGAATTACACTCCACTTAGCATCCATCTGGATTACACACAGGTAGCCTTGGATAGGTGCTTCCTGAAACAGCGACTGAGAAGCACAGCTACTTCGTCTGTCAGTTTCTGTGAAATGCAGCGACCCTCGCACTGGTTTGTGGCTTTGCAATTGTGTCATGATGTATCCAGTGGTGCCACACTGAATCCTCAGTCCACAGCTTTCCTACTGACCAATGCCCTGGTCTCTTCTCATCCTGGTATCTGAATTTTAGCACTGTAGCTAGGCAAATGGGCTCTGAGAGCCTAGAAAAAAATTACACAAATAAATAATTCTTTAAATTTTCGACAACATATTTTCCCTTAAGCTCTTGTTCCTTTAGAAGACTGCTGCCTAGCAATTCTGTATGAAGTAAATTACAGAGAAAAATCATGAAAAGGTCTTAGAAAAAAAATTTTTAATTTTTAATGTAGTTATATTTTCCCTGAAACATCAAGCCGTTGCTCCAGCACTGTAACCTCTTGCTCTGTGAGAGAGCTGACGTAGCTTCTGTTCGAAGATGATGCCTTTTGAAAGGTCATGGCCAATATCGAGGTTTCTTCATGGACTCAAGAATGCCTGTGTTTTTGATGTTTAGCAGGCCTGATAAGCAGACAGAGGAGCGTGATAAATGGGTATCATGGGAAAGTGATAAGAATCCAGAGGTTTGGCATGAGTCATGTCCTCATCCATACAAAAGTGAAGATTCTCTTATCTTCCCTCTTTAATTTCTTAATTACAAAAGAAAAGTTCCTGTCTAAACAGAGAGAGTTAGCAAAACATTTTGTGACTGTTGTCTGATATCAAATATTTTGCTCTAAGGTCTTTTTCTTGTTCAAGTTTTGTTGCTGTTGTGTTGTTGTGGTGGTGGATAGGGGTTTTAATAAAAGATAACATTCCCTATTAAATATTGACATTGTTTTCCTTTCATAGAAACACTTCATTACGGAAGTAGCAATAAGCAAAAATTGCCATTGAATGCAGGCATCGGGAACACACTGTGTATGTAAAGATCCAGGCTCCTCCCTCCCTCCCTCCCCTCTCCCTCTAACCCAGCCCCATTGCATAGTATGCTCATTACCCCTCTGCCACAATTCTCAGCTTGCACACAAATGTGCATTCTAATGCACACCTGCCCCCTCATGCTTCCCTCCTGCTCGTGTTGCAGAAGGAAAGGGTTTGAATCCACTGTTACTGACCATTATTCTCAGGTAGCAAATGCTTCCCTGGCACAAGGGTCTTGGCAGAGAAATGTAGAAAGCATCGTCGGTCCTGCACGGTATCTGTGCCTCTGAGCCTCACACGGTTCCCTCATCCCTTCTCTCTTCTGGCCACTGGCTGTCTAAATCACACTCCCTGCTGTTCCCTCCTTTGTGAAAAGTCCTCCCTTCTCTTTGGCTGAAATTGTTCATGTCCTTCTCTGTTCTCCAAGGCACCATCGTTCTTTAGCAATAGATGAAGGAGAAGAGCATGGATTCCAGGGTCTTCGGATCTGTTAAAATTCTGGCTCTGCTATTAATTAGCTATGTGGTCTTGGGCACATTACTTTACCTCTCCAAACATCTAATTTTCTCATCTGTAAAATGGAGATGGTAACAATTATTTATAGGACTGCCGTGTTAAGTACACGAGATAAAATACATGAAAATGCCTGTGACAATGTCTGGCACAAAGTAGTACTTGATCAATGTTAGCTCCTCCATAAACATTTCACTAGTAGGGACATGCATCTCCCTGCAACCAAGTCCCACAAGGTGACTTATGATAACGCTATTACATGGATATTAAATTGGCCATTTAAATTATAGAATATAAGAAAACAATGGGTCTGTTTGTTTCTTGTCTGTACAGACTGTACACGCTTCTGTCTTTGTAGTTAGAAAAATGGAGAGAGGCAAGCACGTGTACGGCTTGGCCACCCGTCACGTGAACTCCCTCCCACGACCTGGGTGTGTTCCTCACCAACACATAAGCCGTTAATGTTTTTCCTGGCACAATTTAGATCCACTGATGAAGAGAGATCTTATATCCAAGTTATCTATTCTCTCACAATATTTAGCTACCAACAGCCTGTGGTTATCCTCTGGACTGCTTTGAGATTGCACTGTAGCTGGTCATTTGCACATCCATTTCATCCTCTAGTATGTGAGCTTGTGAGGTCATGTCATGGTCTTCTCTGTTTTCTCCGCAGCTTCTAGCACGGCGGTCTGTACACAGTGGCTGACAAATTGCTCTACCACTCCTCTAAAGGAAAAGACTCAAAGCAAGTGTGTTAGTTGTTCAAGTCCAAGTATGTTGGCATAGAAGAGACTCTTCTAAACAGGGAAGAGTCAAGTTTGCTTAAAGATGTCAAGCTTTCTCTTTTTAAGTGTACTTCTCTGGTTTGCTCTATATTTATTCCATTAAAAGGTGGGTCTAGCAAGTCTAGAGTTAGTCCTCCTGATCTTTTAGGACCCAAGTCCCCATCCAAGCTCTCTACTTATTTTTCATGTGACTTTAAGAAAGCCCCTTACCTTTTCTAAACGACCACATCTCCATTATAGCCAACTCTCTCCTTTTAGCGATGGTTTCTAAGATCTCTTCATTCTACACTTGGTGGCAAGCATGGAAATCCACCTCATGGGTTTGAGGGATGCTGCCGAGCATGGCTTGACAAGGGCCCCTCACCTGAAGCTGCTAGGGAGTCACACCAGATGTTTCTGTGGTGGGCAGCCAGTGAGTGCGTGACTTCCACAGACCCGCAGGGGCCTTAGGGACCTTCTCCTCCTACAAGCAAGAGTGACAGAGGCTGCTGCCCCACTGTGGTTGACAAGCCCACCCAGCTTGTCTGGTGGATCCTTAACTAAACTCAGATTCAGAATCTTCTCTGATGGGTCCAGAGAGAAATCAGAGAAGTCAGGCTTGTTCTGTAGTATGAGAAAACAATAATTAAAAGACTTGCTCTGGCTGGTGTGACTCAGGTGTCTGGGCATCATGCTGTGCACGGAAAGGTCGCCATTTCAACTCCAGGTCAGGGCACGTGCCCAGGCTGCAGGCTCAGTCCCTGGCAGGGGCATGCAGGAGGCAGCTGATTGATTTTTTGCTCTCCCATTGATGTTTCCTTCTCTCTCCCTCTCCCTTCCTTTCTCTTTTTCAACAACAACAAAAAAGACTTAATCATAATTACCCTGGTTCGGTGTATTTTCTAATGTGGTGATAACATTCTGTGACTTGTCAATAAAAACACAGAGACTTAATACAAGCTAGTTTTCCCGGATCATCTAGTCCCCCTAAATGAAAAGTATTATAGCCAAAACCGAGCCAGTTTTTGGCACATTATAAGCATATTATAAAGTTTTACTGTTGAAACAAAGAACACACACTCTTAACCCTGTTTTTATCACCTAAAAGTTTACATGCTTCAAATTCTTCTTCATGTGGCTTCATGTGGTTTTATCTTCATTTTAAACTGGGACCTCTTTATTTTCCCTATAAAAGTCACTTCTCGACATACTCTTTCTTTAGGGTAGAATGGTGCTGGGTTTCTTTCTTAAAACATTTATACCGTTTACTTTTATATTGCATAGGTCCTTAACTGGGTGAATAAAAATATTGCATGCAATTCTTGGTTCTAATTTGAAAACAGAACACATTTTCTAAGGTAGTAAAAAAAAGAAGTATGGAGGTGAGTGTAGAGAGATGAGCAACCTGTATATAAATGGTCACTTTGGAGACGCAGAAAGAGAGCACTTTGCACCGTAATTATTCAGATTTCTTTAGTCTCCTTTCAAACCAAGATTTGTTTACTAGAGGCATTACGATTTAGTGAGACAAATTAGACTAAACTTTTTTTATCTCGGGTGGTTTGCACATGCACTGATTGAACTAGTATTTCTTCCAAAGATTTCCTGGGAAGATAAATGAACAGAAGGAGCAATTAGGGTAAGGAAAAACTAAAGATTGGCTGACATGATTTAAGTTTACCACTAAGGCAGTTTGTCATTTTGTCTCTATAATCTCTATCAGAATTGACTAAAACAGTAAACATAAATCATTATCCTAATTTATTTCACTACACTGTGGTCTGGAAAAAGAAGATTTCAATTTTTTTTTTTTTTTTCTGGGAGGCTGGGGATTCAGGCAACCACTTTAAACTAATTTTCATTTATATATTAGGGAGAAATGAGAGAAGCACAGATGAGCACCTCAGTTCCTTAAAACAGTATTTTCAGTGGCGAGTCAAGTTCTTTTTACAAACATGGCAAAATAACTATGGATCAGGCATTAAAAGCAGCTCAACATTGATTTTATATATATATATATTTTTTAAGCAAAAATTAATTCTTAAGGTAGAGATGTCATCAAATATGCTGCCAACAGTGATTTCTCAAATAGCAGTTAATAAGCCTTTAAGCTTTTATCTCTGAAGAAGTCTCTGTGACCAGAGTCAAAACTTCATAAACTGAGAGTTTTTTGTTTTTTTTATCTTCACCCGAGGACATTTTTTTGTTTTTTGTTCAGATACAATGGGAGGGAGAGAGAGGAAGAGAGAGAAAGAGAGAAACATCAACGTGAAAGAGACACATCAAGTGGTTGCCACCCGCATGACCCAACCAGGGCCGGGGACAAACTGCAACCTAGGTACATGCCCTTAGTGGGAACCAAACCCTGGTCTCTCTGGATCACAGGCCGATGCTCTAACCACTGAACCAAACCAGCAAGGGCATAAATTGAGAGTTTTTATGAGATCAACACTCTTAATAATTAGGACTGGATATAGAACGCAGCATTGCTGACTCACCTAAACAAAAGCATCATCAACATGCCCTGAGACATATGATTCATTTGGCTACTTGAACAAAAATGGGGCCATTGGTTAACTTACGGAAGTAGGGTATTGTTTTTGTGTTATTATATTTTTAGGTTAAATTTTTTCTTTTGACGATAAGTGTAACTGTAAACCTATTACAGATAAATAATTACTTCTGAAGTTTTCATATAGTTTCTAATATTTTTCATGTGTCTGTATATATACTTATGAATATATATGTATAGGTACATATATATACATACATGTATATTTTCTGCTATAATAAATATGAAGTTAAGGTTATTATTAGAAGTATGATTATCACAATTTTCTTCAGAGTGTCAAGAAATTTTGAAGCTGTAAGCAATACACACAACTCACTCTTCTAAGTGTTTTATTGAGTATCCTCTCCATCAAACCCTTCTTGTGTTCAAGGGAATTACAACCATGGATATAAAGTAAGATGTAAACATAAATGACTATAGTATAAGGCAGAGTCTTGAGTGCTCTTAGGCTGGTAACGGGTGGAGATCACATTTGACTGCAGTCATTGGGGGAAAGCCGACCAGTGGGATGTCAGCTGGGGCAGGTCTCATGGGGTTGATATAATTTCAGAAATTCTTCCAAGGCCAAACCAAAAGTAGGAGCAATAGCACAGGGGATGAAGTTTGAGACACTTCTCAGGAACGAAGGGGAACATTGGCTATGCCAGGACTCAAAGGTTTGTCACTCCTGGGAGTTACCAGGAGCATGAAGGTAAGATTGGTTAATATTGGATAAAAATTCCTACCTAATTTAACCAGTTTGTATGGGAAGGGGTGGGGATAAACATGATCTCAGGTTTAGCTTGGAAAAAGTGGGACTCCTGCTGAAATACAACACACACACACACACACACACACAAATACGTAAATAAGTTTTTTAGCCATCGAGTAAAACATTGGAGAGTATTAACTCTGAAAACAATGTTGGACCACACTTGTCAAGAGCCTTGAATGCCAAGCTAAAAGGAGTTCTGAACTTTATTTAGGGGAGGGAAGGGAGCGACTGAAGATTTTTACATAAGGGAGTGAGAGTTTTAAACTGGGCTTCAGGAAGATTAATCTGGCAACAGGGCTTGATATTAAAGTAGCTAAGAATCTATTTTCAGTAGCTTTGAAAAAAGACTATAAACTTTTTAACTAGGATGGTGATTGTAAGACATAAAAGAGTAAATGGTTGCAAGATATATTGTGGGTATAGAATCAGGACCGAATTATGCAATAGGTCCAAGGCAAATCACAGACCAGAAGAAGGCTGCCATGATTACTCAAAATACAACTTCAGGTAAAGACGAAGATTTGGGGAGGATAATAAATTCACTTTGGAACACTGAACTTGAGTCAATGTTACTGCACATAGATAGAGATGTCTAACAAGTAATAAAAATTACTAGATAGAGATAGGGTATATGAAATATGGGGCTGGTCATTTTTATGTTTATTGAATTTACTTAAGATCTGCCTCTTTCTAAAAGGAAAAGCAAAAAAAAAATGAACTAATATTGTGAGCTCTGATTCAGTGCCTACATCATGCTGAACACTTTACATGTTATCTCATTTAATTATGGCAACAATCCACCAGGAGATATTATTAGCCACATTTTACAGTGAGAAAATTCTCAGTGGCTTAGGTAAGCTCTATCTGGTTTCAAACCCGTAAGACAACTTGTTATCTCTGAAGAGTTAGCTTACAAAGAAAAATTTTAGGTCATCTGTTTAGTTATCTAAGCTTTAATAGACTCTTCAGCACCAAGGTGGTTATTTCACTATATCTTCACTAATTTCCTATAAATCTACCAGTATGTATGTGACACAAACTTATTGTCTTTATTTTTTTCATTACAGATTCATTTTAAAGAATCACATAAAATTTTGTGACTCAAATAAATTCATTTTTTGAAACGACACAAAACCTGTTTCTTTAAGAAAAGTCAGCATCTTCTTTATTCATGTGTAAATACTGAGGGCCTCCTGTGCCTCCGAGAGAAATGAAGATGGAAGGCAGGATGCCTCTCACCGGGCAGGAGTGACCCCAGCCAAGGCCAGGAAAACAAGTGCTTTGCAGAATATTTTGGAGATAAAACATTCAGTTTGTTTATTGTTCTATACCTATAGCTCTCGAATATGCTTAGTAAAAATATATCACATATTATAAGTTTTATAAAGCACACATTTGGCTAACTACTATTTATTAATCTTGCCTTTATGGTAATTAATGAACAAAAAAATCCTTCAGAAAGGCTATCATTAAAACTATAAAAGAGCCCTGGCCGGTTTGGCTCAGCAGTTAGAGCGTCGGCCTGCGGTCCAGAGAGACCCGGGTTCGGTTCCCACTAGGGGAACGTACCTCGGTTGCAGTTTGTCCCCGACCCTGGTCGGTCGTGCGGGTGGCAGCCACTCGATGTGTCCCTTTCACATCGATGTTCCTCTCTCTCTCTCTCTGTTCCTCTCTCTCCCTCCCACTCTACCTGAACAAAAAAATGGAAAAATGTCCTCGGGTGAGGAAAAAAAAAAAAACTATAAAAGAAAAATGTGTTCAGAAAAATTAAAATTTGACTCTAATATCAATGAAAGATACTAATTTAAAAAGTTATATACGTATATGTTATACTTTTTTTGTTAATCCTCACCCAAGGATATTTTTTCCATTGGTTTTCAGAGAGAGTTGATGGGAGGGAAGGAGAGGGTGAGAGAGAGAGAGAGAGAGAGAAAGAGAGAGAGAGAGAGAGAGATTGGTGTGAGCAAGATACATCAATTGGTTGTCTACCACACATGCCCAGACTGGGGCCTGGGATCAAACTGGCAACTCAGGTACATGCCATTGACCGGGAATCAAACCCGAGACCTGTGGATGCATGGACCAACTCTGTAACCACTGTGCCACCCGGGGCCAAAGCTGTACTTATTCTTATTTTCAAAGCTGCACAATTCACACACAGGTTATACAGATATATACAAGTGCTATTTTTTCCCCTTCTTTTTTTCTTTAAGTCACATTTTCCTTTTTTTTATTATCCTCACCCGAGGACATTTTTGCACTTATCCTCAGATAGAGTGGGAGGGAAAGAGGGAGGAAGAGAGAGAGAAACATCGATGTGAGAGAGACACATTGAGTGGCTCCCACCCACGTGACCCCTGCCAGGGCCGGGGACAAACTGCAACCGAGGTACGTGCCCTTAGCGGGAACTGAACCTGGGCCTCTCTGGTCCGTGGGCTGACGCTCTAACCGCTGAGCTAAACAGGCCAGAGCTTAAGTCACATTTTCCATGGCAGTTCTCGGTCTCTTTTGTTTTCTTAGATGGTCTACTTCTCACTCCCTAAAGAGGAAGTCCTAGAGGGTAAGGGTAAGGGAGGTGTAACAAGTCAGATTTCTATGAGCTAGAAAAAAATCTCCATCAGGAAAACTGATTTGACTCCTAATTAATGTAGTGTCAGAATGCCCCACAAATTGCAGTGTGGATGCTTGGCCCCATCCCATCAGCCCCCGGATGATCATTTGACCCTGCCTTTCTTCACTAAGAACTGTAACACATCAACCTCTTCGGAACCCCTTGCATCTATGAGCAGGAACACGGTGACTACGAGGATGAGTAACCAGTACAAGGGCCAACACATGGAATTCTAGTTTCAACTCTGCCCCTATCTCATCATGGAATTAGATCACCAGTACATATGGCCTAAATCACACTTAGCTCCTAATAATACTGCTTATCCTTAAGATGAACACAGGTTGGGTACATGAATCTATGGATCAAAGATGTTTTTAATCCATATTCTAGTCCTAATTCCTATGGCACCAAATTCCTATTGCTTATTTCAACAGCAAGACCAAATCTTGCATGCTGAGAACAGTCTAAGAGAGGGACTTATGGAAACATTAGGCCTGGTATATGGTACCTGAATTAGAAATCAATAAATGTTTTCAGATTTTGAGTTCTAAATAATTTTAAATGAGTCCCTCAAACAGGTAATAATTTGACAGGTTCTGATTTTCCTAATACCAACCCAGAATCCAAGAAGGGTGCGTGCAAATTCAAATCTAAACAAGAGTAATTAATGCTAAACATTGTCATGAACTAAAACTTTCCAAACAAGAAACCCTGGTATATGGTCAATATGTCGTAACCAGCTGATCCCTACAACTCTTCACTTTGAATCATAGAAATCCTGCAACTAGTTCTCATTCATTTCTTGCTTTGGCTTAATAAAATTGTTACCAGGGACTTCTTGTTACATTTCATTTTCTAAGTCTGTGCTGAACTTTCTTTTTTACACAATAAACATCTCACTCTTACTAGCAAGCTAAGCCTCTGAATTTTAATTATATTTGTCCTCATCTTACCCTATCAACCCTGTGGGCAGTAAAACAGTAAATCTTAACTTTTTGGAAGTTACAAACCCTGCGAGACTCTGACAAAAGCGAAGACCCTAGTTCTAGGGAAACGTGAACACACATACCTGTATTTATGATAGCCATACAACAGGCTTTGCAGTTTCCAACTCTATCCCTTGCAAGCTGCAATGTCATCATTTGTTCAGACAGCATATTCAACCTGTAAAAAGCTATCTGGGCCCGTGAGTTGGTTGTAAATAAGAACTTTTGCATTACATTTTCCCTGAGTTAAGAGTATTTTTTAATGTCAAAAAATCCTCATAAAGGACCTAATCCTGGAGTGAGGTAGGTGGAAAGAGATATTTTACATGTAAGCTGGCTATGAATATTTTACTAAATAATTTCTTCATGATTTTTTTATAATTCCAGTATAGTTTTTTTTTTTTTTCAACATGATTCTAGCCAAACTTTTAGAAACAGCTATCAATCTGGTATCTAGACACTGATTATCTCTAATGAGGGATGGAATCATCTGATGCCTAATTGAATGCAACCCCTGAACGTTATGAAAACTGTTATCCATCCTTGGCGATGGAAGTTAGCAATATGTCACCTTCTCTACAACATACTATTATGTTTTTTTAATATGTTCATGCCATAGAATTGCCTTTCTTTTGCGTAGATGTGTTTTTGGTCTGTATATATACCGTTGCAACACTCAGTATCTTAAAATTTGGAGCAATGTGAATTTTTGGTAATTCTCTTTTCAAACATAGTTTGGATCACAATCAAATAAGTATGGTTCTAATGACAAACTCACTAAAACAAAAACACTATCAAGTCCCAGCTAACAGCCAAATTAAGATGACTTCATTATTTAAAATTTCAGTCTTGACCCAAATATTGTTTTCTATGGCAGTGACTTTCAACCTAGTAGTTGCAACCTCAACACTTGAGATGTATGCCCCTTGCCCAGGTCACAGCGGGAAATCTCATCTAGCTTGGTGATGGTGAAGGGCGGAGGAGGGACCACAGCTGAGAATCACTACTCTGTAGTAAAATATTTTCTTTTTTTTTTTTTTTTTTTTTTTTTTTTTTTTTTTTTTTTTATCCTCACCCGAGGATATTTTTCCATTTTTTGTACAGATAGAGTGGGAGGGAGAGAGAGGAAGGGAGAGAGAGAGAGAAACATCGACGTGAAGGGACACATCGAGTGGCTGCCACCCGCACGACCAACCAGGGCCGGGGACAAACTGCAACCGAAGTACGTGCCCTTAGCGGGAACCGAACCCGGGTCTCTCCGGACCGCAGGCCGACGCTCTAACCGCTGAGCCAAACTGGCCAGGGCGAGTAGTAAAATATTTTCTTTTGGTCCATATCATGTTGTAACGTATTGGCTGATCATGAAAGGAATTTCACTCTTTCACTATGACCAAAAGAGAAATGAGGTAGGGTATCGCTTCAATTATAGTAGGCCATAATATATTTGTGGTAGGGGGATAAAAGTGTTTCCACAAAAAAAAAAAAAAAAATGTGGTTTATGTATCAAGAAATGTAGTGGATCATTCTTAACTTACGACTATATATACTATGTCTTTATAATTATTTGTAAGTGATCTATTGGAGTCCATACACAGATCTGTTTCCAAGTAGGACATACCTTACAGAGTTTGGAAATAAGCTGAAAAAACAAACACCCTCTGAACAGAAGTCAGGATTAAGTCATCCATGTACAGAAATACCTCCCTGGGAGATGATATGTAAATCTGTACCTGGGAAAACTAGGTAGTCTTTCAATCCAGTTCAGTCTCTGAGACCAGGATGTAACTTAATCACTCAGTTATTTGGTAACATGTCAGGCATGAGGAGATGATAAATGGGAACTGGAAAGGAAGAATTGATCAGTTTTTTTTCCCCTCCGTCCTGGCTACTGGAAAGCTCAGGTTCAAATTTACAAAGAACCTCTGCCAAGCATACAGGATTTCATAGACTAGTATTTTTCATGCAAACATCAAGTTATCAAAACCCCCCAAACACACACACACACACACACACACACACACACACACACTCTTTTTTCCTTCTTGGATCCCATTTTCTTATTTAAAATTTAAAAATCATATAATAATTTATTGTGTGTATTATTATAAACACTTTAAAATTACATATTAAGATGATAAACATTTGTGCTTATCTGACTTTGTACAGGAAGGAGGGTTCTCTAAAGAGCAGATGTGAGGGTTTCTGTAAGGTGACTCTCCAAGTATCTGACACTATCACATCCCTGGAGGACCTGAGCATTTAAGACTCTCAAGCTTGATTCCAATGACATTATCATCTTGCAGCTTCCTACCTGGCCTCTATTCCTGAGCAGCCTTTGGACACTGATCCACATGTCCCCATAAGACAAATTGCGCTGAGCGGAAGACACGAGGATTCCGGTATGCTTGGGCTAATTTTCTTTGTAGATGTTCAAGTTCACATTCCAGTCTATTTGTTGGTCTCTTCTGAGTTTGATTCACATAGACAGTCCTCTAAAACCTTACCAGTTTAGTGATCTGGTGGACTTCGGTTGATTATCATATGCAGGTAATGAATGGTCCCTGAAGCCTTTGGTATGCACCCTACAGCCCTGCCCTCCAGGGCTCCAGAGCAGCCAGACACTCAAAAACACCACTGCACCTTTATATTCATGATTCATTATCAATACATTTTGAAATGCCCTTCAACTTGAATGTTTCTCAGCACAAAATCTACTACTATGCCATTGATGAGGAAAATGGTGTGACTTACCCCAGACACCAAAAGTACAAAGCACTTGTGTTTAGGTCTGAACTCTACCAACGTAGCTCAGTCTCTGGCCTTTTCCTTTCTTTGCAAAAACCTTATTTATTTTGGGCTCTTTTGAAATAATCCATCAGATGCTTTTGACTAGTAGGCTTGTCTGTTTATTTATTCCCTCATCTAATAAGCATGTATTGAGCACCTACTATATGTTAAATGTGGTGCTGAGCATTAGATCCTGCCTTATGGAACAAAAAGTCTAGTGAGGAATACAGATGTTTTTAAAGCACACAGATAAGTGTGTTTTTACACATTGTGATAAGAGACATGGGGGAGGGGGGTGGATGCTAGCCCTGGCCGGTTTGGCTCAGTGGTTAGAGCATTGGCCCTCAGACCAGAGAGACCCGGTTTGGTTCCCACAAAGGGCATGGACCTCGGTTGCAGTGTGTCTCCGGCCCTGTTTGGGATCATGTGGGTGGCAGCCAGTCGATGTGTCTCTCTCTCTCTTCCCCCCCTCTCCCTCCAGCTCTATCTGAAGATAAATGCAAAAATGTTGTCAGGTGAGGATTTTAAAAAAAGGATGCTAAAGTAGAAACTAAGGGAGAGTACTGGTGTCGGGTTGTACAGCCAGAGCACACCCTCTGCCACACCAATAAATCACCTCTCAACTGGGGGACACAGGTGCCCTTTTTATTGGGATAGAACAAGTTAATGCCAGTTGTCCCAGCATAGTTATTAATAGAGCCTCCTTGCCACTAAAAATATCTTGGTAGAGATAATAAATTATAGGGTTACACTAATTTTAAACAAAGTGGAAACTTAGTAAACTGCTAGGTCCTCTGAGGGATAATGACTCTTAAGTACTTTGGAAAACATCCTGAGGTGAAGAGAAGCATTAGTAGTGTAATGGGCTGAGATTAACTTCGTTCCTGGCTCGATTTCAGGGGGAAAAAAATCACAGCTTCAAACATAATGCATTTAAGAGCATGAAATCAATGTTGAGTGAAGAGAAATGAAGAAAGGACTCTTCAGTAAATAAAACTTGAACTCTTTCAAGACTGTGAAGACAGAATTAGCATAAGAGAAAAACCCTAAGCCTTCAGCATAATGGAAACCTAGAAACTTTTCGTGTGAAAGCAGACAACAGCATGTAGTCATAAAACATCTCAAGTGAAGGGACCTTGGAAACAGTTCATACAGCTCCCCCATCTTACAGTAAATGATGCCATGGGACATACATGTGAATGGCGCACTTGGAGGCTGAGAATCACATGATGCGAAAAACAAAGACTGTGGACACAGGCCACCTGGGCTACAGGTGCAGTTCCTCGGGCACGTCAGTTATTTTCTCTGCACCACAGTTCCTTCTCACTGAATCCCAGAATCAAAACACCCTGCCTACACTCTCCCAGGGTTGTTGTGAAGATTATAAATAAAGTCATATACACTCTGAAGGGCTGTGCAGATTTAGTTGTTAGTAACATAGTCACTAGCCTAGCCCATGTTCTAAGCAAAAGGTCTAATGCCACCATGAAGTTGTGGCAAGAATTTTCCATTTCCATTCCAGTTGAATAAAAGGAGTCCTGATTTGGATTTTGTAGCTCTCATATTTCGCCCTTCTCTGATCCCTCAAAAATCCATCAAATCAAATACAAATACAAGGTGGTAACTAGGCAATTAACAAAAAATAGGGCTACACACACACACTGGTTTAGGCTGAAGAGGCCATGTCTATAAAAGATAACACATACCATGGATACACAAATGTCTTCCCTTTTAGGATTGGATTACAACAAACCTAAGCAGGTTCAGCAACAGTTGTTTGGAAACAACTTAACACATTTGAAATGAGGAATAGAAAACTGAGAGTGAAATCTGAGCTTGTAAAACGAGCATGGTTATTATTCAGAATAAATAATCCAGCATGAGTTCTGTGAATGGTAGCACTAAAATGGCAAAAACTGGAGTCTTGAAAAGTTCTACACAGATGGCTAGAGTTTTCTTTTTCCCAAGCTGGACAAAAATATTCTTGAATAAATACAGATCTTTCAAAACCTTCACAACAATAAAGTGAATCTGGTAGATATATAGAATGAGTTCAGGTAAGCTAGGCCACACATACAAAAATGTGTACAAATACAGAAGTTTATCTCTTGCTCATGGAAGTATCCAAGCAGGTGCTCCTGGTTGTGGATGGTCCTTCTGCACACAGTGGCTCAGAGTCTCCCTTCTGTGGCTCTGCCTTCCCCTCGGGCCTCACCATCAGTTGCATTCAACTCATTCAGCCAATGAATGGGGAAAAGACTGGAGGAAACACGGGCTCTTTAAAAGCCATGGCCCAGAAGAAACAACACAGCGTGTCCTTTAATTTACTGTCTAGAACTCAAGCTCATGGCCACACGCAACTAACTCCAAAAGCGTCTGGCAAAGGGGTTCTAGTTGGGAAGTAAAGAAGAGCATGAATTTTGATAAACAGTTAGCATTCTCTCCAACAAATCAGATTTCTAGCTGCATAATATTATGCCAGGACCAACAATAGACTGCAAATAAGAGTAAGAAGGAAAATAGGGGCCCTGGCCAGGTGGCTTAGTTGTGGGGAGCATTGTCCCCAATGTTTCTCTGTCACATTGATGTCTCTCTCTCTCTTTTTCTTCCTCTCTCTAAAGTCAATAAAAATTAAAAAAAAAAAAAAAAAACAAGGAAAATAGGCTATGAAATGACCCACCTTCCATTTACAGCTTTCCCTCCCTGCATAGTGCCTAACAGAGCCTGCACAGTTCCTTACAAAGCTGACAAAGCATGAACAATGGGCAGACAGTTACTCCTCTGTGGCAAATTCCTTATGCCTAATGCTTTGCTAACAAGTAAAAGGGATCAGTTTAAGGCATTTTTGGCCATGTGATAGCGTTAGAGAAACGTCTTTGGCCAGATGTGGGCAGATCCATTCCCAGTAACCTCTATAGTACCCTGGAATCCATGAGCTTTCTAGAATTTTTCACTTGAAAAGTTTTTATACACCTTGGCAATGATCTGCAATGAGCGTAATTTTCAACCACAGAGTTTTAGGAACTCTAGACACTGAGACCTTTGGGCCCAAAACCAATTTAAGTTGTGCTCCTACTTCTCTCATCATTCTGGAAGGTGATCCCTGACTAGCCACAAACTACTTTGAAAGTGGAGAAGCCACTGGGAAAGAAGAAAGCCAGGCTTGGCTGCAGGCTCGGTGTTTAACTGAAAGGCAATACCTCAGGAAATTGTGAAACCACCCGCAGTTAAGTAGATGGTGTGAAGATGGAGAATATTATCTAAAAATACAAGACTCTGGCAGAAAAAGTTACTTTTCAGCTATCATTTGTGTCTCTGAGTGTCTGTCTGCTTATTTTTCTCTTTCTCCAAATAAGAAAGAAATTGAATTCCTAGATTTAATCTTTCCTTAACTAGGGTAATAACAGATTTATCATTTTGATCAAATTATACATTTAATGCAAGGGACAGGGTATTTTCAAGAGAATGAATGAAATCATATATCATGGGCTTTAAGCAGAGAAAGAAGGGAAGGAAGTCTGACGGGGTTTTCGGATAAAACATGGCGGGAGTTGAAGGGATGTCAATGGACTGGCCATTTTTGTTGGAGTCAGTGAGGTGCCAGCTTGAACTTTCTCTTAAGTGGGAGTTAGACCCAGATATAGACCTCAAATAGTAGAATATTTTCTGATAAAGCTGGATTGGGAAACACAACTTGGATCTATAACCAGAGTAAGGTTCTTTAAGATTACATACAGCCTGGTTCTGCCTGCCTTGCCCATCCACTTGGAAGGTGGCTGACCTGAGAAGGGTTCCCTAGAGTATCCTGGGAGGGTGTGGAGGGGACAGGAACAGAGGAATGTGGGTATATGAAAAGGAAGGTCAGACATGTGAGAGTTTGGGTAATGACAGGTGACTTGAGAGACTTGCAGTCAACTGTGGAAACAGAGATCAGAGGCAGAATGGATTTGGTCCTGATTTTGACAAGAATTAGGCCTTTATACACAGACTTGAGAGGGTTCAGCTGAGGGCAGGCTGGAGGCACATTAGTCCTGTCTGGTTTTGAGTCCGACGTTGAGGAGGGTAAGTAATAGTCAACAGCAGGGAACAATTAACCAGAAGCATGTGATTTTCACTGGGGGCCATGAGATTGGCAGCAGCAGCTGGCCTTCTTCATAGTTAGCGGTGTTAAAGGAAAATCGTTCGTGACACTTTGTTAAAGACCAGAAAAGCGGCCCTGGCTGGTTTGGCTCAGTGGTTAGAGCATCAACCTGTGGTCCAGAGTAGACCCGGGTTCAGTTCCCACTAAGGGCACGTACCTCGGTTGCAGCTTGTCCCTGTGCGGGTGGCAACCACTCGATGGGTCCCTTTCACATCGATGTTTCTCTCTCTCTCTGTCTCCCTTTCACTCCCTCCCACTCTATCTGAACAAAAAAAAAAAAAAAAAAAAAATTGTCCTCTGGTGAGGATAAAAAAAAAAGAACAGAAAAGCGGACTTAATTCTGAGGAACTATCGTGATAAGTGTAGTGACCATTGCAACGAACTGTTGCAGTAGGGTAGAGTTTGGGCTCAATTCCTAATACAAGGAGAAATGGGAATTTATAATCCACGAGAAGGATGGGAGTCAGTGGGTGTTAGAACACTTTCCTGGTGTGATTAATTCAGTGACCTAGTCAGATTTTTAAAGCCTGAAATAAGAACCCAGACTCCAGCTGCCTCACTCTTAGTAAATAACCTCACCACCTATATCTCAGAGAACAGAGGCTATCAGGTAAGAATTTCCTCAAACTCTCACCAAACACTATGTATTTGTCCGCAGCTAAATTTAGAAAGATTATCTGGATATCTTTGAGTATACTGCTGAAGAATCAACTTGGCTCTGGCCAGTTTGGCTCAGCAGTTAGAGCTTCGGCGCATGGACCAGCGTCGTGGGTTTGATTCCAGTCAAGGACATGGTTGTGGTTTGTCCCCTGGAGGTAACCAGTTGATGTGTCCCTCTCACATTGATGTTTTGCTCTCTATCCCTCTCTATCCCTTCCTCCCACTCTTTCTGAAGATAAATAGAAAAATATCCTCAGGTGAGGATTAAAAAAATAAAAAGAATCAACTTGAAAACTTTCATTCTTATTATATTGTATTGAGCCCCAATACAAATGCACAGCAACTCACAAATAATAATTGGTAGGCTCATGTACCAGAGACCGAAGTCATCACTCACACTGTTACCAGTGTGAGTTTACTAAAATACAAATCTTAACATGTCACTTTTGTGATTTAAAGGCATCAAGTACCTTGGCTGGGTTCAGGAAACCCACTGCTGAAGGACCCCACTGCCCCCTACTTCTCCAGCGTTACCCCCACACGCAGCCTTCCCTCTGCTGTGTTCAATTAGCTTGCTTCCCGAAATGCATCGTGCATTTCATGCTTCTGGGTTTTTCATATGCCAATTCTTCAGCCTGTAAGTTTTCTTCCTGTCAGGACTTTGCTGGGTTTACGTTTTCTCCCCTCTAAGCAATATTTGAGTAAGATGCCCCTTCTCAATGTTCCCATATCCTCTTGCACATACCTCTTTCCTTGCTTTTATCTTACTATATACTTAGTCTTCACTTACTAACCTATCTCTTCCAGAGGTAATAATCCAGTATTAGTTGTACACAATGCATTTTGAGTAGGATCTACATGAAATAACACATGCTCAAAATATGTGTTAATGAATAATTATCTATACAAATTTACAACTCAGCTCCCTAAATCCTAAACATTTAAGAACATATCTAATTGTTGCATAGTTATACTTTATAATACTGAGAAAATTCACCATTTAAATTACTCTTGCTAATTATTTTTGTGCATTGAAGCAATCCTTTTAAATAGCTTTGATAATAGCTAACAATTTCTGAGTACCTATTCTGAGATGGGCACCACACTAAGGGCTATATATACCTTGCTTAATCCTTAAAACTACCCTTACAGTTCTCATTTTAAAGATGAAAAACCAGAGTAGGTTTTCTTCAATTTATTTGGTTGATAAATATGGATTTTTACATATCCTGTTTGTTTTAAATAGTTCCCACCTGAATTCCAACTAAAAAAATAAAATGTAATATCTGAAACACATCACATCTTTGGATAAAAATATAAATATCTTGATCTTCTAGTAATTCAACTTCTGTTTCCTATTACTACTATTTCTATTTGCTTCAAAAAGCCACTGGTGACATTTCTCCTAATTCTCCAGTCTCTCTTTGGATCATTCTCTTCCTTCAGTTTTATTAAGAGTCTCAAAGCTTAGACTCACTAAACAGCAATTGGACCTTTGGTGCTACCCAGATCACTCAAAAGGTATATCCCTGCCTGGTAGATTTTCGATAGAAATAAAATAAGATGACATGAAAGGAGAGAGAAGATGAATGGCTTGAGCTGATGGGCAGCATTTGGAATTGGGTTTTGTTTTCTTCAAGAACTACGGTGTCATTTTTCTTCTTCTTATCCTGTCTCTGCTGATTCTGTCTCGGGGATGTCTTTTAATGTGAAAAATTGAGTAATAGCTTCATAAGAAGAAGTCCTGAGAAAATGCCTGCTGGATCCCGACTTAGACTTAATTCACATAACCTGCTCCCACAGAGTAATTTGCTTTTTTTTTTTTTTTTCCAAATTCAATTAGGCCTCAACTATGACCCGGGAAATCAGTCTCTGGACTAAATGGGAGTAAGGAGCAGGCAAGACACACAAGACACATCATGCTTTGGCCTTGGACATCTTTGGGTCAGTTGTTTCTTCTTTAAAGAGTGCCGATGAGGTAAGTTCCAAGTTTTCATAATATTCACTTAAGCTATAAATCAGAAGCGTCCAGTGTCTTTTTGCTAGGACTTGAAATTGGTCACAGGTGAGGCTACAGTGTACACACACATCAACCAAGAGCTAAAAGAAACTAAAACAGATACTGATTCTTAAAACCCAAAGTAAGTAAATGCTATCATACCTACTTTGAAGGCATTAAACGACCATGTGCACAAAGTACAATCTCAGTGAACTCTGCTCGCCAAGCTTCCCTCTCATGCCCACCCTTCTTTCCCAGCACAGTGGCCAAGGGTCAGCGCCAGCTGCCTCCTCTCAGGTGCGGCTTAGCTGGTGCAACCTGGCTGGTAATTGAAGTTATATGTGGAGCTATATAAATATGACTATTCACTCCCACATATTCTGATTCTTGGTCTAGGAGACTCTATATTTTTGAAAAGCCCCACACATGGTAGCCCCTATTGGCCCAAAATAGAAAGAATCTGTAGAAAGTTATCTCTTGCACTAACCCCTACCCTACTCTCAACATCAGAAAAGATTCCTAGATCCCAAGCACGTCTAGAACTGGCATGAGTCTGTTTTACTGAGGATTCTTAGCACTTTCTGATGCTTTTGAATACTCAATTTGCCTTGTGGATTAAGTCAATTTTTGTAAATCACATCTCCCCAACTTGCAGCATAGGGTCTATCTTCTTGTCCTTCCAAGGGGCCACGGCAGCACCTACCACATCAGCATCTTGTTAGAAAGACAGCATCTCAGAAAGTTGGAAAACGCTACAATTCAAGGTTTTCCTTTCCCCATGAAACATCTACCAGCACACCACTGAAAACAAGTGATGGGCAAGCAAAAGAACCTGGGAGACCCGTCAGAAAGTGTTTGTAGTTTCCTGGGAAAGAGATGATGGCAGCTTGAGCCAGGGAGTTTCCCAGGGAAACATACTATGTGTGCTGATTGGTTGTGTTCATAAGATGTGATACCAGGAGAGGTGAAGGAATGATCAAACGTGGGGATTAAGGAGAGACAGCAGAAATGACGAACATTGGTACTTACCAAGAAGAGGAATTGGGGATGAGGAGCAGGGTACTTTGGTGATGATGGTGGTGGAGAGATGCCTGGAGTAAGGGTTTGTGTCTAGTTTGTGATGCTCATTAAATATGTAAGTTGGTAATTATAGTAAAAGCAAGGTAGGGGTTGTTTTATAGGGGAGAGAAGAGGATGTGATTACAAAGAAAAGCAGGGAAGGTTCTGGGGAGCTGGCGATATTCAAAGTGACCTGTATGTAGTTACAAGTAATGTTTATTTCATGATAATTCATTAAACTGTACACTTATGTTGAAAAATAATAATAATCTCGGCTATCAATAAATTAACAAGCTAGAAATCCAGGGCTACCATAGATAAAGAAGAAGAACCAAGCCCCGGACTCTATGGTGTTGACTGTTAGAAGCGAGAGGAAGTTGGGGACAGTGGGCAGTAGTAGGAATTCTCACAGTCTGAAGCAACCAGAGATGTCTACATGGCAGGTGTGGGACTGAAGTTGGGAAGTGAGGACAGCATGAGAAAACTAAATCTCGAGACAGCTAAATCCCTCCAGCTGGCCATGCTGCCCCCGCTGGTTTAATGTGTGTGTCTGCGCCCCTCTACCCTCCTGGTAACACCCTCTTACCTCAGACACCTCCCACTCTCCTGGCCAAACAATGGGGAGGGAAACTCAGCTTCCTCTCTTTTCTTTTTCTCCTCGTTTCTTTTGAGAGAGAGAGAGAGAGAGAGAGAGAAACCGTCCCTTGTCTTCCGTGTCTACTACCACGGAGATAGGAATCTTCTCTCAGCCCTCCCTCTGTGAGTGGCTCCTCCTGGTTTTGGGTATGCCAAAGGAGAAAATGAAGGGCTCTGTGAGACCCATCCCAAGCCTGCTCTGCATAGTTATTCTTCCGGCTGTGAAATTCCATTGTGCTTGTCAGGAGCCGGCCTTTCTGCTGGCTTTCTTCTTGTAACCAAATCTAATCCTCCTCTAGGCAGATGGATTCCTCAGGTAGATTAGGGCAAAATTAATGTGCTCAAAGAGACAAGAGGGAAAGCATACTAATAATAAAATATTGCCCCCAGTATAGCATGTGTGCTGTCTTTTGAGATCATGGAAAAAAGTTGAGATGCCAAAAAAACAGAAATGTATTTACAAATGTGATTTTTATCCAGATTCCAGTGACTTCTTTCCTGAGACAGAGCTGCCAATTTAGGAATCTTCCCATTAAAATGAAAGCATCCCCACAGTCACCACATACTCAGTCACACTTCCTTGCTGTAATACATGGTACTGCCCATGCAACTCAGCTCAAATTTCAGTTAGGATAGCCTAACTGCAAATAAACCCCTATTTGTGTGTGTGTGTGTGTGTGTGTGTGTGTGTGTGTGTGTGTATCTCAAGAAATACTTCTTATCTATCTTTCTCATTGTTCTGATCCTAAGATTAATTTTGAGTAATTCTAATGTTGTTAGTATATTTGAGTTTTAAATTATAGTGTTTGTTTGTTTCATTGATGGATTTAAATGACTTTCACTCATGAGCTGTTAATTAAAATTTTTGGCCCATTTGTTTGTAAAACTCTCTACTTAAACAGTCCTTTTGCCAAATCTGTGCCTGTTTAATTTATTTAGGAACAGGGGCCTATACGTTCATTTCCTGTTCTGCTGCCAAAGTTAGCCTCCTGGAGTGTTTAAAAATGTGAGTCTCTACATGGGGACAGCACAAAGGCAGGACATAAAAAAGAGAAGGGTTCGCCTTCTTCTAGTTCGTTGTTGAAACTGCCGGCGCGAAAGACAGTCCAGACTTGGGTTTTGTGTTGGGGGTTTTGCATGTGCGTGTGTGCAAGGTGACAAGGGCAAAAACGTACCAAGTTGGAAAGCTCACGTTGAAAGAGAAAAATATATATATATATTCACCCAACAAAATGTGAGTTGTCAGGCGGCGCCCGTCACCCTCACGGCCGGCTGCGGTGGGGTCTCAATGGCTGGGTAAGGAGCACCCAGCACTGTGAAGCATTAGGTTTTTAGAAGTGAAGTTAAACTGATAAATTAGACCTCATTTATTGAACAGCAGTTAGAGCCGATTGCCTAGGGAGTCGTTTGACACCTTTGAAGACCCTGCTAACTTAATTGGTGATAGTTTGGGGGCTGAAGGAAACATTTAAGCCGAGAGCAGCAGGACACCGTGCGGCATGAAAATGGAGAAGACAAGCATTCTCTCTGACAAGGGGAGTCATATATAGATTTTTGTGTCCATTGTTTTCGCTTATTTGTGTGTGTGCTTTACTCAGTCAATCAAATATAATTGACACCACTGGGTTCTGTTGTTTTGTAGATGACAGGAGCTAATGCAAGGGAAAAATGCTGGAAGTAAACTTCCCCCTGAAAGGCTGTGAAAAGGTTTTTCCACTGGGCCTGTGACATTTTTTGCTCAATTGTATTAATTGATGTAGTGACAAGGCACTTGGAAAGATGATGGATACTGATCACTACACCCTTTTTAAGGTTGGGTTATATCTCGTGATTAGCATGAGCACTGTTTGTGCACGGAGCGGACAGCAGCCCGGAGAACAAAAGAAGAGAGAAGCAGCGGCTCACTGCAGTGTGCACCTGGCAGGGGACGGTGGGGGCTGCGTGAGGGCGCCCAGGCCGCATCGGAGACGGGCCTTGGTCCAAGGCAAGCTCCCAGCTTTGAACTTCACATCTACTCCCGTAGACCCTTGGTCTTTGAGGAGGTTCTGCCCCAGTTCTTCAGTCATTGGCTCAGACCTGCAAATGATTCTGAGTTTTTCTAAAGTCCTGATGCTCAAGTGGCAGGACAGAGGACGGCAGAGGGTGGAGGGAACCCTCCCAGCATAGGGCACCCTGTGACTAGTGCTGCCAAAGTGCTCAGGCTAAGGGAGCAATGGTTAGTGACAGTGTCAATGATGCGTTAGAGTAAGCCACATGGCTTAGCAAGACAGTGCCAGGGCTGAAATGACTTTGACTTCTCATGGGTAGAGCTCATCAAAGGGAACCTTGAATACTTAAAAGGAGAGGATGCAGAAGAAAGAGTTCTTTTTTTTTGTCTGCAGAAATCTGCCTGAGGGTGGCAAGATTTTATTTGAGGTACTGGGAATTGTGCAGTGTCATCTCGAGTCTTCCCTTGGGTCATCTCTGGTGTGTAAAGCACCTTGAGTTGTTCGAATTTATCCTGAATTCACAGTGCAAGAGTGTTTTCAGTCATACTAGAAAGATTCCTTTAATTAAAACATTTCATTGTATATTAGTTTATAGAGTGCATTCATCAAGTGCTTTCCATAATTTCTATTGTTTGGCATTTAAATTTTGAATGGCATCACTCAATATTATGAAATTTAGAGACAGGGCTGGGATGCGGATCAAAGGACAATGTCCATTATTCAAGTCCTCCAGGGAACGGTCTGCAGCTGAATGCACGGGAAAGTGGAAGCCCAGGCTTCACTTTTGTTCCCCAAGTATTTCAAGAAAGCATGTTATAAACCTCATCACATAAGATTTTCCAACAATACATCCTGAGCAAAAAGTGAAACTCAATTATCCAGAACAAATTCAGTTACCCTTACTGTTTTTCAGGCATCAGTAGACAGTCATGGCAAGAGTACAGGAGAAATCTTTGGAAGGTGTAGTCCCAGTTGAGTATCTCATGCTCTTCTTCAGAGAAAATCCTTGATTCACTCATTCATATATCCATTCACTCATTAATTCAACACATATTTAGGGAGCACTTGCTATGTGCCAGGTACTGTGGATGTAGCAATAAGGGGGAATAAGATCATCTCTGACCTCCTGGATCATTCAGTCTAATATGAGAGATAGGCATTAATCAGATGATAAAGCCAAATAAGTCTAAAATGGAGTAAGTACTCTGAAGGACAGAGAAATGGTACTATAATGGTTTATAAGTCAGCCCAGCTGGTTCGATTCCTGGTCAGGACACATGCCCAGGTTGCGGGCTCACTTCCCAGTGCGGGGCGTGAAGGAGGCAGCACATCAATATGTCTCTCTCGTCAATGTTTCTATCTCTCTCTATCTCTCTTCCTCTCTCTCTAAAAAAAATAATAAAAACTTTTTTTAAAAAAAAAAGAGTTTGTAACTCAGCATTCAGGAAAGGCTTCACTAAGGAAACAATGCTGAGCTGAGATCTGAAAACAGCTACTTACACATGAAGGGAGGGCAGGGCAGGGAGGAAGGAACATTTCATTCCTACGCACATGGCAAGAGGGACGAATGCCCTTCTAGGAACTCATATAAGCCCGAGTGCCTGGCACGCAGGCAGTGTAGGGCTGAATGAGGGTAGACCAAACGGGGGCAACAGCTTTACAATCTGGACACCCTGTAGGTATATTGTCCCCCTCCACCAAACTCACCTCCTTATTGACCTTTCGCTACTTTTGTTTTTGTGATCTCAGACTAGTAGAAATAGGTTATCAAAATAATGCTGAAAGCCTGGAGGCTGCCTTTTGCAGAGCTGCTGTAAGAGTCAGAGCAAGAGGAAAAAGGTAAAGGGGTGCCTGAAGCCATCTGTGTCCAGACAAACCCTAGATAGCACTGTATCAGCTCTCCCTATTTACATCTGGAGTAAAATGAACTCTTACTATTGGACACTATGAGCTCTCTGCATTAACGTCAATTGGAAAAAGTTTCAGACTATTTGACAATGAGAAATTTTGCCAGAATGGTGGGAATATGCTGCAGTAACATGGAGCCATCTTGGTTTATATTCTTAATATTATTAGATAATAAAACACTCTTTTAAAAAATGTAAGGAAGTGTCCGGCAGGTGTGGCTCAGTGGTTGAGCATCAACCCAGGCACCAAGAGGTCACCAGTTTGATTCCCAGTCAGAACACAAGCCCAGGTTGTGGGCCAAATCCCCAGTGGGGGGCATGCAGGAGGCGGCCAATCGATGTTCTCTCTCATCGACGTTTCTTTCTCTCTCTTCCTCTCATTTCCTCTCTCTCTGAAATCAGTAAAGGAAAAAAAATTTAATTGAAAAAATATGTAAAGATGTATATTTTCCTGGAATCTTTGCTACCAAGATGCTACTAGAGAGAGGCTACAGGCAGAGGAACAGGCTTGGCCGTCAGTGATTGCCAGCACCTTGGTCGTGGCAGCAGTGGTGACAGAGAAGCAGAGGAGTGTGAGTCTCCGCACCTCACAGACAAGCTGCTTGGTAGCACCAGTGGCCCTTGGCCCACTTTCATCTCTGAATTCCTACCGAGAAGCAAAATGGAAAGGCATGAAAGTCATCTGACTTCCAATGAGGTTCTGAAAAATACCGAACAGAAACAAAATCCTCACGGGGGAGATGCTTCTGGCACAAAGAGCCACACCCTCCTTGGAGAGAGTGCCACATGGCCCGAGCCCCGACACGGCCTCCAGCCGGAGAGTCCAGAGCTGACAGCCTATACACGCATCCACTGGATAAGACATTCCAGAAAAAGAATGATCAGAAAACTATCAATAGAGATTAACTCGACGAGACACCTTCAGTAAAAGACACATGGTTTCATGTATGATTGGTCAAAGTTCAGTTGTTCCCCTTCACACACGCGCACCCCCCACACACACACACACTCACAGTCCACTGGGGCATTCTCCTGAAGCCTCTCATCCTGGGTGCCTACGTCATCACTGTCCACCACCCACACTGCGCTCTCATTCCCATCCACACATTCATATGTTTCTACCAGGAATGGCTTACGCCCACCCATCCTCCTGCTTTGTTAGAATCTGCATGGACTTTAAGGTCCACCACAAACCCTGTTCTCCTGGTCTGTCTTTTTACTACCTCAGCCCACTCCAATTACTTTCTCGCGTCTAATCAGAATTACTGTTTAGTGTGTTCATTTGACCTACTCAACAAGATGGGCTGTATAACAGCGTACACATGAATAGCGATTAGTTATCTGTTTCTGCAAACAAACTACCACCGTCGGACTTGGTAGCTTAAACAATCACCCCGACCACTGTTCAGAAGTCTGTGTGCAGGTCAGGAGTATGGTTCCACTGATCCGAGCCAGGCTTGCGTGATCTGGTCAACAAATCTAATGACCTTGGCTGGGCTCATTCATATCCCTGTGGCCTTGGGACAACCGGCTGACTGGACCCTGGCTCACGAGGGCCCTCAACCTCTAACCAGGCTGGATGGCTGGTTTACCTGCTGAAGGCAGGGGTCCTAAGAGAGCAAGGCCTAGGTGTGGCTTGGGTAATGTCACTTCCACTTCATTGTATTGGCCATATGTGTCCACAACACATGTACAAAATGAACACACATAATGAATAGCTAGAACAACAAGGCAGTTATATTCATTCCAAATTTCCCTCATGTATGGCTAAGGGAAATGTTGTGAGCACCCTTCTGTCTCAAAATTCTTTTTACTTTTTATTTATTGATTTGAGAGAGAGAAGAGAGAAAGAGAGAAACATTGATTTGCTGCTCCACTTATTTATGCATTCATTGGTTGCTCCTTACATGTGCCCTGACCTGAAACCTTGGCATTGTCGGGATGATGCTCCAACCAGCTGAGCTGCCCGACCAGGGCCAGTCTCAAACATTTATGCTGATCACCTGCCATCTCCTTCTGTTTCGGGCCAGCTCACGGCACACTGATTTACATTGAGCCCCATCAAAATGATCGCTTTCTTATAACAACCAAGAATACACCTCTCTGTAATTAATCAAAGTTCCGAGCCCTTTATGAGGTCTTCATCTAGTCAGCTATGACTCTTTACTACTGCTACAGAAACCTGTGCTAACGCCAGAAGAAGAAAAAATCAGAAGTGTGACTCCTCTCAGGTTCTGCGGATATGAGTGCCCCAGGTTCCTGCACGTGCCCCAAAAAACCATCCACTTACCTGCTTTCCTCATAGTTTTTTGTTTATTTTATTTTATTTTATTTTATTTTATTTTAATTGATTTTTGAGAGAGAGAGATCCATCAGCTGCCTCCTGTGCGCCCCGTACTAGGGATCGAACTCACAACCCGGACTTGCGCCCTGACTGGGAATCGAACCAGGACCTCCCAGTCCATGGGACAACACCCAGTCCACTGAACCACATCGGCTGGGTCCTCGTAGCTTTTTGACAAGAAAATAAATACTTCTGGCCTGGGAGCTGCCCAAGGCCCTCTTCCATCAGGGGTTACTGTTTTACTTGACATGTACTTTGTCCTTCAAATACCCTCTTTGCACTTCCCTTCCCAGCACCATAGCTAACACTGCCTGCTTACTGTTTCGCTGGGGATTTTTGCGCATAACTTCTTAATTCTTACATATGTTTTGGGGGAAAAAAATGTGTTTTATATATCCCTTTTGTCCAGTGCTGTAAAACAGTTTGGGCTCTAAGTATAAAATTCATTTATAACCAAATCTAAATCTTTGGTAAATAAACAGACTGACAATCTCCTCAAAGCCAGGGAGAACCAAGCAGTTCACAACCATTATTTCATGACAAATTCTGTAGAAGAAAGGGTGAAGCCAGAGTTTTGGAGTCTGGTTTCTTCCCATAATTTCAGGCACTGTGGTAGACACCAGAGATACAATGTTGAACAAGACACGCAAGCTTCTATCTTGTAAAGATCTCATTCTAAAGGAGGGAAACAGATACACCCCCCAAAAAAATCAGCAAAAATGCTGTGAAGAAAATTAAAGTGAAGAATGTGATGAACACTGCCTGGAGGTGGTTTTAAGCTGCTTGTCAGAACACACTTTCTTACAGCCTTCACATTTAATCTGGACCCTGGTGATGGAACCAACCACGCAAAGAGCAGAGAAGAGCACATTCCACAAAGAAGAAATCGTTCTTGCAAAGGATCTACTGTACAGACAATTTCAGAATGTTTGGGGAACAGCAAGAAAGCAGGATTGCATGGATGTAATAGAACCGCTGCTTCAGGTCAGGCAAGCCGGGACATAGACCCAAGACCAAATTAGAAATGCAGGAAATTTATTGGGGAAAATACCTGTGAAATATAGAGGGAAGAAGCAGCAGGGGAAGGCTGCAAGATCCCCATCAGGACGCAGGTGTGGCCCCTGTGAAAGAGGGGGGAAGGGTTAGGGTTAGGTAGAAAGAGACCTAGACGACAGTGCAGCTCTGAGGAAGTCTCAGCCAGGCCATGGGAGGGAGCCTGCGTGAACATGGCCCATTTGAGGGGTCCTGTGTTGGGCAGAAGTGGTCCGGCTCCAGTGCCCCGGCTGTGCTGAGTCAGTAGCTGGGAACCGCCTGGGAAGAGCATGGCCTCAGTCTCCCCCCCCCCCACCCCCCATGACAACTGGAGAGCCACCCAGCAGGCTGTCTCCGGAGGGGAGAGCTAAGTGGCACTCCTCCTGGGCTGACACGGTGGCAGTAACTCAGAACGCCAATCTTCTGGGAAGAGGAAATTTTAAGAGTATGTCATATATGACTCGACCTCAGTGTTCACCGGTCGGGGCTAACTTTGCCCCCCAGGGCATATTTGGCAATGTCTGGAGATATTTTTGCTGAGGGTTGGAGGTGGCCTCTAGCAAGTGGAAGGCAGATGTTGCTGCTAAAATCCTACAGTGCGCAGGATAGTCGTCCGCAGCAGAGAGCCGTCTGGCTTCGATGGCAGTGATGCTCCGGCTGAGGAAAACTGCTCTGTATCAAATCGAAAAAAGATCAACCATACTTATGAAAGAATGCAAGATGGTGAGCATGGGAAAACCGGTAACACGTACGGCACATCACTGCACCTCTGGAAAGCGCTGTAAACCCGAAATTCATTTCCCATTTCAGTGTGCACAGACTGTGGAATAAACAGGCCCACGGGGAGAAGGTGGCATGAAGGCAGATGACACAGACACCCAGGCACCCTCTTCTGCAAGCTGTCGGCGTGTAAGTCCCATTATGCTCACTGACTGGAGGGTTGAGGAAGGGGGATCTTTTTTGTCAGAAGAGAAGAAAATGGCCCAAAACTTTACCTTTCTGTGCAGTGTTCTTCACAGAGTTACCATTCTAATTTAAAACATAATTGTTTAACAACATTTAGTGATAGGTGGGAATAACAAAATCCCCATTTTCCTTCCCCATAAAGGATGCCGAACAGTGCCTTCGTTATCACTAGGGTGAAACTGTCACTGTGAAAGTGCACTGTGACCATCCCCTGACGGAACACTCTCATGGCCAAGACTGGAATTTCTCAGAGCAGATAATGAGCATAAGAGTCTTGGAAATAATTTATTTGAAAGTATGAAAGTAGCCCAGAACATGAGATCACTCTTGGCAGCCTAAGAAAAGAAACAGAATTGACTGTTGTGCTCATAATGCTCAAACCCGTGATCTGCCTTCCAAGAGCTCAGCGGAAGGTTGCAGGAAGAAACCAGACGCAGAGACATTTGAAAAAGAAAAGAAACCTGTTCGATTCCCCAGCCTGTGGCTTGCGCTGATGCCCACGGGAGAAGGAACAGATTATAATGAAGCGAAGTAATTTCACTTCTGGCAAATAAATCCGGGGAAAGATGAGTTGGAACAGATCGGCCGAATTGAGGGGCAGAGGTTATCTGTGGATTTCAAGAGTCTGTTCTACTCTTGTTCTCTTTTATCATAAATAATTATTAAGTGACAGAAAAGTTTTGTAAAAGTCTCTAAAAGAATGAATAAGGAGAGTTGGCAGAGCTGTAAGATGACTTTTCTTGGTTTACAAAATTGTTTGAAAACCAGGTATGGTCTTGTACTTAACAGTGTGAATGTCCAACCCAGCTATTACAACTTATAATAAAATCATAGATGGTCTCTCACCTGTATAACTAATGTAGGCTTTACCAAAAAAAAAAAAAAAAAGCAACCAGTATCGGTTTTTTTGGGAACCTGGCTCCCATTCTTGGCAGTGACCCAGGGAACAGAGCCTCTGGCTTTGAGCGCCTTCTCTTATGTAAGGAAATTCACAGAAGAACATGTCTGGTGGTCGAGACCAAAGTAAGGGTTTTTTAACTTACTTGTGGTGTTTAAATCTTTCTAAGATTCAGGGAAAGAATTAGCTTTCTCTCTTTTAAGTCCATGGGACAAAGAGACCAATTTGGAAGTTGGAAAGTGTAGACCCCATGGTGCTGCTGACATCATGATCTTGCCAAGGAAATACCACGTTGCTGAACCTGTTGTGCACCTGCCTGTCCTGCCTCCCTTAAAAGGAAATAAATTCAGTACAAATCCTTTGGCTCTTTGAAGAGCAAGGTGCCCTTGAAGACTTTTTAGATAATTTCTTCTACTGGGATGACTTAGGTCTGGGAGAAAGAGGCAAGACTGGGTTCGCTCACATTCTCCACCTAAGGCTTCCCATGGTGCCTGTTCCCCTTGGTCAGAAAGTGTGGGGTGCAAACGTGTGCTCTCAGATGCAGAAAAAATAAACACCCACAAGCTTCAGAAACACACACGAGGAGCCTTCAAGTAATAGCCCACGATGTTTACATGATTCACTACAGCTTCTGACACTCTTCACAAATCAAGTCTGATTGGGTTTCTCATTGAAGCGATCTGACAGCCTAACCAAGATCCCTCCTGGGGCTGTTCCTTTGTTTTCTCCTTAGGAACAGACAAAAACGAGCCCAGAAAACAGTCGGCTTGGAAGTGGTGGTATCCAAACTTAGTTTTCTTTTTTATTTATTGGCATGCAATTGCTTCTTTAACCCACTCTATTGATTCTGAGTGGGAGGCAGAGGGGGTTGGATGGAAGAGGAGCATTGCTCAGTCAGGCATTTGTGGTTTAGTCCTGAGGGAAGGAAATAAATAGTCCCAACCTAGAAGAAGCGGGTGGAGGGGAAGGGGGACCCAGAAGATTGACTGGTTTGCAGCTGATCCCAGTGGATTCCCGCTTACACCAGAGCATCATTTAAGCCTATGTTCTTCCATCTACCTTGTTTGCAGTAAATAGCTGCCCATTATATCAGGTCAGGCAAGTGCTGGGGCGTCACAGCTCAGTGGCCGTGATCGGCCCGCAGAGCAGCAAGCAAGGTCCCCCAGAGAGCCACTGCGTGTGTCAAGTTCTGGAACCGTCAAGGTTCTAAGCGACAGCTTATCTTGAGGGTTTAAAACATGCAAGCCGTCCCTGCTTGCTTCTCTCTCCTCCCCACCCACCACCTCTCGCTCCTCTCCCCTCCCCTCCCCCATTATCCCTCTCCCCCACACCCTAGTCTTTTTTCCTCTTGACAATCTGCTTGAAAGAAGACAGATGCTGGAACAGTTTTCTTTAAGTCGGCTCTAACTCCGTAAGGTGCAATCCACCAAACGCAACTCTGTCCATCTTTTGAAAAGGCTAAGATCCTGAGGCAGCCCATTTAGCATTTGTCTTGACACTAACACAAATATTTTCAGGTGGGTTAGAGCCTGCCACTTTACTCCCCTTATGTTCTTTGCCCTCCATAAATAAGACGCATTAAAGTTCTTAAAGGCAAACAAAGAACTGTATCCTGGGTACCATCTGTCCTGCGGTTGCCATGTTTAATTGAACATTTTATAGCACTCTAATGCCATGTCAGGTTCCTAATGTGACATGTGTTTCACTCTTACATGATCAGGGGCTGCGAACATTACAGAATCTTCCTCAGATTCATGTGTATGAGAAATAAGATTTATCCTGTGCACTTCGCTGAATCATTTATGAGTTGCCTTATCTCACACAGGCAATTTTATAACTCGTAAATGGCCCCTCTGGTCTGCTGTCTGGACTTTGTTTACTGTAAAGTCCCAAAATAGTAGGACTATTTTCAAGATAGCAAGCTAAATTTTGCTGCAGCGTAGAATTACCATGTGTTTGTCCTTTACTTTGCCATTTATTGGTCCCAGCTGGGGGGCATGGAACTAATGGGAAACCTCATAAAGCAATTACAGCGTTAAGCAGTTATGTCTGAGAACATGCCCTGGTCAGAGCTGAACGTAAATGGTAAAGGTGGGTAATAAAAGGAGAATTGTGGGCAGTTGTGTTTTGTTGTGTCATTTTCAATGAGGGAACACTTCATGAAGTAGGCAGATAGGCAATGAGTTCTTAAATCTGCTCCCTGGGTTACTAAGTCCCTGCAGTGGACCAAGTACTTGTCGGTGAGTGGTCAGCCAGACAGCAAAATTTCATGCCAGCATAGAATGGACAAAATAACATAAACACACTTCAGAGATGGCTTATACAGGCACAGTGGTTTTTACCAGCACACCTTTGTGTAACATTTCCCCGCTGAGGATTCTGAGTTTTTCTCTGTATTTCTGGCAATAACTGCAACTTCATATTTATTGCTGATGTCTATTTAAACTTTCAAAAGCCCCGTGTAATATAGAAAATATATGAGATAGTCTTTGCTTTGAATCAAAGGCATATATTTAATTTCTCAAAATTACCTTTAAAATGTAATCCTAAAGCAAACATTGGAAAGAATTTCAAGTGTTTTCCGTGGGAGGCAGTGTAGCACAGTGAGTGGATCTGGACCTCAGAGCTGGCTCTGCCGTTTTCCCCTCAAGCCTCAGTTTACTCATCGCTAAAATGGAAATTATGAGATTCATATTCTAATCCAGTTACAGAGATTAAATATGAAGTGTCTAACCCATATCTAGAACACTCACAGACACTAAATAAGTGCCTCCTACTATGTTGTGGTTTTCATAATTATCAGATTCATGTAAGTTTGATCTGTGAAACCCTAGAAAAGACTGTGTCTAAAATGTGTCATTTAATCACTATCTTTTTCTTTAACTTTGCATCAAGATCATGGTAGTGGCAAGATAAGGGTGAGTCAGTTGAGTACATACAGTTTTTACTTCCACAAATATGTATTTAGTGCCTACCATGTACGAGCTTTATGAAAGATAAGAGAAGGCAAACACGCCAGCTAAGCAATTGTCAGAGTTAAGTTTCATGAAAATTCTAGTCCTCTGGTTCATACAAAACCTCCTGATAGGTTTTTAGGTTGGGGTGGGGAAGTTTTGGATCCTATTCATCTATAGTGCACCCCTCATGGGAATCCACTAAATCTACTCATTCAAACTTTTTGGTCCAGAAGCACACTCCATTTCTATAGATATCTTTAAACTTCCACCAATACCATCTTAATGTTAAAAACAAGGCTGTATCTTCCATTAACTGAATTCATCATAAAGGAAGGCTGACAGACCCATTCTTGTCTCTCCATCCTTTCAAATCATTGTAGAAACTTCTGTTATTAAAACATTTCTACAGATGGGCAATTCATATCATGCCTATAATAAATCTTCCTATTTTTCTCGGGATGCAAATGTGAGAAACATCAAAGAGATTCAATTATGAAAACCTATTTTCATTCAGTTAAGGACAGGAAAATTTATTATGGGTTGCTGTTTGCCATGTTTCATGTGGGTATAAATGAATTCAATTTCAATCAATGTATCAACTCTGTCCTAATAGGTTTTGACTGAACTAAGCTCAGGCCTCATGGCGTGAGAAGATGCACTTTTACAAACATGCTTAAGGAATGAAGATTTTATAAAAACAATGTAAATACCTAGATACACTTAAGATTTGGTTCTGGACATATTATTTAAGCAGGGTACATAGGAGGTAAAACAATTAGGGTTTTGATGAGTGACTCTTGTCCCACTTTGACAACCTAGTCTTACCTGAGAAAGAAGAGGAAGGAGGTGCCCACCACCCCCCTCCTGGGCACCCCCTTGTTTCTCCAAGACTTCTGCATGGTCTCGGTGCTTCATGCTGCCGTACAAAGGATCTTGAGGTTGCACAAGCATCGAGATATCTAGGGGTCTCGCCTTCTGTGTAATTTGCTGGATTATATATGGGCCAGTGGTATAGCCTTTCTCTAAAAGGCTTCCTTGTTCTGCTCACTTATTATGGGAAGCAGCATGATAGAGAAGTTTTACCTTTTCTTTTAGCCATAGGATCTGAGTGACGTATAAAAGTGGAGTTATTGCAAATGAAGTACAAAGCAGGTTACCACAGCACCCCCATTTCCCAGGTGGCAAAGTGGGTGGTACAACCTGTTGTAAACATAATCTGGTGTTATTTTATATCATTCAAATGCTGCATGTCTCAGGTACACACCCAGCTCCGTTCCTGGATGTATACCACAGAGATATTGTTGCTTGAGTTCACCCAAAGAACTGTGCAAGGACCATCTTAGCAACACTGCTTGTAATAACAAACACTGAAAGTGCTCCACAGGTCTACCAAGAGAAGAATTGATAAATACATTGAAATATTTTCACACAATGGTTTATTACAAAGCAGTGAAACTGAATACGTGATATCTTTATGCAATAACAATATTAAAACATAACGGGATATAAAGCTTAAAATCATGCAAAAACAAAATCTAAGATAGTATTTACCTCCAGGAGTTGGTGTGGGTACAGGATTATTTATTTTCATGGTCTGCAGTTGAATATCAAGTGTATTAGGGGTTATTTTATTACTATGCCTCATGATTTACATGTATTCTTTTGTTTTAAAATCTTACCTAAAACAAAATGTCAGTGGACTTCAAACCAAACCACATATGCATAGACCTCATCCTGACAGACAATTTCTGAGCACCCGACAGTGGAGAGACACACAAGTAGATGTAATTAGGATCCAACACACTACTATTTCAGAGTTTATCAGCAAGTCTTGCTTTACATTTGCCAATGTTATTTATAGACATTTCTCCCGTCTATCACAGCTCAGGAATGTACTTCTAAGGGTCACATTTACTTGATACAGTTTCTAAGAACTCTCTAAAATTGTCATGCTGAACATACCAAATGCAATCGTACAATTCCCATTTGGAATCTCAGTAGTATGTCCTTCTCCCTAAGGGATTTCACAGAGCCTTGCATGCAGACTCCCAGAGTAAGAAGGTGTTAAAATAACAATCCTACAGTATTAAATTCCTATTTGTTACTTTTCAAACCCAGGAGAAAGTTGGTATTCAAAGTCATGAGGATCTGTAATAATGAACACATCGCTATTCCTCATGTGCACAGTTGAAATATATAAACACTAAAAAGTAAAACACATGGAAAAAGAAATATGGGTTAGCAATTCTTTGCAGCTGATAGCATAGTAAAAAACATCTCATCTCTTTAGTCTGAAATATCAGGAATTGTTTTCATTACATCCCAAAATGCCAAAATGGAAAGAAAATGTTAAGGTCAAAGTCCTGAAAAAAAGATCGGAGAGCTCCTGGTGGAGGCCTATTATTGCAACTGTGGTTATTTTCACCCAGTGATTAGGAGATGCCATTATGAGAGGAATTATTGGTTGTAAAACCATGACAAAATGTGTTGACCTAATGGCTATTCCTCAAAGGTAAGTCACGTTGTTCCACAAGCTTCTCTTATTGATTGTTGTTCCCACGTGCACCTCTGGGGACAGAACAGCAAAGAAATGTTTTGATCGGAGAGAGTGACCTTTTCTATGGAAGCATTTTAATGCTGTGATATGTTGAGATAACTAACTAAAAGGATAACAAAGGAGAAAAAAATATTAACCTTATTATTTTTGTAACCCATGGGAAAATGGGCATTTACAGTTTTCTACAAAATTAGGGCTCTGGTAAAATTCTGAAGCTAGCTCAGCAATGCGGTGTTCTTGATTGGAGTAAGGTTTAGTGGCATTACATAACCAATGAAGGAGCACACACGAACACTCAAGGGCCCACAGATGTGCCTCTGTACGCATGCAGAGAAGAGGAACGTGCATAGCGACAGTAACGACAGCTGCCGTCCCAGATGCCGCCATTGTACTCTGTTCTTGTATGTATATTATCTCTCTCATCATATCTCCAAGTGTTTGTTCTTATCCTTGTTTTACAGCTGAGAACTCTAAGGTCCAGAACACTAAGTAATGTATCTGAGGACACACAATGAGTGTACGGCCACATCTGATTCTATGCCATAGCAGTTTCCCACAGTTAGAACTACAGGTAAGTGATCAAAAGACCTGTTGTTTATCTTATGAAAAAATTGCAAAATGTTATGTGTATCTAATATGAATAATTACTGAGTAGCTCCTTACAAAAATAAGAACTAGTTTCTCCATTAAGCCATTTGCAATGATAAAAACAAAAGACTTGGACTCAAGGTTATTCTGTATTTTTCTGCTTGCATTCAGCATTTTGGTCCAAACCTTGCTTGCTTTTTCCTTGTGTAAGAATTTTATCTTCTCTTAGGATAAGAAGCATTTCTTGACATAAGCAGTTGGCTCTATTTATCAACAATTTCATTCAACAGATCATATTTAGATTGGAGGACAAACCTATGACAAATAGCTCCAGAAAAACAAAATATTTAATTTATAATGAACAAACCCATGTTGCCTATTGGAGCCTGCCCTCCTCATGAGCGATTTGCTGGTACTGTTTGGTGTTGGCCGTCAGCATGGATCTTGAGAGAGCAATATAATCAAAGACATGCTGTTCTAATCTTCCCAGTTAAAGAACATCTAAGGTTATCATTCTTGAGAAAACAATTTAAAATGTATGGACATTAAAAAATTGTTTGGTAACTCAAATAGCTGATTAGACCTATAGAAATGAATTAGAAAAAAGATGTTATGTACCCAAGGGGTAGTAAATGTTTCCCAGAGTTCCTCAAATATAAGTCCAATCAAAGAACCAAATAGTATATCACGGGGGTAAAGAGCATGGATTCTGGAGCCACACCCCCTGAGTTCAAATCTTAGCTCTGCTGTTTCTAATCTACTTGACCTTGGGTAATAGATGGAACTTTTATGCCTCAGTTTTCTCATCTATGAAATGGGAAAACAATACTCCCTACCGTATAGGCTTATTGGGAAGATACATAATTTAATCCATATATAGCCCTTATGTGAGCGCTGGGCACATAGTAAGTGCTGCAGACATGTTTTATTAATCATGCATTCAAACCTGCTATATTTACAGAAAGAGAACCATAACACTGAGTTTTTCAGCCAAGTGGCAACTGCAAAGATAGCTAGACACAAAGCTCCTATTGCATCATGATCTGATAAAGGGATATAGGCTCAATATTTAAACAAAGCATAAAACAAAGTTTGCCTTTAGCATTTCAGTTTTAGGGTCTTCTACTTCTTTTTCTATGCCCCTATCTTATTTTAGAGGCTGATATTTTCTAAAACCTCATAATAATATGTTCATTCATCGATTCAACAAATGTCTATTGAGTACTATGTGGAAGGCATGCTATACCTACCAGAGACAATAGTGACTAAGATAATAAAATCTTTGCTGTTCTGGGAACTAATTCTAAATGTGTACGGTGCGGGGAGGGGAGGAGAAATATGTAAATAAATAAGATGATCATCGATTGGGACACGTTTTAGGATGGGAATGGCGGAATGAAGAGCAAGGGAGGGCAGGATAGACTACTGTAGTCGGGATACACAAGTCTCTCTGAGTAATAAAGGTAAACTGAAATCTGAAGGAGGACACAGCCATGTAAACACCTGGGGGAGGCTCAGGTGCCGAGGCTCTGGGGCAAGAAGCAGAGGCGCACTGCGCAGGAACTGGTGCAGATGAGGCTGGATAGAGGGGCAAGGACATTTCTCACAGGTCCGCATAGTCCAAGGTCAACAGTTTGATTATGAAACTACTTTAAATGCAGTGAGAAGCCATTGGCAGGCTTAATTGGAGATGATGCAATCTGAGTTATATTTTTAAAACATTAGTTTTACTGATCTATGAAGACCGAGTGAACAACGAAATTTAAATCTGAATGAGTTTCAGTAGAAACATTACCTCTTCTAGGCATTTACATTTGTCTTAGCCCAAGCTCATCGGGGTGGAATTTCTGGCCTCAGAAAGCAACCGCAGGCAGAGTCTTGCTCCTGAAATCACTAGTTGGAAACAAAGAAAACTGAACTCTCTTTGGGTTCCTTGATGTATTCAGTTTTCCTCCCTTGGAAGGGCCGTCTCCCAGTTCTGGCTTCTTAGGCCCCTTCCAGCGCTGGGGGTGCTGGAACATGTGCTAGAACATTCTATTCTTCAGCTGCAGGCCTCAAAGGGTAGGTCGCAATGACCCACCCCTTGCTTTAACCCAGACACCTCCGAACCTTCTCCTCTTCCTACTTCTGCACCAGCCCTTCCAGATGCTGAGGGCGTGAGTCCACTTTCGACCTTCTCCCACCTGTCCCCACGCCCTGCTCTGAAAGGTACAGCGGTTATCGCCCCAGCACCCAGCTAGCAGGCCATTTTTAGCCCTTTGGCTCATGCTGCAAAAGAATAAGAATATGCTGCTCTCGGATCTTTCAAACTGAGGTATGGGTGACACCCATCACCAGCACTTCATGCTTTGTAGCACATTTGTTCTGTGTCATTTAAAGGGGGTGAATGTTGTGAATGCTAATATAGTTGTGCCTAAAATGTAATTCTTTTCTGAGTGAGTAGATGGTCTCTTTAAATTGAACTTCAGGAGAAAACATGAAGGGCAGTGAGAAGAGGAGGGGACATGGTGGCCTGGGCAGCCCACAGTGAAAATAACAGTGATGGCCGAAGTCATTCCGAGCACCTATTCGCCGGCAAGCACAGTTACATATGGGCATACATTATTGCATTGAATACTCACAAAAACCTGTGACGTCAACACTATTGCTCCTATTTTATAAATAAAGACATGAAGGCTAAGAGATGTTAAGTAAGTTGGCCAAGGTCACACAGCATTTAACAAGGGACAAAGGTCATGCCCAAGCAGTCTGTCCTCAAAGGCTGTATTTTTACTCATTTCAACTCCTTTAAAAAGTTACGAAGCATTACACCTAATTACATGACATGAAAATTAAAAAATGATGTTGAGTGCTTTGTAGAAAACTTAGAGGAAGTATAAAAAGATTGAATAGTTTTAACTATAAATGACACCTTATTCAAATTTGCATCATCCTTTCCTACTGTAGTACCTGTTGACTTTATTGCCCATGCACTACATTTATGACACACCAAAGTGCTTATCTCGAAGACAGTCAAAGATGATTTTCTAGAGGCAGCAATACCGAAACTGAGTTGTGTTTTTATTTTATTTTTTTCTTTATTGATTTTAGAGAGAGACGAAGAGAGAGGGAGAGAGAGATAGAAACACTGATGAGAGAAAACATCGATTGGCTGTCTCTTGTGTGCCCCCCTCCCACTGGGGATTTGGCCCACAACCTGGGCATGTGCCCTGACCTGGAATCGAACCAGCGACCTCTTGGTGCATGGGTCGACACTCAACCACTGAGCCGCACCAGCTGGGCCCGAAACTGAGTTTAAGTGAGATTTAGCCAAAGCCCTTACAAATTTAAGCATTAGTGTTCAGGGTTAGTGCAAAATAGTATTCTTTACAAAATGAAAACTTAAAAAGTGAACGGAACAGGGCTGTGGTACATCACAATGACAAGGATCTTGGGGTCTTCATGTATAGAAGTAAGTATGGTTTGGGGGGTCTTCCCATTCTTTGAGCAAGTTGACTTTAGTTCAGTCTGAAAAAATAAACCTGTGCTAGCCAATGTCAGCCAGTCTCATGGTCTCGATGAGTTCTGGTCCACGTGGGCCCTGGTGGAAGGAGCCTGCCTCGGCAGAATGGAGTCTCTCCAGGTGATGGGCCGCTATTTTGTAAAGTCTCAGCGCATATGAATATAATAAATCTAGCTCCCCTAGCAGATAAGATTGCATGCTGGAAAGATTCTTTGTTGTTGTTATAATTGTAATTATTTGCCAAAATGGCAGGATTTTTTTTTAAAGGTTTCTGTTTTTGTAGCCCTTTGGAGACATAAGACTATGGACCAGTATGCTTAAAGAAATGCCATTTTTTTCTGCCCTCAATAAACAAGTGTGGACTATGTTGGTGATAGATCTTTATTAAAGCTCATGTACACGGAATTAGTCCTTTGGCTGTTGCGTTGCTCGGAAGCTCATCGCATCTGGGTTTCTCGAGTGGCCGCATAGAGCGAGTACGTGGGAAAGTAAGTTTTGAAAAATTATAAAGGTCTACGAGTTGCATTTTGAAGTGCCAAAATCAAGGTGCCAAAAATACTCACTAAAACAATTACTGTGCCAAAAATGCACACAAATTAAATTTCAGTTGCAGAGTAACTCAGCAAGACACTTAAAGTAGAGTTTCCAGTGGCTCATGGGTCTCGGATAACATGCAGACAGTAATGTGAGATCAGACACATTTGCTTTTGTACTTTTCTGTTCAACGTGGCTCTTTTATGAGTCCAGTTATATGTATCTGGGGCTATAAAGATGTGGTGAGCCCAGCCAGTGTGGCTCGGTGGATTGAGCATCATCCCATGGACAGAGATCCAGGTTTGGTTTCCGGTCAGGGCACATGCCCAGGTTGCAGGCTCGATCCCCGGTAGGGGGCGTGCAGAAGGCAGCCAATCAATGTTTCTCTCTCCCATTGATGTTTCTATCTCTCTGTCCTTCCTCTCTCTCTAAAAAATCAATAAAAATAAAATAAAATGTGGTAATAATGAAATAGTAAAGTAAAGTGTGTGGGAACTGCATTGGCTTTTCTGCAAAGATGGTCCACAAGGCCCCATTGGTAGAAGATGGATAAGAAAAACCCTTGAGAACTCCACATCATTCAGCTATCATGACTACCATTGCCACCTCAGCTACAGAAGACGACCTTTCCCTGGAGCACATGTCCAGCATTCACAGCCTTTGCTTGAAAGCTCTCAATCTGGCTCAGGGCACCCCTATGGCTGTGTACTCAAAGTAGCAGCAAGACAGTGAAGTAGGTAATATTGACATCTGTAAAGTTGATGGCAGTTGACGAAAATCTCCCAGACGTAAAGCCCTGCCATTATTCTCAGCTCTGAATTATAAAGAGATTTATAATAAACTGTAAAATCTTCTAGATGAAGTAAGAAATGTAACCCTTTTAAGCTTGATCACCAACTCAAGATTTTTAACCTCCAGTTTATTAAGTGGCTTTAGAGCAGGACCCTGTACCTGAGGTCCATAGTCCCTAGGAGATCACTCAATAATATTAAGTGGGTCTATGAACCCTGAGAACATAAGAAAAGTTGTGTGTGCACACACACACATGCACACACCCACACAAGCACACACACACAGTCCATGCTTTTTTCAGGGGATTCTCACATGAATCTATACTCAAAAAAAATTAAAAACCTATGGATCTCTAGTGACTAGTATAATTCATGTTATTTGAGAATCCTGGGAGATCTTTGAGCAATCATCTAGCACACCATGCGTAGGGAGCTAACCACATTCAGATCATTTCCAAAAGTTGGGGTAAAAAGCTGGATCAACTCCGGAAGGAGCATGGCGACCTAAACCTCAGATACAGCAGAATATCAGGAATTGCTTGAGCTAGTTTCTGTGACACATCCACTGCTATTAGGAATGAGATCGGGGGAAAATGAACCCTCTGAATTTTACGTCTGACTTCCACCTAAAATCAGTAAAACATTGATGCGAAGTAGCCATCCCCCAAACCATCCTTCTCAGGGCCACCGTGGCCGTCTTCCTAAAACTACTGTGTGATAAGATAATGCACCCTTTTTGAAAGCCTGTAATCATGGCTTTCTAACAACTATGGCAAGAAGTTCAAGCATGGTTCCAGGTGCTCTGTGATCTTCTGCCATATTTTCAGCCTCATCTACCATTTTTACTCTGGTACCCAGTGTTCCAGCCAGATCAAAATATTTCATGCCTCGATGGTTCAATGCTCTGTGATCATATACACAGCAGCCCTTCTTGAAAGTCCCTAAACCACACAAACTCCCTTTCATCCTTTGAGACACAGTTTAGAAGGGCTTACTTGAACTTTCCTCAGAGAGTGACTCATTTTATCCCTTGTCCCCACCTTTTGTTTGTCCCTATTAGCTCTTATCACATGACTCTGTATATAAATCTGCCTCCCCTATAGGACTGTAAGCTCCTTGAATTCAAAAACTGTGTTATTCATCTGTTGGTCCCCATTGTCTATTACATGGTGAACAACCAATACATATTTGGTGAATTCCCTTGGCCAGTTTTGCTCAGCAGTGAGAGCATCGGTCCATGGACAGAAGGTTCATGGGTTTGATTCTGGTTAAGGGCACATACCTGGGTTGCAGGTTCAATCCCAACCCTGGTCAGAATTGTGCAGGAGGCAAGTGATTAATGTGTCTCTCATATCGATCTCTCTCTCTATCTCTCCCTCCCTTCCACTCTCTCTAAAAACCAATGAAAACATATCCTTGGGTGAGGATTAATTATATATATTTGGTGGATTGAGTATTCTGTGGGTCTATCAGAAAATCAAACAAGTAAGGGACCCAGGTCAAGGGGTCAAGTAGCATAGGAATGAACAAGTGGTTCAAGTGAGTGCCATAGATCAGAATTTCAACCTCTGATTCTTGAAGAGAATGTTTGCTTTCCACCCCAACTGTATGAGCGCCAAGCATAGGATGATGAGCATGGGACAGACAGGAGGCAGGTGGGGGTGTTGGCACTGTGAAGAAATGATATCTTCCTGATGATCTGCATGTACAAACTTGAACTTTGGAAAACTTCCTTAAGTGTACTTGTCAAAGTCATGATCCTATTCTTATTCTGTGACTTACCTATACTGGTTTTGACTCCGACATACTTTGAGTACTGGAAGGAGAGATAGGAAAGGAGGCTTCATGTTGTCTGAAAATCTGCCTAGCACACATTTAAAGATGCCTGTGCTCTCTTGGGCACTTTCATGTCTTCTTCTGAAGTCACCATGGAGAGCATGCTACTGTATTGCTGTGCTGCAGGGACTGTGTTTTCCTCCTGCTGCTGGTCTGCTTCAGTTTCTGATTTTCCAGCATTTTATTCCCTGCAGACCACTGGGATCCCATTGATTTTCTAGGCCATCTTCTTAGACAAGATATACAGGAACTTCCATCCAGCTTTCTCTCCATCTAGCCCACATCTGATCCATTAGAAAGGTCAGGCATCCCCGCTGCCCACCATTGGTGGGGCTGCCTAGTTCTCCCTCTCTCAAGCCTGTGGAAGGCAACATTCCATTGTGCCCTCCCAACTCCTAGGGAAACATACTGAGCTCTCCAGAAGCTTCCTTAAGCCCCTCTCACCAGACTGAAGGTGAGGGGCAATTTCTACTCTTCCTCTTTGAAGTGAAACTAGGAATCATAGCAAAGGTCTTCCCCATTCTCAATCTCCCTCTTCTTCTTTTAAAAAATATGTTTTTATTTTATTTTTTTAGAGAGAGAGAGGGAGGGAGAGAGAAATAGAAACATCGATGTGAGAGACAAACATCTACCGGCTGCCTCCTACACGCCCCCTACTGGGGATCGAGCCTGCAACCTGGGAATGTGCCCTGACCAGGAATCGAACTGGGACCTCTCAGTCCATGGGACAACACTCAATCCTCTGAGCCACACTGGCCGGGCTCCCTTTACTTTTTATACCCTCCTCTGGAAGGTAGCACCTACTATATCTTAATATTTCAGTTATAGTTTCCCATTTAACATCTTATTACAGTAAGGACCTTAGGGTTGATGTGAGAAATGAATAAAATAATCCAGGTAAAACCCCTTAGCACAGTACGTATTAAGCCCTTTGGGAGTAACCATGTTATTATCACTGCTGAAATGAAGACTATCACTTTGAAATATAGATCTGTTTAAGCACCTGTCCTTTTTAGCTTTCTCTGTTACATATTTTCATTTCCTTTGGGGACGTATACCTTTCTGGTATATATTAAAGAAGAACATTTGTTAACTTAAAAGGAACACAGTTCCATTTCAAACTTTCAGCTGTCAATTTAGGAATGTGTTGACGTTAAGGATCCTTTTGCATTTGCCTCCCATTCACTGAGGGGAAATGAATCAAATTCCCATTTCCAATCCAAGTTCCCATTGTTGATGGTGGTTCTTTATGTCATATTTAGCTACCTCATGAAGGGTCCAAAGCTCTTCTTTTGATGAGAAAATTCTTTCTGATTAGTGTCTATCATCTATTTTTAAATGCTAATGTTAACATCTGCTAGCATCTAAGCAATTTAGAGGAGGTTGCATTCATTTCATTTACATGCACAGTGAGACCCCCAAAATTCAGAATTCAGCCTAAATCAATATTTGCATACGAGACAATATGATTTAGTGGAGGGGAAGAGGTAGAGCTTGCGGCAATATAGCAGAGAACCTTACCCACAAAAAGAACATAGAAGTTCCACACAGAGTAGAACAGAAAACATTTTTATAAATATCCGAGGGTGCATAAAAAAGGAAATCTGGTGTACTAGGAATGAAAAGGAAACACAGTGATTTTAGCTGACACTGTAGAGGACTAGGGAGAATATCAAACTGAAAGAGGATTCTAGTGGGGCCTATGGCTTAGGAGCTCAGGAAAGAGGCTAGAGTTTTAATAACCACAAAAAGCCAGCAGGAATGGTATACAGTCCATGTAAAGCAGATAGCTGGTAATGAGATCCCCATTCTTGGCAAATGTACATGGAACCGTTACTGATATTGACCATATGCTAGCCCGCTAAACAACTCTCAATGGATTTCAAAGCATTTAAATTACACAGAGTATGTTCTGTGAATACAACAGAACTGAGGTATAAATCTATAAGCAAAAACAAACCATGGTATCGCCATATTTTTCAAAAATAAGAAAAATAACATCTAAATTACCACTGGGTCAAAAAGAAAACCACAAGGGGAATTAGCTGACATTTTTAATGAATGGTAATGAAATACTACATAGCAAAATGTGTAGATACAGCTTAGACATTGAAGCCTTTTTTTAAAAACTTATCTTTATTGTTGAATGTATTACAGATGTCCCTCTTTTCCCCCCCTTGAACTCTTCCTCCCCAATCCCGCCCCCCTCCTGCTTTCTCCACACTATTGTCTGTGTGTATTGGTTTTATACACACACACACACACACACACACACACACACACGTAAATATTTTGATTTCTCTCTTCCCACCTTACCTCTCCACTTCCCTTTAAGGTTCATCAGTCTAACAACCAATTTGTACTTCCTAATCCCTTCATCTTTTTCACTCAACTCTCCTCCCATCTGGCAACCAACAAAAAGTTCTCTATATGTAGGAGTCTGTTTCTGTTCTGCTTTCTCATTTTGTTTGTAGATTCAGTCATTGACAATATGTATTTATTGCCTTATTGTTCATATTTTGTAATCTTCTTCTTCAAGAAGGTCCATCAACATTTCATATAATACTGGTTTGGTGGTGATGAACTCCTTTAGCTTTTTCTTGTCTGGGAAACTCTTTATATGGCCATAGATTCTAAATGATACCTTTGCAGAATAGAGTAATCTTGGTTGTAGGTCCTTGCTTTTCATCACTTTAAATATTTCTTACCAGTCCCTCTTGACCTACAAAGTTTCTTTTGAGAAATCAGCTGACAGCCTTATGGGAACTGCGTTGTAGGTAATAAACCACTTTTCTCTTGTTGCTTTTAAGATTCTCTCTTTGTCTTTAACCTTTGGCATTTTGATGATGTATCCTGGTGTGGACCTCTTTGGGTTCATCTTGTTTGGGACTCTCTGTGCTACCTGGACTTGTAGGTCTGTTTTCTTCACCAAGTTAGAAAAGTTTTCCGTCATTATTTTTTCAATTAGGTTTTCAATTTCTTGCTCTCTCTCTTCTCCTTCTGGCACCCCCATGTTGGCATGCTTGAAGTTGTCCCACAGGCTCCTTATACTGTCCTCATTTTTTTGGATTCTTTTTTCTTTATGCTGTTCTGATTGGGTGTTTTTTGCTTTTTCATATCCCAAATTAATGGTTTGCTTTTTGACTTCACCTACTCTTACTACTGATTCTCTGTAAATTATTCTTTTTTTTTTTTTTTTTTTTTGGTATGTGCCCCTAGCAGAAACGAAACCCAAGACTCTGGTCCGCAGGCCGACACTCCAACCACTGAGCCAAACTGGCCAGGGCTGTAAATTATTCTTTATTTCAGTTAGTGCATCCTTCATTTCTCACTGGTCCTTTATTGGGCTCTTGAGGCCCTTACTAAGTTCATTGAGCATCCTTATAAGCAGTGTTGTAAACTCTGCATCTGTTAGATTGCTTATGTCCATTTCATTTTGTTCTTTTCCTGGAGTTTTGTTCTGTTCTTTCATTTGGGACATGTTTCTTTGTCTCCTCATTTTGGCTGCCTTCCTGTGTTTGTTTTTATGTATTTGGTAGAGTTGCTATGTCTCCTTGGCTTCCTAGGGCAGCTTATTGTAGTAGGTGTCCCGTAGGGTCCAGTGGCACAGCCTCCCTGGTCACCCAGCTGGGCCCTCAGGGTGCACCCCTCATGTGGACTTTACATCCTTCTGTTGTAATTGAGAATTGATTGCTGTTGGTGTGTCAATGGGAGGCTGATCAGCTGCAAGAACTGGCTGTGCCCACTGACCACCGACCTCTGCCTACCTTGGAGGATCAGCTGTGTGGGGGCCCACCACACAGAGCAGAACTTACTTCAGCAGTGCTCTGGTACCCACTGAGTCCACTCATTGAGTGTGTCACTTGTGGATGTGGTTGGGTGGTGGTGCTTCAACGTGGTCTGAAGCTGTCCACTGGGTGTTCTGGCTCTGGGGCAAGGTCAGCCACTGCCTGTGTTCTACCCAGGGCCACTAGGCATAAGCTACAAAGCGATTTGCTGATGGCTGCTTCTTATGCTGGGCTTGGAGGTGCCCAGGCAAAACCAAGCTATGTACCAAAGCTGGCTGCTTCTGGTGCTGGGCCTTGGGCCACTTAGCAAGAGGTATGGGGCTTGCTGTGGCCAGTGCTTCTTGTTTGAGAGAATTTAGAAAAATCTGAAGCAGGAGCCAAAACAGGAAAAATTGTAGCCTTTAATTTAGATTATTAAAATTATCAGAAAAGAAGAAAAACTAAAAATCAAATAGCTAATGATTCATCACAATAAGTTAGAAAAAGAGCAGAAAATTAAACCCAAAAACAGAAAAAGGAAAGAAAAAATAAAGAATAAAACAAATCTATAATATAAGAAATCATCAAAACTAAAAGTCATTTTTTTAAAAAGACATAAAATTGAAAATGTAATTACATCAAAATTATCAAAAATGAGAGAAATAACAAATAATCAATATCAAAGATGAAAAAAAGAGACATTATTACAGATCCTGCATATATTTTTTAAATTATAAGTAGGTAGCATTTCCCTTGATATGATGTGATGAGAATGGTTCTTTACTTCTCTAATCTTCCTCTCCAAAACACAAAACCCCAGTGTGACCATGAGAAAACATTAGAAAACCCAAGTTGAAGGATAGTCTACAAAATATCTGGCCAGTATTCCTCAAAATGGGCAAAGTGATAAAAAACAAGGAAAGTCTTAGAAAGTAGAATATGAAAACTAAATGTAATGTGATACTCTGGAAGAAATCCTGGAACAGATGAAAAGGCATTAGGGAAAACCTAATAAAATCAAAATAAAGTGAGGATTTTAATAACAATGTATCAATATTAGCTCATTAATTGTGATTAATAATGTAACATTAATCATAACTAAGGTTAGGTGTTAGCAATAGGGGAACTGTAGTGTGAGATATCATGGGAATTCTTAGGGCTATCTTTGCCAGCTATTGTACATCTAAAACTACTCTAAAATAAAAATTTTGTTTCAAAAAATATCAGGGGATATAATGAACAACATAATGCCAATAAATTATTAGTTTAGATAAAATGAATAAATTCCTTAAAAAGTAAAACGTATATAAACTGACATAAGGAGAAATAGAATGTATGAATAGTCCTATAATTATTATTTAAATTGACTTTTAATTTAAAATCTTTTTGCAAGAACTTGGGCCAGAGAATTTCATTGGTGAATTGTATCAAATATTTAAGAAATAATTCCATTTTTGCACAAACTCTTCCAAAGAATTATAATAGAGGAAATACTTTTCATTCTATAAAACTGGACAAAAACATTACAAGAAAGCATAATCTTAGGCCCATCTCACTCATAACAGACACAAAAATCCTAAGCAAAATGTGAGCTAACTGAATCCCGCAGTTTAGGAAAGGTTTACACAATCAAGCATAGTCAATTTCAGGAATGCAAAGTTGATTTAAAATTTCAAAATCAATCTGTATAATTTGTCACATTAATAGAGTAAAAAAGACAAATAATACAAGCATCCCAATAGATGTAGAAAACCCCATTTATGATAAAAAGTATTAGAAAACTAGAAGTACAAGAGAGCTTCCTTAACCTAATATAATTGTGAATATAAAAAATAAAAAGAAATCTAGCTCTGGCTAGGTGGCTTAGTTGGCTGGAGTGTCATCTCGTATACCAAAGGTTGTGGGTTCAGTTCCTGGTCAGGGCACATAACTAGGTTGTGGGTTCCATTCCCTGGTGACCCATATAGGAGGCAATGAATCACTCTATCTCTCTATCCCCCTTCCTCTCTCTCTGTAATCAATGAAAAAAAAGTATCCTCAGGTGAGAATTAAAAAATAAATAAATAAAAGTAAAGATTAAAAATAAATCTATAGACAAAATATTAGAACTAATAAATAAATTTACAAGGTCACTGGATATAAGATCAATATGGAAAATGCCATTTTATTCTTATAGGCTAGGAACAAGTAGTTAGAAAATAAGAAAATTTTAAGATACCATGTATAATAACATCTGAAATTTCTAAGTACCTAGAAACAGACATGTTGAAAGATATAAAAATTCTGCACACAGAAAGCTATAATATATAATTGAAAGAAAGTGAAGAGAACTTGAATCCATCTGGAATTAATTTAGCATAGGATGTGAGGTAAAAATTTAACTTTTTTTTTCAATTAGCAAAGCAACTATTTGAGCACATAAACGGAATATTCCTTTACTGATTTGGAATGTCACATTTCTCATACACTAAAATTTTATTTGTTCTTGGGGCTATTTCCGGGCTTATTCTGCTGATTAATCTAATACTGTATTTACATAATTTAACTATGATAGCTTTACAATATTTTATTATCCAGTAAAACAATTCCATCATTGCTGTATTTTATATTCCTTGACCATTTCTGTGGGCTTACTTTTTGAGATGAGCTTTAGAATCTCTTTGTTGGTTCTCTCTTAAAATGCCAATAAGAATTTTTACTGAAATTGCAACAACAACAACAACAAGAACAAACTATTAGTTAAGGAAGAGAGGAGGAACTGAGGCTTGTTGATGATGTTGAATCTTCCCACCCAGTAACACATAGTATAACTCACTATTCCTGGCAGACCTGTGTGAGCCATGGTAAAACATGAACTTGAAATTGATCAGTCTTCCTTTGTAATAAGAATGTTCACTAATTCATACAGGATTTTATTTTAGAGTGTCCTACATTCAAATCACAGTTCCATCTCTTTTTCGCTGTGTAACCATTGAACATAGAATTAATCTCTCTCTCTGAGCTTCAATTTCCTCACAGAAAATCATTTTTATAGGATTTCTCTGAGACTTGAAAGAGACTATGAAACACTTAGCACATTGCCTAGCATAAGGTTCACATTCAGATTATATTAGTTTTTCTTGCTGCTGTTGTTGATATTATTATTCCCTATGGCACCTGATTGAACTTCTTTAACATGAAGATACAATATTTGTTGAATGAATGTATAAGCATGTATTTTGACCAGTGACATTTTAAATATGAAATGAAAATGATCTTTAATCCACTTGTGATTATACTGGAAATAATGCAGGAAGTGAACTGTGTGCTTTCTCGATAACCTAAAAGGAAAACCTACTACCACTCAGCCTAAACTCCTGTCCCAGCTGACACTTCAGTCACCCAACTAAAGTTTGGGGCAGAAAACAACAAATTCCCAACTTAACAAGGAGTGAAAAAAGTCCTCTCACCTTTCTTGTGAGCAAACTTCCATAAAGAAAGCTAGAGGAAAAATACTTCTTATTGGGACTATTTGCCAGGGGGGGGGGGGGGGAGGGGTGGTAAAAATAAAAAACAATTAACAATTCATTCATTTCAAAGAATGACTAACACTTTTCAGGAGAGATTCATTTATTTTTGTTGGTATGCTAACAGGGAAAACATAAACTTGATACCACACCTGCAGAAATCTCAGACACTGAAAAATACGTGAAGCTCTGAAGAGGTTCAACTAACAGAAATGGGATCAGGAAAATGGGGCTTTTGCTCGTCCTGATCCGCAGCTCCTCTGAACAGAGCATCCTTCTTGCCTGTGAGTGAACTGAGAGGATGGTGTCTTCAGATTAGGCTTGAGATGGTAGTAACAACAACAATAACAACAACCATCAGGTTCATTCTGTATTCAAGGTGGGCTGCTGTAGAACAATTTGTTTCACAGCCGAAAGTTGACAGAACAAATCCGAAACATTTCTGTGTATATGTTTACATGGGCAGCAATTGGCATGCACAGTGCGGCTGAAGGTGTGCCTGAAGTCCCTTATGCTTTTTGTAACATTTTCAAATTCATTGCTGTCTTCCAGATGACAGGAAATTCAGGTCTGCCTTCCTCTTGGGAGATCTTTATTCACAGACAAGTCAAAAACCCTTGACAAAAGGCAACCAAGGGAACTTGTTGACCTTTTAGCTGTCTGGCTAACATCAGTGCAAGTATTGTTCCCTGATAAAACAAGAAATTCAATTTAAGGGAAAATTTAGAAGGCATTTGAGGCACTCTCATTTTATTTTGCCTCTTGGGCTGTCTTTCAAACTGAGAACAAATGTAAATAAACAAGATCTGTGCTCTTATTTCATAGATTCAATAACAAATATCTGGTCTCACAGCTGGATATAAATGAGATGTTGTCAGGCTCCCTATGTATCTCTCCCTTCAGCTATTTGTTTAATTTTTTTTCCTCACCCATTCTCACACACACACACACACACACACACACACACACAATTATTAAGGAGTTAAAGCTTCACTTTTCAGCTAGATCATTTGTTTTCTTTTCCCCATATTATTTGTTACATCTTGAAAAGCTATATTCTTTTATAAATAGAAAAAAAAATCATATGCCAACAATGCACTTACCAATACTAATTCCTTACGTGGTATATCCAAAGTGAAGATATTCAAATGAAGAGCTTGCTAATTTTCTAATTATATATTGGCTTATTTAGTATGTAATACTTCTTTTTGTTAATCCTCACCCAAGGATATTTTTCCATTGAATTTTTTTTCTTTTTTTTAATAGAGTGGAAGGGAGGAAGAGAGAAACATTGATGTGAGAGAGACACAACAATTGGTTGCCTTCCGCACAACCAGACCAGGGCTGGGGATTGAACCTGCAACCCAGGTACATGTCCTTCACTGGGAATCAAACCCAATACCCTTGGGTCTTAGGGCCAAAGCTCTAACTACTGAGCCAAACCCGCCAGGGCTATAATAATTTTCTTTTAACAGACATTGTGTAGTAAAAAAATGTTTCCTATGGAGTCAGTGAAACATTAATTCACTGAACAATTATTGTCAGGCATTGTGCTAGGAGTATAAAGTCAAATAAGACAAAGGTGTTGACTTCAGGAAGGAAGAACTTGAAGGAGACCAATACAGGCCAAATCTAGACATTCACCAAAGTACATGAACTGCATTCACAGCTATGAAAGAAAACTCCCCTACACAGAGCACTCACAAGGTATTCTATATCTGCTTAATAGCATCTCATATTCCCATAATTTCTACAGAGTCCTTACATTTTAACTACTCCAGCTAAACTCAGCACTTTTGAGTAATATAATAGTTCATGTGCTGTGGGGGTGCCTTGGAAGACAGTGGAAGAGGAAGAGAAATGAGTTTTTTATATTTATTAAATATCCCTTTATTAAAGCAGGTTGAATATGCTCACATGATGTAGTCAGGAAAGCATAAAAATGGGAGAGAGTCTGAGAGCCCCTTAAAGTCTGTAGAATGATCAGTTGCCAAAAGGTATGTGCTATTGGTGCATGCTTGAAAAGGTTTCTACCTTCTTTATTTTTTATTTTGGAGAGAGAGAGAGGAAGGGAGAGAGAGAGAGAGAAACATTGATGTGGAAGAGAAACATCCATCGGCTGCCTCCTGCACGCCCCCTACTGGGAATGGAGCCCATAACCCAGGCATGTGCCCTGACTGGGAATCGAACCAGGACCTCTCAGTCCATGGGACAATGCTCAATCCACTGAGCCACACCTGCTGGGCCACGTTTCTACCTTCTTAAGAGCAAAAATTGTTTGGGGAGAGGAGGTGGGAGACTTATGTTACATTCTTTCTTTTTCCTTTGTACTCTTCATTCCATCATGTCTTGTCTACCGGGAGGTGATCATTTTTCATAGTTTCTAACTACAAAAAATAAGCCTTAGAAGCACATGGTGATAACAGCTAGACTCGAAAACAAGAAGTTTTTTGGTTTTGGTCTTCCCTGTGAACCCAATTCTTTAAACTTGGGAAAATTCATACGAGGAGTGGCTACATCATTGCCCCGTTTGACAATATTCCAAGTCACCTACTGAGAGCATAACTGCAGTTCAAAGTTTACATCATTAACTCAAAGATACATAGCCTGAGAGAGACTGGGATGGACAGCATCAGCGAGATGGAAAGTTGGTTCTTGTTTAATTTGGCCACTGAGTAACTCCTGAGGACCTCCTGTGCAGCTGGAAGCCAGACTCGCAGAACCAATCACCAGATGGCAAAGGAGAAACTGAAAAAAGTACCCCTGCATTACTATTTATGCATTACTATGTATACAGTTCAGTTCCTTATTAAAATAAGATTTTTAAAAAACCATGGCCACCCTACTCTCACTGCAATATTCTAGAATTTTTAAGCATAATTCTCAAGGGCTCGCAGTGTTATAGTTAGGATGTTTGCACAGTGCCCCAGTCCTGTGGTTTCTAGCTCAGGTTTCCTGTCATGTCATACCAAGCCTACAGGCTGCAGCAGTAAGTGTGGCATGCCTTCGGCACCACCAGACAAGGCCAGACACCTCATGGTAATAGAGCAAAGGCCCAGACCTGCTCTGGAGACTTTACCAGGCGGGTTGACACCAGCAGCTTCCAATTTGTGTTTCCATTGACCCAGTAAGAAATATTTTACATCACAATTTAGTGCACACACATCATGTGCATGCACACATACACACACACTTGACACCCCTAACTTGCTCAGTAGAGTTTTGAGTCTGATGATGGAGACCGAGTGAAGCTGTGCAGTATAAACAATGAAATGCCTACCACTTGTGAAACTTAATGTACCCATTTCGAAGTAGAACAGGATGCTCAGATGGGAGATGTCTGAACAGTAGTGTGAAGGGGACAGGACCTCACTCTCTCACTCTCACTACTGTCAGAGAAGTCATCTGAAATGCTTACTCTGTCTCTGTTTTGCTTCTACCCTTTTTCACATATTATATGTGTGTGCATATGTGTATATATATGACTTAACTACATTTTCTCTTTACAGTAAGGCTCACACCTGAAGTCAAACCTTCCATTGTACATGACACCATTAATTAAGCATCCTGTTGCAGTAGACTTAGCCACCAACCCTTACAGGGTCTGACACTATGTGGGGCAGACTTACTCTGTGCTCTCACAGTAACCTGCAGATTCCTTTCCCACTACCCTCATCACAGGTGATAAAGGATTCAGGAAAATGTGGCACTTTGGGAGGGTAAAAAAGAGTAAGGATCATGTCTCAGAACCTGGGATATAGCAGTTGCTCATTAAATGTTTACTGAGTGGATGGATGGATGGATGGATGGATGGATGGATAACATCAAAAGGCCCTTTCTATATTCTTTGCCTCAACCAAGCTAAAAATCATATGACAGTTTCTCACTGGGGAAAAAATCTGCCTTTTAGGGAAATTATTTTGCTTAGTTTTAATTGTGTGGACTTCTTTATTACTACTCCCTACTTGTAGAGTAGGGCAGGCAGGACTACAGATGTCCATTCATTTGTTTAACAAATATAACTGCCCCCACTATACATGTGCTTAGTCCTGTGTTAGTAAAATACCAGCCCTGAGCCCTCAATATCTACTTGAAATGGATCAAAGCATTAGTCATGTGCAATCCATGTGTGAGATCCACATCCAAGCAGACTGTAGAACAAACACCCTGCAACTGGTTCATCACCCAGACCTACCCACCACCCACAGCAGAAGCTTTCTCGTTGATCCTGTCCATGGACAAGTCAACTTTTTTTTTTTTTATCCTCACCTGAAGACATTTTTCCATTTTTTGTTCAGACAGAGTGGGAGGGAGAGAGAGAGAGAAACATTAACGTGAAAGGGACACACCAACTGGCTGCCACCCACACGACCCAACCAGAGCCGGGGACAAACTGCAATCAAGGTACATGCCCTGAGCGGGAACCAAACCTGGGTCTCTCTGGACCACAGGCTGATGCTCTAACCACTGAGCCAAACCGGCCAGGGTGGACAAGTCAACTTTTGCTTAAAGAAATCAATAACACAATGAGATCTAAGTTTATAAAGATTTCTTCTCCTCACCTTCTCCCATTACTCTTTAAACATGTCCCAGCCTCACACAATTATAAGGTTTAAATTTTAAATAAGGATATATAGTTTATAAAAGGATATATAGATAATCTCAATTAATCCTCATAACAATTCTGTGAGGTAAGAGGGATCCTACATGTTCAGGGTGACCTCGTGCTCCTCTTGCCCTTCGGGTCGTTCATCCCCATCATACATTTGGGTGACGTACAGTTTGTTCCTTTACTGTTCCCGGCGGGTGGGTACTCGTCGATCGCTGTGTAGTCTCAGGGTTGGCCTGCTTCTGACATGTGCCAGAACTTATTCCTGACAGCCTTCTATAAATGACAAGGCTGTTCATTTAATTTCTTTAACACCATATGACCCGATTCTATTTTTTAATCTCACCAATTTGTATTGGTCACCTCGAAAGTGCTGAAATAGGTTCAGGTTTTTATTCTTCCAGGAAAATCCACTAAAGAAAAGGAATAGTCGCACATAGTTTATTCAGCATTTCTTTCATAAGAGAGAGCAAGAGATTAAGAGGTTTATGTAAAAGGGCCCCCGCGGAGGAAGCAGAGGACTCAGGAAGTGTGGCAGAAAGGACTAAAGCATAGGCCTGTCAAATTCCACGGAGCCATCAAGGGAACTGGGTAAAGGCTGGTGAATAGAACTCTTTCTTCCTGCACACGCTGCCCTGGTCCTGACCCCATCCTGACTGTAATGTACTCTATATCTACCAGTTCTGGGGGACACTTTCACCACTTTTGAACTGTGAGTCAACTTTAGCTAAAACTTTTGATATAGTGATTTTGAATTGATCAAGACAGTGTCTGAAGACATCATGCCCTGAACACACTTACCAGCCACTGAGAGATGAACACGTGTGTGGTGCTGAGCCCTCGTGACCCTTGCATGGAGAGGACACTCGTCTTCAGCGGTCACTGGAGCGATTTACAGATATGCTCTCAACATGTAATGACCAAGTTTAACTATCAGCTTCGAACTCAGTTCACTGCCTTGTAGCTAAAAGTGGGAATTGCCCTTTCAGATTGGAGTGGCAGGTTAGTACCCTGGAAAAGAATAAAATACGTGGTCATATGGCTGATTACAAAGGATCCAATGCCCTTTTAGAACTATTTGTTTCTTTGGCTTTACAGCCTGTTTGAAACTCTGCATTTTATAGAGACAGTAGGGGAAGAAATAAAAGTCTAGTCCCCTAGTCATCTCTGATCAGCTGCTCTAGATTTCTTTAAAAGTTGGCTCCATTGACATCAGCCCTCACCCCGATGGTGAAGGAGCCATACTGTCGTCCTGACGCCCTGAGGAGTCTCATGCAGACAACGCTCCGTCCACATGCTCAATAATGCAAACACCTGATCCCACCCACTGCACGGCCTGTCAGAAGTGGATTTGCACATTTGTGTAAGACCCTGAGGTGGATTTTCCATAAAGCAAATGAAGCCCAAGCTATAATACCTCAAGGCCCTAGACTTAATTTTTTCATGTATAGTTCTGTAGCATTTTTGCTTAAAGAAGACCCTAGAATTGTATAAACTTCAGGCTCCACAAAACCTGGATCTGCCTGTGGCAAAAGCAAAGTCACTGGGGCAGAGGGGTGGACACTCCCAATGCCAATAAGGCCTCAGAGCCCATAACTGATGTTCATGTTCAGGGATATGTATTTACAGAGAGGCTGAAAGAGAGACTGGGTACTTAAAGTTTCTGCCACATTTGTGATTCTATGCCCTGAAGAGCCTTCCCCATTAATCCTTCTTAAATGTGGATCAACCCCAATCCAGAGACCCTCTGTGGAAGAGGATAGCTAAAGAAATTAATAGGGAAGATGAAGATTTCTCACATTTTTATGTGAGATCCCAAAAGATACACTTCTTCCATTATGCCTATTCTTTCATTTGCTAACCTCATGGCAAGCACAAAATAAATACTCCAGTTGGCTGATGAGATTCTAAGTGATTTAAGAAAGCTGACCTTGGGTGGGGAGGGGATTTCTTCAAAGGTGGTATCATTTACCTTCTTTTATTTTAGTTGTGAAGTGCCAAAGTACCCAGGTTTTTTGTTTTTGTTTTTGTTTTAGAGAAAGCTGATTATCAATAGTCATTTATTAAATTTGAAAATAGCATAATCACCTGCAGATTTTTTAAAATATGGCTGCAAGTTCCTATGTCCCTTCAGATACACAAGCTAGGCACACAGTGCTTTGGTTTGCAAAGAAGAGTTGTTCGCTCTTAATTAAAAGTCCGTGAAATCCAGGGAGGCTTTCAAATTATGTCAAAGACCCCTTGCGTGAAATTTGCAGTTCACTTTTGACATATGCCTCTGGCACAGCTGCCCTCTGATGAGGCTTGGGTTCCAATCTGTGCCTCTCCAGCAGTCTGTGCAACCATGGATGCCAGGTGGCAGCAGCTCCCTCCTGGCGTCCTCCTCCTGTCTGCCATGAGGGAATAGAGCCGCATCGCCCTGGGGAGCTCCCGCCGGTGGCTCCGGAGAAATCTGTCTGCAGAGACGAGATGGCAAGCGTACTTGGAAGTGTGAATTATTGCTATCATCAGCACACTGCTTCCCCCTGGTATTGAACCTTTGACATTGAGACAGTTTGCTTACCTGTAGTTACCATACTTGTAATTTGCCTTGCTTGTTGAGATAGATTCATAGCTAGTGGTTTGTGGCTGTGTAGGAAGCAAAAGATCGTTCTTTGTAAACTTAATGAAAATGAAATTTGCACACTGATACTCAAGTAGGTTGCCATACCATTTTCGCAATTGCCAATTAATTGTTTATTTTAAGAAAGTACCGTCAGAAATAACTATTCCCCTGGAACAGAGGTGAAAATAAAAATAAAATAAAATAAAAACCTTAACAGACATCTTTGCTGCTTCAAAGAAAAGTAGAGAGTCTTTGGTTCAATGCTGAGCATACCCACAAAGAAGAAAGAATCAGAAGGGGAAGAAAAATGCTGAGGGCATCTGTAAACTTGGGCCTGCATCCTTTGTGCTGATGGCAGGGAATGAATGGATGTAAGTCATTTGTGCCGATATAGCTGTGGGTACAAACTGGTGACTGCAACATCAGCCACTTGCAGGAAAACATTTTTTCACCTTCAGAAGATCCTCAACAGTGTTCCACCAACCTTTCACTATTAACTAATCCATATGGGACCTTTTTCTTCTTGGACCATTGAAAAGACATTGAGGAGAGATCCTTGATCAATTTTTGTTCCAACACTGTACGACATTAAGAAAAACATTTTCAATCACTTCCAAAATTATTTCTTAAGCAAGTAGCCTGCTTATACTATTAGGGTGAGCATTTATAAAACAGATTAAAATAAGTGTGACTTGAAATCAATTTGCTCGCTACCCACAGTCTGCAGCCATTAGGGAAATGCTAACAAAAATAGTTCTTTGTGAGACATTTTAAATAGCTGTATCATAAAGTCATTCTTCTACCATTAGTTCTGCATCAACTCTCCCCAAACAGCATGATTTTATTTTTCTTAAATACTTGATTGATTTAACCTGAAATTTTTACATGGTAGAGAAGAAAATTTAACATAATACAGGATAATATAGAATAATTAATTACAATTTCCTAGGCTATGCTTTGTTTTAGTTTTCAGATCTCTGACATCGTCTTTGACACACACAGTAGACATACTCACGTAACTGATTTTTCCTCTCCAGGGAAGGAGAGGAGACATGAAAGGTTAAGGAGCCAGCAGCTCAGGTCATGGCAATTCCTTCAGCTCTGTGCCCAGGTACTTCTACTTGCCTCACCCTAGTCCAGGCCCTGCCGTTCCCATCGTGACAGCCAATCTGCTAAATTCTCATAAAATAGCGGTCACTTTGTGCTAACTCCCCATGCGGGTGAAAGAGGATGATAATCCATGGCCCTCCTTTCAAATTCTAATTCTAAACTAAAAATGATATAAGTAACTTCGATTTTATATGAACAGGAAATGCATGCAATTCTACTAAGACAAATGTCTTCCTATTTTTGTGTGGAAAATACCTCAGGTGCAAGTTATTGTATGATCCTGTTTTCCTAGTGACTTGGGGAAATAGATTTTTTATGTCAAAAACTGAAACTCTGACCAGAAGATTATCACTCTTTTCCATCACTGATGGAAATTATAAGACCATGGCTTTCCAAGTTGTCCGCAGCCTTGCAGGTTTTTTCATTGATCCACATCCATGCCTTAGTTTTAATGCTGAAACATACTATCTAGACTTGTCTCTCCCACTGAATTACCTCAGACAAGTGACAATTCTTCTGCACTTCATTTGTGTTACCCGAAGAGTGATGAGTTAAGAAAAGATACATATTTTTTGCTCTAAGAATATGTTAAGTAATAATATTGAGAGCATTTAGAAAATATGACAATCAGAAATAGTTTGATTTTAGTAATACATATCGTATTGTGGTTTAAAATGTTGTTGGTAATTTTATTGTAAAGTCCTAGAAAGGACCTCTACCAACTGCTTAAATAGTAGGTCCTCATTGCTTTTCAATCAGCGCATAAGGCATGGTCAGGGACATAAACATAAAGTAGGGTTTCTTATGTTGTATATTTATTAGTAAAAGATCCTGCAGAGAGAAATGTCTGGAAGTTTGTTCCTGAAGCTTTTCAAAAAGACTAAAAAGGGGAGCAATGAGCGATTTTCCCACCAGAACAACTTAGAATTGGACTTCACAAAAGTGGGCCTCACAGTCTCAAGCAAGGGCTGGAGGAACCAGTCTCTCTGGTTTCTGGATATATCTGAGTCTCCATCACCAGCCCTTTTCTGCAGGATCCACCTGGTAACCTTTCCTTGTGCCACATTGTATCTTCCTTGGCACGTTCCGGGAATGCTGCTAAAACACCGGTGCACAGCATTCCTTCTGCATTGAATGGCTTGAGAGGTTCCAGGCTTAAAGAAATTGCCAGAGTTACAGCCAGAATCCCAGGCTAAGGGGTGACACAGAAGAGGCCTCTTTCTGCTCACGGGGTTATCTTAATGCTCCTCGCACCTCCCAGGTTGCAGGGAACCCAGTGGAAGCACCGGCTCCCTTCCTGACTCCCTGCCGTCACCTCTGCCTGGGGTAGAAGCTTCTGGAGGTTCGCCCAGCAGAAGCACAGGCTCTCTGGAGACTGTGGCAGAGCCCTAAATTGCAGAGGGCATTACGAATCAGAGACGAGCAAGCCCTGATCGCAAATCCAGCAGAAACCTCACCACCCTTTTTACTTTTTTTTCCTCTGAAGACCTTTTCAAAGCCTTCTCTGGTCACGGAGTAGAAGCAGTAAACTGGAGCAGCAGGCTCAGGCTCCGAAGGCCCTGGCGGGCAGGCTGAGGGATTGTTTTCTGTAATCCTACCCAGCCCAGGAGTCATACATAATGGAAAGGGGGGTAAATAAGAATTAAATACCTGAAGTCTCTTTTTTTTCTTCTGCCCTTTGATGACACCTCTATTTTATTTATGATTCCCCCAGAGAAGGAAACTTCCCATTCATGCCATTGCTTTTGCAAATTGTTAAAGAATCGCAAAAGTGAAATGCTTCGCAGCGGGCTTTTCTCTGTCGCTGCTTTCCCCTTGTACTGACCCCTTTAAAGTGATGGTTTGCACACCCGTGCTCCCCTCCTCCACAGCCACCCTGTCCCCACCACCCCCAAACAAAACCAGCCTTGGTTTCACTGTATCTTATTTGCCAAAGGAGAGAGAATGCGTCTGAGGTCCGCCGAGCGCGGGGTAGTGCTCGCGGGCACGGGTTTTGCATTGTAGGACCTTGTGTCTCGGGCGGGTTTCAGGTCGTGTTTGCAGAACTGAGTGAGCAGCTACCCAGGGTGGACAGTGAATATAGGAAATGCACACAGCTCAGCTTTGGTTTGCTCGTAAATACGACTCTCAATAGCTTGGGTGGGAGGCGGGAGGAGAAGAAAATGTTTATCTGAATTATCTGTGCAATCGCTCCAGGTTTCACGTTTTCTTGCCCAAATAGACAGAATTTGATATAGGGTTCTCTCGTTCAGAATCTATTTAGAAGTTTCTAGCATTTGGTTGTTTCTTCTAAATGAGCTTCTGGACTATTTATATACATATACCTTACCCTCCACCACCAGGAAGTTTAAGGGATTGAGGATACATGTTTTTCTGTTATGTTATCGTTTACCTGGAGAGAATTCTTTTTAATAGAAAGGATTTGAATTGTGAATAACATTTTAGGTGAGGTCGAGGAAGAGACCAACAAGATACTGAAATGATGAAAGCTTCATGTAATAATTCTTAACAGATTTAAGGGGGAGGGGCACAATGGGAAATAAAATCTGCCACACATGATAGGCAGGATTCTTTTTTGACTCAAGGTTACTGAGTATTCTGACTTTCTACCTTTGAGGTTTTTTTTTTTTGGTTTTTTTTTGTAAACACTACTCCATCGGAGCAGAATAAAGCAAGCTTGAGGAAGAAATAAAGCCCAAGACAGAGGACAAGTTACACTGGAATGGCATTAAGGGGTATGTTATTCATAGGAATGAAACTCTAGGAACTCAAAGTCAGAACTCTCACATTCACTCATTGTATCCCTCAAGCTCTGTAGTCCACCTGCCAGGACCCTGGAATTTGTTGCCCTCTGGTGAGTCTTGACCCCATGGGCCTTCATTGTGTGTGCACTGTTTTTTCCATAGGTAGTCTTTATTTTACACTATATATTACTATGTCTATTATATATTATATTACAATGTGCTACAGTATACTGGATAGCTAACAGATATGTATCTATCACATACATACAGAATTCATGTTCTGTATGGACAGTTTAAGAGATTTCAAGAGTACTTTTGTCTCAACTCAATTTTCACTTTACACACTGACTCTACAAATTAACCCCCATGTGTGATCGCTGCAATAATTATGCTGTTTTGATTAAGTTTAGTGCCTTTGCTTAGGCAAATCACATTTGTGGTAGCTGAAAGACCAGCAGGTGCGTTCATACAAAGTCTGTCACAGAAAATAGGAGAGACACCAGAAGAGTGGGAAATAGAAAAATATACCAATTTTCAAACGAGGATAAAGATATGGTCCAAAAATTTAAAAACCTATAAAACTCATTTGATGCTGATCTCCAGCAACAAAAAACAACTTTAGGATATTTAAATAATTTGGAAGCATTTAGGAAATGATTGCAATTAACCAGCATGGTTGCAATAAGAATAATTTATAAGAAGCAACACTAATTTTTTCAATCACACTATTCACCTGTTTTTAAGGAAAAGCAATAAATATGTCTCAATGTTGTGATATTCTAATAGAAAAAAAAAATGAAGAATAACATTAATGTATGAACTGGCATCAAATTAGAGGGAGATTTTAGTTAGATTCTCCCTAATCTGCACTTAGTTCCATATTGTTCAATTATTCTTTAATATTTTGAATAAAAATTATAGAACAATTATACCTTATTTGTAGATTACAAAAATCGAGACAGGAGAGCAAATTCAGACAATTAGTATTACCAAAAAAAATCCTCAGCAAATTGAATTTGAAGAGCAAAGCTAATAAAACTTTATTTTACAAGAGAAATATGAAGCTCCTCACTAAGGTGAAAAACTCAACTTTGCATGCACAGAATTAGGAAGATCTGTCTTAAACACAAATCTTGTGGAAAGAACTGGACTTTTCATTGACTTAAAGTGTAACATGAACCAATCATATGACATATCTGCTAAGAAAGTCATGCAGCTTTTGGTTACATTTCCAGTCCTCGAGGAAAAGGGAGATTATCTTCCTATTGAGCTTCACACTCATTGACCACACGTTGAGTATTGTATTGACTTCAGGGAGACATTTTAAATCTAATCCATCTTCAACATGACAGGCTTTCAAATATTTGAAGACAGCTTTCAGGCTGCCTTCTCCAAACTAAGTATTCCTCTTCTTAATAGAATGTGTTGTGTCACCAGGACAATTCCTTATTAATAACAATGCTCTGTACACATTTGTCAACAACTTTCTATAAATGCGTTACACAGGACTGGATGGAATGTTTCAAATGTACCCTACCTGCCTCGTGTAAATTGTTCTTATATTTAAAGTCTAATATTACAGCGACTCTATATCATACATGCATTTAACTCACACTAATAGTACTATATATTTCAGCAAAAATAATAAATAGGGATACTGTTCACCCAATGAACATACGCCCCTGAATAAACATGAGATGAGAAATGTGATTCTAGATACTCATGGCTCATAAATTTAGTATTTCTTATGTTGAGGGCTTAAGATGCCTATTTTTTGTGACTTTTGATAACTACATGATACAATTCTCCTGTATATCTTTTTTTTTTTTTTTTTTTAGTTACCTCACATTGTTAGACTTATAGCCAGTTTTACACAGCATCAAATGCTTGGTAAATCAGTTCTACTCTGTCTTATACTCGTACTGTGGTTTTGTTTTATTTTGAATTTCAGTGTAGGATTTTATGCTTATTACTATTATATTTCTTAATATTAAATTTACTCATCATTCCAGACTATTGATTTTGGGGATCAACTTGCCATCATGCTCAGCCTTCTGTCATCTCATTTCCAAGGTAAACCAAGACCTGACCCTCCCTTCTTGGTGCCATTGCTGGTTCATTATGATCTTTGCATGAACTGCTTACTATATTTTACACTGATTCTAAAAAGCACATTTTTACACATTTTTAACCTATTTGAAATCATGTCTTAAAAATCAATGGCATCTTGAAGAGAATATGAAAGCCATAGACCGGGAGAAAATATTTGTAAAAGGCATATCTGGTAAAGGACTGTTATCCAAAATATACAAAAAAAATAAAACCTCTTAAGACTCCACAATCAGATGAACAACCTGTTTATAAAGTGGACCAAACATCTTAACAGACATCTCACCAAAGATACACAGATGGCAAATAAACATATGAAAACATGTTCAACGTTTTAAGTTAATAGGGAATTACAAATTAAAACAGCAATGAGATACCACTGCACACCAGTCAGAATGGCCAAATGACCACTGACAATAGCAAATGCTGGTGAGCCTGGGGAACAGCCGGAGCTCTCCTTCACTGAAGGTAGAAGTGCAAAAATATCACACTCCTTGATATTTACCCAAATGAACTGAAAACTTATATTCACACAGATATTTATAGCAGCTTTGTGTATAATTGCCAAAACTTGGAAGCAACCAATATGTCTTTCTTCAGTAAGCGAGTGGATAAATGGTTTATTCAGGCAATGGATAAAAAATGCTAAAAAGAAATGCATTATCAAGGCATGAAAAGACATAGAGGAAACTAAAATGCATATTAACAAGTGAAAGAAGCCTATCGGAAAAGGCTATACACTGTGTGATTCAAACTACATCATTTTGGAAAAGACAAAACTATAGAATCAGTAAAAAGAAAATTAGTACTTGCCTGGGGATAGGGATTATGGAATAGTGACTAGGTAGGGCAGAGAAGATTTTTTTTTAATCAATTTATTTATTTTTGTTACAGATGTTTCTCCTTTTCCCCCCACTGATTCCCCCTCCCTGCCCTGTCCCCAGCTTTGTTGTCCATGTCCATTGTTCATGCATACATGTATATAAGTTCTGTGATTTCTCTCTCCCCACCACCCCCTCTTCTGAGGATTGTCAGTCTGTACCCCACTTTCACGTCTCTGGGACTACCCCATTCCTCAGACTGTTATGTTCATTATATTCCACACATAAGTGAGATCATATGATACTTGTCTTTCTCTGTTTGGCTTGTTTCGCTTAGGATGATACTTTCCAGGTCCTTCCATGTTGTCTCAAAGGTTTAAGAGATCTTTCTTTCTTACAGCTTCATAGTACTCCATTGTGTACATGTACCACTGCTTTTGTATCCATTAGTCTACTGATGGCCACTTGGGCTGTTTCCAGATCTTAGCTATTGTAAATAGTGCTGCTACAAACATGGGGTACATATATTCTTTCTGATTGGTGTTTCAGGCTTCTTAGGATATATTCCTAGAAGTGGGATCACTGGGTCAAATGGAAGTTCAATTTTTAATTTTTTGAGGTAACACCATATTGTCTTCCATAGTGGCTGCACTAGTCTGCATTCCCACCAGCAGTGTACTAGAGTCCCCTTTTCTCCACACCCTTGACAACACTTGTTGTTTGATGATTTGTTGATAGCGGCCATTCTGACAGGTGTGAGGTGATAACTCATTGTTTTAATTTGCATCTCTCTGATGATTAGTGATGTTGAGCATCTTTTCATATGTCTCTTGGCCATTTGTATGTCCTGTTTGAAGAGGTGTCTATTCAGCTCCTCTGCCCATTTTTTAATTGGGTTCTTTGTCTTCTTTTTGTTGAGTTGTATGAGCACTCTATATATATTGGAAATTAGCCCCATATCTGATGTATCATTGGCAATTATGCTCTCCCATACAGTGGTTGGCCTTTCTGTTTTGATTATTGTACCTTTTGCTGTGTAGAAGCTTTTTAGTTTGATGTAGTCCCATGTGTTTATTTTTTTCTTTGTTTCTGTTGCCTTAGGTGATGTATCAGTGAAAATTCTGCTGTGTATGATGTCTGAAATTTTGTTGCCTACCTTTTCTTCTAGGATTTTTATGGATTCATGAGTCACATTTAAGTCTTTTATCCATTTTGAGTTTATTCTTGTGTTTGGTGTAAGTTAATGGTCTAGTTTCATTTTTTTGCATGTAGCTGTCATGCTACATCCAAACATGTCATCCCAACACCATTTATTACAGAGGCTGTCTTTATTCCACTGTATGCTCTTGCCACCTTTGTCAAATATTAATTCAGCATATTGCCTTGTCCATTTCCGGGTTCTCTGTTCTGTTCCCCTGGTCTATATATCTGTTCTTGTGCCAGTGCAAGGCTGTCTTGATTACAGTGACTTTATAGTATAACCTGAAATCTGATAATGTGATTCCTCCAACTTTGTTCTTCTCTTTCAAGATTGCTGTGGCTATTCAAGGTCTTTTTTGGTTCCATATGAACTTTTGAAGTATTTGTTCTAGTTCTGTAATGTATGTTGTTGGTATTTTGATGGGGATTGCATTGAATCTATAGATTGCTTTGGGTAGTATGGACATTTTAATGATGTTAATTCTTCCAATCCATGAACAAGGTATGTGCCTCCACTTTTTTTATATCTTCCTTTATTTCTTTTTTCAATGTCCTGTAGTTTTCTGCAAATAGGTTCTTTATTTCTTTGGCTAAGTTTATTCCTAGGTATCTTAATTTTTTTGCCATGATGGTAAATGGGATTGTTTTTTTAGTTTCTCTTTCTGTGAGTTCATCATTGGTGTATAAGAATGCCATTGAGCCCTGGCCGGTTTGGCTCAGCGGTTAGAGCGTCAGCCTGCGGTCCTGAGAGACCCGGGTTCGGTTCCTGCTAAGGGCGCGTACCTCGGCTGCAGTTTGTCCCCGGCCCTCGTCGGTTGTGCGGGTGGCAGCCACTCGATGTGTCCCTTCACATCGATGTTTCTCTCTCTCTCTCTCTGTTCCTCTCTCTCTCTCCCACTCTACCTGAACAAAAAATGGAAAAATGTCCTCGGGTGAGGATAAAAAAATAAAAAATAAATTAAAAAAGAATGCCATTGATTTCTTGAAGTTAATTTTGTATCCTGCTACTTTGCCAAATTCATTTATTATGTCTAGTAAGTTTTTGATGGATTCTTTGGGGTTTCCTACGTATAGTATCATGTAATCTGTGAATAATGACAGTTTCACTTCCTCCTTTCCAATTTGGATCCCTTTTATTTTTTCTTCATGTCTGATTGCTGTGGCTAAACTTCCAGTACTATGTTAAATAAGAGTGGCGAAAATGGGCATCCTTGTCTCATTCCTGTTCTTAAGGGAAATGCTTTTAATTTTTGCCCATTGAGTAAGATGTTGGCTGTAGATCTTTCATGTATGGCCTTTATTATGTTGAGATATGATCCCTCTATTCCCAGATTGCTGAGCATTTTTATCAGGAATGGGTGCTGGGTTTTGTCAAATGGTTTGTCAGCGTCTGTTGATATAATCATATAATTTTTATATTTCATTTTGTTTATTTGGTGTATCACATTTATTGATTTGTGAATATTGTACCAGCCTTGCATCCCTGGGATGAATCCCACTTGGTAATGGTGAATAATTTTTTTGATGTATTGCTGGATTCAACTTGCTAGGATTTTGTTCAGAATTTTGACATCTATGTTCATCAGGGATATTGGTCTGTAGTTTTCTTTCTTTGTAGTGTCTTTTTCTGGTTTTGGAATTAGAATTATGCTGGCCTCATAAAACGAGTTTGGAAGTCTTCCTTCTTCTTGAATTTTTTGAAATATTTGAGGAGAATGGGTGTTAGTTCTTTTTTTTGAATGTTCGGTAAAACTCCCCCGTGAAGCAAACAGGGCCTGGGCTTTTGTTTGCTGGGAGAGTCTTGATTACATCTTCAATTTCTTCTGTTGTTATTGGTCTGTTAAAGTTTTCTGTCTCTTCCCAGTCCTGTTTTAGGACTAGAAATTTGTCCATTTTGCTTAGATTGTCAAATTTTTTGCCTTAAAATTGTTCACAATATTTGTTAACAATCCTTTGTATTTCTGTGGTAACAGTTTTATTTCTCCTCTTTCATTTCTGATTTTGTGTATTTGGGTTCTCTCTCTTTGCTTCTTGGAGAGTCTAGCTAAAGGTCCATCAATCTTGCTTATCTTTTCAAAGATCCAGCCCTTTGTTTTATTGATCCTTTGAATTGTTTTGTTTGGGTTTTTTTGTTTTTGGTCTTCATGTCATTTATTTCTGCTCTGATTTTTATTATTTCCTTCAAGAGAAGATTTTTAAGGCAGTGAAACTATTGTGTATGATATGACAATGGTAGATACATGTCATTATACAGTTATCCAGACTCATAGAATATACAACACCAAGTGTGAATCCTGACGCTAACTATGGAATTTGGGTGATAGTGATGTGTCAATGTGGGTTCATTGATTGTAACAAATGTACCCCTGTGGTACAGGATGTTGATAGCAGAGCAAGGTGGTACATGTGTAGAAGCAGGGCGGATATATGGGAACTCTGCATTTTCCAATCAATGTTTCTGTGAACCTAAAAGTTCTCTTAAAAACGAAGTTTATTCATTTAAAAAGATCTCTTAAAAAATGAAGTTTATTCATTTAATAGTATATTAAAATCCTTGTTGGCCATGTAGCAGCCAGGCCATAGTGGTCATCACCTGTGCATGCAAAAACGTGGTCACTGCTGCTTATATTATCAGCACTGCAAATGAGTGAGGTGCACCTTTGGGACATTTCATGTTAACTTTAAAATATCTTAGATTACACTGTGATTCAACTTTGAAACAAAAAGCTACTATAGATGTGAACAGCGCAGAAACAGAGCAGTAGGATGTATATTAATGTTAGTACAGCAAATAATTACCATTGAAGTAGTGATCAAAACTCTGCACTTTCTTGAGAACACAGCACCTAGGAAAGGATGTTCATCAAAGAGCACAAAGCCCTGCTACATTTATTCCCAAAATAAGCGCAAAAGGACTATCAAGTAGCAAGTGATATATATACAAGAAATGAACAAATCCTGAGAACAGATTTTAAAACATTATACGGTGAGGAAAAGCTGGTGTGATCGTGTCATGTGACTTAAATGATAAAAATACAGACCCAAGACCAGTCAAGTGGGAAATGCTGTCAAAAGCTGGGGTTCTTTAACATGTCAGAATTACACTGTCAATGCTAGAGGAACTGCAGAGAGACCTAGAAGCATAAATAAGTGTAAAATAAAAATTAAGTAAAAATAAAAATTATAATTTATTAGAAAGCAGCATATAGTTTAATAGGCAGCACTTTTTTTAGTAGTATATAAAATAATGCTCAATTTTATGATCAATAGTGTCTCAAGGCAAAGGAATATGATTTTACCACTTACAGATTTAATCCAAACATTCACTGGTGATAAAACTTCCATTGTCCCTTAGAACTATTGATGGACAGTGAACTAGCTGGTGAATGTTTTCCCTCGAGAGATGTGAAGGGAAATGTAGAATAAGTGCACCTTTGAGGTCTACACAGAACAGTAAAAGAGCCATGTGCATGGTGGTTAACAGGTAAGTACTATCAATGCAGACAGCCTAATTGAATTAAGCAATTCAATGAAGGAAACTTGATGGGCCTCAAAGCATTTGAAAGCACCATAAGCATCAACATCATCATCATATCTCAATGATCTCAATAAATGTCAATAGATTAAATTTGCTTATTAAATCATAAAGACTCTCAGATTTAGTAAAATACAGAACCAACATGGATAGATCTTTGATCAATAATGATGAACTAAAAAAGCAAGTTGCAGAAAGAGAATAAAACCACTACTGTAAATTTTTTTTACTAATGTAAATTTTTAAAACTCACAAAACAATTCTGTATATGATGTATAAATACGTCCTTATGCATTAGAAGTACCAAAACATGGGCACACATCTGCTTCAGGACGGTGGGTGCCTCTGGGGGAGTGGAGGTGGGATCTGAAAAGGGTACAAAAGAGAAGAAAACTGTGTTTTGCTGGGTAGGTTCTTTCATGGTTATCACTCGCCATGTCAACTGAATCCCATCTGGATAGCCATCTGTCCTATACCAGGTTCAAAACAAATTCTGCAGGTCACCAAGAGATGGGCTTTATTGAGCAAAGAGAGAACTCCTGTCCAGGCAGACCTCGTTTTATGTTACTTCACTTTATTGTGCTTCACAGGGGTTGCGTTTTTCACAAAGTGAAGGCAAGACCTCCCATTAGCAAAAACATCACAACTTGCTTTACTGAGCCATTTGCTTTAATACAGTGGTCTGGAACAAAACCCACAGTATCTCCAAGGTATCCCTGTATAGATAGCCAGGATCAGCAAGAAGAGAAGACTCAAGGTCTGCATCTCGCCACCATCCAGTGGAGGGAGGTGAGTCTATGGGCTAGTGGAGGGATATTGCCATTCGGCTTTTCGGTTGGTTTGTTTGTTTTGCTTTTTTCATAGGTCAAGGCGAGAGAGCTGCCCTGTAGGTGGGAGAATGTACTGTCTGCATGATGCTGGGGGATCAGCATTTTGGATGTTAGTTGTTCATAGAGTTGTCTGGGAAAAGCACCTGTTCTTCACTTGAGGACCATGGAACCCATGGAAATTTGCTGAACCCCTGCCAGGGTTAGAGACCACCAATGCTATGGGAAGCTTAGCTTGGGAATAGCCCTTCCAACAAGGAGATGGGGATGCCCTTAGTCTCAGCAGGTCTGTTGTCCAAGCAACCTAGAGTGAGTTCCAAAATTGTTTTCAGGAAACACAGACCAATGCACCATGGTATCTGTAATATTTTGTGTCTTAAGAAACAAAATGAGGGGAGAGAATCTGAAAGACCCCAAGAGATAACAGTTGTTAAATCCAGGTGGTATGTGCATGAGTGCTTGTTACATTATTGTCTGCACTGTTTGAAAGAAGACGTATAAAGTTATAGTGGAAAGCCCCCTTCCCCATCCTCCAAGCCCACTGCTCCCCTAAACTGTAATCACTGCAAAGATTTTGGTGTTTTTGCCAGATCATAGTTTTTTATGGATTGAAATATGTACACATACAAATACAGAATCTGTGTGTTTGGTGGAAGAGGTTTGTCCCTGTGTTTGGTTAGGAGTGTTGCTGTTAAGGCTTTCTCTTTCATTTCTACTTCAAGTCTGGAGATTCTGGATTGCTTTGTATTGCTTTGGCTTTCTTTCCCTGTGTGACTACAACACTGAGAATTAGTCTCTCATGACATAAATATAACAGTAAAAAGCCAACATCTAATTCGCACAATGCGAAAAGATGGTTAAGATCCCCTTCATTATCATATCATCCATCAGAAGTTGGACATATCCCCAAAAGGTTTAATTTTTTTTTCTTCACATAGAACCTCATTTTGATCAAACATAAGAAAGGTGTTGTGACCAGCCTGTTTTCTATGCTTTGACTTTGACTTTGATCTTTACAAAAAGCAGTGAGCGTGTTCCGAGGGTGTGCACATTTGAGCAGCCCCTCCCCCCGAATCTCTCTCTCTCCCTTTCTCTCTCTCAGTCTCTCTCCCGATGGTCATTATCTCTTAATCTTCTGTTCCTTTTGCTTCCTTCAACCCGGAGGACAAGAAAGCAGTCCCTTTCCTCCTTGGTTGATGCACTAATTAACAATCTTTGTATTTATCACATTTAAGCCAGTCCCAGAATGTCCCCCTTTCTCTCCATTATAGAGGAATAAAATAAAATTCCTTATTTTATGCCTATTAAAAGCAATTTTTATCTATACCACAACTCCACACTTTCAAATTATTTTTTCAAAGGAATCTCCCCTGGCCACCCCGTTTCCCTTCGAAAGGCCACTGTTTGATCTAGTTACCTTTTTATAGGAAAAACATCTTGGGGCAGCTCCGGTTGCTGATTTTAGAAAGAATAAACACAGAAATGATCCAAGCAGGAACCCTTAGACCTGAGCAGCAAGCCGCTGATACATTCCTGCCGCAGAAGTGATTTGTTTTGTTTTATGAACTTGTACAAGCAACTCTTTCTTTTTCACAGCAAAATAGTTGGTAAAAGGGAAAAGACCAGCACTCCAGGGGGAGCACACATTCTGTTCTTGGACCAACTTTTAAAAATATGTTTTATGTCAGTATCTCAATTACACAGAGCAGGCTGACACCCTCTCTTTTTTTTTTTTATTGTTGTTTTTGTTCGAACTCTATTCTGAAAGTGGGTATGAAATAATTATTTTACTTTTATTTCTGGATTGGCTTTGATGGGTTAGATATTAAATATGACCGGTTCAGATGTCACATCGAGGCAGGGGATACGTGTCAGCATTTAGATGGAGAATAATTGGATTCATATCTGTGTTATGTTTTGAAATTGCTGGGTCAGTTCTAGGTCTCCTGCTGTAAATTCTTCTCGGCAGGCCCAAGTAAAAGGAATGTGACAGATTTAATACCTAGAATAAGTTATTAACTGTAAGGATGCATAAAACAGTGGCTCTGCGGAGCAGAGAACATCACGCTGCTCGTAATTCTATAAGTGAAAATTAAAGTGTTGTTTTGTAACAGTGAAATATTTTTCTTCATTAACTCTCTTGCTCTACTCAAGTAAGTTCTTTGTGTCTAACCTAATGTGGAACGATCACTTTTATTTGGCCATTTCACTCATGAATGTTTAAATGCTCACACCCAAGTGGGAGAGAATGGATTCGATCGGAGAAGGGAGTTGTTTTTAATGTTTCACTTCCCAGAAGGTCAAGTGGCTACTGTTGACTGCAACCGCGATCTTTGCTGAGGATAGTATGTAGACCAAATCCCACCATAAAGATTTCATGAAATATCACCGTTTTCTGTCATAATGTACTTGCCTTTCTGGCACAGCCAAAAGGAGGAAGAACTGAAGTCTAGCTTCACCAGTTAATTAGAAAATTTTTAGGAAACAAGGAAGGAAAGGAGTACCAGAAACGGAAAGGGAAGGAAGAACCCAAGAATCCAGGAGGAGAGAGACTGGTGTTTTTCACCCTTTCCTGCAAGCACCAGGATCTTGAGTGGCTGGTGCTGGTAGGTAGCTTGGCGTTTGTGTCTGGGACAGAGGTCAGCAGTGACGTCCGGGGCTGGGTCGCCGGGCCACTCCCACTCCAAGAAAATTCTCCATTTCTACAGCACCTTTTAGCATACAAGCCCAGGATGAGTAGGGCGATTAAGCGCCAGAATTACATTTATTCCACCATTCATTTTATTAATTAGACATTGACTGAATGCCCCCTATAGAAGAAGCCAGCCCTGTTAATAAAGTGTATTACTGTAAATTTGCAAGAGTTTCTCAAACTTTAGTCATCCAATACCACCTTCTCTATTTATTTCACGTTGATAAAGATGCTGTTTAAAGCACTTTATGAACATTATTAACCCATTTAATTCCCAACAGTCCGGCCCCCTATTGTTACAGATGAGGAAGCTGGAAGAAATTAAGTAGCTTGCCTCCGGCGCTTCAGGGATACTGCAAATATTTTGTTTATAAGGTAAGTACTTCATGAATTTTGTTATATATACATCTCATCCAAATATTATTTATCTACTATTTTCTTTAAGTGGTTCACTTTTTTCTACTTAAGTAAACTCGTGTTTAAGAAATCTCATCACTACCATAAGTGGAAAACAAACAGTACCCTGAGTCTAATGTGAAAATATATTTAATCATAGTGGTTAAGCTCAAGTATCAACAGCCTGGATTTGGATCTCAGTTCTAATACTCAGTTCTCGTGTTTGATGAAATGCTTAGAAACCTCCCTCACAGGGAGATGTGAATTAGGAAAATTCCTTAATGTCTCTAACCCTATTTCTTTATCTGTAAAATGGGATAACAATTCCTGGTGGTACCAGTATCAGGGAAGCCTGGGTATATCAACTGTAAGAGAATAATATTTCTTGAGCCCCTGCTCTATACTAGCAAGCCAATATGCTAGACACATTGTGTTTAATTTATTAAATCCTCACAGAAACCTCATGAGATCCAATTTAAACATAATAACCAAATAGATAGTCCTCTCTATGTATAATTCCACTAACCACTATTGAAAACTTAATTCCTTCTAATCTCACGCCCACTCAAGTATACACTGAGTCAGAATCACCTTCTTAAAATTCCTTAAATTCATATTCTATTCTCTTACAGACCATACTTTGTTTTTAAGATTTTAAACATCAATTTATGATCAAATGAATAAATTGTCATTATTCCAGCCTCTCATAAAAGCTGTACCCCCCAAAAAAAGTATCTATTTTATTTATACATTACATTTTACCAGTGCTAGCATCTTGTACATACCTTCCAAAGGAATATATCTTAGAAAGCTGAAAGAATTTGCCCCCAAATCTATAAAAGTTTCCAAAAAGAAAAGAAAAATAAATACAGAAACCATTACTCAACTTTTAATTGACACTGGGGTCTTGGCGTATCCTACTGGCATCTGAGAGGCCCACTCATGTACAACAGCATTCATTAACTAAAAATAAATTTCAAATGTGCAGATCCAGTGACAATAATAATAAACAAATGCCAAATTACTGAAATATATTATACCCTTGCTCCAGCAATCAAAATGAGCTTGGAGTCTCTGAAAGTCCATGTGGCGATAAAAGTACGGCCCCCAACTGAATCAGAAACCCAAGTGTGAAAACCCTTTTTCTTTTAAAGAGTCTATATAACATGTCCCGGAGTAATAATTCAAATACTAAGCATACTATTACTTCTCTCTCTTAGTCTCGTGTCTGATTAAATGCTTAGGAACCTACCTCACAGGGAGATGCTATGTTGACCAGTCAACTTTGCAAAGCAGTCAAGGTTACTAAAACAGGCTGTGTTTATAAGATAAGGTCAAAAAGAATTTAAACAACTCTTAGTGCATCTGAGGTAATCCCTAGTTCAGTTTTTTCCATAAGTTTTCAGTCTGTCCTTAATCATTTCTACTCAACTCACCCTTTACACATACAAAGCCAAGTAGGGAGAACTGGACCCATGGGTTTTACATTTTCATTAAAAGCCAGAAGTAACATACAACCAACTTGAATTGTGGGTGGCAGCTCACTCTACGATTTCTTCAGAGGAAATTTGACTGAACACATGGAGCCGGGCTGTGCAACTAGATCACTATTTGCTTTGCGAGTGTGTGGGTGTAAATGGCATTTGGCAAGCATTCACCAAAACTTCTTGCATTGGCCCACAGCTGAATTAATGTCCTTTCTGCTACCTTTCAGTGACCAAATAGAAAGGTCAGATTCATGACACTTAAGAAATAGTACAAATACTTTTTAGTTGTAGTCCCATTTGTCTTTTATTTTTCTTTTGTTTTCCTTGCCTGAGGAGATATATCAGAAAAAACCTTGATTAAAAAAAATGTCCAAGATTTTACTGCATATGTTTTCTTCTAGTATTTTTATGGTTCTAAGCCTAACATTTAAATCTTTAATCTATTTTCAGTTTATTCTTGTGTATGGTGTAAGAAGTTGGTCTGGTTTCATTGTTTTGAATGTTTCTGTCCAATTTTCCTTGTCTCCTTTGTCAAATATTAATTGACCATAAAGTCATGGGTTTATTTCTGGGCTCTGTTTTGTTCCATTGATCTATATGTCTATTTTTTGCTAGTGCCATTCGGTTTTTATTACTATGGCCTTATAGTTTGATATCAGTTAGTGTGATTCCTTTAACTTTGTTCTTTCTCAAGATTTTTGCACAGTAAAGGAAACAATCAACAAAATGAAAAGACAACCCACTGAATGGGAGAACATATTTGCCAATGATATATCTGAGAAGGGGGTTAATATCCAAAGTTTATAAAGAACTTATAACACTCGCCCTGGCTGGTTTGGCTCAGTGGTTAGAGCGTCGGCCTGCGGACCAGAGAGGCCTGGGTTCGGTTCCCACTAGGGGCATGTAACTCGGTTGCAGTTTGTCCCCAGCCCCGGTTGGGGTTGTGTGGGTGGTGACCACTCGATGTGTCTCTCTCATGTTGATGTTTCTCTCTCTCTCTTCCTCCCTCTCTCTCTCTCCCATTCCATCTGAAAATAAATGCAAAAAAAAAAAAGAATGTCCTTGGGTAAGGATAAAAAAAAAAAAGAACTTACAACACTCAATACCAAAAAAAAAAAAACAAGCCACAAACAATCCAATTAAAAATGGGCAAAGGTCTGGGAGGGGCGGGGGGAGAAAGGAGAAATATCTATAACAAAAATAAATTAATAAAGCTTGAAATATAAATGGGCAAAGGACCTGAATAGACACTTCTCCAAAGAGGACATACAGATGGCCAATAGACATATGACAAGATGTTCAACATCACTAATCATCAGAGAATTGTAAACTAAAACCACAATGAAATATCACCTCACACCTGTCAGAGTGGCTGTCATCAATAAATCAACAAAGCACAAGTACTGGTGAGGATGTGGAGAAAAGGGAACTGTTGGTGAGAATGCTGATTGGTACAGCCACTGTGGAAAGCAGTATGGAGTTACCTCAAAAAATTAAAACTGGAATTGCCTTATGACCAATTCCACTTCTGGGAATATATGCAAAAAAACCCAAAACACTAGTTGAACAGACTATATGCACCAATATATTTATTACAGTGTTATTTACAATGGCCAAGCTATGGAAGCAGCCCATGTGTTCATCAGTAGATGAGTGGATGAAAAAACCGTGGTCCATTTACACAGTGGAATACTGCTCGGCTGTAAAAAAGAGGGAAGTCCTACCTTTTGCAACAGCATGGATGGACCTGGAGCGTATTATGCTAAGTGAAATAAGGCAGTCAGAGAAAGACAAGGACCATATGATTTCACTCATATGTGGAATCTAATGAACAAAATAAATTAACAAACAAAATAGAAACACTCATAGATACAGAGAACAGACAGCTGTCAGAGGAGACTGGGTGAAAAAGGTGAAGGAATTAGCAAAAAAGAAAGAAAGAAGAAACAATAACTCATAGACACAGACAACAGTATGGCGATTACCAGAGGGAAAGGGGCGGGGGAGGGAGAAGAGAGTATGAGGGATAAATGGTGACGAAAGGAGACTTGACTTTGGGTAGTGAACACAAAATACAAATACAGATGATATATTATAGAATGGTACACCTGAAACTTATATAATTTTATTAACCAATGCCACCCCAATTAATTCAATGAAAGATAAAAATAATTAAAAATAAAAATAATTTTCAGGAAAATAGTGCAGCCCTGGCCGATTTGACTCAGCAGTTAGAGCATCGGCCTGCTGTCCAGAGAGACCCGGGTTCGGTTCCCGCTAAGGGCACGTACCTCGGTTGCAGTTTGTCCCCAGCCCTGGATGGGTCGTGCGGGTGGCAACCGCTCAATGTGTCCCTTTCACGTCGATATTTCTCTCTCTCTCTCTCTCCCTCCCACTCTATTTGAAATTTAAAAAAAAAAGAAATAGTGAAAATATGATTCTGTTAGCAGTAAGTGCTTATAACAAACTTCCATTTCTCTTACCCACATTAGGGCTGTGTTATTTTCTATAGTCATACATTCTATGAGCTTAGTAAATGCTCCTGACAATGGTGAGCCATATATCTGTGAATGTATGCAAATATATACAAATTACCAAGTTTTTAAAAGTCTGAGCATGTTTTCACATAAGTACTACACTTTACAAGGGCCTAAAGTATAAAGATATGTATATGTACATATATGCACACATGTATATATATATTAAATTATAAGCAAATTAGAAAAGTATAAAAGTGTATGTGTATGTTCTAGTATACATACTACATAGATGAAAAGATATTCTAGTTCAAACTTTAATAATGGCTAAACACTTGGAAAATATCATCTGCTTACAACAATAAAATACTGACTACATTTATTATTCAACCTAGATAAGCACTCCCATATTTCATTAGTGGTCTTATATTAGATTTGTTTTCTGTAAATTGAATCAAGAAAGAACAATAATGACAGTCTCTCTGGCAAAACTTTTCTCTAGTCAAACTTTTTTTTTTTTTACTTAGAAATTATAAATTTCTGTATGAAAAAGAAATAAGAAAACACATGAGATATAAAATAAACTGAAAAAAAATGTGACATATATGACAACCAGTGGTTGAGCATTGACCCATGCACAAAGAGGTTGCCGGTTAGATCCCCGGTCAGGGCACATGCCTGGGTTGTGGGCCAAATCCCCAGGAGGCAGCCCATTGATATTCTTCCTCATCAATATTTCTATCTCTCTCCTTCTCTAAGATCAATAAAGAAAAAAATTTTAAAAAAGTAGCCTTGGCCGGTTTGGCTAAGTAATTAGAGTATCAGCCCACAGACCAAGGAGTTGTGAGTTTGATTTCAGTCAAGGACACATACCTCAGTTGTGTTTCGGTCCCCGGCCCTGGTGAGGGTCATGCAGGAGGCAGCCAGTTGATGTGTCTCTCTCACATCAATGTTTCTCTCTTCTCTTGTCTTCTCTTCTCTTGTCTTCTCTTCTCTTGTCTTCTCTTCTCTTCTCTTCTCTTCTCTTCTCTTCTCTTCTCTTCTCCTCTCTCTCTCTCTTTCTCTCTCTCTCCCCCCTCCCTTTTTCCCTCCCTCCCCCTTCCTCCCTCCCGCTCTATCTGAAGATAAAATGGAAAAAATATCCACAAGTAAGGATTAGGAAAAAAAAAGTAAATAGTGAATACATATAAAGACATTTAAAACCTAGAAGGAAAAGATAAATACCTCCATAGAAATGTGAGCAAAAGCCATGAGCAGGCAACTCATGAAAGTATATAAATAGCCACTGAACATAGAAGAAGATATTTAACTTTACTTGTAATCAAAATAAAGCTAATTTTATTTTATTATTATTATTTTTTAGTTCTCACTCAAGGACACTTGCATTTTTTTTTTTTTATCCTCACCCGAGGACATTTTTCCATTTTTTGTTCAGATAGAGTGGGAGGGAGAGAGAGGAACAGAGAGAGAGAAACATCGACGTGAAAGGGACACATGGAGTGGCTGCCACCCACACAACCAACCAGGGCTGGGGACAAACTGCAACCGAGGTATGTGCCCTTAGCGGGAACCGAACCCGGGTCTCTCTGGACCACAGGCAGATGCTCTAACCGCTGAGCCAAACAGGACAGGGCCACTTGCATTTATCTTCAAGTAGAGCAGAAGGGAGAGAGGGAAGAATAGAGAAAGAGAGAGAGAGTGAGAGAGAGAAACATCCATGTGAGAGAGACACATCGACTGGTTACCACACACACAACCCCAACCAGGGCCAGGGACAAACTGCAACTGACGTACGTGCCCTTAGCGGGAACCAAATCCAGGACTCTGGTCTGCGGGCTGATGCTCTAACCACTGAGCCAAACTGGCCAGGGCAAAATAAAGCTGATTTTAAAAGAGGAGAGAATTTTTCTTTATTTAGAACAGCCTCAAGTATTTAAAAAGGTGTAATACCAGGTATCTGTGATTTGTCTCAATATAAGCACTCTCATTTTGTGGGTCAGGATGAACTGGCTATACCTCTCTGGAGAATAATCCAACAGTTTTGATGGTAACCAGATGGGAAGGAATTTAAGGGAATGGGTGAAAATGATGAACGGAATTAAAAAGTACAAATTGCCAATTATAAGAATAGTCACAGCATAGGAATATAGTCAATAATATTGTTATAACTATGTATGGTGTCAGATGGGTAATAATGTATTGGGGTTATAACTTCATAAGTTATATAAATGCCTAATCACTATGTTGTATACCTGAAACTAATACAATATTGTATGTCGACTGTAATTGAAAATATATATAGTTTTAAAGAGATGTAAATAGGCCTACCTTCCAATGCAACAATTCCAACTCCAGGAATAAATCCTAAGAAAATAATCAGATGAAGGAGCAAAAATGTATATATACACATATCATATAAACATATACCTATTCGACTTAGGCCTTATTTTTCTTTTCATATGCTAACCAGTGGTTCCTAAACTAGCCATGACTGAGATCTACCTGGGAAATTTTTAATGCAGATTCTTAGACCCAGTCTCAAAACTACTGAATTAGAAACTTCAGGAACAGAGCCTAGGAATTTGTATTTATAACACCTTCCCCAAGAAATAATAATGCAGATCGCAGACACCTGTCTCTGAACTGAAATTTGGATCCCTCTCTCTAACCACCTGGGTTTGACAGCTTATTCATTTAACCGAGTATTTCTAAAACCTTGTGGCTATTTCTGTGGTACTACAAAAGAAATAGAGTACACAATCCCTGTTCTCAAGCTTACTGAGCCAGCACTTCCCAAAATATATTCCATGTGATATTTATAGGTATTACAGGAAAAAGGTGATTCACGATCAAATAAATGTGGCAAACTCGAGGTTAAACAAATATAACATTTCTTCACTTCAGAATTTCTCAAGGCCTTTAATAGGTTATGACTTTCCCAGAGGAAAGGCAAACATCTTTGTTCATGAAATGCTTTTGTTGCAGAGCTTGTCTTAGAACTAGTGTTCCAAAGAATACAGTTTTGGAAACGCTGAACTAAATGATCAGTTTCTTAAGGACAATGACCATGACTTCACACACTTTTTTTTTAACCCCTCACAGTGTCTAATTACAACAAGGCTCAATAGCACATGAAAGGTTAGTTTAATAAATACTCACCACCTAAGGGGTAGGTTGATCACCCAAAATGCATGATTGCAAGTGTCCACAGCATAAATCTGTCATTGATTCCATTACCTATTTGTATTTCATTTTTCCTTTTGGGGTGTTGGCTCATATTGGTGCCACAAGAAAAGCAGTAGTTCCCTTCTGAATTGTCAATCCATTTGTCTTCTACCAATATTCAAAAATCAGGCTTTATAGATGGTACTAGTTATGCCAAGAAGGAAGCCGTGGCTGTGGAATGATGTTGGAACTGTGAGAGCAGAAACACGCTAGGAGCCAAGGAACGCAGCCTGCCTCGGGAGCTGAGGGTGGCACGTCCGTGCACCGTCACAGGAATGTAAGGACACCGAGAAGGAGAATAACTGCAGCCTACGGAGAACAGCTTACAAGTCCTGTGGCTCATTCTAGCATAAGCACCTTGCTGGGCATTGTCTGCCAAGTTGTGGTGGAGGAAACCCTGAGACTGCATGGAAAAGTGAACTTGGCAGATAAAGGATGAGAGGAAAATCAAAATAACAGTTTATGTCATCAATTCGCCTTTTCCAGGACTGAAGCAAACGTATTTGATATTTTTAGTTTGCTTGAATCTAAATGTCATGAAAATGCTTCCATTTCACTGCGGGAGGGCCAGCTGGAGTCGAAAATCAAATGACTAAGAACTGAGGTTTTACATCTTATCTTTTAATATAGGGGGGGAAAGGGAAAAAGACCGTATCTTAGAGTGGTTTGAAACCAAATTGTTTTTCATAGTCTGCATCATGCTTTGATGAAAAGGGGGTGGTTTTCATGATGTCATCCACATGGTTTAAATAAACAGTGTACTAAGGTTAACAATCTGTAATCGTAACAGAACTCGTGGGGGATTATGGTTAAGTTAATTTGATCAATTACTTTCAGTTCCAGAGGTCTCTAGATGAGACAGAAGCCAGCATACACATGTTGGCAGATGAAAAATCAGTTTGGTCAACACATACCCTGATGGTAATGAACATTCTTTCAAACTTCATTTTTCATCCCCAAAGAGGAGAATCCCACTAATTCCAGTCACTGCCACTCAGAAGCAGCCAGAAAGATAACTGTAAATATTTTTAGGAGCCAGAAAGTTGCAGTCCATGGGTTAAACTAAGACTAGTCTATTGGCTCTTCAATTGGGCATTTAAATGTTGTATTTTAAGTTTTCCTTTTATTATCTCCCTATTTAAAAACTAATTGGAACTAAATATAACTATCTAGTCACCATATGCTAGGCTCTCTTTAAAAGTTGATATTTTCTAATTCTAAATATTACTCAATTACATGAAGCTAGTAAACAATTTTATATATGTGGAGTATATACATGAGTTGGGTTTATCACCTTTTAAACATGTTGAATATAAGGAATTGGGTTTTCTGGTATATAAGTGGAAGAAATTGATGATTTTTAAAAAACGATTTAAATTCCACAGTATCTCACTATACACAAGACAATAGCCTGGGGTACAGAATACAAAGTTGTATAAGTCCTGACCTCATTGCCCACTATATGTGATGACGTACACCAAAAACTATAACACAAGGTAGATACGCCACAGAAGAGGTGTAAAAAGATCTGTAGAGACGTCAAAAGATGGCAAGATTTCATCTGGTGGCAGAAATAAGGAAGTCCCAAGGGGCTTCCTTTTGAGATGTTTAGACCAAGATGGAGGCATTTGAGCATGAGGAATAAGTCATAGGTAGCATGAAGAGGGGAAATGAGTTATGTTCAGGGAATACTAAGGAATTGCTTTTGGCTTGCCCAGAAAAAGTGTGTACATAGAAGGGAAAAATAAGGACACAAAGGTAAGTTGGTGTCGTTTTTTAAAGACTTCAAATTAAATTTGAAGTTGGGCAAAATAGTGTAGGGAGTTGTTGAAAGTTTTGGGGAAGAGTATATCAGAGTCAGAAAAATTAATCTAGAAATAGTATCCAGACACTATTGGAATTGTTGGATAAAAACCAACTTCATAGGTGGATAAAAAAATGATGGTGCCAACAACAGTGATACGAAAAAATGAAAAAGTGGGGTAGTTTTGCTGGATTTAGTTGCATTTAGAATTCGGATACTCCGATCCAAAAACTCATATAGCTTAGAAAGTTTAGTTGAGGGGAGATCATGTGGGCGTTTGGTAATCAGCTAATGCAGAATGGAGTCCCCTCCAGCAAGAATTTCAGGTTCTCATTTAACAAATGCTTAATAATGTATTAATATGCACCAGACACTGCGCTAGGCATGGTTAGGAAACAGCTATATAAAACGGACATTAAGGAGTGTAGAATCTGGTAGTTTCTCTTTCTGGTTCTATCACTTATTTGCTGCAAAACCTAAAGCAATTAACATTTCTGGAAATACTCCACTTGTTTATATCCTTGGGAATACTGCAATGTGAAGTTTAACCACTTAAGTAGTGGTGTTAGATTTTTAGGTGTAAAATTGTTCAGGGTCATGGGGGAGTTAATGGGAAATGCTATTATGATCAGTCATGAGGGCTAGTGGAGGCAAGAAATGAGGTGCAAGCCAAAATCACAGTCAGAGTGGAGGAGCACATAGGAAATGTTTTAGAGAGGTCTCTGAGGTTAGACCCGGAGCCAAGCTTTCCACTGGTGCGTCACTTTCCAGTGTGAGCGCCAGGAGCAGTTCTGAAGCATTCCCACCCCCGTTTGAGCAGCGATCCAGACGCCAGAGGAATTATATGTAAATTATGAAAAGGGACCCTGTACAGTAGGAGACAGTGGAGAAGGATGGTTGTAAGGGTCTTCTTATAGAGTTTAGCCATTGAATCGATGCTCACCAAGTGACTTGCTGGGTGCCACTTGCTGAGTGTACAATGGTGAGCAAAAGAGACATGATCTCCAACATCATGATATGTTATAATCTAGTGAAGAAGGCTGATATTAATTAAATCCCCATAAGACTGTAATAGTTTCTATTAAAAAGGGGGGCACAGTTCAGTCAGAGCCTCTGGTGGGAGACCTTTCATTAGATTGGGGGGTCAAGAAGGCTGCTCCAAGGCAATGGTATTTGAATGAACAAGAAATGAAGTCGTCCTTCACCGAAGTCCTTTACTGGGGTGGGGGACAGGCTACTACTCAGTCCTGTTCCTATTCCTGGCCACTAGAGCATCCAGCTGCGGAATCCTGAAAGAAGAAACTATCAAAGGGTCCAAAAACACCCATGGTGAATCCGGTGACTGCAATACACAAAGAATGAGAAATCATTTGAGGTCTAGCCATACTTAACATAGAGGCGCTATTACACAGCGGTTAACACCAGAGTCTGGTGTCAGATCCCATGTGACTTGAGGCAAATTATTGAGTCTCTATAATCCTCAGTTTCCTCTTCTGTAAGATGCAAATAATAAGAGTACACATCCCTATAGTTCTTGTGAGAATTAAATAAAATAATCCACAAATTTCAGTTTCTAGCTCTGTCCCTTCATAAATGTTAGCAATTATCCTCTTGAATAAGGATTTTTTTCTAATTGAGCTATAATTCATGTATCACAAAAACTACCCTCACAAAGTATGTAATTCAGTGGTTTTAGTATATTTACAAGGTTGTACAACCTTCACAACTATCTGATTTGAGAATGCTATCATCACCCCAAAAAGAAATGCCATACCCATTAGCAGTCACTCTTCATTCCACTTTTCTCCAGCCTGTGGCAACCACTAATCTATTTTCTGTTTCTATATATCTGCCTGTTATGGATGTTTTATACAAAGGAATAAAAAATATGTGGCCTTCTGTGTCTGGCTTGTTTTGCTTAGTATATTATCAAGGTTCACTCATGTTATAGCATGTATCAGTACTTCATTCCTTTTTGAGGTTGAATAATATTCCAGTGTATGGATATACCACACAATTTTATTTATCAATTTGTTAGTTAATGAACATTTGTATTTATCATAATTTTTGGCTATTATGAATAATGCTGCTTTGAACATCAGTGTACAATTTTTTGCGTGGACAAATGTTTCCAATTCTCTTGAGTATGTAGAATTGCTGGATTCCATGCAAACTTTATTTTTAGCTTTTTGGGGAATGGTCAAACTGTTGCACCATTGCACATTCCCACTAGCAATGCATGAAGATTCCCATTTCTTCACATCTCACCAACACTTGTTATTGTCCATATTTTTCAGTTTAGCCATCCTAGTGTGTGTAAAGTGCAATCTTATTGTGCTTTTGATTTGCATGGCTCTAATGACTAATAATGTTGAGCATCTTTTCACATGTTTGGCCATTTGTGTATCTTCTCTAGGAGAAATATCAATTCACATCATTGCCCATTGTTTTATTGGGCTATGTGTCCTCTTATCGTTGAGTTGGATACAAATTTGATTTAAAGATTTTATTCATTCCCACTGATCCTGGAAAACAAGCAGCTCTCCAAGAAGGTACGAGTCATTGTTACTTGTTATGTGCCTTGGTAAACAGAAGGTGCCCCAGAACTGGCAGGCGCGAAAGTTCTTTCATGGCTAGGCAGAAGTCCGGGGCAGACACGTTCTCCTCTCGCTCACCCCCTTCTTCACACCCTGGCCCACCTCCCTCTCCATGTTGAAACTCTATCCAGCCCCCCTTTTCCTACCCTGAGCACACCCATTTTAGTCTCACAGTGCCATTTTGAGACATTTCTACACACAGGGAGAGTCCAGAGGGGCAGGAAACTTGAGGGTTACCTATCACACGATCCCCTCGCAGCACAGGGCTTGGAAGAAGGTAAGAGTAAGAATGAGCAGCTTCCCTTCTCATATTTAACTCTGGACCTGGACATTGCTGAGGCTGGCAGAGGCCACAGTTGGGGGTTTGGGTGGGATGGGGCTCCAAGAACTAAAGTCAGAGTTCTATCTCCTTAGGAATTCTGTGGCCTAAAGCATGTTACCCTCTTCAGAGTCTGGTTTTCCTTAACCTGCAAAATAAAATGATAATTTGCTAATTATAGGTTTGGTTTTCCTCTACCTATATTGAAGAATTTTTGTGAAGATAAAATGAGCTAATATATGTAAAAATGCCTTGTAAATGCTATCTAAATGAAAGTATTATTATCCAGGAGTGAGAACTCTATTTTTATATAGCATCTCAGTTGTAGCTGAATAAACTCCGGAAAAGTGAATCTCTTCATATAATACTTCTGGGCAACTTCTGCAATATATAGTTTGTATATGGGGTATAGTTTTTCATTTGGGATATTGTTTAATTCTGTAGTTGTGTGAAAAGGCTTTATTTGAAGATGAACTACAATTAAAATCCTTTACACTCAACTCATTCACACATAGGTACATTAAATAAGAACTTTTTATTTCTCTGCACAGATATTTTATCCTCAAATGAAATTAAATATTCAACATTATATATTTTAAGTAAAAATCTGAATTAGAATTGCCGTCTAATTTGATTTGAGCACCTACATCATGCCAAGTATTATGGAAAACATTACTTCATCTAATCCTCTCAACATTCAAATGAAAAAAATACCATTTTTCTCCCCATTTTTCAGATAAGAAAACTGAGACTTAACAAAGTCAAGGTCATCAATGTTTCTCTCTCTCTCTCTTCCTCTCCCTTCTTTCTCTCTCTCTAAAATCAATAAAAACATATTTATAAATAAATAATAAATAAAATATTTGTTTGTTTTCTCTTACCCTTTTCATGTACAGCTAGACAGGGCATAGATTTTCACATAGACAATGAATGCAAACTTGAACCTGTAATGCACTACCTAATTCTTTTTTCAGCTAGGCTGCTATTTGGCCCAGCAAGCTATAAAGAAGATTTTTCAGAAATACTGCCAACTCAATACTTTTTTTGTATCAAATGTAGTTTCTTATTTCCATCCCAATTTAAAATACTGTCAGTATTCTGCCTCAAGGTGTGACAGGCGACACTGTTTGATGGATGTCAGACGCCTATTAAATATAATCACACAGTAATGTATTTACTATGAAAGCAGTTAAATCATTTGAGTAGTTTCAACAAACCAAATGCTTCTATGCACAAGAGCTGAGTTCTATCGGTGCTTCTAAAACAGGCCTAGACCAACTTAGTATGCAAAAATGTAGGTAACGTGACTATCACTGCAGGGTAGTTCAAAGGGTAGAAGACATTTCCACAGATGGTTCTCACTGTACTAAAACATGCACTTTGAGACACACATGTAAATATACACATGCCTTAAGCAGCCCAGTAATGGATAAATTTATTCTAAAGTTTTCCATTTTAATGATGTTTTCAGATATTTCTCTGTGGAAAGTATTCCAAAGCCTAATGCCCAATTTTACATGGATATCTCATTCCCCAAATACATTTTAGTAAAATGAAATTGATGCTGATGAAAATGTAGAGTTAAACCTAGACTTAGAGATAGTTATAATAAACCATTAATTATTTTAAGAAAGTATTCAAGTTACCTGTGTTTGCTCCCTACTTTGGTTTACTCTTCCTGTGGGCAGGGTTGGGGGAAGAGAGCACACTATATCAAAATTATTCAGCCCCAAAAATAAAAAGAGGGGAAAAAAACTATTCAGCCCTGGCCAGTGTGTCTTAGTTGATTGAGCATCATCCCATGCACCAAAAGGTCACCAGTTCAATTCCTGGCCAGGGCACATGCCTAGGTGGCAGGCTCGATCCCCAGTAGCTGGCGTGCAGAAAGCAGTCCATCAGTGTTTCTCTCTCACATCAATGTTTCTTTCTCTCTCTAAAATCATTTTTTTAAAACATATTTGTTTTTAAAGTGTTCATTAAGCACATGTTTACTTGGGCTCCCAGAATAAAAAGAATTTAAAAACTTTTCCGTGGAAATATTACCCTCATTATGCCTTTCCCTTCCCTCTCCAAGACATGCCTTACAGGCGTCCGAGGTCTTGGTTTCCAGTGTGCTTATTTGAAATAAATGATGCTCAAATTCCAAGAATCGTTTAGAGCCACTCAAACATTTATAAAACGGGTATATGGTTAACAAACCAAACTTTGTCATCACAAACTTTAATCAGAATAAATGAAATAAAAAATCCTTTTAAGAAACTGGAAGACACATAGCCCTAGAAAGCCGGGCTCTGGGGCTTGATGGTGATGCTTCAGGAGGGAGTGAACCAGCCTAGGAGTCAGAGGCTCTAGATTCTTGTCCTGGCTGCGCTGCCTAGTAGGTCAGTAGACCTGAGAAAGCCTTTCATCTTTTCTAGGCCTCTCTTTCTTCACTTGTTAAAATGAAAAAAAGAAATAGAGACAATAGTACCTGTACTCATTTTCTCTCTGTCACAGACACTTCATAACCAGCAAGCAAATCCTGAATCTTTTCTACTAGAGCCCCTTGGCCACTGGCCTTAAATAAAGCCTGGATGTCCGAGAGGAACACTTCCTTTAGACTAGTACTCCTCCAATTTTACATTAAACAATTATCTGAGCCCAGATGGTGTGGCTTAGTGGTTGAGCATCGACCCAGGCACCAAGAGGTCGCTGGTTTGATCCCCAGTCAGGGCACATGCCCAGGTTGTGGGCCAAATCCCCAGTGGGGGCATGCAGGAGGCGGCCAATCAATGTTCTCTCTCATTGATGTTTCCATCTCTTTCTCCCTCTCCCTTCCTCTCTACCTAAAATCAGTAAAGAAAAAAGAACTATCTGAGGCCTGTGGTATTTGGCTTTGAGAGCCATTTATGCACAAATTTATATTAACAGTCAAGACATCTGCCCAGTTCACATTGTTTCTTACGTATCCCAAAGATATTTCAAAGTCCGCATGTTCAAAATTTAACTCATGATCAGTCTCCACCAAAACTATGGGCTCCACGGTATTCACTTTTCCAATTAAAAAAATACACCATCTTTCTCTTTGTCATTTCACATATCCAATTCGTTATCAAAATTCATCGTTTCCTTTTTAAATGTCTTGCAGAGTTAATTTTCCTGATATCCACCATGAACACTCTAGACCAAATGTCTATCATCTTTCTATTGGACTACTAAATGGGTGTGCCTCTTTCCTTTCTTGCTTCCCTCTAATTCCTCTCCTGAAACATCTGAATGGCTGATTAATCCTATGATAAAAAACTGAAGTCCTTCACTTAAAAGACCCTGCAAATCCCTCACCTCTCTCTCCATCCTCACACCGATCACACTCCCTCAACTCAGCCCCTCCATTCTCCCACTGGCCTTCTTTCACTGTATCGACTTAGATGAGATCTATATGTTCATTCCTAGAAATAGAATTTCTAGAAAGAAGACTAATTTTTCCATACGGATCACAATACTAACAAGAGGTCAATCTCACATGGAGAAGGGGTGGTGGTTGGTTAAATACAAAAAAAGCGAGGAAGAGAAACGAGGCTCGCACCACATGGCTGCTCGGATACCCCCCACTAGTGCTGCTGAGATACTGTCCAAAGAGAAAAGTTATGCCCATGGCAAGCCTCAAAGTTTAGTTGTCACTGGCTGTGTGCAGCTTCAAGGACCGAGTATAATCGAGGCTTCCAGCCTTGGAAAGATTAGGGCATCATTCTTTCATCTTTCCGCCTCACTCGGAGAATGCTTTTGTGTATCATTTGTACCAGAGAGATCACAGGGCATACGAGGAAACACAGAATGCGAAGCGTGGGAATTGTTTAAGCTTAAAAAGGCAAGTCATCAAATTTCGTCAATTACATATTTCTGCAACACTTCACAGTATGAACCACAATTTATACACTGCTACCATTAAAAGCTGCAATCTCTGCTGGCCATTATAAATATAATTAAAACTATATGGATTGAGATGGAAATTAGAGATGGGACAGGAGCACTAACCTAAAAAAAAGATTTATTCTGTCTACATAACCAATGTCAGAAGTCTTTCTAACACTGTCAGGTAATCAGTATGTCACAGCTTTCCCCCATGAGGGGAAACAAAATCTAATGATCATTGGCTCTCTCTGAAAACAGCCAAAATCACATTAACAGATGGCGACTGTCAATTAGCCATTTGTTAACCAGAGCGCACGTCTTGGCAGCTCTCACGCAGCCTTAACGGAATGAAGGAGGGGAGGCATCAGCAGGGATGAAGGGATGAGTTCTCCTGAATCGCACTTGTAATTTTTCATGACAACTTACCTTCTTGATAGAAAAATAATTGGATGGGAAAATAATAACAAGAGGAAAGAGACCCTTGCCCAACATAAATGGGGCCCTTTTCTCAAGACCTTTATGGATTGCTTGCTCTGTTTCTCAGAAAAGTTATCTTTCTGACTTTAGATCTGCTAATGTCAGAAATCTCAAAGGAAGACATTACAGACCGAAGTAACTCTCTACAGCTATTAACACTGTAAACATATTAATTTGCAATAAAATTTATCCAGTGTTTTCTTCCAATAGTGTTGATTTTCATGCCAATCTATTTGTTAGAACATTGACGACTGTTATATTCAAGGACAAATCTGAAGATTTAAAGAACTATCTCCAAGACAAAAGTCATAGCATTAGACAAAAATGTGTAAGAATCACCAAAATGCTTCTTTTTTTTTTTATCCTCACCCGAGGACATTTTTACATTTATCCTCAGATAGAGCGGGAGGGATAGAGAGGGGAAGAGAGAGAGAGAGAAACATCGATGTGAGAGAGACACATCGAGTGGCTCGGGACAAACTGCAACCGAGGTACATGCCCTTAGTGGGAACCGAAACCGGAACTCAGGTCTGTGGGCCGACTCTCTAACCGCTGAGCCAAACTGACCAGGGCACCAAGATGCTTCTTAAAATACAGATTTCAAGGCATGTCTCCATAAATTTTAACTAAGTAGAATTGAGATATGGTGGAGAAATAAGAATTTTCCTAAGCACTCCAGAGGATTTATTGGCAGAACACACTTCAAGAAAGACTGTCATAAAGGAAAGAAATCCTGATTAATCTTATTCTTAAAGTGTGTTAGTTTAAGAAAATTAAATCTTAACTCCTAAAAATGTAGTGCAAAATCATGACAGAATATTTTAATATCCTCTATTTTTTTATGCCTTCTATTACCCAGACATGCCTGTCTAGGTGGAGTCTAAATCAAGTGTTTCTCAAACTTTAATGTTCATAATAATTCCCTGGGGATTGTGTTAAAAATGTTGATTCTGATTCAGTAGGTCTGGTGCAGAGCCCACGGTTCTGCGGTTCTAATGAGCTCCCAGGTAATGCTGATGCTGCTAGACTGCAGGCCACATGTTGAGTGCAAGGTTCTAAACAAGGGTACTCAGACTTCAGCATGCATCAGATTACCTGGAGGGCTGGGCAAAAAACAAATTGCCATCCCCACCCGAGTTCCTGATTTATATGATGTGGCTGCAAGTGAAGGAATGCTGGCAGCCACCAGAAGCTCCAAGAGTAAAAAAAAAAATGCATTCTCCCCTAGAGCCTGCCCCGGAACCTGGCTATACCAACACCTTGAGTCTGGGTTGGTGCCTGAGAATTTGCATTTCTAACAAATTCACATGTGATAACGGTAGTGCTGATTTGAGGACCACACTTTGTAAATTACAGTTTTAGGCCATATTCTTAGGGAGGTATTATCACTGAGAAATAAATATCTTTCAGAACCTAGATTTCTTCTTCTTTTTTTTTTTTTTTTTTTATCCTCACCCGAGGACATTTTTCCATTTTTTTGTTCAGATAGAGTGGGAGGGAGAAAGAGGGAGAAAGAGAGAGAGAAACATCAATGTGGAAGGGACACATCGAGGAGCTGCCACCCGCACGACCAGCTAGGGCCAGGGACAAACTGCAACCGAGGTACGTGCCCTTAGCGGGAACCAAACCCGGGTCTCTCTGGACCTCAGGCCAATGCTCTAACCACTGAGCAAAACCAGCCAGGGCCCTAGATTTCTTCTTTGCCCAAACTCTTTGGAGAGTTCTTACAAACAGCAGACTTTCAGAACTTAGTTTTTCTTAAACTCATTGGAGAATTCTGGCAAATAGCAAAACATGGCATCTCCACAAATCCTACAGAAGATCACAATTACCCTCTTTTATTATTTCTCCTCTCTGTTCTTTTTGGAAAGAGGAGAATGAAGGTCTTCAATTTAAAACAGATGAATAGGCCCTGGCCAATGTGGTCCAGTTGTTAGAGCATTGGCTCATGCACCAAAGGGTCTTGGGTTTGATTACTGGTCAAGGGCACATACCTGGGTTGCAGGTTCAATTCCTGGCCACTGTCAGGGTGTGTGCAGTAGGCAACCAATGAATCTCTCTCTCTCTCTCTCTCTCTCTCTCTCTCTCTCTCTCTCTCCCTCTCCGCCCCCCTTTCTCTCCCTTCCACTCTCTCTAAAAAAAAAAAATCAATGGAAAAAATATCCTCTAGTGAGGATTAAAAATAAATTAAAAAATAGATGAATAGGATGCATTTTAGTAAGAAGAGTTTGTATACTTGAAATATAGAGCTTATTTTGCCTTAGTACAAATAGTGTCATTTTAAAATAGTGTTGTTTTCTTTTAAAATCTATAGCCTAATGATAGGTATTCACATTCAGACAAAACTCCCTCTAGGGAAGCGCTCACAAAATGGGGAAGGTGAATTTGGGTTGATAAGCTCTTTCCACCTCCTTCATGATACCCCAATTAGTCCTTTTTTGCCAGAAAGTCCTTTCTGTGATGGAGCATGTCCGCTTCCGTATGGGGCTTGAGCAAGTCACCACCATGACAGCTGAGCAATAGGTGGAGGGGTACCTGAAATCCCCACATTTTTCATTCCTTTGAGTTAAAGAATTAAGGATCTTGTTAAAATGTATTTTATCCTGCAAATATATGTGAGCACCTGTCATGTGTAAAACATAAGTCCAGGCACTAGAGATAGTATTAAGATCTCTCTCACACACACACACCCCCTTCCCTCCTTCTCTATCTGAAAAAAATCAATGGAAAAATATCCTCGGGTGAGGATTTAAAAAAAAAAAATAGGCAAGCTCCAATCTGGTGATGTTCTATCCCCAGCTGAGTCATTGCAGTGTTGAAATACTTAATTATTTTCAGATTTGAGCAGCTGTGAGGCCCAGCCCCACAGGCACACACTTCAAAGACTTGGCGGTTGTTCTCAATCTTTCCATTTTTGAAGCAACAAAGAACAGCACCGAACTTTTGCCAGTCTAGAAAACATGGTCAATCAAAGTTTACAAAGGACAGCCACTAGGCAGGTCCACATCTGAGGTTCCTGGGGGAATTCAAAGGAACAGTACACAGAATCCCAGGGCCCCAGCCCAAACCACACCCAGCAGCCCATTCCCTCCCTCACCTTCCTCAATGCCCCCCTCCAATTTCTTCCCATCACTCATTTGAATAGAGTCAAACTTTAAAGATAGGCAGAATTTCCTAGTCATTCAAGAACAATATTTGATTCACATCTTGCTGATTGGTTTGTCATCCTTAAAGTTTACTTCACTGTCTAAGAGTATTGTACCCAACGTTCTGAAGGGCTTCCATTCATAAGTGAAGGAAATAGGAACTCCATGGGTGGCAGTTGTTGGTCCCAGCATTGGCCTTGATTAAATGTGTGAAGAGGGGACATTTTTTATGAGGTCCTCTTCCATCTGCTTTCCTCTATTATTCTTCATCCTCTCTCACGGGCTTCCCAGAGCTCCTTCTGGGGAACCTGTATTTATATTCGTCCTTCATTACACCATTCCAAAATTCTGAAACTTTTCTGATTCTCCTTTCTTTATTCCAACCTACTACTTTCTTTTCCATTCCTTCAAATATCCATTAGGTAACTGGTTAATCTGAGAACTTAATTCTAGAACAGTGCTACTCCAAGTGTGATGCCCATAACCAGCATCATTGGCATAACATGGGAACTTACAAAAATGTTTCTTTTCTGTCCATCCTCAACCTAATGAATTAGGGGAGAGTTGGGTAGTAATCTGGGTCTTTATATGCTCTTCACATGATTCTTATACCCTCTTAAAATTGAGAACCATTATTTTGGGGTAAAAATAAGAGATCATGGATTATTGTCCCTTTCAGATGTCATGAATCGGCTTTTTAAAGGGGACTTTAAAGTCTCATTCTAAAAGCATAGCTATGTAAAAATTGGGTACCAGAAACCATCCTACATAGTGGATGCTGGCTCCCACTACCCTGAGAATACTGACTACAGGGAGGTTGGTTTCAGGCAAGGACCTCTGAATGCACATTCGAAAGCCGTCGAACATCTCTCTTGAAGCCCCTGACAGGTAGATTAGAATCCCAAGGCCTCAGCCACAGCCCCAGGGTTCAGAAGAGAGAAAGAGAACTCCTGAAACATCCTCCTTCACGATGTTAATGGCCTGCATGTAATCACACATCATTTATTGAATGTGAAAGGAGGTCTGATATGGGCAAGATGTGATGACCTGGCAATTTATTCTGCTTCTTGGTGTCACAAGCATGTTTCTGTGGGCTCAGCGGGGTCAAAGAGCTTAAAGCGTTATCTAGAATAAGACAAACATGTAATTTTCCTCTTACTTTATTCTTCCACTTTTTCTTAATGATTAATTAAGAGAGATTCCTCTACTTAAGAAATGTAAGATGAGTCTGTACCAACCATTACGATCATTCATAAAAGGGAGCACCCACAAAATTAAGTTTGCTTGGGAATGCATAGGCCAAAATTTCCAGCCAAGGAAGAACTTTTACCAAACCTTATACACACACACATACACACACACACACACACACACACACACCAAAGCTTTTCTGTGCAGTAACATCCTCGCAGGCATAAATTTTCCATCAGGGCTTAGCCTTCCCTATAAAAGCCTCTTAGAGTTGATGTGTCTTCTGGCTGGCAGCTTTTGAAAGTCAAGCAAACAAGCCTTCCAGGCCTCACATTGAGTTAAGAAAACATTTTCTGCCTGACATTTAGGGCCAAATTAGGGACCAAAGTCCTCATTCTTTTACTCGAGACTAGGTTTATGTCTCCACAGGCAATGTGAAATGGAGTGTGGAGAAATGATCTCATGAAATAAATTAATTTAGACAGGATGCCTGGTTTGTTCATACCCCCACTGAGAGAGGGGGGTAGGAGGAGTGTGTGTGTGTGTGTGTGTGTGTGTGTGTGTGTGTGTGTGTTAAACAGCACATCAGGGAAACTATGACACTGAAAAGATTAAGAAAAAGGGCTCTACCCAGCAGTAAGATCAGGCTTTACCTCCAGACTCCGCCACATCCCAGTGACCAATGGTGTGACCCTGGGCAGGACTTCCTGAGCCTTTATTTCCTCAACTGTTAGATGATTTTATAAAACCCATTTGACTACTTCCCAAGGCACTGGTGAACGGAGGGATAATTAGCAAGAGGATTCCATATTGATTGTCACAGTTCAATGTTACTGTCATTAAATGCCCTCTCTAATATTTGCACCCAATTCTAAAGAGACATATGGACATTTCCTTGGGTTCATACTGACATACCATGGCCTTGAGTTTTCATTCTCTCCCACCAGGACCTTAGAGCCACGCATTTACCAAAACCAGATGAATTTGCTATCTCAGTAATGACCCCAACCATCGCTGCCTGCAGAACAAGATATCAGAATAGGAAATTGAATCTGAGCTCCTCTCATGGAAGGCCAGGGTATTAATCATGGTGAGCACACTGGGGGTTTTTCATCTGAGTTTCCCTGGTTGGGTTCATAAAATCTCTTTCATTTTTCATCAGGAGATTCCAAGTTTTATATATTTATTATCCCTCTCATTATTTCACAGCCAGCAGCATATTTTCCTTGTAGCAATGCCTAACTTGAAATAATTTTGGAAACCACAATGCTTATGAGGCATGGCTTACTGGGGCACCAGCAAGCAAACTTTGCTCTTTATTAACAGACTGGGTTAAATATTGCTTTCATTTTAATCCTGGTGTGCCCTGCCATTTCAGCTTTTTCCCCCCTAACAACGACTCCAGAACATAGGGATAATTCAGCCTGGGCTTCCCCATCCCCCAACCTCGCAGTTTCAAGGAACTTGGTATAAACATAATTTATGTAACTCCCCATATTCATACTGAAAGGCACTGACCGTTGAGTGGCAACAGCAATAACTGTTATTTTCATGGCAAATGTACTTCAGTGAAATATAGTACAGGGTTGCCGCTGCGTCCTTCAAGCCACAGTCTACTCTTTAAAAATTAGTGTCCATGGGTGGTTGTCAATATAGATCAACCTAAGAGGAAAAATATGTTCACTGAGACATATTTTGGCCTCAGACTATAACACACAAGGAACGTGATGATTACTGATGGATTTTTGCCTTTTTATATGTTTCTGTTCTTTTCCTACACTGCCTCCTCTGTGAGTTCATTTGGCTCATATTCAACTTATTGGACCATAAAAGAGTTAGTTTAAGTCACTCAATTTATTTAATAAAACACAATTTGAGCCTCTGCCTTCAGAAGTAAAATGTTTGTGTACTTCATTTAGCATTGTGTGTGTGTGTGTGTGTGTGTGTGTGTGTGTGTGTTTTAATGAAGTTAGTGAGATTATTGAATTAACACATTTCTAACTAGTAGGGAAGACTTGAGTCATTCTTCTGAGTTCCCATTCAGGCAATAAGATGAAAATATATAGGCAGAGAAAGATGGGAGGGGAAGGAAGAGAGAAGTGGTATTAGAAGAAGAAGGGGAGAGAGGACAAGGAAGAAGGTGAGATTCATGATTGTTCATTTTGGAATCAAGGAGAGTAATAGAGTCTTTCAGCAAGGAGTGTCTACTGTTTCATGAACCATGTCCCAGTCTGGCTCTTGTGCAACCACAAGACCCTGAAAAATCAGTCACACTATTCCCTTTCTTCAGCTCACCTTAGAAAATCATGACAACACTACTGTTTCAAAACTTTAGGAACAGACAGTCCAACAAATTTCTTAAATTCAACACAAAACAGAGTTGTTGGACCATTTTACTCCAGTACCTGGCACAATATCCAAAACACTCAAAAAGTCCTTTTAGAATGACGAGTGAACCTTCCTTGATGTGTTCTAACTTGCTCAGGGGCAGTATGGTACAGTGGTTCTAAATTCAGACTCTGAAGCCAGATTTGGCTTCAAATCACAGAAATGTTTTGCACTTCAGTTTCCTTATTTATAATATGAGGAAATTAGGATCTACTTCATAGGATTGTGATGAAGATTAATTGAGTATATTATTCTTAGAATCGTGCATGACACACAGTTAAGTTGAACCCAACTGAATGGACTATATTTTAACTTTTGTTATGCTCTGGCATAAAATTAAAGTACATGGACTCTGGAGCCCAACAGGCCTAGGTTCAAATTCTGACTCTGTCACTTAGAAACTATATGACCTTGGCCCTGGCCAGTTTTGCTCAGTGGTTAGAGCGTCGGCCTGTGGTCCAGAGAGACCCAGGTTTGGTTCCCACTAAGGGCACGTACCTCGGTTGCAGTTTGTCCCCGGCCCTGGTTGGGTTATGTGGGTGGCAACCACTCGATGTGTCTCTCTCACGTCGATGTTTCTCTCTCTCTCTCTCTCTCCCTCCCACTCTATCTGAACAAAAAATGAGGGAAAAAAGGAAACTATATGACCTTGGACAAGTATTAACCTGTGAGCCTTGGGTCCCCTTCTTGTAAAATCTTATTTGTTTGAAGTAGTAATTAAATCAGATAATTATGTAAAAGGTCATGCCAGAATCTACCAACTGTGCTCCCCTTCTTTTACCGTGATAGAGTTGCAGTTGGGAAATGGCTGCCCAGCCAGAGACTACATTTCCCAGTGCCCTTTGCAGCTAGATGTGGCCATGTGATTTAGCTCCAGCCAATAGACTATAAGCAAAATGGTATTTCCTTGACCATAAACCGTGCACACAGCATCCTCTACACTGAATTTCCAAGTCCTACTCATTGGAATAGGATCAGAGAGATCTTAGAAGACCACACAGACTATGTGAGCCTGAGTCCCTGAATGACTTAAACAACTAACCCAGACTCTCACCTGAGAGAGTAATAAATTTTGATGTTTCTTAAACCATTAATTTATTGTTCGGTCTCTTTATAGTAAGTTAACCAACACTAACACAGTAAGCCCTGGTCCTGGCACACAGTAAGCCCTCAGTAAATTATAACTACTCTTTAAACAATCAGGAAGAAGTAAATGTCATTACATAAGTTTTCCTTTGCAGTGAAATCATAGTATTGACATGAATAAGCTCCTGAATCCCTCTGTTTCCTAGTTCTAAAATTAATAAAGTTATCGCTTTATAAAGACTGTGCCATGTTTGTTAAATTAATGTTTCAAAGAGTGTTGAGAACTTAAGACTAAAGTCTATCACTCTGGTGAAAAATAGTAACTTAGTAATGAGTATTACTCTATACCATAAAACACAATTACCATGTTACTCTTATATAAAAATTCTTAAGCAAAGTCTATTGTTGTTAAAAAAAAAGTAATAAAAATACACTAATCTAAGAAAATGAAGAAATAAAGCCCTCTAAAGGGTACTCATCAGATAGTTTCAAATAAAATTCTCATGATTCAATCAGAACCATATTGACTCTAAGAAAATAGTAATTTAGTAATCATAACTGAATTCCATTTAAGTAAAAATATTCAACATGCTCAAGGGTCAAGTATTTTAAACCATAAAAATAAATTACCCAACTGCACAATGATATGAGAATTTGGGGTTTTATACATCTTTTACTTATTAGTTTTTTTAAATTCCTGAAGCCTTTCAGTAAAAGAATTTATGTAAAATGTACCTCCTCATATTGAATTCTACTCCCACAACAAAACAGGAAAGAGCTTTATAGAAAATGAGCCATTTACGTATAGATACACATCCCCTTTTTTCCTCATGATTTATAAATCTAAATTTAGCCCCCTGTCCCAGCTCTGGGGAGCATGCTAGAGCAATTCTAAAAGAACTAACTTATTTGAAACAGAGAGTATTATGAATTTTGGGGGTGTATGCAGCAATTAGGTGCATTTGATTAAAAAAACAAAATGACAGTGGGGATCCCTTCTTAAGTAATCAATACATGAATATCTAAGAGAATAAATGAAGCTGCAAATAAACAACATTGTCTCAAATCCAATATAAACATACTTTTCTCTTAAAAAATGGGAATTTAATCACAGATTTCTTACTTAAAAGAAGTATAATAGATTCTTAAGAAATGAACACCAATATATTTTTCCCCTTGATTCCTAGAAATCTGTATTGTCTGCCTTTAATATTTAAGATTAATACCTAGATTCATAAATATGTCCTTTTAGAATGACAAAGTACCTCAAACTCTTTTTTTCACCCACAATTTTGAGACGAATTTATAAACAAATATTTAAATGTTTGCTACATTTTAATACTCTGAAAATAAGATAAACTATGATGTAATCAAATACTTCCTTGGCGTCTACCAAATGTACAGCGCCACAGAAAGCACCCAAAGCCCCTCAGAACGAAAATAACTACAAAGTAGAGCAATGGTCAAGACCCTTTACACCTCCTACTCGACCACGTCTGAGGAGGAAGAAAAAGCTGGAAGTAATGTGTCCCATATCGAGGATCACAAACCGAGTCACAGAAACCTAGCCCCTCTCATTCCCAGTGCAATGCTCCTTGTGCCTGAAATGCATCCTTTATTCTTTCAACGAAAACACATCAAATATCAACGATTCGCTAGTTCAAGTACCAGCACTGAGGACAGAACCAAATAAGCTGGGGAAATGTTTCATTAATTTAGCAGCTGTCTTCAAAGTGCTTCTCAGAGAGAGAACCGTCTCCGTTTAGGAAAATGCCTTGATAGAGGCTTGACAGTAAACCATGTGCTTTAGGAGACTTAGCTTCGGCTGTGCCGACGCTTCAGGAGAGAAAGCAAAACTGTTTAAGACGATGTTCAGACTTGACCATGGTGAGGAGGCTGCATTTCATCGCAGTAGTCTTTGTCATTGCAAACAAAATGGGAAGAACCTAAATACCTACTAGAATTAGAGTAGTAAATAACATTTTAATAGCTATTCCTCGAAGTGCTAAGAAACAGCTTAAAATAATGAAGCTGATTATATGTACTAACAGGGAAAACTCCCGAAGACGTATTACCAAGTGAAGAAGTGGGCTGTGGAATGACGCAGCCACTTCATAGAGGTTATGTTAAACGTGCTTCAAAATACTCTCTACCTTCCGAAGGAAATATCTGCACAAATGCAGTTATCTGGAAGAATATACACTAAGAGACAGCAGTGCTCACGTCATCTGGGAAGGAGACCTAGATTCCAGATGCACGTGAAGGACTTTATCCATATCGTTAGAGTTTAATTTTTACCTGGAGAATGCATCCATTTATTGCTTGTATAAATAAACTCTAAATATTTTTAAAACAATTTTAAAATTAAAAGGACTAAAGGAACATATTTATGAATCTAGATACAGGTATTCTAAATGGAAATATTATTAAAATACATTGAACTTAACTTTAAATATGTTAATGCCTTTAAAGTAAATTATAAAAGACATTGATGTGCTGGTTGAATTTTTAGATCGATAATTAGTAAACAAAATATTTAACATATAAAAATGGCTATTAAAATGGATGTGCTTAAAATTCTTAAGTTATCTTGAAATACTGTTTCATAACATCATTCTCCTAGGTCCCACTTTTACATTTTACTGATTTGTTAATATTTTCTAAAAGTATATGTAAATTTTATTTCTTTTTAAATATGTTTTTATTGATTTTTTAGAGAGAGAGGAAGGGAGACAGAAATAGAAACATCGATGTGAGAGAGAAACATTGATTGGCTGCACGCCCTCTACTGGGGATCAAGCCCGAAACTTGGGCATGTGCCCTGCTGAGAATCGAACTGCCACCTCTCAGTCCACGGGATGATGCTCAATCCACTGAGCCACACGGGCTGGGCAACAACCTAAAATGTCTTTGATCACAAAAAAGTATCAGCTACTGTGAACTAAATTTTTGTTGTAGCATGAGATAAATAGAACACTGAGTACTAGCCCCCTTCAGCTTTAAGGAAGAGCAATAAACAGAAGACGACCTGATATGCAATTCAGTGCAGATTAAGAATTGTACTTAGTTTATATAAGTCCCATTGTCTTGGCAAGACTATATTAAAATACAATTTTAATGAGACTTTTTGAAATTATTTTATTTCCTTCCTCTTGATAATCAAGAATACAATGGCAAGTTTCATGTTTCCAAATAACAAAATATTCGACTCAAAAATTCTGTGAGGGTTTCTGCTCACTTCAGCACCATTTCTCAAACTCTGAGTTTTACCTACAATCTTATGTGTGAGATTACCTTGACTCTCGTCTTAAGAATGTTATATTTAAAATTCTAAGACAGTAATCTCCATAAATTACCTGTCACTGTGAGGAATACGGGGATGGGAGACTAGATCAAACCTGTTGAGACTCATACTTGTTTTTCCAAGAAAATCAGGTTTGAACTTAACACTGACCCACTGAGTACATAGGAGCACCCAAAAGTCATTTCTATTTTAATGCAGAAGGCATTAGATAATTCCTCAGTAAGTTTGCCTCCTTAATTATGTTTGTTTACACTGACTCTAAAATGAGTGTGGTTTGTATACCTGGGCATGTACGGATTGATTTTCAGAGAAGGTGCTCAGAAGAAAGACAGGAATACACATGGTTTTAATCATGACTATGGATACCCTACAAAGTATATAATCCACATAAGAATAATAAAAGACCTTTTAGTTCACTCAGTTCTCTGGTTAGGGAAATATAAACTCTAGACTGCTTCCCTTGTCCACTTAGCACCCTCCTGGGGGGCCTCCTTCCAGGTCAGTGGGTTCAGGCTCCAGAAACACATACTCATTGTTACTCTAGGTAAAACATATTTTACAGTCAGTAAATCATTAAGCCCAGTGAAAGTCATTCACACTGTTAACATCCTATGGCAGAATGTTCTTACACAAGACCTTGGTAGATAGGCAGGCAAGAATTCGGTCTATATGAGTTAAGGACAATTACAAACCCCAGAACCAAAGCTTCTCTACCCCCATGCCTCTATTGTGGCCCCTCTTCCTTCTTCCATCCAGGCCTGAAGTATTTCCCACAGGGGCCGTGTCAGCTCCCAGCCCTCCTAGGGCATGACGTGTTGGTTTCTCAAGGGAAAGGCATTCTGAAATTCTTTTAAAGCCAAAAAGTGAGAGGGGGTGAGGAGGGAGAGGAAGAGATGGGGGCAAGAGAGGGGGAGAGAGAACAAAACCAAAGATATTTGAGAGACCACCTTCTCCTTCCCATAGTCATTCAAATTCAGATTATTCACAAAGGCACAAATTAAATAAAGTTACATACAGTTAGAACTGGAAGAGAATCCAGCAATCCCTAGTTCAGAACACTGATTTCCCGATGGGGAAGGGAGTCCCAGAGGGAAGGAGTGATTTGCTAAATGCACAGTATGAGTTGCTGGCCAAGTTTAGACTAGAAACCCTGGTCATCTGGAGCAGAGGTTTTAAGAATCTCATGGCAACCCTGACCGAAAAATCAAATTAAGAAGTTAAATCTTCTTTAGAAAATATTATATAGTTCCATGTGAACCCCAAAACAGTTAACTTGAGAACAATGTCTAATTTGGATTTTTCTATAGTCCAATGAAAAGACAATTTGGGGTTCACAATATTTCAAACATTCTTTTCTGATTATGAACGTCTATTTATCTGGATAACCCGGTCTCTTATTTTTCCAGTATATTTAAACTCGAGTGTGTGAACCTTTGCAAAAGTATTATTTCTTGAGCTATTTTTCTGGGCCCTGTTAGAGGTCCCGCTGTGAGGATTATTTGAGCTAGATAGAATATGATAATAAGGAATGGAAGTCTTTCCACTGGTAATATGGTTTTCATTAGAGTATAGTCTGCATTTATAGTTGAAAATTTTATTAGTTGAGTAACTATTGTATAATCAAAAATACTTCACATTTACAAAAATAAAAACACATAGCGTAAGGTCGGTTTGACAAAAGTGTGATATTGGCAGAGAGAGCCAAGGGACATCCATTTAAAAGGCCAAGTTAAATAAGATACGATTAGATCTCATCTGGCCTCCTACCTCTCAGACTTTCTAAACCCACTTTTTCAGCAATCTTGGGGGAATGCATTTTGCCTTAATTGTATCTTGTTTCCCTTGGCCCATCTACATTACTCAGACTCTTCTGACAGGCGCTTTCAGCAAATATCACACATGCTGGTGTCTTGCTGACCTTTTTCCCAAACTGGCTTTTCCTTTTCCTTATTCAACGTTTTTGAACAGAGATCATATTTTATTTTGTTTAGAAAGATAAAGGGTGAGAATTTATTCATCTACATGGCTGTGAGAAGAAAACAGATATCAACCACAGAATTTTTAGAAAAATAGACTCCCAACCAGTTCTGATGATGCAGACTTTTCCGCCAGGGGGTACGAAACACGTGGTCTCCCGCTACAAAATGTGATCTCAAAGAAAGATGAAAAAATTCAGGGAAAGATATCTAAAGGGCCAAGACTCTGCACGATGTGAAAATGTAGACCAAAGGTATAAATTTTAAAGCCACTACATGTGAACTGGCTTGAAGTAGGATAACACATTACTCCACTTCTGGAGGACATGGAGCTGCCAGGCATGCTGGACTCGACTCTCCCCAGCACTGCTCACCACCTAGCCATCTCCTCACATCAGTCCCAACTCTGATGCCTCTCGTCAGGTACTTTTCTTACTCTCAAGTTGCCGAGACTCGTGTAGGAAAGGCAGAAAGTGTGCCAACGGGGCTGCTGCAGGTTCATTCGACTCTACCATTGAGCAGTGGAAATGCATGGGCTTTGGCGACAGTCCTCCCTCCACCCTCTCCTCATTCTCACAGCCTCAAATGACATCTCCTGATGCCCTGGGTCACAGCTACCTGTGCTGGGCGGGCAAGTCCTCCAAATTTTGTAATACTCAATTTTAAAGACAAGTTCCACCACTTACTAGCTGAGTAACCATAAAAAAATTACTTAAATTCTCGGCTTTTCATCTTCCTACTCAGTTAAGTCAAGGTAATCATCTTTATCATGCAAGGCTACTATGAAGAAAGGTATATAATGTACATAGTATAAAGTCTGGTACATAATTGGGCCATACTAATAATACTGTAATGTCACTCAGCCATCTTTTCCTGTCTTTTGGTTTGATTCTTTATTGCATTCCTCACAGACAGCTACTCCAGACAGCTTCCACAGCCCTGAGACACCCAGTCTTCCTTCTCGCTTTCCTTATTTTTTTTTTTTTTTATCCTCACCCGAGGATATTTTTCCATTTTTTGTTCAGATAGAGCGGGAGGGAGAGAGAGGAAGGGAGAGAGAGAGAGAAACATCGATGTGAAGGGACACATCGAGTGGCTGCCACCCGCACGACCAACCAGGACCGGGGGACAAACTGCAACCGAAGTACGTGCCCTTAGCGGGAACCAAACCCGGGTCTCTCCGGACCGCAGGCCGATGCTCTAACCGCTGAGCCAAACCGGCCAGGGCTTCCTTCTCGCTTTCAATGGTCTGTACAACAAGCCATTCTGCTGGTGGTTCCAGCCTCTCGACTACGAATGGTTCAGCTGTCCTGACACCCTCATCAAGCTCAGAATTTCTTAGAGTCACTCAGACCTTCCCCTCCAGCTGTCTCCCAGGAGAGGTGTCTCTGCTCCTAACCTAGGTTTACCTCCTTACTGTGGTCTTGTCTCCTACCTGCTTTCTCTATCACCTCTTGTTCCTTTTCTCTCATGCACTGGTGATTGAGTAAATATTTATTAAAGACAGGTGTTCTTCTCATGTCACCAGTTCCTCCTCTTCTCGTTACAGTTGCTCAGATGTCCTTAATCTAAAATGAAATCCCTGGGTTCTGCTCTCCTCTAATCCTTCTCCAGACCCTCACCCACCACAGCAGCATGTGGGTGTTAGGAGCCAGGCTGCCTCTTCCACTAATTAGCTGTGTTGTCCTTGGACAAATAACTTAACCAGTGTGAACGTCAGTTTCCGTATCTGCAAATAGCAGGGTAAGTAGAGATTTTTGAGGATTAAATGAGCCAATTCATCTAAAGCGCTTACAACAGTACTTGGTATATAGTACATGTTCAATAAATGTGAGGTGTTCAACTTTCTCACCCACCGTGTACATCCCCTTTCTTCTTCTTCCTCCGTCCCCAGACTACCAGAGGCTTGAAATTTGTTTCTTAAAGGTAATAATGACCTCCTAATTTCAAAATGAAGGGATATTTCTCATTTTCCCCCTCATTCTTCTCAAACTTTGTGCAGTGATATAAGGCTGACACCCCTCCCCCTGGGCCATCCCTTGTCTTGAAATAAAGGAGGAATTAACTATTTTTCCTATGACCCTCTTCCACCCAGGCCATGAGACTTGGCACTCTCCAAAGAGGCAGGAAGGAACTGGGGACAGACCTTTTAGTTTTGGGCCCTTCAGTCAAAAATCTTGGCAGAAAGACACGTGATTCCCCACCCCTTGCCTGGGATGAGTTCTCAGAGTTGGGGAGAAGAGGCCATCTGGAGAGAGATGCAAGACAGACAGGTGCAGCAGCCCTTTGGAAGCAGACATGGAGCGTGTGTCCCTCCTGTAGCCAGGGGGCCGAGTCTGCAGCCCGCAGGAGGAAGGTGAGGAACAGTGGGAGAATGACACCGCCCCTGGCAGAGCTTCCTTTGGGCCCCACAGCTGCACATTAAAGCAACAGGAAGTTTCTCACGCTCACTATTTCCCTACCCCCAGAGAGATGAGGAAGTACTGCGAGAGGGACCCAAAGATTCAAAGTGGTCTCAGGGCTGTGTTGAAGGGACTCAACCGTGGAGCGCAGCATGGACCATGGACCTGGAAACCCTGTGCAACATCTCCGAGGACACTAGTGAGGATGGAGGCCAGCAACTAGAACCATGGCGGGGATAACACAGCCCCCTAGATTGTCAGCTCCCTGGGGACAGACTATCCTGTAGTTGTTTGTTTAACTTAATTCTGTACACACCCTGACCAACACATTTCTGTTGAATTGAGTTAATGGATTATCTTGTTTTCTTTGGTGCTAAATTGAAATGGCACAAAAATCACCACCACCACCCCTCATCTTTTTTCACCCTCACTTTAAATGATGTATTAGAAAGCAATACTGTTTCTGGAGAGATAAAGAACGGCCACAAGACAAAAACTCTAAGCATCGGTACAGTGCAGCTAGAGTTGGTTTGGAATGTTCAACAAATACTTTACATAGCTTGAACCACTAGAGGGAGTGTGTACAGGTATGATTGAAACAGGATAAAAATTACATTATGATGTTTAATTGGCAACTGTGAATCTTATGAGCAAGTACATTCCTCTCTCTGGTAAAATAAAAAAAGTAAATACTTTTAAAAAGATAGAGGCTGAGTAGAATATTTACATGTTTGTTACTTCTTACCACAAAAAACAAAGTGAAGTTTAAACACTAATTTATACAGACACTGAAATTTTTAAAATAAGAAATGTAGAAATTTGCAGCAGTTCTGTGCTATTCAGCCTTAAATAGCAATTTAACATGAGTTAACTCAAAAGCCCAATCCTGATGTTACATTTTAGAATTATCCAATCAAAAATCATACATTAAATGCATTTCATTTCTCATTTAAAAATTATAGGAGGAGCCCTGGCCAGTTTGGCTCAGTGGTTAGGGTGTCAGCTGCGAACCAGAGAGACCCGGGTTTGGTTCCGGCTAAGGGCACATACCTCAGTTGCAGTTTGTCCCCAGCCCTGGTAGGTGATGTGTGAGTGGTGACCAGTCAATGTGTCTCTTTTACATTGATATTTCTATCTCTCTCTTCCTTCCTCTCTGCCTCCCACTCTATCTGAAAATAAATGCAAAACTGTAATAAATAAAAATTACAGGTGGAATATTAGTGATCATCATTTTACAGCTGAAGAAAAAGAGACACAGAGTAGTTTATCCAAAGTCACATATTGAACCAGCAGATAAACCCGAGCTAAAAACTTTGGTTCTAAATGAAAAGGAAAACATTTTAACAATCCAGAAGACAGTCACTCAGCAGATTTCCTATGTAAGATTCCAAGTAACAAAGTTTTCTTAAACTTAGCGCATCCAAAGAAATAGAAAATAAAATTATAATTCTATTATAATTTAATTATAATAAATATAAAATATTTATAATAATTCCAAAATATTTTAAATGGTAATATACAGTATTCGCAAGGATACAGAAAAATGGTCTTTCATATTTATTTTGGTAGAAGTAGAAACTGGTATAATATTTTTGGAATACAGTTTAACAAATAGAATTTTAAAATTTTAAATATGCAGATTCAAACACAGATTTATATTCAATCATGTTCATTGCTACATTATATAGAATAATGAGTAACAGAAATACAAGTCTGAACATCCAGCAACTGGGGAATATTTGAATACATAGTGTGCATTCAAATGATGGCATGAAAAGTCATCATTCAAAAAACTTAAGAGATTTTCCTAAATTCTCTCAAAAGCAACATCTGGCCACAGTGAGCCCCATACCTCTCGCTAAGTGGCCCCAGACCCGGCACTAGAAGCAGCCAGTTTTGGTTCACATCTTGGCTTCGCCTGGGCACCTCCAAGCCCAGTACAAGAAGCAGCCATCTGCAGATCACTTTGTAGCTTATGCTTGGTGGCTCTGGTTAGAACACAGGCAGTCACTGACCTTGCCCCAGAGCCAGCACACCTAGTGGACAGCAGGCCATATCGAAGCACCACCACCCAACTACCTCCACAAGTGACACACTCGAGGAATGGACTCAGGGGGGTACCAGAGCACTGCTGAAGTAAGTCTTGCTCTGTGTGGTGGGCCCCTGCACAGCTGATCCTCCAAGGTAGTCAGAGGTCGGTGGTTAGTGGGCACAGCCGGTCCTTGCAGCGTATCATCCTGAGTAAAACCCTCCCATTGATGTACAAAGAGCGATCAATACTCAATTACAACAGAAGGGTGTAAAATCCACAGGAAGGGTACACCTCAAGGATCCAGCTAGGTGATCAGGGAGGCTGTGCCACAGGATACTACAGGACACCTCCTACAATAGGCCACCTGAAGAAGCCAAGGAGACATAGCAACTCTACCTAATACATAAAAATAAACACAGGAGGCAGCCAAAATGAGGAGTCAAAGGAACATGTCCCAAATGAAAGAACAAAACAAAACTCCAGGAAAAGAATAAAATGAAATGGAGATAAACAATCTAACAGATGCAGAATTAAAAACACTGCTTATAAGGATGCTCAATGAACTTAGTGAGGGCCTCAAGAGCATAATAAAGGACCAGTGAGAAATGAAAGATGCACTAACTGAAATAAAGAATAATTTACAGGAAATCAATAGAAGAGTAGGTGAAGCCAAGAAGCAAACCATCAATTTGGAATATAAGGAAGCAAAAAACACCCAATCAGAACAGCAAAAAAAAAAAAAAAGAATCCAAAAAAGTGAGGATAGTATAAGAAGTCAGTGGGACAAATTCAAGCGTACCAACATTTGCATCATGGGAGTGCCAGAAGGAGAAGTGAAAGGGCAAGAAATTGAAAACCTATTTGAAAAAATAATGACAGAAAACTTCCCTAATTTGATTAAGAAAACAAACATAGAAGTCCAGATAGCACAGAGAGTCTCAAACAAGAGGAACCCAAAGAGATCCACACCAAGACACATCATCAAAATGCCAAAAATTACAAAGAGAGAATCTTAAAAGCATCACGAAAAAGCAGTTCATTACCTACAACGGAGTTCCCATAAGGCTGTCAACTGATTTCTCAAAAGAAACGTTGGAGGCCAAGAGGGAGTAGCAAGAAAAATTTAAAGTGATGAAAAGCAAGGACCTACAACCAAGATTACTCTATTCTGCAAAGCTATCATTTAGAATCAATGACCATATAAAGAGATTCCCAGACAAGAAAAAACTGAAAGAGTTCATCATTATCAAACCAGTATTTTTTTTATTAATTTATTTTTGTTACAGATGTTTCTCCTTTTTTCCCCATTGACATCCTCCTCCCCATCCCCCCCACCTCGTCCCCAACTTTGTTGTCCATGTCCATAGGTTATGCGTACATGCATATAATTTCTGGGGTTTATCTCTTCCCTTCCCCCAAACCCCTTCTTCTGAGAGTGATCAGTCTGTACCCTACTTCCATGTCTCTGGGTCTACCCTGTTCCTCACTGTTATGTTCATTATAGTACACAAATAAGTGAGATCATGTGATATTTGTCTTTCTCTGATTGGCTTGTTTTACTTAGGATAATACTCACAAGGTCCCTCCATGTTGTCTCAAAGGATAAGAGATCTTTCTTTCTTACCGCTGCATAGTACTCCATTGTGTATATGTACCACTGCTTTTTAATCCATTCATCAACTGGTGAACACTTGAGCTGTTTCCAGATTTTAGCTATTGTAAATAGTGCTGCTATAAACATAGAGGTACACATATTCTTTCTGACTGGTGTTTCAGGCTTCTTAGGGTATATTCCTAGAAGTGGGATCACTGGGTCAAATGGAAGTTCAATTTTTAATTTTTTGAGGTAACACCATAGTGTTTTCCATAGTGGCTGCGCCAGTCTGCATTCCCACCAGCAATGTACTAAAGTCCCCTTTTCTCCACACCCTTGGCAACACTTGTTTGATAATTTGTTGATGGCAGCCATTCTGACAGATGTGAGGTGATACCTCATTTTTGTTTTAATTTGCATCTCTCTGATGATTAGTGATGTTGAACATTTCTTCATATGTCTCTTAGCCATTAGTATGTCCTGTTTGAGAGGTGTCTATTTAGCTCCTCTGCCCATTTTTTAATTGGGTTGTTTGTCTTCCTTTTGTGGAGTTGTATGAGCACTCTATATATTTTGGAAATTAACCCCTTATCTGATGTATCATTGGCGGTTATGCTCTCCCATACAGTGGGTTCTCTTTCCATTTTGATGGTTGTTTCTTTTGCTGTGTAGAAGCTTTTTAGTTTGATATAGTCCCATGTGTTCATTTTTTCCTCTGTTTCTGTTGCCTTAGGTGATGTATCAGTAGAAATTCTGCTGAGTATGATGTCCAAAATTCTGTTGCCTACATTTTTCTTCTAGGATTTTTATGAATTCATGAGTCACATTTAAGTCTTTTACCATTTTGAATTTAATCTTGGATATGGTGTAAGTTGATGGTCTAGTTTCATTTTTTTTTTTGCATGTAGCTATCTGATTTTCCAAACACCATTTATTAAAGAGGCTGTCTTTATTCCATTGTATGCTCTTGCCACCTTTGTCAAATATTAATTGAGTATAATGTCTTGGGTCAATTTCTGGGTTCTCTATTCTGTTCCATTGGTCTAATGCCTGTTCTTGTGCCAGTACCAGGCTGTTTTGATAAAAGTATCTTTGTAGTATAACCTGATATCTGTTATTGTGATCCCACCTATGTTGTCCTTCTTTTTCAAGATCTCCGTGGCTATTCGAGGTCTTTTTTGGTTCTACATGAACTTTTGAAGTATTTGTTCTAGTTCTATGAAATACGTCATTGGTATTTTGATGGGAATCATATTGAATCTATAGATTGCTTTGGATAATATGGACATTTTAATGATGTTAATTATTCCAATCCATGAACAAGGTATGTGCTTCCACTTTTTTATATCTTCCTCTATTTCTTTTTTCAATGTCCTGTAGTTTTCTGCAAATAGATCCTTTACTTCTTTGGTTAAGTTTATTCCTAGGTATCTTAATTTTTTTTTTTTTTGCCATGATGGTAAATGAGATTGTTTTTTTAGTTTCTCTTTCTGTGAGTTCATCATTGGTGTATAAGAATGCCGTCAATTTCTTGACATTAATTTTGTATCCTGCTACTTTGCCAAATTCATTTATTAAGACTAGATTTTTAATGGCGTCTTTAGGGTTTTCTATGTATAATATCATGTCCTCTGTGAATAATGACAGTTTCACTTCCTCCTTTCCAATTTGGATCCCTTTTATTTTTTCTTCATGTCTGATTGCTGTGGCTAAGACTTCCAGTACTATGTTAAATAAGGGTGGAGAAAGTGGGCATCCCTGTTTTGTTCCTGTTCTTAAGGGAAATGCTTTTAGTTTTGCCCATTGAGTATGATGTTGGCTGTAGGATTTTCATATATGGCCTTCATTATGTCAAGATATGATCCCTCTAGTCCCACATTGCTGAGAGTTTTTATCAGGAATGGGTGCTGGATTTTGTCAAATGCTTCTCAGCATCTATTGATATAATCATGTGTTTTTTATCATTCATTTTGTTTATGTGATGTATCATATTTATTGATTAGCGAATATTATACCAGCCTTGCATCCCTGGAATGAATCCCATTTGGTAACGGTGAATAATTTTTTTGATGTATTGCTAAGTCAGATTTGCTAGTATTTTGTTAAGGATTTTGGCATCTATGTTCATCAGGGATATTGGCCTGTAGTTTTCTTTCTTTGTAGTGCCTTTTTCTGGTTTTAGAATTAGAATTACGCTGGCCTCATAAAATGGATTTGGAAGTCTTCCTTCTTCTTGAATTTTTTAAAATAGTTTGAGGAGAATGAGTGTTAGTTCTTCTTTGAATGTTCCGTAAAACTCCCCCGTGAAGCCATCTGGGCCTGGGCTTTTGTTTGCTAGGGGAGTCTTTATTACATCTTCAATTCCCTTTGTTGTTATTGGTCTATTCAAATTTTATATCTCTTCCCGGTCCAGTTTTGAGAGATTATGTGTTTCTAGAAATTTGTCCATTTCGCTTAGATTGTTGAATTTGTCGCCATATAATTGTTCATAGTATTTGTTAAACATTCTTTATATTTCTGTGGTGTCAGTTGTTTCTTCTCCTTCTTCATTTCTGATTTTGTGTATTTGGGTTCTCTCTCTTTGTTTCTTGGTGAATCTAAGGTTCCATCAATCTTGTTTATCTTTTTGAAAAACCAGCTCTTTGTTTCATTGATCCTTTGAATTGTTTTTTTGGTCTCCATGTCATTTATTTCTGCTCTGATCTTTACTATTTCCTTCCTTCTACTTGCTCTGGGGTTTTCTTTTTGTTTTCTGTCTTTAAGTTGTGAGGTTAGATAGTCTATTAGAAATTTTGTTTCTTGAGGAACTGCTTTCGCTGCATCCCATAGTTTTTGTTGTGTGTTCATTGTCATTGGTTTCCAGGAAGATTTTAATTTCTTCCTTGATCTCCTCAGTAACCCATTCATTGTTTAATAACATGCTATTTAGCCTCCATTTGTTCAAATGTCTGTGCATGTTCTTGTTGCAATTGACTTCTAGTTTCATGCCATTGTGTTCTGAGAAGATGCTTGATATGATTTCAATCTTCTTGAACTTGTAGAGACTTAGTCTGTGTCCTAACATGTGGTCTATCTTTGAGAATGTCCCATGTGCACTTGAGAAGAATGTGAATTCTGTAGTTTTTGAGTGTAATTCTCTGTAGATATCTATCAAATCCATTTGGTCTAGTGCTTCATTTAGAGTCTCTGTTTCCTTGTTAACTTTTTGTATAGAGAATCTATCCAGTGATGTCAGTAGGGTGTTGAAGTCCCCTGCTATGACTGTATTGCTGTTGATTTCTCCTTTGAAGTCCTCCAGAAGATTTTTAATATATTTTGGTGCTCTTATATTGGGTGTATAGATGTTTACCAAGGTTATATCTTCCTGCTGGATAGATCCTTTCAATATTATATACTGACCTTCTTTGTCTCTAGTTATGACCTTCATTTTGAAATCTATTGGATCGGATATGAGAATTGCTACCCCAGCTTTTTTTTTTTTGCTTTTTGTTTGCTTGGAAGGTTTTTTTCCATCCCTTTACTTTCAATCTATGTGAGTCTTTTGTTGTGTGGTGGGTCTCTTGTAAACAACATATAGATGAGTCATGCTTTCTTATCCAATCAGCTACTCTGTGTCTTTTTATGGGAGCATTCAATCCATTTACATTTAAGGTGATTGTTGATATGTACTTATTTATTGCCATTTTGTTTAGTGTGGTTATATTTTCTTCTTATTTCTTCTACTAATTACAGCAGTCCTTTTAACATTTCTTGCAGTGCTGGTTTGGAGCTAATGTATTCCCTTAGCCTTTTTTTGGTCTGGGACCTTCTATTTTGAATTATAGCCTTGCTGGGTAGAGTAGTCTTGGATTCAGATCCTTGTTTTTCATGACCTTGATTACTTCATGCCATTCCCTTCTGGCCTGTAGTGTTTCTGTTAAGAAGTCAGCTGAGAGCCTTATGGGGGTTCCTTTGTAGGTAACCTGTTGCTTCTCTCTTGCTGCTTTTAGGATTCTCTTTGTCTTTAATTTTTGGCATTTTGATTACTATGTGTCTTGGTGTGGGCCTGTTTGGGTTCTTCTTACTTGGGGCTCTCTGTGCTTCTTGAACTTTAATGCCTTCTTCCTTCACCAAATTAGGGAAGTTTTCTGTCACTATTTCTTCAAATATATTCTCTAACCCGTGCTCATTTTCTTCTTCTTCAGGGTCTCTTATGATGTGAATATTATTACTTTTCCAGTTGTCCCACAGTTCTCTTAAGCTGTCTTCCTGTTTTTTCATTTTGGTTTTCTGATTGGTTGATTTTTTTCTACCCTGTCTTCTAATTCACTGATCTGATCCTCAGCATCCTCTACTCTGCTGTTTAGTCCTTCTGGTGTGTTCTTTATTTTTGCTATGTCATTCTTTATTTCCACTTGGTTGGTTTTAAATGCTTCTATATCTTTACTCATGGTGTTGAAGTCCTTTCTCATGCTGTTGAGCTTCCTCAAGATCATGGCTCTGAACTCTACCTCTGATAACTTGCTTAACTTGGTTTCATTTATCTCATCTTCAGTAGAGGTCTCTTGTTCTTTCATTTGGGATTTGTTTCTTTGTTTACCATTTTGGCTAACTCACTGGGTTTTGGAGCCTGTCAAATTTTCCTTGTGTGTGTTGGTATTCTGCTGTTTGTAGCTCCCTCTACTGGGTTTGGATAAGCGTGGGAGGACCCACATTAAACACCACTGTCAAATCCTACTTTCCTGGGTAGATTTGCAAGCTCAGGAATGGTTCAGTTATCCTCTAGTTTTTTGCCTGGAGGCTATTAGTCTCGGTTACTTGAAGAGCCTTGGGTTCTGAGTTGAATGAAAAACTCCCTCACGTGTTCAGAGTAAGAGCATTTCCCAAGGGTGGGGCAGATACTGGTTGTTAATGGGCCTCAATTTGCATTTCTTTTGCCCACCTAAGTGGGGTTGAATCTCCAAGGGAGGGGCCACCATCTCTCCCCAGAGCCCTGGAAAGGAGTAACATGGCCACCATCCTGCATAGCCACAAATCAGCCAAAGCTCTGAGCACCCTCCAAATCCCAAGTGTCCCACACAGTTCCAGTCCAGTCCTCACTCCCTCTGCCGGAGCCCAAGGTGAGTGGCTGTGTCTAATTTAGTGCTCTCTGCTGGCCCTTTGCACTGTGGAGCCGATTTGGGATTTTTAGCCCCAAGGGTGCTTCTCACAGCTAAGACAGCTGCTGTCCATGGGCTCCCAGCCCCCCTTTCGCACCTCTGCAATCCTACCAGGATTGATTCAGTGTCCCTGATTATATGGTCCTTGCAAGCTGCTTTTCTGTTGCATTTTCCTGATGATTTGTCTTTATTTTATTTGAATTCCAATTTGGTCCTGGGAGATGGTGTGTGTAGCTTCCATTCACTCCACCACCATTTTTGAATCCTCCCAAAATCATATGAAATGTTAATGGGTCTTCTTGAAGAAGAAGATTAAAAAATATGAACAATAAAATGGAAATAAATACATATCTATCAACAATTGAATCTATAAACAAAATGAGCAAGCAGAACAGAAACAGACTCATAGATACAGAAAACTTTTTGTTGGTTGCCAGATGGGAGGGGAGTTGGGTGAAAAAGATGAAGGAATTAGGAAGTACAAATTGGTAGTTAGACTGATGAAGGGGGGAGGTAGGGTGGGAAGAGAGAAACCAAAGAACTTATATGCATAACAAATGGACACAGACAATAGTGTGGGTGCAGCAGGAGGGGGGTGGAATTGGGGAGGAGGGGGTCAAGGGGAGGAAAAAGAGGGACATCTGTAATGCAATCAACAATAAAGACAAGTTTTAAAAAAATAAAAAGAAAACTGTTTAATAACAAAAGGACATACCTTCAGTAAAAAAATATATTACTTATAGTTCTGGTAGGGTAGCTCAGTTGGTTAGTGTTGTCCTAATACACCAAGATTGTGGGTTCAATCCTCAGTCAGGGCACATATAAGAATCAACCAATGAATGTGTAAATAAGTGGAACAACAAATCAGTGTTTCTCTCTCTTCCTTCCTCTCTCTCTCTAAAATCAATAAATACATTTTTAAAAAGAGTTACTGTTAACAGTTAAAATGTGTGTGTGTGTGTGTGTGTGTGTGTGTGTGTGTGTGTTACTTATATAGAAATACATGTGTGGAATGAGAGTTATTTTTAGCAATGTATCTTCAAATAATTTTCTCTTTGTAATTCTTAGTGTTCTGGGTGGCTGTGAGAAGCTACTTAAAAATCTGTAATTCTCAGTTAGGAAAGGCAACAGAAGTGACTGCCACCCTGACTACTTCCTACTAGTCTCACTATGTTAAACAACTGCCCCCCGCCGCCCCCCCCCCCCCCCATCTATGTCTGGAAACCACCAACAGCTTCCTTAGCAATAGTGGTTTCTGATTGGGTCACTGTGAAGCCAGGCTGGGGAGTGAGGTCAACAGCGCCACCAGGGGATACAGACTGAATTCTGATCATCACTGGTCTCTGGTACACTCTTTTATGTTTTTTGAAAAAAATTTTTTAATCCTCACCAGAGAATATTTTCCCATTTATCTTCAGTTATAGCAGGAAGGAGAAAGGGAGGAAGAGAGAGAGAGAGAGAGAAACATCAGTGTGAGAGAGACACGTCAATTGGTTGCCTCCCACACGGTTGCCGGAGCCAGGGACAAACCGCAACCATGGTATGTACCCTTGGCCAGAATCAAACCCAAGACTCTGGTTCGCAGGCTGACGCTCTAACTGCTGAGCCAAACTGGCCAGGGCATCCCTGGTACCGTCTTCAGAGCAAGACAACATCCACTCCTTCACCCCTGCATTATGTTCCATCAGCCCAATGCCAAACAAAACTGGGTTGCTTTCTTACTGAGGTGATCCACCTAAAATTGCCACCCTCTTTCTATCTGGCACCCCCAAACCCCTGACTTCATTTTAGCCTCCCTGTAGCATTTATCACTTTTTAAAATACCATATAATTTACTCATTGACTATGCTTCAGGATTTTTTTCCCCCACTGATATAGTCTCAAACCCTAGAAAACACATTATAGTTCTCAATAAGTGGTTTTTAATAAAAAAATAGATAAAGAATGAACTAACAAATAAATGGATATTATAGCTCTTTAAAACTTCCTTTACCAAAGAATCATTTTTAGAGCAAAATTTATAAATGATAATTTATTAGCCATGTCCAGACCATACATTTTAGTAACTGCAATTTTTTGTTGTTGTTGTTGTTCAGGTAGAGTGGGAGGGAGAGAGAGGAACAGAGAGAGAGAGAGAAACATCGACGTGAAAGGGACACATCGAGTGGCTGCCACCTGCACGACCAACCAGGGCCGGGGACAAACTGCAACCGAGGTACTTGCCCTTAGCGGGAACCGAACCCCGGTCTCTCAGGACCGCAGGTCAACGCTCTAACCGCTGAGCCAAACCGGCCAGGGCAACTGCAATTTTTTTTTAACTTCATATTTAGAGGTAATTTTAGGTTACCAGACATGGCAAAAGCTATATAATGAGTTTACGTGTACCCATCAACAAGCTCCCCTCAATTACATCTTACATAGTCCATACAATATTTTACTTTGGAATATGCCTACATGTAAAAGTCAGGAAATTAGCCTGGCCGAGTGGCTCAGTTGGTCGAGCATCATCCTGTGCACTGAAAGGTTACTGGTCAATTCCCGGCCAGGGTACATACCTGAGTTTCGGGTTCAATCCCCAGTTGGGACACATACGGAAGGTAACCAATCTCTCTCTCTCCCCTCTTCCTCTCTCTAAGCATGCCCTTCAGTGAGGATTAAAAATAATAACAAAATAAAAATCAGGACATTAAACACAAAAACATGAATTCATAATGTCTACTTAATCAGTAAGCCTGTGACCCTAGGCCCACCTTACCACCTGCAAAAAAAATCACCTGGGCTGACCACAGCTGCCCCGTTCAGGCAGGGCATATACAGTCCTGTTTAATACAGACCCCACTTATTTTATTGCCAACATTGAGATTGTCAGTTGACACTTATCTTCATACAACTCAGCTATATATTAATGCTCCTTCCTAGAATTTAAACTCCCCGAGGACATAAACGGTTTGGTTTTGAAGTCTTATGTTAGGTTGGATTTTTTTTTTTTTTTTCACTGATATATTTTAAGTGCTCTCACCAGTGCCTGACAAACAGCAGTTGACTTAATCAATTAATTGATTACTACATCAAACCAACTCATTTATGTTGCCTGCCTGACCTTCATAGACTTTCATTTGTAACCTCTAGTATACAGCAACTGAGTTTCTCCAGTGGAGGAATTTTTCTATGATGAAAAATCATTCACTCAAACATTCTTGGATAATTACAATCTAAATTTTGTAGACAGAGTTCAAAGTGATACTTTTCTAGGTGTCGTACAATCTTTGATTCTCAGTTTACTCATCTGCAAAATGGATACACTAATGTCTCAGAAGATTAGAGATAATATAAAATGTGTAGCATATAGTGGCCACTGTACTATGTGCAAATGAAACAAAGGGAGATAACAAAAAAACCACTAAGGGAGACTTAGCAAAATTCTCACTCACACACTGTTTGGAAGTCTGGGATAATTAGATCAAATAATAAATAGTCTACATGAAGATCCAGTCCTATTTGGTTATGTCAGTATGTCTTAGACATGGCATATAACCATGAGTTTTAAAAGATTTTAAGAAAAAGGTTTATTAATGGCAGAAACAACTGTTATGAACAAGAAATGGTAAAGAAAGATAATATATTTTTTAAAGTTTTCCTAGTTCATTATTTTAAACTTCTTAAAAGGGCTACAGAGAAGACATACTTTATGAAATTTAACATCTAGACTAAGCAATTCAGTAGAATTTCTGAATATATATTTGAAGGAAAAGAAACATCATTTTGTTACTGAGAGCCATCTCTGAGTGTGTTGACAGAGCTGCTGAAGAGATAAGTGGGTGGAGAAAATATCTATTTTATTTGACCTCCAGGACCCCATATTCTCCTTGCTGTCATGATCTCCCTTATTCCTGCACCAGATCCTGTGGTTCACCCCTGGGACCTTCTAGCTCTCAGATTCTGAACTGTGGGGGTGTGGCTCCCTAAACTTTTGTGTTACATTGTTGCAAGAACTCCAATGCCATAGTGCTAGGTATGCATGACATAATTCAATAGGCAAATCTTAATTGTTTTACCAAAACTCTCCTTGCTCTGCATTAGGCTTTTATGGAAGTCACATCCAGATGACTGACATATGGAATTCGGATTTATCCCCGGCCCCACCCTCCACCGCCACCAGCCCCCTTGCCTGGGTCATGCTCCCATGCCTGGAGCCTTCACTATAGGACTCTCTCCTAGGAGAAGCTTTGTGGAATATTACACTGTACAATCTTCCCTGAGATTGCTCCACCATACTATCCGAAGTGCTCAGTTTGTCTGAACGCCAACTCAGGACTCACATGAGTTTTTTCCCAGGAAGCTTTTCAACATCCATGCAAATAAGCTTCCAATGTAGCTACCACAACATTGGTCAGATAGTCTAAATCATGTCTGAGCATGCCATATTCAAGCATTTCCTATACTACAGCAAAACCATAAGATTCTAGTAATGATCAGGAAAGTGGAAAACAAAAAATCAAAAGAAAAATTCATGTAGGTTGGGATAATCCACTGGAGTAGGGAGGAGGAGAGGGACAGATCATCCAAACTCTCTCTTACAACATCTTAAAGCTCTTGGGCCATTTCCACAGTGTAGTGGTTATCACGTTTGCCAAACAAAATCTTAGAGCTCTATTCTGTCCTTCTCTGGACTTTGGATCTTAAAAGAATGTTGACAGATCTCTAAAAGCAGAGACCCAGAGTGGTGCAGCAGACAAGTTAAATAAAATGCCAGGCCTTGTCAGGAAAAGATCCCATCAGTGCCATATCTGGAACACTGCATGGCGTTCTGGCAGCTGAATTATAATACAGTCAAGAAAAAGGAAGCGCTAGACACGGGTGAATGTAACATTTGCGATATTATAACATTTGCGATATTTGCTTTAAAAATACACATATCAGAATGCTTTCGAAGTTCAACCCAATTACCCTTGAGGGGAGGAAGAACTTACCAACACCTGGAATGACCTCCCAAACCTTAGTACCATTTCTGCCTTTTAAAAAGTTTTTATTTTGAAATAATTTCAGACTTAGAACAAAGTTGTAAAAGAGCACAAATACTTCATGTATATCCTCACTCAGATGTTGGTATACTACATAATCATAGTATAATTATCCAAAAAAAGGAAATTAACATTGGTTTTATGCTATTAATTAATCTATAGTATGTATTCAAATTTCACCAATTCTCCCACTAATACTGTTTTCTGGATCCATCCAGTATTTCACATTGCATTAGTTGTCCTGTCTCCCTTATCTTCTGCAATCTGGACAATTGCGTAGCCTTATCTCTTTTGACCTTGACATTTTATAACTGTGACGGCTAGTTATTTGTACAATGTCTCTTAATTTTGGTTTGTCTGATGTTTTCTCATGAGAAACTCAATTTATGAATTTTGGGCAAGAATACCACAGAGGTTACGTTGTGACCTTCTCAGCGCAGCTTCTCTGGAGGAACACGATGTATGTCTCATTACTGATGATTTTTACTTTGCTCTCTTTGTTAAGGTCAGTTCTAGCAAGTTCTCCCACTGTATTCATTCCTCACTGTAATTAATAAGTAGTTCATGGAGAGATACTTTGAGCCTCTGCAAGTATCCTGTTTCTCATCAAAATTTCACCCACTAATTTTAGCATCCACTTAATGATTCTTGCCCATAATAACTATTACTGAGGTGTTTGTCAAATGGTGATTCCAATTTCCCCATTGCTTCTAGATTTATTCATTGGAATTGTACTATAAGGAAGACCTGTCCACTCTCTCCAATTTATTTCTTTGATTACTTATATCATATGTACTAATAAATATTCACTTTATGAGTTAGAATTAATTTTTTTAATCTTGTTCAACTGTACCAGATTTGGCCATTAGGTATTCCTTCCAGTTGGTTCCTATGTCCTTTTGACATAATCCCACATCACCTTTCGACGACTTTTACTTTGTGGCACAGAGTAGATCTTGAACTTTCCCTGCCCCAGCCCTGGAATCAGCCACTTCTACAATAACCATCCTCTGTGCAGAAAGGGAAAGAGTTAAACAAAATACTTCTAACTCTAGTGTCAGTCCTGGGATCCTTCTTTATATTTAATTTCTGATTATAATATTTGGAGATCATGATGATTAATTTTATGTGTCAACTTGAATGGGCTAAGAGATGACCAGATAGCTGAAAAAATATTATTTTTAAAAAATATATTTTTTATTGATTCCTAGAGAGAGATAAAGGGAGAGAGAAAGGGAAAGAAACATCCATGTGAGAGCTGCCCACCTGGGATGGAGCCCGCAACCCAGGCATGTGCCCTCACCAGGAATCAAACCAACGAACTTTTGATGCATGGGACAACACCCTACCAACTGAGGCACACTAGCCAGGGCCTGAAAAAATACTCTTTCTGGGTGTGTCATTGAGGGACAGACTAAAAATCTGTCTACACCGATGTGGGTAGGTATCATCCAATCTGTTGAGAGCCTGGATAAAACAAAAGGGCAGAGAAAGGATGAATTTGCTCTCTCTCCTTGAGCTGAGACATCCATCTTATCCTGCCCTTGGATACCAGCACTGCTAATTCTCAGGCCTACAGACTTGGACCGAGTTACACCCCTGGCTTTCCTGGTTCTCCAACTCACAGATGGCAGTTTGTAAGAGTTCTCCCTCTCCATGCCAAGTGAGCCAATTCCTTATTTTATATTTTATAAATATATATAGTTCGTTCCATTTCTCTGGAGAACCCTGACTAATACAAAAATACTTGCCAGAAATAAGTTCTTTGAAAAAAAATTTTTTTTTAATCTTGAAAGACCATTTGAAACTTTGGCTGAGGCAAACTTGGTTGTAATTTCCCCGGCTCCCTTCTGGCCTCCTGGCTATTATAGTTCCTCATACATTAAGAAATAAAGTTCCCTTGGAGATTGGAGGACTCCATCTACCATTTCAACAAAATATTGAATGATGTGATTCTTGGTCGAGAGTAACAAAAGCCTTCTTTTTAAAGGATTATTTTCAACATTCAGAGGGTTCTAAAGGGCTGGTTAGATCTCTAGTCTGAGTATTTTTGGAGATAAAATATTTGAGACCCACTGAAGAAAACTCAGAAACCAACATAACTCATTTCTGTAGGATTACAGGAATATGATTTAGGTTCAGGTAATGTGGGAAAAAATTGCTAGCTCTTTCCAACATTTATTCTCCTTTCTTTATTGGTGGGCCCCACAATTTTAGCCAGGCACATGGTCACCCAGAATAAAACGATAGTTTCCACACTGCTTTAAAGCTCTGTATAACATTGTGACCAAGTTCTAGCCAATGGGTTATGAGTAAAAGTGACATTTATAACTCCCTGGTTATATTAAAAAAGAAATAGGTCCATAGGTGTGTAGCTCAGTTGGTTAGAACATCATCCCAATACACCAAGGTTGTAGGTTTCATCTCTGGGTCAGGGCACATACAAGAATCAAACAACAGGGCATAAATAAGTGGAACAACAAAGTAATGTCTCTCTGTCTCTCCCTCCCTCCCTCCCCATTCCCCTCTCTCTCTAAAATCAATTTTTAAAATGGGTCATGCTCCCCACTTCCCTTTTTTCTTCTTGATTTCCTGATGACTGAGACATGGATATTCTAGTTAGAACTAGAGAAGTCACATCTTAAAGAAATTACACATTAACAGCAACCAGATAGAAGATACCTGGGCCTTTTTTTCCCCTTTGGATTGTTAATAGATTGGGTTATATAGATTAATTTTTAAAGATTGTATTGCCTTGCATTCTTGGGATAAATCCCTGTTGCTTCTGGGATTTTATATATTGCTATCAATATATAAAAGTTCAATTTATAATATTTCATTGAGGGTTTTGGCTTTTGGTGAGGATTTCTGCATTTGTGTTCATGATGTATATTGCTTGTTTTTGTACTCTCTGTCTAGTTTTGGTATCAGGGTATAAATGGCCTTATAAAATGAATTGAAAGGTGTTCTTTTGTATCTTCTGGTACAGATCTGTGGAATTCTGTTGTTCTAACATCTTTTCTATCGCTGCTCCTTCACTTGTAATGTTCCAGGTTTCCTACTGAAATCATTTCCCTTCTATCTGAAGAACTTCCTTTAGCAATTCTTTTAGAACCTGTATGCTAACTATAGATTCTCCTAGTTTTCATTAATTTCTGAAGGATATATTCTCTCAATATAGAATTCTGGCTTACAGTCTTTTCTTTCTTTAAATAACACTTTAAAAATGGTATTCTAGTATTTTCTTGCCCTTGTAGTTTCTGATGGGAAATCCATAGTAACTCATGTCACTGTTCCTCTAGCTGGAGCTGGCAAACTGTGGCATGTGGGCTGACTGCCTATTTACTTTCTAGTTCTATTTTAACAATGCATACCTATGTTTTAATACTTAGTTTATTAATTTTTTTATTACAGAAATCCTTTTTTCCCCATTTGACACCCTCCTCCTGCTCCTGCCTCCCACCCTCCACTCCTCACCTTCATGACACTGTTGTTGGTGTCCATGGTTATGTCTATATGCATGTAAGTTCTTTGGTTTATCTCTTCCTGCCTCCCACCCCCAATGCCACACTATTTGTCCACTTTTATGCTACAATGTCAGTGTTGAGTAGTTGTTTCAAACATCATATTGCCTGCAAACCTAAAATATTTATTATTTAGGCCTTTTAGGAAAATATTTCTGATGTCTGCCCCATGGGTAATATGTTCTTTAATTCTGGCTTCTTTTAAGAGGTTTTTGTTTTTTCTTTAGGTGTCATCAATTGGATTATGATGTGTCCATTATGATGAATTTCTATGGCTTTGACTTGTTGGGTTTGCTCACTTTTCTCGAATTTGTGCGTATATGTATTTCACCAAATTTGATACGTTTTCAGCCACGGTGTCTTCATGTATTGTTTTCACACACCACACTCTTTTCTCCTCTGAAATTCTGATGGCATGATGAATGTTAGATTTTTTGTTTTGATCTGCCAAGTACCTAAGGCTTTCTTCCTTAAAAAAAAAAATATATATATATATATATATATATATATATATATATATATTTCTGTTACTTAGATTGGATAATTTCTGTTTGAGCTATCTTAAAGTTTACTGGCTCTTTCCTCTATAATCTTCATTCTGCTGTTGAGTTCATCCAGTGAATTTTTTCTCCTCAGTTATTATATATTTGTTATAACATTTTCATTGTTTTTTTAATTACTTCTTTTTTTTTTTTATCCTCACGCGAGGACATTTTTTTGTTTTTTGTTCAGGTAGAGCAGGAGGGAGAGAGAGGAACAGAGAGAGAGAGAGAAACATCGATGTGAAAGGGACATATCGAGTGGCTGCCACCCGCACGACCGACCAGGGCTGGGGACAAACTGCAACCGAGGTACGCGCCCTTAGCGGGAACCGAACCCGGGTCTCTCAGGACCACGGGCCGACGTTCTAACCGCTGAGCCAAACCGGCCAGGGCTAATTACTTATTTATTTGCTGACACTTAGTATTTTAAATTTTGTTTCAAGACTGTGAATTGCTCATTTGAGCATTTGAAAAATAGTTGCTTTAATGTTTGTCACAATACTCTAACACCTGTGCCATCTCATATTGACATCTGTTGATGGTCTCTTTCCTTCTGAATTAAGATTTTTTTGGTTCTTTATTTGCCAAATAATTTTATATTGATTTGTGGACATTTTTTTAAAATATGTTTTTATTGATTTTTTTAGAGAATGGAAGGGAGGGAGAGAGAGAAACATCCATGTGAGAGGGAAACATCCATCAGCTGCCTCCTGCATGGCCCCCACTGCAACCCAGGAATGTACCCTGACAATGAATTGAACCAGGACCTCTCAGTCAATGGGACAATGCTCAATCCACTGAGCCATACCAGCCAGGCAACATTTTGAACATTATAAGACCTTGGATCTTCATTAAATCTTATGGAGACTGTTAATATTTTTGATTTAGTGAGCACTTGACTTGGTAAGTTTTAGTCTACAAGTGTCTATCCACCTTCTATTAGTTATGGTTCTAATACCAATCACTTTTCCATTTTTATTATGCAATTCATACCTGTGCCACATGTGTGCCTTCCACTGGTCAGTCTGGGATCCATGTAGAGGACTTTCTATTAGCTTAGTTTACAAATTTACTGGTATGCTAATTAAGGTCAGATTCCTGTGTGTGCTGGTTGGAGAAGATCCCAGTAGTTCATAAATAGCTATATGGGATTTCTTTCTGAGCTTCTGCTCAGCTAGCACCCTGGTACTTCCTGGCTACTCTGAGCTCCCCAGAAACTGCCCACTTCTGTGATTGCACCACAATAGCAGAAAGATAGAGGAAAAACATATCAGTGGGGCCCCTCTTAGAGCTGCAGTCCACTGAACAGAGAGGAAGTTCCTTTCTTCATACTTTTGACTCCTGTAGTTTCCCAGGGCAGCTGCCTTTGCCGTACTGCCCCTACCTCCACGACAGGCTTGCCTGCTGGCTGGGGCAGGAGAAAATGGAGAAAAAGGAGAAATGGAGAAAAAGACCTGGGAAACTTCTTCCACTTTCTATGTTATTTTGTTCTCCTTTTTCTTTAAGCCAGAACTAGAGGGTTCTGAGGATTTCTCTGTGTGTATACTGCAGTGCTAGGTTTGGGGATTCACGCTGTGTTGAGTTCAGCCCGATGACACCAGATGGGAGGAAATGCTCAATTCACCATCTCTTCAGTGGTACTTTGAATTCTGTGTTATTCCCTGATCTACCTGCTGATATTTACTTTTCATAGACCTCAAATAGCTCCAGCATACATTCTGGGCAGGTTTATAGCTGTATTCAATGGGAGAGGAAGGCTGGTGTATGTTCACTCCATCTTACCAGGATTGGGACCTGGGCCTTGATGTCATGGAGGTGCCATGTCTGGTGTGGTCAACTTACGCAGGCTGCAACATGAGAAAGAAATAAGCTTCAGTCTTTCTTAAACCACTATTATTTGGGGAATCTTTGTTACAGCAGCTGAACTTATATCTAATTAATATAGACTTAGCATCTGGAAGTGGAATTTCTGTAATAAAAGACATAAATGATCTTATCTTATCAAATAGACAGAGATCAGCAATGACCCAGCTAATCCAGGGTGGAATGCTAGTGATTCTAGTTATGCCAGGGCAAGAATGTGGTTAACCAGTTACCTGCTGTACATAGGGAGGTAAGCCACAAATTGTCAGAGCATATAACTATAAAGGAACCATTAGAAAACTCAGAATCTTTGTGCATATTGGCTGCTTCTGGCCACTTTAAGTAGTCTTATCAAAGAAATGAAGTAAAAAATAGTTTTCCAGGTGCAGCCACTATGGAAAATAATATGGTGTTACCTCGAAAAATTAAAAATTGAACTGCCATTTGACCCAGTGATCCCACTTCTAAGAATATACTCTAAGAAGCCTGAAACACCAATTAGAAAGAATATATGTACCCCCATGTTCATAGCAGCACTATTTACAATCACTAAGATCTGGAAACAGCCCAAATGTCCATCAGTAGATGAATGGATAAAAAAGCTGTGCTACATACACACAATGGAGTACTATGCAGCTGTAAGAAAGAAATATCTCTTATCCTTTGAGACAACATGGAGGGACCTGGAGAGTATTATCCTAAGCGAAACAAGCCAAGCAGAGAAAGACAAATATCATATGATCTCACTTATTTGTAGACTATAATGAACACAGTAGTCTGAGGAATGGGGTCATCCCAGAGATGTGGAAGTGGGGTACAGACTGACAATCCCCAGAAGAGGGGGTGGGGGGAAGATAAACCACAGAACTTATATGCATGTATGCATGAACAATGGACATGGACAACAAAGCTGGAGACAGGGCGGGGTGGGAGGGGTATCAGTGGGGGGAAAAGGAGAAACATCTGTAACAAAAATAAATTATTTAAATTAAAAAAAAGAAATGTACAAAAATATTAAAAGAAAAACAAAAATAGTTTTCCATAAGAGATGAGAAATCAGTCTTGTTCAAAAAGACTTTCTCTGACTCACCTGAAATCTGAATTGAGTGAGAGGGCAGTAATTAATGTGCGCTCTCGAAGCATTGGAAATGCCAGCTCTTCTGTATTAAACACTGAAGTGATGATAAGAGGTAGCTCTAAAGAGCAGCTAAGAGAAAATTAGAATGGTCTCCAACCTTTCTTAAGCATCTCTGATAAACAAGTCCCTGGCACACAACGGGAGCCAACTCAGTCCAAACATCATACCATGGCTGTGGATCTCCCAATCAATCCATTGTTTTAAATGGCCTCAAGATAGGCAGCAGAGAATGGAGAAGGCCAAAGGACAGAGCACCAGTAAATAAAAGATCAGATATTTCAGCCCTGGCTGGGTTTGCTCAGTGGTTAGAGCATGGTTCTATGGACCACTGAATCATGAGTTTGATTCCAGTCAAGGGCATGTACCTCCATTGCCCGCAGCCCTCTTCAGGGTCATGCAGAAGGCAACCAATTGGTGTGTCCCTCTTACATCAATGTTTCTTTCTCTCTCTCTCTCCCTCTCTCCCACTCTATCTGAAGATAAATAGAAAAATATCCTTGGATAAGGATATTTTTAAAAAACAGATATTTCAGTCACAAAAACTGCGTCAAAGTGAGATCTATGTTTGGGGTTACTTATACCTTAAACTAATATGAAGTAAGTCAACTAGAAAACTAATTTGGGGGGGGGATTTTATTTCCAAGGGAACCATAAGACTGTCTCGTTGTTGTTTGCTTCTGTTCCCTGTGTTAGTTAGGGTCCACTGGGAAATACTCAAATTGTGTAATTTAAGGGGAGTCTAATAAATAATTATTTATAAATTATAAGAAGAAGTACAAGGCCACAGGGGATTCATTTGGCTATGAACAGAGTTGCTGTTACCACCCTTAGGCCACAGGTGAAGAGATAAAGCAGTTACTGAAACTAAGAGAGAAGAGCTGCCTGATAGGAGCTGTGTTCTTTGAGGGACATCCCCCGCCTACGGCAAGCCAGCAAGGAGCGAGGCAGGGGAAGAAGAACCCCCACCTCTCTCTTCCTTCTCTCCCTCTGGTATTGCTCTGGAATTCCCTATTGGCTGAGACTAATTAGAAAACGGAGAACAGAGGAGGCTCTATTGATGGAATCCACACAGGTCAGTCTTCCAGGAAAAAGATCAGGGTGGAGAAGGAGAAACATTAAGGATCTAGAGAAATGGTGAAAATGATCCCACATATCCCCAAACCTACACTGGCAGGCAAACGGGCTGCAAATGCTTTGCTGTCTCCAGGATGAGGCCACAGAGGACAATGGACAGAGAGTTCCTCCCAGAACACAGAGCAAGAAGCTGGCACATAGTCTCAGCAAGGAGCTGCATCCACTCCCAGGGAAGGGGTCCTCCCGTTTCCACTCATCTGGACTGGAGCAGCCTTCTCTCTCTAAATGGGAGTTTTAATTGTGGTTATCATGTTGTAGGGAGGAGATTGTTTGTCTTGTAGTTCATAGGTTGCTTGAGCCACAAGGAACCACATTCAGACATAATGAGAGGATTGCACTTCACCTAGCAACCCTGATTTCATTCTAGATGTAGTAATTAGATGAGACTTTTAAGTTGTCTCCCCTTTGGAAAGGAGATGAATATGCTTTATTGGTGAGTGAAAGCCTGTGCACAGATATTTGGGTGGTTAGAAGAATGGGCTGTGGTAGAGATTATTAATTATCCTCTAATATCTACTCTCCACATCTTTCTTTAGCAATAAAAATCCCCAAATTATAGCTTGGAATATGGCCATCAGTCTCCTTGGCACTCAGTTTTGCCATTTGACTAAGTTCTCACCAATAACATGCAGAAACGTGATGCCGAAATTCATTATTGTTCCACAGAAAAGAAAAGAAAAGGATCGCTGCTTCCCTCCTTGTCCTTCCTGCTGGCTACAGTGTGGGCAATAGCTAGAGGGACCATTTTTGGATGATGGAGAGAAGCCATGTGTTAAAACAGCAAAGCAACAAGTTGGATGGAACAAAGCTTCCCAATACTGTGAAAGCCTGGACTAAATAGTTTTGGATATGACATGAGAATAAAACATTTTTAGTATCTGTTCTTTTGAGGGTATGTTTCAGAAGCCAAACTTCCATATTAACAAATACTTAAACAAGAACATAACCAGAGAGAAGAACAGGAAATGCAATCATTCTGGAGAGATCCAAGAGAAAAGAACCTACTCGTAAGTTTAGAAACCACTATGCCTCTCTCATACCCACACCCAGAACAATATCTGAGTTCATAACCCTTTTAAAGAAAATTGAAAATATATATTGATATCAGAAGCCTAGGCATTTCCTCCTTGGGATTGTCTATGAAAAGTACCCATCTGATACTAGGTCCAGATACTTAGCATTCTTTCTTGTGCCCCCAAACTGAGGTAACTCTGTATAAAAAGGACCCAATATGGCTATAAAATAAAAAATTACTTGAGCCAAGGTTGCTTGTTCAATCCCCAGTCAGGGCACCTACAAGAATCAACCAATGGCCCTGGCAGGTTTAGCTCAGTGGTTAAAGAGTCGGCCTGCGGTGCAGAGAGACCCGGGTTTGGTTCCCGCTAAGGGCACGTACCTCGGTTGCAGTTTGTCCCCAGCCCTGGTTGGTCATGCGGGTGGCAGCCACTCGATGTGTCTCTTTCACGTCAATGTTTCTCTCCCTCTCTCTCCCTCCCACTCTATCTGAACAAAAAATGGAAAAATGTCCTCGGGTGAGGATAAAAAAACAAAAAAAAAGAATCAACCAATGAATGCATAAATGGGTGGAACAGCAAATTGATGCCTCTCTGTCTCTCTCTGTCTCTCTCTCTCTCTTTTCTTTCCTTTCTCTCAAATCAATAAATAAAATTTTTTAAATAATAATTACTTGGGCAGTGGGATGACATCAACAAGATGGCAAAGTAGGAGACTCCAACCTCCATCTCCACACAAAGAACAACAATTAGCTATCGACCAACAAAAATGACTCTGAAAGAGTTTGGGAGTCCACTTCAGAAACTCTAGCAACACAGCCGGGGCGGGTGGGTGGGTGGGGACGAGATTACTCTCTCAAAAAGGGAAGGAAGAACAGCTTCCTTTTGCTGGCATCATCCCATCCCGCAGACCAGCACTACTCAGTGCCAAGAGGGAACCTCTCAGCTAGAAAGAGTTCCCTCACCAGGCAAGAGAAAGCAGAATTAGCAACTAGCGTCTCACCCTTTCACAATCCTGCTTCAGCTTCACCCACTTAGAGACCCACAAATCTTGGAACGAGAAGAACAGGAGACACCCATGTCAGCCATTCATCAGAAGCCACCACATTTCCCAGTGACATACTCCACAGTCAACCCCAGTAGCTTTCCCCGCTGAAGAAACCAACAACCTGCACAACCACCTTGGGGCCCCTGCAGATTTCACTGCTTTTCAAACCATAGGAATTTGCGGCCATTTTATGAGGTCAGCATTACCCTGATAGCAAAGCCAGAAAAGGACACTACAAGAAAAGGAAACTGATGAATGTAAATGTAAAAATTCTCAACAAAATATTAGCAAATGAATTTAACAGCCTATTAAGAAGATCACACACCATGGTCAAGTAGCATTTATCCCTGGGATGCAAGGATGTTTCAACATACGCAAATCAGTCAGTGTGAGACACCACGCTAATAGAATGAAAAACAATACTCATGTGACTATCTCAATAGATGCAGAAAAAGCATTTGGCAAAATTCAACATCTTTTCATAATAAAACACTGTCAACAAGTTGGGTACAGAAGGGATATACCTTGCCACATATCACAACCCACAGGTAACGTCATACCCAATGGTGAAAGGCTGAAAGCTCTTCCTCTAAAATCAGGAACAAGACATGGGTGCCCACTTCCACCACTCCCATTCAACACGGTGTTAGGTGTCCTAGCCAATGCAAGTAGGCAAAACATTAAAAAAAATTTAAGTAAAAGGCATTTAAATCTGAAAAAAATGAAGTAAAAATGTCTGTTTGCTGATAATATGATCTTACATAGTCATGCACCACTTAAGATGGGGATACTTTCTGAGAAATGCATCTTTAGGCAATTTTGTCATTGTGTGAACATCACAGCATGTGCTTTCACAAACCAAAATGCTATAGCCTACTACCGCAACAATATATGCCATACTTCATGTGACTGACAGTGCAGTAGATTTGTTTACACCAGCATAACCACAAACTCGTGAGAAATATGATGTGCTTTGACATTATAATGGATATGACATAACTCAGTAATAGGAATTTTTCAGCTCCATTATAATATTATGAGACCAGCATAGTATATGCAGTCTGTCATTGACCAAAACATCATTATGCAGCACATGTTTGTATATAGAAAAATTTAAAGGCTCAGCCATAAGAAAAGATGAAATACTATCATTTGTTACAACATGGATGGACCTTGAGAATATCGTGCTAAGCAAGATAAGTCAGATGGAAAAAGTTAAGAACCATATGATTTCACTCATATGTGGGATATAAATCTGAAAGCAAGAAATGAACAAACAAGAAAATCGAACAAACAGAAATTCATAGACACAGACAACAGTATGATGGTTACCAGAGGGGGAGGGGTGGAGGGTAGTAAAGGGTAAAAGGGGACAAATCTGTGGTGACAGAAGATGATTTGACTTTGGGTGGTGAACATACAATGCAATATACAGATCATGAATCATAGCCATGTACACTTGAAACCTATACAATCTTATTAACCAATGTCACCCCAATAAATTTAGTTTAAAAAAAATTCCACCCAAAACTGTTTGAACTCATAAATAAATTCAATAAAGTTTCAGGATACAAAATTAATATACAAAAATCAGTTGTGTTTCTATATACTAATAATGAACTATCCAAAAAAAAAGAAAAAGAAAATACCATTTATAATACCATCACAAACAATTAAATGCTTAGGAATAAATTTAACTTCCTCTGTTAAATTTATTCCTACACTGAAAACTATAAGACTTTGATGAAAGAAATTAAAAAAGGACATAAATAAATGAAAAGATATTTTATGTTCATGGGTTGGAAGAATTAATATTGTTAAAAGGTCCATACTACCCAAAGCCATCTTTAGATTCAATGCAAATCCCTATCAAAATTCTAATAAAATTTTTCACAGAAATAGAAATAGCAATATATATAAATAATAAAAATAAAATAATAAACAAAGAAAACAATAAATAAAATGATAATAGAAAAAGAATAATAATAGAAAAAAAATTATATGGAATCACAAACAACTCTGAATAGCCAAAACAGTCTTGAGGAAAAAAAACAAAGATGGAAGCATCACACTTCTTGATTTCAAACTATATCACAAAATTATAATAATCAAAACAGCATGGTACTGGCATAAAAAAAGACATAGACGAATGGAACAGAATCAAGAGCCCAGAAATAAACCCACACATATATGTTCAATTAATATTTGACAAGTGAGCCAAGAATAGTCAATGGGGAAAGGACAGCCTCTTTAATAACTGGTGTCAGAAAATCTGTATATGCACATACAAAAGAATGAATTGAACCCCAAACCTACACCACTCATTAAATTAACTCGAAATGGATTAAGTACTTAAACCTATGACCTGAAATCATTAATTCTTAGAAGAAAGCACAGAAGAGAAGCTCTTTGACATCAGCCTTAGCAATGATTTTATATATATATATATATATATATGACATTGAAAGCACAAGCAACAGAAGCAAAAATCAACAAGTGCAACTACATCGAATTCAAAAATCCTCTGCACAGCCAAAGAAACAATCAAAAGAATGAAGGGCAACCTATGGAGTAGGAGAAAACCACTTACGTGATAAGAGCTTACTATTAAATATATATGAAGAACCCATACAACTCAATAGCAAAAAAATAAATAAAATCCAATTTTAAAAATGGGCAGAGGACTTGAACAGACATTTTTCTACATGGCCAACAAGTAAATGAAAAGGTGCTCAACATCACTAATATTAAAGAAATGCAAATTAGCCCTGGCCGGTTTGGCTCAGCAGTTAGAGCGTGGGCCTGCGGTCCAGAGAGACCAGGGTTCAGTTCCCGCTAAACCTCTGTTGCAGTTTGTCCCTGGCCCTGGTTGCGTCGTGTGGGTGGTAGCCACTCGATGTGTCCCTTTCACATCAATGTTTCTCCCCCTCTCTCTCTCCCTCCCACTCTATCTGAACAACAACAACAAAAAAGAAATGCAAATTAAAACCACAATAAAATGTTATCTCATACCTGTTAGAATGACTAATATCAAAAAGATAAGAGATATGTGTTGGGGAGGATACAAAGAAAAGGGAACCATGGAACACTATTAGTGGGAATAGAAAGTGGTGCAGCCACTATGAAAAACAATATGGTGTTCCCTCAAAAAATTAAAAATAGAACTATCATATAATCCAGCAGCCCTATATGTGGGTATATATCTAAAGGAAATGAAATAACTATCTTAAAGAGATATGTGCACTCACATATTCATTGTAGCATTATTCACAATAGCCAAGATATAGAAACAACCTAAGCATTCATCAACAGATGAAAGAATATAAAGAAGATGTGGTATTATATATAATGTAATATTATTCAGCCACAAACAAAGAAGGACACCCTGACATTTGCAACAACATGGATGAACCTTAGTATTATTCTAAGTCAGACAGAGGAAGACAAATACTGCATGAGCTCACTTATGTGTGAAATCTTAAATCATTAAACTCATAGAAACAGAATAGAATGGTGGTGGTCAGGGGCTCAGAGGTGGGGAAGATAGGGAAATGTTTGTTAAAAAGTACAACAGCCCTGGCCAGTTTGGCTCAGTGATTAGAGCATCAGCCCGCAGACCAGAGAGACCCAGGTTCGGTTTCCACTGGGGGCACATACCTCGGTTGCGGTTTTTCCCCGACCCCGGTTGGGATCATGTGGGTGGCAACTAGTCAATGTGTCTCTCTCACATCAATGTTTCCCTCTCTCTCTTTCTCCCTCTCTCTCTCTCCTGCTCTATCTGAAGATAAATGCAAAAATGTCCTCAGGTGAGAACAAAAAAAAAATTAACAACAAAAAATTTCAGGGAATCTGATGTACAGTGTAGTGACTATAGTTAATAGTACTGTGTTGTATACTTTGAAGTATCTATGGGAGTAGTGCTTTAATGTTCTCACCATAACACTAACAACAACTAAATGGTAAATATGTAAGGTGAAGGATGTGTTAACTAATCTTATTATGGTAAACATTTTGCAATATATAGGGTATCCCCAAAAAACTGTATACACTTTGAATAATTATAAAACCACTGTTTCTTAAAATACATTTCATTTTCAAAATGTAATAGAATCTATAGACACCCTGAATATAGTTTTTTGGGACATCCTGTATACCAGCATCACATCATTACATTATATACTGTTGCCCTGGCCGATTTGGCTCAGCCGTTAGAACATCAGCTCGAGAACCAGAGTCCAGGGTTTGATTGCAGCCTAAGGCATGTACCTTGGTTGCAGGTTCAATCTGTGGCCCCTGGTTGGGGTCATGTAGGAGGCAGCCAATTGATGTTTCTCTCTCACATCAATGTTTCTATGTCTCTCTCTTCCTCTCTCTAAAAAAAAAAACAATATTTTAAAATAAACATCAATGGACAAATATCCTCAGGTGAGAATTAAAAAACAACAACAACAACATTATGTTGTATGTTGATAAAGCTGTAGTTAAAAAAAAATAATAATTAGTTGAAAAAACTTTGAGTAGGCAAAAGGTAAAAAACAAAATTTATTTATGGTATAAGAAGAGCATAAAGGTATAAAAACATTTACATGGAAATGAGAAAGAGTGCTTGATAAGATTAGAGAGAACACAGTGAAAACTGGTACAAAGAAAGAATCTGTAAAATGACTGCTGATGGGGGTAAGCGGGAGGGAGGAAAAGGAGGAAGGCTGTTATTCAGAGAGAATCCTGGTGAGTTGACTGAGAGAGTTGAGCCAAATACATAATTGAAACCAGAACTGGCTGGGACAAAAGTAGAAGTTTAAAAAGTGAGATCATGAAGCCAATTTTGAATAGGAACAGTATTTATACATAGAGCTGAAATAGGTCCTGAGAGACTTCAGAGATCTCGTGCCTGTATTCTAAGCAAACCTCAGTTGCAACAGCCAGAAGGGTGTGGATCCTGAGAAAGAAGACACCTCCTTGAAGTGTTCCTGGTAGCTAACTGGGCTGAAATTCTAAAAAAAAAAAACAAAAAAAACACAGAACCTAGCAACCATGTCTATTTTTTTTTTCTTTTTTTTGATACTTTGTTCAGATAGAGTTGGGGGGGGAGAGAGAGAGAGAAACATCGACGTGAAAGGGACACATCGAGTGGTTGCCACCCTCACAACCCAACCAGGGCCGGGGACAAACTGCAACCGAGGTATGAGGTACATGCCCTTAGCGGGAACCGAACCCAGGTTTCTCTGGACCGCAGGCAGACACTCTAACCGCTGAGCCAAACTGGCCAGGGCACCATTTCTATACTGCATTTCATGGAGAAGCCTGCACTGAACTGCCTGCCTGCGTGATATTTCTGCCCTCTGAGCCAGCCCTTATAAAGGAGCTCCTGGAATTCTATTTCAACGAGTAGTACTAAGGCTTTTCTCATCCAATCAGAGCTGTGCAGCTATATCCCCATCAACATACTCACTGCCCAATCAGAGCAGTTCATTTCTGACCAATCAGTACAGTGCCTTTTGGACCAATCAAACTGCAAGGATTTGGAATCCTCATTTGCATCAAGATAGAGCAATCAGGGAAGGACGGGGACTTCTGCCTATATAAGCAAGCTCCCCCCTGACTCAAGAGAGCACACTTCCTCTTTCCGAGGAAGACTGTATTTCCTCGGGTAAGCTGAAACACCGAGGAGGTCTCACCGGAGCAGAGCTGAGCTGTCTAGTTGGAGAGGAGCCTGGCTCAAGGGCTGCCTCACAGCTGTGCTGTATAACAATTGAACTCTTTGACACTGAATGAAGTTTCCTTTTTCAGTGCACACCAAATTGGGGATTCCTGTTGGTGCTGAATTGGTACCGAGGACTATGGGTTGACAAGGGACCCTTGGAGCAACCAATCAGCGCATTCCAATTAGGTGGGAAATTCCTGTGTGCTGTATAACATGTTGAAGATTTCTTTTGACGTGCAACAATAGAAATTAAATTAAGGTGAGAGACAGCTATTCAAAGTCTTGCCATAGAAACATAAAGTCTGCTTGAGTAGGGATTTTGTTTAGATAATATGATTTGTATTTTATCATAAATACAAATGATATTTAATTTAAATATTCATAAAGGTGGTCCCCTCATGGACTAAGGGCTTACCAATTCTTTATAAACTGAACTAAAACTAAATATTCACTGTATTGGTAAATATTCCTTTCTTCTTATTCCCTTGACAAATGTTTGCCATTTTAACAGAGTCCATTACTCATTTTAAAGGATACTCTTGTTGTTGATTTCCTAAATATAATATTATTTAAAGATGAAAAGAATAACTAAATAAAAAGAATGGTTAAAATATAAAAATTTAACTGAATTTTAAGAATATAAAATGGAATAGTGCAAATATTATATATTGATTTCTAAAAATATTTTCCAAATGTATGCTTCTCAATTAGAGTTTCAGGGTCCTTTTCCCTATTTATAGTAACTGAAAAATTAGTACAATGAATTTAAGTAATTCCATATGAATTATGAAAATGACCACCATAATTAGGTCAGAAGGCCTGGTTTTATTATTTGCTAACCAAGAAATTAATTCTAACACCTCTTCCTATCTATATGACCTGTACAAGCCACTTAACCTCTCTGTTTTATCACCTTTAAAATAAAAGTAAGCCCAGCCAGTGTGTCTCAGTCAATTGAGCAATCTCCCATGGACTTAGAGGTCCCAGTTCAATTTCTGGTCAGGGCACATGCCCAGGTCGCAGGCTCGATCCCCAGTAGGAGGTATGCAGGAAGCAGTCGATTGATGTTCCTCTCTCTCTCTCTAAAAAAACAAACAAACAAACAAACAAACAAACATTTTTAAAAGTGTTTAATAATAAATAAAAATATCTTTTTAAGCTGCACACAGGATTTGGGGAAGCACAAGTGAAAGAACATAAACCACCTGTGAACTGTACCATAAACCACCAAGGGTGGGTGAACTCCAGGAAAAGCTACTCCAGAGCTCAGATCTCCAACTCTTCTTCTTGCTCAGCCCTCTTCTAATAATGCCAGGCCCCCTTCTTGTCTTTTGTTAAAGAAAAAATTTCAGGTTAGTAAACTTGAAGATCTAATTGGCTTTATTAAGCAATTCATGAATCAGCAACCAGAAGGGTGCACCAAGGAGTTGTACAAAATAGAAGGTTTCTGCCCTGGCCGGTTTGGCTCAGCGGTTAGAGCATCCACCTGCGGTCCGGGGAGACCCGGGTTCGGTTCCCGCTAAGGGCACGTACCTCGGTTGCAGTTTGTCCCCGACCCTGGTTGGTTGTGCGGGTGGCAGCCACTCGATGTGTCCCTTCACATCGATGTTTCCCTCTCTCTCTCTCTCCCTCCCACTCTATCTGTGTAAAAAATGGAAAAATGTTCTCGGGTGAGGAAAAAAAAAAATAGAAGGTTTCTTTAGGAAGAAGGATAGGGCAAGGGAACTAGGAACAAAAGGATTATTTTTAGACCAGGATATTTTTTTTATCTTTCAATTACATTTTACATTCAATAATATTTTCTTTTAGTTTCAGGTGTGCAACATAGAAGTTAGACAATCGTATGCTTTACAAAGTGGTCCCCGGATATATCCAGTACCCCCCTGGCACCATACATTGTTATTACAATAATATTAACTATATTCCCTATGCTGTACTTTACCTCTCCATGACTATTCTGTAACTATCAGTTTGTACTTCTTAATTCCTTCACCTTCACCCAGTCCCCCTGGCAACCATCAGTCTGTTATCTGTATCTATGAGTCTATTTCTGTTATTATGTTTGTTCATTGATATTGTTCTTTAGATTTCACATATAAGTGAAATCACGTGATATTTAGGACCTCATCCTTAGGGGGAAAAGTGAACAGAGAAGGGTTTTTATCATGATTTTTGCCTCTTTTTTCTATGGGGGGTGGAGAGGGCCCATGTAACAAATTACCTCATTGACATTGACCAGAAAATTCCAGCCTGGTTGACTAAGATTATATTTCTGGGAGAAGTTGAAATAGCAATTAGGTCAGGTATTAAATCTAGGTTTGTTATCATGGGCTTTAGCACGAGGGATGCTATTTGAGGCCTGTGGTTTTCATTCTAATGCTTCTGAGTTCTTATATCCTTCCTACTCCTACTCTCTCTGTGTGAAAAAATGGGGATTATATTATCTACATTTTGAATTGGTATAAAGACAACCTGGAGAGCCCCTGGTTTAGTGCTTAGCACACGATAGATTCAAGAAACCCAAGTAGAGATGGCGGCCAAAAGCCTCAGAGACCATGTAATTCACTGATCTCTTTCGCACATGAGGAAACTGGAATCCAGAGAAGTAAGGAAATTGCCCAGAGTTACTGTTAACTCCCCCACCTCCAAAAGGTTTAGGCTGTAATAAAGAATAAAAAGAATTTATTTGTACAAAGAAGGGATTGCAATCCAGGGCACAGATTCGGGTAACAACCTAAATTATGCTCCAAAGGGACCAAAAAAAGCAGGGTTTATAAAAGGCAAAGTTGTAGGAGTTGTTCTCATTTAGGTTCTTGTGTAAATGAAGGATGTTAGCTAGGTCCTTTTGAATTGGTTAGGTCTATTATGTAAGTGGAAGATGCTGGTTTTCTAAACGCATTTGTTCCTTTCAAAATGAAGAATGCAGATAATTTGCTCACTGTGATGAGGAAGGAGTAAAGTTTACATATGTCCATGTAGCAATCAAACAAGTCTGTTACTTGGCCTTGAGCTGAATTTAGCAACAGAAACAATAGTTCCAAGAAGTGGGACAGGACACATGCACTGGCTTCACTTCCTCAGTGGCCTCCTGGTTTTAGCAATCCTTTTTCCATTTTATTTTCTCTGTTACCATTACACATTGGATCTAGATTCAATCCCAGGTCTCTGGACTCTTAGAGCTCCTTCTACAGCAGCAAGCCCCTGCAGACTGTGGCAGGGTCAAAACAGATGCATGACAAGGGAGCCATCTTCAAGCCAAATTTTCTGGGAGAATCTTCCAGTAAATCTATTATTAGAATAAATTGGGATAGGGAAAGAAGGACATAAAATAATCTTCTTTTCCAATGTGTTCAGTGAAAGATTCAAGCCCCCTCCCACAAAATATTCTAATTAAGGTTTTATTTATTTATTTTTTTTGTTACATATCTTCTAGTACACTCACACAATGGAATACTATCCTGTCATTAAAAAGATTGAGGTAGAGCCCTGGCCGGTTAGGCTCAGTGGTTAAAGCATCAGCCCATGGACCGGAGAGTCCAGGGTTCGGTACCCGCTAAGGGCACGTACCTTGGTTGGGGTTTGTCCCGGCCCCAGCTAGGGTTGTGTGGGTGGCGACCACTTGATATGTCTCTCTCACATCGATGTTTCTCTCTCTCTCTTCCTCCCTCTCTCCCTCCCACTCTATCTGAAGATACATGCAAAAATGTCCTCGGGTGAGGATAAAAAAAAAAGAGTGAGGTAGATCAGTGAGCACTAGCACAGAAAGGTATGTCTGCTAGATTTGGGGAAGAAAGAAAATAACCATATGGTGTCCCATTCTTGTTTTATGTGTATATAAACATGTAATTAGTCTGGAAGGACATCTTCCAGACCATTAGCAGGGTTTATCCTTCCACATTATAAAGACCTTTTCCTTTTTACATTATGTCTGTATTGTTAAATTCTCAGGAGTACCTGTGACTTTAATTACTAGGAAAAAATAAAGCTATTTTTTAAAAATGTAATAGTATTGAAACAATTAATGATTAAATAGCATAAAAGTGCAATAATCCATGTATACAGGAAGCCAGAGCAGAAATGGAAAAAGGATAAAATGAAAGCCCAATGAAAGATTAAGAGCTTAGACAAAAATAATGGAAATATTCATCCCTCCTCTTCTTAAAGATGATTACTATCTAATAGCATTTTCTTTATATGAGCACAAAAACATTAACAAATGAAGGCACATTTAATACTTTTGGTGGAACATCTTTTCTCTAAATCTCTGACTTTAACAAAGCAAAGCAGACTGCCCTGGCCGGTTTGGTTCAGTTATTAGAGCGACGGCCCGTGGACCAAAGGGTCACGGATTCAAATCTGGTCAAGGGCACATACCTCAGTTTCAGGATGGTCCCTGGCCCTGTGGAGTCATGTGGAGGCAGCCAATTGGTGTGTCTCTGTCACATTGATATTTCTCTCTCTCTCTCTCTCTCTCTCTCTCTCTCTCTCTCTCTCTTCCACTCTGTCTGAAAATACATGGAGGAATGTCCTCAGATGAAGATTAAAAAAAAAAAAAAAAAAGCAAAGCAGACTCTCTTGGAAACAGATATGAAAACTCTTCCTAGCCCTATTCCAAAAGGGGAATAAATCCAAATTATGCTCCACAGCACATATACAATCTCCTGCAGAGTTTACATTTACTGCTACTCTATGTCTCAGTGCTAAGGATGCAAAGGGTTCACAACAGGCTCCCCAAAATGTGCCACTTTGGCATGTGAACTGTTTTGAACTGAAGGCGATGAAGACCCTGCAGTCTCATCAGGAACTTTTACTTCTCCCTTAAAGAATTTAAATTAGGGCCTTTGCCCATAATAAAGGTTATCACCAGAAATAACCTTTTAAACCTATCGATATGGCAGGGCAAACTACTAATTACTAAACATCTTCTCTTCCTTTTTTTTTAAATCCTCAACTGAAGGTATTTTTCCATTGATTTTCAGACAGAGTGGGAGGGAGAGATAGAAAGAGAGAGAGAAACATTGATGTGAGAGAGACACATTGACTGGTTGCCTCCAACAAGACCCCAACAAGATCCAGAGACCAAACCGCAACCGAGGTACATGCCCTTGACTGGAATCGAACCCACGACTCTGGTCTGCAGGCCAACACTCTAACCACTGAGCCAAACCAGCCAGGGCAACATTTTCTCTTCTTAGCGTCCTGCAAATGACCTTTCTCCCCTCTGAAGCCCCAAGACACCTTCCCTAATCCTTTTCTCAGAATGTCACATATACGTCATCTTAACTTTCTGTCTTTGAACCTCTCATCTATGCGGGGGTCTCTCTCTTGTGTATGTGGGGTTCTCATCCATACATTTATAAGTAAATTTGGTTATTTTCTCTTATTAGTCTATCTCATATTGATTTAATTGTTAGCCTAGCCTAAAAAACCCAGGAGGATAGCGGAAAGTTTCTTCCTCCCCTACGGCGAGTCTGGAAATCCCCAGAAGTGATCAACCGGAGAGTGTATATAAATGCACGTGTACATTTCTCTGGGGAGAAGGACTGTAATCTTCATTAGATTTGCAAAGTGATCTTTAAACAAATTCATACCACAAATATTAAGAACATACAGCATTCATGTATTCATATATATATCCAAATAGTCAACAGACATTTAAGAGATTTTTTCTCCATTTATTGTTATACGTGTAGTAGGAATGTTATTAGCCACCTTACAGACATTCTTTCTATAGCAATATTACAAGTAAAGATTATCCCTGTTTTACCAATGAGGAGTATAGAGAGTTAAGGTGGTCACAAATTCTTTGACACTGCTCCCATTTGAGGGTCTATGCCCCTTCCCCTTGAATGTAAATAGGCACTCTGATCAGCTGAATATGATGGAAGTGACACTGTATTGATTTCCAGGCCCAGGCCTTAAAACACAGCAGCTTCTATTTCCTGTCTTTTGGAATAATAGCTTGTATAAGCCAGCCATCATGTTGTGAGGAAACCATTGCAGCCCCATGGAGATGCCCACACGTAGAGGAACTGAGCTCCCAGTTGACAGTAGCAACCTGCTGGCCACATGAGTGAGCTGTCATGGAAGTAGATCCTTCAGACCCAGTCCAAATGCCCCAGTTAATGCTGTGTAGAGTAGAGATGTGCCATCATCTCCATTGAGCTTGTAGTACATAGAATAATGGTAAAGTGTCCACATCCTAACCCCTAGATTCTGTGAGTATGTTACCTTCAAAGGAGAATTAAGGTTGTAGATGGAATTAACGTTGTTAATCGTTGTTAATCGATGTTCAATGAGCTCAGTTCATCTCCAAATCTCAACTCTGTCCTCCTCTATTTTGGCTTCATCCTGAGACTATATCTCCCATTCTGAAGCCAAGATGGCTGCAGCAATATCTAGCTTCACAACCTTATATCACCAAATTCTGTAACTGTGTGCATACTCTTTTTTCTCAAAAACCTAGTCATTGTCTCCATATCTCCTTGGCTCTAATTGGGATAGGTGCCCACCATGACCATATTACTTGGCCGGAGAATTGGGACCTGCTACTTGGTTTTCCCCTGGAATAAGGGAAGCCATTACTCTACCATAAGTGTAGTTGAGCAGAGGTGAGTGGTATCCCAAACGAAATTTAAGACTAGAAAAATATATTGCACAGCAGTAAGTATCCACTATGATAGTAGTGTTGTAATAAGTTAGTAAGAGACATTTTTGAGTGTTTGTTTTTTTTTAATTTTTGAAATAAGAAGTAGAATCGCTAGGGCTCACAAGAACTATATATAGTCTGATAGACAAGTATATAAAATATCGAGCCCAGCCACTTTGATACTTAATGAGATAATGATTTTGTTCCTCTTGAAGTCACTTCATGTTCTTTCCAAGCCGGTCTCCCACATCTGTCTATGCGAACTTTGCTCCAGCCTCACCTATTGTTTGTCCTGGATTCCTTACTTCGACATCTTAATCTTTCAGATTCCTATTGCCCAAGATGTCCCTTCCCCTCTTCCTTCTCTGACAGCTAAATTCTTTCCTAAGGCCTAATTTATAGGTACTTTCTCTATGATGCGATGGAGAAATAATGATTTTCGTCCTAAAATTTCTCATCATTTTTAGATTAAAATTTGCATTTTTCCCACCAATTCCCACTTTAGTCCATGGAAGATATCACTGATGGTGGCAGTCTCCCGTTGGCCTTAAATGTGGCCCTAGATTTCTTCTCTAGTGGAGAGTCCCTAGTAACCAAACAAACTTTGCTAATAAAATAAAACTTATGGGCCACTTTGCATGAACACTGGGTACTGTATCCTTGTTCTTTCACATTTTTAACCTTAATAGCTCATATCTCATGGGCATAAAGCTTTGCCTTTATAAAGTATTCAATAAATGTTTGGCAAACAGAACTTAATTGAATGGAGAGCAAAACTGAAAAACAAGCTAATGACAGTGGTAACTAGTTAAAGCTAATCATGAATTAAGAATACACATTCCTAACATGAACATTTAAAATGTGAGGACACAGTTTCCTTTGCCCAAAAAGTATGTTTTCACAGAATGTGAAATAAAATCTTACTGTATATAAAAGCTTTCCCTGAGGAAATGGTTTAAAATTATGTAAAGCAAAATACTGGCATTTGATCCTAAGAAATAAAATATTTTAACAGATTCACTTATTTAGAAAATATAATATGTGGTAAGTGATATATTTGAAGAGGGGGTAAAATTCACCTTCATAACCTGATCTGGCTAGGGAATAATTTCTGGAATTGTGGACAATTGTTGTGTGTATTTTTAGCCATAATTTTAGATGACCTGATAGCTTTGGGAATTACACCATTTTATAAACCAGAAGTGATTACATAAAATCGTGTTAAAGTGATTATAATAAGAAGTACATAGGCAGTAATGTTTGCTGCTTTGCAAAAAAAAAAAAAAAAAACTTAGCCCAGGAGACTCTTTAAAACTGAATGAAACAGAAAATGCTGTTGATTATATTAGACCTGTCCCTCCAGTAAAAGTCAGCATTCACTGGCAATCACAGCTAGCACCATTTGCCCTGAACCTCACATCTCATTCACTACTTGACATCAAGGCTGCCAGTTGCATCCTTAAAAAACAGATTCGTTATTTACTATCATGTCATAAATGCCCCCTTCACCTCACCCTCATGTCATTTTAATTTATAGTATTCTGTTTTGAGGACACGGAATTTTCATTCATTCAGGCCAATCAATAAAAGGGATGTAAACACAACATAAAGATTAAAGAATTTAAAGGGTCTCTTAATTTAGTTTTCGTAAAACTTTCAAGTTTTGAGCACATTTAAATAGCAAATAATTAGTTCTTTGGTAATTTTTCTACATTCATCATTAAGCTTTATTTTTAAATAGAGTATTTATCATGCTTTTTCTTTACAAATGGCATTTCAGTATATTAAGGCAGCTGATAAGGGAATGTTGTTCTTTACATAATAATCCCAATTAATAAACACAGAAGAAATTATATATAATTCCAATAAAATAACAAGTCTGGTTAGTGAACATTAATGGCTATTAATGCCATTAGTGAAATGTTGATGGAGAACTTTATAATGGATAGGTCAGGTGAATACCGCCTGAACCCACTGATCAATTTAGTATCATTACAAGTGTGTCAGGCAAACAGTTTGTGATACACTGGTAATTTTTTTCTGCTGCTGCCTAACATATTACTCAAAAGTTTAGAGGCTTAAAACAACAGTAAACATTTATTATCTCACAGTTGCCCTGATCAGAACTTCAGGAGTTGTTTAGCTGGGCAGTTCTATAGCTCGTGGAATCTTGAAGTTGCAGTCAAGATGTCAACTCACGTAACAGTCATGTGAGGGCTTGACTGAGCCACTTCTAGGATGGCTCACTCACATGGCTGTTGGCAGGAGGACGCAGTTCTTCTTCGCCTGGCTTTCTCCATAGGACGGCTTGAGTTTGCACCTGCCCTGACATCTGGCAGATTTAGTGATCCAAGAAGGAAAGAGGAAGAAGCTGACATAACTTAACCTCATAAGTCACATATCATCTTTTTTGTTATATCCTATTAGTGCATAAGTCAGTCCTTCTATTCAATGAGGAAGGGAACTACACAAGGGCATGAATATGAGAAGGAGGGGGTCATTGGAGGCTTTCTTGGTGGGCAGATACCACAAATGAGAAGCCATTCTATGAAGTGTTCTTGCCCCCTCTCACATAAAAATATCCCAGAATCTAATCGAACATCTAGATCTAACTACTGATTTATAGAAAACAGTTGAGGGATAAGGACCGGGTAGAGAAACAAATTAAACAACACAACTGAGAAACAGTCAGTCAATTCCAAAATGTGGGACAATCTAAAGAATAAGATCTGATTTCTTCAGCCAACAAATGATATGGGAAAATAGTTATAGACCAAATGAGATTTAAGAGATGTTAACTAAGTGGTAATGACTCAAACATATCAACTATAAAGACAATTTTTTGAAAAAGGAGAAACATCTGTAACAAAAATAAACATTTTTTAAAAAAAGAAAAGAAAAATAAATTACTATGCCCAGCCAAAATAATAATAATTATAATTTTTTTCTCACTTGTGAAAATTTCAAGGACAGAGTATTAGATGATATTAAATTAATGTTGTTACGCATTTTCAATAGGATAATGGCATCATGTTTAATGTCCTTATTTCTTACTGTTACATACTAAAGTATTTACAGTTGAAATGCTATGGTGTTTGGAATGTGATTTAAATAATCCAACAAAACTAACAAAAAGTTAGATAACTTTTTGATAGATAAAACAAGATTGATAAAACAGAGATAGATAAAACAAGATTGGTTCCCGACCAGAGTGGTTCAGTGGGTTGAGTGTTGTCTCATGGACCGAGAGGTCCCTGTTCATTCCCACTCAGGACACATACCCGGGTTGCAGGTTCAACCCCCAGTGGAGGGTGTGCAGGAGGCAGCTGATCGATGTTTCTCTCTCACATTGATGTTTCTTTCTCTCTCCAAAAAAAAAAAAAAAAAAAAAATCAATAAAAAACATATTTTTTTAAAAAAGATTGGCAAAAAGCCCTGGCCGGTTTGGCTCAGCGGTTAGAGCGTCGGCCTGCGGTCCGGAGAGACCCGGGTTCGGTTCCCGCTAAGGGCATGTACTTCGGTTGCAGTTTGTCCCCGGCCCTGGTTGGTCGTGCGGGTGGCAGCCACTCGATGTGTCCCTTCACGTCGATGTTTTCCTCTCTCTCTCCTTCCTCTCTCTACCTCCCACTCTATCTGTACAAAAAATGGAAAAATATCCTCGAGTGAGGATAAAAAAAAAAAAGATTGGCAAAAAAATGTTGGTAATTGGTGACACTGACTGATAGGATTATGGGAGCTCATTTTACTGCTCTGTCTAGTTCTGAGTATGTTTGAAAAATCTCCACAGTTTTAAGCCACTGAAAGATTTGGGTTAGTTACCGCAGCTGACATTACCTAGAGGTGCCCAAAAAGACACTGCAGGATTTTTAGCTGGGTGGGAGGCAAGGCTGGGTCTGTAGTCACAGCTCTGCACTCTATGACCGTGTAGTGTGTGGCAGAAGAGAAGAACTGGACTACGAGGGGAGGATGGGGGAGGCAAGGAAGTCCATTTGGAGTTCATGCAACAGCCTGCACTTAATGGTGCTAATGGTTTCTTCTAGGGAAATGACAGTAAGACAGAGAAGAAAGGAAAAATCTTCATTGCTGAGTGGCCACATCCTCCTATAAACTGCAGTGGCTTCCTGTCCAATAATCACTATTTCCTGTGTAACTTCCCTCCCTGGGATAACCCTTTATTTTTGCGTAAAGTATCTCTCTTATCATTTAAACTCAAATTTCCCTAACCTTTGTAAAAGTTGTTGTTCTATTTATAGTTTAAGAGTTGTTTTCAAGGCGAGAAGATATTTGCTGTTATGCTTCCTTTCAATCTATATCTCTCATAGGAATATTGTGATAATATTTTTAAGTGTGTGAACCCTATTGAGAAACTTGGGAAAAACCACTATGTAAATATCAAGTGCCAATTATCATGAGGATAAATTGGGTGTCACAAAAGAAGACTAAGAAAGATTTTAATTTCTTAAAGTATTTTTAATCCTCACATTTAAAAAGTATTTGTATTTGACTTGAATGAAAAGGCTCAGTTAGAGCCAGTTTTAGGAACTTGTTTATAGCTTTTGTAGCCTTTCATGGATGAAACATTAGCAATTAGAAGATTCTAAGTTGATAAGAAAGGATAAAGCATGGTCCAAAGGAATGGAAAGCCTCAGGCTCAAATAATCAGAAATGGTTTTATCAAAACCTTGCTACTGAAATAATGTATTTACTCCAAAATAGAACAGAGTTCTCTAGCTACTTGTGGCTCAGAAAAAGAATCATCTTGTTGATCAGTCTCAGATATGATTTGTCACTGGAAGTGGCAGTGAAGGAAGAGGAAAGGTAGTCAATTATATCTCAGTAAATATGGGTGGGGGGAGAAAGTGGAAAGGTAGCAAGTTTCAGTTTCCATAACTGAAATAAAGTTACTTACATGACTGACCGTTCAGAACGTCTAAAAACACTTCATTGTGTATAGAACGCTTTGTGGGGAAGGGGATTTGTTAATATCCTTCTATACCCTCTACATAGGAATGTCACAAGGATTTCAGACAAAGGAGTCAAAACCTGGACCTCTAATGAAAAACAGAACCCATTAGTTGTGAAATTTAAAATTTGTCAAACTAATCACATGGGGTTATATAGAACCCTAAAACCTGATTTAAATAAAATACAGTGTTCAATAAAGAACAATTCAGTGAAAATATACATGTTTCCTTACCAAAGGGGCCCTGTTTCCTAAGCCATTTGTGGGCTTGAATATGTGTTCCTTGAAGACCACTGTCTTTATCTGACTTTTTTCTGGGCTGGAGGGGGGAAGCACCACATGAAACAAATATTGCATCTACTTTTTAGTCTCTTGATACTTTCAGTGTGGTCCCTGAACCAGCACATTCTGTGCCAACTGAACAGCTTGTCAGATGTGTAGACTTTTAGGCCCCATTCCATATCTACTGAATCAACAGCTATTTTAACAGGATGCTCAGGTGATTCATATGCATAGTATATTTTGAGAAGTACTGCTCTAGAACACAGAATGCTTCAGATTTGTGTGTGTGTGTGTGTATTATTTAAAATATTTTTTTCTTTATTGATTTTAGTGAGAGAGTAAGGGAGAAGGAGAGTGTGTGTATTTTATTTTTATTTTTTAAAATTTATTTGGGGGGCATCAATTTGTTGTTCCACTTACTTATGTGTTCTTTGATTGATTCTCGTATGTGCCCTGACCAGGGATCAAACCCACAACCTTGGCATATTTAGACAATGTTCTAACCAACTGAGCTACCTGGCCAGGGCCATCCTTCAGATTTTTATTCTTACCTCTCACTCCAAATCTTACATTTGTGTTTCCATCTCAGTCTCTGTGATGTTTGTTTCCCACGTCTGGTCCAGGTTTTCAGGCTATCTTGGCCCAGACCCTAGAGCTTGAAGTCGTAAGCCCCTTGGGGACAGGGAGCAAGTCAAAAATTACGTCTACATCCATTTCTGTCCCTGCTGTATAGTAGAAGCTCAAGTACCATTTGCAGAATGAATAAAATGGATGGCTCACATGGCTTTTAATATCAAACAAAAGTAAGTATGAAACCTGAGTCCTCCACTTACTAGCTGGGTAATCTTGAATAGATCACTCAATTTCTCTGAGCCTCACTAGAATGGGAAGTATGATCCCTGACTCAGAGAATTCTTCTGAGGAAGAAAGAAACTAGATGGATATGCCATAATGTGTACATTCCACTCTAATGGTCCTGGGTTGTTGGTTTTTTTGTTTCTTTGCTTTTTCATGTCATAATAAACTAGTACTATAGTGTTCAAATTTTAAACTGTTTTGCCCACAGTTATCTCAAGCTACATAACAAAGTACCTTAGACTAGGGGGCTCAAACAACAAACCTTCATTTTCTCACAGTTATGGATGCTGAAAAGTTCAAGATCAAGGTTCCAGCAGGGTTTGGTTTCTGGTAAGAACTCTCCCTGGCATGCAGACAGCTGCCTTCTCACTGAGTCCTCACAAGGTAAAGAAAGAGAGTGCTCGGATGTCTTTTCCTCCTTTAATAAGAATACCAATCCTGTCAGGTAGAGCACCTACCCATAGGACCTCATTTCATCTTAATTACCTCTTAAAGGCCCCTATCTCCAAAGCAGTCACAGTAGGGTTTGGGGATTCAATATATGAATTTGGGGCAGGGGAACACAATTCGGCCCATAGAATCCCCAATACATGGCATTGCAGCACACACAGTTGTAACACATATTTTCTGTGATACACATCTGCATTGATTATAGCAACACTATAATTGTTTGGCCCTGTGATGTCTTCATGTTTCCCTCATTCCAATTTTTGTGTTTCCTTGGTGTTCTCTATCCACCATACTTACAGAATCTCGTTGGATCAATTCTCTAATAACAACCATTTTCTAGATTCCTCAGAGTTCTAGTAACACAATTCAGTTATTTTTATGCTTCTTAACATTTTAAACTTTGGATAAGTAAATAAGCTACCATAAACGCAAGTAATGTGCATAAGTATTTACCTATACTACATTAAAATTAAAATAAGTTAAATATATCATTTTAAAATCTAAAAGTGTACTTTCAAAAAGATTATACAAACTAGCTTCCCTCCTTTACTTTCTGAATCAATCTCAGACTATTCTGCTCTTTTATTTCAATCTAAAAAAGCATATGCTTCTTTAAAAAGAGTCATTACCTACTTTCCACCTGTGACTGATAACATTTATATTTCGCATGGACAGGCTTTTCACCTAATCCCTAGATGCTGATGTGTTCTGTGACTGCTGTGATGATATGAAAACCGTGCCAGTTGAACTCTTCAATATCCCCCAAGATCTGCATAGAAATAGACCAAGCACTTAACTTAGAGAAACACTTAGTGAAAGATGGTTATTATTCGATAAACACCTACTTCATGATTGAGGTTGGCAAGAACAGAAGGATAAAAAAAACAAATTCTTCCCTCTTGGAGCTGGTTGGCTAGTTGGAAAGGCACTCATCTGAACAAAAATTAAATAAAATGCCATCATTGATTCTCTAATGGAAGTGTCTATAAGATACAAATGATTGGTGGTGTCTTAAGTATACTTTGACTATGGTTGTAAATCAATATTGATGACAGAAAAACTCCTCAAGAGCATTGTCTAGATTTGCTGTCTTCAATTTCTCTTTTCCCATTTTCTCTTGACTACATGCCAGGTAAGCTTTGATCCTCACGACTCCGCTGAAGCAGCTCTGGTCACAGTCACCAGCTCCGGAAGTAATCACAGCCTCCCCCGTGGCTTAAACTCCACTGTACACCTCACAAACTTATTTCTCCAGCCTGGATATTTCCTCATCTGAACTCCAAACCATCCACTTGAATGCAAAGTATATGTGTCAAAATTATCATATCTATAACTGAATCCTCAATTTTCTTCCACAAACTCTCCTCCATGACCATTCCCCCATCTTACTGGTCAACTAGTTGCTCAGGCCCAAAATACTAAATTATCATTAATTCTTCTCTTTACCTTACATTCTTCATAAAATTCACCAGGAAATTTTGACTCCACCTTCAAATAATATACAAAATCCAAGACTTCTCATTACCACCAATGTTTGCACTGCTACAAATCATCATCATCTCGTGCCTGAATCCCTCAATAACCTCTTTTTTTTTTTTTAGTCCTCACCCGAGGACATTTTTTTTTGATATTTTGTTCAGATAGAGTGGGAGGGAGAGAGAGAGAGAGAGAGAGAGAGAGAGAGAGAGAGAGAGAGAGAGAAACATCGACGTGAAAGGGACACATCGAGTGGTTGCCACCCACACGACCCAACCAGGGCCGGGGACAAACTGCAACCGAGGTACATGCCCTTAGCGGGAACTGAACCTGGGTCTCTCCGGACCGCAGGCCAACGCTCTAACCGCTGAGCCAAACTGGCCAGGGCTCCCTCAATAACCTCTTAACTGGTCACCCTGCTTCCCCTCTTTCTCCCTTACAGTTGACTCTCCACACAGTGGCCAGAGGTATCCTACTAAAATTTCAGCCACATCATGTCAACCCTCTGCTCCAAAAACCAATAGTTCCCCGTCTCACTCAATGCATTCAGTGGCCTACAAGACTCTACACAGTCTAGCATTGCATCCACCTTCACCTTTAACCTCTGAACTCCTTTCCAGCTCCTCTTCCCCACCCTTATTGTGATCCCACTTCACTGGCTTTCTTGCTGTTCCTCAATCACACCAGCCATGCTCTGCTTTAGGGCCTTTGCCGTGGTTGTTCTCTGTCTGAAACACTCGTATGCCAGATATCTATCTGCATAGCTTGCTGCCTCACCTCCTTTAGGTCTTTGCTCAGATATCACCTTTTCAGTTAGCCTTCTGTTCCAGATATGTTTCAATCCAAGAAGCAAAATCACTTGAAACTAGATATAGATAGATAGATAGATAGATAGATAGATAGATAGATAATACACACATTGCATAAAGTCAAATCCTGCAACCAATCAATCTATATAGAGAAATATCTCTCTATATATAGATAAAGATATAAATAGATTTATATATAATACATAATTTAGATATACATTTATTTATTTATTTATTTATTTATTTAGAGAGAGATATTGAGAGAATATCTCAAGATCTCTGACTTCTTACAGAGATTTTGACCCCACACAATTGTGGGAGCTTGTTCAGCAGTCTCTGTAAGGCTACTTTCTTTATATCTGATGCTGAAGCTTGAAGTCCACAGATGAGAGAGTGGGAAGGAAAGAGAGATATACAATTGGGAAGAACATGCTGGAATACAACAGGACACGTTAAAATCCATATCAGTTCTCCCTACCCTCAACCTGTTGATGTGAGAGTCCCACAGGCAAAGCTGGCTCCTTTGTCAAGAGCTAAGCACACACCTGGCTCAGGAGTCAGAGGGGCTGGAGCAGATGCAGGAGAAAGTGGAGCAGTTGCAGGCCTGGCCACTGCCCCGTGCTAATGAAGTGAGCCAGCAGATGAGCTACAGCGTCCATGAGTTACGGTAACAGCTGTCCCACTTCTCAAGAACAAAACAACAAATTGATGACTGCTCTACTTCTTCCCTCCAAACACTGTGCAAGAAGCATATGTGGAAGGCAAACACAATGTAGCCTCATCAAGTTACACATGACAAAGCCACCGAAGCTTCCATGGTCAATCTGAAATCATGATCCTGCCTGCAACACTCACTATCCTTCTCCCCTTAATTATTTTTTTCTATGACACTAACATTATATACATTTTACTTATTTGCTTGCTTACTGTCAGTCTTGCCCCATTTAAATATGAGATTCATGAGGACAGTGATTTTTTAAAAATTATTCACTGTTCTATGTCTAGGGACCAGAGACGTGCCTGGCACACAATAGGCCCTATGTAAATATTCATTGAATAAGTGCATTATGGAAGCATTCTGATAAACATTTTTAATATATATGTAATTAACTGTCTCGAGGACAATCACATACAGATTTTCTAACTGAAAAGCAAATAGAATTAGAGGTATAGGTGATGAATTCACAACCTGTGAAATAGTGAGAGAGCTGAAGAATGAATGGGCTATAACTTATTCATATTCCTTATCCCTTAGGAACAGGGGGAAAAAATTAGAGAAAATAGTAAAGTCGCAGAAGATGTTTTATAGCATCTTTTAGGTAATATATGAAATAGTGAAGATTAGAGTTTATTAGTGTAAAAAGGAATGCTTATCACTAGATTTTGTACTTGATAAATATACTTGGCTGCTGCTGATAACTGTCTTTAACCTTCTGTTTTATCTTCCACTCTTTTCAAAATGTGCATGGTGGATGGAGACCTGTGCTCAAACATGGTATGAGATACAGCAATCAGTGCTTCATTTTCCCTCACCTTGTTCAAAACCTCCTCCTCAAAGAAAACGCGTCCATTTCCCAGTGGTAATGTGGATTGCTCCCTTTTGTGGAATCCTTTTATACTGGTTATCTGCAGCACAGTTCTCTTTATGAATACCCGTGCATATGCCTCACAAGCCCCATATAATGGTCAGGGCCCCAACACTAAACAGGTGGCACACATACGTTGGGATAATTCGCAATGAACTTGCTATGTGGGTCTGAGCAAGATGTACAGAAACCACCAGAGTCTAGAAATCCAGGCCACCTAATGTGTGCTGTCACACCTTAGGCACAAAGGGAGGAAGTACTTACCAGAAAGACAGAGAGTTGTGGACAGTGGGCCTCCCTGAGAGGAGCTGAGACTTTCTATAACTGCCAAGTAAAGATGACTTCACAAGGAGGTAACCAGGGTCATCAATACCCTGACCTCATTCTCCTCCTTATCTACTTTCTTGTCAAGACAACCCATTGGCTAATCCCAACCAGAAGCCAATAACCACAGGAACTCACTAATGGAATCCCAACCAGTCAGCTTCCTGGGGCAGACTGCAGGTTGGAGGAAAATGTGGAGTGAACCTGGAACGGCACCTGGAAGCTATGCAGCTTCCCAGTGAAAGCAGGGACCGGGTTCCTTCTTTTCTCTTTATTCCCCAGAGCACCTTTCACAAACTACTTGGTGTGCACATTCTATGCTCACTGTATACCTGTGAGGTCTACTACCCTATCTCAAAACAGTTGAGCAGAACATAAGGTAAATCTCAGTCACATCTGTAGAAGGGATAATAGTTTGTTCTGAGAAATGCATTGTCAGGTGATTTTGTCGCATTGACCATCATAGAGAGCACTTACTCAAACCTGGGTAGAGCCCAGTACACACCCGGGCTATACGGTACAGCCTATTGCTCCTCGGCCACAAGCCTGTATGGCCTGTTGCTGTACTGAGCGCAATAAACACTTGTAACATTATGGTGAATATTTGTCTACATAAACATAACTAAACATAGAAGACGTGCAGTAAAAATATGCTATAAACGATAAAAAATGGTACGCCAGTATGTGGCACTTACTATGAACGGAGCTTGCAGGACTGGAGGTTGCTCAGGGTGTCAGTGAGTGACTGAAGGCCCAGGGCATTATTGTACTGTGGACTGTATAAGCACTACTCTTGGGCTACACTGTATTTATAAAACAACATGACAATAAACCGAGCACAAAAGTGATGCAATGAGGAGATGCCATAAACACGAGATAAAGCTGCTGCTCGTAAAACATGGCATCCTGCCTTACAGCAAACACTTAAAAAATATCTCTCCTTATCGATTTTTAGAGAGAGAGGAAGGGAGAAGGAGAGAGAGATAGAACCATCGATGAGAAAGAATATCAATTGGCCTTCTCCTGCATGCCCTGCACTGGGGGATCGGGCCCACAACCTGACTGGGAATCGAACCAGCACCCTGTTGGTGCATGGGTCAACGCGCAACCACTGAGCCACACTGGCTGGGCTACAGCAAACATTTTTATAAGTAGAAAGAGTAAACTCTACAATAATGATAAAAAGTATAGTTAATAAGCGCATAAACCAGTAACACAGTCATTATCATCAAGCATGATGTGCTATACTTTAATATGACTAACGGCACCGTGGGTTTGTTTACAACAGCATCACCACAAACAGGTGATGTGTTGCACTACATTGTTACAATGGCTACAGTGCCACAAGGTGACAAGAAGTTTTCAGCTCCTTTATAATTGTATGGGACCACTGTCATACATGGGTCCATTGTTGACTGCAGCATCATTCCACAGCATATAACTGCACTATAATGACTGCAGTGAGTCCTGACATTATCTCTGAAGGACCAGGAATCTGCTTCAAAAGCAAGAATATTCCATTAAGAGTTATTTGTGACGTCATCCAAGGCAAAATTGAAGCATAAGGCCCTGAAAGATGTTCTGAAAAATTTTGGTCAGTGGGTGAGGTGACCTGAAGGTGCCAACAGGGCGAGAGGCACAGGAATGGTATGATGAACTGGAAGAGCAGTAAACCACTCAGTTCCTACAACAATATGCATTGTGGTCAAATATTAGGGGGTATGAATTCATAGACTGGGCCTCACACTGTGGCACTGGCTACTGGGAAACAGCTTCCTTGTATAAAAAAGGTTTTAACCAGGGTCTCACAGGTTTCTTATTATTTGATATATTACTCTTTTAGCCTTATAAGTTACATTTATGATTTATGTGTTGTGTTTAAATGTTGGTCAATGACAGATATAGAGAAAGATCAATAAAGGAAAGAGAAAGGTGCCTGAGAACTTTGGAAGTTAATTTTTAGATGTCACGCTAAGGAAATCAGAGAGGGCAACTAGGAACATGGCATATATCTTAAAAACCAATTAGCATTCTACGTGGCTTTTATTAAATAGATACGGCCTTTAACTAGCTATATTGCTTTCACTCAACATCCTAATAACCTGGAAAGTAGTAAAACTAAATGAATACCTTATTGATTAGCTGTCAAAATATTGTAATATTTCATCTTTCTCATAAAATATGCACTAAAAATTTATTAGGACATTAATATACAAATTCACCTCTCTAGTGGGATGTGCTATAAATCCAAAATAATATGCTTTTGTTGGTCTTTTCAAAGGTAGCATTCTTGTACAGAACTGCAGAAAATACACATTATATATAGCAATTTTTATAAATAAGGGTTTGTCCTTGAGCCTCTCACATATGTTCTTAGTTCTCTCTTTAGTATTTTAAAACAGTATAATTTCTTCTTTTTTTTTTTCAATCCTCACCCAAGGATTTTTTTGTCTATTATCTTCAGATAGAGTGGGAGGGAGAGAGAGTGAAACATCAATGTGAGAGGGACACATTGACTGGTTGCCTCCCGCACAACCCTGACCAGGGCTGGAGACGAAATGCAACCAGCAACTGAGGTACATGCCCTTGGCCAGAATCAAACCCTTGACTCCCGTCTGCGGGCCGACACTCTACTGCTGAGCCAAACTGGCCAGGGCAAAACATCGTGATTTCTTTATGCTCACTTAGAAGATCTTAAACAAAGAAATAAGCTGCATAAACATGTATTAAACAAAGCACATATTTTCATTCCTGGAAACATAATAAAAATAAAAATTATTAGGGAACAATCATGTTTTTCTCCCAAATAGAAAGGACCCTGTTTTATTTTCCTTTGGGTTCCCAAACCTGAAGTGAATGCCTGGCATGTTACAAGAGTTTTATAAATGTTTTAACCACTATATAGCATATGGAGCATATATATAGCTGTGTACCCCTGTTGTCATTAAAACTCATGCTTTAAGAATTATCAAATGACTGAATGTATGTGATACATGTTGCTTACTCCAAAGTATTTGGAATGATGCCTCTGGTGTACTTTATTAGAACACTTTCAGCTTCTGGGAATGGAAAACTGATTGTCGTGGAATAAGAAGTTAGGAGGTAGGGTGGGTTCGCGATTGTTCAAGTTGGCAGCTCAGTGACATTTCCAAGGGCCCTGACTCTTTCCATCTTTCTGTTTTGCCTCTTCAGCACACCAGCCTCAACCTCAGACTGACTCCCCCCATGGATAATTCCAAAATTAATACAGTGTTCAGAGACAGGGAGGAAAAAGAACTGTTTTCTTCCCTGAGTCTTTTTCAAATCATGGAAACGTTTCCCAGAATCCACTCCTTACACATACAGCAGGCTTCTCCTCAAGTCTCATTAGCCAGAATTGTGTGTGTGTGTGTGTGTGTGTGTGTGTGTGTGTGTGTGTTATAAGACTAAACCTTAGTTATTTCAGAAATAATTGTCCTCCTACATTCCGATAGAGCAGTCAAGAATATTGCTACAAATATCATTGTAAGTAATCTGTTCATTATAATTTAAGACTAGGAAAGCTGTGTTTTTACTTGTATAGCAGACGACATTGACTACTTACCCAAGAGCAAGAAAGAATCTCCTTCCCCAAAACAATACCCTGAAAAAGAACAGAACTATACAAATGGGAAATAATATATCTTTAGGAAAACTGGAAGACAAGATTAATTGCCAGCAGTGATATATTTAAAATTCCCCATAAGAAAGAGAACAGACAGTGTAAATTTGAAGTCTGTCCATCCAGGAATATGTGCCAAAGAGGACTACTCAGAAAAATGGGTTTGGCCAATGAGAGACATTGGCAGAAGATCAGGGGGCAGGAGGAAAAAGAGGACATTTCTTCCTTCACTCCTGCCCTGCTCCAGTGGAAGGTTCTGGAGGAGGCACTGTCCCTGTATAGCTGTAGCTCCTGTTGGGCAACCCACCTTGCTTGGCTCCAGAACCTGCCAGGCCATTTCCTCCCCTGACCAGAATACTAGGTGTTCAAGTGCAGGGCCCTAGACACCTAGGGGAAGTAATAGCTTTCGACTGTGTCTGGTCCCCGGGTGCCTTGACATCCTTTGTTGGTTCCCTTAGCCCTGTCTACACCTCTGTAAATCACCCCTTCATTTAATTCTCTTCAAAATCCTAGCCGTGCTTGCCTTCTGTTTCCTGCCAGAACCCTTCTGACATAATTATGCTTACTGAGATTCTTATCTAAAAGCTAATAAGCTACCTCTTTTATAAGAAAAGTACAGGCAAAAAGAACACAGGTAGTAAACTGGCATGGTTCAATAAATAATGAGGTCTATGATAGAAATTTGAAAGAAAGAAGGTAGGTTGAAGAAAACATATTAAGAAAAAGGTCTTGCCCTGGCGGGTTTGGCTTAGCAGCTAGAGCATCGGCCAGTGTACCAGTGAGTCACAAGTTAGATTCTGGTCAAGGGCACGTACCTTGGTTGCACTTTGTCCCAGCCCTGCAGGGTAGTGCAGGAGGCAACCAGTCGATGTGGCTCTATCACATCGATGTTTCTCTGTGTCCCTCTCTCTTCCTCCCTCTCAGTCTATCTAATGATAAGTGGAAAAATATCCTCTGGTGAGGAATAAAAGGAGGGAGGGAGGGAGGGAGGGAGGGAAGGAAGGAAGGAAGGAAGGAAGGAAGGAAGGAAGGAAGGAAGGAAGGAAGGAAGGAAGGAAGGAAGGAAGGGGAGAGAAAGAAGAAAGAAAGAAAGAGAGAGACAGAGAGAGAAAAGAGAAAAGAAAAGAAAAGAAAAGAAAAGAAAAGAAAAGAAAAGAAAAGAAAAGAAAAGAAAGAAAAAGGTCTTGCGCTAACAAATACAAATCAAATGTTTGAGAGGAGAATGAGAAAAAGATAATATCCTACTTATTTTTAAAACTAAAGGTATGATTACAAGGCTGGTGAAAATAAACCTAAGAAACACACAGCTTGTATTTATTGCTTTTTATATTTAATAAATTAATGGGCATTTTATCCATTTAAACAATTTCTCAATGTGCCCATAGGAAGAGACACAGTGGGCCAGCAATGTTATTCACTTGAACAAAATGCGTCAGCAGTTTGCACGTTTAAAATGGTTGTGAACAATGACTTCAAGTCAAAATTCTATTAGTAGAGGTCACTTGATTTATGAACACCAGGATAAATAAATGAGCTTTTAGTAAACACTAACTATGGGCCAGGCCCAGGGCTGACGTGTTCACGTATATCATCTCCATTTATTTTCTTAAAAAGTGTGCTGCAATGTGTGGTTGTCAGCTTGATTTATTTGAGAGTTCTCTTTCTCAGAATCCCCTTCTCTCTATTGTTCCAAGTTAGAGTTGAGCAAAAAACCTCATGGGAGGTTGTCAGATATCATAAGAGAGATGCAGAGGTCTCAGCTCATCCTCACTGGCCTCTGTGCTGAGTCCAAGAATCATTCTGACTGCTGACCAGCTGTGGTCCCAGGATCATCACATGATGCTTGGCTACGGACTAACACAGCCCATATTTTGGATGAGTAAACATTTTCCCTTCTTGCACCACCTCACTGAAGAATCAAATTCCCCAGTTGGTAGAAGTCAGGGATCCAGTCAGTTTGACTTGGACAAGCACCTGGATAGTTCCACCAAGGCTACTACTGCACATTAGGAAGTAGGTAACTTCTCAAAGAGGAAATCAAGGCTTGGGAAGGGAGAGTAGAAACTAAATGACCAAAAACAACAAGGGTATGAGGTGTCCACTCTGTGCATTTACCCAAGATGTTCTATCACTGACCAGCTAGTATAGTAGATAACATTTACTCAGCACCCTCTCTGTGCCAGTTACTCAGCCATTTATATGTACTATCTTATTTAATCCTCATAACAGTCCTAGGAGGGAGATACTTTTCTTTATTTTACAATGAAGAAAACAGATAAGGTTGACATTTTGCCAGCTTTTGGCCTGTAAAATATAACTGGCCAGAGCTGGAGTAGGTTAAAAGTGTTAACTCTAACTTCAGAACTACTAGATTTTCAACCCCAATATTACCAAAAATTTTTTCTCTTTTTTTTTAAATTTTTTCCCTTTATTGATTTTAGAGAGAGAGGAAGTGAGAGGGAGAAAGAGATAGAAACATCAATGAGCGAGAATATTGATTGGCTGCCTCCTGCATGCCCCCTACTGGGGATCGGGCCCACAACCTGGGCATGTGTCCTGACCAGGAATTGAACTGGCGACCTCTTGGTGCATGGGTCGACGTTCAACCACTGACCCACACTGGCCGGATGCTAGAAATTTTCCTAATCCATTGTACAGTGATTTCAGTACTGCTAATTTATATTGTAATGACTAACTATATCATATAAATCTCACCCTCTTCATTCTATAGGCACAATGCATGAAGTATTCTATCTTTTATTATTCAACTTATTAAGATCATTACATTTTATAAACCTTTTTTCTTAAGCTATAATTATCATTTATAAATCCTATTATTCTACTTAGCAATCACTTCTAAGGAAGCTTTTACAATTCAGTTAGTCTAATACCTTTAAATATTCTCACACTGAGCTTATGTAATTTTTCAATGTTACAGAAGACTCACAAACAAACCTTCTCAAGAACTCAAATGACTTTTTAACAGCTTTATTGAAATATGATTCAAATGCCATCAATTCACCCATTTAAAGTGTACAACTTAGAGTTTATACAGATGGTCCCTGACTGTATGATAGTGCAAAAGCAATACATATTCAGTAGAAACCATACATTAAATTTTGAATTTTGATCTTTTCCCAGGCTAGCGAAATGTGGTACAAGACTCTCTTGTGATGCTGGGTAGTGGCAATGAGATAATTTTGCCCAACTGTAGGCTTATGTAAGTGTTCTGAGCACTTTTAAAGCACTAAACTATGATGCTTGATAAATTAGGTGTATTGGATGCATTGTTGATTTACAGTAATTTTCAGGTTATAAAGGATTTGTCAGGATGTAATCCCACTATAAATTGAGAAGCATCTGTAATTCAATGGCTTTAGTATATCAAAAACTTGTACAAATGTCATCACAATAAAGTTTAGAACACTTGTGTCACCCCATAAAGATTTTTATAAATCAAATATGTTAAATGTGTAGATAAGATTAATTTTATGTTTTCTTAATTAAAACTAAAGGTATGATTACAAGGCTGGTGTTCTAATTGTACTCTTTATTAACTTAGTAAGATTTTAACTAAAATCACAAATAACAAAACAGTTATCCAATTACTCATTCTAAATTGGAATCATGAGGTCCTTCTAACAGGTCAAATTATCTAAACATTATACATATGTAAATCTAGATTGTTCCTTAACAAAAAATGTTTTAATAGTGTCTATTATTTACTTCATCATTTCTATATAATTCCAAATCTTCCCAGAACTAAAGAAAAATTGTCATACAAATATTATCTGGTATTTTCTTTCTAGAACAAGCTTGGGAAAATATTTTTTCAGCTAGATGAAGTTGCCTATCAACAAGAGATTGAGGTGAGGGTTTGAGAGCTAGAATCCGAGACTCCCAGAACAACTTTTCTCAGAACCAGGAGTGACAAGCTAAGCCTACTTTTATAGACATTGCATGAAAAGATTTGGGTGTTGACACCTCAGTGGCAACTGACGGAGGAGGTGTAGGGTAACCTAGCAGAGAAAAGGGCCGAGCAGTACGGTGGCAGGCAGAGGCTGGAGATAAACTTGTACAAGAGAGACTTTATACAGTGAAAGTAGCTGAGGAATTTTAGGACAGGAATGTCTAATAACCTGAGCTGTAGTTACCCTCTGCTTCTCCCAGCCTTCAGCACAATCTGATACTCTTATATTATACTGAAGTAGGGCAACTAGGAAAGCCAAGAGTGGTGTAGGGAACCAGAGGGCGCTATAGATGCAGAGAGCAGTCCGGGCAGATGCAGAAGCAGCCTGGAGGGTTTAGTAGCCAGGCTCTGGACTGCAGTGAGTGGCTTGGGCTTGGGCTTGGGCCATGTTACTTGGATATTAAAGGAAAAGGTAATCCCAGAAGGACAGAAGGACAGGGAAGCCCCAGGCAGCAGAGGCTTCCTCGAAGGAGGGTGTAACCACATGCTTCTAAAGGAAAACTCTACTCAGGAAATGAGATGATGGGTTATTTCCTATTATTGTTCCTAAGAAGACCTAGTCATGGAGAATCTCATTTGTGCTGATTTACACAGTTCTACACAGTTACATTCAGCTACTCAGCACCTCAGCAGCCAAAGAAGGCTTCCCAGAGTCTCTTTTTCAACCAGTGCTAATGAAAGAAGGTGTCAGCTTTTCATACCATCAGGGAGGAAATGAATCATTTGACTGCCAATGCACCAAGTGCTCTTGAATTGTCTCAGCAACACCACAAATTTTGAAATTTTGGTCTTTCTAAGTATACAGGATGTTTTGCTGTTTTTTTCAGCAGGGTTGTTTATCTTCACAACCCTCTGATTTGACTTTGTTTGACTTAAAAATAGTGCTTTATGGGGGACTATGCATATGTCCCTAAACAATTGGTCTGGTTGGTGAAGTTAGTTAAATCACAAGCATATAGAGAAAAGGAAGCAGTTAAACTGGCCAGTGCCATCATGAGAGCTCGAAAATTGAGCCTTATTTCCCATTTTTAATAATAACTAATTAGCCCTTTGTATCTTAATCAGTTCACTTGTTTTTGACACTCTGAGTCCCAAGGGCACATACACAGAGTTTTGAGAATTGGCATTTCTAAACAGCCTTTCTTTTTCCACTTGCCCAGTATATAATTAGTAAAGGGATGTGAAAGAGAGAGGGTGTGTCCTGCTTCATGCCAGTGTGCCCTGGCTGCTGGGAGCATTTTCATTCAAACCACCTGGCCTGGCCTGGCTGTCCCCGGCAGGTGTCTCTACCCAGAAAGGCCCCCACACCCCCTCAGAGAAATCAGCAAACTCTTTGCTGGGCAGGTGTCCCTACCCAGAAAGGCCCCCACACCCCCTCGGAGAAATCAGCAAACTCTTTGCTGGGCAGGTGTCTCTGCCCAGAAAGGCCCCCACACCCCCTCGGAGAAATCAGCAAACTCTTTGCTGGGCAGGTGTCTCTGCTCAGAAAGGCCCCCTTACCCCCTTGGAGAAATCAGCAAACTCTTTGGTGAAAAAAATATGACTGGCAGCTGGAACTCTTCCACTTAACCTCAGTAAACTGTTAAATTTACCATAACTTGAACTTGGACATTTTGTAGCTTGCTCTGTGTGTGCATGTGTGTGTGTGTGTGTGTTGGGGGGTGGGGGTGCCCATTACTGACAGACTGAGCAGCCCAATGCATATGTGTGTAGCTTCACAACTGCTTTGGAGACAGAGAATGTGGGTGGGCAGTTACATGAAAGAAAACATATTTTTCTGCTTGCAAGAGAAGAAAGGTTCACACAAGACTGAGCAGAGCTATAGTAATCAGTTTGCTTCTTTTCTTTGTCAAGGAGCACAGCATCCTCTGCACTGCGCCTCCTCATCCGGGAAAGCCTTTCCCTTCGGGGTGGAGAACTCCCTCTGGGCCCCCGGGACAGACCATGTCAGCTGCACAGTAAAAAACAAGAATGTGGCATTCCCTGCAAAGAAAGAAAATGCATTCTGATATTGCATCTCAACTCTCCTGTAAAATATGCCCAATTTGTTCAAAACAATGGTAAGCTTTCTACTTGAAAACATTTCAATTTTTTCCCCTAGCTTTACTGGATTGTGAAGTGCATGTGAAACCACGTAAATATGGTGTTAGGGGTTAAATCTTGTGTGCCCTCAAAATTCACATGTTGACATCCTAACCCCCCATTTCTCAGAATGTGACTTTATTTGGACATAGGGTCTTTACAGAGGTAATCAAGTTCAAGTCCGCTTATTAAGGTAGGCCCTAACTCAATCTGCCTGCTGTCCTTAGGAAGGGGGAAATTTGGACCCAGAGTTCACATACCGAGATGGCGATGTGACTGAAGATCACCATCTACAAGCCAGGAAGAGAAGCCTGGGACAGACCTTCCCCTCAAAACCCTCAGAAGGAACCAGCCCTGCCAACACTTAGATTTGAGACTTCTAGCCTCAAGAACTGTGAGACAATAAACTTCTAAATTACCTGGTTTGTGGTACTTTGTTACAGCGATGCTAACAGACTAATACATGTGGCCAAACAATAAGCTTTCCTCCGCCCCAGACAGGACAGGCCATAATTTGGGTTTCTTCTACACAAACGGAAATGCCCGCCGTGCCCAAGCAGGTAATCCACAGCAGTGAATCTGGCTAGATGGACTAGTTGGGGTTGTCAGAGGGGAGTGGGGCGAACTGGAAAGCAGGCGGTACCCAGCTCCTGCCAGCTGTTACCGTGCAGCAGTGTAGGCCTAGCGCTGACAATCTGACTTTTTGGAGAGAAACCCAAAACGCAGATTTTTTTTAAATGTAGAAATCTCCCCATTTTTAAATATTGATAACTAATTAAGATTTAAATATTGTCCTGACCAACACCACATGGCCAAGTAAGATTTGTGTGAGGACAAATTCGGCCCACAGTCTAATGACATTTTGAGAGATTATGCGGGATGCTCACAGAATATGAGAGGTGGAATCCAGGGACTGCATTTTAGCCACGAAGTTCATTTCCAAGCCTCCGTGCACATAGGTGGGGCTGTGTAACTCGTTCTGGTCAATGGAAGGTGATCACTGAAACTGAAGTATGTCATTGCTATGCTGAGGTTGGCAAATGTCTGAGCTGCCTTCCTTTTATTGTTATCCCCTTCCAGAACCTTGGAGGTACATACTCATGTTGCCAATTTAAGAGGTCAGATTTAATCTGACAAGGAAGAGGAGTGTAAAGAAAATTACAAACTATACATGTATGGGTTACCTCTCCCTAACCCTGACACTAAAAGAAAGGGAAAGGATACAGGGAGAAAGTTGCCTTTTATTAAGACAGAGTTTCAATCTCCTCTCCTCAATCTTGAGGAACAGGAAAAAAATGAGTTCAGGTCAAATTTCCAGCTCCATCTGTGCATGGGCACACAGTAAGGAGTGGGTGGGAGGTAGCAGTTATCCCTTGCCCAAGAACAGCTAGTAAGAAGTTGCTACCATTTCTCCATTCATTCCCACAAGAGGTCCACTCAGAAGCACAGAGCACATATGTTGATGGCTAAGGTGTGCCCTTGCCTGTTTGCCCTTTCCTTCTTCCCACTAGAGATGGTACGGACATCGGCTAAGTAAAATTTGCACTTCTGTTTTTACTCCAAAATTGTATCATCTGCATAATCCTGGTAAAATTCGGATTGAATAATCTTATCAGACATAGTTTACTTCTAACACTTAGTTGGTATAGAACTTAATGAAGGGGTAACATTATTAGAAATGTAACATTTTCCTGGATACTAGAGAATGCCACCGAAAGGCTGGGCCCCTTCTTTGGATCTTGCACCTTGACCTTTGGGCTCTTTCTTTCTTTCTTTCTTTCTTTCTCTCTTTCTTTCTTTCTTTCTTTCTTTCTTTCTTTTTTTTATGTTTTCACTGATTTTTTTAGAGAGAGCGGAAGGGAGACAGAGATAGAAACATCGATGTGAGAGAGAAACATCCATCCATTGCATTACTTGTTTATTTGACTTGTTAAGCTGACTTCCCAGTACTTTCAACATTTTTGTACTTCTGTAAGTCTTTGCATGCAGTAAATTTCATATTGTAAATTCCTTGAGGGCAAGACCATATATTCTATTTATTGATTTATCCCAAGTATCTACTATACAACGTAGCCTTTTATTTGAGCACAGCTATATTATTTTTAATTAATTACATGTAAATATAATGATTTATCAGTTACTTTCCACAGTTCTACATGTCAAAAATAAAGCTTTTGTTAGGCAACACACAGCTTCCTTTAGTTAAGGGCTGGCACATAGAAACGAGGAAACTGGTTCTGCCTTTTGTGTCAATATCTGTTGATTGATTTTGAATTTTTTATTGTAACATTTGACAAACCCAACAGCATTAGGGAATTATATTGTTCAGACCTTTAACACTGTGAATACTTATCTCATATATTTACACTTGAGAACTTAGTCTATTTTAAAGTCAAATAAACAAGTAATGCAGTTATTACCTAACAGGATGTTATAGAAACTGAAGGTGAGTACATATTGTTGTAGATTTTCCTCACTGCACTGGAAATTTCCCTTTGTCATTTAAACATTAACTGGAATAGACTGAATTTTACATAAATGTAAACATGTTAATCTTCCTCTCTGATGCAACTCAAGAACAGTGTGTCCTGTAGGTCACTGCACTTTCGCAGTAATTCTGAGTAAGTTCCCTGGTCAAAAACTGAACAGAGTAACATTTGTTCAGAGACACATCACTGATCTGACCTGTCTCATGTTTTTGCTCTTCTTTGTACTTTTGAGTTTCTAAATCATCCCATTAGGGGTTGTTTTCTAATGGGCATTTGTCAGCAGTTTAGGCAGAGTCTCTTGAGGCATTTAGCAAAATGTCCTGGAGTGTTCTGGGAGCATTGGGAGAGATCTGAAGGCAGGGAGGTAATAGGGAAGCTAATGGATAGGGAGGGAGCAGAGTGCCTGATCTAGTATCGGATAAGAGTACACCTTCAGGGGTTTGCAATGGAGATGGTGGAAGGTCATACAGAGCCAGGGAAGTCAGTGAAAAAACACACTAAGCGAAAGAGACAGATCAAGGCTCATTCCCCGGGAAATGGCTGTTTGCAAGAATGACACAAAGCTGGCTGGCAGGTGTTCAGGTGAGTTTCCCCTTTGGGGAAGGGTGAAAGGGAAATACGAGCCTTACAATCCTGGGCATCAAGGGGCCAAGCAGTCTTCCTGTCATCTCCCCAGAAGTAATTAAGGGGCCTGACAACATGGCTGACAGCCAGGAACAGCACAGCCAAAGTGCTCAGGGCTTCAAAACTCCATTGAGGAGCAACTGGAGCAGCTTTTCAAATTCTTTATAAGCAGGGGAAAACCGAATGCCTAATCACCCTCATTTACTAAAAAGGGACGAAGCAATTGGCAAATGACTGCACTTAGAGCGAACAGCTAGGATGCAGTGAGAAGCAGGAAAGGGAACTGGTATTTTTCATATAAGTATTTACCTAAGTAAAAGGGAACAGCATGCTTTCCCACTCAGTAAGACTTTAACACAAATTCATTAAAATTAGAAAACATTATTTTAAAACAGGGTTATTTAAAAATACTATACATGAATGCAGCCATATGAAATTCCTAGGCACCATTAGATGCTTCACTTACTGTAACTGTCCTAAATAAGTGCTTACTTTAAATCCAGTTTAATTACCAGGTTTGGGTAAGATACACTTAAAAAAAAAAATGACTCCCAAATTCTTGATTAGGTTTATTCACCAAATTTCATTCAAGTTCCTGCTATTTTTTCATTTGAACTTACCTCCAGCAAAGGAGATTTGATTACTCTCAGCTTTAAAAAAAAATCATTATTAAAATGTACTTCACATATAAATTTCAGGTGTTTGACATGTTAATTTGATATATTTCTATATTATAATATGATTGCCATTGTAGCAATAATTAATACCTCTATTACAGTACATAATCATCGTTTTTTATAGTGGTTGGAATAATTAAGTTCTGGTCTCTTAGCAAGTTTGATTATTATAATATAATATTGTTGTCTATTTTCACTATACTATGCATTAGATCTTTAGGGCTTTTTTATTTGTTGTAAATTTGTACCCTTAAACAACACCTGTCCTATTCCCACACCCCCAATGCCTGGTAACCCCCACTCTTTGTTTTTATGATTTTGGCTTTTTGAGATTCCACATATAAGTGATACAGTACTTGTCTTTTTCTGTCTGATTTATGTCATTTAGCATAATATGCTCAATGTGGATCCATGCTGTCACAAATGGCAGAATGTCTCATGGCTGAATAATTTTGCATTGTATATGTATACCGCACCTTCTCTATCCATTAATCTGCTGAGGGCACTTAGGTTTCTTCCATATCTTGGCTGTTGTAAATAGTGCTGCAATAAACATGGGAGTGTAGATAATCACTTGATATCATATTTTCATTTCCTTTGGATATATACCTAGAGGTGGGATTGCTAGATCATATGTTAGGTCTATTTTTAATTTTTTGAGGAACCTCCATATTATTTTCCATTGTGGCTGAACCCAACTACTTTCTTTTTTCAAGTCACCAAAGGAAGATCTGTTTGCCATGTGGTATGTGCTTCTTATCTCATGAAAAAAAAAAAACATATACACATCCTTTCTTCCTGTCAAAGTGGAAGTAATGTTTCTTCCCCTACATAAATTCAACCCCTCTTCTGTATGTTTCATCCCCTTCTACTTGCTTAAATTTTAAGTAATTATGGTAGAGCCTTAGGATGGAAAACTCCATAAGTGATAAATATTCATTTGTAGAAAACTATAGATAAAGGGAATGTTCACAATACATTCTAAATTAAAAAAAAAAAAAAAAAAAAAAAAAAGGCTTTACATGAATATTTATTTGAATACCATTTAAAATTGATAAATAGCCCTGGCCGGTTTGGCTCAGCGGTTAGAGCGTCGGCCTGCGGTCCTGAGAGACCCGGGTTCGGTTCCCCCTAAGGGCATGTACCTCGGTTGCAGTTTGTCCCCGGCCCTGGCCGGTTGTGCGGGTGGCAGCCACTCGATGTGTTCCTTTCACATCGATGTTTCTCTCTCTCTCACTGTTCCTCTCTCTCCCTCCCACTCTACCTGACCAAAAAAAAGATGGAAAAATGTCCTCGGGTGAGGATTTAAAATTGATAAATAGATAAATGACAGATAGAGAGACAGACAGAAAAAGATTAAGAAACTGTGTACAGCCTGGCCAGTGTGGCTCAGTGGTTGAGCATCGACCCATGCAACAAGAGGTTGCCGGTTCAATTCCCAGTCATGGCACATGCCCAAGTTGTGGGCCTGATCCTCAGTGGGGGGCTTGCAGGAGGCAGTCAATCGATGTTCTCTCTCGATGTTTCAATCTCTCTCTCCCTCTCCTTTCCTCTTCCTCTAAAATCAATAAAGGAAAAAAAAACAGAAACTGTATACAGTTGATCCTTAAACAACATGGGTTTGAATTGCACAGGTTTAGTTATAAATGAGTTCTTTTCTCTTTTGCATTTCTAAATCACTTTTATTTTTCAATTATAGTTGACATACATTAATATATTAGTTTCAGATGTGCATCCCAGTGATTAGACATTACCTAACTTACTAAGTGATCATCCCAATAAATCTCAAACCCATCTGACATCATATATAGTTATTAGAATATTACTGACTATATTCCCTATACTATACTTTACATCCCCATGACTATTTTGTAACAACCAATTTGTACTTTTAAGTCCCTTCACATTTTTCACCTTTCCCCCAAACCTGCTCCCATCAGGCAACCATCAAAATATTCTCTGTATCTATGAGTCTGTTTCTGTTCTGCTTGTTCATTTATTTTGTTTTTTAGATTTAATTGTTAGTAGATATGTATTTATTGCCATTTTATTATTCATATATTTTATCTTTTTATCTTCTTCTTCTTAAAGATGACCCTTCAACATCTTATATAATACTGGTTTGGTGGTGATAAACTCCTTTATTTTTTCTTGTCTGGGAAGCTCCTTATCTGTCCTTCAATTTTAAATGACAGCTTTTCTGGGTAGAGTAATCTTAGTTATAGGTTCTTGCTTTTCATCACTTTGAGTATTTGTTGTCAATCCCTCTGGTCTGCAAAATTTCTGTTGGGAAATCGGCTGACTCTTCTGGGAGCTCCCTTGTACATAACTGCCTTTTTCTTGCTGCTTTTAAGATTCTCTCTTTGTCTTTAACCTTTTGCATTTTAATTATGTGTCTTGGTGTGGGCCTCTTTGGGTTCATCTTGTTTGGGACTCTCTATGCTTCCTGGACTTAAATATCTATTTCCTTTACCGGGTTAGGGAAGTTTTCTGTCATTATTTTTTCAAAAAGGTTTTCAATTTCTTGCTCTTGCTCTTCTCCTTCTGGCACCCCCATGATGCGAATGTTGGTACACTTGAGATTGTCCCAAAGGCTCCTTACATTATCCTCATTTTTTTAAAATTCTTTTTTCTTTTTTTCTGTTCTAATTGGGTGTTTTTTGCTTCCTTATATTCCAAATCCCTGATCTAATAATCCACTTAATCAACTCTACTGTTTATTCCCTGTATATTATTCCTCATATCAGTTAGTGTATCCTTCATTTGTGACTGGTCTGTTTTATGCTGTTGAGGTGTTCCTAAGTTCACTGAGCATCCTTATATCCAGTGTTTTGAACTCCTCCTCTAGTTGATTGCTTGTCTCTATTTTGTTTAGTTCTTTATCTGAAGTTTTGTTCTGTTCTTTCATTTGGGAGGTGTTTCTTTGTCACCTCCTGTTGGTAGACTCCCTCTGTTTCTTTCTACGTACTAGTGTTATCGAATCGTAAGAAGCTAGGAAAATTCCAGGACAAATAGAACAGGGAAACTGAAACAGACAGTTAAACAGCAGTTTGCAACCATCTAATAAATCCTATCTTCACCAAACCAAGGATGCTTTAGAGTAAATGGTTTGTACTTCTCCTTTCCAAACAGAACATAAATAGGTTAAATTACCCAACTCAGGGAGATAGATAACAGGAATCCAATTAGTGCCCATTTGCCAACCATACCCAAGGCAAAACAAATTAAGATAATAAATCTCATTTTGGTACATCAGCATGAAGCTGATGAATATTCTGTTGATCCTCCCCTAAGACCTCCCTTAAATTGCCAGCCTTCAAAACTCCTGAAAATGAAGGTCCCAGCATCTTCTCCCTCCAGGGAGCACCCCTGTGCCATTCCTTCCCCCCTCTCCTCTCTCCTTCCCCTACAGGCACATATCTCCTAAACTCCAAGGGACCCCAGGAGACTTGCAACCAGGGGAGCAATGGGCAGCAGCAGCTCATTATTAGTAGTTAAATTTTTGGAAAGCCAGAACTTTTATGCGAATTTTCGACTGTACTGATGTGAGGGTTGGGATGTTCAGCACCTCTAACCCCTGTGTTGCTCAAGGGTCAACTGTGTAGCACAGTGGTTATTCCTCAGTGGGTGAGTGGAGGTGATATGTATTTTCTAATTTGTGTCCACAGAGATGAATTACATTCATAAATTAATTTTTAAGTTAAAATTTTCAGGTAAGTCTATGTGGGAAAATGATACAAAGAAAAAATGAGTAGTACAGAGAAGTTATGTCTTAAGATTCAGTACATTTTGTAAAGGGGATCTGCCAATTAATCTCTGAGCTTTCTACAAGCTAGCACAGAGGAAACTCAATTAATTACTGATTCATAAGTTTCATAAGATAGCAACAGCTCAGTTTACTTTGTGTTGTATTAGTCCCATTTTTCCAATAGAGAAACAGAGGCATTAATGTGCCTGAAGTTCCATGGTTCATGTGTGGCAAAAATGAGAATGACACCCTATCCAAACACATTCATCTCTTCATTGTATGTGACTATTCAAAAGAGAGTTGAAAACAGAAAATATGGAGGAGGTGTCATTGAGTTTGACCAGAAGAGGGGCCAGAATTTCAGCTACGTGGGAAAGGAATAGAAAAGGAATCCCAAGCAGAAACAAAAACATGGCAGTAGAAAAGCAAGATCAGGGAATAATAAACAGAGTACCAGCTTATGTAAAATGTAAACACTACTTAACCCTTTGGCATAACACATTGCAATTTTTATTAAAATTTCACTAAAATCTGGTTGTAATTATGATTCAATATCACCAAAAACATTTTCAAAAGGGATAATAATAGTACCTACTTTGTAGGATTTTTTAAAAGATTAAATGATATAACATGTTAAACATTTAGCAGTTACCTGGCACAAGTAAGCATTCAATAAACATTAGTTGCTATTAGTATTTTAATTATGATGAAGTCAATACAGTTACTTTCAGGCACTCTCTAAATGCATCATTTAGAAAACATGTTTTTAAAAATCATGAAAGCTTTCTTTCTTTCCTCCCTCCCCTCCTTCTTTCTTCCTTCTTTGTTTCATTGTTTCCTTCCTTCCTTCCTTCCTTCCTTCCTTCCTTCCTTCCTTCCTTCCTTCCTTCCTTCCCTCCCTCCCTCCCTCCTTCCCTCTTTCCCTCCTTCCTTCCTTCCTTCCTTCCTTTTTTCCTTCCTTCCTTCCTTCCTTCCTTCCTTCCTTCCTTCCTTCCTTCCTTCCTTCCTCCTTCTTTCCTTTCCCATAAACTCAGGTCTCTATCCAGAGCCTTAGATTGAGAACATTATCCAAGAACACTTATTTGAATAACACAAAGGAATCCATTTGATGTGTATTATGACAACAAACAAAATGATACTTAAATATCCCCAAATCTGGAAGACATAAATTACACATCAGCTGTTTAAAGACCTAACTTTCTAGTTCCAGAGGCAGACCCAAAAACATGGGCTCCTTGTCCCTCTGATCAGTGGTTCTCAAAGTGTGATACTCCAACCAATAGCATCAACATTATGGAGACCTTTTTGGAAAAGCAAATTAGCCCTACCTCAGACCATTCGAATCAGAAATTCTGGGGGTGGAGCCCAGAAACCTAGGTTGGCTGAAGCCCTCCAGGGGATTCTGGTACATGCTAATGTCTGAGAATCACTGATCCCCATAAGTCAACTTTTACACAGAGACACTGAATGTGGGAAAAGCATAAACAAATTGTCATCACCCCCACATTCTCATGACCAAATGAGGGAGAGAGGAAAAGATCTTTAGCCAAGATGAAGCTATGGGTTATTTTTCTCTAGACACTGTAGGCAAGTGAAAGAGATAGGTGGGTGGAGGCATACATATAGCCAATAGGTCTTCAGGGAAATTGAGTCTGACCTTGCTCCAAGGCTGTCACTGGCAGCATGAATGAGGTATGTGCGCTATGCGTTCTGCTATTCCAGAGCGATGGTCATGGGACCTTTCCTCCCACTGGGCTAGCGGGATGCAGTCCTCTCGTTAATAGGGGCAGGCTGCCCAGTTCCAGCAAGGGAAGCCAGGCATTCAGGAAGTGGCTGCCAGGCAAAAGCAACTCTCTGAGTCCTTTAAAACAAATATCCAAAAGCCAATCACACACTAACATTTTAAACAGAACACTGGTATCCAAACTTAAACTGCTGTATTTAATCAACTTCCATCAGCCTGTTTCATATTGAAAGATTTCAAATACTTTGTGAAGCTGGCATCAAAGGTAGAAAGCCTGATTGTAATTGGTATTTACCTGGAGGGCGTTGGCCCTATCCGAAGCAACTGTCCTAGAGAATTCTCACAAAAACAAACTGAAGACTATAATTTTAAAATGTGCCCACAATCACAATGTCACAGAGTTAAAAAATTTGTTGGAAAAATATTAGTATAATCTATCAATTACAATATGGTCTCTCAAATCATTTTTAGGGCCATTCTATGTAATTTATTCTTGGAGCATCGTGTCATGATTAAACCTAAGATTAGGTTTTCTATTTAGTTAGAATATTCCTTCAGCCCTGGCTGATTTGGCTCAGCAGTCAGAGCATCAGCCCTGGGACCAAAGAGTCTTGAGTTCCATTCCGGTCAAGGGCATGTACCTCAGTTATGGTTCAGTCCCCAGCCCGGATCGGGGTCATGTGGGGGGGCAACCAATTGATGTGTCTCTCACATATCAATATTTCTCTCTCTCCCTCTCTCCCACTCTATCTGAAGATAAATGGAAATATATCCTTAGGGGAGGATTAAAAACAAAAAAGAATATTCCCTTAAATCTGGAGGGCAACAAGCAAATGATATGTACTTCTTCATTGGTAAATGACTAATACATAGAAACACCCTGAGAATAAGATGTTCTCACTACAGACACTGAGTAATGAACAAAAATGTCACAGTCTAACTCTCCATAAATAACACATTGACTTGATGTATTATATTCTTTTTCTATCTATGCAAATATTTTCCAGTTACATTCTATTAGCCAAGTAAAAAACATTTTTTTTTTTTTTATCCTCACCCGAGGACATTTTTCCATTTTTTGTTCAGGTAGAGTGGGAGGGAGAGAGAGGAACAGAGAGAGAGAGAGAAACATCGACGTGAAAGGGACACATCGAGTGGCTGCCACCCGCACAACCGACCAGGGCCGGGGACAAACTGCAACTGAGGTACAGGCCCTTAGCGGGAACCGAACCCGGGTCTCTCTGGACCACAGGCTGACTCTCTAACCGCTGAGCCAAACCGGCCAGGGCATAAAAAACATTTTTAAATTACTTCCTTAAAATGATGCCATCTTCTTTATTTCTTCTAAACCCTATATTTACTTTCAACCAAAGACATTTTTTTAAGTTTTAGCATTCTCTGGAGATAATGTTAGGAAAGGATTAGATAGTGGGGGGAAAAAAAGCAAATATATGGAAGTTGTTCTATTAAGAGGAGAAATGTCTATTTTTTTTTATATGTATATTGTTCTTATTTTATGAAAACGTTTCTGACTCACTCCAACAGCGGGAATTAAGTTTCTTAATAAACTCAGGGCTCTTTTGAGAATTTGCTTGTCTAATAATGGTACTTTGAAAGAAAATGTAATTCCCGTTCAACTGTCATAACAGATTCACTGCTTTTAAGGGATGATTTAGGTGTGATATGAAAACATTAAGATTTGAAATTCCCTCATTAGCCTTACTTTAAATATGATGGCTTGAAGTAATAACATACTGGGCTCTTTCATCTTTGGGTGAAAACTTTTCCACTATTTACTCCACATTTTTTAATAGTTCTTGTTGAGGGAAGAGCAGAGTAACCAAAAGATTAAATGTACCTCTTTAATTCCACATGCCTTCCCACCTCCAGGCCGCCATTCTGTCTCATCTGCCTAGAATTTAAGGAATGAGACGCTTCTGTTTGGCTATATGAATGATCTAATCTAAACTTTGTAAGAAGCCATTAGGAAGTTACTAGGAAATTGAAGTATAGGGATATTCAGAAACTCCAAAGCCTGCATGCTTTACCACCATACAAAATTACCAGAGACAGAGAAGGCTCAACCAATTTATATTCATGGAGTACACAGCTACCACTCCCAAACTATAGGATCTACTGCATGCATCCTACTTCCCAAAGACAGAGATTTTTCATAGTATTTCCCTTTTAATACTAGTCACGCAAAAGATGAAAAATCTTGCTTATTAGAGATTATTTACAGTTGTATCATTTAAGATTAGGTTTGGCTGAATGTGACAGAAATTCCCAAACAATGGTGGCTTAAATAAGATAGAAACTGTTTCTGTGTGATGCAACAGCCTGGAGGTAGGCAGCCCTGGGCTGGTGTAGCAGATTCTCTGAGCCGGAGACTCAAACGCCTCTACTTTAGTGCTATACCAGTCCCAAGTTTACTTGATGGTCCAAGATGGCTGCTGAAGCACCAGCAATTACATTTGAACTCCGGCCTGTGGAAGGAGAAAGTGGGGAAAGGGTATGTCTTCTCCTTTTAAATTGCCCAGAAGTTACACACATAAAACTTTGTTTGCATTAAATAGGCTGGCCAGCCCTAATCAGATAGTCGCCCCTGGCTATAACAGAGGAGGAAAAGTTCTCTTTATTCTGGTTGCCATGATGTCGGCTGAAACCTGATACTTATTGTTAAGGAAGACTAGGGCAGGGGTGGATTTGGAGACTTAATTCACAATCTCAGCTACAGGGGATGAAAATACATTCATGTTGAAAGGACAACTGTGTAAACTGAGAACTAGGGAGAACTGGAGAGCATGTGTAGCCAGATTGTTTAATTTTTTTAAAAAGAAGCCAGAAGGCCCCACCGGTGTGGTTCACTGGTTGAACATCGAACCATGCACCAACAGGTTGCCGGTTCGATTCCTCATCAGGGCACATGCCCAGGTTGTGGGCCAGATCCCCAGTGGGGGGCATGCAGGAGGTAACCAATCGATGTTTTCTCTCATTGATGTTTCCATCTCTTTCTCTCTCTCCCTCTCCTTTCCTCTCTCTAAAATCAATAAAGAAAAAAAAATTTTTAATAAAAAAGCCAAAAATCTGGATTTTTGTGTGGCATTTACTGATTTTTAAATATTTCCAGTTGATCACAATATTTTTTTTAAGTGTGGGCCAAATAAAACCCATCTGTGTCAACTTGCAGGCTGGCAGTTTGCATCCTTTGATCTAAAATAATTTCTATTTTAGATTTATTTTCCATTAAACAACAAATATTGATTGAGGAGTACAATGTGTAAGGGGCAATAAAGGACAAAAAGATACAATTTCATTGGATCAAGAAAGTCTCTGATGTAAGGAGACAGGGTTCATGACTAGAATTGAAAAAAGAGGTTGCTGTAACTGGTGTTTTTTTGTTTTTTTTTTTAATTTTGTATTGGTGTGGGTTCAGTGTCTTTACCTGATCCTCAACACTATATCTTATTTCCTTAGGTCTTTCCTCAATGCTTAATAGTTTCCACTTCTTTTTCAGCTCACCCAGGTGAATACCTCTGTTCCTAGAATTCTATTTCATAAGTGTATCATTTGCAAATATCACATATTCTCTTCCTTATTTTGTTGCCAATGTTCTATTCTACTGAAAAAATTTCTTTAAGCCTTTCTTTACATGTGCCAATCCTTATAAAGTTAATCATACACACACACACACACACACACACACACACCATACTTTATGTCTGAATTTGACCCATTGTCCTCAAAAGCATGTGACAGGGAAAAAATTATTAATATGTAAGTGTTGACAACACTTACTACTGCTCCTCTCAGAAGCAGAGAGCAGAGATTCTAGGTGAAGCCGCCAGAGCCGTTCAGTCCATCTCTCGGGAAAAGCAGTGAGTGTGGAGCACAGGCTAGTTTCCCTGGGGGACACGAGACATACAATCCTCCCACTGTCTTCTGGAGCTGTCATAACTGGCAGACTATAGTCCAGCTACATAATTTGCAGGCCCCTTGTTCCAAATTGTTAAGAATTTGAAGACAATGACGGCAGAGCATTACACTAGGCGTGGGGCGCTTCTGAGTGCAGGGTCCTATGTGACTGCACAGGTCTCAGGGCCGTGAAGCTGGCTGTGACTATAGTAATGGACCCACGGTCACCGTGACCAGGGAAATGGGCAGCAGGGAAACATGGCCCTGACACAGGCTGAGGGCTTTTTCAGATGCATTTTGAAGTGAGACAGACAGGGGAACAGTTTGCAGTATGAGATGAAAAAAAAAAGGAGGGGAAAGAATAATGGTTTTTGAGTATTTATTTGTTTAAGTCATGATCTATATGTCTCCCTTTATGTTGTTCAAGAAATACAAGTGAAGAAACAGTTATTGTGAAAGAATGTTTCAGTCTGTAGGACTCTGCTGCCATTGAGGGGCTGAAACATGGGGGGCACAACTATGAAACCATTTCACAGCTTGAGGTCGTGTCTCTGACTTGGCTGACACTTTTGGAGTAACGGTAGTTTGTCTGCATTTATGACCTGTGAGAAAAACGACACTATTCTGGACTGGCTGATTTCCTTCCTTCCTTTAACAAATGTGAAGTTCTTCATTATCTTTCAATAATAAGCTTCAGTGTTTTTACCTAACGATTGTTAAAATTAGGCAAACAAATGATTATTTGGTTAAGCAACCAAATAAGTATTTTCCCAATATAATTGCAAAGAAGGTCATAATGAATCTTACTTGTTCATATCTCCTACCCAGAAGCTATATTCAGGAGAGGATCTTCTTGACCTGTTCCCTTCACCTCCTGCATTACTCTTTAATCCACAGCTGACTTTCATCTTTACTGTTTTCACTAGACCTCCTAGAGCCCCAATGCCATGTTAACAAATGTTCCTATATCATAAATTTCCTCCCAGAAATTTCCTTTGACCTCCTCGCCTCGAGTAATATGTCGCTTTTCACCAAAAATATAGCTCATATTGAGTTCTAAATATTACTTTCATACTATCACTTTTTAATAGCCTTAGGGAAAAAAAATGTCTCCTTCTTTGAGATACATGACACCTACCATCCCTCGTTGTCATTGAAAACCACCTATTTCTGGTCCCTCCTCCCTGTGGAGGGGCCTCAGAATCCTCAACCCCCTTGTTCCCCCACCAAGCTTATCCTAAAAATGTCTAACCTTGAATCAATCTAACCATCCACCTCCTCTCCTACACCTCCAATGCTAGGCTACCGGAGAAAATCACACAAATATTCAGATTACTGTCACCAGAAACATATGGTCTCTACCTCATTTAGAATTCCAGTGCTATTTGTCAGTTCCTCATATGTGAATGTTCTCTCCAAATCTTCACCACATCTACTGAAAATACTTTTAAATTTCCTCATGACTCCTGTGCTGACATGGACCTCCTTTTTCTTGGAAATTAACCTTTCTTAGCCCATAGGAAAAAATATATATATTGCTCTTAGGGGTGGACTTTTTCCATCTCCTGCCTCATATTTACAAATAAGTCTATAAATGCATTCACCTTTTGGTAAATTGATTGCATTAATGGCCCAAATTAATGGCCTCCCTTTTCTATACCCTCTACCCTTCAATTTTGTAACCCTTCCCATTCTGACCCTGGGGTTTGCTATGAGACTTTCTTCTGTGAAGGCTTGGAAAAGCACTTGTGTGTCTCCACCTTCTTTTCTGGAACCCTACATGGCCTTGAAAAGAATCCCAGTCTAGGAGGATGAGGGCACATAGAGCAGAGCTGAATTGCCCTAGCCTAGGCCAGCCTGTCCCGCCAGCCTCCAGTCAATCCCTCAGCTGACCACAGATCTATGAACAGGCCCTAAGACAAGATTTGCTAAATCTGATCCAGCACAACTGTTTGACCAAATCTCTGGGCACCAAGGTCCAGTCAAGTAGACCCACGAAATTAACCATCACAATTTGCTGTATTCATTTTTTGTACCCATTAAGTATTCACCCTGTTCAGTTATCATATTATTAATATACTCAAGGTATTGATACTGTCAAACAGTCCTTTCTTCTTTGTCCTTATGTTTCATTTATAGCCTTTTTGCCTAGATTGCTTCCTAAGTCTCTGACTGCTGCTTTTCAGTTTTCTATTTTTTTATTAATTTATTTTTGTTACAAATATTTCTCCTTTTTCCCCCACTGACACCCTCCTCTCAACCACCATTGTTGTCTATGTCCATTGGTTATGCATATGTGCATATAAGTTCTTTGGTTTATCTCTTCCCTCCCTCCCACCCCCTTCCTCTGAGGTTTGTCAGTCTGATCTCTACTTCTATGTCTCTGGGTCTATTTCATTCATCAGCTTATTTTGTTCATTATATTCCACAAATAAGTGAGATCATGTGATATTTGTCTTTCTCTAATCGGCTTATTTCACTTAGCATAATACTCTCCAGGTCCCTCCATATCATCTCAAAGTCAGTTTTCTTTATGGCAAGGCTTCCTTTGCCTGCTTCTTCTTCTTCTTCTTTTTTCTTTTTTGTGGTACGTGCCTCTAGCAGGAACCGAACCCAGGACTCTCTGGTCCGCAGGCCAATGCTCTAACTGCTGAGCCAAACTGACCAGGGCCTTTGCCTGCTTCTTAAAAGATCCTTAGGGTTGTGCTTCCTAGACTACCTGGATCCTCTTTGGTACTAGTAGCTTTAACTACCAAATCTGTATCTTCCACTTAGCCTTCTATGCTGAGTTTCATACATTCATTCATCTATTACTAAAATGAGATATATTTTATTAAGTATTAAATACTATGAGGGTTTATGGCAGTGGTTCTCAACCTTCCTAATGCTGTGATTCTTTAATACGGTTCCTCATGTTATGGTGCCCCCAACCATAAAATTATTTTCATTGCTACTTCATAACTGTAACTTTGCTACTGTTATGCATCGCCATCAGAAATATGTGTCTTCCGATGGTCTTAGGTGACCCCTGTAAAAGGGTCGTTTGACCCCAAAGGGGTCGCGACCCACAGGTTGAGAACCGCTGGTTTATGGTAACATCTAAAGTGGCCCCCAAGACCCTCCTGCCTCCTGTTATTCGCACCGTTGTTTTACCCTCCTCTTGAGTGTGAGCTTCTAATGAACAGAATACAGCAGAAGTAATGAGATGCCACTTCAGAAATTAGGTTACAAAAAGACTCTGTCTTTTGTTATGTTCACCTTTTGTTGTTCTTTCTTGGTGCTATCTCATTTTGTCTTTCTTAGAAACCTCGCTCTGGGGGAAGCAAGCTGATAAGTTACGAGGAAAGCCTTATGGAGAGACTCATGTATGAGAAACTTGTGTCTCCAGTCAACAGTCAGCAAGGCCCTCAGGCGTGCACCAGTCATAGGAATGAGTTTGAGAGCAGATCTTCTCCCAATTGAGTCTTGAATTGACTGACGCTCTGGTAGATACTGTTATTGCAGCCTTGTAAAGACTGAGTCAGAGGTACTCAGTTACAATGCACCTAGATTTTTGACCCACAGAAATAATGAGGAAATAGATATTTGTGTTTTTAAGCTGCTAAACTTGGGGTAATTTGTTTTACAGCAATAGATAATTAATACAGGGTTACCCAGGATCCAATGCCATATAAGAACCAGCCCCTGAACTTAATAATCCTTCAGACTATTAGGGATGACAGAAAAGTAGCCATGATTGCAGTACAGTATGATGGGTGTTACAGAACATACATAGCGAGTGAGGGAGGCACAGAGAGAAGAGCATTTCAATCATACTTGAAGACTGAAGGATTCACCCAGCAGATTTTATTTTGTCATTGAAAATGAGGAGAAAAGATGGTGGAATACTTGAGGAGAAAACGAATTTTTAGAACCTCTCCTGGAAAGAATAGTTGAAAGAAACAAAGAATGGTATCTAGGCAGTGTGGATTTGGGTTTGGAGATAATGGAATTATAGGATCTCCTGTTAAAGTTGGGGTTCATTTTTCAAATGCTCTTAGCAATATGGATCTAATAGAGAAGTTGATGGTTGAGTTTTGGATTCAGAGACGATGAAGCAGAAAAGCAAAGGACCAAGGAAAAAAGAACTGAGAAAAAGAGCAAGACAATTCTTACAATTCTGGTTCATGGAATTTAGGTTAAATAGGAAAAGGAAAACAAAGCTGCTCAGAGTTTGGGGAAAATGCAATTAATTCTGATCTCCCACCAATCACTAGGGCCAACTGAGTCTTTGTTATGCTATGTAACTGCCATGTTTGCTTTAAGCCTAGGTCATGTACTCCATTCCTAAATTGGAGGAGACTTCCAGTCAAGGGTGGGAAAGAAATGGTTACCCAGAAGGAAATCCAGATATGCTACTGTGATGTGAATGGATGCTTGAAAAGAGACTGCTAATTCCCTATAACAGTCTCCATTCCTTCTAGAGTAAAGAACCCCTAATTTTTAAGGGGTAGAATAACAACTGCATTTCCTAGTTGCCCATAGTGAGGGATGGCCTTGTAACTAATAAGCTGATCAAAGGGATGTGGTCAGAAGTAGTGTGTGCAGCTTCTGGACTGTGCCCTTCAAGGGAAGGAGATATCATCCAACTATTCCTTTTCTGCCAGCTGGAATGAGTTGTGGTTGTGAGCTGACTTGGGCCATGAGGAAGAGATTACATCCTAGGATAGCGGAACAACAGAAGGAACCTGCAATTCCTGGGTGCTCTCATAGAGGCTTTATGATACTACATGAGGGATAATTAAACTATATATTTTAAGCTGCTTTTAATGTAGTTCTGTGTTTTAAGCAGCTGGACCTATATTTCAACTAATTCAGATGTTCAGTGAAAAAGATAAGGTAAGAATATAAATTACCATAGCATAAGACAGAAAGTAGTAAGCAATAAGCAAAGGCGGGGGTTAAAATTGGGATACTGAAAAGAATCACCTCAAGCCAGGTTGTGAGCTTTCTAAAGAGGCTGAAGTTTCTGCTCAGTAATAGACCCCAGACTATCCCTAGGTGGTGGAATGTGGGCCAGGGAATGTGCCTCCACAGCTCATTCTTCCAGCAGTGCTTCTAGAAAGCAACAGTGATGGAAGCATGATAATGACAATTGGTCGGTGCATCGAACACCCAAGGAACACTGGGACCTTGGTAGACTCTTAAATTAGTTGTGGTTTGGATTGATGCTTCTTGAAAATAATCATAAAAATTTAAAATTTTAGGGGTAGAAGAAATCTTAGCTACTAGAAAAATCTTGTGCTCCAGTGCATTTTTAAAAATTCCAGAGATGCTAAGTAAGTTTTGCACATAGACAATGGAACCCAGGGCTCCCAGCCCAGTGAAGGCTGAGGGTTTGTACTTTATCCCTGTGAAGTGTATCTTTCTCCAGCAAAATTTTAACCTCAAGTTGCTATTTGCAATGTCCCCTTTTATTTTTCCACAAACATACCTTGCATTGGCATAGCACTTTAGCTTTCTGAATATTTTCACTTATTTTCTCATTTGATCCTGACAATAATTGTATGCAGTGAGGATTAAGTAACATTCCTATTTTACTGATAAGGAAATTGAAGTCTTCAAGTGACTTTACCATAATGAAGAGCTAGTAATTGGATGGAATTGAGTATGATGCTCTTTACCAAGTATCCACTTATTTCCGTCATTTTTCCAGCCTTTCTGACTCTTTATTGAGAAAAAATTGGCAAAAGTAGGTTTATAGTTGTGACTACGCACTTGTTAATTCTTGTATTATTATTGATTAATTATCGTAATATTTTCCAAATGAACAACTGTAAACCTAATGTTACCAACTCCACTAATGTGTGGCTCATGATGAAATTGGAGTAAACTTCAAACAAATTATTCAGCGTCTTTTTTTTAATCTAGAACTGCATTTTCCAGTAGGTAGCCCCTAACCACCTATGGCTATTTCGATTTAAATTAATGAAAATTAAATAAAATTAAACGCACAGTCCTCAATCACACCACTCACATTTCAAGTGCTCAGGGTCACACACGGCCAGTAGCTACTGCGTTGGACCGCACTGTACAGAACATTTCCTTCCCATCAGCAAGTTCTACTGGACACCTAGAGAGATGCATGAGAAACGTCTCCCTTCCATCAATCCTGTCTTGTCCTCAGTCTGGGTACAATCCAAGCGGTTCCCAATCACTACCGCTTCCTAAAGGACATTTTGAAAGTGGTAACGCCAACAGAAACCGTCTGGCCTGCTCCTGCTAAGAAGGTAACCTAGTAATAGACGTCCCAGATGCCTCCACAAAACTCAGCTCAGCAAGTGGGCGGCGAAAAGGCAGCCAAGCCCCCAACGCGGCAGCGGAGAGAAGCAAATGGGCGGGGCCGGGCGCAGTCACGAGGCCGGGGGCGGGGCCGCCCGCGGCTGGGCGGGGCCAAGAGGGGCGGGCCTGGGAGCCGGCGGCCAGCGCGCCAGCCCGGCCGTGCGTGCTCACGTGACAGGTCCGCGAGGCCCCGGCTCGCGCAGTCGTCTGGGTGAGCGAAGATGGCGGCGGAGAGGGAGCCTCCTCCGCTGGGGGACGGGAAACCTAGCGACTTTGAGGAGCAGGAGGATGGAGAGGACCTTTTCACTAGCACTGTCTCCACCCTGGAGGTGAGACCGCGTCACCGTGGGTGCTGCGTTCCGCCGCTTCTCTCACCTTTAGGTGCCTTTTCCCTGCCCCGACTTGTCCCTCCCCACCCCCCCGGGGATGCAAGGACCTGGTGGGGACGACACCTGTGACGCGGGCCCCACCTCGGGCACCTGTCAGTGGGCTGGAGTTGGCCTGGGCGGTTAGGCCTTCTCAGACCAGCGGACGGGTCCGGGGGTCTGACCTGATCCCCAGAAGGGCAGGGACTGGACTGAGCATCGCGGCGCCCTTTTCCTGTTCAGCTGGCCGTCCTAGATGTCACTTGCACCTCTTGTTCCAGAGCAGAGAAGGGCTTCCCTGGAGTCCCAGTAAACCTCACCGCTCTCCCCGGCGACCTCCGCAGCCCGTTTGGAAAGGTGCTTGTGTTCCCCTTCCCCAGGGACGGTGTGCCCCCGAAAGGGGAGAGCAGTGAAGTGAGCGCTGAGTGACCCAGCCTCCCCGGGGAGCGTGTGGATGCACTTTCCCCAGTCATGGTCTTTCAAGAACTCCTAGTTCCTCTTGGTGCCTGTTTTCCGAACTATTAAGTAGGCAAATGCATTTGACTTGTTTTGTCTTCTTTAGTTCCAAGGTGTTTTTTGTTTGTTTGTTTTGTTTTTAAGGATCGTAGCGTTTATGAACTCTAAAGTTGAAGGGAAGGGATTAGTAGTCCAGGAAACTTTTGTTTTTTTAAGTTACCAGGAGAGAAATAAAAACAGGTTTCACTCCCTTTTCTTCTTTTCTCGCATGGTCAGCGATCTATGAAACTGAGTGTTCCTGTTTTTGTCAAAGGAAACACCCTCTATGAACTTAACTGTATTGGGTCTCCTATATCCAGTTCATGTTTTAATTGCTTTGCATTTGAGGAGAGTACACGCACCTCATAGCCCACTTTTAAGTGTGCCTATGCGTATTAAAATGTAGCCAAATTTTCCAGAGAACTGTTTACCTCGGGCTGTACTTTCTTATAAACTGTTCTAGTAAGCTTTCTTGGCTTGTTCAACTCTGCACAAAATCAACTGGAAATTAATGTAAAATATCTATTATCTGAAATTCAGTTACCTGACATTGGAACTTCTGGAAATGGTTTCAGCACTGACCACATTCTGCTAATTGTATTTGCAGGTGCTGGACAGACCTTAACTCCCCTCAGATTATGTGCTTCTTGGGGCTATGGATATGGATAGTGCCTTGATCATCTAACTGTTCCTCACAAAATCTTTTTTTTTTTTTTTAATTAATTTATTTTTGTTACAGATGTTCCTCCGGCCTACCCCCAAGCATTGTTGTCTATGTCCATTGGTTACGCACACATGCTCACAACATCTTGAATACTCGGCAGTTAGTAAATATTTGCTGGATTGCCAAAACTATCATCTAAAAACTAGTAAAAATGATCTTGCAAAACAAATTACCTTTTGGGGTTAATATCCTTTTAGCCCTTTATACATATTATACAGCTTCCTTAATATGTATTGAAAGTTAATGGCTATGTGGGATCCTAAGAATTGTATTCCCTTTGAGGGCAGTGAAGGTTTTCCACTAGCAAGGATCTCTGACCTAGGGTAAACTAGAATACTGTGAACACTAATCATCTCATTTAATTGATGTCTTTTAGAGGTGAGTAATAGGAATTATAATCCGTGTTTCCATTTGAATGGGACTTTTAAATAAGCATTTGACCTTTTTTCCAGTAAACGTCTACAGAAGTTTGAGTATGAATAAATTTATCTTGGTTAATGCACTGTGAAAGTTGTAAATAAAGTTGGTTTTGATTATTCATCTAAATTCCTTATTTCATAGACTGATTCATGTTATTAACTGTAAGGTAGTATAACTATGAGATTTATAAATTCAATTTTATTTTATTTTATTTTTTTGCTTTTCAAACTATTTGGAGATCTTAGTGTACCAAATATCTCTAAAGGGATGTTCTTTCAGTACTCCATTTTTCTTTTTAACAGTTCTTATCATACTTCACTATGCAGGAGAAACCACAGTGTAATTGTTTAAAATGCAGATGCCTTTGCCTCACTGGAATTTGCATGTTTAATAAGTGCTCTAGGTCCATGCAAATAAAAAGGAGAGAAGGAAATTGATGCAATAGCAGATTAAAAGATAGACATTTTAGGATTTATAATCATTTTCAGGTGATTTTTAGGAGAAGAAATTGTGAGTTTATTTCACGTGGGAATAAGATAGTACCAATGACAGTAACATGAGATAGCTAGAAATGCTTTATGGGCTAGAGATGTAGATTTGAATGATAACACTAAACCAGACTCTATGTGAAAATATGGTCCCTGCCCTCAGGGAATGTATGAATCCACAGGAGTCAATATAATAAACATAGCTGTGTGACCAAAACCCTGCAATACCAATACCGGGTGATACATGTGTAAGTGAAACATGCATATAGTATGGAAATAATGTAGAAGAATGGAGTGATTTAATTGCATAGATCTTTTAGCACCCTGAAAGTGGGCGACATTAAGAGTAAGTAGAGACTTTTTTTAATCCTCACTCAAGGATATGCTTATTGAATTTTTTAGAGAGAGGGGAAGGAAAGAGTGGTCAGTTGCCTCCTTTAGACCCGGGGAGGCGGGGGGGGGGGGGGGGGGGGGGCAAACCCACAACCTAAGTATGTGCCCTGACCAGACTCCAACCCACAACCTTTTGATGTAGGGGAAGACTCTCCAATCAACTGAGCCATACCGGCCAGGGCAGTGGAGACTTGATAATGAGGAACTAAAGTTTAATGTCTGTTGTCCCGGAGCAACAGGGTGGTAACAGTGTGTAATTTGTTTTCTTAATTCTGTTTTGTAATTTTAGCTAGGCCTTCAACTTTAAATGTATTATTTTTTGAAAATTTCATTATGAATTATGTATGATTCAGAGAAAATACATTTTATGACCAGGTATTTAAAGGCAACAGCATGGAAAATTACTAGAAGGAGATTTATGAAAAGGTACAGTTCTAGTTGACCACTTTCCCTTGAAACCATTAAATTTAAGGATTTTAGAATAAATTATTTTTTAGTACGTATAAAAATATTCTCCGGGGGGGGGGGAGGAGAAACATCTGTAACAAAAATAAATTAATAAAAATTTTAAAAAATGTTATTCTCTGAAGTTGCAGAGATGGTCAATTTTTTTTGCAGACTTTCTTCTTAAAAAGATAAAATTATTCTTTAATGCGTACTTTCCTATGAAATTGAACTCTCGTGTTTTCCCCCCTGTGATTATAGTTTTTAGCTGATACGACATTTACTTTTATTTAGTAAAGTTCACTATCACCTCAGTCAAGATATAGAACACATCCATCACCCCCCAAAAATTCTCTCATGTAGTTAACCTCTTCCATTCCTAGTCTCTGGTAGCCACTGATCTGTTTTCTGCCTATAGTTTTGTCTTTTCTAGAATGTCTCATAAATGGAATGAAACTTTTTAAGTCTAGCTTCTTTAACTTAGCATAAAACATCTGAGGTATATCGATGCTATTGCATGTACCAATAGTTCATTTATTTTTATTGCTGAATTTGTTGTATGTATCATAGTTTATTGTTAAAGGACATTTCTCTTATTTCCAGTTTTTTGGCATTAATGAGTAAAGTCAATATAAAGATTTATGTACAGGTTTTTGAATGAACATAGTTTTTCTTTCTTTTGTGTAAATACTTAGAGGTAGGATTATGGGTTGTATAGTTAATGTATGTTTAACTTTGTTTTTTTTTTCTTTATTATTTCAGAGAGAGAGGAAGGAGGAGAGAGATAGAAACATCAATGAGAGAGAGAACATCGATTGACCGCCTCCTGCATGCCCCTCACTGGGGATTTAGCCCACAACCTGGGCATATGCCCTGACTGGGAACCAGTGACCTCTTGGTGCATGGGTTGACTGAGCCATACTAGCTGGGTTATATATTTAACTTTGTAAGAAACTGCTAAACTTTCTCCCAGAAAGGTTCAAAGGAAGTAAGGTACAGAGAGATGAAGTCATTTTCTTTTAGTCCCATGAGTTAATGACTATAGTATAATATAAGTTGAGACCATATTCAGTAGGATGTTGTAAGAATCAATTATCTGTGGGTTCATTAAAACAAATGCATGATGCTTCAAGAAAAAAGCATATTATTATATTTCCTTGTATCATAAAAGTTATTTTCATATCAAGTTTTATCCCTAGTCAGAGAGTCATGCTTTGCATATATTATTGAGTGTCTGAATCCTGAAGGCTAGCATTCATTCTCTGAAATCTTACAAAATTTTGAAAGATTCTAAGAGAGGCAGAAAGAAAACTGCCAAATTGTTTTTTCAAACAGCTGTATCATTTTGCATTCCCATCAATAATGAATGAAAATTCCAGTTGTTCTACATCCTTTTTAGCACTTGTTAGTGTAATTTTTATTTTAGGCAATGGTGAACTTAAGGCTAACTTATACTGGCTCAAAAAATGATTGTTCAATTTTTAGGAATTTTGTAAACTGATTAGTTAATACAGCCATTGTTAAAAATTAAATTATATAAATTTATAATGAAATTATATTTAAAACAGGTAATAAATGTTTTAAACTTGTCACTTCCTAGTTCCTTTACTACCTTTTACTGTTTTCTATGCGTTTGAGGTTATATATCTATTGTATCTGTCTGAATGGTGGAAAGTACATATTTTCACAACTTAATCTTATGAGGGGTAATCAGCCACAGCGGGCATCTTTACCCCACAGAAATCTGCGAAAGCTAAGGGTCTTCTCTCCATAAGACCTGGTTGCTAAGTATTTACTAGCACACACTGATTTTTAGCCATTCTAATAGGTGTGTGGAGTTCTCTCATTGTGGTTTTAATGTATGTTTTCTAATGATTAATGATGTTGAATATATTTCCATGTACATAGTCACCCTCTGAAAATTATTTTTGGTGAAATATCTTTTCACATATTTTGCACATTTTAAAAATTGTGTTTCCTTACTGAGATTTTAGAATTCTTCATATATTCTAAATACAAATCCTTTGGCAGATATTTTTCCCAGTCTGTAACTTGTCTTTTTATGCTATTAACAGTATCTTTCACAGAACAAAAGTTTGTTATTTTGATGAAGTCCAAGTTTATCCTTTATTTTTTATTGATAGTACTTTATGTCACATATAAAAATCCTTTGCTAATGTTAATCAAAGGTCACAAAGGTTTTGCTTATGTTTTCTTCTAGAAGTTTTATAGTTTTAGCTTTTACACTTAGGCCTGGGATTCATTTTGAGTTAATTTTTGTATGAGTTGAGGTTCATTATTTTTGCTTATAGATATGCACTTGTTCCACCACCATTTATTGAGAGATAATCATGTTGTTAAGGTTTGTTTTACAACTCAGAATATATTCTGTTAATTGTGTGTGCACTTGAAAAAAATATGTAAACTGATGTTGGATGGAATGTTCTATAAATGTTTGGTCAAGTTGGTTCGTAGTATTTTTCAATACACACAGCAACATTGTTGAATCTCAGGTGCTTTGTGCTAAGATGAAGAAGTTCTTAGACTCAGAGTTTCTCCATTGGGTTGTCTTTGCATCTTTGTCAAAAATCAGTTGAGCATGTATGTGTGGGTCTATTTCTGATCTCTATCCTCTTCATTGATCTGACTGTCCTTTTGCCAGTTTTATGCTACCTTGATTACTGTAATCAACTCTTGAAATCAGGTATTGTGATCCACTTTGTTACTTTCAAAATTGTTTTGACTATTACAGTTCTTTTACCTTTCCATATAATTTTATAATCATTTTATTGATTTCTACCATAGATTAATTTGGGGGATTAACATTAACAATATCGAACCTTTAAGCCATAAGTATATTATTTCTTTCCATTTATTTAGATCTTATTTGATTTTTTTTCATCAGTGTTAATAGTTTTCTACATATAGATCTATCATATTTTGTTAGTTTATACCTAAGTATTTCGTGGGCTTATGGTATGTTTATTTCTTTTTCCATTTGCTCATTGTGGCATATTGACCCCATATCCTGCATCTATGCTAAACACTCATTAGTTCTAGTTGTTTTTTTGTAGAGTGCTTGGGATTTTTTTTATTTATTTATTTATTTATTTATTTATTTATGTTTTGTTAATCCTCACCCTAGGATATTTTTTTCATTGCTTTTTAAGGTAGAGTGGAAGGAGGGAGGAAGAGAGAGAAAGAAAACATCGGTGTGAGAGAGACACATATATTGGTTGTTGTCTCCCACATGACCCTGACTGCGGGGTTGCGGATCAAACCTGCAACCCAGGTATACAACTTGAACGGGAATCAAATCCATGACCCTTCGGTTCACAGGCCAACACTAACCACTGAGCAAACCAGCTAGGGCTCCTTGGATTTTCTATGTAGATAATTGTGTTGTCTCTGATTAGAGCTTGCCTTCTTTCCTTCCTTTTTTCTTCCCAATTTTTATGCCTTTAAAAAAAAAAAACTTACATTAATGCACTAGCTAGGGCCACCAGTATTATATTAAATAAAAACATTGAGAGTGGATAGTCTTTCCCCTTTCATGGTTGTAGGAGGAAAATATCAGTTCCTTTTGCCTACAGATAAATATGAAGTTATCTGTAAGGTTTTCAGAAAACTAGGAAATTAAGGGAACTCAACCTGATGAAGGTCACCATTTATAGTTCAGTCAGAGTTAATTTTGTATATCTACAAATAAAATGCAAAGCCTTGTAACCTTATAGGTCCATTTACCTCCCTTCTTGTATGTTTCAGTTTGCAACATAACTAGTAATAGCCAAGATATGGAATTACCTGTATGCCCATCAATAGATGAATGTATAAAGAAGATGTAATACACACACACACACACAGAAATATTATTATGTGATTAAAAAGAATGAAATCTTCCCATTTGTGACAACATGGATGGATCTACAGGATAATCATGCTAAGTGTAAAAAGTCAGACAGAGAAAGGCAAATACTGTGTGATCTCACTTATACATGGAATCGAAAAACAAAATAAATGAGTAAACAAAAGAAAACAGAAACAGTCCTATAGATACAGAGAAGCTAATGGTTGCCAAAGGAGAGGGAGTAGGGGATGAGAATTTTTAAAAATGGGATTATGGTTATGGTAAATGTAAATGGCTCTAGACAGTCCCCAAATCCTGTATCTCAAGTAAAATCTTTTTAAACATTACAAATATATCTCAGAATTATGTGCCTGTCATGTATTATATTGAAACATAACATCAGTGGGGAAAACATAAAACTCCAAGAGAACATCTACTATGGCCAACTGAACCGGGAAAAGAAAACCCAGTAGTCTGAATAATAGGTAACAGAAATCCTTGCTAGTATTTTTCTCTCCCTTCTTTTACTGCTTTTCTGCAAGGATTGCCCAAACTAAGCAAAAGTGTGACAATGCAGGCAGCTAAAACTCTGAGAGAAGCCTATGTTTCTCTGGGAAACAGCCTTGGAAAAAAGGTGTCTCTTTCCCAAACAAAGACCAGGTTTGCTTATTGTTTAGTATAATAATGTCTTTTCTGGAGCAAAGAATAGGCACATGTATTGCCTTTTATAAATGATTTGGGTTCCCTAAGTTCGGGTTCCTCAGCTGTGACACAAAACTAAAGCAGTGCAGCGTTGGCCTGGGCCCCTTCATGTCACTATCCTGGCAAGTGAGGGGCAAGGGATATTGTCACAAACATGATACTCATGCTGCTTGCTTTGCTTTGACTAACAAAGTCTTCTGCTGATTGTTCATTATTGGTGTATAGAAACACTACAGATTTCTGTGTATTCTATATCCTGCAACTTGACTGAAGTAATTTATTCTAGTAGTTTTTTGGTGGAGTCTAGGGTTTTCTGTATATAGCATCATGTCATCTTCAAATAATGAGAGTTTCACGTCTTTCCAATTTCAGTGCCTTTTAGTTCTTTGTCTTGTCTGAATGCTGTGGCTAGGAATTTCAATACCATGTAGAATAGAAATGGTGAGAGTGAGCATTCTTGTCTTGTTCCCGATCTTAGAGGAAAGGCTTTCAGCTTTTTGCCATTGAGTATGATACTAGCTATGAGGGTGTCATATATGGACGTTATTATGTTTAGATATGTTTCTTCTATACCAACTTTGTTGAGAGTTTATATCATAAAAGGATGTTGAATTTTGTTACGCTTTTTCTTCATCTGTTGAGATGATCATGTGGTATTTATCCTTTATTTTGTTAATGTGATGTATTACATTAGTGGATTTACAGATGTTGGGCCTTCCTTGAATCCCTGAGATGAAGCCCATGTGATCATACGTATAATCCTTTTAATGTCTTGTTGAATCCAGTTTAATATTTTGTTGAGAATTTTTGCACCTGTGTTCACCAAGGATATTGGCTTGTAATTTTCTTTTTTTGTAAGGTCTTTATCTGATTTTGATATTAGGGTGAAGATGGCATTGTAGAATGAGTTTGGAAGCATTCCTTCTGTAAATTTTTGAAATAGTTTAAGAAAGATATGTATTTTTATTTGAATGTTTGGTAGACTTCACCCGTGAAGCCATCTGGTGGTCCTGGACTTTTATTTGTTGGACGTTTTTAAATTACTGTCTCAATTTCATTGCTGAGTTTTGTATTTCTTCCTCGTTCAGTCTTGGTATACTTCTAGAAATTACCCATTTCTTCCAGGTTGTTGAATTTGTTGGCATATAATTGTTCATGGTATTCTTTACTGATTTTTAAGTATTTCTATGGTGTTGGTTATAAGTTCTCTTTTTTCATTTATGATTTTATGTATTTGGAAACTTTTTTTTTTTTTATGAGTTTGACTACAGGTTTGTATTATGTATCCTTTCAAAGAATCAGCCCTTAGTTTTATTGATCCTTTGTACTATTTAAAAATTTTTAATTTTGTTTATTTCTGCTACACTCTTTTTTTCCTCCAATTTTTATTAATTTATTTTTGTTACAGATGTTTCTCCTTTTTCCCCCTAGACACCCTCCTCCCCATCCCTCCCCACCCCCACCCCCACCCCCTAGCATTGTTGTCTATGTCCATTGGTTATGCATACATGCATATAAGTTCTTTAGTTCATCTCATCCATCCCCCCACCCCCCTACTCTGAGGTTTGTCAGTCTGAACCATACTCCTTTCTTTCTTTTTATTTTTTTATCCTCACCCGAGGACATTTTTTCCATTTTTTGTTCAGATAGAGTGTGGGAGGGGGAGGGAGGGGGGGGGAGAAACATCGACGTGAAAGGGACACGTCGAGTGGTTGCCACCCACACAACCCAACCAGGGCCGGGGACAAACTGCAACCGAAGTACATGCCCTTAGCGGGAACCGAACCCGGGTCTCTCAGGACCGCAGGCCCACGCTCTAACTGCTGAGCCAAACCGGCCAGGGCTGAACCATACTCCTTTCTATGTCTCTGGGTCTATTGTGTTCATCAGCCCACCTTGTTCATTATATTCCACAAATAAGTGAGATCATGTACTATTTGTCTTTCTCTGATTGGCTTGTTTTGCTTAGGATAATACTCACAAGGTCCCTCCATGTTGTCTCAAAAGATAAGAGATCTTTCTTTCTTACAGCTATATAGTACTCCATTGTGTATATGTGCCACAGCTTTTTTATCCACTCATCTATTGATGGACACTTGGGCTGTTTCCAGATCTTAGCACTTGTAAATAGTGCTGCTATGAACACAGGGGTACACATATTCTTTCCGATTGGTCTTTCAGGCTTTTTATGATATATTTTTAGAAGCGGGATCACTGGATCACATGGCAATTCAATTTTTAATTTTTTGAGGTAACACCATACTGTTTTCCATAGTGGCTGCACCAGTCCTTATTCCCACCAGCAATGTACTAGAGTCCCCTTTTCTCCACACCCTCGCCAGCACTTGTTGTTTGATGATTTGTTGATGGCGGCCATTCTGGCAGGTGTGAGGTGATACATCATAGTTGTTTTAATTTGCATCTCTCTGTTGAGTAGTGACGTTGTCTGCTACACTCTTTATTATTTCCTTCCTTCTGTGTACTTTTGGGTTTGTTTGTTCCTTTTCTAGTTCCTTTAGGAGTAGAGTTAGATTGTTTATTTGGGATTTTTCTTGTTTCTTGAGGTAGGCCTGTATTGCTATGAACTGCATCGCATAAATTTTGAAAAGTTATATTTTCAGCCCAGCCGGTGTGGCTCAGTGGATTTAGCGTCGTCCCATGGACTGAGAGGTCCTAGTTGGATTCCTAGTCAGGGCACATGGTAGGGTTGGGAGCTCAATTCCCAGTAGGGGGCGAGCAGGAGGTAGCTGATCCATGTTTCTCTCTTATATCCATGTTTCTCTCTCTCTCTCTCTTCCTTTCTCTAAACAATCAATAAAAACATTTTCTTTAGAAGTTATATTTTCATTTTCATTTGTTTCAAGGTAGTCTTTTAAATTTATTTCCTGTTTGATTTTCTCTTTGATCTTTTGGTGGTTTAGTAGCATGGTGTTTAGTCGCTACATATTTGTGGGGTTTTTTTTCCAGTTTTCTTCCTGTAATTGATTTCTAGTTTCATGCCATTGTGGTTGGAAAAGATGCTTGATATTTCAGTCTTTCTCAGTTTATTGAAGCTTGTTTTGTTCTATGTGTATTTGGGGGGGTGGGTATATTCTGCAGGTTGGGGGTTAAATGTTCTGTTAAGTTCTGTCTTATCTAATGTGATGTTTAAGGACATTATTTCCTTATCAATTTTCTATCTGAATGATCATTGATGTGAGTGTGGTATTAAAATCCCTTGCTATTGTATTACTATGGATTTCTCCCTTTATGTCCATTAACAGTTGCTTTATATATTTTCTCTTGGGGTTTTAGATGCTAGTTATTTCATCACTGCTGCTGTCTTGCAGTTAGCAACTACTTCTGGCCTCAGGGCAGGGCCAGGAGACACAATGGAGATGTGGGGGGGATTTTCTATCTATTGATGTTATAGCCAGAAAGACAGTGTTTCTTGGAGTCATTGCTGCATATATCTAGTGTAGTTCTGCCATTGGCACCAGACTCAGGAAAAGCTGGGAGAGAAAAGAAGAAAAAAATTGTAAAAGTCACCCTTGTAAGGATAATTTTTTACATTTTTGGCTCCATCCTCAATCTCCCTGCTATTACTTACCTTCAGTTTATTGTTTTTTGTATTCCATCTGGGGTTTTAGTGTTAATCAGTGGGAGAAAGAGGCTCTAGTGGGCTACTTTAATCTCGGTTGGGATTTAAAGCACTACTATTTTTTTTCTAATATATCTTTTTTAATTTTTATAGAATTTATTGGGAAACATTGATTAATAATATTATGTAGGTTTCAGGTGTACAATTCTAAAATACAGCATCTGTATATTGTATTGTGTGTTAACCCAAAGTCAAGTCTCCTTTCATCACTATTTATCCTCCTTTTACCCTTTTCTGCCTCCTCCCACCCCCTTTCCCTCTGGTAATCAACATACTGTTGTAAAGCACTAACATTTAATTGAAGAGATATTAGCATCAACCTTGGAACATTTTTATTAAAATAATCTTTAACACACTACTAGGTGATGATGTAGGGGAAGACAAGAACATACATTAGTTGTTGTTGTTGTTAATCTTCACCCCAGGATATATTTCCATTGATTTTTGGGGGGGGGAGAGAAAGAAGAGAGAGAGAGAGAGAGAGAGAGAGAGAGAGAGAGAGAAAGAAAGAAAGAAAGAAAGAAAGAAAGAAAGAAAGAAAGAAAGAAAGAAAGGAAGGAAGGAAGAAGGAAGGAAGGAGAGACAGACACATCAATTGGTTGCCTCCCGAATGCACCCCAACTGGAGCTGGAAATTGAACCCAAAAATCCCTTTCATATGTAGGCTGACACTATAACCACTTAACCATATAGACCAGGGCAAAAGAACATACATTTATTTAAAATACTGATGTCTCCTCAATTGCATTTTTTTTTTTTTTTTATCCTCACCCGAGGACATTTTTCCATTTTTTGTTCAGATAGAGCGGAGAGAGAGGAAGAGAGAGAGAGAGAGACATCGATGTGAAGGGACACATCGAGTGGCTGCCTGCATTTTATCTTTCATAACTATAGTTCCGATCATCCAGAATATGTGCTCCAGGCAAAGAAGCCAGCAGTGTTCCCTTCTACCATCACTTCCTCCTTCAGTAGCCACTGCCTCTATAATGCTTTCTGCCCAGTGGAGAACAGCTCTTGTACTTACTACTGAAAGGGGCCTGGAGGGGTAGGAGAAGAGTCCAGCCAGCCTTTAGTGAGTGGCTGCTCCAGATTGACTGCTGTCAATCTCTGAACAGTAGGTCAGGGTACCCAAAGCTTGCTGGTGAATGGGCACTCAAGGGAAGTGCATGCCTCATAGCCTTCCCCTTGTGGGGTGACTACTGCCTCCATTCCTGGGCTTTGAACTATGAGACAGTGTGTCCTTTTTCTTATACAAACACGTGCTAGTTTTTGTTTGTTTGTTTGTTTGTTTTCTGATTCTGATGTCAAAGAACTGTGAATACCTAAGATATTAGCTAATGTGAATATTCAATTATAATAAGAATACATTATAGATTATAAATAGTCTATATGTATTATATCTATATACTGTTATAGTTTTTACTTTGAATAGTCATGTCTATTTGAAAGGATGTAAGAGGGGAAAAGTACAACAGGTCCTCAGATAATGTCACTTCATTCAACATCATTTGGTTATGATGTTGGTGAGGAGGGAACAAAGTCGATTCCTCTCTGGGGCCACTGTCTATGGGGGTTTGCCCCTATATCCCAAAGATGTGTATTGTTAGGTTAATAGGCATGTCTAAATTGTCTCAGTTTTTTTTTTTTTTTTTTGTCTTTTTCTTTTTCTTTTTTAACCCTCACCTGAGGATATATATATTTTTTATTTATCTTCAGATAGAATTGGAGGAAGAGAGAGCAAGAGAGAGGGAAACATTGATGTGACAGGGACACATCGACTGGTTGCCTCCCACACCACCCCATCCAGGGCCAGGGACCGAACCACAACCAAGGTACCCTTGATCGGAATCAAAGCCGAGACTCTTTGGTCCAATCACTGAGCCACACTGGCCAGGGCTAAATTGTCCCAGTCTTAATGAGTGTGGGTGAGTGTGTGAGTTCGCCTTTGAATGGAAGGGCTTGCAATGGAACCCTTGAGGAGGAAGGGTTGGTTCCAGGAAAGTTCCTACCTTGAGCCCTGAGCTGCTGGGACTGGCTCAGGCCACCCACCGTCCGGTTCTGGAATAAATGGGTTGGAAAATCATTGTCTTTTAGAATTAATTTTTTAAAAATGTATGTATATATATATATATATATATATATATATATATATAGTTTACATTTGTTTCAGTGTTTAATATTAGAAGTATTTTGAATCTTTTTAGAAGTTTGGTGATGTTTTTGTGGCCAGAAATTTGCTCTAGGAACTTAACTCTTGTTTATATCAATTAGCTTTTGGTAAAATTTGTTTCATTTTATGTTGTTTTGTTTTAAGTTGCAATTTCTAAGTATTTATTGGTTAGGGTAAGTGAGGACTTAGTGTGGTCTCTTTAGTTATGCAGATATTTATCATTTGTGTTTCTTTTCCTTCATCAAATGCCCCCTCTTGTATCTTTCTTTCTTTTTTTTTTGCATAAAGAACTTCCTTTAGCATTGTTTTTTTAGAGAAGGTCTGTTGATGAATTCTCTTATTTGTACTTCATTTGAAATTCTTTATTTTACCTGCGTTCCTGAATTATATTTTTGCTGTTTATAGATTTCTGGGTTTATAGTTCTTTCTTTCAGAACTTTGAAAGTGGTCTGCCGTTGTGTAGCCTTCGTCATTTCTGACGAGAAATCTTCAATCATTTGCACTGATGTCCTCCTGGTAAAAATATATTGGTTTTTCTATAGATACATTTTTCTTTCTCTTTCTCCTTTATTTTCAGTAGTTTGATAATGATATGTGTAGGCATAGTTTTGTTTGGGTGTTTGAAACCTTTTTTTTCATTATTATTCAGATTGGATACTTTCTGTGACTTATTTTCAAATTCAGTGACACATTTTTCTGTCATCTTCATTCTGTTATTGAATCCTTTCTGCAAACTTTTTATTTCAGATAATTTCTTTTTCAGTTCTGAACACTTGATTTTGTTGTTTTTTGTAGCTTCTATTTCTTAGCTGAGAAACCTCTTGTCTTTTTCATTTCAAATGTTTTTACCTTTACCTCATGGAGACAGAAAAGCTTTTAAAAGTTGTTTTAACTAATACTTCCCAACATCTGGGTTATCTTGAGGTTGGCATCTGTTGATTGTCTTTTCCCTTGAGATTTGGTTACAAATCTGTTTATGTAAGCATTAAATTATAGCAGTGAATTGAGATTTATTATTTTTAATATTTTATTTAATTTTTAAAAATTTTGCTTTTATTTCTCTTAAGATTAATTTATTCTTTTTTCTTTCAAAGTTAATATCGAGCAAAGTTGAGAAATACAAAAGGACATAAAGTTAGGTGACTCTGGATTTGGAAATTATAAAATAATGAAATGGAGCCCTGGCCAGTGAGGTTCAGTGGTTAGAGTGTTGACTTGCGGACCGAAGGGTCTCGGGTTCAATTCCCGGTCAAGGACATGTACCTGGGTTGCAGGTTTGATCCCCAGACCCCTTTGGAGGCAACCAATCAATGTGTCTCTCTCCATATCTCTCTCTCTCTCTCTCTCTCTCTCTCTCTCCCCGTCCCTCCTTCCCTTCCACTCTCTCTAAAAATCAATGGAAAAAAAATATCCTTGGGTGAGGATTAATAAAACAACAACAACAATAATAATAAATGAAATGGATAGGTTAGAAAAGAATATATTAGCATTTATCTGATGCAGTTATGGGGACAATAAAAAGTTGGTACAAAGAAATTCATTTATGTAAGCATAGACAAGTTAATGTGCAGACAGAATTAGAATTCAAAGTTCCTAATTCACAAGAAATTTTAAAGTTTTGCAGATAGAAACCTTTGTTTAAAATGAAGTTGGGCCCTGGTCAGTGTGGCTCAGATGGTTGGAGCATCCTCCTGTACACCAAAAGGTGTTGGGTTCGATTCCCGTTCAGGGCACATACCCAGGTTGTAGTTTCAATTCTGGGTCAGGTCATGTGCAGGAGGCTACTGATTGATGTATCTCTCTCTCTCTTCCTCTCTCTAAATCAATTTTTTTAAATTAAAAAACAGTTGAATATACAAGTTATGTTTAGGACCTTAGTGCCTGTATTTTGTTCAGTACAAGTATATCTTAGTTTCTAGGAGGACAAAGAGAAGGCGCAGGAAACATTTATTTTTAATAAATATTATCAGGAAACTGGATCATATGTATAGATTCATATCTTTCGTATGTAATGTCATATTCTGAACATCTTTTTGTGTCAGTAAATACCACTCTGCTACATTTTTAAAATAATAGACTTTATTTTTTAGAGCAGTTTTAAATTCATTGCAAAATTGAGTGGAAGGTACAGAGCTTTCCCATATACTGCTCCTACACATGCATTATCCCAGATTACAACATCCTCCACAGGAGGGGTACATTTGTTACAATTGATGAAACTACACTGATTCATCATAATCACCCAAAGTCCATAGTTTACATTAGGGTACACTCTTGGTGTACATTCTATGGCTTTGGACATACATATTGACATGTATCCACCATTATAGTATCATACAGAGTAGTTTCACTATCCTAAATATCCTCTGTGCTCTGCTTGTTCATCCCTTCCTCTCCCAACCCACTGATCTTTTTACTGTCTCCATAGGTTTTTCTTTTTAATATTTTCATTGATTTTTTTTTAGACAGGGGAAAGAAGAGAGAGAAACATCCATGTGAGAGAGATACATCAATTGGCTGCCTCCTGCACGCCCCCTACTGGGGATCGAGCCCACAACCCAGACATATGCCCTGACCAGAAATCGAACCAGGACCTTTCAGTCCATGGGACATCGTTCAGTCCACTGAGCCACACTGGCCAAGCTCCATAGTTTTGTTTTTTCCAGAATGTCATGTAGTTGGAATCACACAATATCTAGTCTTTTCAAGCTGACTTCATTCACTTAGTAATACGCAGTTAAATTTTCTCTTTGCCTTTTCATGGCTAGATAGCTCATTTCATTTTAGTGCTGAGTAATATTTCATTGTCTGACTGTACCACACTTTACCCATTCACTACTGAAAGACATCTTGGTTGCTTCCAAATTTTGGCAGTTGTGAATAAAGCTGTTATAAATATCATGTACAGGTTTTTGTATAGACATGTTTTCAACTCCTCTGGGTAAATACAAAGTTTGATGGCTGGACTCTATGATAAGAGTATGTTTAGTTTTATAAGAAACTGCCAAACTGTCTTCCAGAGTGCCTATACTATTTTGCATTCCCATCAGCAATGAATGAAGGTTACTGTTACTCCATATAATTGGCCATTCTAATGAGAGTTTAACCATTTTAATAGGAGTATAGAGTATTCCACAGTGAAGTATAGTGGTAGCTCATAGTTGTTTTAATTTGCATTTTTCTGATGACAGAGGTGTGGGGCATATTTTTATATGCTTATTTTCCATGTGTAATATCTTTGGTGAGGTGTTTGTTAAGGTCTTTGGCCATTTTTTGATTGGGTTGTTTATTTTCTTACTGTTGAGTTTTAAGGATTCTTTGTATATTTTGGATAACAGTCTTTTATCAGATGCTGCTTTTGCAAATATTTTCTCTTAGTCTGTAGCTTGTTTTTCCATTATCTTGACAGTATATTTTGCAGAGCAGAAATTTTTAATTTTGATGAGTTCTATCCTATTCTCTATTTCATGGATTGCACCTTTGTTGTTCTATGTAAAAACTCATTGCCAAACCCAGGGTCATCTAGATTTTCTCCTGTGTTATCTTCTAAGAATTTTATGCTTTTGTGCTTTACATGTAGGTCTGTGATCCATTTTGAGTTGATTTATGTAAAGGATGTAAAGGCTTTGTCTAGGTTCACATTTTTGCATGTGGATATACTGTGTTCCAGCACTGTTTGTTGAAGAGATTTCTTTTTTCTCTGTTGTGTTGCCATTGTTCCTTTGTTAAAGATCAGTTAGCTATATTTATGTTGGTCTATTAGGGGCTCTCGATTCTGTTTCATTGATCTGAAAAGGCATAGAGGAAACTTAAATAAATGCACATTACTAAGTGAAAGAATCCAGTCTGATTACTGCAGCTTTATACTTAAGTCTTGAAATCAGTAGCTTCAGTCTTCCAGCATTGTTCTTCTCCGTCAATATTTTGTTGGCTATTCTGAGTCTTTTGCCTCTCTATATAAACTTCAGAATAATTTTGTCAATATCATCAAAATAACTGGCTGGGATTTTGATTGGGATTGCATTGACTCTGTAGGTCAAGTTAGGAAGAACTGACATGTTGACAATATTTAGCCTTCCTAATCATGAACATGGAATATCTCTCCATTTATTTAGATTTCCTTTGATTTCATTTATCAGGGTTTTGTAGTTTTCCTCATATGGATCTTACACATATTTTATTGGATTTTTACAAAGATGTTTCATTTTGGGGGTGCTAATATAAATGATATTGTGTTCCTAATTTCATATTCTATTTGTTGATGCTATATAGGAAAGTGATTAACTTCTGTATGTTAACCTTGTATCATGTAACTTTGCTTATTAGTTCTGGAGAATATTTTTGCCAATTCTTTTAGATTTTCTACTCAGACTATAATGTCATCTGTGAACAAAGAGTTTTATTCTTCCTTCCCAAACTCTGTATCATTTATTTCCTTTTCTTGTCCTACTAATTTAGGTAGGAATTAGAGTACAGTGGTAAAGGGGACAGCCTTCCCTTGTTCCTGATCTTAGTGGTAAAGCTTCAGCTTTCTCATTATTAAGTATAATGTTAGCTGTAGGTTCTTTGTAGATAGTCTTTCTCAAGTTGAGGAAGGTCTCCTGTCTTTCTAGTTTACTGAGAATTTTTATCATGAGTGAGTGTTGGAGCCACTCTGCTACATTTTTATGTAGTTGTTCTATAGGTTATTTCAAAATTTTCAGTATTATAGACAATCTAATTGACAAACCTGTAGCCCGTTCTTAGGCATACTCATAATTACTTTCTTAGAATTCATTTAACAGAGTCACTGAGTGTTTGTTGCCAGGAATTAAATAAAAAATTTTAAATAACAAAAGATCCTGTCCCTTTTTTACAGAGTTTGTAGTCTATAAGCAGGTGATAATTATACTGTAATGCGATAAGAGAAATTATGATGGAAGAAGTAGATACTCTGTGGGAGCAGATAGGCCAGTCACCTACCCAGACTCATCTAGAGTTGAAGTTGAGGTTGTGAGAACATCTTTCAGAAGTAATACTAAGCTTATTTGTTTTTTAAATTCCTTCAAGTGAAAATGCTTGAGTAAATGGGGGCCCACCTTTGTAAGAGTTTGGGTATATAAGAATGAGCTTCTGGCCTTGGCTGGTTTGGCTCAGCGGTTAGAGCGTCGGCCTGCGGTCCGGAGAGACCCGGGTTCAGTTCCCGCTAAGGGCACGTACTTTGGTTGCAGTTTGTCCCCAGCCCTGGTTGATTGAGCGGGTGGCAGCCACTCGATGTGTCCCTTCACATCGATGTTTCTCTGTCTCCCTTCCTCTCTCTCCCTCCCACTCTATCTGTACAAAAAATGGAAAAATATCCTCGGGTGAGGATAAAAAATAAAATAAAATAAAATAAAATAAAGAATGAGCTTCTGAGAGAAAAGAAAGCTTCTCCTTTAAATTTTCCCATATTAATGTTTTTAAAGCTCTAAAGAAATGTTCTCATGTCATGGAAGATAGTTCATTTAAGTAGCTGACGAGAAAATTATATGAATTAAGAGTGGCCTCAAAAGATTATTAATCATACAAAAAGTTTACCAATTATAAAGAAAAAATAGATAATTTACCATTACTAAAATTAAGAACTTCTGTTCATTAAAATCTATCATTAAAAAAGCCATACATACTGGTAAAAAAAATATTTGCAATATGTATTTGACATGACAAAGAACTTTTATCCAGAACACATAAAGAACTTCTACAAATCAGTAAGAACAATAGAAAAATGGACAACATACTTGAAGAGACGCTTCAAAAAGAGGATATTCAAATGACCATTAAACATGAAAAATTGCTGAGCACAATACTAAACATATGAAAAATTCAAACCACAGTAAGTTATACTCTATACCTGCCATAATAGCTAAAATGAAATAGATGGAATATATCAAAATGTTGACAAGGAGCAACTGGAATTTCCATGTATTGCTTGTAGAAGTATAAATTATATAACTGTAGAAGATTGTTTAGTGATCCAGCTATTCCACTCATAGGTACATACCAAACAGAAATTTGTTCGCATGTTTGCTAAAAGTATATATACTATAAAGTTCATACACTTGATAGTTGTAAAACTGCTAACCACGCAAAGGCCCATCAACAGAATGGATTGTATATTCACACAGTAGAATATTTTATAGCAACAAGAATGATGGTCTATTACTACATACAACAATATAGAAGAATCTCATACACATAACATTAAGAACAAAAACCAATCACAGAAGAATATCTTCTGTATGATTCCCTTTTTATGAAAAGCAAAAACAGGAAAAACAAATTCATGCTGGCAGAAGCCCATGTGGGGTAAAGAATAGATGGAAGCATGAATAGAGCTTCTGGGTTTGATGATATTCTGTTTTCTTTCATGATCTAGGTGCTAGTGACACAGGGATGGTGGGCTTGTGAAAATAGCTAGCTGTGTGTACTTTTTTTTAATCCTCACCCCAGGACATGCCTATACTGATTTTATAAAGAAAGGGAGATGGGGAGAGAGAGAGAGTGAAACATTTATTGATTGCCACTCACAAGAGCCCTGACTGCGGATAGGACCCGAAACCTGGGTAGGTCTGACTAGTAATTGAATCGGTGACCTTTTGGTGTACAGGATGACATTCCAACTAACTGAGCCACACCAGCCAGGGCTAGCTGTGCACTTCTGACATATTCAATTTTCTTTTTATGTTATGTTGTTTTAAAAAATAATACTGGTCCAGCCGGTGTGACCCAGTGGTTGAGCGTCGACCCATGCACCAAGAGGTCACCAGTTCAGTTCCTGGTCAGGACACATGCCCAGGTTGTGGGCCCATTCCCCAGTGGGGCGCATGCAGGAGGCGGCCAGTCAATGTTCTCTCTTATCGATGTTTCTCTCTCTCCCTCTCCCTTCTTCTCTCTCTAAAATTAATAAAGGGGGAAAAAGTTTTTTTTAAGTAGTAATGGTTTTAAATATAAGAAAACTATAATACTAAAAGCTTTACAATCTAGAGTCCATTATGTTGGTCATTATACTTTAAGGTTAAGAAGTACAAAAATAGTTCCTTAGTTAATTAAAATGTAAACGTTTGGAGAGAGGACATATTTTTAGTTTGAAACTAAAAATGTTACAATAGTAGTCTTAATTCAACTAGTATTAAACCTTCCTCTTAAAATAAAGCAGTATTTTGAACTTCTTACAAATGTAACATGTTTTTAAGATTTAGTTTTGACTATTACAATCTTAAGTGACTTTGTTAAAAGAAGGGAGATGAGTCAAAATGTGTTTTTGGTTCAATCTTATCCTCAGAGGAGGAACTATAAATAACTGTTCTTGTTCTTTCTTCCCTTCCTATCAAGGGAATGGTCTATTTCTATAATGTATGGAGACATAATTATAACAGATAAACATGTCAACCCATTATCTATCACTGTTTTGTTTTTGTTTTTTTCGCAGTCAATTCCATCATCTCCAGAACCAATTAGTCTTCTTACAGAAGATGTTAGTTCAAACTCCAATGGTCCAAAACCTGCAGAAATTGTGCTAGAGGATGACAGAGAAGATCTTTTTGCAGGTAATTGTAACTATCTTTATTTTTTTTAATAATGGACAATTGTAGTATATATTCTGTTAGAATGTATTCTATAAAGCAAACTGAAATTTTGTGTAAAATGTTAGTGGTGGCTCTTCTTGTTAACAACTTAAATGACTAAGAAATTTCTAGTTAGGTAACTGAAAATATAAACTGTTGAGAGAAGCAAAAATGTGATATTTTCTGGTTTTCAGCATGTGAAAATAAATCATGTATTGTAATTTGTTTGTTTTGATCAATTCTTAGAGTAAAGAAAAATGAATGGTTGGGCATTTATACTTTGAGAAATAGCAGTGTTTATATTCTTTATTAATTACACATTGTCACAAACCAAAATTAAACTTTGGATTTAAAAATCACTTGATTTACAGTCTATATATATTTGAAATATGTTTGTTTTAATGCTTCGGTATTTACCACCTGTTCCATTTTTATTCACTTTTAGGTGAGTAAATTGATGCATGAGGAATTTAATTTTGATATGAGGTCAGAGTTTGGTGTAGTCTATCCTACCTTTGAAAAAAATGGATTCTCTTCAAAATAATCTCCTGCTTAAAAATTAATGTTTGGATATTTAAAAAAACAACAAATCTTTCTTAGAAATGATGACAAAAAATTAAAATAGTTCTGTGTGTTTAACAGTTTAATTTACCTGAGCTTGCTTTCATTGAGTTAAAATTTAATATTACGTCCTTAGCTTTTATAGGGCTTCAATATTCAACCATTCTGAATTTTTTGTGCAATTATGTTTGAAGATATAGTCCTTTATCACAAAGGCCCATATGATTTCTGCCTGATTAGTTCCATGAAGTTCTCACTGTAGATGAATTCATGTATTTTATCATGTCAGAAAGTTTAAAATATGATACCAAATACCAGTCATTTCCCCCCTTTTTATAGCTACCTAACAACTTAGAATAAAATCCTAGATAATCGAAGTTATAATGTGTTTTTTATTTGTTTGTTTCCTTTTATGGACTTTTCCCAAGTAGTCCTTAAAAGTTTTTTCATAGCATTTTTATTCTAAAAATTGATTCCTTTGTCTACTAAATAGGTAGTATTAATCTAAAATTATAATATAGGGTATACATAAATGTTTTGGATTGTTAATTTTATTAAAGACTCTTTCACCTTAAAGTCATATAAAGTGTGCTGAAACTCTAAAACAAGTGTCTGTGTGTGTGCTTGTGTGTAGGTGTGTGTACTTGAGCACAAGGAAAGAGGATTTTGATTTCTTTTTTAGCGTTTAAAAACAAGTGAGGACTAAACAGTGATGTTTATTTGCCCACTTTGCTTGATTAGAAAAATCTTTTTTGTGTTTTAGCCTGCCTGACAGTCTGTACTAAATATTATGATTCAAATATGGTCAATGTTCATGTTTGTATTAAAAGAAAAGAAAGCCTGGCTGGTATGGCTTAGTGGTTGAGCATCAACCCATGCACCAAGAGGTCGCCGATTTAATTCCCAGTCAGGACACATGCCCAGGTTGTAGGCCAAATCCCCAGTGGGGGGCATGCAGGAGATGGCCGGTCAATGTTTCTATCTCTCTCTCTCCCCCTCTTCTTTCCTCTCTCTCTAAAATCAATAAAGATTTTTTTTTGCCCTGGCCGGTTTGGCTCAGCGGTTAGAGCGTCGGCCTGCGGTCCGGAGAGACCCGGGTTCGGTTCCCGCTAAGGGCACGTACTTCGGTTGCAGTTTGTCCCCGGCCCTGGTTGGTCGTGCGGGTGGCAGCCGCTCGATGTGTCCCTTCACGTCGATGTTTCTCTCTCTCTCTCCCTTCCTCTCTCTCCCTCCCACTCTATCTGTACAAGAAATGGAAAAATATCCTCGGGTGAGGATAAAAAAAAAAATAAATAAATAAAATAAAATCAATAAAGATTTTTAAAAATTAAAAAGAAAAGAGAGAAACAGGGACTAACCACTAAACATAGTCATATTTCCTTTGTTATTTACAAACAATTTTTATGCTTTATCTTTTTTCTTAAACTTATTTGCTTTTCATAATGCCATCGTTAGTTCTCTAAGATCTAATCTGATCATTTTTATATGCATGAGTTAATACTACACTTGCATCTTATTTATAAAGCCTTTAAGTAGGTATATCATTCCCCCTTCTATGGAGGAGTATGGTCTAGAAAACCACAATAGAGAGTAGCAATGTTACCAGGATGGTGAAAATTATTGTCCAATAATAATATGTATTTAATTTATTTCTCCTGTGTTGGAGGAGAGAATATAGATATTGTTCTAGTGGTTTAGCCATTTTGATTTCAAAACCATAGCAGGATTAGATTATATTGGTATGTATGCTAATGCATGTTGTGTAGCATTTCAAGTACTAGTATGTCAGAAGTGGTACCAGAAAAAGTTCAAATGTATATGTTACTATTATTAGCTTAGAGAGTACTCACCAAATAAGGTTGGCTTCAGAGCCCCTCTCCACTATCTGTTACACCCTGCACTAAACTTCACTGAACATTCTTTAGGAAACTGCCCTAGAGGAATAAGTGAGGGGGAGAGCATGTTGAAATTTTAGAACTTGTTTCTGCCAGGATACTTAGTTTATTTCACATATGTTTTTTCATCAAATAATACCATTTGTAAGTTTAATGGGTATTCCTTTTTGTAAAAATTCTTTGGTGTCTGTCATATGAGTGACATGTTCCTTAGCTGGCATTTGTGGTTGTCCTCAAACTATCTCTTCCAAGGAAAAGTTAAATTTATTTATTTATTTTTAAGAGGGAGAAGGAGAGAGAGATAGAAACATCCACGTGAGAAACATCGATCAGCTTCCTCCTGCAAGCCCCCTACTGGGAATCGAGCCCTCAACCCAGGCATGTGCTCCAATGAATGGGACTTGAATTGGGACCTCTCAGTCCATGGGACGGTCTCGATGCTCAAATCTACTGAGCCACACCAGCCGGGCAAGAAGTTAATCTTTATATTTAGTACATACAGGATATCTGGAGCCTTTCGGTCTGGTTTAAATTTGAATTAAATTTCATGGATATGCTATATGTTATTTTACTTTTGATAAAAGAAGTCATGAAAGAATTTAAGGTAGATTATGTATTAGCATGCTGAACCTAAGTTTGTATCCATTTATTTCCATTTTCCCCCTCCTATTAGTTACTTGGATCACATTTATCTTTTTTTATTTTGAGACCTGCTACTATTTATGAAACAGCCTGTCAAAGTCTGTACAAAGAATTTGAAACCTGGTTTATCATTGAAGTAAAATCTGATTAAAATGTTAAATGACTTTTAACTTGAAGTTGCATGTAAAATTTTGGTTACATTAGGGTCACTGATAGTCTCTTCAACATGTATAGTCTATTTTCTTTCCTCTGGTTACCGTAGTTTGAAAGATGTTGGTTATTATTTTTATTCTTAATATAAAAATAAAGAGAGCAATGCCAAATAAGGATCTCATCAGCATGAGATAATCAGTAAGAGTAGATTGATAAAATATTTAGTTATTTACATTCAAATGTTAATATATTTACCTTATTTCAAATAAATATATTATTACTTCTATGCTTTTTGAGGTGTTCAAATTAAAATGGCTTATTGTCTGCCATTGCTACCTTCCCAAACCCCTAGGAATCTGAGAGCCTGCAGTTAGAAATCAGTGGATCTGATCCCATTTCCCTTACGGTCGTCCTGTCTTCTTTCTCCTGGTGTCAGTTCTATAAACAACAGAGCTGTGGTTTTCATTATGCCCACTGATTGTAATTTTCATTCTTATGGCTTTACTTTTTACTTATGCTATTCGTTTTCATGGAACACTACCCATCCAAATCTCTCTGATCAGTTTTGTAAACTGTTCCTGATTTTCCCTATCCTAAAGTATTGTCTCCCATCTTAGCTCAAATTGTTGTGTTTGTTTAGCAATTAAATGTCTCGTAACATTCTTCTTATTGTTCACTTGGCTATTACTTGTCTTTTATTATTATTTAACATTCCACATGCTTATGTCTTATTTCCCAACTAGATTATAAACTCCCTGAGGGCAGGTATGATATTTTACATTTCTTTGTGTTTCTTCATTGCATTTAGCACAATGTTACATAGCTTGTAGATAATTTATTGATTTTGTTTTAAATACATATCATTTTAGATTTTTCAAGTGAATGAGCATTTTTTTAAATTAAAACCTAAATACCTATTTGCTTTGTGTTATATTTGTGTATTCAACTAATGCCCAGTAATCTTTAGCAGTTAATTGCTTTAGATTACTAACTTTGTGAATTTTCTGTAACAAATTTTTAATCCCAGTTGGGATATTTCTGGGCAGCCTTCTGCCATAAAATTTGTATTCATATGTATAAAATAATCAATGTTAGTTTGAATAAAAGATTTTGGAAGGTAAGTTACTGCAAGTATAAGATATATTACAGATCCAAACACAAATGAATGTGGGATTATCCACATCATTGTTTTATCCCTACCACTAGATAATTATGTAGAGATATTTAAGCTGATTTACTGGAATTCTTCCCAAAATCAACAAAGTCACTGTTGGTTTTAAAGTTTTGATAAACAAGTAAGGAAAAATTTATAAAATTATTTATAAAGATAATTACTATTTTTTTGTTGTTAATCTTCACCTAAGGCTGTTTTTCCATTGGTTTTTAAATAGAACAGTAGGGAGGGAGAAAGAGAGGAGAAACATTGATGTGAGAGAGATACATTGATTGGTTGCCTCCTGCGTAACCCCTACTGAGGCCAGGACTATACCTGCAACCTAGGTACATACGGTTCCTTGATTAGACTCGAACCCAAGACCCATCGATCTGCTCTAGGCACTGAGCAACTGGCCAGGGCTATAACAATTATTTTTAAATAATACTATTTTGGTACTTATTTGTGGGTAATATAAAACTTTTTCAGCTCAGCTGGTATGGCTCAGTGGATTGAGCGTCATCCCTTGGATCAAGATGTCCCTGTTCGATTCCTGGTCAGGGCACATGCCCAAGTTGTGGGATCAATCCCTAGTAGGGGCTTACGCAGGAGGCAGCCAATCAATGTTTCTATCTCTCTTCCTTCCTCTCTCCAAAAAAAAAAGAAAAGAAAAATATTTTAATTGCTATATGGACACTGGAGTTTGGTAGCTGTGTCCTTAACTAACTTGTTTAATTTGTATCTAGAAGCCACAGAAGAAGTTTCTCTGGACAGCCCTGAAAGGGAACCTATCCTCTCCTCTGAGCCTTCTCCGGCAGTCACACCTGTGACCCCTACTGCACTCATTGCTCCCAGAATTGAATCAAAGAGTATGTCTGCTCCAGTGATCTTTGATAGATCTAGGGAGGAGGTATGGAAAAATGTTTGTATTCTAAATTAAGTTTTTTTGTTTCCCATTCAACATTACTCTCCTGTTAGTCATTTCCAATCAAAGCCTTTTAGATATTTTGGGAGAAGAACATTGGAGTAAAGAAGTCCAGTGATTTGGCTTCTGATTTTATTTTCACCACTTTTTAACCCAGTAACTTAGGCAAATCATTTTACTTTTTTTTTTAACCCTCAGTCAAGAATATGTTCTCCACTGATTTGAGAGATAGAGAGAAACATCAATTGGTTGCCTCCCTTACGAGCCCCGACTGGGTATTGAACCCACAACCTGGATATGTGCCCTGACCAGGTATTGAACCTGCAACCTTTTTCGTGAATGGGACGATGCTCCAACCAACTGAGCCATACTGGCCAGGATGAAATCACTTTCCTTCTTAAGTCAAGGAGTTCATTATTTGTGATCTTATGATGATGTGTGCCTCTCAGGGTTCCTGTTAGTCAAATAAGATAATGTATGAAAGTGTGTTCAAAGCTTAATCACAACAGTGATAATTTTGAGTAATTTTAGTTGATTAAAGCATGCAATTAATGTTAATTATTATGTTGGCAGGGTGGAGGATGGGTTTTAACTGGAGAGAAAGCATAAGAAGGCCTTTTAGGGTATAATGATACGGTTTATTTCTTCATATAGGTTCTGTTTACAGAAATGTGTTCATTGTGAAAGTTATTAAGCTGTACACTTAGGATTTATATATTTTATATATACTACATTTCAAATATGGCTTACTTGTTAAAAATCTATACAAGATGGAACCTTAAAATAAAAAGATTATGGTTACAAAACTCACTTTTCTTTTAGATACCCTTAGACTTTAATATTGCTTTAAAAAGTCAGCAATATTTAACAATATCTGTGGTGTTTGAGAAAAATAGAGTTACCATTAGGATTACTTAAGTAAAATGCCATAAAAAAGTACTTCTCTGTAAGTCTCATAGAGTTATCATTTTTCCTACTTACTGCTTTTTTCAGAGGGTTATAGTGCTTTCATTGGCTTTAAGAACATGTGTTAACTAGGTAATTAAAGAAATCAGATGCTGAAGTTGCTTATTAGTATAATAATTTCTGCAAGTATATAGTGATCTACTGGCAAAAGTAATGGCTATCTGGTTTTAAAGAATAGAGATAAACTTTGAAAAATGCTACTATTAAAAATAATTAAGGAGCTAATTATCTTAATAATCTGAGTCTGAAGATTTGATATATAGAACAAAAAAAATCCACAGTATTCCTACGGAAAAATAAAACATGTTTTCTACATCAAAGGAGTTATAAAATACAAGATTTTGTATTACTTTTTCAAACAATCCTTTTCCTGTTGCCTTTGTGTGTGTGTGTTTTCACATAGTTTGGAAATATGAAAGCTTTTATTTTTTAGAAATGGAGTGTTGAATGGCTTTTTTGATTGATATGATAGTGACCCTAGTAAAAGTTAGATGATAAAATAATAGTGATTAGTATTATGACAATAATAATATGAATTGCAATTTTTAACACACACACACAAAAATTATTTTCCAGATTGAAGAAGAAGCAAATGGAGATGTTTTTGATATAGAAATTGGTGTATCAGATCCAGAGAAAGTTGGTGAGTCAATGTTTATTATATTTTTTACTTGCTTCTTTTTAATAATTAGCTTGGTTATTAATATGCTGTTTTTCTTTACTAAATACATTGTTACAGTGTTAAAATGGTGTTTTTATTTTTAAGCTTGTGAGGGATTTTTGCTTATTTTTATTTTGTCTTTTTTTTTTTCCTAGCTTCATTGAGGTTTAAGTGGCAAATAAAAATTGTATATATTTAGGATGTACAGTGTGATGATTTAATGTATATATACATTATGAAATTAGCACAATTTATTCAGCACATTACCTCATATAGTTAATTACCTTTTTGTGTATGTGTAGTTAAGCTCATGTTTTTAATAGTATTTTACTTTTCTTATAGGTGATGGCATGAATGCTTACATGGCATATAGAGTAACAACAAAGGTGAGACTTTTGCTCCTTTAAAAAGTATTGAGCCCTCGCTATGTATAGTAAATGATGCCTGTCTTTACCAAGGTGACCACCCAGTAAAGATTGCAAATAAATTGTTATAGTGAGTTGTGAGTGGTTTGGTATTCTTTGAGAGTATGCAAGAAGGGACCTAATACAGACAAAGACAGGAGGAAGAAAGAAGAATAGCATGTTCCAGGCAAAGGAATTTGCTTGTGGTAAAAGCCAGAAGTTAAGAAAGCATTGTGCCTGCTAGGATCTGTAAGAAGTGGGACCTGATTGAATTGTTCGGCAGTAAGCCTCCCTATATTATGAATGGCTACCTTATGGAATTTGAACTTTATCCTGAGGATAATGGAAAATGACTGAAGAGATTCAAATAAGAGTGTGGCACAATTAGAGTTTTGTTTTAGAAAGATCTCTCTGACTCAGAATGAATTGAAAGTATTAAAGTAGAGGTCAGGATTTCTAGTTAAGAGGCCATTGTAATTCTTAAAAGGATTGTAGGCCTTCCAAGTCTTAAAAGGGAGAGGGAGTTTATAGGAATCCTAGCTATGAGGAGTAGTATTTTATATTAAGGAACTGGTTCTGGGGGCGAGTGAAATAAATGGCTTCTAGAGTTGTGTAGGAGGTAGAATCGATAGGGCTTGGATATAAGGAGTGAGGAAGGAGGGAATGCTTAAGTTACTAACTAGAGGAACTTAAGGGATCCTGGAGAAAAGGCAACACAGGTGGAGGAACACAGTATGGACAGAGGTGAGATTTGTTAATTCATTGAATAGATATTTATTAAATATGAATATGGGGTTAGGCTATTTTTCAAATACTAGGGTATAATAGTAAACAATATAACCATGTCCTTCCCTTATGGAACTTATGTTCCATCAGGGGAATATATGGTGAATTTGAAGTGGCAGTGAGATTTAAGTGGAGGTGTTCCTTGAACATTCCAGTATGTTGGACTGAAGCTCAGAGGATATCTGAGTCAGAGGTAAAGATTTAAGAATCATCAGCATAAATATAAGTAGAGTCAAAGTAGACCAGTGTCTGTATACACATATATGTTCACAATTATATATGACATTAACTTCTGAATAATTGCTTAGTATTCAGAATTTAAAATACCTCTTTTTCACTTCTAGACTTCTCTTTCCATGTTCAGTAAGAGTGAATTTTCAGTTAAAAGAAGATTTAGTGACTTTCTTGGTTTGCATAGCAAGTTAGCAAGCAAGTATTTACATGTCGGTTACATTGTGCCACCAGCTCCAGAAAAGAGTATAGTAGGTAAGTGTGAATTAAAAAAAACAAAACTTTTGTTTGTTACTGTTAATAGTTCATAGATGATACTTGTTTATTCATCAGATATACCAACCTGAATAAGAATTACATGGTTTTACATAATCCATTTTTAATGACTTTACTGAGCTATAATTAATATGCTATTCATATAAGTGTGTAATTCAGTGGTTTTGAGTATATTCAGACACATTCATTTTAGAATATTTTTATTATCCCTTAGCCATCATCCTCTAATTTCCCCATCCCCCCAGCCATAGGTAATCACAAATTTATTTTCTTTCTCTATAAATTTGCCTATTTGCCTATTCTTTTATATAAAGGGAATCATATAATATATGGTCCTTTGTGAAAAGCTTCTTTCACTTAGCATAGTATTTTCAAGGTTGATCAATGTTGTAGCATTTATCAATACTTTATTTCTACAGAATTGATTTTTTTGAAAGGAAAAAGAACAGGAAAAGAAAAATCTTGTCTTCTGTATTAGTGTTAAAATTGAAATTGCCAATACAGAAATTATCAGTATGATTTTTAATTTTTAAATTTGAAGAGTTCTAAATGTCTCTATGAAAGAGCTCGTTGTCTTCAATTATTATAAAACAGCCATGATAGCCCTGGCCAGTTTGGCTCAGCGGTTAGAGCGTCGGCCTGCGGTCCTGAGAGACCCGGGTTCGGTTCCCGCTAAGGGCGCGTACCTCGGTTGCAGTTTGTCCCCGTCCCTGGTTGGTTGTGTGGGTGGCAGCCACTCGATGTGTCTCACATCGATGTTTCTCTCTCTCTCTCTGTTCCTCTCTCTCCCTCCCACTCTACCTGAACAAAAAATGGAAAAATGTCCTCGGGTGAGGATTAAAAAAAATAAATAAAAAATAAAAAAATAAATAAAACAGCCATGATAAATAAGAATGTGTTCTTTGAATTTGCAAGAGAGAATATTTAGCAAATTCATGGATTACACTTATTTATTTTCTTACTCTTAAGGTAAAGAACCTTAATTATTGCTAATAAGAAATGAAACTATTAAGTTTAATTTTACTAATATGAATTCCATTGAAATGTAAACACATTTTAATTTACCAGGAGTGTAACATACAACAGATAAGGAATCCAAAAGTTATGGATCAGAAAACTACAGACAGTTCAACCTCTGCTTTATTTATAAGTACTTACTGGTAGAATTAATGTATCATGAGTTTCAACTTTTCAAAAGTATGATACTAATGATAAATTTAGGAGCTTTTTGTCAAGTTCAGATTTAGAATATATTTTAAATTAGTCAGAAATGATAATAAAAGACTGTTTCATAATATAAAATCATCACGAGTCTCATTCAATTTTTTTCAAAGGCATGACCAAGGTCAAAGTAGGTAAAGAAGACTTATCAAACACTGAATTTGTAGAAAAACGAAGAGCAGCTCTTGAAAGGTAATTCTAGACAGTTCTGCTTTATTACACTCATGTTTTACTTCAGTTATATAAGTATAATCCATTATATGGTACAACAATTTCAGTGATTAATTTTTTTTTCAAAATACCACTTGATGACTCTTATCAAAAGTGCTTTAAACTTTTATTAAGAAAATTACTTCTTTAAACAACTCAATATTGTATGCTTGTTCTGCTTTTAATAATTCTCATTAGTAGTCTATCAAATACCACTTGTTTTTGTACTTTGTTACAAGCAGCAATATAAAGGCATGAGTTAGTTGAGGATAGAATTATGCCATAGCTGTAGTCAACAAGAGAAGTAGGAAAAAAAGAAAACATGAATCATGTGAATGGGGGGAAAGGGTTAATAAAAATGTTTTGATTAAAAAATAATCTCTTTAGTTTTGTTTAGTTCTTAGGAATTTATACTCATTTATGTGAATGTTGGATAATTTGGCTAATTATAGTTCATCTAAATTAATTTTTCCTTTGAATTATTACTAGGTAAGATTATTAAATACACTGAATAATTAGGTTTGTGTTCCTCCTTTAATTTTATTGTATAAAAGTAGTATTGCCTGCTGGAGTTGACTATATGTTTAAAGGCTAGTATATATGCTCTACCTTCCTTTAAATACTTGACTCAATACATTTCCTATGGCTTTGAAGACTTGTTTTTATTGTGGCTGACTAAAAGTGCAGTGGATAGGAGGATTCCCATTTCCAGAATCTTAACATTTATTTTTTTCTTGCTATGCTGAAAATGTGAGAAAACAATTTTGAAACTATCTTGAAGTACCAACTTTTAGAACATAAGTACATAGCATTACCTAAAGTTAAAACATTTGTAATATCATAGGATTGGTTTTTTTGGTTTTGGTTTTGGTTTTTGTGTTTGTTTGTTTTTTGCTGTTTTTATTGAATTTTAATTTAATTTGCTTGCTTGTTATTTGTTTTATTTTTTATTTTGGCTTAAAATCAGTGATTGGGGTGAGAATGGTGTTAGAGATTTTAGTAAGTGGTATATACATTATCTCCAGGGCACAAAATATCTTTTAAAACTATTTTAAGGCAACTTATTTCTGGGTTTTAGTAATAAATTACTTAAAAGAAAATGCCACAGTAAAGTCAGGTTTGAATAATTGCAGTAAGAAAAGCGAAAGGATATGCTGTTTAACATCTTATATCAGAGAAGACTTGGAAGATAAGATTGTATCTAGACCACTTGTCAGGATGGTGGCACAGTACTCAACTCCTCCCACAACCATCAAATTTACAACTAAACTACAGAACAACCACCATTCAGAACTGCCTCAAATTGAATTGAATGGAAGTCCTACAACTACAGAATTAAAGAATAAGCCACATTAAGACTGGTAGGAATGGTAGAGACGAGGAACAGGCTGGTCCCATACCCATGAATGTCAGATAAAAATCAGGAGGGATATCTCGACTGTGGAGGTTCCCCTCTGAGGAGTAAGGGGGTCCCAGTTTCACACCAGACCCTCAGCCTAGGGTTCCTCGAAGAGAATTCCCCATAACATCTGGCTGTAAAATCCTCAGCAGGGATTGAGGCTGAGGGAGACAGAGGCTGCTGGAATCTCAGGCAGTACTTCTTAAAGGGCAAAACACAGACTAACTTAGACTAATTCCTTCTTAGTTTCAGCGCAGGGGCAGCAGCTTGAAAGGCACCAGAGACATACAGGGAGGAACTGAATTGTCCAGGATCAAGGCAAGAGCTTGGGGGCAGCTTTCTCCCAGACAGAAGTACTGGCAGAGGCCAGTGTTCCTTTGATGAGCCCAACCCCACACAGCTAGCAGGCAGGCACCATATCTAAGACTCCATCAACCTTCCCCACACTGTTTGACCTGTGCTGTTGATTGCCTGAGGCCTTGCCCCATTCAACTTTCAGACCCACCCATATTTGTCCATTGGGATGGTCTGTCTTGGCTCATGCTTCAGATTTTGCTAAAATCTCTCAAACAAACAGCATCTGGCTTCAGCGAGCCCTATACCTCTTGCTAAGTGGCACCAGGCCCAGACTAGCAATAGCCAGCCTTGGTTCACAGCTTGGCCTTACCTGGTACCTCCAAGTCCAGCACAGGTAGCAGCCATCTGCCGAATGCTTTATAGCTCATGACAGGTAGCATTGGGCAGAACACAAGCAGTGGCTGACTGTGGCTTACACTTCCTGGGAGGCCCTGGAGCCAGCACACCCAGACCACGTTAAGCACCACCACTTAATCACTTGCATAAATGACATTCAAGGGTGGACTCAGCAGGCACCAGAGCCCCACTGAAGTAAGTTCTACTCTGTGTGGTGGGCCCCTGCACAGCTGATCCTCCATGGTGGTCAGTCGGTGGTCAGTGGTTACAGCCAGTACTTGCAGCTCATTGGCCTGGAGGTAAATCTCTTTCATTGATGTGCCAACAATAATCAAGGCTCAACTGTAAGAGGAGGTTGTACATAACCAACATGGGGGAGCACATCTCAAGCACCAAGCTTGGGTGATCAGGAGGCTGTGCCACTGGAATCTATAGGACACTTACTACATTAGGCCACTCTACCAAGTCTGGGAGATGTACCAGCTCTATAGAAACAAACATAGTGAAGCCACCAAAATGAGGAGACAAGCATGTCCCAAACGAAAGAACAGAACAAACCTCCAAAAAAGAACTAAACAAAATTGAGACGAGCAATCTACTAGATGCAGAGTTCAAAACACTGGATATAAGGATGCTCAGTGAACTTAGTGAGAACTTCAACATGAAAAAGGACCAGTCAGAAGTGACATAGGATACACTAACTGAAATGAAGAGTAATTTACAGGGAGTCAACAGTATAGTAGATTAAGCCGAGTATCAGAACAGTGATTTGGAATGTAAGGAAGCAAAAAACACCCAATCAGAGCAGCAAAAAGAAAAATGAATCCAAAAAAATGAGGATAGTGTAAGGATTCTCTTGGGACAACCTCAAGCATACCAACATTTGCATCATAGGGGTACCAGAAGGAGAAGGGAGAGCAGGAAATTGAAAACCCATTTGAAAAAATAATGACAGAAAAATTACCTAACTTGGCAAAGGAAATAAATATACAAGTCCAGGAAGCACAGAGAATCCCAAACAAGATGATTGTCACATGATAATTAAATGCTAAAGGTTAAAGACAAAAAGAGAATCTTAAAAGCAGCAATAGCAAAGCGGTTACTTACAAGGGAGCTCCCAGAAGACCATTAGCTGATTTCACAACAAAAACTTTGTAGGCCAAGAGGGATTGGCAACAAATACTTAAAGTGATGAAAAGCAAGGACCTATAACTAAAATTACTCTACCCAGGAAAGCTGACATTTAGAATTGAAGGAAAGATAAAGTGTTTCCCAGACAAGAAAAAGCTAGAGGAATTCACTATCACCAAACCAGTATTATATGAAATGTTAAAGGATCTTGAAGTGAAAGAAAAAGAAGAAGAAAAATATTTAAAATATGAACAATAAAATGACAACAAATATATATCAACAATTGAATCTAAAAAACGAAATAAATGAACAGGCAGAACAGAAACAGTCTCATAGATACAGAAAATATATTGATGATTGCCAGATGGAAGGGGGTGAGGGATGGGTGAAAAAGATGAAGAGATTAAGAAGTACAAATTGTTTGTTACAGAATAGTCATGAGGATCTAAAATATAGCATAGGGAATATAGTCAGTAATATCCTGATAACTGTGTAGTGTCATATGGGTTCAAGATTTATTGGGATGATCACTTAGTCAGTTATATAATGTCTAATCACTGGGGTGTATACCTGAAACTAATATAATAATGTATGTCAACTGTAATTGAAAATAAAGATGATAACAAAGATTAGATTATATCTCTGACAATCAGCAGTTATTCAAGAAAAAGATTTAAATTGCATCAAAAGATGTTTAGGTTAAGTATCAGAACTGCTTTTGTTGGGAACAAGGTCATACACCAAACATTTTTAAGAATAAAGATAGATAATGCTCTGCCTTGATTTCACTTAGAACTTCCTGAAAGTGTAACCATGACCCTTTGAGAAACCTTTCAAGTCCTATTTTTCTATGAGTAAATTTGAAATATGTTGGATGGCATGCTTGATAAGGAACTTAATGAAGATTTATTGTACCAAGCACATATAATTTGATTCCTCATTCTCCTTTCTTGTAACTTGAATGCATTGCATAGTGCTTACCATACCTTCATGCAGTATGAAACATTGAGGAGAGTTTTAAGGTAATATTGAAACTTAATCTAGTATATATGTGAAGACAGTTTCTTTCCTGATAAATATTACCTATTAAATACTATTTTGGTGGAATTTGTAGTAGTGAAAGAAAAACAGTGTACTACTGAGGGGATATTTTATTTTGTATTAAAAAGATGACTGAAGAAAATTATAGGTGTTATTATATAAAAACAAGGGAATTGGAATAAATTTTCTAAAGTGATCTGTGTCCTTTCTTAAAACTGAAATGTTAGGACAGGCATATCTGTAGAATATCCAACCTCATCAAATCTGGTAGGTCAGGGAAATACTTCTCTTTGTATATACTATGATAGTCATTTACACATTTATTTGGTCAGTTTAGAGGATCCAGGTGACTCTTGAAAGGATAAACATCTGGTATTAAATTATAGGAAGAGAAGGGGAGTGGTTAGGAACTCAAGTACTTTCTTTTGCCACACTCAGTGAATTAAGTGGAAAGTATTTCTATTAGAGTATCTCTAACATCACTCACTTGATTTTCTTGAGAGTGCTTCACATCTTACCTTCAGAGCATATTGAGTTTATTTTATAGGAAAGGATACACTTCTGCAAATACAAACAGAAATATAGAGTATTATGATACAGTGTGCACATTTAGAATCCTTTCTCTGTTGAAGCCTGAATTTCACTACACACTGCACACCCTTTGTGACCTTAGGCAAGTTTTTTAACTTCAATTCATTCTTTATCTCTAAGATGTAAGTGTTTTATCATTGAGGAATGTGGCCATTCCAAGTACCTAAAAATCCACTGGAAAGGTCTAAACAGTGTAGATTGATTAATCCACTCTTTCGTTTTGGGAAGTTTGGAGAGTAGGCAGATGTTTAGGATTATCTAATTCATCAGGAAATCCTCTTGCTTCCTTCTGGTATCTGGAATACAGCCATTTCTCATCAGTCCTCTTCTAACCCAAATGCCTGAAATAGCTGCGGTAGGCTCCTAATTCTTATCTGTTTCCATCTTTGCGTTTTTGGAGAAATGCGTGGATGGTCTTTCTCTGTTGCTAGTATTGAGAATGGGATCCTTGGGGTACCACTGGAATAAGCATTTCTGGAGATCTGCATGGGAGGATGAGATGTGGTAGAACACTTTATTTGAGAGAAATTATATCCCTAGGTTTACAAAGTCCCATTTCCCTTAATCCAGTCCTGAAAGATGTGCAGCTGGGAATTCAGCAGAACTAAAAGCAAAGCCAATGTTCAAAGTTTCTATTCCATGGTGGAGCTGGCTCCGGTGTAGCATCAGGCTAGTTGCAGTCCATTAGTGCATTGTGGGGACTACATGGCTGTGGGCCATGTGGGTGAATGTAGGGGAGCCAAGAGAGTGCACCCCTTGCAACAAGAGTCCCCATGCAAACCAAGAGAGGGGAACTTCTTTGTTTAGGGACTTATGTATCTCAAATCTTCCAGTGCTTGTAGTGGCCATGCCTATTGTGGCCAATAACCTCATTCCCAGGTGTGACTGACGGGCAAGTACCTTCCCTGTTTAACCCAGACTTTACTGGGCATGCGTCTGAATTGCAGCTTTCTGGATAGCTGCACAAATAGCATGCCTATATTATTAGGCCTTCCCTTTGCTCCTTTCCATTACTTATAACTAAGTTAAAACAATGGTATCACTTGCACCTCTACTCCTTTTTTTTTTTTTTTTTATAATTTTTTTTCAGTTGACATACAACATTATATTAGTTTCAGGTATACTCTACTCTTTTTCAATATAGCAGCCAGTCATATGTTTTATTTATTATTTTTTCCTTTTCTATTTAAATCCTCACTGGAGGATATTTTTCCATTTTTCTTCAGAGAGAGTGGGATGGATGGAGAGAGAGAGAGAAAGAAAGAAACATCCATGTGAAAGGGACATATCAACTGGTTGCCTCCCTCATGACCTCTGCCAGGGCTGGAGATGAACTACAACCAAGGTATGTGCCCTTGACCGGAATCGAACCCATGACTCATTGGTCCGCAGGCCTACATTCCAACCACTGAGCCAAACCAGCCATGGCAGTCATACTTGTAAACCATAAATCAGATCTTATCAACTTTGCTCCCCCACCATTTCACTGAATAAAAGCCAGTCTTTATAATGGCCTACAAAACCTTATGTGATGTGTACTACCCACTGTTACCTATTCCATCACATACTATTCTTGATCACTCTTTTTGCTGCCCTTCAAAGATCCCAGGCACTTTTCCACCTTAGGGTTTTTTTTCCCCCACTGTCCACTCCCACTGTCTAGAAAGCTTTTATTCTCAGGTATCTGCAAGCTAATTCTCTCTTTCAAGTTCAAATATCACCTTTCCAGTGAAACATGTTCCGATCACTGGCCTTCATTCGAATCTATTGTATTTAATTGCCACCATCCACACCTTACACACTTGATCTCATTTGCTCTACTGTTCTGTCCTTTTTTCTATGGCATTTACTACCTTGTCACATACTACATAATTTATATAACTATTACCCTTATAGTTTATTGTTTATCTTTTATTAAAATACAACCTCCACTAGGGAAGGGATCTTGTTTCATTTGTTCACTGATACATTCTGAGTCCTCAGAACAATAACTGATAATGTAGTAAACGCTCAGTAAATATTAAGTGAACAATTGTGTGTCATCAAAGAATCAAGTTATTTTTGCCTTTTTTAGTCTCATTATTAGCACGTATTTTTGAATTTCAAGCAAGGAAATATTTTTTACTTTGTTCCCATCAAGTATTTTTTTGTATAACCTACTTTATATTTTGTTTTGTTTTTGGTAAGTAAATAGGAACTTGAAAGCCCTAAGTGATTCTTTTAAGTTTATCAGTAACCTTTTCTTAGAGCAAATCTGAAGAATAACTACTGGCCACCTCTTGTTGAGTCTGATATAGTTGGCCCTAGTTTATCGTGGTTAATCAGTTCCAGACTCTACCACGAGAAATTAATTTTCGTGAAGTAGGGTTCTTTATTTATACACAGTGGTCCCTTCGACTTTCGCGGCTGAAGCGCGAAGTGGCGAGGGACAACTTTACTTTTCATTAATTCCATTGCCTCTTTCATTTCTGTCTTCTTTCAGTGTTTCTCTTTCTTCCCTTACCCCTTTTCATGTGTTATTCCTACATGCTTTTTTAAAACTTTGATATGTAACCTTCCTGTATATATCAACAACCCTCCCTTGCCTTGATTCTGAATTGGTATATATTTACCAGTATTAATTTTATGTTTTTAAAGTATGTTTTTATTGATTTTTTTAGAGAGAGAAAGAGAAACATCAATGTGAGAGAAAAATATTGATTCGTGCCTCCTGCACACCCCCTTCTGGGGATCAAGCCAGCAATCTGGGGGTTCGCTCTGACTGGGAATCAAACTTGGACCTCTCAGTGTATGGGACGACATTCAATCCATTGAGCCATACCAGCCTGGCACCAATATTAATTTTAAAATTTATTTTATGTTTTTGTTCTTAATTTTAACATTATATAACCTTAATACTTCTAAAATCAATGCCTCAGAATGCTAGTATTCTGGTAGGGCAAATAAAGGAAATCTGTAGTCAATTGAGTTTTGTTCACATAGAGTTTAACAAAGTTAAATTATCTTTACTTCTTGCAGGACTTCTCACAGCACCTAATATGCTGCTGTTCATTACGAATGTTAAAGAAAGGAATATTTTTATAATATGAACTCACTTTGGAAAGCTATTTTATTTTTTTGTTTCTTTTTTTTTTAATTTTATTTTTTATTTTTTCAAATCTTTATTGTTGGATGTGAAATGTATTACAGATGTTCCACATTTTCCCCCCATTGACCTCCTCCTCCCCACTCCCACCCCCCTCCCACCTTTTCCCACACTATTGTCTGTGTCCATTGGTTATGCATATAAGTTCTTTGGTTTATTTCTTCCCACCCCCCCAACCCCTTTCCCTTTGAGGTTTGTCAGTCTAGCAATGAATTTGTGCTTCTTAATCCCTTCACCTTTTTCACCCATTCCCCCAACCCCCCTCCCAACTGGCAGCCAACAAAATTCTCTCTGTATCTATGAGAATGTTTCTGTTCCACCTGTTCATTTTGTTTGTAGATTCCATTGTTGATAGATATGTATTCATTGCCATTTTGTTTGTTCATACATTTTATCTTTTTCTTCAAAAAGACCCTTCATCATTTCATATAATAACAGTTTGGTAGTGATGAACTCCTTTAACTTGTCTGTGGAAGTTTTCATATGTCCATCAATTTTAAATGACAGCTTTGCAGGATAGAGTAATTTTGGTTGTAGGTTCTTGGTTTTCATCACTCTGAATATTTCTTGTCACTCCCTTCTGGCCTGCAAAGTTTCTTTTGAGAAATCAGCTGACAGTCTTATGGGAACTCCCTTGTAGGTAACTAGCTGCCTTTCTCTGGCTGCTTTTAAGATTCTCTTTGTCTTGAACCTTTTGCATTTTGATGATGATGTGTCTTGCTGTGGGCCTCTTGGGGTTCATCTTGTTTGGGACTCTCTGTGCTTCCTGGACTTGTATGTCTGTTTCCTTCACCAAGTTAGGAAAGTTTTCTGCCATTATTGTTTCAAACAGGTTTTCGATTTCTTGTTCTCGCTCTTCTCCTTCCGGCACCCCCAAGATGCGAATGTTGGGATGCTTGAAGTTATCCCAGAGGCTCCTTGCACTATCCTTATTTTTTTGGATTCTTTTTTCTTTTTGCTGTTCTGATTGGGGAATTTTTGCTTCCTTATATTCCAAATCGATGGTTTGCTCCTTGGATTTACATTGAAGCTGTGTAAATTATTCTTTATTTCAGTTAATGCCTCCTTCAATTCTAACTGTGTATCCATGATTTCTAACTGGTCCTTTTTTATGCTCTTGAGGCCCTTCCTAAGTTCACTGAGGTTCTCACTAAGTTCATTGAGCATCCTTATAAGCAGTATTTTGAACTCAGTATCTGTTAGGTTGCTTATCTCCCTTTTGCTTAGTTCTTTTATTGGGGTTTTGTTCTGTTCTTTCATTTGGGACCTGTTTCTTTGTCTCCTCATTTTGGCTGCCTCCCTGTGATTATTTCAGTGTATTACTTAATGAGAGGTATGGGGCTCGCTGAGACCAGATGCTGCTCGTTTGAAAGAATTTAGGAAAAACCTGAAGCAGGATCCAAGACCGGCCAATCCTATGGTTAAGCAAGTGGCAACACCTTGGGTGGGCTTGAAAGTTGGGTGGGGCAGTGCGGGGCCTCAGGGAGTCACCAGGGCGGGGCTACCAGTGTGAGCCAGGTTGCTGGAGTCCCAGATATGGCTTCTGTCTGCCGCCCCGGGAAGGGCTCACCAAAGGAACAAAGGCCTGTGACAGCACGTTTGTCCCCAAGAAAGCCCCCTCTCCAGCCCTCGCTCCAGTGCCAAACAGCTCAGTTCTTCCCTGAATGTCTCTGGTGCCCCTCGAGCTGCCTCCCCTCCAAGCTTAGAGGGAGAGAGTCCGATAAGTCCGTGTGCGGGCCCTTTAAGGAGCTGCCTGGGGCTCCAGCCACCTCAGCTTCCCTGAGCCTCAGTTTCCGCTGGTTTTTCCAGCCAGAAGTGATGGGGACTTCTCTTCCTGGCACTGGAACCCTGAGCGGGGCACCTGGTGTGGGACGGGGACCCCTCAGTCCTCAGGAAGGACCTTCCCAGCTGCGGGAGCCTCCTGATTTTTATCCGCCACACGTGGGTGTGGGACCAGCCCGTCGCGCCGCCCCTCGCTCCACCGCCCCTCCTACCAGTCTGGATGTGGCTGCTGCTTTAATTCCGTAGTTGTAGGACTTCCATTCAGCTTGATTTCAGGCGCTTTTGAATGATGGTTGTTCTGTAGTTTAGTTGTCACTTTGATGTGGTTGTGGGAGGACGCGATACCGCGTTTACCTATGCCACCATCTTGACCGGAAGTCTGGGAAGCTATTTTAGAATATAAGAAGTATTAGGTATTTTCATTTAGGTTTGAAATATTGGAATATTTCTTAAAGGTGTATATTACATGTTTTGTCTTCCTTCTTGCTTGTTCATTTCCCAAATATGTCTGAGTGCTGGCTCTTTACCAGCTGTGTGTGCACTCAGATGAACAACTTATGCAAGCTGCTTAAGCAGTAAGCAGTCTAACCAATGGGATAACTTACCTAATAGTACCGGAGAAGCTTAGTGTTAAAACTGTAAGTAAAATTACAGTGGGAAAATACCAACATTTCTTAAATGTACTAGATTAGTGTTCCTACTGCATCTCTGTTTTAGTTTGATAATATAGACAGATATTATTTTAAACCACAGTGTAGATTGTATTGTACGTTATCTATTAAATGCTCTATTTCTATTATAAAGACTTCTTATGTGGCCTAATGACTTAAAATGAAGTTAAATATGGTATATATTTTATTTAAATATACAAAAAAAAAAAAATAGAAAATTTAACTATTGTGTAGAATTTTACTTTAGAGAAGGTATTCACTTTTTTCCAGAAACTTTAACATATCATATAATCTTGTAAAAAGATAAAAGCAGCCCTGGCCGGTTTGGCTCAGCAGTTAGAGCATCAGCCTGCGGTCCTGAGGGCATGTACCTCGGTTGCAGTTTGTCCCCGGCCCTGGCTGGTTGTGCGGGTGGCAGCCACTCAATGTGTCCCTTTCACGTCGATGTTTCTCGCTCTCTCTCTCCCTCCCACTCTACCTGAACAAAAAAATGGAAAAAATGTCCTCGGGTGAGGATAAAAAAAAAAGATAAAAGCAGTTACTGACTACATTTATTCTGCAGAAATAGAATAAAGGTATATTAACTATGAGGTAAAATATAATTGAAATATTACCTCATGTAATCTTTAAGCTGAGGAAAGAGCAATGAAAAATAGGTTTAGATGAGTAAGTAATCAAGAATCATCAATTACTACCTTTTTTCTTTTTATGAAAGCATGATAATTAAGGATGACAGAAATGTGGGTTTTTCTAGTAAGGAAAATGTTTCAAGTTGAGCTAATAGTGACTTAATAATGGTTTCTCTTTACTTTTCATTTTTATTTTATGTGATTTCATATAAGGAAGACATTTATCAGTAATAGCAGAACCCTAAAAATAGAAATATTGAAGAAAATTTAGTCCTTGTCAAATAAGGACCAAAGCTGATTTGATAATTTAAATCTGCTGACAGGGAAATAATTGGTAGGTTGTTCTCTATTTTGGTAATACATAGCAAAACAAAATGAAACAAAAATAGTTGACTAGAATAAATATACTGATGTGTTTCTTAGGACTCTGAAGTAGTAGCTAGGAAAATAGTAACTCCACCCAAAGATACAATTATTTGACAAACTCATATACCCTTTATACTTTGCAGGGAGAAGTTTGGTTAAGTTATTTAACCTCTCCCCATTCCCACCTTCATCCCCTGCCATATCTCTTTTTACATAAATACGAATTTTCAAATGATGAACAAAGCTTTTTATTCACTAAATTATTGTAAGATTCTAAATAATTAGAGTGAGGCATACTGATATGATTGTAGGTGCACTGAGGACATCTTTTTACCTATTTATTTCTTTTGTTAAAATAAGGTTTAAAATAAGATGCTACTGATAAAGGAGCAATTTTATTCTTAACTCTAGGTATCTTCAAAGAACAGTAAAGCATCCCACTTTACTACAGGATCCTGATTTAAGGCAGTTCTTGGAAAGTTCAGAGGTATTATTTCTACTTTAAAATTGTGTATATAAGTATTTTTAGTCTTTATATTTTTCAGTGTAATAATTTATGTAAGAATAGAGATGCTTAGTAAACAAGTGGATTAATAGCTAGAATAAAGCAATAATTTTTTTTGCTTAGTACTTTAATTAGCTTTAATTACTTAACTAAATTACTAGCAAAATGTTTTCTTTGCATTGATAATTATAGGATTATCATTCCCAACCATATTTAAAGGAATGGCTTATGTAGTCTAATTTTCAGAGCCATAAATTGTTGCTTAGACATTGTATTGAAATAAGTTTATTTTTAGAGGTAGTTGAATGTATATTCTAACGTTCTTATTAAGGTTTTGAAATGCAAATTTGTAACTTGAAAGAGCTTAAATTGTAATAACCATGCTGCTCTTTATATTTGAGATGTTTGGCACACTTTGGTCTCTTAAAGGGTTGAGAGTTCTAACTGCTACCTTTTGAAATCTAAAAATTTATTGAATCCCCAGAATATTTTAAAAATTCATAATCACACAATTTTAACTGAGCATGAGGAGATTTTTTTCAAGACTTTCTTCTTTCCTTATAAACAGTTTATTTCTGCTAGGAAACAGGTGGCCAGTGTTAAGATGCTTGGCAATTACTTAATATATTTTGACAAACAGACTGTTGTTCCATCTAAATGTAAACATACAGAAGAAAAACAAATGGAAAGTCTATTTTTTAAGTTTTCCTTTGAGAATGTACAAGTAGTGTATTTGAGAAATTAGATCTCACTATTGAAATGTATGAGAGTGAAAAAAATACAACCTCCTTTTCTTCTTTTCTTTTTTTGGGGGGTTGGGGGGAGGGAGGACAATCCCTTTTGTGCCCAGTTAAACCTCCAGGCTTTTAACCGGTTTGTTTGCCCTTATTTGTCATTCAATTCCAGCTGCCTAGAGCAGTTAATACACAGGCCCTGAGTGGAGCAGGAATATTGAGGATGGTGAACAAAGCTGCCGACGCTGTCAACAAAATGACAATCAAGATGAATGAATCGGATGCAGTAAGAGCTGATTTTTCGACTTGAATAATGAGATGAATTAATGAGCCCAACAATTGCATTTTAAAGCTGTACAAGTAGAAAATAGGATATTAATTTGCTTATTGAGTTTAGTTCACAGCCACATCAGTTGACCACCATGGTTATCCATGGTTTATTTGTTGCTTTAAAACAAGGAATGTAGTTTGCTATTGGTAACCCAATTTATAGTGGTTTGTTCTGAGTAAATTAGCTCCATTTTTCATTTTTTTGCTAGTGGTTTGAAGAAAAGCAGCAGCAGTTTGAAAATCTGGATCAGCAACTTAGGAAACTTCATGCCAATGTTGAAGCCTTGGTCTGTCATAGAAAAGGTTTGTTTGCCTTGCTATTTATGTGTTTAGCATCATGAGTTAATTGAAACATTTTATTTAAATTTTATTTAAAAAAATATTTCAAGTTATTATGGAAGAGAGAAAACAATAAGAGAATGTTTTCTGTTTCAACTTTGTTTAATGTAATTATATTCTATTTTAATTTAACTTCTAATTTAGACGTAGAAAAATCCAGAGCTTAAACTATATTTTGAATTATGGATTAAAATTGTTCATTTAAACTCTTTATTAAATATATTTATTATTCAATGAATGAAGATGTCTTAGTAACTGATTATAATAAAAAAATATGAGATTCAAAAATTGATATTTGAAAATTTCCTTTAAAATATTTGTTTTATGCCTATATTTTCTAGAAAACTCTGAAATATTTTCTTCATTTTGGAACCATTGTATTAAAAAATCTGAGTTTTTCAGAATTTATAGAAAATTTGAGTTGCAGTATTTAAATTTCATGGAGTTTTTCTTTGTTTTTATTTTTTATTTTTAAAAAAGGCTTTTAATAGCATATGTCTAAAATTCTTAATAATTTAGTATGTGCCATTACCAGCAATATGTTTTAATCAAATAATTATAGAAATCTAATTTGTTAGAAGTAGTTTATAACAGCTTTTGCCATTTGTTTTATATCTCTTAGGAAATGGGCTTTGAGATTCTTTTAGATCACTTTATATAATACAGAGCAACAGCAATTTCCAGGCAGTGTAATTGTAGTCATTGACTATTTGCAGTATCTAAAATGATCATGTTCAAAAATCTCTTTAGAAAGTCTTAATATTTCACTAAGCATTGTTGCATACAAAGAAAAAAATAAGATCTATGAGAATTATATGTACAATTTTGTCTTGCTTTCCTTTTGTTGGCTAAATAATATTCTCATTAAAAATTATAGACATTGGCCCTGGCCGGTTTGGCTCAGCGGTTGGAGCGTTGGCCTGCGGTACAGAGACCCGGGTTTGGTTCCCGCTAAGGGCACGTACCTTGGTTGCAGTTTGTCCCCGGCCCTGGTTGGTCGTGCGGGTGGCAGCCACTCAATGTGTCCCTTCACATCGATGTTTCTCTCTCTCTCTCTCTCTCTCTCTCTCTCTCTCTCTCTCTCTCTCTCTTCCTCTCTCTCCCTCCCGCTTTATCTGAACAAAAAATGGAAAAATGTCCTCTGGTGAGGATAAAAAAAAAAATTATAGACATTATTTTTAATGGCAAATGCTTAAAGGCAAAGTAGTATAAATCAATTATGTGTTCTCAATACTTTCCATATTAAATATAAATATACTTATTTATTTATATATATATTTTTAAGGAATAGACAAAAAGAATAAATACTTCAGGAGAGAAAGGGGAGGCAGAGTACTATATTACATTTTTAAACATAGTTCATCTTCTGGGAAGATAGGCAGTGGTTCTTCTTAATTTTCAGTAGAGCTCTGAGCAGTTGGGATTTATGCCCATGGCATTTTAATGACTTGTTGTTTTTGTTAATTATTTTTAAATATTATTTGAGCAATTTGTGAATAGATAAAATTTAGAGAGAAGGTAAAAAAATTAATTCAGTACTTAAAAACTTTACTTATACCCTGACCAGTTTGACTCAGCAGTTAGAGCATCAGCCCATGGAGTCTTTGAGTTCAATTCCAGTCAAGGGTACATACCTCGGTTGAGGTTCTATCCCTGACCCTGGTTGGGGTTTTGCGGGAGACAACCAGTCTATGTGTCTCTCTCACATCGATGTTTCTCTCTCCCTCTCTCTTTTCCTCTCTATCACCCTCTCCCTCTCTCTCCCACTCTATCTGAAAAATCAATAGAAAAATATTCTTGGGTGAAGATTTTTTAAAAATAACAAAAAAACTTTACTTGTGAACATTAAAAGTGAATACTTTTCTTTTTCAGAACTTTCAGCCAACACAGCTGCCTTTGCTAAAAGTGCTGCCATGTTAGGTAATTCTGAGGATCATACTGCTTTATCTAGAGCTTTGTCTCAGCTTGCAGAGGTTGAGGAGAAAATAGACCAGCTACATCAAGAACAAGCTTTTGCGGACTTTTATATGTTTTCAGAACTACTTAGTGACTACATTCGTCTTATTGCTGCAGTGAAAGTAAGCTTTATTTTGTAATCTTTCTTGAATTCTTCTCACTTAAGTGGTTTGCTTATAAAAGAATTTGGCATGTATTTAAGTTTATAAATTTCATACTATAATAGTACATCTAAAATGGCTTTAAGATGATTATTCATAGCTTAAATTTTTTTCTGTGAGTTGTACAGTACAATAGACAGAATTGATGTTTTTAAGAGGTCTGAGCAGTGCCAGATAAGATAAAACCAATGCACACTTACTTACATATTTACATATACAAGTTGCAATCAACCGGTAGCATTTGTTTGCTCATTGTAGCTTAAACTGAAACTGTCCACTGGATTTTACCATCATTAGTAAAGCTATAATGAGAAGCAGGACAAAAACAGAATTGATGGTTGCTTAAATATGTTTAATAGTGGCTTTAGCATGAATTTGGACTGTAAACAAACATTCTGTGTATATTCCAAAATGTGTAGTTAGCATATATTTATAGATGAGATGGGACTACATTAGTTACTAAGTATTATCTAGTGGTAATATTTAAGAATGAAACAGTCTTTAATTTCTGAATAGTTGGAAAAATAATTTACTTAACTAATAAAAATAAGTATTCGATAAAAGGTAAAATATCTGTAACAAAAAATAAATAAAAAATTTATAAAAAATAAATGCAGCTCTGAGTGCAGCCTCGACAAAAATAAAATAAAATAAATAAGTATTTGATAGTTATCTCCAATATTCAAATAATAAACTGTGTATTATTTTATCTATCTTATGTTTCAGAAGATACTTTGGGATCTTACCTTGTCTTTGAATTATTGTTATGAACATTAGTTATGGAGTGGGGGAACTGGAAATTTACCTTTTACATTGAATTCAAACATCTAGAAAGTTAATGAGACCTTGTTCCTTGCTTTCTAATGTAAAATTTTTTTAGTTGATGTATGTGATGAGATTAGTATTCATCTACCATCAGACATTTGATACATTGCTTATTTATTGATGATTTGGTTCTCGAGCTAATGGTGACAAGTCTATTAGAAGATTCCTGGCACTTCAAGAATGGTGCTTTCTTAGGTTTGGTAAAATTACCAGTTTTATTGAATTTACTCTTAGACATACTCTTTATCCTGATGGTTAATTTTTCTTTTCAGTTATTTAAAGATGTTAATATAGATAGCAGTTATCAGAGTATACTTCATTTTATATATAGGTAACTTGAGATATACAGAAATCCAGTTTACAGATAATGGTTCCTTTTTATCTTTCTTTCACCTACTTACCTCATTCCAGAGCTCCCATTAGCATGAGAGCTGTTGTAGAAAGTATAACACCTACAAAAAAACTTGTGGGTCCAAAAGGGAAGCTGGGCAGTGTCTGTGAAGAGGGACATGTTGAGAAGAGATAACCTTGGAAAATACTCCCTGGCAGGGCTGGCCTATCTATTTAATGGATGCTGATCCCTCAAAAACAGCTTTCCTCATATTGCTTATATCTTGCTGTATTTTTATGTTTTGTGTAAATACAGTTATATTCATGTTTCCTAGAGTATATTCTACGGAACACTGACACCAAAAGATAGACCACAGTCAACTGAGTTTGGGAGATAATGTGTATAATATCTCTGTATTGTACACTTAGAATGCATGTAAAAAGCTTAGAAATGGCCCTGGCCAGTTTTGCTCAGCCGTTAGAGCGTCGGCCTGAGGTCCCGAGAGACCTGAGTTCGGTTCCCACTAGGGGCACGTACTTCGGTTGCAGTTTGTCCCTGTCCCTGGTTGGTCGTGCTGGTGGCAGCCACTCGATGTGTCCCTTCACGTCGATGTTTCTCTCTCTCTCTCTCCCTTCCACTCTCTCCCTCCCACTCTATCTGTACAAAAAATGGAAGAATGTCCTCGGGTGAGGCTAAAAAAAAAAAAAAAAGCTTAGAAATGTCTAGGAGTAAAAAATTAGACATTTAACTTAATTTAATCTAGAGACTTCCAAATTCATATGAACAGTAATCATTTTCAACTTAATATATTTTTACCTATAAGGAACAGTTTTGGGAAATGCTGAATTAGTGATGTATTGACTAAAAGAGTTAAAGAGCTATGGTCAAGTTATACATTGAGGTAAATTAAACTCTTTTAGATTGGTTTTCTAATGTAACCTAGCACAGATCAATCATACCAAATAGTTGAGAAATTATGGAATAGGGTGATGGGGTATTTGTGGTCTTTATTTATTATTGTTGTTGTTGTTGTTGTTTTAAACTAATTCATTTGTATTTGAAAAATCAAAACATGTACATAATAATTGTAACAACCCAAAAAGGTAAATTTCTTTTCTAAGGCCTCTAGTCTTTGTTCCCGCAAATGCTGTTAGATTCTTGTGTGTTTTTACAGAATTAGCTATGCATGTAAATGAAGCTAATTTATTTTCTTTTTCTTTGTTACTCTCTCTCTTCCTCCCTCCCTCCATTTCTTTCTTTTTTCAAAAAAGAGCATACTCTGCACAGTTTTTGCCTGCTTTTTTCACTAGCTCTATTTTAGGGAGGTCTCTGTATCAGCATGTTACATTTGTAATGGTTACAGAGTATTCCATCATATAGCATATAGGTGTACTTTGAATTATTTAACCATCCCAAACTTAAATTTAGTATTTTGATAATAACTCTTTGGGCATAAAATTCTTAGAAATAGAATCGCTTGTCCAAAGGGTATATGAATTCCAATAATTATTACCATATTACTGCCCAAAGAGAATATACTTCTTTGTACTCCCATCAACATGTGTCCTTCTCCTACCCAGTGATGAAGAAATTATTTTTATGCATTTTAATTTCTCTAATTAGTGTGAATTTAAGCATCTTTTCAAATGATAAGCCATTATATTTCTTTTTTTATATGTAATGTCCTTTGTTCAGTTTTTTAAAATCTTATTTCTAATAGCTATTTAATTCTCCATAGCCTTTTGTTTTATCCATACTAACACTACTTTTCTGATGATAATTTTGAAACTAGGATTACTTTGGGAATTGGCATATAGAGCCAAAATGGGGAGCTAAGAACATCAGAAATTGGGGCCTAAAGAAAGATAAATTGTTTAAGCTTGGCTTTGCATCGAGAGAACTCTTACGTTCTTCTTTTGTACAGTACAGGATCTCTGACATCCAAAACTTTATATTTTGGCTGGTACTGTTAGCTAATATTTATTAAATGGTAAACTCATTGCATACATTCTTATGTATTCATTTGTGAACCACTAGAGTAGGGTCAGGGATTGAGGGTAATGGTTATCATTGTTTTTAGCAATGAAGGAGTTTAAATCCTTCATTGTTTGACTTTAAGTAATTAGCACCCTTATAGGACTCCAGGAATCTGGGCAGCATATGTTCAGATTTAGCTAATTAGAATGTGGTATTAATTAATGAAAATTGCAATATCAGATTTCATGGTGGACCAAGAAAAGTCAAGTGCAATTTTGTCTAACCTAGCTAGACTACCTTGCATGCAAATGTGTACCATAAATATGTGGCAGGCAGATGGAGATCTGAAGTGGATCATCAGTGTAAGTCTCTTCTTCTTATAGAAGAGGATGGTTCTAGAGTGGATTATCTTTTTTTTTTAATCCTCACTCGAGGATATTTTTCCATTTATCTTCAGATAGAGTGGGAGAGAAAGAAAGAGAGATACATTGATGTGAGAGCGACACACCGGTCAGTTGCCTCCTGCACGATCCTGACCAGGGCCAGGGATTGAACTGCAACTGAGGTATAGAATGGTCTACGGGCTGATGCTCTAACTGCTGAGCCAAACAGGCCAGGGCTAGAGTAGATTATCTTGACATACAAAGACAAACATTGTTATGATTTAATTGCCTTTTTTTGTTGTTGTTTTTTTTGTTTTTAGTTTCAGGTGTACAGCATAGTGGTTAGGCAATAATATACTTTACAAAGTGGTCCCTTTTATATTTCAAGTACCCCCCTGGTACTGTAATAGTTATTACAATATTATTGACTATAATCCATATGCTGTACTTTACATCCTTGTGACTGTTTTGTGATGGCCAGTTTGCATTTTTTAAACAATACGTTTTATTGATTTTTTTTTGGAGAGAGAGATAGAAACATCAGTGTGAGAGAGAAACATTGACTGTCTCCTGCATACCCCCTAGTAGGGATTGAGCCCACAACCTGGGCATGTGCCTTGATCGAGAATTGAACCAGGACCTCTCAGTCCTTGGGACTTCGCTCAATCCACTGAGCCACACCAGCCAGGCTAGTTGCTTCTTAAGATAGCATTTTTAGAAGAACATGTATAGTTCTGGTTCTTTTATTTTATTTTTTAGTGTTACAAGGGTAGGAAAATGGAGAAAAGTTTTAATTCTTATACAGTTAAGATTAACTTTATTTTTCTGAAATAACTTGATTTTAGTAGTCTTACCTTTACCTTACCTTTACCATAGCTCCTACAACTGTTGTGCCTTTTCAGATACTCTCTTTGTCTTTAACTTCTGCCATTTTAATTATGATGTGTCTTGGTTTGGGCCTCTTTGGGTCCATCTTGTGTGGGACTTTCTGTGTTTCCTGGACTTGTATGTCTTTTTTCTTCACCAGGTTAGGAAATTTTTCAGTTATTATTTCTTCAAATAGGTTCTCGATCCCTTGCTCTCTCCTCCTTCTGGTACCCCTGTGATGTGGATGTTGTTATGCTTTATGTTGTCCAAAAGATCCCTTAAACTATCCTCATTTTCTAAAATTCTTTTTTCTTTTTGCTGTGCTGATTGGGTGCTTTTTCTACCTTATCCTTCCAAATCACTGATTTGAAACTCTGTTTCATCAAGTTGACATTTTATTTATTTCAGTTTATTCTTTGTTTCAGAGACAACATTCTTTATTTCTGACTGGTCCTTTTTAATGTTCTTTTTTATGCTGTTCAACATCCTTATAATCATTACTCTGAACTCTATAACTGATAAATCTCTTACCTCCATTTCATTTAGCTTTTCTTCTGGTGAATTCTCTTGTTCTTTCATTTGGGACCTGTTTCTTTGTCTCCCCATTTTGGCTGACTATTTGTGTTTGTTTCTAGTATTAGATAGATCTGCTATGATTCTCAGTCTTAGTAGGGTGATCTTATGTATTAGGTGACCTGTGGGACTCAGTGGCGTAGTCTCCCTGATCACCTGAGCTGGTTGCTCTAAGAATGGCCCTTGTGCATGTTATGTGAGCTCTTCTGTTGTAATTGAATCTTGATTGCTATTGGTCCATTCATGCATGGGATCAACCCTTGGGCTGGCTGACAGTAAGGCTCAACCCCCACACAGTATGCAAGCTGCTGTACAGGTGCTGATCACATGAAGCAGAATTCGCCTCAGCAGAGTTTGGTGCCTACTGATATCTCCCTGTGGATATGTTGCTTGTGAAGTTTAGTCGATCCACTGGGTATATTGGTTCTGGGCCTCTTTGCAGGGACTCTGTGCAGGCCTATGTCAGATGCTGTCTGTGCCTGGCCCTGGGCAACCTGTTTGGAGCTATCAGTGATCCACAGCTTGTGGCTCCCTCTGCTGGGCCTGGGTGCATGTGGAAAGGACCAAGCTGTACACTAAGGTCTGCTTTTACTAGCACCTGGTCCAGGGGCAGGTCAGCTAAGGTCTCAAAGCACTCAGAGATCCTCCTCTGCCTGCAGGCTGTCTGTTAGGCTTAGTTACTTAAAAAGTCTTTGGCTGTTCTCCTCAGCAGGGCATAAGTTCCACAGGATGGGGTGAGAGGGATTCCAATGGGTGGGGCTAGTACTTGGTTCTGGTATATTATGAGATAATGAATTGGTCATGGACTAAATTAGTTTAAATTACTATACTACTAAAAAAGGCATTTTATATACATGTTGGGGCAAAAGTAGGTTTACAGTTGTGAGTACACGAAACATTTTATTCTTGTATTATTATTTATTTATTATTGTGTTAGCCATATGAACAACTATAAACCTACTTTTGGCCTGCCCCATATTTAAAACTTAAGAAAATATTGAAATTCAAGGGTTAGCTTTGCGCGATATTGGTACATATTTTAAGTAATCCAATTGTTATTGAACAGAGGAATTTGTAAATGAAGATCTGTTATGGCCCCATTCCCCTAAAGAAAGACTAGGCCTAACATTTTAAATTACTTTTTGGTTTTGTGTATGTATGCATACGGGGAAAGATTCAGGGATTGTTTGTTTGTTTGTTTGTTTGTTTGTTTTAAATGGTAGTGACTTTTTCTGAATCCATTTATGTTAGATGTAACTGATGATTTTTGGCTCAGCGGTTAGAGCGTTGGCTTGCGGTCCAGAGAGACCCAGTTTCGGTTCCCACTAAGGGCACGTACCTCGGTTGCAATTTGTCCCCTGTCCTGGTTGGTCGTGCAGGTGGCAGCCACTCGATGTGTCCCTTTCACATCCATGTTTCTCTCTTTCTTTTTCTCTCTCCTTCCCGCTCTAGCTGAACAAAAAAAAATGGAAAAATGTCCTCAGGTGAGGATAAAAAAAATAATCTATACAAATAGCTAATAGTGATTAACATTTACTAAAGTCCACTAGGTTATTAAGACACTCTGCTACGTACTTTATATTTTATTTCTAATCCAGAAATGCAGATCTTAGTTTCCTCCTTTTATATTTGGAAGACTTAAGGCTTATAAAAATTAAATGAATTTACCCAAGATCATATAGTGACAAAGCTAGTATTTGAAGCCAGCTTTGTTCTAAAACTTACTTTTTTTTTTTTAGTACACTATCTACATACTTTCTCTTCAGCAGGTCCCTTTAAGAACATTTATTTGTTTACTGTTTCTTGATCCAAAAAGCTCTTTATTTGGAATAAATGAAAATAAGTCTGGTTTCGTGCTTTCTAGTTTACTCAGTTTATCAATGTTTGCCTTGTTTGTTTATTTAGTAAATACTAAAGTAATATGACTATATCCTCAGCATCAAGCTAGAGAAAGGATTATTTTATTCTCATACTATCCATCATTTTTTTTTTCCCATGAGACTTATAATTACTCATTTCTTTATTCACTTGTCCTTTCTCTGCCAAACCCCTTGAAAAGAAATAATGAACTTGGTTGACTTGTTCTGTTACACTCTTTTTGTCTGTTTCTTTAATTCTGCATATACATATTTGCCCTTTTCATCTTGTATAGGGCTGTCTCTTTTTGCTTTTGTTTTGTTCTATTTCTTAATTTCTTTGCCTTTCTTTTATTTGCTACTGGTAATCTCTTCCACCACATTTTTAGTTAACTTTACATTTTATTATCTTATGGGTTTTTCCCGTTTTTTTTTTGTTTGTTTGTTTGTTTTTTTCCATTTTTGGCATATTTCCAACACTTAAATCTACTTTTGATATTATTTAGTAGGAAAACTTCCAATGTAGTTATGACACCAGCATTTTCTTGTTGAAGATATCTTTCTTGAAAGCATAAACCTCATAGAAATCTTATTATAAGCCACATTAAAACCCTTAAGACTAGTTAAATGGATTTTGCATGTATATATATTTTTTTAATTCTGAGCACTTACATTTTATCTAGTCACCGGGATTTCTGTTTTTAAACAAATGAATATGGAGATTTGTATATTTTTTTATATTGTTATGTTTATTTTCAGTACTTAAGTATATTAGAGTAGAATTTAAATGCTGGATTTTATTGTTTTTAGTATTACAGCACTTCTAGTATAAAAGTATTTTAATGTTAACTGTCACTTAATAACATTATGTCATTCACTTCTAGGGTGTATTTGACCATCGAATGAAGTGCTGGCAGAAATGGGAAGATGCTCAAATTACTTTGCTCAAAAAACGTGAAACTGAGGCAAAAATGATGATTGCTAACAAACCAGATAAAATACAGCAAGCTAAAAATGAAATAAGAGAGGTGATTAATACAAATGCTTTATTTATTTATCTCTTTACTCAAATTTTCCATGAGTCATTCATATATGCATAATTTTTCATAAATTTTTTTCTGAACCATTCAACAACATAGCTATTTTTCCGTAATTTTATGAACTGTGTTAGAATTAATTCTAACCTTAACATACTGGTTTTCACTAAAATCTTCAGAGACCTATATTACTTTCATATGATCGTGGAATGAATAAAGAAACATACAAGGAAAAGATTTAAATTTATATTTAATAAACACATTCGTTTTGAAATGATTAATTTGATTTCAGACAATTACTTATTTTGTGTCTAAAAATAGTTTTAGAGGTGGACTTGTCCCTCATTTAGCTATGCAGGCAATTTTATCCCCCATATATATGTGTTATATATGGTATTTTAATAAATTTGTATAAGTTTATTATAATATATACACTTTTTTTGCCATGCTTCAATAAGGAAATTGAAGAGGTAGGACAACCTTTATATTACTCAAAGTGAATGTACCTGCTCTTGGAAGAGTATGTACCAGTGTTTGGTTATATAGTGGGAAAAATATCATTTCATAGCTTGAGTCTTCAGTTATTTTATTTTAGCTGTTTCATTGGTCACTAATCACACTTTGTTTTTCTATACTGAATTTAATGTTTACCATTAGGTCTTCAGCAGACCATAATTCCACAGTTTTTTATTTTTGGTTTGTTTGTTTTAATCTGGACATTTTACCATTACAAAATGTTTTTTAAATGTTTGTCGTACAGTTTTTCTAATTTAAAGTGTTTCCATGGGCATATAAATTGTGATGAACATATAGTCTTTAAATTAGCAGAATGTAGTTTATATATTTTGAAATAATGATATAAAAAAGATGAGAAAATCAAAATCTAAAACTGCAAAATTATTTGGAAGTGAATTTTATACTCAATTATTTTATTTATCTTAGTTATAGTTAATTCAGTGATGGAGATTGTGATTCAGTAAATACTAGATTATCCTAATATTGAGTAAATCTGATAGTGAAATATTAATGGAAACTAAGCTGATATTAAGCATTTCTACTGCTAGAAAGTTAGGTACAAGTTGAAATGATGCTAAATTGGGCTTTGCCAATACTGAGCTTTCTCGGGGTTTTCAAGTATTACATTGAATTCAGTGAGTGGTCATGACAACTAGTTCTATCATTTTTTTTCTAAACAAGAATTTTTAAAATGTGCATTTTTGTTTGTTTTTATTAGTGGGAGGCAAAAGTACAACAAGGAGAAAGAGATTTTGAACAGATCTCTAAAACAATTAGAAAAGAAGTGGGACGATTTGAGGCAAGTATAATTTTAAACTTTTCTTAACAGTGTGGTCACATTTGCTGTGAATTTATGGTAAAATCAAATTTAGTTTTGTACTAATGGACTTCTTTTCATGTATGTACTTTAACAGAAAGAACGAGTGAAAGATTTTAAAACTGTTATTATCAAGTACTTAGAATCATTAGTACAAACACAACAACAGGTAAGCTAATTTTTTTATAACAAGCTTTTTCTGGTATTTAAAATAGTATTTAGCAAACTAGCATAGTTTTTCATTTTAAAGATGATAATAAGAGGAACTTTTATACTTAAAGAGGAATAAGAAATGAAGTAGAGAAACCAGATAACAGCAAAGGAATGAAGGGCAGCTAAAGTCATTGGAAACTCTCAGCTCCTTTTTGCCTCTACTCTTTCTAACCACTCGGCGAGATGTATTTTGCCCAACTTTAGGCTATCAAAAATATACTGGGCAACTTTTCCCTTTTCCAGGCTTCTTAGGATTATTTCCCTGTTGATTATACCTTTTTGATCAAATTCTTAAAACTCTTCTAGATCTTCCAAAAAAGACAGAACTTAAACTTAAAATAATTTTTTTTTTTTTTAGATAGAGCGGAGGGAGAGAGGAAGGAAAAGAGAGAAAGACACTTCGAGTGGTTGCCACCTACACAACCCCAACCGGGGCCGGAGACAAACTGCAACCAAGATACCTGCCCTTAGTGGGAACCGAACCCAGAACTCTCTGATCCACGGGCCGGTGCTCTAACCACTTAGCAACTGGCCAGGGTCTAAAAATAATATTCTTAAAGTTTTAAAAAAATACTATTTTGATTTTTGTTTTAGGTGGAGTTAGTGGTGATTGTATGCCACAAGTAGTGGCATTTGTCTCTTTAACTAGAGACAGTGGTACTCATGTTACATTAAATAAAAGTCTTTTTTTTTTTTTTTTATCCTCACCCGAGGACATTTTTCCATTTTTTGTTCAGGTAGAGTGGGAGGGAGAGAGAGGAACAGAGAGAGAGAGAGAAACATCGACGTGAAAGGATCACATCGAGTGGCTGCCACCCGCACGACCGACCAGGGCCGGGGACAAACTGCAGCCGAGGTACGTGCCCTTAGCGGGAACCGAACCCGGGTCTCTCTGGACCGCAGGCCGACGCTCTAACCGCTGAGCCAGACCGTCCAGGGCTAAATAAAAGTCTTTGACAAGATAATAGCAGAGTTTTTTTTCTGGTGTATTTTATATAAATTTGAGTAATCAAATTATTTAATGTCTTGAATGCAAGCATTTCTTTCTCCAGTTAGTTCTAAAATATGTAGATTAGAAGCTTGCCTATATAATTTTTTGAATTAGGTGACCACATTATATCTTCAGATTATATATTTTTATTTTAAGTACTTAATTCATAACCAGATATTTAAAATATGATAATAATTAAGATATATAAGCGCCCTGGCCAGTTTGGCTCAGCGGTTAGAGCATCGGCCTGTGGTCCTGAGAGACCCGGGTTCGGTTCCCGCTAAGGGCATGTACCTCGGTTGCAGTTTGTCCCTGGCCCTGGTTGGTCGTGCAGGTGGCAGCCACTCGAAGTGTCCCTTTCACGTCAGTGTTTCTCTCTCTCTCTCTCTCTCTCTCTCTCTTCCTCTCTCTCCCTCCCACTCTATCTGAACAAAAAATGGAAAAAAATGTCCTCGGGTGAGGATAAAAAATAATAATAAATAAATAAAGATATATCAGCTTGTTTTTAAAGGAATTGTTTTAAAAGGAACTTTATACTTCAGTCTATTCTCTGGACTATTCAGGAAAGACTGGCAGCTAATTGTTCTCAGTCTCTTGTCCCATTCTTGCTTATTATTTTTTCTTCTTCCTTTTTTCTCATTCTTTTTGGCTAGCAATAATATAAATTTGAATATTCTTTGATACAGATGTTATCACTTTACATTGGAAAAATTCACTGTGTTATTAGTTAAGGTAATCTTACGATCTGTTTCTATTTACTGTTTTGCATAAAACAAAAAGATCTTGTTTTTGGATATTTTAAAAATTATATTGCTTACATTGAAAACAAATTAGCCAGAAGTATTTAGTAAGTTAAATAATTTATACATGAATTATATTAACAAACTTCAGATAAGGGACTTAAAATGATTTTAAGAACTCGACTTTAGTTAATGTTAAATGTTAATCACTATTAGCGATTTGTATAGTTTTTTGTTTTGTTTTGGTAATCCTCACCCGAGGATATTTTTTCATTGATATTTAGAGTGAGGGGAAAGGAGGGGGGCAGAGACAAAGAAGGAGAGAAACATCCATGCGAGAGAGACATGTCCAATCAGTTGCCTCCTGCATGGCCCCACCTTGGATCGATCCTGCAACCCAGCCATGTGCCCTTGACCAGGAATTGAACTCGACACCCTTTCGTCAGCTGGCGACACTCCAACTGCTGAGCCAAACCAGTCAGGGCTGTATAGGTGTTTTTAAATACGGCACAGGATATGTATATTTAAATAACAAAAAGGTAATGAGAATATCTTCATTTTTGTTATCATCCACAGCTGATAAAATACTGGGAGGCATTTCTTCCAGAAGCCAAAGCCATTGCCTAGCAAGAAGATTGCTCCTGTTAAGATCTTGGATGTTTGTTCCAGTTATGCTGATTCCACAGTGAAATCATTGAAAACCATCTAAATAAACCACTATATATTTTATGAATTACATTTGGTATATATACATACATATATATATACATACACACACACACATATACATATATATATACAAGAATATATATATATATATATATATATATATATATATTCTAACATTTTATTACAAGCTGCATGTCCTGACTCTCTTCGAATTAAGTGGACTGTGGCATGACATTCTGCAATACTTTGCTGAATTGAACACTATTGTGTCTTATATACTTGCACTAAAAAGTGCACTTCAAGACCAGGAAATTTTACAATATTTTTTTCTTTACGATATGTTCTGTAGTTTGTTCACCCTCTTTATGAAGTGAATTATCAATGCATTGATTATTGTTCACTTATACATTCCTGTACAGAAATCATGATATTGTGATTACAGCAATAAAATTATATTCCTTGTGAAGTATTAGTAACAAGTTATTTGGGTATATAAACATATTAGGAATCTTTTAAAAGCATTTTTAATAGGAAGAAACTTTTCCTTCTAGATATATAAATATATATATATATATTTTTTAATTGACAGAAAGAGCTAAACTCTTTTATCATTAAATGACAAAATGAAGCTTAATTTTTCTTATGAAATTATCACAAACCAAAGAACATTTATCTTTTGATTCAAGTCTGAGGAATGTTCTTGTCTTGAGTAAAGGACAGAATAATTGTCTTTGTTTTTATCCATCCCTATTATAAGTGCCCAATTTAAGAGTTAGGAAGAAATGTATGTACGTGCTTCTGTTACAAGTCGTATGGGTTTTGCTCATCTGTTATCTTCAAAATCCAAGACTGCATGTATTTAATTTATTCCCTTGCCTTTCTTTGTTTTCATTTGAAACTAAAAGTCAATCATCTATGGTCATAAGTGACAAAGAATGGTACCATGCTAAAATACCCCGTGATTTGGTAACTAACCAAGGATGGCACAAAGCAAATTTGAAGTAAAATGAAATTTGTCTTTGGCTACCTTCTCACCTATTCTGTATCCTCTTTACATGGCTATTATCTAATTCTTAATACTGGTGGAAGTTTAACTTGTGACTGGCATTATAGTTATTTTTATTTTTTAAAAAGTATTATTAAAAATGTCTCATTTCTCAAGCTTAACAATGGGCTCTCCTCCCACAGAAGTAGTATATGGTGTGTAACAGCCTCTAGCAGCTCACTCGATACAATTAGAGCATCAGGGTGGAGTATCCTCAGGATATGTTTGCTTCCACCACTTATTTTAGTTGAAATTCTAAGCATACTGTAGGTATTATTCATATTTATATTCCTAGAACCCAGAAGTACTTGACACATAATAGGTTAATAATAAAGACTTGAACAGGAAAAACCCTGGAAGATGCAAAATAAGGTTTGCTCTTTTAAGAGGAAACTGAAGCAGAAAGAGAACAACCTTCTATCATTGCTTTTATTGGAGATAATTCAGAAACTTTTGAGAAATGAGTAAATTCATGGTAATACATATCAGATGCTGTCTTGTTGAGTCATTAATATTGATCAAAATATAGGCTTACTGGGAATAGTTTGACTACAATGATGTTCTAGTATGATGTCCATAGTTATATTACTTCCAAAAATACAGTTTAAATATAGGATAATAACATTTAATTAAGCCAAAATCCTCCATTCCACAGTGGTATGTTCATTAGAACATTCAGTACCTTCAAATAAAATAAATATTTTCAGTTTTGATCAAACTGAAGACAGTAACAGACCCACACCTCATTCCAGACTTACTCCCTTTAACAACCTTTGCTAAAAGGTAAAGGAGTCTGTTAGAAATTTCAAGTAAATTGTATTAGCCTCTGATACCTACCCACATTTTAACAGCATTTAACTTCTATATCTGCCCATGTCCACCCATCAAACTTCACATTTAGTATTCTTATGACTAAAATACTTTCATTCCAAATAAATAGAACAACAAAAGCATTACTAGTCCTGAAAACGTAATTTTTCAGTTGTATAGGTTTGAATTTGAATATTTCCTCTTTTCTTTAACCAAATAAAAGTTAAAGAAGGACTAAGGAAACATAATACAGTGGAACAAGCTGAACCTGGGGTCAACATACATGTATTTAGTCTTGCTACTATCACCTTGGGTATATCACTTAAATTTCATCTATAAAATAAGTATAATACTCTGATTTCTAAGTGCCTTCTACTTTAAAAGTGTTTTGTTTAAAATACCAAAGTTCAATACAAACTATTAGAAAATAAAATTCTAATCAAAACCACCTTCTATTAATAAAGTAAAAAAACAAGACTGGAACAAAATAAATGTATTTAAAAATGATTTCTAAAACAAAAATACGTTTTCTTGAATGTACTTTTGATGAGCTATTTTCAACTATTTAGCTTGTTTTATACATATATATATATTTATACTAGCCTCAAAATACCCTTGTTTCATTGTCGCTGTTCTTTAAACTTAGTAATTTTATTATCAAGATCTAGTAAAGCTTTACAAGTCTCCAGTATAAATTGTTTCATAAATAGTTTTTAAATATAAAATGAGTAAGCCTCTTAAATCAGATTTCTTGAAAGGAAGAAAATCAGATGAATAGAGAAGGAAGATTATATTCCTTTAAAAAGTGCTTCTTGGTGTCAAAGACTTCCATTTTTCGGTCTTAAATAAAGCATGTGACTAGTTACAGAGCTAAATGGCTACTTCACTTTTCTTGTGGGCCCTGCATCGGCAGTCATGTGATTAAAACAAGACTCAAGGAAGACAGCAGAAATGCAGTAATAGTAACTACAAATAGGATGGGCAAACTTTTTCATCTTGTTTTAAAGAAGATCACTGTAGTGAGAAGGAAAGATAAACCTGGGAAAAAGAAGTCCAGTCTCACTGGCTTGGGAGCTTTGGATGCATTTCCATATCATATTCACAAATCAGGAAATGCATATGTTATGCTATCTCTGTGTGACATAGTCTCTAGAATTCGGATGGAATCATGATGCCTTTCCTTATCCAACTCCACAGTCATTCCTAGCCCTCACGGTGAATGATGTGGTTTCAAGTAATAAGGAATGTAGATGGTTGGCCAGACATAGAAATACTAAGAAGAGGGGAATTAAAGAGTGGTATGAATAATTGTTGATTTTACTCTTTGTAATCAGGGCCAAGAAGAGAAGTCATGGTAATCTGTGGGTGGATAAGGTCCGTAGCATTTAGGCCAATAGAAATAGAATGTGCGCCACGTGTATACTTTTTAATTATCTATAGCCAATTTTTTTTTTTTTACTTATTTTTATTGAATTTATTGGGGTGACATTGGTTAATAAAGTTATGTTTCAGTGGTATAGTTCTGTAATATATTATTTGTATATTGTATGTTCACCACCCCAAGTCTCCTTCTATCACCATTTATCCCCCCTAAACTTTCTACCTCCCCCCCATGATAGCCAAATGTTAAAGAGTAAAAGAAACAGGTAAAATTGATTTTAATAATTAACCCAGTAGCTCTAAAATATCTTAACATGTAATCCAATATATTAAAAATTATTGTGATGCTTTACATTCTGCTTTTCATATTGTCTTTGATATCCAGAGTGTATTTTACATTTTCATCACATCTCCACTGGCCACATTTTAAGTGATCAGTTGTCATACTTGGCTAGTGCCTATGATACTGGGCAGCGCAGGTTTAGACAGACAATGTCTGTGGAAATGGAGAGTAAGTCCAATAGCTACTCTGTTATTTACTATCTCAAATTCAGCAAACAATTAAAAACTCAATAAAAAGGACTAGTAGGTGTTGCTGTCAAGGGCAGGTACAATTTATGTGCAAGACTTTGTAGCATATTGCTTTGCAAGTAGTGGGTACTCAATATCTACTATGAATAAATTGTAGACTGTACTGCCATAAGGAAACTTATCGTCTGTCTAGTACAACTTCTCATTTTACAGCTAGGCAGATCCAGAGTTTAAATCATGATGATGGAACTGATTTTACCTCTTAAATTTGTGTGTTAACTAAGAGCCTTCTTTCTTGAAAATGTATTGGTAAGCTTTTCAAGATTTTTGTTCTAATCATTGACTTATAGAATACTAGGAAGTCCTTTGGGATACAGAGAATTTATTTCTTCAAAAATCCTTCAGAAGTGGCTAAGAATAAAAGATTGTAAAAAACAGGAAAGTTGTGGCTTACTGTCTAATATTTTAATGCACATGAAGAAATGTAAAATGCTCATCTTCCCTTCTCTTTTCACATACTTTTAAAAAAATTTCTAAAGATGGAATACATTTAAGTATTTTTCTTTACTGGGTGAAATGAAAACTTTGTGATTAAAGTAAATTAAGGTAAAGCTGAGCTGACCACTTGTTAATACACAGAAAATTATTATTTTATTTAGGCCAGCAAGTGGAATAAACTGCTTTAAGGGAGGACTTTGGCCAAAAAAAAAAAAAAAGTTCTATTTAAAATTTATATGTAACTGTTCAATTACTAAAATCAGACAAAATTAACAATACTAGATAATAAACTGCCTTCTTATTGCTTCCATAGTCAAGTCTCGAGTTATCTTCATTTTCACATATTTCCTAGATCTTTATTTCAAATGTTCTTACTATATATGTGTATAAGTATGTGTGAATTTTTATGTGTGCATGCATGACAGTAGGCTTGTCAACCAGACCTAGTTTCTAAATGTCAGTGAAAAGTGTTTCCCATCCTCTAGTAACAGACATAAAACTACTTACACTTTCAGATACATTGCTTAGGTATCATTATTTTGCCAAGACCAACTCGAGTTGATTCTGTTTCTGAAATCTATTCCCGTCTTTATTGTTTCTCTCTCGGGGTCAAGATCTTGTGACCATGTTCCAGAACTATCTTAAGTCTGCTATGAAAGAAATACACATTATTTCAGTCTCCCTACTCTGCCACTCCTACAACCTGCTGCTGAAATGATCTTCCTAAAGAAGTCTTATTACAACACTATGCACAGAGATCTGCAATAGATCCCTATAGACTACAGATAAAGTCCAGATTATCCAGAATCGTGTCTCAAACTGCTGTTCCTGTCTTGCTCTTAGTCCCTTTCTTCACCCACCTTTTGCTTTAGTCACGATGCCCCTGTCTTGTGACCATGTTGTATACCTTCCTGTCTCGTTGCTGTTGATGTTACCATGTCTGAGTTACCTTTTCCTCTTTACCAGCAATAGTTTAAATCCTACCTATCCTTCAAACTTTAAGTCCACATCTTCTCTATATCCTTTTTAGTATCCTAACTGGATGGAAGCCAGGAACCTCTGTTGATCTCTCAAAAGGACTCTAGCAACGTTTTGCACCTTTCAGATTGTACTTAGAGGTGTCTGTCTTGCATTACAGTTGTCTGGCCTTACTGCCTGGGCTAGTCTGTGTGCTTCTTGAGGAATGACTATGTCCTTGTTATTTCTTGTAGAACTTAGTGTGGTATAGCCAAGAGAGTGTAGTGGAATGATTAAGAATAGTTAATGCGCCCTGGCCGGTTTGGCTCAGCGGTTAGAGCGTCGGCCTGCGGTCCAGAGAGACCCGGGCTTGGTTCCCGCGAAGGGCATGTACCTCGGTTGCAGTTTGTCCCCGGCCCTGGTTGGTCGTGCGGGTGGCAGCCACTTGATGTGTCCCTTTTGTGTCGATGTCTCTCTCTCTCTCTCTCACCCTCCCACTCTATCTGAACAAAAAATGGAAAAATGTCCTCGGGTGAGGATAAAAAAAAAAAGAAGAATAGTTAATGCATTTAGCCCACCAGTTTGAACCCTGGCTCAAGAAACTACATCACTGTCTTGGAGCAAATTATTTTTCTCTAAAATTTAGTTTCCTTATCTGTAAAATGGGAAGTAATCATAGTATCTGTTTAGGTGCTCTTTAAAGGGCTTAAGATAATTGGTATAAATTTCTCAGCAATAGCAAGTGCTTGATAACTATTAGCTATGATGCATCCAATAAGTGTTTACCTGCAATTTGATTATTTTACCAGTCTTTGGGGTTTCTTCAAAACAATGGGTGTATGTTTGACTAGGGTCTCAGTGGGCTAACCAGAACAGTGTGCCCCTGAGATGCGCTCTTGGCGCCCTGTGGGCCGAGGATCCGAGGTGCAGGGGAGCAATGCTTGCAGGCAAAGTCCTTCGGATTTAACCAACAAGAGTTTAGAACTATCCCCACTACAGAGATTCTCTAGTTAAATAAGTCTTGTCCAGAAGTGAGCTAGAGACCTTAAAAGAAACCTGGGGACAAAGTGAAAAAAGGTGAGATAAAAATGTCGCAATTGTTTAGGGAAAGAGAAGTTTATTTTCTTGAATATGTTGTAAACTAAGGGAAATAGTAATCAGTGAGGAAAAAATGGAAAATAAAAAGATCATAATAATAGTTGACAGAGTGGCAATCATCTAGCAAGTGATGGTGAGGGCCTGATCTCTGCAATGGAAGTAGGAAAGGAGAGAATCTAGCAAAATGAGAAAAAAAAAATCGGTAAATTTTAGCCCTGGCCAGTGTTGCTCAGTGGTTAGAGCTTTAGCCTGTGCATTAAAGGGTTGTGAGTTCAATTCCCAGTCAAGGGCAGGTACTTTGGTTACAGATTCGATCCCGCATGAGGGCGACAACCAATCGATGTATCTCACATCAATGTTTCTTTCCCTCCCTCCCTTCTACTCTATTAAAAAAAAAAAATGGAAAAAATATTCTCAGGTGTGGATTAACCAAAGAAAGGGTAAATTTTATTTATTCACCCAATAAATATTTGTTCAGTCCCGACTATATGTCAGGCACTAAAGTCATGGATTGCGGATCAGGTAAGAACAGAAAGATGTCCAGGATGATGCCCAGATTTCCGGCTTTCATGCCTTAGGGTACTGCTGCTTTGATGAACTGACATAACAGGATGTGCAGGTGTGGGGGAAGATGACCTTTAGAGTATATTGTTTCTGAGGTACATTTGGACATCCAACATGAAAATGTATGAAAACAGAACTCAGGACTAGATAACCCACCATGAACATAGAAATATGAACATACTCTGTCCCTTAAAGCCACGCTTGTTAATGGAGGCATCCTCAGAGAACAGTGATCAGCCTGCTGAGGACAAAGCACTAGGTAATGCTGATGTTTAAGGAAGAATGGAGGTGAAGTCAGGTAGAGGGATCGAGTCTCAAAGAAGTAGGGCTGTTTTCTCCCTTTGACCAAAAAGCAAGGGCAGGATGAGTATATTTGGAAATAAAGCCCAAATGCTTTTCTTTTCTTGGTGAAATAGGAAATGAAGCCATCATCAGGGAGTAACATCAGAGGAAGGCAAAAGAAGATGGGAGCCCAGAACAATGTACATGTTTAGAAAACTACGAATCAGTACCGACTTTCAAATGAGTTTGAAAATCATAAATTTACAATAAGCCAACCAAAGAAAGTATCTGTTTCTTTGGCCATGAGAAAACAGGACCAAAACAGATAGTTGGATTCATTCAAGATTAGAGGTTGTTGGTGGGTGTGAGAGAAAGTCAAGTGGGAAGGGATTTGGAAACCATTTAAAAACCTGAAGAGAGGCGACAGGCATAAATTACAGGATATAAATGTGATGAGGTAAAACGTTTTCTGGTTTTGAGGGAATCAGAGAGAAGAAAGAGTGGTCAAAAGAGGAAACCTAAGATTCAGAAATGACATGAGTTTTTAGTGTATTGGCATCTTTTAAAAATAACTTCAAGCCCAGACAGTGTGGCTCAACTCAGTGGTTGAGAATCAACCCCTGCACCAAGAGGTCGCTGGTTCTATTCCTGGTCAGGGCACATGCCCAGGTTGTGGGCCTGATCCCCAGTGCAGGGCATGCAGGAGGCGGCCAATCCACGTTCTCTCTCATCGATGTTTCTGTGTCTCTCTCCCTCTCACTTCCTCTCTCTGTAAAATCAATTAAAAAAAAAAAAAAAAAATTGTTTTAAATTGACTTCAGTTTTCTGATTTTTAAATTAATATTTCATCAAATTAATACATACGCATAGTTTGAAAACTAAACTAGCATCAGGAAGGCTAAATAACAAAGTACAGGGGTTCCAGTCCTCACAGGTACCGTGTCCCCAGTCCTTTTCCTTAAAGGTAACCTCTTTGTACTCTTAGCTCTTTCTTCTGCCATTTACATACTCTCACATTTCTAAATATTAAAAATGCATGTTGCTGTATTTTGAAGGAGATCATCTGATCATTTTATGATGATGAGAGTTCGGTTCCCTTTCTCTGCCATTTGTCTGCTTCGCACACGCTCCCCACTTCCAATGTAGTTAACAATTTTTAGTTAAACCCGTATTCAATATTTCCATCATTATGCCTATGGAAATATGGTTCAACACTGAAAATTGTGTATTTGATCACGATTTCTTCATGTTTTTAAGAAAAGTAAGATTTAATTTTCCAGAACAGTCTGGCGATCCTGAAGCTTCCCTTTGCTTCTCGCCTGGGTTGTATCTCTACCCCACGTTCTCTGCTTTCTGGCTTTACTCCCTCATTTTGGTGGATATACAGAGTCCGAACATGGAGACTATACTTTGGGGGCTATTTTACCTTAATCCTTGATAGGTAATTTAGCTGAGCACATGCTGACAATAATTTTCTCCGGAATTTTGAAGACATGGCCCTATTGCGTTCCAGCTCCCCGGGTCGCTGGTGAGCAGGCGGCGGGCGCTGAGCTTCCCGCCGGTTCCGTCCTCCAGGCGGCAGGCCGGGTCCCTGGGGTTCCGACTCGGAGATTTGCTGCAGCGCATGCACGTCTGCTCTCATCCCGTGTGGGTGCTTTCAGTCTGGAAGCGACGTTCGGTTCTGCAAATCTTCTGGAGTTAGTTCACGCATGATTTCCTCCCTTCTGTCTTCTGTCTCCTCTTTCTGGAACCCCCGTTCTTTGGATAGTGGATGTCTTCATTGCTACTGTTACTTTTCTATTTTCCATCTCTGTTATTTTTGCTCTACTTTCTGTTAGTTTTTTAAAACATTCTTTCTTTATTGATTTTAGAAAGAGGAAGGGAGAGGGAGAGAGAGAGAAACATCAGTGAGAGAGAACATCGACTGGCCGCTGCCTCATGCCCCCCACTGGGGATCGGGCCCACAACCTGGGCACGTGCCCTGACTGGGAATCTCTTGGTGCATGGGTCAGTGCTCAACCACTGAGCCACACTGGCCAGGCCTGAGTGTAATTTGTCTTCTGATTGTTCCTATATTTAAGTAGCTTCTTGTTTGTTTGTTTGTTTCCTTTATTGATTTTAGAGAGAGAGGAAGGGAGAAGGAGAGAGAGAAAAAAAAAATCAATTGGCCGCCTCCTGCATGCCTCCCACTGGGGATCAGGCCCACAACCTGGGCATGTGCCATGACCGGGAATTGAACCTGCGACCTCTTGGTGCATGGGTCCACATTCAAACACTGAGCCACACGGGTCGGGCTGGGGGGTTCTTGTCGTTTTATAGATGCAGTGCCTTCTTGTATCTCTCTTTGAGGATGTAAGTGCTGGTTTACTTTTTAAAGATTGTTTCCCTCTGTGTTTGTTTCCTTAAGATTATTCTATTTGGGGCTTTCTTCGTGTTAGAAGCTTTCCTGAGATATGTGTTCATTCTTGCATGTTTCCTCATGATTAACTTGCTACTGAAAGCTGATTTGAAGTTCTGAGTGTAGTCATGGGGTCTGTCAGATTTGAGTGTCACTGAAGGGTGATCTCATTGGGCTGTTTGTAGGGAATTTCCAACGTTGTTATCTCTAGATTTTTCCTCTTGGGCTGGTCAGATTTCCCAGAGAATACTTCTCCTGTTTCCTGCCTGTTAGGTAAAGTTGTAGCTGCAAGCCTTTACAAGGTTTCAGCATTGGTCATTATTCGATAGGTTTATGGTGACTTACCCCCAGATTCCAACTATGTTTTCATGAAGTTTCCATGCCCTGAGCTGGGCCAGTCAATTTCCAAGGCATAGATTCTCTTCCCTCTCTCAAGGATATGTCCTGAATTGTACAGAGGTGGAGGAGGGGATTAAGGAATCTTCCCGATTCTCAGTTTTCACTCGGTTTTCCTTATTTCAGTGAACAACCTCCCATTCTAGAGGTACCTGCTGTTCCCTGCCTCTGAGCCTTTGTGTATTGTACTATGTCAATCAGGTTGACTTGCTGTTTTCCCATTGCTGGCTTACATTTAGCTCTTTCTTGTTTGCTAGAACAGTTATTCTCATCCATCTGCTCTCTAGCTTCACAAAAATATTGTTGCTGTTCTTTCTTCTCCCGTTTTTCCTATCTCTGTATTTTTTTGTTATTTTTTTTAAAGAAAGGAAGAATTCCTTGTTACAGTTTTACTGGGGCTGGAAGAAGAAGTGAAATTAGTTCTCTTCATCAGCTTTTTAAACTGCAACATAGTATTCATAGTGTAGATACACCAACATCCTTTTACCCATAACAACATATAATTTGTCTCCACACTTTCGTCATTATAAACAATGCAGAATTTTTGTACAAACCTTTCCTGCCTGCACATATGGAACTACTGCTTCTAGAAGTGAAATTTCTGGACTGAATATGCACCTGTGATGCTGTAATAGTTGCAGTTAATTTGTCAGAAAGGCTGTCCTGGCATACCATTTTACAGTAGAGTTCATTCCCCACTTCTGTGCCAACGCTGGAAGGATCTTTGAAATGTTTGCCTCGCTAAAAGTTGAATAAATGATGCCTCATTATTTTATTTTTATTTCATTTTTTTGTAACTGCCAATTTGTACTTTTTGTTGTTGTTGTTAATCCTCACCCGAGGATATTTTTCCATTAATTTTTTTCTTTTTCTTTTTTTTTTAGAGTGGAAGGGAAGGGGGGGGGGAGTAACATCGGTTGGTTGCCATGGTGGCTGGGGATCGAACCTGCAACCCAGGTACATGCCCTTAACTGGGAATCAAACCTGAGACCCGTCGATCCATGGGCTGATGCTGTTACCACTGAGCCAAACCGGCTAGGGTTGTCTCATTATTTTAATTTGCACTTCTTTGATTACTGCTCCATTTAAGTAAGCATCTCTGCTCATGGTTATGTGGTAGCTAGCCTCCATGATGGCCCCAGTTATTTCTTGTCTCCTGAGATTTAAGCCATTGTGTAATTCCCTCCAATGATGAATAGGAAGAACCTGTGTAACCACTAGGATATGGCAGAAATGACGAAGTATGTCTTCTGAGGGTAAGTTATAAAAAGTCATTGTCGCCTCTACACTGAGCTCCTTTGGATCTTGCTTTAGGGAAAGCCGGCCTTGATGTCTTCAGGATATCCAAGCAGCCTCATGGAGGAGTCAAAGTGGCTAGAAATGAAGGCTTCTTGCCAACAACCAACATGAACTTGTAGGCATGTGAGTGGACCACCTTATGTGGATCCTGCAGCCCATAGAGTCTGAGATGACTTAGCCTTGGTGGACATCTTCACTGCTACCTGAGCTGCTCCCAGATTCCTGACCCACAGAAACTGTGAAAGATTAGAACTCTTTATTGCTTTAGGCAACTAGATTTGGGGGTAATCTGTTATGGGGTAATAGATAACTAATACATATTTTTTGGTTCATTTAAATTCTTCTGGAAATTGCCTATTCATACTGTGTCCATTTCCTACTGTGCCATTAAAAATCTATATAATTACTTTTTACATATGAAATATACATTAATCCCTGGTTATTATACATGTTGCAAATACTTTTTTCAGTGTATTGAAAGTTTTTCAACTTTATGGTTTTTGGTTTACATTAATTTTAAATCTTTAGTCTAAAATGTAATCTTTCCCTTGATATCTTTGACATTTTGCATATTGTAATAAAAAGATGATGTCTACCTTAAAGTTTTATAATTTTATTTTTTCATAGAGCATTTTACTATATATGGAATTCATTTTAAAAACGTATTTTATTTTTCTTCCAGATGAGTAGCCAGTTATCTGTAAACTATTTATTATACCATTCATTTAAGCTATTTTTAAGACTTATTAAAACTTTCCTATTTAAACACTATGTATTGAATCGCTTATTTTACCTCCCATGCATTTGAAATGCCATTGTTATTTCATACCATGTTCCCATATATCCAGAGGTCTGGTTCTGGACTATCTGGTTCTCTTGGTCATTGTCTAATTCTGTTCTAGGATCATACAAGGTTTAATTACTATGGCTTCATAGCATGTTTTAATGTCCCATAGATTAACTTATTCCCTCATTCATTTTCTTTTTGTTCAATTTTGCCCTGGCTATTCATTTTTCAAGTGAATATGAGAACCAGTTCATCACATTTCTTAGCTTGTTGGAGCTTTGATTATATTAATTTCATAAATCATTTGATAAAAGCTTACATCTTTAAAACATTGATTCTTTCCATCAGGAACATGATATAACTATTTTCAGGTCTTCTTTTATGTCCTATAATAAAGTTTTGTGTGTTTTTTTTGTTTTTTTTTATTTTTTTATAGGTCTTGCACATTTACTATTAAGTTTATCCTTAGATATTGTAAGTTTTTAATGCTGTTATTAATGAAATATTTTGGGTTTCCATGTTATTTTCTAATTGGTTAATGTTGGTGTGTAAGAAAGCTATTGTATATGAAATCTATTTATTGTATATGTTGATTTTAACATCTGGCAACTTATGAAACTCTTTTTTATTAGTTGTAATAATTTTTAGTTGATTCTGTTTTATGTATATCATTACATCTACAAATAACCTTGATTTTCTGTCTTCCTATCTAATATTGGCACCTTCTTTTATTTTTATCCTCACCCAAGGACATTTTTGCATGTATCTTCAGATAGAGTGGGAGGGAGAAATGGAGGAAGAGAGAGAGAGAGAAACATCGATGTGAGAGAGACACATCAGGTGGTTGTCACCCACACGACCCCAACTGGGGCTCAGGAAAACTGCAACCAAAGTACGTGCCCTTAGCGGGAACTGAACCCAGGACTCTCTGGTCCATGGGCCGGCGCTCTAACCGCTGAGCCAAACTGGCCAGGGCCCTTATTTCTTTTACTTGTCTTATTGCATTGGTTAAGGCCTACAGCAAAATGGCAGACAATAGTTGTGAAAGTTATAGACACTACTATGATGCTTCCTCATATGATATTGAATAGGATATTTGCTGTGGTGTTATGGTAGTAAACCTTTATCAAATTACAGAAGTTTCTTGCTATTCTAGCCTGTTAAGAATAATTAAGAAGGAGTGTACTGATTTATTTTTTTAAGCTCTATTGAGATATTCATTTATTTACTTCCTAATCTGACAATATCGAGAAATACATCAACAAATTTTCCAGGGTAAATCTTATTTGATTATCGTGTGTTGGTCTTATAATTCAATGCTGAATGTATAATACATTCTAAATAGATTTTGGTCAAAATGTCTTATATAAGTTGATATTTAAAGCAGTTTATCATTAAATTTGCTGAAATATATTCCTACCCAAAATGAGGTAAATATGGTATTTTTAGTGTAAGATTTTTTTTAAGAGAGACAGGAAGGGAGAGATAGAAATATCGATGAGAGAGCACATTGATTGGCCACCTCCTGCATGCCCCGCACTGGGAATTTGGCCCACAACCTGGGCATGTGTCCTGACTGGGAAATGAACTGGCGACCTCTTGGTGCATGAGTCAGTGCTCAACCACTGAGCCACACCGTGGGACTAGTGTAAGATTTTTATACCCATATTCCAGCAGAATTTTATTTTGCTTATATAAAATATTCTTTTATTAACAGATACTAACTGTTCAATATCTTAAATCTGTATCTGCTGTGTATTTTTATCAATATTCTGAGAAGATATTTAGCTGGCCTGTCACAGATTGTAGAGTCAGACTAAAAGATTTATAGAAACAGCAGGATAGTACATTTGCTATGTTCTCTTTAGTGCCATTCTTTTCTCCCCTTCTTAGTGGTTGGTTACTCACAGAACCTGGTTAGAAATTATCTCTTCTAATTGTTAGCTAGTTTTATAGTTATTTATCCTCACTGAACCTCAAAATTATGCCATCTGTAATAATTAAAGTTATAATAATCTCACTTGTGGTTGAGCTGATAGACCTTAAAGAACACACCCATGTATTGAGAGTTTCTATGTATTTTCAGCAAGACTAAATTAAACTATTCACAGCTATTACAATATAGAAAATAGGTTTCATTTGGACCATCTGTCAGATCCTCATGTACCCACACATCTCTGCCTCTTTAATCTAACTGGTACATAGGTACGCCATGCCAGACAAAAATACATGTGCCAGGCTACTAGTAGGCTGTTTTGGAAGAATGGTATAGAAAGCATCTTAAAAGCTTGACCAGCAAGCTGTAGCCCAAGGATTTTATGATTACATAATTGTGCATTACATTACCCACTGAGACTTGAATAACCTGTTTCAACCAATCCTGAAATCGTTTTGGGGTCTTCCATCAGTAGCCATTGTTTTTTAAAGAAAAAGAAAACAGAGACACTACTTCTTAGTCCTTGTAAGTCTTTTTTTTTTTTTTTTCTTTTTAAATATCTTTCCTCATTTCTTTTTTTTTTTTTTGAGAGAGAGGAAGGGAGATAGAAACATCGGCTGCCTCCTGCACAACCCCACCAGGGATAAAGCCCAGGTATGGAACTGGGACCTGCCAGTCCACTGGACAACGCTCAATCCACAGTGGTGGGGCAGTCCTTGTAAGTCTTACTGTACAACCTTCAAAGAGTTGTCATGAATTTTCAAAAATGAGATGGTATGCAATAGCATAATACCTGCTGCCTTCCATTGGTTTTTGCAGAGATGAGTATTTAAATGTTTATAGCAAGCTTTCAAGAAAAATGTGCCAGGCAATATGGCAAACAGGGTATAACAATTTTTTAAAAGAGTACTTTCCCAAAAACCTAATGGGTGAGGCAATACATCACACAATACAGAGTGACAGTCACCGGAGGCTTAAGAGAACCTACAATCTGAACTCTGAACTCAGCATGGAGTCCATAGAACTGTTTGGTTACATTAGGAGATGCGAACCAGTAGAAGAAAAGAGGAAGAGGCGTCTGGTCCAGGGCCCAGCTTTGCTGAGCATGGAGTTCTGAGAGGCAGACACATGCTGAAATTGCAAGTGTGTGGGTGGAGGATGGGTCTGCAGACGAGGCTAACGTAGAAGGCGTTGCAGGGTTCCCATTAGGCAAGCTCTTAAAGCAAAGGGCCTGATTATCGTCTTAGGGTCTCATTATAAACTTCAGAGTTGCCCTAGTTGTAATGCCCCCCTGGCTTCAAGCACAAACTGTGAGGTGCGGCTGTTCGCTTGCAGCTCAAGAAGCTCCACCGGTGAGGTCACTTCTCAATGACCCGCGAGTCACCTCCATGTTTCTGTTCTGCTCTGTGCTCTAAGCTAAGAAAGAAACTCCTAGTTGACAAAGGCAACCTGATCACTTCATCCTTTAGATACTTTCAGGTTACTAGGTGAGGCAGCATTTTAGAATCGGAGCAAGAAGCCGAAGCGTTTGTCTGAGTGACCAGACGACATTCGGGCTCTGTATTACACCATTCCCAGGTTTGCTGGCTAACTCAGAACGAGGCGCTGACCCTGGCATCGTTGGGGAGCAGGAAAGTTTTGGTAAGAGTTGGAGGGTTCACTGCCAATGCCAGCCGAAAGTTAAAATGAAAATTCAACCAACCAAAGCAAAATCAAGAAGCTCCATGCTTTTCTATTCGTCGCGGTCTTGCAATCTGTTCAGGGTGGCGTCTTGCAAACAGCAAACCCAGCCCTTGCGGGAGCCCGAAAGGCAGGGAGCGCCCGGGTGAGGCCCAGTGCCCCGCGCGGAGGCGCGCACACCCCTTTTCTGCAGACTCACAGGTTTCAGGCCCCGCCTCCTCGGGCCCAGCCGGTCTCCGCAGCCCTATAGGCCTGGAACCCAGGCGCCCAGAGCCCCGCGCCCTCCGCTGCCCGGCCCGGGTCCGGCGTCTGCCCGCTCAGAGCGCCGCGGGCGGCAGGACCCGCAGCGGACCCGGGTCCGCGCCGCGCTGCCTCTGGGTCCCGCGGGCGCAGGGAAAGGAGGCGGGGCGGCCGGGCCGGGGGCGGAGCGGCGGCCGGGAGCCCGTCCCAGCGCGGTGTCCGCCGGCCGCCTGGCGCGGCCATGGAGGTCTACATCCCGTCCTTTCGCTACGAGGAGAGTGACCTGGAGCGGGGATACACGGTAGGCGCTGCCCCGCGATGAGGCCGAGGCTGCTGAGCCGGGAGGTACCCCCTCCCGCGGCCGCCCTCGCCCCCGCACAGGGGTCCCTTTGCTCCCTCCCCTCCCCCGGCCCAGAGGAAGGGCAGCGCCCCGGCGCTGTTGTCAAGGAAACGGGCACCCCCTCCCCTGCGCGGCCGCTGCGGGCGCCCGGGTGCCGGATCCCGTCCCTTCTCCCTCCCAGCCGGCTCCGGGTCTGGGAGCAGAAGCCCGGGAGTCGAGTCCCCGGACACCGCGCTCGCCGTTCTCCCGCCGCCCGGCCTCTGGAGCCCCGGCTGGGCTGCGATCCTCTCTGGCGCAGCTGCCCCCTCTGCCCAGACAGAAGTGGCTTCTCAGCGGGTGGATGTGGGCTTCCCAGTTCTGTAGGTTTCATTCAGATGGATGTTAATTTTAAAATATCATCACGTGTTGCTGTTTATGAGCCAAAGTGAACACATGTGGTGCTTCTAGATGGTTTCCAAAGTTGGTTTTTTTCCTAGTTCTGTGCCATAAAATGGCTAAATCAGGTACTTCATGAACCTGTTCCATACCTAGGACTGTATATACTTGGAGAGATGAAAAAACAGGGTCCCTGCTCCCTGCAGTGGAGGAGTGGGCAGGAGGGCGGACACCAGGGCCTGGGACCTTTGAGTAACCAGTTGAGTAAGTAAACAGTGGTTGGTTGATTTCCCAATGAATTTAGACATCTTTCTCTACAGTCATTGCTAGAGGGAGAAATGCCTTTGGCTGGGTAGACCTTGGAAGAATTTCTCTCCAGTTGTTAAAAAAACTGGTGGGCTTTGGAGAAGATTTGGAGGGCAGCCTGAAAGTTCAAATTGTTATTTTCATCACTACTAATTCACTCCCTTGCTAAACACCTGTTACACTAATTTAGCAGAGAAGTATTTTAACTTCAACTCTTCCACATGTTACTGGTTTTTGGTGACAGCCTATTGGGAACCTTGTATTTTCATAGGGAGCATTGAAATCATCCTCTGAAAGGAATTTTTAGAAATAGGAGTACTTTAATGATTGGGGGAAAAAATCCAGGGTGTATGAGTTTTTAGAATTAAGTAGACTGCTGAGTCTAAGTGTCCCAAAACAAGTTGGGCTCTGTGGTGGCCATTATTTCTATAGATAGTACTTTCCAATGAATTAACATTTGGTTAAATATCCTGTAGCTTCCTTTAAAAGGGGTGGAGGTTGAACTTAAATTTGAAATGTTCAAAGCTTTTTCCTCAGGTCTGAAACCAAGGCTGTCTTTCATTTTTCCAGCCATCTCACCAGCATGAATAGTCACAGGGGGCCTACCGTCTTCGGGCATTCTTTTTGGACCTGAAGTCTGCTTTGGGGGCACTTTGATCTGTAGAGGAAGGTGGTCTCAGTAGACTAAGCTACAAGTTAATCACCTCTCCAAATAAGCACTTCTGAAGAAGTAGATTAAAATTAAGGCTTTATTGGTCATTATTTATTTTCTTCTCAGGATCTGTGTTTTCCTCCCAAATTTTCACACATCTTTTTATTACCCACATTATTTGCCAGACTTCAAGTTGTAAATTAAGCTGGTTTGGAAGGAACCCTTTTTTTTTTTTTTCGGTAAACTTGGTAATTTGAAGTTTGCTTATGTGATGAGAGCTTGTGTGCTTTTTAAAAAAAAACCTAACCTATTTAGCTTGGTAACCTTATTGTTGAGATACCTTCTGCACAGGAGTATTTTTCCTCTGAGTTTGTGAAGCAGCTTTTAGATACTTTGCTACCCTGAGCAGCTATTTTATAATTGTACAACAGCTTATTCATTTAGCAGATGTTAATTGAGTATTTGCTGTCTCTTGTAGGTGTTGGGAATAGCCATTAATAATAATTCACCTTTTTAAAAAACTTACAAAGCCATTCTGGCTGGTTTGGCTCAGTGGTTCAATTCCGGTCAAGGGCACATAACTCGGTTGTGGTTCATTCCCGGCCCTGGTTGGGTCGTTTGGGAGGCAACCAGTCAATGTGTCCCTCTCACATCGATGTTTCTCTCTCTTTCACTCTATCTGAAGATAAATAGAATGTATATCTATATATATATCCTCAGATGAGGAATAAAAAATAAATAAAAATAAACAAACCCATAATTTTAAAATATCTCAGTTTCCTAAACAAGAAGCTGGTATACTCAAGTATACTTGAGTGTAAAAATAACTTTTTACTTTAGTGATTATGTTTGTGAGTTAATTTTAAGGAATATATCACATTCTTACAAATTCAGGGATAGGACTTTTCAAGTAGAAAAGGATGGTTCTTTCATGCCTCTGGTTCTATGCCCTCGGAGATTATACAAAGGAGTGTTTTTTAGCAATTTTTCTCCCTATTCTATGAAAATATGTGTTTCTTCTTTTTTAGAATAAATGGCAAGATTTTACTAAAACTGTCATTCTCCAACTTACGGACTTCTTTCTGTGCCAATATGGATAGGTCTGTCTCCTCCCTCTGACTATTAGCACAGGGATCTTCCACAGATGGAATGCACCATATTTTGTTTTTCCAGATCTCCGTGGGTGGCCATTGACATTTGTTTCTGATTTTTAGCAACTATGTCAAATGTTGAAATAAGACATCCCCGCACATGCTTTTATATGCCTACTGCTAGGATTTCTGTAGAACATTAACTATAAGTGGTGTGCTTCTGGGCATTCTAACGTTTTCATAGATATTGCTCAGCTGTTATTCAGAAAGTTTATACAAAGTTATGCTCAAAGTACAAAGTAATTTACATTTAAAGAATGAATTCTTGCACTTTTTACATTTAAACATTTACTGTGGGCTTGCACTGTGCCTGGTGGGGAATTGAAAGATTCAAGCATGTTGTTTCTGCCCTTAGGGTTCCTGGGCCCCCACAAGGGAAGGGTTAGGTAGGGAAGGGTTAGAGAGGGAGAGGGGTCTGCTCTGCCTTAGGGTTTTGTGCTGGGGGGTGGGGATGGGGGGTGCTTTGGAATGCTGGCTTGAAATCTGGTTAGGTTTTTGCTGGAATCATGAAATCTACAAAGAGGAAGTGCGGAGCAGAATCTCATTTTAGGGGAAAGTCATTTCCAACTCCCAGATTCTCCAAAAAACAAAGGCAACTTCTAAATTATTTTAGTTTATAGAAGCAGGAGAGGATATTGTAACAAAATGCCAATGAACTCAAATATCATTTCATGGGGAGGTTATTCTTTACACACCAACCTCCCCCATCTCCCACCCCAGCTTATTTCTTTAATATCTGTTTCCCTACTAGGCTATAATCACCTTAAGGCTGAGACAGAGTCAGTCCTCACTGCTGTACCCTCGGACAGGGCTTATCATGAGTGATGGAGTGTTCTAATCGGAGGAGAAAGTCAGAAGAGCGAGTAATTCCTGACAGGGTCAGGGAGAGACCAGCTCACTAGCCTTGAGAGCTACAAAGGAGGGTGGACTTCAACCTCAGGCAGTGGGAAGTCACTGGAGAGTTTTAAGGAAGGAAGTAACATGATGAGCTTTGCATTTAGAAAGATGACACCAAAGCATTAATCATTTGAGAGAAGTTTGCAAAACTTTAGAAAGAAGAGGGTGGGAGCCTGGACTAAGGCAATTTAGAGAGGAAAGGGATGACTACATCCCCAGGGCCAGGTGACCAGATGTGAGACTGCAAGGTGACTACCATGGGTGGGTGTTCTTAACATAACCACAATGCAGACGTTGCCTTGGAATTAACAATGACCTGCAAGGAAGTACTATTATTGCCACTTTATATTTGTGAGAATGGGACTGGGAGGTTGAATTGGGAGGGCCTGGGGGCCTGAGAGTGGCCCTCCTCTCTCTGCTAGCATCCTCAGAGTGCTTCTGTCTGGTGAAAAAGTAGTAACAAGTTGCAGATTTTTAAAAAAGTTTTGAATACGACATCTAGAGGAAGAGAGGGAGGACATTTTCCCCCCAGAAACTCTGAAATGCATCTCTCTTCTTACCTCATCATTCCCAGTTGGTTTCTCAGCTTATCCTGGTGCCAGGGGCATCCTGTGTGCTTATTGGCTGAGGCCAGGGCTACCTGAACCAATCACCATGGCAAGGATAGGTTAACCAGAGGGAGTTAAAATAGAGGGCATCTGGAGCTGGGAATGAGGTCGGCCATTCCTGCCGCCTAACTATAGACACCACAGTGAGAAGGTCAGGAGGACAGTGAGAGCACAATGTCCACAACTGTACCTCTCAGTCACCCATTCTAAGCATCTGCAGTGAAGGAGTCCTTTGTGTCGCGCACACAAAGCTGGCATGCTGCCCCATTCATGGTAAGCACACAGCACACGTGAACATTAAATACATGCTGAGTGACTAAGTCAAGCATTTGTCAGATATGTTACAATACTTAAGAACTACAGTTTGAAAATATCCTTGAACAGTTTAGTGGCTCAGTGGATTGAGCATTGTCCCATGGATTGAGAGGTCCTGGTTTGATTCCTAGTCAGGGCACATGCCCGGGTTGTGAGCTCAATCCCCAGTAGGCAGCCAATCCATGTTTCTCCCTCTCCCTTCCCCTCTCTCTCTCTCAAAAAAAAGAAAAGAAAAACATTAACAAACAGAATGCTCCATTCCATTAAAAATCAAAATAGGTACAAGAGAATTGAATTTTGCAAAGATGGTGCTTAAAATTTGCGGACAGAAGTAAGTTTGTTTACGCTGAGCTAGAAATACATTTAAATCCTTTTTTAGTAGTTTTATTTTGTAATTTATCTGCTCTTTTTAAATTTATTTTTCATTTTTTTCTTTATTGATTTGAGAGAGAGAGAGGAAGTGAGAGGGAGAGAGACAGAAAACATCGATGAGAGAGAATATCAACTGGCCGCCTCCTGCATGCCCCCCACTAGGGATCGGGCCCATAACCCAGGCATGTGTCCTGACCAGGTATCGCACTGGTGACCTCTCGGTTGAATGGGTCAACACTCAGCCACTGACCCACACTGGCCAGACTATTCTTTTTTATTATTATTTTTTAATCCTCATCCAAGGATATTTTTCCATTTATTTTTAGATAGAGTGGGAGGGAGAGAGAGAGAAACATCAATGTGAGAGAGACCCATTGACTGGTTGCCTCCGGCCCGAGCAGGGCCGGACCGAACTGCAACCAAGATACGTGCCCTTGACCGGAATCAAACTTGAGACTCCTCGGTCCACGGGCTGATGCTCTAACCGCTGAGCCAAATTGGCCAGAGCGATCTTTTCTTTTTATATAAGTTTTTAATTTTGAAATAATTTTAGATTTGCAGAAAATTTGCAAGGTTAGTAGTGTGAGTTCCTATATACCTTTCACCCAGTTTCCTCATTGTTAACATTATGCATTACCATTGTAATGTTAACACAAGGAAACTGGCACTGGTGTGTTACGATTCACAGCTCCAGGCTGTTTGAATTTCACTCGTTTTTTCCACATCCTTTTTCTGTTCCAGGATCTGATCCAGGATACCGCATTGCATTGTTTATTCTGCTTTGATATGATACTAAATTAGTAGTACAAATTGTAGCGCACTGTCTCAAAAATGAGGCAAGCATGTTATTAGAAATGAAATTATACAGATCAAATCAAATATTGTTCATTTCTGATGCATCCTGGGTAAGATTTGCGCTGACACAGCCTCAAGGTGAAGAGCACAAGCTATGAACTCATGCTGTCTGCGCTCAAATCTTGCTTCGAGCATTTAGCCAAGGTCTGACTTTGGGCAAGTAGAGACCGCCTTGAAGTTTACTTTTTTTTTCTTTAAAGCTCTTTCATGTGAACTAATAATGTAAACAGAAGTCAAGAAATATCTGTGCTGTTTAAAACAAACTCTTCCCAAATACTTTGAAGTACTCGGGAAGTAACAATTACCTATAACCAATGGATCTTATTACAGCTTTCATATTGTGTATATCAGTTCAGGTTCAGTTTTTTTAGCCTGTTTTTTTTTTTTCCCCTTCAAGATCATACAGGCCAATACACTGACATACATGATTAGGATGTAGTAGTATAGAAGGCATAGAGATACATAATTTATCTTCTGCATTTTTTTCCATTCCCCCCTGCACCCCTCCAGCACAAAGGACGCCTCAGGCTCATACCTTGCATTCTTCTGCTGGTTTTCATACCTTCAGATTCTTCATGGAACTTCCTGTTATTTTGCTTTCTACTGTATATCTTTTCTGTTTGAATATATAACTGTCTTGTTTCTCCTCCCTTTTAAAAAACTTTTTTTTTTCTTTATTGATTTTAGAGAGAGAGGAAGGGAGAGGAAGAGAGAGATAGAAACATTGATGAGAGAGCATTGATTGGCCGCCTCCTGCATGCCCCCCACTGTGGATGGGGCCCACAACCTGGGCATGTGCCCTGACAGGGAATGGAACTGGTGACCTCTTGCTGCATGGGTTGGCACTCAACCACTGAGCTGTACTGGCCGGGCATAGATGTTCCCCCGTTAAAGTAAATTATAGCTCTGGCCAGTTTCGCTTAGTGGTTAGAGCCCACAGAACACAGACCAACGAGTTGCGGGTTCGATTTCAGAAGAGAGCACGTGCCTCAGTTTCGGTTCAGTCCCCTACCCTGGTCAGGGTCATGCGGGAGGCAGCCAATCGATGTGTCTCACACATTGATGTTTCTCCCCCCCCCCCGCTCTGTCTGAAAATAAATGGAAAAGTATCCTCGGGTAGGATTTAAAAAAATAAAGTGAATTACAATATCATTATCAGACACTTCAAAATAAGCAATAATGTATAAATATCAAGCTATTTTTACATTTTCTTAATTTTTATATGCATGTTCCTTTTTTAACATTCAGCTTGTTTGAGTTGGGGTTGATGCTCAGCCGACTGAGCCACACTGGTCAGGACTCTCCATACACCTTTCCCTTTCCCACAGCTGTTCTGGAATTTGCTTTTTCTCTAAAGATCTCTGGTTGCTTTTGGTGCAAAATGCTATTTAGAGCCCATGATCTGGGCACAGAGTATGTACACTGACACTGGGTTTGTGGAGGTTTTAGACCTTTTCAGTGGTCAAAGCTGGGGATTTTTGGAAGATAAAATATATGGTAAATTCAGGACAACAAGATTTTTTTCTTAGTCTCTTTTATCTTCAACTTTGTCTTCTTTCTCCCATACTGAAAAATCTCAGTACTTTAGACACTGAGATGGATAGAATTAGAATATCATGGGATTAATAATTTATCTCACATTATACACACCAGTGTTTCTTAATTGTAATGCCAGTACCACCGTGAAGAGCATGGTTACTGAATACAGCTTAAAACATTTTTTAACAAGTTTTTTTGTTCTTTGACCTATGCCACTGGGAGTGTGCAGATGACTATGTTTTAAAATTACTTGGATTGGCCCAGTGTGGCTCAGTGGTTGAGCATTGACCCATGCACCAAGAGGTCGCCAGTTCGATTCCCGGTCAGGGCACATGCCCAGGTTGTGGGCCAAATCTCCACTGAAGGGCATGCCGCACTCCTTTTCTTAGATGGTTGTACATGAAAACGTTTTCTTTTACCTGTTTTGTTTAAAAACTTAACTGCATATTCTGGTGATCACTACACGTTCTTTCCCAGAGCTCTGTTGTTCTCTATTGTGGGCTGCGGTCCTAGTCTTGTGTGTATATGTTTTCGTGGTTTTGGCAGCGTATCTTGAGAATGGATTCCTAGCAGTGAGTACTGGATGCAGAGGAAAGTGCAGCCCTGGTTGGTTTTGCTCAGTGGTTAGAGTGTCGACCTGTGAACCAGGCTGGATTCTGGTCACGGGCACATACGTCACTTGCAGTTCAGTCTCTGGCCCTGGTCGGAGCATGCGGGAGGCAGCCAGTCGATGTGTCTCTCACGTGATGTTTCTCTCCCTCTCTCTCTCCCTGTCTCCCACCTATCTGAAGATGAATGCAAAAATATCCTCAGGTGAGGATAAAAAAACCTAGAAACGAAAACAGAAAACAAAGGTAAACGCATATTTAGTTTTGCATGGTAATGTCAAATTGTCAAATTCCCTTCTGTCAGGACTGTGCTGTTTTGCATTCTCAGAGTGGTCTATGAGAGTGCCCGTCTCCCCTCAGATTCGCCAGGGAGCGTGCTGGTAGGCTTTCATTCTGTCTGTCTGACAGGTGAGCAGTGGTGTCTCTGTAGACCCCGTGGCCTGCTGGTAAATTCTGATGACTAGATTGGGAATATTTGAATTGTGACCCCTTCTAGTTGTATGTTGTTGTTGTTGTTTTGAGGGGGAAGGGATTGGGTAGGTATTTGAAATATGCTATTCTTGTTGGCTTTTTCTAAACAGGTAGATTATTCTGGTTTTCACAGTATAGTTCTTGTTCTGAGGAGAACTAGTATGTGAATTGAGTCTTACCAGTTGCCTTTCCCTAGTTCTTTGAATTTAGGTGAATTTAGACATTGTTTGAGAAGTAAACTTCTTCCTCTTCTACACCCTCTCTCCACTTTGCTGTTGGAAATTTATCTTATTTTCAGGGTTACATAAAGCAGTAGAGGAACAATGTATTCTTGTGATGATTTATGATGTGCCTGCCTTGTCCCAGGCATTGTACTGGTCTCGTGGGCACTGGGACGCATGAAGCTTGTTCTGGAAGAGGTGGACATGCCTCCGTTCGAGAAAGGGAAGAGCATTTCACCCTCGCGGCGGAGCATGGGAAAGGCTGAGAAGTGTGAGCAGTTGGTAAGGAGGGCTGGGATTTTGAAGTTTAGGTTGAGCAGTTTAGTGGGACTGTGGGGACCCAGGTAAGTGTTTGTCCTGAAAGTAGCTACAAAGTGATTAAGGTGTTTGTTTATTTGTTTGTTTTTAAGAGGAGGGAGACATCAGAAGTACAAATGACCATATATGAAAAGATAGTCAATCTCACTAGTAATTAAAGAAAGGGAAAGTTGCAAACAAGGTTGTTTTTCTCTTTAATAGGCAAAATGAAAGGGATTGATGAAAACCAGTACTGATGAGAATAGGGGTGTGGGGAACAGGGTCTCAAACACACCGTGGGTGAGACTGTGACTTGGAAGACCTATTTTGGAGTTCAGTTTGGAAATATTTATTAAAGTATATAGACCCTTTGACCCACCTTTACGTTTTGTGGTCTGTATCCACAAATGCACCAAGATATACACATACAGTTATTCATCGTAACATTGCTTATAATATCAAGACAAAATGAAAACAAATCATTCCTTTATTTAGCAGATGTTATTGATGACTGTGAAGTGCCAGGCATGGACTTGCCTGCTTGCTGGGCATAGGCCAGTGAACTAAACGGTCAGAAGTCTTTACCCCCCCAGAGGGTCAGTCAGTCTCCTCTAGGAGCCTACATTCCAGTTAGATGGCTGGGGAGGGGCAGAAGTAAACCTGGTAATTAAACCACGAATGGTATCTCAGATAGTGGTAAGTGCTGCTTAGAGTAAGTGAGGGAAGGGGGACAGAGAACTGAGGGGTCGTCAGAGAAGCCCTCCCTGGGAGAGTGACATTAGAACAGAGACCTGAAGGAGGTGAGGTGGGGAGTTATGGGGTTGTCTAGGGGAAGAGTGTACTAGGCACAGGGAACAAAAGGGAGCAGATGGGAATGTGCCCAGTGTGTTAGATGCAGAAGGGAGTCCAGTGGGGTTGGACTGGAGTCAGAGCACAGGAGCTAATAGGAGATGAGGTCATAGGTCGTGTAGAATGAGCTTAAAAATAGTCAAGGGTGTTTGCTAGAAAATAAGCAACAATTATTTCTTCAAGGGACTTAAGTTTTGCAAACCAGAAACACTACTAGGTAATACCCAGAGTGTTCTGAAGGAGAAAGAAAAGTCTGAGAGTTTTATAGTAAAAAAAGTACATTCTTGAGGAGAATCAATTCTGCATTCTTAGCCCATGGATTGGCCCGAGATGGTATTTGTCAGATGTCCAGGGGTCATGGAACATTTTCTTCTTGACAATGGAACATTTTCTTCTTGAGATCATTCAGATGGTCACCTGAAGGCTTGATGTATGTCCAGGCATTAACACAACACACTGATGCCAGGTGTGGACACAGGACTGGAAGCTCAAAACTTTTTAAGTTCCCAAAGTTAGTTAAAACAAGAGCCATTGTTTCCTGTGCCTTAGCCCACTTGGAGTTAATTTAGCAGCTTGACCACAGTAACTCTATCTCCTCACCGTATTTCTCAGCAGTGCAGTGGGGCAGATGGTGTGAGGTGGAGTGGGGTGGGGAGGGCTTAGCCAGTGGGCCTGGGAGGAAGTGGTTAGGCTCTTACTCCAAGAGCTGGGAAGCAGAGGAGTGATGTGATGCAGTGAGTTTTTTCTTTAAACATTTTTTCAATTTATATATATATATATATATATTTTATCCTCACCCAAGGATATTTTTCCATTTTTTGTACAGATAGAGTGGGAGGGAGAGAGAGGAAGGGAGAGAGAGAGAGAAACATCGATGTGAAGGGACACATCGAGTGGCTGCCACCCGCACGGCCAACCAGGGCCGGGGACAAACTGCAACCGAAGTACGTGCCCTTAGCGGGAACCGAACCCGGGTCTCTCCGGACCGCAGGCCGACGCTCTAACCGCTGAGCCAAACTGGCCAGAGCCATTTTTTCAATTTTTAAAAATTGATTTTCTTAGAGAGAGAAGGGAGAGAGAGAAAGATTGATGTGAGAGAGAAACATCAGTCGGACGCCTCCTGCACGCCCCCTACTGAGGATCGAGCCTGCAACCCGGATATGTGCCCTGACCAGGAATCTAACCGGGACCTTTCAGTCCACAGGTTGATGTTCAATCCACTGAACCACACTGGCTGGGCTGATTCAGTAAGTGTTTATTGATCACCCACCACATGCGAGACACTTTAAATGCTGAGGACACAGTTGCAAAGAAAACAGATGGGAATTCCTGCCTTATATGTTGGTTGTATGAGCTGTGCTTTCAAAGATCAGACTCATTTTGATGTGGACCGTCGACTATCAGAGGGTTGGGTGTAGGCAGAGATCTGTTAGGAAGCTGCTGCCGTGCCCCAGGTAAGAGATGGCGATGTGTAGAGTGGTTCTGTAGGTGGAAGTGCTGGAAGAGTGTTGGGTAGATTTTGATCATGGAACCTTTAGGAGTCCCTGATGGGTTGGATTTGGAGTGTGAATAAAATAGGAAGCAGAATGTCTCCAAAGTTTTCAGCTTGAGCAAACGGAAGAATGGCAGCGTTGTGTACTGAAATGTGGACGAATTTGGATAGAGCAGATTTTGGGGGGGAACCCCAGAAATCCTATTTTTGGACATGCTTGATTTGAAATATTTGACCAAATACCTGAGCCTCCTGTGCCTCAATCAAACTGACACATAAAATTAACCGTCAGAAACCCATCCCTTGTCAACTTGGCAACCATACACATCTCCCTTTAACCCACACGTAATCTCTAAGTAAAGACAATAAGAAGGTCATAATTCTTTCCGACATGATACAACTCAAGATGCACTAAGTCCTTCCCCAGAGGAGGAGGTAAAGCCCTTGAGTCATGTTACTTTTCTCCTTGATATCGTGTAACTTAAATACTGTGGTATAAAGTCAGTACATCTTATGTTGCATGATAAGGAGAAAACAGAGGGAAGAAAACCTATAGTTGCTTTATATATGTGAATAATATATATATATGCACATATACACACAAATATATTTATAATGAAGTAAATATATGTGAATAATATATATATGCACATATACACACAAATATATTTATAATGAAGTAAGGAGGGAATACTCATGACTATTACAGTCCTCATTTCTGTAACGGGTCATGTGGTTGTAGTGTCATCTGTAACCACCTTCTTGAGCTACCCTCTCCATATTTCCTCTGCCTTCAGCGTGCACCGCAGCTGGTTGGGTTCTTTACTGGTGGGGGGGGCCCAAACCTTCATTCCTGAAGGGCCTAAGGTATTAGTAGTCCTGCCTGAATTAGATTGTTTTAATTTTCCATTGAATTGAATCACGTTGAGATGCCTGAAGGAATCCCTGTATTCAGACATACTCTTCCTTACTTCCATTGTGCAGTAGTAGCCAAGCTCCCCTTCACAGTCAGGATCAGTCACCCTGGTCAGCACGGTAACTCCCTTCTGTTAATTCGGAGACACAAGGAGCTGAAACGGCCAGATGGCGGTCTTCGCTCCCAGTTCCAGCGAGCCACTGTTGCAGCTCCTGATGGTAACATTCTTCCTTTTGGAACTGAGACTTCTAGGCCAGCAGAGCAAAAAGTCGTAGCAACAGGAAGGAAAAATGTCGCCAGCAGGTCCTAGGAGTAGTAGTGAGTAGTCCCTCCATCCTTCCATTGATTCTTGATTCTTGGACCTGGGAATCGCCCCTTGATTCTTGGACCTGGGATCTGGCTGCAGGAGAAACAGCATCATTGAGTGGATGCTGATTCAGAGCATGTGCAGCCTTCTGGAGAACCTTGTCCCAGCCCTGCAAGGTGTTGCCACCTAGTAGCTGGCGGTGTACCCGAGTCTGCAAAAAGCCACTCCTCTATTCTGCCAAACCAGCTGCCTCAGAGTGGTGAAGAACATGGTAAGACTGGTGAATTCCATGATCACGGACTCATTGCATCACTTCATTGGCTGTGAAGTGAGTTCCTTACTCAGAAACAACGCTGTATGGAATGTGGTGGATCCGGATTCCACAAGTCCATGGCAGTTGTGCAGAAGCTCTGCAGGTGTGTTCCTCCTTCCAGGCAACGTGAGCAGCCAGGTGCACTGCTCAGACGTTCCCACAGGGAGGCCTTTCCTTCCCCACTGTCCTTCACGGACGTCCCAGAAGGGACTGTAGCACTGTAGCTGTCCACTTTTGGGTGGTGCCTGTGTATGGTTTAGAGCCACGTGTAAGCCAGGCCCGAGTCTTTCTGCATCAGCGGATAGTAGGGAGCGCCCCATGAGACCAGAGGTGCGGGCTGGGAGAGAAGGTAGTGCTGCAGGGGTGGGAACCCTGGGCATCTGGGCCACTTTACGTAACTTGCGCCTTCAGGGCCTGCTGGAGCCTGATCATGTATAAACGACTTTCTTTTGATAATGAGGGTTACTGGGCACATCCAACTTGGTAGCTTGGTGAATCAACTGACACCTAGTTCCTGATGGCAGCTCAGATTGCATGGTACCTTGGCCCACGGTTACGTTTTCAGTGGCTGGCCAAGAGCTGCTTCTCTAAAGGAGAGTAGCTATCCACAGAGGATGGCAGGACTTTGCTCCCAAATCCCAGGGACCTGCAGTGTGACTCACCTACGGGGGTCTCAGAGACTCCCAACAGCGCCCCTGTCTGGCGCGGCCTCTTCAAGCATCGTTGGCTGATATGCGGGTCCAGGTGCCGAGCGGCCTGGACAGCAGCCTGGGCCTGGACAGAACCTCTCTTGTTCCGGGCCCAAAACTACAGCTTCTCTAGTCACTCAGGAAAGGGGCTGGAGTAACACACCCAGATATGTTGCCTTCAAAATCCAGAGAGGGACACTCCGTTAATGGAGGGCAGTGTGCTTTAATGAGTCAATATTAATCTAATCCAAAAAATACAGTCATAGAAACACCCACAATGTTTCATCAAAACCATCACACCTCCTTCTAAAAGGAAATATACATTTTATTCTTAAATAAATACTGTAGTGTTTTTCTCCCTTTTGTTTTAGTTCAGATGGACATAACATTAAAAAAAAGCTTTTATATTTTATCTGCTATTTATTTTAAGTGATGTTTAGTCCTTCCTGTAGTTGGAAGGTTTTTGTCTTTGTATGCACACCTATGGAAAGTTTGCGTCTCCATTAAGAAAAATGTTTTTTAAAATTTATTGATTGATTTTAGAGAGAGGAGGGGAGAGGCGGGGGAGAGACAGAGATCGATTTGTTGTTCTACTTATTTATGCATTCATTGGTTGATTCTTGTATGTGGCTGACTGGGATTGAACCTGCAAGCTCGGTGTATCAGGACACTGCTCTAACAACTGAGCTACCAGCCGGGGTGATATGTCTCTATTTTTAAAAAGTGATCATAGTGCAGGGAATAAAAGTTGATAGGAACGGTCTGTTTTCCTTGTTTATTATTAGTGAACAGATCTCATTGTCGTTAGAAATTGATGGCTGCAGCTTCCAAACTATTGAGCCTGTGCTAATAAATGCAACAGTTGTTCATAATTTGGTGGTAAATGACCTTTAAGTGTAGACGTTTGTGGAGGCTGTCCTTTGGGAACAATTTAACTTCCAAATGACACCCATGAGTACTTGTTATCATTTAAATATGCTTCCTTTCATCAATAACAGAATAACAAATACTGGTTAGATTTCTAATGTTGATTCAGATTCCAGGAAACCTGCTGAATAAATTAGTGTACATTTGATTTATATTGACCAAAATTTTTTACATTGCTGTGTTACAGGTCAAGGTGACATGCATTTAAATGCATTGTAGAGCAGAGGTCAAACTTGACTGACATGAATGCTTACACTGTTTTTAATTAACTGTTAAATATTATCCTAAAATTTCTTCTCAAGTACCAATTATTAGGAAGAGGATTGAAATGAATTTAGGACATTAGTGGAGACCTTATTTGAAAGTCAATACTTTTGATCTTTCCCATAAAAATTATTGGAGTAAATTATTGCTACATTTTATCTTATAATTTGTATGGAAATCAGATCTGCTTTTTCCATTATAGACTCTGAATTCATTGTCTGTGGGTTTTTCATTGATAGTTTAGCAGAAGTAATCTGAGATAGCATTGAGAAAAGCGAATGAACAAAGTCTTACCCAGTACAGAAAGTCCTTTATTAAACAAATGCATTTTCTTAGTGCCATGAACTTTTCTGTTGATGATGGGTGTGGAAGGAGGGTGGTTTGCAGGGTGAAGATCGGATTGCATTTGTCAGCCTTTCATTAGTAGTCAGAGTAGAGAAGCTTTAATCAACACCTGATTTGCCCTTTGAGAGAATGTCTTCGAAATGAATGCTGCTGCTTTTGCATGTTAATATTGTTGGATAAAAAGCATTTTCCTTTTAATGTAGAGTTTTTCTCACTTGTGCCCCATGTAAGAAGTTATAACTCTGAAATGTAAAAAGGGTTTTATTTTTCTCAACCATGAAGATCTTTGTTGTCAGTCACAAATGTGTTTTGGCCTGGCTGGTGTGGCTCAGTGGTTGAGCACCATCCCATGCAGAAAGAGGTCACTGGTTTGATTCCCAGTCAGGGCCCGTGTGTGTGTGTGTGTGTGTGTGTGTGTGTGTGTGTGGAGGGGGGGGGCATGCAGAAGGTGGCTAATCAGTGTCTCTTTCTCATTGATGTTTCTCTCACTCCAAAAGTCAATAAAAAAACCATTTTTTTAAAAGAGTGTATTTTGAGTGTTCCGGGTAACCTGCCGAGCTCTGGAGCTGCATGTAATCAAAGGGCAATGCAAAGCTCCTCCACTTTGGAGCTTTCCACGTGAACTGTTATCGATGTAAACAGAGCTCCCTCCCTTCCAGAGTGAAAAAGGGCACCAGCTCTACCTGCCTCCAGTGAAGGGCGGGTTCCTGGGAGGTCAGCCTCATATCGACCCGCTGCGGTTCCCTAACCTGGGCTTCCTGCCTGAGTTTCACGTGCCCAAAATAACACTGACCCCCTGTTGTCCATGAGGGCAGAAGAAGTGGCAGTGTTGAGAATGCTAATAAGAGAAGAGGAAGTGGAGATAATAAAATTGAAAGTGATGAGAGAATGACAAATGTTGCTTGTGCGTGTGAGATGAATCATTCAGTAGTGGGAATGATTCTGAAGGACAGAGGGGAGAGTCATGCAGTGTCTCCGTAAGTGGACATGGCACTGAAAAAGTGATTGACGTATGGAAGACTTTGGGGGTGTCAGTACCGACTTGGAGTGCCTGGTGCTGAGAGAGAAGGCAGGGAGTATGAGAAAAAGGTGACTTGTTTTTGTGATGGTGCTGCTGGTGGATGACCGCTTGGAACACTGTCCAGATGAAGGTGTGGCTTCTAGTGCAAATAACTGGCTGCCAAAGCCATGGTGTTCGGACGTGGGTGCGTGTCGGAACCACCCGGAGATCTTTACAAATGGCTGATGCCTGGGTCCCACCCTTCGAGATCCTGATGGTTCTGGGGTATGAATGGAGGAAACACAATTTTAAAAGGTCCTTAGGCGATTCTAATAGGTCGAGAACAGAACTGAAGACGTCCCCAAGATGCTTGTGGAGATCATTTGCCACAACCCATCAGTGATTCTTGGGAATGATGAAAAGACAGGTATTTTAGGCTCGATTCCCAGAGATATTCTAATGTAATTAGGGCACAGGCTTCGATATGGTTTAAAAACTCTCCAGGTGATTTGAATTTGTACCCAAGCTTGCAAGCTGTAGAGACAGGGGCTTACCCTGTTTAGGAAAAGATGCGGCGTGGAGTGGATATTTAGCACGAAGGTTGGCACGTCAGCTTTGCTTTAAAGCTAAAGGACTGGCGCACGTGGAAAACATCTGCCGAAGACCGAGAACTGAAATCACACTTGTGCCTTTGGATCTATGAATAAATGAACTGAAGAAAAGCTTTTCTGACCTCAGCCACTTTGAGGAACTTCTGCGAGTGTCGTAACTAAGCTGTGTAGCTAGACAGACTTGGTTCCACATTCTTGCTTTGGGAACTTGTGCCAGTCACTGATTTCCTGGAGCGTCATCCCCCCAAAGTGCCTACCTCTGTGTTTCACGGGGATCCAGTGTAAGAACTCCCTGTGCAGGGCAGCTATTATTTCTAATACTTCTCATTAAATGTTTGCCAGTAGGGGTTAATATTCATATATTTTACCTTCCTTTCATCCAGAATGAAACTTTTTCTTTTTTTTTTTCACCTTTGAATAATGTGGTATTTAATTCACTGCTTTCAATGAATTCTATTTATGTATGTATTTATATCTTTTAAATCCTTACCCAAGGATATTTTTCCATTTATTTTCAGAGAGAGAGAAACATCGATGTGAGAGAGACACATCAATTGGTTGCCTCCCACATGACCCCCACCAGGGCCCGGGACCGAACAGCAACCGAGGTACATGCCCTTGATAGGAATTGAACCTGAGACACTTTGGTTCGTGGGCCAACACTTCAGCCGCTGAGCAAACCATCCAGGGTTTGAAATGAATTATTTTTAAACAGCAATGTCAGAAGATGCTTGCAGTGTTTGCCAGTTAGAGAGGGACATCTGAAGTGTCCTAGTCAGTCCCTTGTACGTAAGAACAAATGAAGAACATCGGTCGTGTGGTTACACACCCAGTTGTTGACAACCGCTCGTTATTGCTCAGTGAGCTTAGATGACATTCCAGCGCTTTCCCTCACTCTAGATTCCTGACAGTGTTTCAGGCAAAACCGCGAATTGCTTTCCTGCCTTCTGCAGATAAGAGAAGGTCTTTTGAGAAGAGGCCAGAAAATGACACCTACATTTGTAAATGTTTTGGTATATGGCTCTAGTTTGGCACTGGAGATGGGGCCTGTTCCCACCCAAACCTATTTTTGTGTGTTTTGCTCCATGAAAAAGTAGAACTTTGACCCCTGACTCATCAGTGTTTGGGTTTAGCCAGGTTCAGAGGAGGCCAGGTTAACACACATCGTTAAACCCAGAGTGTTATTTGTGAAGCTGTTGCTGTAGTCAGGGAGTGCTCCTTCAGTGAGTTCTGGGCCTAGAAAGTTCTACGGAGCTCATCTTTCTGGGGCTCAGAGAATTTTAATGCCTGGGGAGGCTGGCAGTCTTTTAGGTTGGAAGTTTGGCTCAGAACTGATGTGAAATGCTGTGAGCACATTCCCATGCTGGGTGCTGTGTGGGGCCCGAAGAGGGGGCTGGTGGGTGAGCCAGGCAGTGGACGTGGGGTGTGCGACACCATCGTATCAGCCTCAGTATTTACTTACATTCGTTTTTTTCAACCAGTAGTTCTTGAAAACCTGCAGTGCACCCAACGGTACTGGGCCCCATCACTTCCAGCGGCTTCCTTTCCAAGACCCTCAGGACATTCCATGTTTCTCTCTCATAGGGATTCTCCCCGTTTGTGAACACAGCATATACTAGAGTCAACTAATCCTGTATGGTTCTGTGGAAGAGCTAAGCACAGAAATACAGCTATGTCAACTGTTAACCTCAGTTTCCTTATCTTTAAAATGGGTTGCCTATAGTACCTCACCCCTAAGGTCATTGCCAAAATGAAGTGAAATAATGCATGTGAAATGCCTGGCAGGTTGTCTGCCTCAGATTACAGTTCGCTCTCTCTGCCTTCACAACCTTGGTTCAGTCCCTTCTCCAAAGGCCAGGTATAAAATATAGTCAGGGAGCTGGTGGGAAAGACAGGGAGGCCGCTGGGAGAGGGGTCTCCCGGCAGGTTTCCGTGGTGGCTAACACATGCAGCGAAGCGGGGCGAGAACGTGAAATAGGTGAAATCAGGAAAGAGGAACATCGATGAGAATCCCTTGGGTGCTGACCAGTGTTTGCATGTTTTTATGAATCAGGCAAAGCTTGAGTTACATTTACAGTGATACCTCGGTTCTCGAACATAATTCGTTCTAGGAGGACGGTCGAGAACCGAATTGTTCGAGAACCGAAGCAATGAAACCCAATAGGAAAGCGTGACTCCCACAAAGCGTGACTCTCTCTGCACTCACACTGATGACGCAAGCAAGGCGCGCTGGGCCGAATGAACGCCATTCGGCTCAACTCGGCTCATCTCGGAAGTTCGAGTTCCAAATATTTGTTCGGATTCCGAGACAAAAGTTTCTCGAATCTCCTGGTCGAATACCGATTTGGTCGAAAACCGAGGCGTTCGAGAACCGAGGTATCACTGTATCTTGTAAACTTGACCCCTTTAGGAGGATGTTCAATGAGAAGGGAAGTAGCAACGAGGTAGAAGAGTGGACTTTGCAGTTGATGGTACCTGGTCACTTCCTAACCATGCATTTAATGGTCTTAGTGGTTAGATCTGAGCCTTGGACCCATAAGTGGGGATAATAGTAACTGCTTTGCATTGTTTTAAGCAAATGGTGCAAAGGCCTTAACAGGACGTATAGTTGGTTCTCTAGTAGTGAGTATTGGCATTTGTTTCTAAAAATTTAAGTCTTTTTATTTTTAGTTTTCTTTTATTCATTTTTAGAGAGAGAGGAAGGGAGAGGGAGAGAAAGATAGAAACATCGATGAGAGAGAACATCCACTGGCTGCCTCACTGGGGATCACTCCCACAACCTGGGCATGTGCCCTGACAGGGAATTGAACTGATGACCTCTTGGTGCATGGGTCGACGCTCAGCCACTGAGCCACAACAGCTGGGCTAAAAATTTAAGTTTTTATATTGGATTTATGTAGAGAGCTCTCTGAGTGAGGCTTGTGTAGGAGTTCTGGCCCAAGTACAATTGTACTAGGAACTCTTTTCTCATCCCGTCGCTCTACCACCAACGCAAAACGGAAACAACAGAGATCACGCCTTTCAACTAAATATTTGCTAGAAATTCCAGTACGGCAAAGGGATTTGGGGTTCACGAAGCTGAAGTAGAGTTTGACCTGTGTTTATTTTACTTATGAACTGTATAGAATTGTTTCTTGTGTCCAGGAGACCCACTCTGCCCGAACAGATTCAAGATATAGTTTTAACCAGTGAAAAATACAGCCATGAAAAAAGATTCCCCAGAGCTCCAGAGAGCCCACATGTTAAGACTTCATTATTATGGGGGAAAGTACCTAAGTGTTATAGATTGCCCAAATAGGCACTTCTAAGGAAGTCTTCTTTCAGTACTTTGCCATCATTTGCTGGAGGCGTATGCAGTCTAGGGGGAGTGCGGTGGGACAGAAAGCATCTGGGCTTGAAGGTGAGACAGACTGGGGTTCTCATCTGGACTCTCCTGCCTCAGTCTCCTCGTTTGCAGGACGGGAGACAGGTAGCACTGAGAGCTGAGAGGGTAAAATGTAACTGAGATCATCAGTGAAAAGCACCTAGAACAGCACAAGGAATGTACTGAAAAAAAACAGTTGCTGTTGTTTCCTGGGTCTATAAAGCAGGAGGAGATGCCCGGCTGGTGTGGCTCAGTGGTTGAGCATTGACCCATGCTCCAAGAGGTCGCCGGTTCGATTCCCGGTCAGGACATATGCCCAGGTTGTGGGCCAAATCCCCAGTGGGGTTTGTGCAGGAGGTGGCCAGTCGTTGTTCTCTCTCGTTGATGTTTTTATTTCTCTCTACTTCCTCTCCCTCTAAAAAATCAATAAAGAAAAAAAATTAAGATAAATAAATAAAAAGCAGGAGGAGAATGGCAGTTTCTCTTTATTGCAAGCTGGGTACGAGAAGCACTCATTATGCCTCTTCCTGTGTCGCCTCTGCCTGTGGCCCGGGCAGCCCTGCTGTCCTGCTCAGAGCCACCTGCCCATGGCCCCCCGTCTCCTGGTTTCCACTGCACAGGAGGAAGGGACAGGTGGTTCTGCTCTGGGGTTAGGATGAAGCCTGCTGTGATTCTGGGGCTGTGAGAGGTTCTTCTGATATGCAGAGTTATTCTTGGCCGGTCCACCGTGCCAGCAGCCGCGGGACCAGGATCGCACCTAACCCGTTGGGGTCCAGAGGTCTCTGGCCTTGCTTCTGGCCCAAGGAGCAGTCAGGTAGGTGCCTGATGGGGGTGTTCCTGGGCATGCAATCAATTTGGAAGTAACATTTGAAACATGTATCCAGTTCACTGGGGGTTAATTTAGGCAACCAAAGAGTTTTCCGGTATTGTCATAAACACTGGAGAGGAACCTGAAACAGAAACTCAGTACCAGGGATGGCTCACGTACGGTGAGTGTTGGTAATCCGAGGAAGTGCCTTGTGGGCTCGAATGTCCAGTATGTGTTCAGTCAAAATATGGGAAACACTTTCAGCATGAAGAGATGGAAACTGGCCTGTTACATAGTAATGGTTCAAAATGATTTAAAACTGTGTGTGTGTTGGTTTTTTATATTAGACTATGTGAAAGGTGAGCTTCACACCCCGTTTGGCCTGTCCGGTGTTTGCTTCCTCTGGCTGCCCTGGGTCCCTGCAGGGGCGCCTCCCTGTGCAGGAGGCTCCGCGGGACTGTGCGTCGTCCTCCAGAATTTCTTTGTAAACAGTTCCCTGGTTTCCTTTAGGTGATATACAGACTGTTCTAAATGAACGTGGGCAGGCACCGCTACACGTTGGCTACAGTGCAGCCGTTTGCTTATTTTACTCCTCACCCGAGGATATTTTTCCATTGATTTTCAGATAGAGTGGGCAGGAGGGAGAGAGAGAGAGAAACATTGACATGAGAGGGACACATCGATTGGTTGCCTCCTGCACGACCCCAACCAGGGCCAGGGATCAAACTGCAACCGAGGTACCTGCCCTTGACCAGAATCGAACCCGTGACCCTTTGGTCTGGGGGCCGACGCTCTAACTTCCGAGCTAAACCGGTCACGGCAAGTGCTGCCATTTTGAAAGAGTGAAAATTTGAATTGAAAAAATTTTACAATTTTGTAGATTTGAATCAACATTTACTTTATCTTAGAGATATGTTCATTTTTACTGGTCATGTAGAAGAGCATCCGTTTATAAAAATGAAGACGTAGTACTCTTTGAAAGCACCTCAGCAGATTTTGAACTGATCAGTTGCTTAATTAATATAGTTGTAACATTGTAAGATAGTTAATTTTAAAGGCTAGTTCCATAAAAGATGGATGGAGATGATAAAGAACGGTGCCATTTAACCTCTTTGCTCTTAGTCTAGCATACAAAGGAAGCAAAGCATTTATCTATTATAAAGTAGCATAATTAATCAATGTAGTTTAGTAAATCCAGCCTTTGAATGCCTGGTTGTTGCCAGTTGACAACTCTAAGGCATGATTCAAGCCCTCAGGGAGCTTGTAGTTTATCTCTACTCCAACTGACACAGTACCCAGGAAGCAATGAGGAATGCTTTATGGTAGGACATGGCACAGTGGCTAGTTGTATTGCATGGAGATTTTGAGAAGGAGATCAGTAAAGTACCTGGAAGACTTTTTGCAAGGAATTGTGCGTCAGGTGCATTTGGAAGCCTAAGCAGGATTCAGATAAGCGGATGGAAAGGATAGGGCTTTTGTGAAGGACTCACCTGCCAAAAAGATAGCAGATGTAAATGAGCACGTGTGGCGGAGACGGGAAGAGAGCAGTGTCCAGGGCGCAGTGGTGGGAGAGAATGGGAGTATTCGGACACATGGGGCAGGGCCAGGTTGTAGAGGTCCCCTGTGGAGAGCCGCCTTTGTTCTGTTTGCTCCTGGAGGGTGGGCAGCAGCCAGTGTTGACGATGTCAAAGTCCATTCCACTTTGATAGGGAGTGGGGGCAGGAGGGCACATTCTAGCAGGTGGAATGTCTGAGTTGCTTTAGGGGGACGGGTGCCAAGGAGAGAATGCCCTTCACTGGCATCAGGGAAGGGTGGGATCGGAAACCCTGAAATCTGATAACTTCGTGCAGAAATCAACAGGGCAGCAAAGCATGTTTCTGAACAGCGAAGTGACATGAAAATGGGACATCATGTTGATTAAACTTAGCTTGGTTTCCAAAGGGAGGCGGTTGGAATCGTCTATGGGAAGGTTACTGTGGCCCAGGCTAGGCTAAGAGGATGCAGAGATGACCAGGCTGAAGATCTGGACTTGGACAGTGGCGTAGGGTGGACATGAGCGGTCCTGAACAGAATGTCAATGGGCTTCAGAAACACTCTGGAGTTGGCCGCTAAAAGAAAAGGGTGAATAAAACAATAAAATTTAGTGCCCCTTATCTCATCTCTACTCACCTCTCCACATGGCAGTTCCTGCCCCACACGGCTGCACTGCTCTCCAGCGCTGTTGCTGGAGGATTGGGGTTCGATGCCTCTGAGTCTCATGTTCCTTGGCCTGCAGGAGGCCTAGGCTGCTCCCTACTCAGTGCTGGTGAGCTGTTTTCCCTTCCCAGTCAGTTCTACTTTCACTTCCTCCTAGTAGCCAGTGGTGAGATTTTCACTTTTGCCCAAGAGTTTTCTTCTTCTCCTCCTCCTCCTCCATTGATTTTTAGAGAGAGAGGAAGGGAGACGGGGAGAGAGAGAGAAACATCAATGAGAGAAAACATCAATTGGCTGCCTCCTGCGTGCCAGCTCTGGGGACCGGCCCACAACCTGGGCATGGGCCCTGACCAGGAATCCAACCGGCGACCTCTTGGAGCGTGGGTCGACGCTCAAGCACTGACCCACCCCGCTGGGCGCTCCCTCATCTTCAAGCCTGTCAGCCAGTGAGGGACCGTGCCCAGGGAAGCCCTCGGGCCACGCCCTGAAAGCTGGCTGCCACGAGGCTGGAGGTTCGCTCTGTTCAGATGATGCTTGAGACGCAGCCTGATTCCGGCTGTTCCTGGACAGGAAAGCTGGGGAGAGAGGACCGCACAGCAGAGCGATGGCTGACCGGGTGGGATTCGTGCACAGCCAGCTGCCCGGGGCCACGGCTGCCTGAGCGGAAGAATTCCTAGACAACAAGAGAGCACCCTCCTAGGATCAGGGTGGGAGAATGGGGTGGGGAGCTTGGTGCTGCTTCCTTTTTGGTTCCCAGAACTCCATAAATCCATGTGCTTGCTGCCCAGAACCTGGATGGTGTTCAGTTCAGTTGAAGCATGTGAGTAGGCGGGGCCAGTGCGGCTGGGGCCCTGGGGTGCGCTGGAGGGGGCAGGGAGGGCAGGAGAACCTCTGAGGAGCCTTTGGGGGGCGAGGAGGGGATGGGGGTCAGAGTGCAGGGAAGTAAGGAAATTGGACAGAGAGTGAAGAAACATGGGTGTGGGCCCGGCCAGCTGCTTTGACTGAAAGAAGGGAGAGGTCATAGCAGCAGAAGGGAAAGCAAGGTCAGGTAAAGCTTTTTTAGAGTCAGAACACAGACAGCGAGCATTTCAAGGTCAAGGAAAGGAGGCAGTGGGGTGAGATCCTGGGGTTTGGACTGGAGAGTGTGTAGGGGACGCAGTCCCCGGGAGGCCAGCTGCCTTCCTCTCGGGTTACAGACGTTCTGATGACCAGTCACGGGAAGTCTGGGATGAAGGGAGGAGCTTCGAGCAGCATCATCCCACGGAAATATGATGTGAGCCCCACAGGGATTGAAAATTGTCTAGTAGAAGGAAACATATATTTTTTTTTATCCTCACCCGAGGACATTTTTCCATTTTTTGTTCAGATAGAGCGGGAGGGAGAGAGAGGAAGAGAGAGAGAGAGAGAAACATCGACGTGAAGGGACACATCGAGTGGCTGCCACCCACACGACCAACCAGGGCCGGGGACAAACTGCAACTGAGGTACATGCCCTTAGCGGGAACCGAACCCGGGTCTCTCTGTACCGCAGGCCGACGCTCCAACCGCTGAGCCAAACCGGCCAGGGTGGAAACATATTTTTAAAAGTAGAAGGAAACAGATGAAATTAATTGTAATAACATTTTATTTAGCCCAACAAATCCAAAATACTTTTTCAACAGGTCATCAATGTGAAAACTGAGATATTCTGTATTATTTTCTGCTGTAATTCTTTGGTGTGTTTTTTACACTCACAGGACACCTCCACTCGGACTAGCCGTATTTCAAATGCCCAGCAGCAACCTGTGGCTAGTTCTGCTGTGCTGGACAGACTGAGAGAAAAGGAGGGGTCCTGTTCATGGCAAAAGCCGTAGTGGGGAAGGAATGAAGGTATCTATTTTGGGGAGCTGAAATCTCAAGTTTTAGCTTTTTTAGCTACTTACTGCTGAGGATTTAGTGTCACTAGTATTTACCTGTACTTAAACAGGAATACTCTCCACGTGCTTGGTTTGGGCTCAGATGAAGTGTATTGTGTTTGGGGCTGACCTGGCCTTACATAGATGAAGCTGTGGAGCAAGGAAGCTGTATTCGAGGGGGGCTCCATTCCCTCTGGGAGCTCCAGTCCCTCTGGGGGCTCAGTTCTGAACTCTACCACTTACTAGCAGTGAGCCACTGAGCAGGTTACTTTACCTCTCTGGACCTCAGTTTTCTGGTCTCTAAAATGGGGATAGTAATCATAAATTTTGTTATATGAAATTCTATATTTATGTTATAGGATTGTTGCAATAATAAATATTGGAGGGCTGACCCACACTTGAAACTTGACAAGGACATTTTAAAAGAAGATACTTGGATTACTTTGAGTTCATGTTAATCATCATTACAGATTTATTAAAAAACCTTTTCTAGGGACTAGGACTTTATGAAATGTTATTTGAGGTTGGAGTTTAATCAAACAAAAACAATTGCCTTCTTCAGTCCTGTATTTTTTTCTTGGTAAAATATGAAAGCATAGGTAAAGTTTCACATTTGCTAAATTAAAATATGTAGGCCAGTAATTAATATATTATTCTTAGGAGGTGCCTTAGGGTGGGTGTTATACTCTTGATTAAAAAAATTTTTTTCTTTATTGATTTTAGAGGGAGAGGAAGAGAGAGAGAGATAGAAACATTGATGAGAGAGAACATCGATTGGCCATCTCCTGCACGCCCCCCACTTGGGATTTGGCCCACAACCTGGGCATGTGCCCTGACTGGGAATCGAACCGGCAACCTCCTGGTGCAAGGTCAGTGCTCAACCACTGAGCCACACCGTACTGTTGAAAGTCTTTCACAAATGGATGAGCACTTGGATTTGGAAGCCCCGGTGTTTCTGAGAAGTGTGCCATAAGGCAGCTTGGTTCTAACTGCATCCCAACTTAGAAAAGCTTTTTTTAAAAAAAAATTAAGACTATCTGAATGAAGAGGCCCTTAGGATGGAGCTGGGAACGAAGGGGAGGGGGGGCAAGGGAAGAAGAAAACCTGAAAAGGCTACTGCGCATGTGCCCTTTACTGTCCGGTCAGTGTCCCATTTTTCAAACGAGCTTTTACAGTGATCAGATGGCTGGAGCACCTCCCTGAGTGAGAACGCGGGAACCTGCCTGCCTGCTCGTGTCCACCTCAACCCTCTGACTGAGCCCAAAGTTGACGTTTGCCTACGAAAGTGGAAAATGGGCCTGATAAAAATGTTTAGTCTGCAGGGCCTCGTTTTATTTATCATATCAGAAAAGAACAATGTTTTGTTGTGTTGTGGTCAAAATAGAAGCCGACCTTGCTTGTTCACAGAAGCTCAAATCCTGGAGATAAGGGGGGCAAAATAATAGAGTACAATGGAAAGAGTAGAGTGTAATTATTTGTAGCTTGTCAAGTGAAGCCCTTCCAAGCCCCAAGTGATTCAAATCTGGGAACTCGGCACAATTCTGTAAACCACAACCAGCATCAGAGAGATCTCCGCTGGCCCGCAGACAGTGCTGAAATTGCATCAGTTTGTCATGCACTGAGCATGCCGGCCACACACAATATCATTTGGTTGCAAATGGGCCTGCCCCCAACGCCCTGGAACACATTCTGTGGTATCTGACTCTTGGCCTGCGATTTGTCATGTCCCTGCAGCTATCAGTGTACAGTAATTTTAATAGATTCTGATGGTTTCCTTGTAGAAACACAGGATGCATCTGGTTTGGGCGTCGGACATGGGAGAGACTCCTCTGGCTGAAGACAACAGGAGTGTGTGCAGAAAAACTGGAGATCCGTTGTATTTTATTAAAAATTGGTTTTAGGTTATAGCATTGTGTTTTCTGAATTAATTCCTTGCAGTTTAATGGCTATAAAACATAGTGCTTTTTTTTTTTTATCTTTAAAGTAGTTACTTCTTGAGAAATGGATTGCTGACAGCAGTCTTTTAGAAGTCACAGCTGTGAGTACGGCGTCAGTTGAATGTAATAGTTGATTTAGCTACTGAAAATGTGGTCTGTGGATGGGCAGCAGTGGCGGGAGCTTGTTAGAAATTCAGACTCTCAGGCCACCCCTGACATACTGGTATCAGTCAGCATTCTCCCAGGATCCCCGGAGGATACGAATGCACATTCCAGTTGGAGGAGCTGAGAACCTCAGGCTTGGAGCACAGGCTTCAGAGTGAGACATCTGTGTTTAAACTCCATCTTTCTGACTCGGTATGTTTGACTTTGGGCAATGCAGTCAGTGTGCTAAGCTTCAGATCCCTCGTCTATAGAGTGGGGATTGTATAGCCTCATCATGTGGCTATTTTGCGGATTAAATAAAATTATGAACACACAGAGATACAGAAATCTCTGCCTCTGTGCAGTGCCTGACACAGAGAAAGCACACAATACATGAACGATGTATAGTGGTACCTTCGTGGACTTTGCCGTAAGAGCCTTAAAATTTGTCTAATTGTGCCCTGGCTGGTTTGGCTCAGCGGTTGGAGCGTCGGCCTGTGGTACAGAGAGACCTGGGTTCGGTTCCCGCTAAGGGCACGTACCTTGGTTGCAGTTTGTCCCCGGCCCTGGTTGGTCGTGTGGGTGGCAGCCACTCTATGTGTCCCTTCACGTCGATGTTTCTCTCTCTCTCTCTCTTCCTCTCTCTCCCTCCCGCTCTATCTGAACAAAAAATGGAAAAAATGTCCTCTGGTGAGGATAAAAAAAAAAAAAAAATTTTGTCTAATTGTGAAATAATTCGGTGCAAATAATTCCCACCATGCAGGGCTTGTGAATACTGTACATGAACTGCATCAAGTGTCCCTCCCACAGGCACGTATCTCGTTAACCTGTTCGCATAGCATCATTCCATCGTGCTTTAGAATATATACGGCAGAGCCATGGACAATGCTGGCTACCCAGAGCAGTGTACAAAATGCACCTTCTGACCCCTGGAGATTGGGCTGGAAACCATCTCAGTGTGGACTGGATTCTAGTTCCAGAGCCTTTCCCTTGGCGCCTGGCTCCTGGCCCCCTGGCCCACCATGGGAAAAGCTCCTGCATTAGTCTCTGTGCCCTGCATTCTGGTCCTGCTTGGGGGCTCTCTCTGTCCCCAAATCCTCCTGATTGTCATAGACAGGGGTGCAGGCAGTTTTTCCTACTATGGACCTGTGGGGGGAAAAATACAGAGGCAAAAATGAGCAGCTGCATATAAAACAACTTTTTTTTTTTTTTTAGAAAATAGTATTATTCCTCTCTCTCTCTCTCTTTTCCCCGTTCACAATTAATCTCTCATGCTCTCTCTGTAAATGTGAAGTTTTCAGTTTACTGGCTTTTACAATTATAAATAAGAATATAAAACTCTAGTTAAGCCCTGGCCGGTTTGGCTTAGCAGTTAGAGCGTCCGCCTGTGGTCCAGAGAGACCTGGGTTTGGTTCCCACTAAGGGCACGTGCCTTGGTTGCAGTTTGTCTCCGGCCCTGAATGGGTCATGTGGGTGGCAGCCACTCGATGTGTCTCTTTCATGTCGATGTTTCTCCCTCCCTCCCTCTCCCTCCCTCCCTCCCTCTCACTCTATCTGAACAAAAATGGAAAAATGTCCTCGGGTGAGGATAAACCAAAAAGTCTAGTTAAGGACTTCCAGTCAAGATGGCGGCGTAGGTAAATGCATTATCGTGTCCTCCCACAACCACATCAAAGTTACAACTAAACTACAGAACAACCATCATTCAAAAGCGCCTGAAATCAAGCTGAATGGAAGTCCTACAACTACGGAATTAAAGCAGCAGCCACATCCAGACTGGTAGGAGGGGCGGACGGGCTGGTCCCACACCCACGGGTGGTGGATAAAAATCAGGAGGTTCCCGCGGCTGGGAAGGTCCTTCCTGAGGACTGAGGGGTCCCCGTCCCACACCAGGTGCCCCGCTCAGGGTTCCAGTGTCAGGAAGAGAATCCCCATCACTTCTGGCTGGAAAAACCAGCGGGAACCGAGGCTCAGGGAGGCTGAAGCGGCTGGAGCCCCAGGCAGCGCCTTAAAGGGCCCGCGCACGGACTTATCGGACTCTCTCCCTCTAAGCTCGGAGGGGAGGCAGCTCGAGGGGCGCCAGAGACATACAGGGAAGAACTGAGCTGTTTGGCACTGGAGCGAGGGCTGGAGAGGGGGCTTTCTCTGGGACAAATGTGCTGTAAGAGGCCTTTGTTCCTTTGATGAGCCCTTCCCAGGGGCGGCAGACAGAAGCCATATCTGGGACTCCAGCAACCTGGCTCACACTGGTAGCCCCGCCCTGGTGACTCCCTGAGGCCCCGCCCCGCCCCACCCAACTTTCAAGCCCACACAACTTTCAAGCCCACCCAAGCTGTTTCCACTTGCTTTACCATAGGACTGGCCTGTCTTGGATCCTGCTTCAGGTTTTTCCTAAATTCTTTCAAACGAGCAGCATCTGGTCTCAGCGAGCCCCATACCTCTTGTTAAGTAATACACTGAAACAAACACAGGGAGGCAGCCAAAATGAGGAGACAAACAGGTCCCAAATGAAAGAACAGAACAAAACTCAAAAAAAAGAACTAAGTGAAATGGAGATAAGCAACCTAACAGATACTGAGTTCAAAATACTGCTTATAAGAATGCTCAATGAACTTAGTGAGAACCTCAGTGAACTTAGGGAGGGCCTCAAGAGCATAAAAAAGGACCAGTCAGAAATCATGGATACACAGTTAGAATTGAAGGAGGCATTAACTGAAATAAAGAATAATTTACACAGCTTCAATAATAGAGTATGTAAATCCAAGGAGCAAACCATATTTGGAATATAAGGAAGCAAAAAATGCCCAATCAGAACAGCAAAAAGAAAAAAGAATCAAAAAAATGAGGATAGTGTAAGGAGCCTCTGGGACAACTTCAAGCGTGCCAACATTCGCATCTTGGGGTGCCAGAAGGAGAAGAGCGAGAACAAGAAATCGAAAACCTGTTTGAAACAATAATGGCAGAAAACTTTCCTAACTTGGTGAAGGAAACAGACATACAAGTCCAGGAAGCACAGAGAGTCCCAAACAAGATGAACCCCAACAGGCCCACACCAAGACACATCATCATCAAAATGCAAAAGGTTCAAGACAGAGAATCTTAAAAGCAGCCAGAGAAAGGCAGCTAGTTACCTACAAGGGAGTTCCCATAAGACTGTCAGCTGATTTCTCAAAAGAAACTTTGCAGGCCAGAAGGGAGTGGCAAGAAATTATCAGAGTGATGAAAAACAAGAACCTACAAGATTACTCTATCCTGCAAAGCTGTCATTTAGAATCGATGGACATATAAAAACTTTCCCAGACAAGAAAAATTTAAAGGAGTTCATCACCACCAAACCATTATTATATGAAATGATGAAGGGTCTTTTTGAAGAAAAAGATAAAATGTATGAACAAACAAAATGGCAATGAATACATATCTATCAACAATGGAATCCACAAACAAAATGAACAGGTAGAACAGAAACATTCTCATAGATACAGAGAACATTTTGTTGGTTGCCAGTTGGGAGGGGGGTTGGGGGAATGGGTGAAAAAGGTGAAGAGATTAAGAAGTACAAATTCATTGCTAGACTGACAAACCTCAAAGGGAAAGGGGTTGGGGGTGGGATGGGAAGAAATAAACCAAAGAACTTATATGCATAACCAATGGACACAGACAATAGTGTGGGGAAAAGGTGGGAGGGGGGAGGAGGGGGTCAATGGGGGAAAAATGTGGAACATCTGTAATGCATTTTACATCCAACAATAAAGATTTAAAAAAAAAGAAAAAAAAAACTCTAGTTAAGTCCCCCAAATATATGATTTATCTTCATATCTGGATCAGTTAAGGCAATGGAGGTGAGGGGGTACATAGGGAGAGATAAGAGTGGGAGAGGGGTTGGGGATCGCTGAGCAGAGGCAGCAGGATGGCGTGTAGGACCGGATGGAGCAGATCCAGGAGGTGGAGAGCAGAGAGAGGGAAGGAAGGACTGAGAGGGGAGTGCAGAAACCGAGAGGAGTCAGCCAGGCTACTGAAGTTTATTCAGTATCAACTCACTAGCTCATCAGTGTTCCAAATGTTAGACGGTAACTGTTCTTCAACACGGATTCCTAATCTTGAAATTGCATCTAAAATCTTGCATGTATGTGTTTGTTTCCACGGAGGTCTCCAGATTTGCAAATCTGTGGCTCCAAGAAAAGTTGAGAATCACTTACTCCAAATGCCCTGCCAATGCTGCAACTGTTCCCTAATTGTATTTCAGTATGTTGAAGGTCTTCCTTTTTTCTTAAGTTACTGATACTAGCCTCTTTCAGCATTTGTTATATATGGCTAGTATCTGGTTAAATCTCTTGATGTGTCTTGAGCAAATGACCTATCTTTCTGAATATTATCATTACATTTTTTTTCTTTTCAAATTTCAAACTAACTTGATTAATTGGTTGCTTTAGTGATGGTTAGCTTCTGCCATAACTCTGTGAATTTCTATTGATGCTTGTATATTACATTAAAGTGTTAATGTATCCAGTAAGCTTTCAAAACTGTCAGAAATGTATTAATCAAGATGGTCACATCATTGATTCCTATGTTAGAACTTTGCTTGGCTGGATTGATATATATTTTCTGTGGTAATCTCATTGGTTCTGTAGAGGAGCAGATTTAGTGTCAGAAAATTAATGAACACTATTTGATTTATTCAACTGAATATGTAAGTATCCATTTTACTTATGAAATTAGAATTTGGAAGTCTTGTATATGAAACACATTTTCTAACTTTTCCTTGGGTTTCTATAGAAATGAATTGGTATGACATGAATTTTGGATTTTTCTCTACTTATTGCTATATTGAATTAGCTTCTGTTGTTTCTTTATCTGAAAAAATAGTATTCTTCGGAATAAAGTCTGTACTCAATAATTACAGTTGACTCATCTTAAACTTTAATAACAGAGACAGAAATAGAGAGTGTAGAGTGTGTCAGGTGAAGACTAAGAGGAAGATTTGGCCAGAGGAGTGGGGATGCCAGATGGAATAACAGGTATCAAGGAGAGGGGAAGCTGTGTGGTGACCAGAGCATCTTTCTGCTGGGGTCTGTGTGCCAGTGGGGTTATACAGCCTTTCTGAATGGGTAGCAAAAGACTGATACCTGGCTTCTTAGAAAAACGCATCCACTTCAGAAAGAAAAATACACTTGTTATCAACACTTACATCAGACAACTGTACCAGGTTGACACATATATTAAGAATCCACTGGCCAACCCTGTCTGGATAGCTCAGTTGTTTTAAGCGTCATCCCGATACACCAAGGTTGCAGGTTCCATCCCTGGTCAGGGCACATACAAGAACCAAAGAATGAATGCATAAATAATTGGACCTACAAATCAATGTTTCTCTCTCTCTCTCTCTCTCTCTCTCTCTCTCTCTCTCTCTCCCTTCTTCTTTCTCTGAAATCAGTAAACAAACATTTTAAATAATATTTTTTATTGATTTTTTTTTTTTTTTTTTTTTTTTAGAGAGGGAGAGAGAGTTAGAAACATCCTGCACAACCCCTGCTAGGGATTGAGCCTGCAGTCTGGGCATGTGCCCTGACTGAGAATTGACCCAGAATCTCTCAGTCCATGGGATGATGCTTAATTCACTGAGCCACATCAGCTGGGCTAAATAAACATTTTTCTTATTAGGGGAGGTAGAAGGGATCTAGATATTTGTTCAATTTTTTAAACAAAATTATTTTAATAAATATTTTATCAACATCTATGCTCACTGTTTTTTCTTGAATCCCAGTGTTTCACTTGTAGTTCACATTTTATTTGCTGAAGTATTGTTCATTTAATCTTAAGCGAGGATCTCTGGGTGATGAACATTAATAAAATAAATTAATAAAAAATTAAAAGGTCTTAATTTTGTCCCCACTCTTTATTAATAGTTTAGCTTCATTCATAAATCTGAGTTGACAGTCATATTTTATCTGTACTTGGAATATACATGGGTGGGCAAAAGTAGGATTACAATTATTCATGTGGAAAATAATATAATAATTAATAAATAATAATACAAGAATAAACTCTGTGTTTCCCATACTGACAACTGTAAACCTGCCTTTGCCCACCCCATATTACTACTTGATCATCTTCTGTCAGTCAGCCTGAGTGATTTATCTGTAATCTGATTTACTCTGCCGTGGTTTTTAAGACTTTTGTCCCTTTTCTTTGCTGTTCAGCATTTTCACTACAGTATATTCAGAAGATAATTAATGTTCATTTATCCTTCTTATCACTTTGTGCTTTTTTTTTTTTTTTTGTCCGCGGTCTCATCTTTATAACTTTCTGGAAAATTATCAGCACTTGGATCTACTTTTAGACATATGCAGAGTCTTCTCCATCTATTCTTTATACCTCTTCATCATTCTTTCTTGCTTTTTTGTTATTGTTGTTTATCCTTACTGGAGGATATTTTTCCATTGATTTTTAGAGAGAGTGGAAAGGAGAGAAGAGGGAGGGGGGCGGAGAGAGAGAGATGTGAGAGAGAAACATCAAATGTTTGCCACCCATTCATGCCCCAACTGGGGCTGGAGATTGGGAATCAAACCCTCAACCCTTTTATCTGCTGAGCCAAACTGGCCAGGGCTCTTCATACTTTTATGACCTTATTTTTTTTTACTATGTTCTGGGTAATTTCCCAAACCTTCTCTTCTACTTCACTAATTTTCTCTTCAGCTTTGTCTAATCTGTTGTTTAACTGAAGCACTGAGTTGTTTATTTCACTGACTATATTTTTCATACATAGGATTTATATTTGTTTTTAAAATTACCTACCAATGAGTATTTTATAAAATGTGTATTTTATTACTATTTTTTAAAATTGATTTTTAGAGAAAGAGGTAGGGAGAGGGAGAGAGAGATAAAAACATTGATGAGAAAGAACATCAACTGGCTGCCTCCTGCATGCCCCCCACTGGAGATCTGACTCACAACTTGGGCATGTGCCCTGACCAGGAATCGAACCAGTGACCTCTTGGTGCATGGGTCGATGCTCAACCACTGAGCCACACCAGCCGAGCACCAATGAGTACTTTTAACAGCAGAATATATTATCAGAATAAATAAAATAAGCATGTTAATGTTAACAGGCTTCAACAATTTCAACTCAATACTCTTTAGCTAAGAAATTTTTTTTTTTGGTTGGAATTGTTCAAGAGTTAACTTTAAAATGCTTATTTTATTTATTCTGATATTAATATATTTTATTGTCTAAAAAATACTCATTGGTAGGTCACTTTAAAGAGCTCTCTGAGGCAAAGTGTTAAATAAAAAAGCAAGTTACCAAATATTATATGCAGTAGTAGATCATTTATGGGAAAAAGTACCAAGTCACTTTTATTTATGTAGGTAGATAACACCAAGTTGATAATCATAATTTTGTTTTTAGGAGAGGGTAAATGCAGGAATTTTAACTTTGTTTTGTTTGTTTACAGTGATAATTTACCTGTATTTTTTAATCAAATAAAATACAATTTATTTTTTTAAAGTATGAGTTTTGCATTATTATCTCAAATTTTTAGTTGTCTCTTCTCACAGTTATTGGTATCTCAGCAATAATGCAAAATTAATTTAGGTATAGACTTTTTTTTTTTTTGAAACTCTTGTTATATTCAGCTATATTATTCTTTGAATAGATTTTCGGGGCTGGCTAGGAAAAGTAGTGTTTCTGTGAAGAAATGTGGTGTGTTAGATAGTGACTTATTAACAGACATTTTGGAATAAGGTATATAAGCCGGAGACTGTCTGGGGATGAAAATGGTGCTTCTGTTGGTGGAATAGGATTTCAAGTGTAAGAATAAGTGTTGTGAGGTCGAAGGCATGAGTCTGTAACATAGTGAGGACCTACAAACATGGGATCCTTGAGGCAGACTTATTTCTTTTTGCTTTTGTCTCCCAGTAATTCATTTTGAAAAAATTTAAACCCACAGAAATGTTGAAAAATAAATAAATTAGACTTACTATTTTAGCTGAATAGTACTAGTAAGAGAAAAATTTTCCTAACTATATTTTACCTTTTTAAAGTGCTGCTAAATTAAAATGATTTCAGGAAACCTAGCCCTTGTAGCTCAATATATTAAACATTAATTTATTGAAGGGTATTTACCCTCATTTAAAAGGTTTCTTTTTATTTGCAAGCTAGACCACAGTATAACATGGACTCCCATGTATTTGTCTCATCCTGCTTCTATGAGAATGTGCAGTCAGATACTCAGTTCCTACGACCATCTCGGTTAAATTACACTACTAGGTTTGGGGCCACTTCCCTACCCCTGCCACTTCTGAAAACTTCTCTCCATTAGACTCCAAGCACTTTAAGGGCAGAAAATACACCTTATTCTTTATTATATTACCAAGCAGTCTAAGACAGTGGCTTGTCTATAGCAGTTGCTCATTAAAAATTATATCTAATTTTCATTCCTGCATAAAAAAGATATGGTTGCACAACCTATTCATGATTAGGGGTACTAGTTATCTTGGTTTTCAGGGAATTTGATTCTGAAATACTGTTTTTAGAGTCACATATTTAATGTATAGTACATCAAAATTCCCTTTTCATTTATTTATTGCATGATCTTACAGAATATTTAATGTAGAAGCCGATTCTGTATGTGTTGGCATTCATTGCAAATTATGTGTGGTATGTATCCACACGTAATGGTTACTGCTTTGGTTTTGGGTGTGTGGTTATACCTGACACACACACACACACACACACACACACACACAGAGAGAGAGAGAGAGAGAGAGAGAGAGAGAGAGAGAGAGACTCTCGAAATTCAGAAATTGAGCATGTGGACTCCTTGGTTACAGTTTAACAGCTGACTTTGAGCAGTGTTTGGCCTCTCTTCTGAGTTGTCCCTTCCTCATGATATAGGCTTGTCCTGCCCTTCTACTGCCCCATTGCCTAGTCCCACCTTGACATTCATTCTGCAATGGCCAACCCAATCCTATGCATACCAATTTTCAAATAAATACTCCCTGTATCTGAATGACAGTTTTGTAAATCTTGTTAACTCGTTCAAGGACAGCTTACATTTTATTTTAATTAGTCAAAAAATTAAAATTAAAAAAAGAAGAAACCTATGAAAAACTTAGAAATTATACAGTTTTTAATAATTGTGTAAGAAATGGTGATCTTTTGTTTCATTATATAGTAATGTTTTCCCCTAATTGCTTTCCAGTAATTATTTTCATTTTGGTATCTTGCTTGTGTAATTGTGAATAACCCTAGCATGCTACTTTGCTTTCCATACATACCATTTCAAAATAACATAAATCCTGTTTGTTTTTCAGCTTTTAGAATCAATGTATGGACAACAAATGAGAACTTGCTGGTGGTGTCAAAACAATATAAATGTTAGGGGCTTTCGACAGTATAAAAGTGACAGAGTAGCTGATGGGCGGTGGAAGGAATAGAGAAAGGTTCAGGGAGATGTTTAGAAGTACTAAGGGTTATTTATTTATTTTATTTTATTTTTTTATCCTCACCCGAGGACATTTTTGCATTTATCTTCAGATAGAGCAGGAGGGAGAGAGGGGGGAAGAGAGAGAGAGAGAAACATTAATGTGAGAGAAACACATCAACTGGTTGCCACCCACACGGCCCCAACCAGGGCCGGGGACAAACTGCAGCTGAGGTATGTGCCCTTAGTGGGAACCGAACCCGGAACTCTCTGGTCCGAGGGCCAGTGCTCTAACCGCTGAGCAAAACTGGCCAGGGCCTGAGGGTTATTTAAAGTTACAGAAATAACCAGTGAAAGAACTTAAAATAACTCTCATATATTGGGGAAGGGTAAGCAGAGTGGGGAGTAATATAACGCACTAAATCCTTGTCTTTCATACAGGGATCATTAGATATTTTTTAAGGTTGACAAATCAAGAAGTAGAAGAATATGCATATTAATCCAGTTCTGGGGGTAACTACCAGAAGACTTAAAAGTAGACACTTTTAACAGGGGTTGTCTCTGGGTTGGCGCAGGGAAGTATTGCTTAGTTTTACATCGACTTGTGTATGTATACATTTGATGTGTTACTATGTATGCAAATAACTTTTAAAATTTCAATGTGTATTTGTAATAGAAAAGTCATAAGACAGAAAAGTATAGAGGAAAAAATTAGCCTTGGGAATAGATTTAGCCATGAACTTATTCATGATTAATTTATCCCGTTTTTATTCATTTCAGGCAAAACACATCTAAATTTTAACATGATATCATCTGTAATGGGATATATTACAGCCAGGTTTAAAGGTCAAGTAATTTACTGGTGGTGGGTTCATTGCTGGTCCAATTTAGGAGTCAGCCCCTGTGATATAATTCCCTTTATCTCATACTTCATTTCTTGGGCCGAGGGTGTTGGCACCCTTGAGTCCCACCAGGGTTGTGTTCTTTGTGTTAGAGACACTGAGCTGGGGGATCACCTCTCCCCCTGTCCGAGGAGCCCTCTGCAAAGTGTGGTCCAGGAGCACCACCAGCTACTCCCTGCCCAGGTCAGTGTGTCCTGCCTCAGAAATTGACCCAGCCACTCTCACCATCTCCCCAGCGAGCCAAAGAAAATCTCCTTTTCTTATTTGAGCCAAGGTAGGGCTGTTTCCAAAATAAATTTTCCGTGGAAACCAAGGGAAAAACCAAACACACGAGGAGAAAAGGCAGCAGACTAGAAATAGGTGAGGTTACGAGGCGGAGTTGTTTGTCTGCTTTTTAATCGTGGGCTGAGGAGGTCGCAGGTCTTTGGCACGTGCGCCCTTTTCCTCCTCCGTGCCTGGTGGACGTTGCTAATTGTTCCCAGCACTCCTCTCTGTTGACTTGGCCTTGGAAACCTTAGCAGTACAGAGTAGCCATCCTAGCCAGTCAGATCGGGCATGTGAGATGCATATCCTCGTCTTAAGATAATTGCAGTCTCTCAATGAGTTGACCCCACAGACGGAACTTCCCGTGCACCCCTGTGTAGCATTCTGTCTGGTTTCTCCTGAGCGAGGCTGATTTGGCTGCTGCTGGCTGAGGCTGGGTCTGCTCTCATACCTTGGAGGCCTCCATGCAGCCACCATTCCTATCATCTCAGAAACCTCCCGTCCTGTCCCAACCCCTTCTATTTCTATTTTAAAGTTAGACCACCTAGAGTTGACCACATTTCTGATTGATGCTCCACTCACTTGCCCATATTATTTCCACCTGCTTCATCTAGAGTTTATTTCTCTCCCCCCGGCCAAATTCAACAACAGCGTATATATAGTCAGGAAAAAAAAAGTCTTCTAAGTCTTGCCTTGTTTCTGTGATAGACCACAGCTTGTTTATAATAGGCCACAGCTTGTTTATAATAGGACACAGCTTGCTTATAAAAGCAGCTAACTCCTCCGAACCACTGTTTTCTTGGTTTTTATCAGTAAAAAAAAAATTATCACGTTATGTGACTGCCCTCAACTGAACATACTGACTTCCGTGAGGTCTGAGGTTTAAATTCAACCACCAAAAATAAATGCTTATGGTTTGGGGGAAATATGAATTGAATGCTTAAGTAAAGTCTTCAAGATCCTGTGTGTGTTGGTCTCACGGTGCTCAGTCGCTTAAAATTGAAAAACAGGAATGTGGGCTTTCTTCTAGCTTATTTCTATTATTAAATCAATATCGCATTATAAAATATTATACTTAACTGTCACTTAACATGAGATGCACGCACGTGTGTGTTTCAGAGGCCCCTGCCTGTGTTTGAATTCCCCATCTCCTCATTGCCTCATCAGTATGCCAGTAGGTGTCACTGTGTCCATTAAGTGGAAATCAAAGTTGTCATTAAGTGCATTTCCAAAATTAAGTATCATTACAGTTTTTTTCCAAAATTAAGTATTATTACAGTTTTTTCCAAAAGAGATCTCCCCACCGTAAGCAGGGATATTTTTTACTTCTCCCTTTTTGTATTTAAAAATATTCTCTTCTTAGTCTATTTTAAGAAAACATGACTACATTCTTCCCTTTGCCCCCCCCCCCAATCCTGATACCTTACTACCTTACATGAGCTCTAAATGCATGTAAAACTGTCTGTTTGGGGTGAATTCAGAAGAATTAGAAGACAATATATAGTCCAGCATGTTAAACTGAAAGAGCAGATTGTTTTGCACTTATATGTGTCACTCTCCTGTCAGAACTTGATTGCTAGGAAGTCTTTTTTTCAGGGAAGGGTTAGGGTTTCTTCCTTCCAAATATTCAGTTGTGATGGATTTTAAACATCTGACGATGCAGTGAATAAATCTGTGTGTGCTCCAGCACATCCGTGTTTGCTACTTGAAGGTTTGTTTTAGTAACTAGTGTTAGATACTCCCCATGTTTATTAGGCTACTCTTCAGATTGCTAATTTTTTCTATAACAGAAAAAACTTGTTAACTGATCATGTTTCCAGTAATATTAGTGGACCTTAATTATTTAAATATATGATGCTTTAAAAAAAATTTTTTTTTATTCCTCACCTAAGGATATTTTTCTATTTATGATTAGATAGAGGGGAGGGAGGGAGAGAGAGAGAGAAACATCAATGTGATAGAGACACATTGATTGGTTGTCTCCTGCACGACCCTGACCAGGTTGGGGGACGAACCAAAACCAAGATACATGCCCTTGATCGGAATCAAACCCGCGACTCATTGACCCGCGGGCCAACGCTCTAACCACTGAACCGAACCAGCCAGGGCTAGCTGATGCTTTTCTATGGGTTCACTCTTCTGCTCACCCCTTCAAAAAAAAGTGGAAGTATTTGATTTTTTGTCTTCAGACAAGATGCTCACTTACTCAGTTACAAGGCTTAGATGTTAAGGTCAGCAGTGCCCTGGAATGCCTCGTTCTGTTCAGTAATACAAATCAAGACCGTACAGATGTTCTGGAAGGCTCTGTGAAGATTGTATTCTGTTGTCTGAAATATTTATGTGTGATTTTTCCCATTCAGAAGAAAGTTGATGTCACTTTCATGCAGAGTGACCTAGGGAAGCTTCATGGTGACCTGTGGGGAACTTTAGGGCATAGGTGTGCCCCTCCAGAGTCAGTGTTAAATGACCTCTGACCTTATTTTTCCTGATTCACATGATAAAATTGGAGGTATCTTCTATCTGATAGCAAGGGGAAAATTGGCTGCAAGATACAATACATGTACAATTAAAACACAGTAGGGCTTACTCAAAATTTCTTTCCATTTATAAGCTTTCACGTGATTCAAATCCCGTCCCCGCAGGCAGTGTTGAAGGTGAGCCTGCGCCTGGCCGGTCCCTGCTCTCCCAGGCTGTGTATGGGCACAGCTCGGGTTCTAGTTCCCTGGCCTGGGAACAGGGAGGCAGTGTTGCTGTGAAGGTTAAATATGGGTTTAGCTGAGCCAATAACATTTCGTTTCTTAAACGAAAAAGTGAAATCAGAGTCAATGGAAAAATGTAAACATCTGTTAAATCTTGATGATGCGTAGATGTGTCTGTTTATACTGTTTTCTACCCAGAGACTCTGATCTAGTCGGTCTGGTCCGTGGCCTGGACACTGATCTTTTTAAACTGTTCTGCAGGTCACGAATGTCCACCCAGGATGGAGAACCCTTGGTCTACAGGGCTTCTTGTTATTAGGCAGGCAGCCAGACGGGATTGATGGGGCAGTTCTCCAATCAGAGTCCAAGAACTGGAGTCAGAAAACCTTTTAAGTGTTCTCCATCCTGTGGTGGGTGTGGGGCAGTGGCCGGAGGCTTGCAGTGTGTGTGCAGTATTGGTGGTGGGCGGTCCTGGCCGTCTTTCAGAGCTGCTTTTCCGTGATGCCATTTCCCTTGGTTTGAAAGCCCTCGGCCATTCCCACTGGGTTAACGTCTCCACCCGCTGCCAGCTTCCCCAGGGAGCCCCGTGCTCTGCTCTTCCACAGCTGTCCACGCCAGCCTCCACGGCCGCCCACGCCAGCCTCCACGGCCGCCCACGGCCGCCCACGCCAGCCTCCACGGCCGCCCACGGCAGCCTCCACGGCCGCCCACGCCAGCCTCCACGGCCGCCCACGCCAGCCTCCACGGCCGCCCACGGGAGCCTCCACGGCCGCCCACGCCAGCCTCCACGGCCGCCCACGCCAGCCTCCACGGCCGCCCACGCCAGCCTCCACCGGCTGCGGGGCATGGTGCTTCGGGGGAAGAATCGTCAGTCACTGCTGCGGGTAGGGTTCTGGCCACAGCTGTTCCAAGGGGAGGTTCGGCTGAAGCAACAGTAGCCTGAGCGAACCTCTGTAGCTGTCATGAAGTCCGTGGAAAGTCAGTCTGCGCGTTGGAAAGCACGTTGAAATCTCAGTTCTGAACGGCCATGTGGAAATGGCATCGCGTGGTGTCAGAAAGGGTAACTGGAGAAAGATGTAATCTAACCGATCAAAGACCCAAGACCCAGAATTTTATTCCTTGACTAATATAAGTATTGCTCCTTGTTGAGAGGGAAAAGGATGTAGATATTCTAAAAGGACAAAATATTGCTAGTATAAAGAACTGGTTCATATTACCTACGTTTTGGATTTCTTGAAACATAACTTGTTTTCTTCACATCTAGCAGTTATTTATTATGTTCCTGCTGTATGCCTTATACTATGGGAGACACTAAGGAGAATGTAAAAAATAATATATAAGGTACAGTTTCTTTCCTGTAGGATTTTTTAAAGCCATTTGAAGAGATTGCAGTTACAACAACGAAAACTGCCATATGGTTGGGAACAAATTGAAGAGATAATAAGTGATCTTGGAATTTAAGGAAGGGCAGTCTGGTCCAGAGGGGCTGGCGTGTGTAGATATTTAGGGGTCCCAGCCCCATTACTGCCCAGGTTCCAGGCCTTGTCCCTGCTCTGCTGTCTTTGCCCCATGCTCGACTCCAGCGCAGGTCGGCCTGGCCTCTGACTCTTGGCTTTGTCCCTAGTCATTGCCCATTGGACTTCACAGATTAATCTTCTAGGATCTGACTGTCCCTTGTCTTTCTGGGAGTATCCTGTACCCTTGTTTTTGTTGTATCTTTGTCCTCCAGAGGCAAACACAGTGCCCAGTTGATGCCTGCTCCCAGGACCTCCACCGCGGGGCCCGTTTGGAACCACTGCCCTGTCTTGCTTCTTGCTGGGTGTCCACCTCTGGGTCCTGCAGGTACCCCAGTGTCCAGTGTATCTTTGAATCTGGGCATCACCATCCACCCAGGTTCCCAACATAAAACATTAAGATAATAATTGTTGCCCCCTCATCTGGGCATTCAAGTATTTACTAGAAATGCCTATTGTCCCTGGTCCCACCCCAGTCTCTCCACCTTCCCAGGTACTCATGGGGTCACCGTGCTCTTCTGTAGTAGGCTCCCCCTTCTTCCTGAGTATTTCTGCTGCCTCTTGGCTGACTACAGCCCAAAGGTCAGGCATGTAGGTATTGTTAAGAAAAGACCTGTCTGCCTTTCTGATCTCCTCTCAACCAGTCCCCCCTCCCTTTGTCTCCCCTTCCCCAAGACTCAGCTGAGTTTCAGTTCTCACCAGTGTGTTAATGTTGCACAGACCTTCCTGTCAGTTCCGGGTCTCTGTCTTTGTGCTGTTGTTGCCTAGTCGTGGAGTGTGCTCAGCCTCCCTGGGCCCACATCTGCCCAATAAACAGAGAACCCAGTAACCGGCTCAGAAACTTGCTTCTCTGTGAATCGCTGCCTGCCTACCCCAGATAGAGTTACACTCCCTTCTGCGCCTTTAGCGTACTGTATACCTCATGTACATAATGCCTGTTTATGTCCTTTGCCAACTGTGGCTTTGTGGTATAATGATCAGTGAATAAGTCTGTCTCCCCAGGTCTGTGAGCTCTGCCCTGCAGATTATGCTCTGTGCACCCAGCTGTCCTGTGTGCAGGACACCCGTGCAGTGCCCGGCTCATCTCTGTTCGATGAAACAAAGGCCATGTTGAATGGAGTTTTAAAACCTGGGAAGTTTTTGGCCATGGATATAATGCTGAGTTTTGTTTCTTCATTACCCTTAGCTTTTGGTTTACCATAGTGTGTCTGCCCCATGCACCTGTAATTTAAAGCATAATTACTCTGAGAAGAATGTGTTTCTAAATTTTTACACTTTTTAAAAAATACATGTTTTCATTGATTTTAGAAAGAGAGGAAGGTAGAAGGAGAGAGAGAGAGAGAGAGAGAGAAACACCAATGTGAGAGAGAAATAATCAGTCGGCTGCCTCCTGCATGCTCCCCGACCGGGGGACCAAACCTACAACATGGGCATGTGCCCTGACCAGGAATCAAACCGGCGACCTCCAGGTGCATGAGACTGTACTCAGCCAACTGAACCACACAGGCCAGGGCTACATTTTTACACTTTTGGTCATCTCCTGCTTTGCTTTATTTATGACGACGTTCCATGTGCCGGAATGCTGTTGCTAATTAAAATACTCCATTTGCTACACGGAGATGTTCTGGTTCTCTTCCCTTCCTAAGTGTGTTCCAGTAAGTACATTAAAAGATGTATACTTATGCCTATTACAATTAAAAACACAAGCCTATGAATGTTGTGTCTAGTCGGGCCTAGAGTGAGTGGCACAGCAGGGACGGGAGACCTTAGGTTTGCTTTCCGCAGCTCTGCAGAGTTTCTGGCCTAGATGGGTGAAGCTGGACACAGCTTCTCTTGCTCTGTTAGATGAGAATGATGGTGGAAAGGAATGCCTAGCCTTTTAAAAACAAATGTATCATATTTAGTTTTAAATTATTTTAAGGTAAATATCCAAGTACCTTTTTACAAATTTAGAATTACATGCTCCTAGGTTTAAAACAATTGTCGTACAGTTGCAGCTTCTGTCCATATTTTATAGAGTCTCTAAATTATTCATAATTTACATCCTCATCAGGCAATTCGGCTTCATGTGTTTTATCCTGTTCAACATGCTGTTGAAAGTGGACTCTGTGACCAAACCCAGCTAAGAAAGCCGAACGGTTCTCGTTGATAATAAATCCGAAATCATTTCTCTTTTGACTTTGACTTAAACTCCATGGAGTTTAATTGGGGGAAAATGCTACTGCTTTAGGTCGTGTGCCCGAGTGGCAGCCTGGGGCCCCAGGTGTGTTTGGAGCAGCCAGCAGGCCTTCGCCAGCTCACGTCACAGTCGCCTTCCAGGGGCCTGGTGAGGGTGTCAGCTGCAGCAGTCATTTTAAGTAAGTGTGTAAGAATGTTGACGTTGTTAGAAAAGTTCCTTTAAGTCCTGAACATCCTCAGAGGAAGTGTATGTCAGAGCACATCGTGTATTTCTAACCCACAACCCGGCTGTAGAGATGCAAGACAGGGCTAAAGTTGGCATACCTGGTTTCAGGGGTTGCTTTGTTGTCGTCGTTAGACAAGGATCCTGACTTCATCCTGATTATCAGCACGGGGGAGAGAGTGGTGGGGGACTGGTAGGTGTGTGGGGGCAAGGGTTGGCTCCTAACAGATGGTGCATTCTGCCAGCACCCATGAGAGGCCCCATCACCCATGAGAAGCAGCCTGTGACCAGAGCTTACTGTGTTGATAGGGGGTGGCCTGTCCCAGACACTCATCAGAGGGTACTATTGGTTCCCTGCATCCATCTGTAACAGTATCACTACTTTAACATCCTTCTGACTTCAGCTATTATTCCTGTATGTCAGATTACATTTGTAATTTTGCTTTTCAGATTTAGGGACATTTCTTTTTTTTTTAATCCTCACCCAAGGACATTTTTGCATTTATCTTCAGATAGAGCGGGAGAGAGAGAAGGAGGAAGAGAGAGAGAAACATCAATGTGAGAGAGACACATTGAGTGGCCGCCACCCACATGACCCCAACCAGGGTTAGGAACAAATTGCAACCGAGGTGTGTGCCCTTAGTGGGAACCAAACCCAGGACTCTCCGGTCCGCGGGCTGACGCTCTAACCGCGGAGCCAAACTGGCCAGGGTTTAGGGACATTTCTTAAGAAGTCAAGTTTAAATGAATTTTACCTGACCATTTACTGCCTTCCTTCTTTTTTTTTATTTTTTTTTTATTTTATTTTTTTATTTTTATTTTTTTTTTTAAATTTTTTAATTAATTTATTTTTTTGTTACAGATATTTTACCTTTTTACCCCATTGGCACCCCCCACCCCACCCCCCCTCCACCCTGTCCCTGGCTTAGTTGTCCATGTCCATTGGTCATGCATACATGCATATAAGTTCTGTGGTTTATCTCTTCCCACCCCCCCACCCCCCATCCCCTCTTCTGAGGGATGTCAGTCTGTGCCCCACTTCCATGTGTCTGGGTCTACTGTGTTCCTCAGACTCTTATGTTCATTATATTCCGTATATAAGTGAGATCATGTGGTATTTGTCCTTCTCTGCTTGGCTTCTTTCACTTAGGATAATACTTTCCAGGTCCCTCCATGTCGTCTCAAAGGATAAGAGATCTTTCTTTCTTACCGCTGCATAGTATTCCATTGTGTATATGTACCACAGCTTTTTGATCCATTCATCTACTGGTGGACACTTGGGCTGTTTCCAGATCTTAGCTATTGTAAATAGTGCTGCTATGAACATGGGGGTACATATATTCTTCCTGATTGGTGTTTCAGGCTTCCTAGGGTATATTCCCAGCAATGGGATCACTGGGTCAAATGGAAGGTCAATCTTTAATTTTTTGAGGTAGCACCATATTGTTTTCCATAGCGGCTGCACCAGTCTGCATTCCCACCAGCAGTGTATTAGAGTCCCCTTTTCTCCACACCCTCGCCAACACTTGTTGTTTGATGATTTGTTGATGGCGGCCATTCTGACAGGTGTGAGGTGATACCTCATTGTTGTTTTAATTTGCATCTCTCTGATGATTAGTGATGTTGAGCATTTCTTCATATGTCTCTTGGCCATTTGTATGTCCTGTTTGGAGAGGTGTCTATTCAGCTCCTCTGCCCATTTTTTAATTGGGTTCTTTGTCTTCCTTTTGTGGAGTTGTATGAGCACTCTGTATATATTGGAAATTAACCCCTTATCTGATACATCATTGGCAATGATGTTCTCCCATACAGTGGGTTGCCTTTCCATTTTGATGATTGTTTCTTTTGCTGTGCAGAAGCTTTTTAGTTTGATGTAGTCCCATGTGTTCATTTTCTCCTTTATTTCTGTTGCCTTAGGTGATGTATCAGTGAAAATTCTGCTCCGTATGATGTCCGAAATTTTGTTGCCTACATTTTCTTCTAGAATTTTTATGGATTCACGGGTCACATTTAAGTCTTTTATCCATTTTGAGTTTATTTTTGTGTATGGTGTAAGTTGATGGTCTAGTTTCATTTTTTTGCATGTAGCTGTCCAATTTTCCCAACACCATTTATTGAAGAGGCTGTCTTTACTCCACTGTATGCTCTTGCCACCTTTGTCAAATATTAATTGAGCGTATTGCCTTGGGTCCATTTCTGGGTTTTCAGTTCTGTTCCACTGGTCTATATGCCTGTTCTTGTGCCAGTACCAGGCTGTTTTGGTTACAGTCGCTTTGTAGTATAACCTGATATCTGGTATTGTGATCCCTCCAACTTTGTTCTTCTTTTTCAAGATTGCTGTGGCTATTCGGGGTCTTTTTTGGTTCCATATGAACTTTTGAAGTATTTGTTCTAGTTCTATGAAATATGTCGTTGGTATTTTGATGGGGATTGCATTGAATCTATAGATTGCTTTGGGTAGTATGGACATTTTAATTATGTTAATTCTTCCAATCCATGAACAGGGTATGTGCTTCCACTTCTTTATATCTTCCTCTATTTCTTTTTTCAATGACCTGTAGTTTTCTGCAAATAGGTCCTTTACTTCTTTGGTTAAGTTTATTCCTAGGTATCGTAATTTTTTTGGAGCGATGGTAAATGGGATTGTTTTTTCAGTTTCTCTTTCTGTGAGTTCATCATTGATGTACAAGAATGCCGTCGATTTCTTGACGTTAATTTTGTATCCTGCTACTTTGCCAAATTCATTTATTAAGTCTAATAGATTTTTGATGGAGTCTTTAGGGTTTTCTATGTACAATATCATGACATCTGCAAATAATGACAGTTTCACTTCCTCCTTTCCAATTTGGATCCCTTTTATTTTTTCTTCATGTCTGATTGCTGTGGTTAAGACTTCCAGTACAATGTTAAATAAGAGTGGCGAAAGTGGACATCCCTGTCTTGTTCCTGTTCTTAATGGAAATGTTTTTAGTTTCTGTCCATTGAGTATGATGTTGGCTGTAGGTCTTTCATATATGGCCTTTATTATGTTGAGATATGATCCCTCTATTCCTACATTGCTGAGCGTTTTTATCAGAAATGGATGCTGGATTTTGTCGAATGCTTTTTCAGCATCTATTGATATGATCATGTGGTTTTTATTCTTCATTTTGTTTATGTGGTGTATCACGTTTATTGATTTGCGAATATTGTACCAGCCTTGCATCCCTGGAATGAATCCCACTTGGTCGTGGTGAATAATTTTTTTGATGTATTTCTGGATCCGATTTGCTAGTATTTTGTTCAGGATTTTGGCGTCTATGTTCATCAGGGATATTGGCCTGTAGTTTTCTTTCTTCGTAGTGTCTTTTTCTGGTTTTGGAATTAGAATTATGCTGGCCTCATAGAATGTGGTTGGAAGTCTTCCTTCTTCTTGAATTTTTTGCAATAGTTTGAGGAGAATGGGTGTTAGTTCTTTTTTGAATGTTCGGTAAAACTCCCCTGTGAAACCGTCTGGGCCTGGGCTTTTGTTTGCTGGGAGAGTCTTGATTACCTCTTCAATTTCCTTAGTTGTTATTGGTCTGTTCAAGTTTTCTATCTCTTCCGGGAATAGTTTTGGGAGACTGTGTGTTTCTAGAAATTTGTCCATTTCGCTGAGATTGTCGAATTTGTTGCCATATAGTTGTTCATAGTAGTTGTTAACGATCTTTTGTATTTCCGTGGTGTTGGTTGTTACTTCTCCTCTTTCATTTCTGATTTTGTGTATTTGGGTTCTCTCTCTTTGTTTCTTGGTGAGTCTAGCTAAGGGTCCATCTATCTTGTTTATCTTTTCGAAAAACCAGCTCTTTGTTTCATTGATCCTTTGAATTGTTTTTTTGGTCTCTATGTCATTTATTTCTGCTCTGATCTTTACTATTTCCTTCCTTCTACTTGCTCTGGGGTTTTCTTTTTGTTTGCTTTCTAATTCTTTAAGCTGTGAGGTTAGACAGTCAATTAGAAATTTTTCTTGTTTTTTGAGGTAGGCCTGTAGTGCTATGAACTTCCCTCTCAGAACTGCTTTCGCTGCATCCCATAGATTTTGTGTTGTTGTGTGTTCATTTTCATTGGTTTCCAGGAAGTTTTTAATTTCTTCCTTGATCTCCTCGGTGACCCATTCATTGTTTAATAACATGCTATTTAGCCTCCATGTGTTGAAATGTCTTTGCATGTTCTTGTTGCAATTGATTTCTAGTTTCATGCCATTGTGATCTGAGAAGATGCTTGATATGATTTCAATCTTCTTGAACTTGTAGAGATTTAGTTTGTGTCCTATCATGTGGTCTATCTTTGAGAATGTCCCATGTGCACTTGAGAAGAATGTGTATTCTGTAGTTTTGGGGTGTAATTCTCTGTAGATATCTATTAAATCCATTTGGTCTAGTGCTTCATTTAGAGTCTCTGTTTCCTTGCTAATTTTTTGCCTCGAGGATCTATCCAGTGCTGTCAACGGGGTGTTGAAGTCCCCTGCTATGATTGTATTGTTGTCGATTTCTCCTTGGAAGTCCTCCAGAAGATTTTTAATATATTTTGGTGCTCCTATATTGGGTGCATATATGTTTATCAAGGTTATATCTTCCTGTTGGATAGATCCTTTCAATATTATGTAGTGGCCGTCTTTGTCTCTAGTTATGGTCTTCATTTTGAAATCTATTTTATCAGATATGAGAATTGCTACCCCAGCTTTTTTTTGCTTTCCATTTGCTTGGAAAATTTTTTTCCATCCTTCACTTTCAACCGATGTGAGTCTTTTGTTGAGAGGTGGGTCTCTTGTAAACAACATATAGATGAGTCATGCTTTCTTATCCAATCAGCTACTCTGTGTCTCTTTATGGGAGCATTCAATCCATTTACGTTTAAGGTGATTATTGATATGTACTTATTTATTGCCATTTTTGTTTAGTGTGGTTCTATTTTTCTTCCCATTTCTACTGCTAATTACAGCAGTCCTTTTAACATTTCTTGCAGTGCTGGTTTGGTGCTAATGTATTCCCTTAGCTTTTTTTTGTCTGGGAAGCTCTTTATTTGATCTTCTATTTTGAATGATAGCCTTGCTGGGTAGAGTAGTCTTGGATTCAGATTCTTGTTTTTCATGACTTTGATTACTTCATGCCATTCTCTTCTGGCCTGTAGTGTTTCTTGTGAGAAGTCAGCTGAGAGCCTTATGGGGTTCCCTTTGTAGGTAACCTGTTGCTTCTCTCTTGCTGCTTTTAGGATTCTCTCTTTATCTTTGATTTGTGGCATTTTAATTACTATGTGTCTTGGTGTGGGCCTGTTTGGGTTCTTCTTACTTGGGACTCTCTGTGCTTCTTGAACTTGAATGCCTTCTTCCTTCACCAAATTAGGGAAGTTTTCTCTCACTATTTTTTTGAATATATTCTCTATCCCTTGCTCCTTTTCTTCTTCTTCGGGGACTCCTATGATGCGAATATTATTACGTTTCCAGTTGTCCCATAGTTCTCTTAAGCTGTCTTCCTGTTTTTTAATAGTTTTTTCCTTTTGTTTTTCTGATTGGTTGATTTTTTCTACCCTGTCTTCTAATTCACTGATCCGGTCCTCAGCTTCCCCTACTCTGCTTTTTAAACCTTCCAATGTGTTTTTCATTTCGGATATGTCATTTTTTATCTCTTCTTGTTGGTTTTTAATTTCCATTTGGCTTATTTTCAGTGTCTCTATGTCCTTACTCATGCTGTTCAGCTTCCTCAAGATCATGGCTCTGAATTCTAGCTCTGTTAACAGGCCTAATTGCTCCACATTGATCTCATCTTCGGTGGAGGTGTCTTGCTCTTTCATTTGGCTTCTGTTTCTGTGTTTCACCATTTTAGCTATCACTGTGGGCTTTGGAGCCTGTCAAGTTCTCCCTGTGGGTGTTGGTGTTCTGCTGTTTGTGGCTCCCTCTCCTGTGTTTAGATGAGCGAGGGAGGACCCACGTTGAACACCACTGTCAAGTCTTACTTTCCTGGTTAAAGTTGCCAGCCCAGGAAATGTACTGTTATCCTCTAGCTTTTTGCCTGGAGGCTAGCAGTCTAGGTTAATTGATGAGTTTTGGGTTGTCAGTTGATTGAAAAACTCCCTCTGGTGCTCAGCCAAGGGGCTTTCAGGAGGGTGGGGCAGATGCTGGTTGTTAGTGAGCCTCAATTAGCACTTCAATGGCCCACAGGGTGGGGTTGGATCTCCGAGGTAGGGGCTGCTGTCTCTCCCCAGAGCCCTGGGAAGGAGCAATGTGGCCACCGTCCTGAGTGGCTGCACTCAGCCAAAGCTCTGAGCACCCTCCAAACCCCGAGTGTCCCGACACGGTTCCAGTCCAGTCCGCCCTCCCTCCGCCGGAGCCCAAGGTGAGTGGCTGTGGCTGTTTCAGCCTCTGTCCCGGCTGCGCTGCGGGGCCGCCTGGGAGTGTAACCCGCGGGCGCCGCTTTCAGCTAAGGCCGCTGCCGAGCTGCCGACCATGCGCTCCCAGCCCCGTCTCGCGCCTTCGCAAGCCTACCGGGATGGAGTCAGTGTCCCTCGTTGTATGGTCCTCACAAGCTGCTTTTCTGTTGCTTTTTCCTGTCGATTTGTCTGTGTTATAGTTGTAATTCCAGTTTGGTTCTGGGAGCCGGTCTGTGTAGCTCCGTTCACTCCGCCGCCATTTTTCGGTCTCCTACTGCCTTCCTTCTTAAACTCAGTCCCATCCATTGTTTTCTAGTCCTCTGAGTTGTGGATGTCTCAGGAGTAATCATTCAACCACAGTTAAGTACCTACCATGTGGCTGGGTCTCCATTCAGCACTGGAGACAGAATGACAGCTAAGAGTCAGGTGGAAGATGTGTATATAAAAACACATACATATAAAGCAATGAATCACAAACACAGAGAAAGAGCTCTAGGCCACAGAACCTGCATGGGGTGGGGGTTCCTCTGCATTCTTAGGGCGACCACAGGACTTATCATTCAAACTGACATACTTTCAAAAGTAAAAGGTGGCGCCATTGATCACTGTGCTGGGATAACAGGTATCCCTGGGCTGCAGCAGGGAGCAGGAGGGGTGCGTGGTCACTCTCTCGCTCTGGGCCGGCACACTTCCCTGTCCATTATTTGTCACTGCGCACCTTAAAAGATTATAGTTAACAGTGGTACTGGAGCCCCAGTGGTTTTCCTGAATCCGCCTGCCTGCGCGCACTGGCCCAACCAGATGCACGAGCAGGAGTTTGCAGTATAGAAAGAAAAAAATAGTTTAATATTGAACTGGCCAATCCGGAGACAGATTATGCTCATAAAAAACCAACTCCCCCTCCTGGCCGGTGTGGCTCACTGGTTGAGCATTGACCCATGCACCAAGAGGTGGCCAGTTCGATTCCCAGTCAGGGGCAAATCCCCAGTGAGGGGCATGCGGGAGGCGGCCAGTCGATGTTCTCTCTCATCGATGTTTCTCTCTCTTTTCCTCTCTCTAAAATTAATAAAGAAAAAAAATATATATATAAACCAACTCGTTGATGGCATGTAGTTTATATCTTGTATCAGGCAGAATCATGCGACACCATGGGTTAGGGATCAGGGAAGGCTGGGAGCGGACTGGTCAGAGGTGAGGTAAGGGTGATGAATCACTTCTTCAGATCTGGGGGATAGCTCTGAGGTCTTCTCCAGCATCCCTCTGTCTGGTCACACGGGACAGTGGCCAGCGGGTCGGTCCGCCCTGGGGCTCAGGAACTGAAACATAACTTAGGTCAAGATGTTGGGTTTAGCCTGCAAGAGGTCTGGATGCGTGACCATTAGTCAGGCGCAGGTTACTGCCTTCTGCTGCCTCGGGGTTGCTGATTATCCGGGGGAAAGGCTAGGTCTCTGAGGGGTATGTATACAGAGAGGGAGATGATTTCTAGAGGTAGTATTTATAATGAAATTGATTCAGCCTTGGCTGGTTGCTCAGTGGGTAGAGCATCAGCCCCCAGACTAAAGAGTTGCGAGTTTGATTACCATCGAGGGCATGTACCTCCCTTGCGGTTCAGTCCCTGGTCCTGGATGGGGTTGTGTGGAAGGCATCCATGCAGTGTGTCCCTCTAACATCCATGTTTCTCTCCCTCTCTCCCCTCCCACTCTGTCTAAAAGATAAATGGAAAAAATATCCTCAGGTGAAGGTTTAATAAATAAATAAATAAATAAATAAATAAATAAATAGCGTTTATTCAAAGTCATAAGGACTTTCAACAGTTGTGTGCTTTATTAATTGTGAGTACAGCACTGTGGGTTTGATTTGAGTCCCGTTTTTTGTTTCCATGACACACACAGTGTGTGAAACACAAAATATTTGAAAAATAACATGTGGCCTGTGGTTTAGAAGCAGAGTTTACAAGTGCCCTGAGGCATACATTTTGGTCTGGGTGGTTGAAAAAGATTTTACCCTAGTGATCAAGATACAAAAAAGTGAAGCTGAGGTATTTTATATGGTATGATTTGTGAAATGGCAAAACAGTACTTTTTGAAAATTTTAACATGTTTGAAGTAAACACGCTTCGCACCTTTCTGCTTTTCTGGTACTTGTTTTCATTATGCCAGCTGATGCCAGAAGTAAAAAGTCGGAAACCACCCCAGAAAAGCTCTTGTTCAGACCTCCATAGCCCCCCCCAAGGCCTGTTGTGCGCTGGCAGGTCCTTCGGGAAGGGCAGTGATCAGGGTGCATGACCACTGAGCCCGCTCCGGCCTGTGCTGGGCTTCGGGCCCGGGGACCCTGAGGGAGGGAACCGCAGGTCCGAGCGGGAGGCCCACAGGTGAAGTAGGTAAGTGCACATGTGCAGTGTTGCTGGAACCCAGGTGAGAGCAGCGATCTTTGCCTGAAGGAAAGAAATTGGACCTGGGTAAGGTGGGAAAGGGAAGCTTTGGCATAAAGGGGGCTGCTGAGTGGGTCTGAAAACCCTCTTCTTGCTCAGACTCCATGTTTTCCTTGTTCATCTGTGGGTTTTTCTTTCCCTTTCCCTCCCTCCCTTCCTTCCTTCCTTCCTTCCTTCCTTCCTTCCTTCCTTATTGATTTTAGAGAGAGAGGAAGGGAGGGGGGAGAGAGAGAGAAATATGGATGAGCAAGAACATCGATTGGCCGCCTCCCACATGCCCCCCACTGAGGATCAGACACACAACCTGGGCATGTGCCCTGACTCAGAATCGAACTGGTGACCTCTTGGTGCATGGGTCAATGCTCAACCACTGAGCCACACTGGCCAGGCCATTTCTTTCTTTTTTAAATATACTCTCTGCCTTGAGTTTCTTCTGTCCACTGTTCCTTTAATGAATGAATGAATTAACTAATTTTTTAGAGAGAGTAGAAGGGAGGAGAGAGAGAGACATTGATGTGAGAGATATCAATTGGTTGCCTCACGCACAACCCCTACTGGGGCTGGGAATCGAACCTACAACCCAGGTATCTGCCCTTGATCTAGAATTGAACCTGCAACCCTTTGGTCCTCGGGTCAATGCTCTAACTGCTGAGCCAAACCGGCCAAGGCCCTTTTGATTGTTTTAAACTGAAGGTCTACATCAGGAGATGGAGAGAAGTGAATAATGATATTTACGAACCATTATTTTGGTGGTGGATACCATGCTAAGCATTTGCCATGCGTGTGTAATCTCATTTACTCCTCACAGCAATTCTCTAAGGTCTGTATGCTGTTCGTATCTCCTCTCATAGATGAAGATGAGGTGCCCAGAGGGAGAGTGACTTGGTGGGGGTCACACAGCAAGTGGAAAGGCCAGGCTTTGAGCCCACAGCCAGCCTGTGTCCTGCCCAGTCATTGTGTTTGGATACAGGCCACCGGTGCTGCAGGAGATGATTTCATTGGTGTCTCCGCCTTGAATACTATGGTCCACAGTGAGGAAGTTAGTCCCAGCACTGTCTCTAATCATGTGCCATTTCCCCACTCCCTGAAAATTATCCCAAAGCTTGACATTGGCTTGCTTTTCTGATCTCTCTTTCTAAGGAACAGAGAGCAGGCTTCAGAGCCCTTAGCAAGATACAGGATTTTCATTTTCATGTTTTTATTGTTCACAGCTTTACAAATGTCCCCCATCCCCCCCCTTTGCTCCCCTCCACCCAGCCCCTACTACCCCCAACCCCTGGCCTTCAGCCCCTAATTTTAAAACTTGTATGTTTTTTCATAACTTAAGTTTTTCTTAAATTTTATTGAAGTATAAAGGCTACTTAAAGAAAAATATAAGGTCCAGATAGGATGCAGATGTGGCCAAGTTGTGAAATGGTTTGAGAACGTACCATTAGGGAGAACACCTCTGCCTCAAGAGAGGAATTAAAGAGAAAAGAGAAAAGCCAGACAACCCTGAGGGTGAAGTTTTAGCATTTCCCCCTGAGAGTCAGGGAGGGCTGGTAATTCTTTCCCATGGGCTGCCTTTTTCTTTTCTTGTTTGTGGCAAAATATTAGGGGTCTGTCTGGCTTAACGATCCCTGTGCCGGATGCGTGCTGATCATAACCTGACGGTCCTCTGTCTGAATTGGCACTGGAAGTGGGACGTGGTTAAAATTGTTCTCCTTAAAACTGGAGGGAACCATTTGTACGCAGAGAGCCTCAATCTGGTATTTTAGTTCTTAGAAATAACTAAATTCTCCCATTTATAAATACATTTTGAGTATATCTCGTTATCATTTTTAAAAAATTTTCCTGGCCGTCACAGCAGTCAAAGAAATGCCCATTAAACTTCTTTACATAGTTACAAAAGTTTTAAACCGAGCAGTTACGGCTCAGTGAGTGGTCATCCTCTTTTTCTTTTCGTAAAGGACAGCCCGATTAGATTTTAGTAAGATTGAGACCTCAGTGTCTCTTGGTATATTTGTCAGGACAGAATCCCCTGTAGTTTGCAAGAGTTCATGACCAAATCAGGTTAGTGATACATTGATACCAGCACAAATAGATTGTCCTCATCACCACATAGACAAAACAGTCAGGAGATGGGCCCGGGGCCGTAAGCGCAAGTGGCATGATATAATGAAGTTGTATTCCATTAAGCTCTGTGTACCAGGAGCAGAATGTCATCACCCGAATGTGGCTGCGTTTCTGCGATACAACCTCATCTGTTCCGTCAACTAGTTTTGCTCTGATCAATAAGCAGTTTTCTGTGGCCTTTCACTGCTGTCAGATGTCATCGAGTGATGTGAGAGCACATCAGAAACTAGAAACCGGACAGCTCACCCAGAGTGGGCAGGGAGAGGAGAGGGAAATCGCTGTGAGCCTTGGCTGACAGCTGACGTCTCCTCGGGGTAACTGATTGGATACTGTAGCAGCCGGCACTTCTCCCGTGTACACACAAGGGAAAATAACCCTGGTACGTATGAAATACAGAACAGATGTTTTCAAGTCATGTAAGGGGGAAATGATTGTAAACCGCAGCCTAACGATGGTGTAGATTGTTTATGTGAAACATTCCCCAAAATAATTAGTGGCTGTTACTTTTTTGACCAAGAACAATTAAGGCAAATGAAAATAGGCTATTTCTACCCATTGTCTCCATGACCCACTGCTAAAACTGCAAGTAGGAAAGTTTGTGTCAGTTTCGAAAAAGATGTAACCAAAAATACATTTATAATAACGGTATCCATGCAATAGAATATTATGTAGCAATAAAAGAAGGAAAAGAACAGTGTATGTCACATATGGGAAGATTGCCAAGCTCTACTACTAAGCGAGAAAGCAAGAGGTAGGACAGTGTGGATGCGCTGCCTTTGTGTGGACGGAAAGGGCAGAGCACTGTTCCAGTGTGCACAGAGCCAGGCCAGAGCATCACTTAGCAGCGAGCGCCCAGCGAGGGAGCACAGGGTGTGACTTGGTCAGAATTAGGGGTTTCGAGGGAGACTTCACTGTTTATCGTTTTGTACCTTTAAAAAAAAACAAAAAAGAACATAAAAATGTATTACCTATTCAGAATATTAAATTATACGAAGTCATTTATTTCCTATATAAAATTGTCTTAAATACTACAAAAGAAACAGAGTAGCCACCATATGAACCAAGGACATATTCTAAGAGCATTCTGATTCTTTATTCTTAAAGCTAGGAAAAGGCATTCAGATATATTAGAATGAGGGGGTCATTAAATGCATTAAAATGTGGGAACACTTGGGACATGAAAACAATAATACCTGTTGTTTGTTGAGTGTTTTTTATACACTAGACACCATACTTTGTGCTTTATATACATTAATTTATTCGAATCCTCATCGAGAGACTGTCACTATCTCTAAAAAAAAACCCAAAAAACGGTGCCCACTGACTTTCAGGAACTTACTGTCAGACACAGACAGTAAGTGGTAAAGCTGGAATTCGAACCTGGGTTTTTAGTCTCCAAAGACAAATTCAGGGTCTGCGTATCAGCGGAGAGGGCTACAAACAGCACGGGCATGTGTAGACTGAAAACGGTCGTCCTCACCTGTCTGTGCCAGCAAGAGCAGAATGCAGTGTTAAATCTCTGGGGTGCCTCTCGTTGCCCAGACTAAGCCAGGTTTCCCCATTAAGAGGACTTTGGCATCATCTACATTTCCTTCCTGCTCCTATTTCAGTCATGATCATGTGCTAACAATTGGTTAACCTCTGTCTCTTCCCTGCTCCCCGTGGGGAAGAACCCATGTCTCCTTTGCTGCCCACTGTATGCCAGCTCAGAGCCCAGCCCACAGACGTATTGAATAAGTGCATGCTGAAGGAATGACTTATTTCGAGGGGCAGACCCTGTAGTAATGACAAGATTACAGTACATTGCTGTGGTTATCTTTTGCAGACTACCTAATGGAATAATTCTTTCTGGTGTGTGGTTTCCTCTAATGAGGAATGCAGCACAGAGGCCAGGGTGGATTGAGAGCTTGGAGGATCAAGGCAGAGAGATATCAGTTTGTTCTATAAATAGCGAACCATCACTTTACTAGTAGGAATAGCAGCTGTAAAAGGAGAAGATTAGGGAGGTAAGAAAATCACCACGCATAAAGTTTACTTTGAAAAAGAGAAAATAATTGGAAAACATCTGGTAGAGCGCAGTTGCATTAGAACTTTGAGCCTACCATTGTGATGTTCAGAATTTGGGGTGGCTTCGCCCTGTGTCTGGGCATCGAAGACCTCTGCTCTCCCGGGCTAAACCTCTGGCTGCAGCCCAGGCTGCTCTATTTATGACACCCCCCCCCCAATCTCTGCTCCTTTTGTTTTTACATTTACTTTGGAAGTTCTCTTCCTCTTTTATTTTAGAGCCAAGGTTATGAGAATATGGAGAGGGATTCAAAACTAGGGCCATCCCTGCTGCTCCTCAAGGCCCAGCCCAAAGAGGCAGGCTTTGCTGAATGAGTGAATGAGTAGGAGGAATTGGGGGTGGGGGGTGGGGGGAGGGCTCTATTGAGTCAGTGGTTTCTGACCATCTGTCTCTTGAATCAGATTGAGGCGGGGATGGGGGAGAATGCTGATAATGGAAAACTGTTCATCAGTCTGTTCCTTTTCCTAAGACCGGCCTCAGTGCCTTCTGTGTCCTGAAACCCGTGAATAAGCTACAAATACTGATGCTCCTGCATCCTTGTCACCTTCTCCCGGTCATGTGCCGGGTAGGAATCAGGCCCTTGGTTGGTTCTTCTTATACTTTAGAATCATATACCAAGCCTAATCATAATATAGTTTTGACTGCAAACCAAAGTTGATCATTGTAACATGTAATCCTAGTCATGAAGAATTCGTCGTTCATGCCAATGAACACTAACCTGGAGCTTGTAGATCATGGCCCACCCGTAGGTGGATCCCTGTCGTCAGATTCCTAGCTTGTAGAGTTCATCTAGGGACCTCAGACTTCTCCCCGAAGTATCCTTTGTAGGACAACTCATAGTCCTGCTTCTCTTGCAAAATTCTGTTCTCTCAGTGATATCACCTCAATGGCGATTCTCCTGTATTCATTACTTGTTCTCTTTTCTATTTGACTTAAGCGGGCAGCTGACTTCAGCCTTGGCCCAGCACTGATGGAGCCCGTGGATGACTTCCACTTTTGCCTTTCTTCTTAGGACAGACTTTATGCTAACCCCCTGCCTCTCCCTCAGTGCCCCGCTCCTCCCCCACTCCTCAGTTTGTTCTGTTCCTCTGGGAACACGGCAAGCTGCCGAGTTGCACTGCCTCCATTGCCCACAAGGGGCTCCCGTCCTGTGGGTGAGGCGGAGGACCACCAGCCCCTCTCTTGCGTCCTTAGACCCTGCCCACAGACCTGCGGTGGCCTCCTGTGTCATCTCCAGCCAGCAGAGCAGCCTGCTGTTGGTCTTGCGTGGACGAGGAAAGGAAAAGAGCCTCTCATGAGAGGGTTCATAAAAGGTTCTATTAAGTTCATTTTTAAAGTGCCAACTATCTACTTCCTTTTTAAACTTTTAAGGACCTGATTCTCTAATTGTTGTATAACCGAGTTCATGTTTTAGTTGACATAGTATAGTTGTAAAATGTTTCAGTGAAACATCAGAAACCAAATTTGTGACGTGGAATGGAACTTGGGAGAAGACTTGAACTTCCTCTGTGGTCGTCCCCATCCACTTGGAGCTCTGTAGAATCCATTATTTTGCCATCAGAAAGATATTTCTGAACATCTGATCAGGTCAGCTTCTGCTTCCAGTCACCAAGTGGCTTCTCATGGCTCCTGCGGTAAAGGCAATTCAACCCTAGTGTGGCTTAAGAGCCCGAGGGCTGGCCTCTGCCTTCCTGATGGCCATTCTGGGTTCTTCCTCCCCACTGAGCTCCAGTCTCAGTTCCTTACCTGAATCTACTTCTTTTGTTAAACTAACCTTGTCCTTTCCCCTGGGTCCCCTCCACCCTCCCCTCCCCCTTAGGCCTCAGGGCCCAATGGCATCAGCACTTTCTCAGCGATGTCGTTTTGTGCTCTCTCAGTCCTTTGCCTCTGAGCATTTGTGCTGTTAGTTCACTGTATTCCCAGCACCTAGCACATGAGTATACAGTCATCCCTCGCCACTTGGTGCTTCGACTTCCGCGGCTTCACTCTATTGTGGTTTTTTCAAATATATTCATTAAAAAGTTGATCAAGACGGTGAAAACGATACAGTGCGCGCTTGATTGTCTGAGTCAATTATACACCCCTGTATTCAATTAAAATTAAAATTATTGTACGTATGGACCGTAGGCCTATGTATTCGAGCACCCCAGGAATCCTTCAACGCCAGGTGCAACCGCTGGAGTTTGGAATGGTTAACCGCGATAAACGGGGGACAACTGTATACAGATGTGATCACTACATTTTTTACTCAAATCAAGTAACCTGAGCCAGAAGTAAGAGTAAATGATTTATCCCAGGTAGCATGGCTACTTAATATCAGAATTAAGGCAATTAATTATGCTTCCCACTGTATCTGGTCTTCGTTTCTTTGTTAGGGTCTGAGTCCACACAGGTGACTTGTTCATTCTGATCACACGAACATGGTGTGCTCCTGACTTTGTTTCCAGGGAGACCTGGATCTCCGCTTTCTGTTTCCAGACCCTCTGTGGAGTGGGTTCCTTCTGGTGCGTTCCCAGTGCCCCTCCTAAGGTTTTTCACGAGGGGGCCTCTGTGTTCTCTTGGTGTTCTAAAGCTAGGAGTTGAATGTTTACCCACTTTCCCTAATTCTTTAAAGTGACTATTCCACATTTTGCGTTTATAGTTATTTGTGCTTATGTATTTTAGAAGCTTTTATTCTGAGTCTCTATCTTGGTGCTTCCTTAATAAAATGCTTTCTTTATCTTTGAATAGTAGATCTGGGGTCTTTATCTGGAACATTTTGCACGTCAAATTCTATGTTAGCTGTTTCCAGGGCTTAATGACACCCCTGCCCTTACTGACTCACTTTAAAGAAAGAGGTTGTTTACTTAACAGTGACATGTAGTCTGTTTTCCCAAAATACAATCTCTGACCAGAAACTGGCTGAGCAGTAGTCCTTCCTCACACAAGCTGCCTGGAAACTGTCAGTCCGGCCTTATCTGGTGGGTGACTTGGGCTGGGGGCTCCTTATACTTGCATGGCAGTCTGAGTCCTGGTGCTTTTTCCCAGCTCTGGGCTGTACAGAAAATGTGGTAGATGTCCTTAATATTGTTATTGGGATCTGCAGAACTTCACTGTGATCCTTTCATTCATTTGCTCTGCAAATACTTAGAGTCTTGCTTCCCTGGGAAAACATCACTCCTTGCTCCTAAAATGCCCTAGAAAAGACCTCTTGTGGCTTTTGTAGCTTCTCCATGGAAAAGGCTCTTCTTATGTGACAGCGACCTGCGAAAAATGTGGCATCCAGGCCGAGCACAGTGAACGTTTAGAAAGAAGGATCGTTCAGTATAGACCTAGTATACAGGTATTCAGCTTCATTATGGAGTTAAAGGAATAGTGTATTGTTTGCTTGCTTGTTTCTGTCCCCTCCACTCCTTGGCTTCAGATTCTCGTGAAGGAGGATTTGAAGAAACCATCACAGTGTGGTTTTCAGTTTGCAGATGTACCTTCAGGTAACGGTGATAGTGATGATGCTTATCAAACATTTTTAGGCCTGGATGTAAGGACAGAAGCTCCTGTGGCCGTGTTCAGTGATTCATTTCACAGAAAGTCATCCCATGATCATGTCCTGGGGCACGTAGACCCCTTGCTGATTAGCCGTGAGGCTTTCGAAATCACTTGCTTTTCTGATCCTCATTCTTCTCATCTATAAAATGATGAGAGTAACCTGTTCATGAGTCTCTCGTGAGTTAAATAGTATCACAATACTGAGATAACAATGGTTAATTGATTGCTAGATGACTCTTAAAGGTTTCAGAAGCATTTTGGTTGGTGGACAGTGGCTCCATTCACAGACTTTGTTGTTTGTCCATGAGCAGTGTGAAGGGACCACATGATGAATGAATGCGCCACTGTTTGCCTAAAAGCCAAATCATATGACATGGATGACGACCAAATAGGTTGCATCCCCCGTTTATGGGTACAGCTATTTTTTAGGACATTTTGGAAAGATAATTTGGTTTCTATCACTGGGATAGAATTTTTGTAGATTGCTTTATATTAATTATGTTATTAATTAGATTATTTACATTAATTTTTTTCTCTTCTTTCCTACATTTTAAGCTTTGGATTCAGTGGATTAGAATTTGTGTAATATCTTACTCTGTGCTGTGTGTGGGACTGAGCCTCGTAGAGATTAGGAATTTAATAAATATTTCAAAGACTTTTAGAACCAAAAGAGTACTTGGTGGCCATCTAGTGTAACATCCTCACATATTTACAGATGCGGGGGAAAAGGAGACCCACAGAAGTTAGGTGGTTTACCAAAGTCACGGAGTCCTAGCGAGAGCAGAATGGGACCTTTCTGAAGTGTTGTTGACAACACACAGCACCGCCTTTGAATGAAGTTTAAATGAGGGTTAAAACTTAGGATTTAAGAGAGGATGCTTTATATACTGCTTTAAATATGTCTCCCCATGCACAGATTCAAGGGTGTGTATGTCTAATCCATAGGAAAAAAATGTATATGATACTCTTAGTGCAATTACAACTTTTTGCCACTTATTAAGACTTCAGAGATACAAACCAGTAGCTCAGTAATTGCTTTCTTGAATCTGCCTTTAATAATTACATTTAGTAAAGCTGTATCGAAAATTAGAAAGGCAGAGACTAATGGAAAACTAGATTTTTCACTGAATTAGAAAGCAAGACAATCCATATATTGACAACACTTCAGGTTGAAACAGATCAGGAAAACTGTTTTGGACTGTTTGTGCAAAGAGGCGAACTTGGGCCTGATGGGCAGTGGCACCCGCATTTCACGGAAGCAGAGAAACTCGGGGAGATTTCATGGAAATCGGCACGTTGAGCAGAGACAGTCCAGGTCTGATTTAGATACAGGTCATTTGAATCTTTTAAAGCCTGGAATTTCTCTCTGGTGCTAACAGAGAGGTAAAGAATGAAGACTTGTGCTAATGAAGTGGGAATATCTTTGAATTTAAAAAAGTACAAACCCCATTCGGGGTCCTTTCTTGCAATAGTGGGAGGGCTTCGTTTGACTTGCTCCTATGGTGTTTCATGTGGTGTTTTGACTTCATGGCCAGAAAAATTAGTCCTTTAGTTTTATTTCAGAAAGCGTATTAAAGAGATTGCGACAGTAGATTAACTCAAAGTTGTTTAGATATTAGGAAAATGATTTAAAATTGAGATATAATGATGTTAACGAAAACAAAAACAAAAAAAATAACTGATCCCTCTTCTTTGTCTGTCTGAGGGATGACGTGTTTTTGCACAGTCGCCAAGAGGTGGTCCAAGTAGCTGATGCAGCAGCTCCCGCCCAGCGCCAGACTCAGGCTCCACAGGCCACACACATCAGGGCCCAAAAAACCCCTCTCGCGTGACAGAGGCACAGGGTTATAACAGCTTCCTGCAAACGTGGGCCTGATTTTGTGTGTCCCATGTCCATGCAGATCCTAGCTGAACCCTTCTAGCCATGTCCTGTTGGCCACATCTATCCCTTCCTGAGAATGAGTGAAGTGTCCGCGTGGCCTCTGACAGTGGGATGTGTGTCCCTCCGAGGCAAGAGGACATGGTAATAGTCACATACAGGCTCTATTGCATTCCCTTTCAGGCCTAGGAAGAGTGAGAGGGGTGAGCATTTGGGGAGAGAACAAGGAGCCAGTGGGGTGAGAAGTGAGCAGAGGGCATGTGGTCCAGGCTTTTTATAAACCACTGTCTAGCCCAGACTAACCTGGAGAGAGCCTCTGATTTCACAGCCAGAAACTGCACACAAGGCGGGAGTGGGGGGCTAGGTAGGGTGGAGGGCAGGGGGGTCTGCCTTGACAACCCAGTTTGCTGTTTGGTAAGACAGAGCTAAGTGTGAGACAAGTAACTGAACAGAATCTGATCCTGAAGACGATGGTTCTGAACAGTGAGGTAAGCGTGGGTGATTGGTTGTGAATGAATTCACATTTGTTTGCCCTGCTCAGTGTGTAAAGCGTGGCACAAAATATGTGCACAAGGCACAGCATCTGCCTTAGAGCAGAGGAGGCGGGAAATACATGTGGCAAAGCAATGTGTAATTGTTATATGTAAGTAAAATAAGATGTTAGAAAACATCTGGTCAACCCCCTCCGGGTACAGGGATGAACAGGCCTAGAACTGATTAGTGACTTTTCTGTCTGTATGGCTACTGTGTGTCAGAGAAGGACCTGGAACGTAGACTATCTCATTTACAGCTTATCTTTTCTCATCCTAGCATCTTTTCACTCAAAATTTTAGCAAACAATATGAGATAATACATCTGTAACGCAGAAACATTGTATTTTGCAGGGGGTGGGGGGCTGAAAAGTGAAAAGAACAGAGGTTATCCATAATTCCTCCAAAATATTTTGGTGGTATTTTTCTCCCAGCTTTTTTGGTATATATATACATACACCATTATGCACATATATTCATTTAAACATGAAACATTGCACTCCTTTTATAGTCTGCTCTTATTTATTTTTTTATCCTCACCCTAGGACACTTTTGTTTATCTTCAGATAGAGTGGGAGGGAGAGAGAGAGAGAAACATCGATGTGAGAGAGACACATTGACTGGTTGCCACCCACATGAACCCAACCAGGGCCGGGGACAAACTGCAACCAAGGTACGTGCCCTTAGTGGAACCAAACCCAGGACTCTGTGATCCACGGGCCAACCAACTCTCTAACCGCTGTGCCAAACCAGCCAGGCCTATATAGTCTGCTCTTATTTTATAAAGATACAAGATTAATACCATTTTATGTTACTACATCTTCTGAAACATGTAATGAATGTGTTATCATTTATTAACCATTCTACTAAATACAGGTTGTTTGCAATTTTTATAATTATAAATATACTTTTTCATTTATAAAATTTATATTTCAATTTTGATTCGGTGCTACGGTGTTGAACAAATAATTCATATCAGTATCTGTCCATATATTAGTTGATAAACAAGCATCCTCATACATTTTTGTTTTATTTCTATTCTTCATTTTTATTTAGAAAAATTTACTTTTCTGATGTGTCCCATGAAAAGCTACATAATAAAACTAATAATTCTTCTTTCCTACTCTTGGCTGTATTTAAATTGGATATACTGTTTTCTCTGAGAGCCAAGCAGCTCACATCTTCGAGCATGTTCTCATGTGTCCATACTAGGCTGATACAGTGAACTTGAGTTTGCGAAAGGATGGCCTCGGCCTGCTCGGGTGCGTAGCAGACGCTTGGGAAAGGACTGAATTAATTGTCACTGGAGGTTATTCGTTTCCTATCTTGTGAACCATATTTCCCCCCCAGGAAAGGACTTCATCAAAAAGATTCCTTAAGCCCTGGCCGGTTTGGCTCAGCGGTTAGAGCGTCGGCCTGCGGTCCGGAGAGACCCGGGTTCGGTTCCCGCTAAGGGCGCGTACCTCGGTTGCAGTTTGTCCCCGGCCCTTGTTGGGTCGTGCGGGTGGCAGCCACTCGATGTGTCGCTTTCATGTCGATGTTTCTCTCTCTCTCTCTCTCCCTCTCACTCTATCTGAACAAAATATCGAAAAATGTCCTCGGGTGAGGATAAAAAATAAAAATAAAAAAATAAAAAAAGATTCCTTAAAATCCATGTGGTCCCCTAGGAGGGAACGCCTGGCAGGAGGTTCACAGGAGCATTGGCTCTGTCCCTGCGGAGACACTGGGGAGGGAGAGAAAAAAGGGCCCGCGTCCAGGTGATGTGGGTGATCTAACATTAAACCCAGAAGTAAAGCTGGAGGTAAGGTTTCTCCCCCCGCCCTCGGGAGCGCGGAGCGTTTTCCGCAGTGGGCTGGGTGGGCTGCTTTAGGGTTAGCGCAGGCCCTTAGGAACAGCGTGAATTAGAGTTTTACATTCTCAGTTTCTCTGTGGAGACCACATCTGTCATAGAACTAAGGGGAAATGACCCATACAAACAACAACACAAAAACTTGCAAAATGATTATAGTTTATAGTTTTGCAAGTCAATACCTTTTCTTGAACCCATTGTTCTTTCTTTAAAGGAGTCAGATAAATTAAGTGATTATGATATATCATGTAACTAGGAGACTCTCTTTGTTTCAGGTAAAAGAAATCAATATGAGAAGCTCTTGGAATTTCTTTTTTTTCCTCTTGAGCAGCTCCTCATATACAGGTTTAGAAATGCTGATTCTACATGAAGAATGACAGTGATACGTGCTAAGGCCTGGCCTCCTTAGACTTAACTCTGAGAGCCTTTGCCACTGGTGTGTGTTAAGTAGATTTAGAAAAGGTGGTTAAATACAGAAATTTAAGACGTCTGTATTTAATTTTTAATTAATGTAAAGTTTTTATTAGATAAACTTAGCTTTTAAACAGTGATGTATCAGTGAGTTTTAAAAAGTAGATTAGCTTTTGCAATAAAGAATGAGTAAAAACTAACACTAAATTGGGATCTGTGATGACAACGTCACAGTCGTCAACGGCCATCTGCTCAGTGCTGCCCACTCAGATCCTTCTATTTAAAATTGTACCTTCCCCACCACACTCCTAATTCCTTTTACCTGGCTCTGTTTTTCCCCCATACCAAGTAATCACTTTCTAAACATACTGTGTAATTTACTTATTTTTTTTTATATCTATTGTTACCTGTCTCTCCTGCTAGGATGTAAATTTCATGAGGGCAGATAGACTTCACTGATAGACTTCAGGCATGTTGAACAGGGCTTAGCACATGGTGAGGGCTCAATAAATATTTGGATAAATAAATATGTTTCAGGTACAACATAGTGATTAGACACTTATATAACTTACAAAGTGATCACCCCATTGTGTCTGGTACCCATCTGACACAATGTAGCAGTTTTTAAAACAAGTGTGTCCTGGGAGAGTAAAATATTTGACAAATATTTTTCTCAAGAAGAATTAAAATTCTGAGTTGTGAAAGAAGGCTGAGAATAATATAATCTTTTAGAGCCTCCTTTTTTCTTGGAAGTGTGGATTTTAAAACTGGATAACTGCCATCTAACAGCGCCTGTCTGTAGACTAGAAAAGATTTCTTTCTCCTCGACAGGAACAGGGTGCCTGCTGGGGAGGATCCTCAATTGTAGGGTTTACAGAATGGCCTGCATTTGTTTATGGGCACAGAGCTCGTCCCTTTCCACCTGCTTGCTGCCCGTCTGTCCCAACTAGCAGCAGAGCTTTGAAGGTGGCAGGTGTCATGCAGACTGTGACCAAGCATCCTTCCCTTTGTGGGTCCAGTCAAGACCGTAAGTTCAGTCTTGGCAGAACACAGGAGAATCTTGAGCTCATCCTCTTGATACCGATAGAAAGGAACCAGACTCATCACAAACGAGACCAGTAATTCTCAGCCACCCAAGCTTACTCTTTGTACTTTGGTTAAAAATAATAATCTATCAGCATATATATGTAAATGTATTTGTGTACATGTATGTGTGTGTATGTGTTTATATATACATACATATATACATACATAGATAGGGAAGGAGGGTGGGAGGAAGAGGATGAATACCTTAAAGCTTTTTATCTTTTGAATTGCATAGTTTTTAGCAAAATTATTTTTTAAAAATTAAGTTTAGCACATCATAGTACTTCATAGTGTGTTAGAGAAATAAAGTCTATTAATAACCTCAAATTCCATTTAGATTTGTGAGAAATGCAGTGATATTCAGGTAGATACTAGAATGTATTGCATACCAAGCATGTGCCAGGCTGGGAGCTAAGTTCAGCACCTTGTCTTATTTAGTTACTCCATCAGCAGCCCCAAGGAATGCGTATTATCATTATCATATTACACACATGAAGAAACCTAGGCTCAGAGTGGATAAGCAATGTCTGTAAGGAAACGCAGCTAGTAACTGTGTGTCTGATTCCAGACCGATGCTCTTTCCACCATCGGTAGCTTCTCCAGAATTGTATTAATTGTTAATAATTAAGACTGATAGTTTCTTTTTCTTTTTTAAATTTGTATTTAATAGTTTCTTTTTAATAAAAGGACTGTATTACAAAGTTATTTTTGTAGCTTTCAGGCCCTCATTAACTATTCTTTTGACCAACTAGAACAAATTTTCTACAGGAAATATCTTACTTCCTAACAACACCAAAAACATCTTCAAAAATTTCCATTTATTTGGTGCACAAAACATATCTGTGTGAAATAGTTAATAGTAGTACCTGTGCTGAAAACTAGAGAGTGAGACTGCACTTTAGATCATATGACCGTGCCATTGAGATGCTGTCCTCAGAGGGAGTATGGAACTGTGATGCCTGAAGGTCCAGCGGCTCTGGAACGAGGTGGAGTGTCACCTGCCGGCTGAAAGGGGGTGGAGGGGAGGACTCCTTGGCCTAGGGCGGCTCACCCGAGAGCAGAGCATTTTGGTTGGTGCCCGGCTCTCTGTGGTCGGTACCTAGTGTGGGGAGGATTTAAGAAGGACTTAGCTGTGATTGGCTCCTCCAGGAGAGCTGGGATTAATGGGTTGGGCAGATTCTGGAGGATTTGAGGGGCAGGTGGAAGAGTTGCTCTTTTTTTGCTGAAGTCATGAGCTTGTGATGAGGAGGTGCAGTCAATCTGTGGCTAAATAGTTGGGAGAAGAATGATGGATTATTTTGTTCCTCCACAAGATAAGCCATGTTGACCACAAATCCCCCCCTTAAGCAGCCTGTGAGGAAGACTCTTCAAGTGCCCATGAAGACCATTCTGTGCTTCCTGCTGGAGACTTGTCTACCTCTTCATGATTAGTAATGATTCGGTCCATTTCAAAGCATTAAACAAAGCACCACGACATTTATTTTCCAATAGACTAGTAAAGTAGACATCATTTTATCATTCTTACTTCAGTAATGGCTCAAAGTTATTTAGATTTACTCAAATTAGTAAGTAGATAAAATTTATTTATTTATTTATTTCAAAGTACATCATAAAAGAGAATAATAAAGCTCATTTGGTACCTACCTTCCAGAATTCTTAGTTTGATGTAATATGTGATTTATTGCCACAATTCAGGTAATCAAAGAAGGAGCTGTATCCACATTTATAGAAAATGTAAGTCAAACTTATGTGAGATTGAACTAATAAAAGAAAAAAATAACTGTGTTAGCCAACCAACATGTATGACCTGATGTATTTGAGTGCATTTTCCCCTCACCCTGTATTGATCGGTTGGTTTTGTGTTATATAGATACATTTTAAGAGGGGGGGGGGGATGGAGATTTTTCATAATCAAATAATAGTCCAGAAGTGGCAGCTAAAGTTAATCAACACTAGAGTTTAAACTGAAAACCTGAAATCCAATAAATATCAATAAACTCAAGAAAGTCTCCTTTCTTTATCACCAAAGAGATTTAAAACTAAAACATTTAGCAGGGATCATATTACTATCAGGATGTCTTAAAGTAATACATTCATCAAAAAAATTCCAACACTACATGAACATAAAAAATGATTAATAAAATGTCTAATACCTTTCAGAACCAGAACTTAGTTGATAAATTTCTGATTTGTTTTAAGCAGCATAACTCTAAATAAAATACTTGTATTCTCTATTTCTTGATGTGTGAACCTCAGAATATGTGTTGTTCCTCTACTTTGAATTAGTAATATAGTTCATTGAGCCTCTGTATTTCCCTCCTCTCCACCCAGTTTTACTATGTACATGATTTTAATCTCATCATTAAAAATTTAACATTTTGCCCTGTCTTGGTGGCTCAGTTGGTTGGAACTTTGTTGCATATACCAAAAGGTTGTGGGTTCAATTCCCAGTCAGGGCACATACCCAGGTTGGGGGTTCAGTCCCCATCGGGACACACAAGGGAGGTAACCAATCGGTGTTTCTCTCTGTCTCTCTCTCTGTCTCTCTCCCTGCCTTCTTCCCTTCCTCTTCCTCTCTAAAAATCAATAAAAACATAGTCATGGGGGAAGATTAGAAAAATTAACATTATAACTTTGTTACTTTATAATTTTAACCACTCCACCAGTTTTTAGCAGTGTCATTTGGCTACCTGTTAGGTAACATGAAAAAACTTATACCCCATTTACTTCCTTTCACTCAGTTCCTCCCCTATTCATCTCCTCTTTTCTGCTAGTTATACCATGACTTTTAACACTGACACGATTTAAATTACAGTCTCTTCTAAAAAAAAAAAAATAATTGTCTTCGATGCTGAATAGATTGACTCTGAAAACTGAGCATGATAATGTTCCCAATACTATAATTATATGTGAGCATATATATTTATATTTTCATTATATAACCCACTGTTTGGAACAGTACAGATTTAGTAATTTATTTTAAAAGTATCCTTCTCCTCTAGTGATGTGTGTGCTTTTTATATAGATCAGTGTTCTGGTTTGACTGAAAGGCTCACAGACTCCAGATAGTTGGGGGTTAAGACCTCACTCCATGCCCACATCGCCATCCCTGCCAGTGCCCTGTGATCCTGAAAACTCCCCTCCGGAGGGCAGAACCTTGGAGGAAATAGATGGGAAGCATTCTCATCACTCTAGAATGTGTCTGGGTTTCTCCTATTTCAAAGCGTTCATTTCTCCAGTGAATCGGTCTATATAAGGGGGTCTTTGCGTTGAGGGGCAGTCGTTGCAATGCTTAGGGAGGCAGATTCAGGAAGCAAATTGCTGGGTTAAAATGCAGCTCTCCTGTGGGCAAGTTACTTAATCCATGCCTCAGTTTCCTTACATGTACAATGGCGGTAATAGTACCCATCTCATGTGGGTTTGTGGTGAGAATTAAATGAGTGATCACTATGAGTAAAGAGCGGAGGGCCATGCCTGCACTTAGTAAGGACTAGAAAAGTCTTTGTGGTGGTGGTTGTTGCTCTTGTTATTATCACTTGACTGAGAAGAATTACCAAAATACTTTCAAAATAATTATTAAAGATTTAACTGGCTTTTAATTGTCCATTGTATTTTATACTTGATAGTTTACATAGAACATATTTCAACATAGTCAAAGTATACATGCATTGAATCACTCTTGTAAGCTTGGTTATTTATAGAGATATTTAATAAAATTGTCATTAAACATACCTTCTTTTTACTATGTAATACCTCTTTTTCTCTGGCTGATTTTCAGGTTTTCTTATTGGTTTAGATATTTTGATTATGATGTGCCTTGGTTTTTTTTTGTGTGTGTGTATGTGTGTTTGTTTTATGTTTCTTGTACTTGGTTTTCTTGGATCTGTAGGTTTTTAGTATCCACCAAGTTGGGGAAAATTTTGGTTATGATGTCTTCAAATATATTTGTCTTTCTTTTCAATCCCTTGCCTCCTATACTCCAATTACACATATATGTTATTGTTTAAAGTTATCCCATTTCTAATATTCTAATACTCTATTTATTTTGTAGATTTTCCCCCACTGTTTTGTTTTGAACAGTTTCTATTGCTAGGTTTTCAAATTCACTAATCTTTTCTTTTGCAGTGTCTAATTTGCTATTAATTCCATCAAGTGTATTTTTAAAATCACAGACGTTGATTTTGTCAACAGGACCCAAATCTGTTGTCTGAGTCTTTTTTTATATCTTTTATGCCTCCACTCAACATGGTCAACCTTTCCTTTGGATTCTTCAACATAAGAACTTCCCTTCTGCTAATGACTTCAATGCTTTTGTTTCTGAATGTTATCATCTGTGTCATTTGAGGATCTGTTGCAAAGGACTGGTTTTTCTTCTCATAATGAGTCATATTTTTCTGCTTCTTTTTGATTGGGTGCCAGACTCTGTGACTTTTATTTTGGATGCAGGATATATATATATATATATATATATATTTGTAATCCTTACCTGAGAATATTTTTCCATTTATCTTCAGATAGAGTGGGGGAGAGGGAGAGGGAGAGAAACATCAATGTGAGAGACACATCGACTCTTTGCCTCCCACATGACCCCAGTTAGGGCCAGGAACCAAACTGCAACTGAGGTATGTGCCCTTTACCAGAATCAAACCCGCGACTCCTTGATCTGCAGGCCAACACTCTAACCATTGAGCCAAACCTGCCAGGGAAGGGTACAGGATATTTCTATATTCCTAAACATATTCTTGAGCTTTGTTCTGGCGTGTGGTTAAATTACTCAGGAACAAATACCTCAGGAACAGTTTGCGCTCTTCAAGTTTTTATGTTTAAACTTTGTACACTGGACGGAAAGAGCTTTCAGTCTGCAGTTAATTTTGCCCACTGCTAAGGCAAGTCCCTTCTGAGTAACGAATGTCTCATAAATTATGAAGTTTTCTACCCTGGCTTTTGGGAACAGGCACTAGGCCCAGTTGTCTGTGAGCTCTGAGCCCCTCTCTTTCTAATCTGTCCCTTCCTTGGGTAGTTCCCCCAGTCCCATGTTCTGACGAGGACTCATCTGAATGCTGCAGAGAAACTTACCTTGGCTTCCTCTCACTCCAGCCTCCGTCTCCCTGACTCAGGGACCTCAGAGCCTGCCTTGGGTAATCACGCGGCTCACCTTGTTTGTTTCCTGTCTCTCAGCGTCTTAATTTCCTTGTGTCCAGTGTCTTGAGAGTCCTTTTATACCACATATTTTACCCAGTTTCTTATTTTTTTTTTATATTTTTATGGAATTTATTGGAGTTATGTTGGTTAATAAAGGTATATAGGTTTCGCCCTGGCCGGTTTGGCTCAGCAGTTGGAGCGTCGGCCTGTGGTCCAGAGAGACCCGGGTTCGGTTCCCGCTAAGGGCACGTACCTCGGTTGCGGTTTGTCCCCGGGCCTGGTTGGTCTTGTGGGTGGCAACCACTCGATGTGTCCCTTTCACATCGATGTTTCTGTCTCTCTCTCTCTTCCTCTCTCTCCCTCCCACTCTGTCTGAACAAAAAAATGGAAAAATGTCCTCGGGTGAGGATAAAAAAAAAAAGTATATAGGTTTCAAGTGTACAAGCCTGTAATACATCATCTGTATGTTACATTGTGTGTTCACCACCCCAAGTCAGGTCTCCTTTCATCACCATTTATCTCCCCTTTATCCTCTTCTACCTGCCCCAGCCCCCTTTCCTTCTGTTCATCACAACACTGTTGTCTGTGTGTGGGAGTCTTTGGGGTTCTTTTTGTTTAATCCCTTTACCCATTTCACCCAGTCCCTCAATCCTGCTCCCCTCTGATCAGCTCTCAGTCTTTGCTCTGTATCTGTGAATCTGTTTCTATTTTGTTTATTAGATTCCACGTATAAGTGAAATCATATAGTTTTTATCTTTCTCTGACTGGCTTATTTCACTTAGCATAATACCCTCTAGGTCCATCCATGCTGCCACAAAAGGTAAAACTTCCTTTTTACTGCCAAGTAGCATTCCATTGTATACATGTGCCATAGCTTCTTTATCCACTCATCTACTGATGGGCACCGGGGCTGCTTCCAAATCTTGGCTCTTGTAAATACCACTGCAGTGAACATAGGAGTCCATATATTCTTTCAAATCAGTGTTTCAGGTTTCTTAGAAGTGGAATTGCTGGGTCATAGGCGGTTTCATTTTTAAATTTTTGAGGAAACTCCATGCTGTTTTCCACAGTGGCTGCACCAGTCTGCATTCTCACCAACAGTGCACAAGGGTTCCCTTTTCTCCACATCCTCATCAACACTTGTTGTTTGTGGATTTATTGATGACGGCCATTCTGACAAGTGTAAGGTGATATCGGATTGTGTTTTTAATTTGCATTTCTCTGATGATTAGTGATGTTGAGCATCTTTTCATGTGTCGGCCATCTGTATGTCCTTTTGGAGAAGTGTCTATTCAGGTCCTTTATCCACTTTAATCAGATTATTTGTTTTATAGTGTTGAGTTTTATAAGTTGTTTGTAAATTTTGGACATTAACTCCTTGTAAGATGTATCTTTGGTGAATACATATGTTCTCTCACTTTTCATTTTGTTTATGGTTTTGTTTCCTTTGCTGTGCAAAACCTTTTTAATTTGATGTATTCCCATTTCTTTATTTCTTGTAGCATTATTTCTGTCTGATATATCTCCACGGGCAAGGGAAACAAGAGAAAAAATATCAAGTCTTTTAATTATTTCAGATGGGAGGTTAAATCTGTTCTCTGTTACTCCACCTTGGCCAGAAGTAGAAATCATCCTGCCCTATGCTTATCTTAAAAATTAAACAACAAGCCCTGGCCAGTTTGGCTTAGCGGTTAGAGTGTCGGCCCGTGGACCGGAGAGTCCTGGGTTTGGTTCCCACTAAGGGCATGCACCTTGGTTGCTGTTTGTCTCTGGCCCGGTGGGGGTTGTGTGGGTGGCAGCCAGCTGATGTGTCTCTCTCACATTGATGTTTCTCTCTCTCTTTCCCCCTCTCTCCCTCCTGCTCTGTCTGAAAATAAATGCAAAAAATATCCTCGGGTGAAGATAAAAAAAAAAAAATTAAACAACAAAAACAAAAGGAATGAAAAAGAATAGTCCTTGTCCACACTCTCCCAGTGCAACATCCCAGAGGCAGCCACATCCAGCACCTTATTCCTGGAATTCCCTCTAGATTTTCTACCTCTTGCCGCCCCTCTTCTCAGGGAGGCCTTCTCTGGCCACACGTCTGAAATGGCATCCTTGGCCAGCTCTGTCCCGTTACCTTGCTGGATTCTTCGCAGCTCTTCTCATGTCCTGACATCGCCACATTGGTTCATGGTTGTGGTCGGCCTCCCTCACCGGACGGGATGTGTGCTCCATGAAGGCAGGGCTCTCGCCTCTTTTATTCGCTGCTGAATACCCAGAGCCTAGAACAACTCCTGGGCACATACAGGCCCTCAGGAAATATCTGTTTAAAAACAAAGGAATGAATGCCAGATTCTGTGCTCGGAGCTTTCCAGACATCGGCCTGTGCCACCCACCTTACAGTACATAACAACCAAGAGTCTCTGGGAGAGCAGAGCAGGAGAGAGGTTTGCCAGGCAGCAGGGACAACATGGATCAGGGCTCTTTAAAAAAAAAAAAGAGTCTGGTATGGAATTCAGGAGAGTCCGTTATTAAGTTGACTCCAGTTCTTGCTTCACGTTGTCATGGAAATGCTGATTAACCAGCTTCCTTTCTGAGATGTTTTCCCATAATTAAAAAAAGAAAAGAAAAGACAATATTAGATATAGCATGCATTTTTAAAATGGCCACATAATAAAAATATTAGAAATTAAAATTTCTCACACACTTTGCTCTGTGTGTCTTCTCTCCCCCAACACCCCACCCCCGTGATTAGTGATTGTGAAGAGTGTGGAACTTGGTAAGGGAACATCTGGTCGATAGAAGGATGACATTCCAGGAGGCGGCCGCTGTGTCATGTCTTATCCTGGCCTTCAGGAGGGGGCACCTTGAGGGGTGACCTAGTGGGTTGAACCTTACCAAGTCTTCCACATTCTTCTTCTCTGGGCTCTGCGGCAAACATGCCAATTAAGGTGGTGGTTTTTGTGATGGAACCTTGAGCAACTGGACTCAGAACACAACTTCATTTATTTCAGGCAGCTCAGCAGATGGAAACCACTTCCGCTGCTCCCGTGTCGTCCTGATTTAAATCTGGGACCTGACACCCGAAAGGAGGCTCAGCAGCCTATTAACCAAGCCCCCAAGTGGAAGCTGTGCTTCTTTTGTTTGTTTCTCGGGGTGTTTTCTTTCTTCTGTTCCTGGCAGGGACTTTGAGGAATAGTTTTCCTTAGTGAATTAGTAAACAATTATTTTCTAAAAAGTAATATAGGTGTATCTGCGAGTTTGAAGCATATGTGTATGCTTTTGGAAGAAGATATTTTCACAAATTCACCAAAGAAAAGTAATCTTATGGGGAGTTGGAAAACCAAATGTTAGACTAAAATGTTGATTTAATAAAAGTAGGTTTTAAAACTGAATCATGCAACAGAAGATTTTGTTTCTGGTTTGAAGAAGAGCAAAAATATAAATACTTTTTTTTTTTTGATGACAGTGGCTTTTTATTAAAAAAGAGTCATATTTACATATAAGGCAGAAATATGGAGCCACGGGGACCTGGGATTGTAATGACATTGTGTGACCTTGTATCTCATATGCTAAATTCTTTTTAAGGGTAAAGTGAGCTTGCTTTTAACACTACTCTGTTTCATGTGACGTCAACTTTAGTTCAGTTTTTCATCTTTCAGAAGGGTGATTGAAACAGGACATTAGGTGTACTAGGTAATTGGACAATATTCCCTCGTCTTGGGGTTGACAAACACTCACAAAACAGGAGCCAGTGACAAACTGTTGGAACAACAGTGCACCTTCTCTTCAGTTCCTGCCCAGCATCCTCCCCCACCCCACCTCAGGGCTGCGTTTTCATGAGCATTTCACAATACTTCTCGTCCCTTGTTTCCAGTCTTGACCCACTGACCTAAGAATCAAGAAAGTGTCAAGTCAGTGCCTACTAATTAGTGCACACAGAGAGCCTTCTCATCTGGCCTTTCAACCTTCCGGAGGTGGGAGCACAAGCTGTCACTCGTATCATGCAGGGAAAATGAACCTTTACCACGTTTTCCCTGTTTTGCAAACAGCAGAATAAGCCCAGCTGAGACAAGAGATGAATATGCAGGTTAGGAAGAAATTAACCTAAAATGCACTGCCGTTTGCATGATTGTCTTCTACATGACATAGCACCGCCGTCATTGAAACACCCATAATGGCATGTCTCAGGTCTGTGATTTTTGCCAGACTCTCGCTGTGATATCACACTTTTATTTCAGTACCATCATCTGCATTTAGTGAAATAATCTGAAGGGAGGAACATCCTCTGATTAAAAAGTTAAGATGCATTTTAAGGCATTTAGGTTTCTGTTGTTTCTAGACATGTTTGCGGGGACACTGCTGTTTGTTAGTGAGCATTGGCTCGAGCGCTCATTAATCAGTGCTGTTGGGCGAAGGGTCTCCTGAGCCTTCTGGGTTTTGGGGGATCAGCTACTGTAATTAAAGGGATGAAATATATCATGGTCACAAACTTACCACATCAGACAATTGAGGGTTTCGAACTGGTAGAATTAATCTTTTTATTTTTATTTTTTTCTTAGGTGTTTAAGATAGAAGTGCTAATGAATGGAAGAAAACATTTTGTTGAGAAAAGGTACAGCGAATTTCATGCCTTGCACAAAAAGGTAACTTTTTTCTCCCTTTTCTCGGTATGGCAGATGGTATAACGATAAGACTGCTTTCTGGGGTTCCTAAGAGCATCAGGAGTTCTTGGAACAGCGTGGCTTCTTGTATCATGAAGTAGATTTCCTTCTAACACACATCATGTAGTCCTTTAAGGCTGCTTTCTGAGTAGGTGGGTTTTCTGTAATGGTGTCTACCATGAGCAGATGTGAGGCGGCAGCTGTTGGCAGTGTGCTGTGCTGGGGATTGTAGGTCCAGAAAAAATAAGACCCAGGCCCTGTTCTATCCATAAAATACACTCAGTGGGATTTACAAAATTGAAAAGAAGAGGAGCAAGTGATTATTTTATTTTATGGGGAGGAATTTATTAAACTCAACTTATACTTACTTGTATCTGGAAAAGATAATATACATGTCACACCTATTTCAGGACTGTTTGGGCAACATGTAAAAGGAGCTCTCGGCCTTGGTTGAATTGTAAAGGCAGGTGTCGACAGGACCGGTGTTGCAGTAAAAGCCTTAGATAAAAGAGACAGGAATGCAAAAGGAATAGCTGAGTTTGGGGGAAAATGGTCAATAAAGAACAGAAGAGTGAATGCTTTCTTATTTTATACCAAAATGTAGCATAGATTACATTGCAGATTATAGATTATCATTGGGGTGCTGAGATTACCTTATTACTAGAAGTACCTCATGAAATTGCCCAGAAAAATCTTGTAATTTTACTATTTTTCTTTCACATATGCATATTCACATGTGTGTATGTATTTTTTGTACTTGTAAATATGTACATACACACACACACACACACACATACACACATGCATGCCCATATGTAAAGAAATTAGGAAGATTAGGAAGATACTAAGCATTTTAAGGAAGTGTCTGTTGCCCTGGCTGGTTTGGCTCAGCAGTTAGAGCGTCGGCCTGGGGACCAGAGTGTCCTGGGTTCGGTTCTCCTGCTAAGGGCACGTATCTCAGTTGCAGTTTGTCCCCGGCCCCAGTTGGGGTCGTGTGGGTGGCAACCACTTGATGTGTCTCTCTCACATCAATGTTTCTCTCTCTTCCTCCCTCTCTCCTTCCTGCTCTATCTGAAGATAAATGCACAAATATCCTCGAGTGAGGATAAAAAATAATAATTTAAAAAAAAAGAGTCTGTTCTTTTAATTTCATTAAACACGCCTTAAATTCCATGGGACTTGTCAGTGTGTATGACGTGACAGTGTGCTGACTGTATTAAAAGTTCTTTAGCACTTTTCATAATTAAATGTTCCCACTTTGACCGGAAGAAGAGAGTCTTGAGTAGAAACTTTAAGTAGGATGTTCCGGAGGAACTGGGATTGTTTCCCTCTCGGGGACCTGTGCACTCTTCTGTAGGAATTCAATCACACTGGCTTCTCGGGCTGAAACCGTTCCATGGCGCTTACCCCCGAGGAGAGGCCGGGGAAGCACAGCCCTCCCGGTGTTGCTGGCCCAGGAACCAGCCGGAGGCCCGGGGGAGAAACAAAGCTGGGGTGTGCGTTTCACTTCCATCTCCAGAAACTCTGCTTTGCTTACTGTTTTTCGAGGAAACAGATTCTAGAGCAGTCTCCACTGGGCACCTCAGGAAATCAGTCCTTACCGTGAGATTAAACCCAGAAGTCCCTCCCCAGCCTCTGGTGACCGGAGCCTGGCCGAGGCAGCCTGTCACACGCAAGCCTCCTGCCTAACCTCCCGGGTCAGCGCCCAGCTCTCTGTGACCCCGACACCACCCAGCTGTCCCCACCGGATACTCAGGGACCAACTCCACACGAGGCACAGCTGGGTGACTGCCAATTAGGCCTGCCCTGAGCCAGAGCTGCCCACACCTCATCCGGGGGAGGGTCGTTCACCCTGTTCCCTCCTCTAATACAATCTATTCTCTTCTGCAGCAGAGGACCTTCTCCCCAGTGGGTGTAGGCAGTTCTCAGATCCTCAGAGTCAGAACAAAACCTACATTTTCTAGGACTCCTCTCAATGTCTGCAATGCTGTTAGTAATCTTGGCTATTCTTACATCAGCAGGCCTACTAGAGTGAAGAGAATAGAAATTCTCAGATCTCTCAATTTTGCATGTTTCTAACAGCTTTGCTAAAATATCTTCACAGAGACATAGAGGAAAAAAAATAGCTTTTTGGGGCAGGATTTTAGTTGGGAGAGACTGTCTCATCTTACGTATTACAGAGCAGAAAGCAGCTGCTGGGCGTGGCCTTGACTCGCTTTATTGTATTTGAGTGAGATTTGCCAGAAAGGTAGCTATGAAAGACAGCTGGGTGCACATAATGGTAGGGCATAAAAACAAATCTGTAGCCTTGACTGCAGGATTGTGTGTTAAGAAGGATTGAAATGGGCAAAAAAAATGAGAATCCACAAGCTTTACTGACGTCTGCTGGCGCAGCACGCGACTGTATCCTCGCGTGAGAATTTTGGTGCCCGGTTTCGCTGTGTGAGCTTTGTGATGTGCTTTGGATGTTATGTTTGTACATAAGCGTTCTCCCTTTACATGGAGTTAGAGTTATTCTCATTGACTGTTTTTTGAAGTATTCAACTATTTCAACAGTGGACGCCATTGGCTCTCTTGCCGGTGTCCTGGTTTTTCTTCCGCTTTACATTGTATGTCTCAGTTGTTAACAGTGTGTAGCCCATGACCCCAAGTTAATTCTAAAATAATACTTGAGCTATTAACAAGTGCTCTGCGTCTGGAGAATAATAGACGCACAGCTCTTGTCCACGTACCGCAACCACACGAACAGTAACCCTGGCTTATTGTCAGGGTAATTCTGAGGCAGACACGAAAGCCATCACCCATTTGACAGTTCATCTGGGTCTCTGAAGAAAGTTCTTCATGATTATTATTTCTCCTAAACTTCTATAATTGTTGATATTAAACTATGAGAACAATATCCTAATCATTTACACTTTTCTTAGGATTTCTTATGGACTTTTTTGAAAAATTCAGGTGTTTTGTTTTGTTTTTTCCTATGCGCATTATTTTCTTCCCCTCGAGTAACTTAGATTTACGAAGCTAAATCTTGCAGAAAATATGGGGACAGGAGACATGACCCATCGCTGCCCACACATATGTCTCCTACCCTAATACAATCCCTGTTTTCCTTCCTTGCTTGAGCTTTTTAGAAAAAGATGCCGCTGCGCTGTGTCCCCACGTGGGGATCACCATGGTGTCGGAACGCAGTGTGCTCGCACCCGAAGCAGGATGTTTCCGAGCTGCCTTTACCTCTCCCAGCTCTTCAGGTTCTGCGAACAAGGCCCACGATCTTGCGTGGACTCAGGCTCCCCGTTTCCGCATGGGAACAGAGTACTCACTCCACTGGCTTGTTTTACAGACTAAATGACATCAAGTATATCGCCCGATAAACTTCCAGTAATTGATAGCCTTCATTGCATAAATACCCGCCCCCTCCCCCCCATATTCAAGAGTGTTTCCTTAAGCTAGAATACTAAAAGAAGCATTTTCTGTCAAAGAGTAGGGATATTTTTCCAGCTCCTGATATATATTGCCAACTTACTTTCTTCCAAAGTGGTTATAGCGGATTTATAATGCAATCAGCGAGTATGAAAGTAGTACAATGTGTCGTCAGCTTGGACTATTACCCACCCAAAATGGTATCTGTTTATTTAGCAAGCAATCTGTGTTGCCTTGTTGCTGTTTTAATTGGTATTTCTTAGGTTTGTTTATGATTCCAGTCCTTCTTTTTGAGATTCTATTTATATGCTTTCCCATTTATCTGCAGGGGTCTTCGTTGTTTTTGCTCGTTAGTTTGTGTGGCCTGTTAATAAAATATTAGCCATTTGCTGAAAGTATTTTTCACCAAAGACCTTTTCATTTGGGCTATAATATTTATTTTAATTTACAAATGTTTTAAATTTTTATGTTGTCTAATAGATCAATGTTTACCCCGTCAGATTTTCTGTAAGATTAGTTTTTTCCAGAGCTATGATGAATATTTCATTCCATTTCCTTTTAGTTTTTCTTGATTGGTGTTTTTTAAAGTGTGAACTTTGGCCCTAGCCGGTTTGGCTCAGTAGTTAGAGAGTTGGCCTGTGGTCTAGAGAGACCCGGGTTCGGTTCCCGCTAAGGGCATGTACCTCGGTTGCAGTTTGTCGCCAGCCCTAGTTGGTTGTGTGGGTGGCAGCCACTCGATGTGTCCCTTTTACATCGATGTTTCTCTCTCTCTCTCTCTCTCTCTCTCTCTCTCTGTTCCTCTCTCTCCCTCCCACTCTACCTGAACAAAAAATGGAAAAATGTCCTCGGGTGAGGATAAAAAGTAAATACATAAAATGTGAACTTTGAATCACCTGAATGAGAATCATGTTTACCGAAGGGCAGATTCATGGATACCATCCAGACACAGTGAATCAGAGTCTTTCTGATGGAGCCCAGTCATCTGCATGTTAATTAAACCTGCATTCCAGGTCATCTTCATGCCTGTGGACATTTGAGAATTCCTCTGGTGTGGTTATATTTTTAAAGGTTTCTCTTAGACAACCCCCCCAACCCAGGCACATGCACCAAAGCCACAAAGTTTGAAATCTTGGAGGTCTTTCCCAGCTTTCTCTTACCTTCCAAACCCAGAGGGTCATCAAGTCCTGTTGGTTCATTCTTCCAAATTTCTGTCATATGCACCATTTCATTTCCCCTCTCACCATCTAATACAGTCTTACTACTTTATGTAAGTATTTCTTTAGCTGTTTCTGATCCTTGTTTTCTTATTCATTCTTTGCTGCAGATCAATTTTCCTAAAACACTATCTTCATCTTCATTTTTTGTTGTTGTTGTTCAAATATATTGAAGTGGGTCTGTGTTGTCCTTCCAAATCATGGACAGTGACTCTCGAGGCCAGTACTCTTAAACCGTGTATTAGTGTCCTGGTACTGTTGGAATAAATCATCACACACTTTGCTTTAAGAAATATATTTATTATCTTACTCTACATGTGTCGGCAGGGTCACGTTCCTTCTGGAAGCTCCTGGAGAGAATCAGTTTCCTTGCCTTTTGCAGCGTGTAGAGGCCGCCTGCATTCTGTGGCCCGTGGCCCCTTCTCCATCTTCAAAGCAGTGACGTCACTGCTGTTTCCACCATCTCATCCCCTCACTCTGACGTTGACACTTCTGCCTCCCACTAAGATTACATTAGACCTGCCTGGGTGACCCAGCATAATCTTCCCGTCTCGAGATGTTTGATGTAATCACACCTGCAAAGCAACTTTTGCCATGTAAGGTAGTGCATTCACAGGTTCCAAGGATTAGGGCATAGACATCTTTGGGGGTTTGGGGGGGCGTTATTTTGTCTGCCACAAACCCCGTGGCCAGACTTATTTCTCTGCTCCACCTAAGAAAACATCAGTGGCAGCCCCTCCTCTGTATGTGAAAACCACTTCCTCCTTCTGCCCTGCTGATGTGCTTCCCTTCTGATCACATCTGTTCACTGCAAACCAAAGCTTCCTCAGTTCTCCTCCTTCCCTGTGAGTTTCTCTTAGTCTCTAACCTCTTTGTTCATGGACTCCTGTTCCATTTAGAATAGAGATTTCTACTTAAATCAAAACCTCTCAGAGATGATTAAAACTTAGGCGTCCCCAAGTTTTGCTAACCTGAAGGTAACTTTTTAAAAAACTAGTGCCTACCCTGGCCAGTGTGGCTCAGTTGGTTGGAGCCATCCCATTCACCAAGAGTGGTGTTCGATTCCTGCTCAGGGTTTCTGCAGGAGGCAACTGATCAGTGCTTCTCTCTCACATCGATGTCTCTCTCTCTCTCTCTCTCTCTCTCTCTCTCTCTCTCTCTTCCACTCCCCCCTTCTCTCCCTCCCTTTCTTTAAGGTCAATAAAAATACATACATACATACATACAAAAAAATCATTCAAAAATAAATAAATAAAATAAAAGTAGGACCTGTGTCTTATCTTTTGCATCTTCCTATTAGTGTTGGGCATTCAGTACGTATTTGACAAATGGGATATTTGGAGGACATCCCGCACACTTGTGAATTGCTGGAGTAATGTTTTGCTGACAGGAGCAGTGTGCATTGTGGGAGTCGGGCTCGCTGGATTTAGCCCCAGGTTGTACTTGTGCTTCCTCTGCAGCTCTGCTAGCTAGTGGGGGAGACACCACCGCACCGAGACCAAAACAGCTCTACCCTGGTCTCCTCTCTGCACTTTCAGCTTGGTACCCTTACAAAATGGAAAAAAAGTTACAGGGCGTTCTCCCCACTGCCCCCGCCAGGCTGTCAGGACAGGACAAGCCTTAACCTTGTGTGTGCTGGCTCCCAGGGACACCTGCTGGCACCCACCACCCCAGCCGAGTAGTCACCACTTTGCACACTGGCCCTGGGGAACAGCTCCACCTCCCTAGGCCCAGAGCCCGGGCATGGACAGAAAGACCTTGGCAAAGTCTGGTCTTTGGTGCTGTTCACTCCTGAATTAACTGTCCTCATTCCTGTTACTGTCTACCTTTGGCTTGAGTAAAATATTACATTCTCATATTTAATGGAATGAAGGACATATTTCAGAAGAACTGAAAAACTGCCATCTGGGGTTACACCGGGAGCACAGGACCGCGTGGAGTCTCTAAGGGAACCCGAGAATAAGAGGTCACAATATGGAGTTAAAGGTTGACTCTTACCCCAGATGTTCCCCACTCTTTCCTAGGCTTTATTTTTCTTTTCATCTTTTTATTTATGTACTCGGGGAGACTCTTTCTGTTCCTTTCTGTGGGAAAATGCGTCCTATAGTCAACGTGCATGCGGCGGGTCCGTATAGAGGAAGTTCTGCGCGAGCTCTTCCAACAACGTGCAAGGGAAGGGAGTGGTCCCGCCAGGCGCCAGGCGGGGGACTGTGCCGCGGTATCGGGGATCTGCTGGCTGTCTGCGGGGCTCGGGAAAGCCGTGTGCTGGACGCCGCACGGCCAGAACAGTTCATCATCGCAGGGAGTGGCAGGGGGCTATTCATCTTGTGAGCAGCTGAGCCCTACTGGAAACCTATCGGCTCAGGTTTGTCTCTCCTCATCTAGAGCAATTCATTACTCAACTACAAATGCTGTCACAGATCCCAGCGGCTATGATGATCAGCTTTCTCGGTTCTCCTGACATAAATAAAAAGAAAAATGTTTTCAGTGCTGTATCTTCAAGATTAGAAAAAAGAAAGAAAGAAAAAGGAGAGAGACAGATAATGATGGAGTTGATTTTCTCTTCTGCATTATAAGAAATGGGCTTCAGTAGTTAAAGGAACTTTCTTTATGTTTATGTTGAAACCCACTAAGCCTATTACCATAGGACCTTGTTTTTGTTAGAGAAATACCCTAAATAGTATAGAAATATGGTATTCATTCTCTTACGATCATAAATCCCTCCCCCTCCCTCAATATTGGATCAGCCTCATCACTAAATGGGACGTATTTGCCGTTTAACAAAATGAAACTTGCCTTTGACCCCATGCTTCTCCCTTGGTCACGCCCTTGCTCTCTTCTCAGTATAATTCCTTGAAAGAGGAGCCTGTACACTCAGGCTTCCTGCTCTCCTTACCCAGTGTTGTTGTGTTTTTTTTTTTATCCTCACCCGAGGATATTTTTCCATTTTTTGTACAGATAGAGTGGGAGGGAGAGAGAGGAAGAGAGAGAGAGAGAGAAACATCGACATGAAAGGGACACATCGAGTGGCTGCCACCCACATGACCAACCAGGGCTGGGGACAAACTGCAACCGAAGTACGTGCCCTCAGCGGGAACCGAACCCGGGTCTCTCCGGACCGCAGGCCGACGCTCTAACTGCTGAGCCAAACTGGCCAGGGCCTTACTCAGTGTTTTTGACTTCTCAGCATCCACTGCACAGTCTGATCATGCCCCTTAAAGAGACATTTTCCCGACTCAACTTACTGTCCCGCCCCCTCCCTCCTCATTGCTTGCCCTGCTCCTGTCCGCTGGCCCTCAGGTGGATGTCTCCGACCACAGTCCTTGTGTTGGTTTTCTTTTGTAGCATAACAGACGACCACAGATTTAGCCATTTACAACAATATAAATCTGTTGTTCGAGTTTCCATGGGTCAGGAACCTGGGCGTAGGTGTCCTGGGTTCTCTGCTCAGAGTCTCCCCAGGCTGAAATCAAGGTGCCCCCACGGCCGTGATTTCATCTGAAGCTTAGGGTCGTCTTCACAGTGTCATGTTTTCGTTGAAGCAGAATTCATTCCTTGCAGTCGTAGAACAGAGGTGCCTTTTTCCTGCTGTCAGCCAGGGATAGCTCTCAGGTCCTAGAGCCACCTAAGTCTTAGCCATGTGACTGTGTCATAACATGGCAGGTTACTTCTTCAAAGCCTGCTAGGACTGGGTCTTATAAAATGTAACGTGATCAAGGGAGTGACTGTCTCGTCACCTGTCATATAGCATAACCCAGTCAAGAAAATGAATGTTTCGTCCCATCCCCAGATCCCATCTGCACCCGCGGGAAGGAGTTGATGATCCAGGCATGTACAGCAGGAGGCAGGGATCTTGGGAGCAGTCTTCGGTTTCTGCCTGTCTCAGCCCTTTTTCTTCATCTGTACCTAAGTCCCAGTGTCATGTCATCTAGTTCCACAGCTTGAAATACCGCTTATATATTCTGACTCACAGATTTGCAGACTCATATCCAACTGTGTATACATTATCTCCACTTGGACGCCTTTTGGGCATCTCTTACTTAAAGTCACCAGAACTGAACAATGAAGTCCTTTATGTCAGGATTATCTTTGGTTGGATATCATAGAAACTTGACTAGATTTCTTACACATAAGAAATTAATTATTCTCATATTCTCAAGAAAACTAAAGTCAGGCAGTCCAAATTGATGTAGCAGTTCCACAGTATTCAAGTTCCAAGCTCCTTCCTGCTTCACCACTTGACCTCAACATGACTTTCACCTCTGGTTACAATGTAGCTGCTGTCGCTCCAGGCATTGCTTTCCCATTCCTGGCAGGAGGAAGAACCTGTTTCTTTTTTGAGGAAAACAGGTGCTCTACACAGTAGACTTATACTACATTTCATTAATAACTCTGTCATATGGCTATCCTAATTACAGGAGAACTTGGGAAATGACGATTTTTTTGCTCTACATGTTGGCACTCTGAATGACATCGGGATGTTTTTTGTAAGGAGAAGGAGGTAGTGAATATTGCACCTCATAGTATCAGCCATGTCTCCTACTCACGTGGGATTAGATTTGGCTGCAAGTGACTCTAGAACCAAAGTAATGGTGACATTAACAGGCACACCTTTATTTTTCTTTCACATGATGTCTGGGGTTGGGGTGGCACTTTTATGACCATCAGGGACTCGGGCTCTGTGGCTTTACCGTTCCCAGCATGAGGCTTCCACCTCAGGGGTGAAGGTGACTGCTTCAGGTCTAGCCATTACCTGCAATTATCTGCAATTCAGGCATTAGGAAGGAGGAAAGGAAAGGGAGACTCCTTCCCTTTAAGACCACTTCCTGAGGGCTACACATACATGTCTGCCTTTGACCAGAATCCAGGCATATGGCCACACCTAGTGTCAAGGGAGACTGGGAAATTTGTTCTTTATCCTGGATGGTCATGTACTCAGCTGAAAATTAGGAGTGCTATGCTCTAGGAGAGAGTGTATGGGGGGAATAACTAGCGTTCTCTGCCACTTACCCAAAACATGGCATTCTGTCACCTTTCAGTACACAAAAGGCAGGTCACCCAAGTTATGGCTGCCAGGTGAGGTCATAAACCTTACAACAGCGGAGGTCTTAGAGTCATTCTATCACCTCTCCTTTCCACATACTCCTGCAGCCTTCTCCTTCTCCCCGCTCCACTGCCGGGACCCTAACACAGTTCGCCATCATGTGTCGCCTGGACCTCAGCAGGAGCTTCTGACGGGTCCCCATGCTTTGACAGCAGCCCCCTTATGGTCCATCTTGCTGGTAGAATCTCTCATGGTCTCTTAGAGTAAAAATTAGATCATTTCCTTGCTCAAATTATTCAGTTTGCTTCCCATTTAAAATGATATGCAAATTCCCACCTCGGCCTCCAAGGCCCAAGAGTGTCTGAAGCTGCCACCTCTCTGAACCCGGCTCTTCTCTGTGTTGGGAATGCCAGGCTGACCCCCCTTTGCACTGTCTGTAACATTCCTTCTCCGCTCCTTCCCTGGCTCCTGCCCAGAGTGAATCGGGTCGCAGCTCAGACATTCCCACTCACACAGGCCTTCCCCAGCTACCCCTTCTGTTACTCTCGGCCCTCACCCTGTTTTATTAACTTGTTAATTTTTTACTGTCTGTTTCCTAGTATGTAAGCCCCATGAAAGCAGGAGGGTCTCTGGCACCAGAATAACACAGGGAGGGTTGAGTGCCTCCTGTTCCATGACCTTCTTCAGGGAATCTTTGCTTTCCCTAAAAATTATTTGTTTATTTATTTTTAAATATTCTCAGCCTTGAGATAGGCAAAAGAGTTTTGTTTTGTTTTAATATGTTTTTTATTGATTTTTTTAGAGAGAGTAATAGAAACATCGATGTGAGAGAGAAGTATCCATCAGCTGCCTCCTGCACACCCCCCACTGGGGATCGAACCCGAAACTCCGGCATGTGCCCTGACCGGGAACCAAACCAGGACCTCTCAGTCTACGGGACGAGGCTCAATCCACTGAGCCACACCAGCTGGGCTTGTAATTGTTTTCTTAATAGATAAAAGAATAATGTACTTTATTTAACAAATCCTAAAATGTATCCATCTTCTCCATACTCTCTGCTGCGTGGATTCAGTAGTCCTCTAGGAGGCTTCCCTCTCCAAGTTCTCTGACTTTTTGCCCCAACACAGACTGGTGGTTCTCTAGGCCGCTGTGCTCAGCTGTCCTTGGAGTTCCCTTCCCCACATTGATGGGAGAAAACTCAAAGGCCAGATCCTATATCTCCTCTTTCTTGCCTTAATCCTCAGTTTTCTAGAATTACATGATCAACTTTGAGTAAAAGAAGGCATGGAACGTAAACTTTTTGAGTCCTTGAATGTCTGAAAATGTATTTGTTCTCTCACACTTGATTGATGGTGTGGCTGGTTCTAGAAATCCATCTTCAGGTGAGGTCTTTGAAGCATTGATCTTCTAGCACTCACTGCTGCTGATGGAAGTCAGTTGCCACTGAAGTTCTGCTTCCTTTTCTTGCCACCTACTTTTTTTCTGTTTTCTCTCTGTCCTTCGTTCTGAAATCTCAACAGATAAATGTCAGTAGAGTGTGGGTCTGTTTTTATATACAGTGCTTGCACTCAATGGGTTCTTAATCGGAAGGCATACATTAAGTCATATAGAACTTTTTTTATTCTTTTAGAATTTTTTCTTATTCTTAATGGGAGGCTTATTAATTATGTTAAATCTCCTGGATTAATTCTATATGTGTTTTATCCTTTCACCTACCTTTTCTCTCATTTTGTTTATTCTATACTTCGAGAGACTTCTAGCACCTTATATTTTATCTCTTTTAAATTTTTTATTTCTCTGTTATGGTTTTTAATTCCCAATGTTTCTTATTCTCTGATTGTTTCTTTTTCATAGCATCCTGTTCTTGTTTCATAGAAACAATATCTTCTCAAATATACCTGAAGATACTGATATAACTTTTTAAAAATAATCCTCACCCAAAAATTTGATCGGTTGCCTTCTGTACATGCCCCAACCCGGGAATCCAATCCATAACCCAGGTATGTGCCCTGACAGGGAATTGAACTGGTAACCTTTTAGTGCACAGGGTGATGCTCAACCAGCTGAGCCACTCTGGCTGGGTGATACTGATAGAATTTTTAAAGATCCCGTCTGCCAGTTGATTTGTATGTTTCCTTTGGGATTAGCTGACCTGTTTGTTTTTCTCGTCTTTTCTCTTTCATAGTGCTGCTTTCCTATGACAGTGATCTGTGAAGAACCATCCAATGTGATTAATTATTCTGGTTACTTTTCATTGGCTTCTCTGCTTTGGGTACATAAGTCTGGTCCTTCTGTAAGGTGTGTCTACTAAAGGGCTTCATTATAGGGAATGAGGGGAGAGAGTCAGCTATTAGGCTGGGGTCCCCATGAAAACCAGTGTGACTAGAATGGCAAAACCCTTGTTCAATCCAAATACTTCATTCATTTTCTTCAGGGATATTGACCCTTTTTTAATGGTGTGGAGTATGAGTGTCAGGGATAAAACCAGGCTGCTAGTCACTCCGCTGAGGTGGGTAGAGTGTCCTTTGGCACAGGCTATGACATATTCTAATCCTTCTTCTTATGCCAGCCTCAAGCACAGAGCCTCTTAGGGCTGCTGAGAAGATTGGGGTCCACACCCATTGTCATCCCCTTCCTGAGCTGGTCTGGGTGGGGCCTCCTCTGCTGTTTTCTTCCTTGGCATACTCCTGCTTTCTGTCTTTTAAAAAGCTGTTCATCTCTCGCTCGGTGATTATCCCTTTCGCCTGCCCTGTTCTGTTTATTGTTCTGTGCCCTATTCCCTTCGACTTTCTTCTTCTTCTTTTTTCAATGTCTACCAGGATTAAATTCAGGTACATAAAACAAAACGTCCAAATACCAGTAACCTTAAAGAGAAGGTGGGAGGGGTTCGTTCTTTCCTCTTAAAAAACCAGCCCGGAGGTGGGCAGGCCGGGCTGTGTGGCCGCTCCAGGAGGCTGTCGGCGCACCGACTCCTCCTTTCTTCCTGCTCAGTCATCTGGAACACCTGGCTCCCATCCTCAGACTTGCCTCATGGTGGCAGCTGGTTGTGGCAGCTCCAGCCATCATGGTCACATTTTATTAGGCAGGAAGCAGGTGAAAGGGGGGTAGGAGAGAAAGTGCAAGTCAGCTGACTTTGCTCCAATTTAAAAGTGTTTTTATAGAAAGCCCTTCTCCATAACTTCTGACGACCTTTGGCTTCCACTCTCTGCAAGGAAGTTTGGAAAATTTAGCTTCTCAGCTAACTTCAGCAGAATACATTTTTATTCTCAATAATATAGTTCGGTTGGTGAGGGAGATAAGAAGAATAGATTTGGGGTGTCAGCTGGCGCGTTCACACTATCGTTTTAATGGCACTTCAGGTGTGGAGGGAGGAGGCAAACACAGGCTCAGCCTAGTGTCCTGCACTAGAGGGACTGCTCTTCAAAGTGTACAAGACCCCTTCTTTGTCATGGTGTGCAACACACTGCAGCCTGGAATGGTTAATGGTGAATATATGCTAATGTACGGGAAGAATTTTGTATTACAGTATTAGCTGCTGGGGTTTCACTGTGCATTTTCTTAGAGATGATTATGCAGTTTCTTTGCATATGTAGTAAAGGAGCAATTCCAATAGGTTTTCCAAGTTTTTAATTAGAATATTAAAATTCATTCCATTTTGGAGGCAGTGTTTTAGTTTCCTAGTGTTGCTGTAACGTGTTAACACAAATTTAGTGGCTTAAAACAACACAGATTTGTTACGGTATACTTCTCGAAGTGAGAAGTCCAAAATGAGTTTCACGGAGCTAAAATCAAGGTTCCGTAGGCTACAAGAGAGAACCCATTCCTTTGCCATTTCCAGCTTCTAGAGGTTGCCTGGGCTCATGACCCTTCTTCCATCGTCAAAGCAAGTCGCTTCGAGTCTGTCTCTGACTGTGACCCTCCTGCCTCCCCCTTCTGAGGATTCTTGTGATTACTTTGAGCCCACCTGGATAATCTAGGATGATCTCTCATTATCTCTCATTGTGAGATCCCTAATTTAATCAAATATGCAAAGCACCTTGGCACGGAAGGTAATAGTCACAGGTTTAGGATGTGGATGTAGTAGGATACACCTAACACAGGTATTTCTAACTCAGCTTCCAATAGAATTGTTTTTTCATTTGTATGGTCTCCTAAAACTGCTGCCCTCAAAGGGTTAGCTACAAACCATCATTCAGTTTTCATGAACAGAATTGGGACCTAATTCTTAGGAATGTTGGAAGGATCAGTCTCTCTGTTCTTTAGTTCATTCTATTATAAAACTTTCAAGGAACTCGCCAAATGACGTGGTCTGGTTCATATGGCATTTATGGTATGATGATTGTAAACAATGGCATTTTGTTTTGCTTTTTTATGTGAAAAATATGTAGAAAGACTTCATTAGAAAAGTACTTCATGCAACCAAAATTTCATTGTATTGATTTTGGAAATTAAAGCATTTTTACTTCTTTTATAATTCATGTACTGCAATTTAAATATTTTAGAAAAAAATAATTCCAGTTTGAAATACAAATGATGCACATACATAGTGACAACTACCAAAAGCATAAAAATTTTATCCTGAAATCTGAACATTTAGGACAACAAAGGAAATAATTAATTTTTTGACAAAATTTCAGTGTTATAATTTCCTCTATCTTGTTATTCGAGATAACAGTTGTTTTATTGGCTTCCCTGCCAATAATGTCTTTATGATTAAGAGGTTTTTTTTCTTATTCTTTTTTTGTTTCTGTCTTTATAGCTGAAGAAATGTATCAAAACTCCAGAAATCCCTTCTAAACACGTAAGGAACTGGGTTCCGAAAGTGCTAGAACAGCGACGACAAGGTTTGGAAACATACCTACAGGTGAGATGTGTTTAGATCCTCAATGAATACGTATAGTTTAAATAATCATTTATCTCAATATGTTTCCTCAGAACTTTTGGGTGAGATGCAAAATATATGAAGCAACCAGACATACTAGATTAAAATAAAGTTTAAAATTATAGGTATATTGTTGGTTGCTTATTTTAGCATTAAGTAGGTTCTATTTAAAACTGGTTATGTGGTTTGGGGAAATGAAAATTTTGTGTAAAGGTAAAAATTGATGTTGAAAGGGTCTTTTTTTCTTAATCCTCACCCTAGGATGTTTTTACATTTATCTTCAGACAGAGGGGGAGGGAGAGAGAGAGAGGAACATCAGTGTGAGAGAGAGACATCGATTGGTTGCCAGCTGCATGACCCCAGCTGGGGCCAGATAAACCTCAACCGAGATATGTGCCCTTGACCGGAATCAAACCCGGGACTCTGGTCCGAAGGCCGATGCTCTAACCACTGAGCCAAACCGGCCAGGGTGGCCAGTCTGTCTTTTTTATTCAAGTCTGCAACTTACTTTGTTTTTGTTTTTTGTTTTCCCCTTCAATATATATTGCTTTCTCGTAGCATTTCCTGCCTTTGGGTTTTGGGTGTTGGGGAGATGGTAAGAGAAACTGATTTTCTCAGCGGGCCTGCCTAGTGCACCCGTGGAATCAAACCGAGAATGAATGCGTAAAAATGGCCTCTAATGAAGCGCCAGCTTCTTTGGAAATTAGAATTTATGTTTCCAAAAGAAACAGTAGGAGGCCCTTCTCTGCAGCTGAGAGTTGCAGACAGAGCCACCTAAAGGAGATAGACCAAAGTACTCTTTCTGCAAAGTGACAGAGCAGAAGGAAAGTGTCAGCTTCTCCAAGATTTAAAACAAAAAAGGCTGGAGGGCTCAGGTGACTATTCGGTGTAGTCATCATTATCCAAAGGACACGGCGCAGGGCGAGTGCCCCGATGAGGCTGGGGCTGAGGCTGGGGCTGAGGCTGGGGCGGGTGCACCGCTGGAGGCCTTGTGTTCCCGGTCACCTGACTCCACCCAGGGGCTGCCGCTGAGAATGACTGAGGTGTGGGAGGAGGGGTTGGGGAGTCTTGGCTCTCAAAAAAAAAGTTGGACTTCACCCAAGAGTTACGAATTTACCAGGATAATCTATCCATCTCTGGACATGTGACGTCAAAGAATCGGCAGCCCAGGCCGTGTCCTTCCTTCGGTATCTTCCTGCCCGCTTAGCACTGAGCCTCGGCGGAGTCTGTCGGAGGCGGCTGTGGGCAGTGGTGAGCCCGAATGCTACCTCCTCTGCAGACCTTTCCTCAGTGGTTTTGCCCGAATAGCTGGTAATTAGAAGCTGCCACCAAAGGCTTGGTGATAAATTCAGAGGACTCTCCCTGTGGAAAGATGCTGAGAGTCCTTTCCGGGCCTCCTGTAGTTTTGCTGGTCTCTACGCAGCTCCAACAGGATAGCAGACAACCGGCAGCCCGAGAGCATCTGAGGGGGCCTCTCCTGACTGGTTTTGCTCTTTTGCTTTTGAACACGGTGGTGCGTCCTTCACTGCCTCCCCTTGGGATGGTGATTAAAGGAAATGGGACCACAGATGGCAGGGAAGTGTGTGGCCGTGTGCTTTGAGAGTCTGTATATGGAACTAGGAGACTTCCAGAGCTCCGGGCAACATGGGGAGCAAAACCAAAACAAAAAGCTGAAAAGCGAGATGTTAGACATTGTAGGCAAAGGGTAAAATGCATGTTCTCTATAATTAAATGGTGTAGGTAAACAATGCATTCTTATTTGTAAGGCAGATTTTCCACAGATATTGTATATCTTAAAGCCTTAGTTCTGAAGAAAGCTTGACTTTTCCCCCCTCCCATTGCATTTGACACATGACTTCCATTACGACTCAGTGTAAACATTTTAAGTTGTGTGTACGGGGACTATAAACATGCGGACAGAATCATCTGGCACAGAGCAGAGTGACACTCGAATTGAGCTTAGAAGTTTCCAGTGTCAGAAATAGGGCTTGAAAGATGTGGTCGAAGGACCGGGAGGGCTTATTTCCTATTGTGCATTTAATATTCAATTTGTTGTCAATCAAGTCCCCAGGAGGTCAAGGGTGCCGTCCCTCCCTTTGGCACCGGATTCCGTTTGCAGGCAGTGGGCGCTCCATGGCAGCTGCACGGATGAGTGGGAGTAGCCCGAGTGAAATAAAAACCCCTGCTTAGGCATCCTTTCTTGATAGCTTTTGGTGTTTAAGTCTCTTTAAAATAAAATAAAAGAGTATTTACAACTAGAAAAAAGAGAGAAGACAACTTTATTGCTGTTCCTTCTCCTCGCCTGTGTAACTCCAGTTAGAGTCCCACTCACCCTGAGAACTTACACCTGAGTCTAAACTCCACGGGTTAGGTGTCACCAGGACTTCTCGGCAGGCGTCCTGTCGCTGACCCATCTGGGCATGAGCTGGCTAGGATGGCCCTGTTCTGGTCCATAAATCTAAGGACGCATTAGTACTCCAAAGCCATACCATTTCCATCTCACAGGGAACATAGACATTTTCTAGTCCAGCTTGCCTTCTGCCTTTTGGTTACGTTCATGATCATCTTTCCGGCCTCAGTTTCACACCCATAAAATGGGCAGATTAGCTTCTGAGAGGGACAGAGAAAACAGTTCTCGGAGCACATGGTCCATGGGGGAGCGCAACCCACACATTTCCCAAGGCGGCCCACGCTGCTCTTTGATTTAGAGACGGAGAAGCTAAGGTCCAGTGCCTCCCTTCCTGGAATATATTAGTTGAGATGGGACTGGAATTTTCGCTTAACTCCTAGTATAGGCTTTTATTCGTTATGCAGCGTAGATTTTCCAGGTCCAGGGACGTTTTTCAGCCTTGACATGTAATTTTACTTAGGCATAGAATAATAATAATGATAAAGGAAAAGACCTTATATCATCAACTATCACAGTCTGATTGACTAACGTATGCCTGGCTCCCTAGGTAGATCAAGAGATTGGTGATTCTTTCCACCTATAATTTGAATATTTAGAATCCTATGTGAACTATGAGTATGTGTCTGTTTTCTGTAAGTCATCTGCATAGAAGCAAAAATCTTAAGAATAAATTAATTGGGGTTTCCCAAACTGATTTGACCATCAAACATGTTTTATATAATAGTTTTATCTCCTCATTGGAAATGACTTCCCATCTTTCCCAAGATCCCACTGAAATAAAAGAATAAAAACTTAAGAAGGAATACATTCCAACAGTTAAGTAGTGGATGGACAGAGGAAAGAGAGGCTCATCAAAGGAAAAACATTTTTAACAACTTTTGGGAAGATGGAATGTTCTAGAAGTGTGTGAATGGCTGCAACAGAGAGCAAAAAGGCAGCAGTCCAAGCTCAGCCATGGGAGCATGAGGCTTCTCTTATACGACCCTTTTCCTAAAGAAAACAGGCTTTTATCGGGGCTCCGTCTACATCTGTCAGCATTTCCTGGTTGCCGGCTTTTTCTGCTCCAAGTTGAGATGCATGAGGCAGAAGGAAAACCCAGGAAAGCTAAAACTCACCACTGTGCCATCCCTCGGTCTTCTTTCTTCCCTCAGCCTTTTATAACCTTAGTTTTCTTCATAGATAAGGTCCAAGGGTTCTGGTTGTATTTAACAGGAGGAATAAGAAAAAGTCATCTAGCCCTGGCCGGTTTGGCTCAGCAGTTAGAGTGTCAGCCTGCAGTCCAGAGAGACCCGGGTTCGGTTCCCGCTAGGGCCATGTGCCTCGGTTGCAGTTTGTCCCCGGCCCTGGTTGGTCGTGTGGGTGGCAGCCACTCGATGTGTCCCTTTCACTTCGATGTTCCTCTCTCTCTCTCTTCCTCTCTCTCCTCCTACTCTATCTGAACAAAAAATGGAAAAATGTTCTCGGGTGAGGATAAAAAAAAAAGAAAAAGAAAAAGTCATCTAGGCTATCTTGTTGGACGTAGAAGTTCGTCTGTTGACTCTTACATTTTAATATTATGCTTTGTTTCTAAGAGTTGTATTTGATTTTTTTTCTTATCTGCCTGCATGTTTTTTGGTCATATTTTCAAACTTCTGTTTTGTCTCTTAATTCTCAGTTTCCCAGAAAAAAAATTATAATCACCATTAACCATCTGAATTCAGTGGACCATTTTTACTTTCTTGTAATTTTAAGATTTTTTTTAATCAGTAATTTACAGAAATTCAAACAAAGGAAGTGAAAGACAATTTTATGAGAATGTTTATTAGATTTCAACATAGCAAACTCAAAATCTTAGTATATGTTTTCCTGACTTTTTAGATGGGCAACTTCCTTTAAACAGTGTACCTAACTGATCATCATCAGCTGTGCGTGAACCTGAAACAGAAACCGTCTTATAAGTACTGATTCCAGATATTAAATACATTTCTAACAGGTTGTGGCTTATCATTGCCGTTGGTTCTTTTTATTGGACATGCACTGATAAAATCTAATAGTTTGGGAAGCCTCATGGTTAATAGTTTTGTTGAAGGAACAGTGGCTAATATCTTTGCTGCATAATTGTAAAATGTTTTCATTTTTTTAAAATTTACAGACACCAAATAGAATGACTAAATCAATGAATTTTAAAAATTTATACATTATCACCCTGGCTGGTTTTGCTCAGTGGTTAGACCATCGGCCTGCGGACCAGAGATTCCTGGGTTCGGAATCTAAGGACATGTACCTCAGTTGCAGTTTGTCCCCAGCCCCAGTTGGGGTCGTGTGGGTGGCAGTCAGTCGATGTATCTCTCTCACGTTGATGTTTCACTCTCTCTCTCCCCCCCTCCCCCTCCCACACTATCTGAAGATAAATGCAAAAATATCCTTGGGTGAGGATAAAAATAAATAAAATAAAATTTATACATTATTAATTTATATGTTTCCTTCCAGTCACCTTTCTATTTGCTTTTGTCAAGCAAAGTAAAGCATTTGTCAAATAAATCTTGGTGCACAGACATCATAAAAAGTGAAAGAACACTGTTTCATGTTATTTTAGCAAAATAAAATGGTCCAACTGCTTGATGCAAAATAATTTATGATAAAATTCTTCCTATTCAATGAGCAGCTCCAAGAGAATAAATACCACATTTCTGTTTTCCCCTTTGATACCTGAGTTTGAGAAAATTCACATGCAATATCATGTGAATTCTCCTGATCTGAGATTTTATTTATGCAGATTTTATTTATTTGGGTACAAAATGAAAATTTCTGAATATTTAACTTAATGAAAACTTAAAAAACAAAAACCCAAAAAAACTTTAAAGATGATGTCTCCAGACTTCTTGGTAAGATGACGAGTACTTTGATGCAACATGATAAGGAGATTTGACTTTGGGTGGTAAACACACAATTCAATATACAGATGATGTATTATAGAATTGTATACTTGAAACATGTATAATTTTATTAACAAATGTCACCCCAAGAAATTGAATGAAAACAAATTTTTTTTAAAAGAAAACTAGCCCTGACCGGGTAGTTCAGTTTGTTGGAGCATTGTCCTGTACACCTAAAAATACCCAACTAAACAAACAAAAAAATATGGCAGGTTCTATTCCCAGTCGGGACGCATACCTAGGTTGTGGTTTCGATCCCGGGCTGGATGTGTGCGGGAGGCAGCTAATCGATGTTTCTCTCCCTCTCTTTCTCTCTTCCTCTCTCTAAACCTATCCTTGGGAGAGGATCAAAAAGAAAGAAAACTAAAGTGTGATCAAATGATTATTATTTATTCATTGTTTTTCAAGACAATTCCATAATTCTTCAATTTTCTTATTTTAGTATTTTCTTAGCATAGTTGGGAGTAATTGATGAGTAATGATAAAATGATATTTAGGATCATGCAGTAGTAAAATGTTACAAGATACAGAAAAAATAAGCTCATTAAAATTTCATAATGTATATTTAAAAATAATCCAGTGGATCTATATAGTAATCATGAGATAGCCCTGGCCGGTTTGGCTCAGCGGTTAGAGCGTCCGCTTGTGGTCCGGAGTAATCATGAGATAGAATGTGGTTCTGTTTTTAAAAGATACATAATTTTTCTCTTTGTTTTTGGAGAACTTTCTTTGTAAGAAAGAATAAAAGTCATAAAATATTAATTCTCATAAACAAAAATGCTCAATTTTTGTCCTTTGAAAGTATCTGTCATTTATCTCTGATTTTATAGGATCTTTTTATTTTTGGTGTTCGTCTGTTTTACTGTGGTACCTTATAAGTATCGTTGGTCTGCCTAGGTGTAGCTGTTTTAAATTTATATATTTGAGAAATTTTGTGTGTTTGTTTTCTCTGTATCTGAATGTTAGTGCCATTCAACATTTTTGGAAAATGCTCAAGTATCATATCTTTGAATGTTGTTGCCCTTCCCTCATGTTTCTGTTCTGTCCTTTTATTTTGAGGCTGATAATTGTAATAACTAATGTCTGCATAGGTGTAAGTTGACTATCTGTTTCTGCTGGATCTTGATCATGGTGTTTTCTTTCTTCATATATGTATGTTTCATTTATTTGTGGTTTTTTTTCTTTATTGATTTTAAAGAGAGAGGAAGGAAGAGGACGAGAGAGATGGAAACATCAATGAGACAGAACATCAATTGGCCGCCTCCTGCATGCCCTCCCCTGGGGATGGGGCCCACAACCTGGGCATGTGCCCTGACCAGGAATCGAACCAGTGACTTGCATGGGTCGATGCTCAACCACTGAGCTACACCAGCTGGGCTATTTGGGTTTTTTATTATGATTTTTGGCAGGGTAATTAATTTCATTGTACTTTTATCTTTGGAATTTTTTTTTTTTTTTTATGGCCAGGATTGAACTCAGTTTATGCAGAGAGAAGTTTTATTTGTCTTTGCCAATCACTTGAGAACACTATCAACTGGCACTTCTTAGGTTGAAGGGTTTGGGGGCCACCCAGAAGGCATTGCTGTAGGTTACTGTGAAGGTGTTTGTTTCTCATTCTCCCGGCCCCTCCATGGCTTTATTGGAGCTCACCTTTCAGGGCCCACAGCTTGCTCATGGCACAGAGCTTGCCTTGGTGCTTGCTATTGACCAGCATTGCTGTTTGTATTCAGTGTACAGCTGCTGCAGACCCCTTCCTTTCTTACCAGCTCGGCAATGCATTTTGTAAATTATATACACAAGGCATTTTCAGGGCCCTAAGATGCCTTTCCAGGAAAATCTGAGCCCTGGGAGTGCTCATGTGCTAACGCACTCCTCCCCCGTGTCCAGGTAGCACAGCGTCTGCACTGGACACGGCCCTGCGATGGCACACGGGCTTCCCGCATGCGCTCCTCACCATGGCCAGTCTGGGAAGACAGGCGCAGTTCTTTTACTGACCACGAGATTGTCCTTGACAATGGAACTCGTATCTTATTGCAGGGGTGGGAATGAGGTTATGCAGAACCCTCTGCTAGGGCCCACTTATGGCAGCAGGTGACTGGTCAGACATGGGGTGCTGCTCAGCTCAGGCCAGCTGGAGCATACACCTTGCTTTTTTTTTTTTTTATCCTCACCCGAGGACACTTTTTGTTCAGATAGAGTAGGAGGGAGAGAGAGGAAGAGAGAGAGAAACATAGATGTGAAAGGGACACATCGAGTGGCTGCCACCCACACAACCCAACCAGGGCCAGGGACAAACTGCAACCGAGGTACATGCCCTTAGTGGGAACTGACCCCGGGTCTCTCTGGACCGCAGGCTGATGCTCTGACCGCTGAGCCAAACCGGCCAGGGCTGGAGCATGCACCTTTCTAAAATACAGTCACTTGTGCCCTGGCCAGTTTCGCTCAGCGGTTAGAGTGTCGACCCACCAACCGAGAGGTCGTGGACTCGATTCCAAGTGAAGGCAACATACCTGGGTTGCAGGTTCGATCCCTGACCCAGTCGGGGTCGTGTGGGAGGCAGCCAATTGATGTGTGTCCCTCACATCGATGTTTTTCTTTCTGTCTCTCTCCTCCCTCCCTTCCATTCTATCTAAAAAAAAAAAAAAAAAAAAAAACAGTGGAAAAATATCCTTGTCCTGGCCGGTTTGGCTCAGAGGTTAGAGCGTCAGCCTGCCAATGGATGGGTCATGGGCTTGATTCCCGGTGAAGGGGTCAAGGGCACTTACTCAGTTGTAGTTTGTCCCTGGTCCGGGCCCGGGTCCTGTGGGAGGCAGCTGATTGATGTGTCTGTCTATCTCTCTCTCTATCTCTCTCTCTCTCTCTCTCTCTCTCTCTTTCTCTCTTCCCCCTGCCCACTCTCTGAAGATATGTGAAAAAATATCCTCGGGTGAGACTTAACCAAAAAATAAAATTAAATAACTAAATAAGATGCAGTCAGCTGTACTCATATATAGATGGTGTAAAGTGGACCTTCAACATGCCCATGAGACAGTCCCAAAAATGTTTGCATCATGACCATTTTAAACAAGTCTTTTGTTTTATTTTCTTACACAGCCTGTGTGTAGGCTTGATGTCACGGAGTTCACAGAATAAGAGTTTCTGTGTCTTGCCTTTGACCCATTTCAACCCTCCCCCCACCCCCGCCCCACCACAGCGCTTAACAAGACATTGTCTTCCTCCCCGAGGAGGCTGCCTTCCCGCTTTCACTGGGCCTGTGCTCCCGCCTGTGCCTTTGTCTCCCACTCGCTTCCTTAGTCTCCTAAAATTCTGCAGCAGCTCCGTCTTCCCCATTATGCAATGGAAATTGCTTGAAAAATGCTGGAATGGTGTTTTATATAGAAAATTTGGGGTTAAACAGTTGCCTCATTACCTGTTGCTACAGGAAAATTCTTAAGCAAGGTCCCATTTACCTCCAGAATCACATGGTCATTAAGTGTCAGGCAGGTGTGTCTGGTACCACCTGGTGTTTTCTCAGAACTGGTCTCTTTGACTTCATAGGCAGTTTCTGTCCTAGTTGGAATATGCCCTTAAACCATTTTTGTGAGAGACATTTTCTCACTTCCACACTAGAGTGTATTTGTGGACTTACTTTGTTTTTTCATATTTTTTTCTTTGTTGATTTTAGAGAGAGAGGAAGGGAGAGGGAGAGAGAGAGAGAAATATTGATGAAGAGAGCATCGACTGACCGCCTCCTGCATGCCCCCCACTGGGGATTTGGCCCACAACCTGGGCATGTGCCCTGACCAGGAATCGAACTGACGACCTCTTGGTTCATGGGTTGATGCTCAACCACTGAGCCGCACCAGCCGGACTGTAGACTTACTTTTAATGACTATAAAGCACTTATAAATTTGACATTGTACCTGACATTACCTAAAAGAACTATTTTATGGCCAAAAGCCATCTTTTTTAGATACATATTTTTATCTTTACTTTATTAACAAGTACTATCAGTTAATATTGTTTTAGGGGGCCTTTTCCCCCGGTCATATGCAGACTCCCAAAGTTTTTTGGTTTTTTAATCATTCCATGAGAATTGTAGGGTAGGCATAATTGAGCCGAGAATAACAGACTAAATGAAACTGAACTGAGATCCAAGTTTGTAATGTTTTCAAGGTTCACTTACTGGAGAAGGGGATCCCTCTTGCTTATCTCAGCAAAATTGCAAACCACTACTTACCGTACATGCTGGGGTTGTGAGCAGTCAGAACTACCAAGGTTCAGTCTAGAACAGGTTTCTATTTAAGGCCTTAAATTATACTTATTTCTAAGTTTTACTTCTTAAAGGAGTTTTATCATTATCATTCATATGATCATAGATTATATAAAGGTAAAAATTTTCTTACATAAAATATTATTATCCTTTCTTTTTCTCCACTTTCCATTTTCGTCGGACACACCTACTGTCCTTAGCCATCCAACTCTGACTAAGTAGTAATGGAAATTTTCTGTTAATCCACCCCTGAAAATACAGGCCTCGATAAAGCTGAGTAAACTCAGAATGTAGCAGAGAAGCCCCCTGTTTTCCCGACGGCCACCGTATCTCTTAGAGTCAGGTGCTTAGAATTTTGAGTTTAATTCACAGATTAAGAAGTGACATAATGAAAGGAGCTTCACTCCTTACAAAGGACGTCCTTTAAACTGCAACTGAAGTAAATAACAAGATGTAACGTTTTGGAGGAGAGGTGTATTGGTGAAAAAGGGATGTACAGTTTGGACTTCAAAAAGCCCTGCAGAAGCCTATAGGAGTAACAGTATCTGTGAAGGTCCTGCTTATAACATGAGACAGAACTGTTCTTTGTTCTCGTTAAAGATTGTGAACAGTGTGTTAAATAATATTAATGGCTGGGATTGTCAGTACTTAACAGTACTTTCCTTGTACAAGTGATTTTATTGATCGATACAGACTCAATGTAACGGGGACAGATTATTTTTACTGATTTTATCAAAAGCTTAACCAAGTTTGTTAGTGCACCACATATCTTTAAATAGATCTAGATGATGATATAGATTAAGAAAAGCAAACCACCATCCATCTCTTTTTGATCTGTTAATAACTTAGATCCATCATTGCTAGCCAGTGTTTCCAGATCCTGTTGTGCATACATGTTTCCCTGGTGCCCGGTTAGAAATCCCGTAACCTTGTCTTTGTGGTTGGTTTTCATGCAGAAAAACCCTAACCACTTATCCAGAATTTGGCAGACAGTCTGTCATTATAATTGGTGGAATAATTGGCAGAATATGAATTTTAAAAACCACTTTAGAAGTCTCTGTTTTCTGTTGTTAGTTATTGTAGGCAGGGACCTATAGGTGGTTAGGTTTTATAGTAGTTCTAGAAGGCTTCTCTATACTCAGTTTAAAATACTTTATGAAGGCAACAAATAATCACCTAGGACAATGTACAGTATTTCTTCTCATTGTATATTTTAAAGGTGTGCACTTTAATCACATAGAATTGTGCTGCTTAATTTCAAGTGCATTTTATTTTCCTCCGTGATTTGCGGGCTTCCCAAGGTGACCTCAAAATGGCGTGTACTTCATTGAAAATAATTCTTAGCGCAGAACAAGTTTTTTCAACTTCTGAAACCAGTCACATACATTATCTCTTTAAAGAAAACGGTACACTTTCAAGGAAATAAATTAAACCAGTATTTAAAAAGTTCAGACAATGCATGTTTGCTCACCCTGGGTGCCTGAGCCTGATGGAAGCCTGGCCATCGTAGCTGTGAGTAATGGACCTGCAGAGGTAACGTAGATCAGTGTCAGTGACATCACTGATGCCGATTTGAGAAGCTTTAGGGACCTCAAAAATGTTTATGATTTCATGGAGAGGAATCTGTGTGAAAGAAGCAAATGGAATAGAAATATGCATTCCAGTGTAGTATTCGTGGCCGCTAAGCTTTGATCAGACTTAAAATGTAAAACTTTGGGACTTTTAAACCTGTGAATCATCAGATGTTGACCACCTAGTTTGGCATCTGTATTGATTTTAAAAATACTCTCCATAGACTCTAGGAAAGGTTCGATGACCTGGACTAGAGCCCCGGTTGATCGAATGAATGGGTTAACTTCTCCTGTAAGAGCTGGCTGTGCTGGCGGGCTCCCGGCTGCGCGCTGTTTCTAGGAAGGGGACCATCACGTGTGGTGAGGACACGCACCGCACTCATTTCTGGAAAGCCAGCTCAGGGCTCCTAGCAACAGGATACCCCTTCACGTGTATGGATAGAACACATCCTGCTTTTTCTTCACAGTTAAACTTATCTTTAAAAGTAGATGTTTTTTTTGCCCAGTCAGGTGGCTCAGTTGGTTGGAGCATCATCCCATACACCAAAAGGTTGCGAGTTCCATCCCTGGCGGGGCACGTCAGGAGGCAACCGATCGATGTTTCACTCTCACATCGATGTCCCCCCCCTTAACATCAGTAAAAACATGTCCTCAGATGAGGTTAAAATAATTAAATAAACGTAGGTGGTTTATCTGATGAAAAACTTAGCACCTTGAGCTGGCACCATATATCCGTGAATATTAGTTTGTTTAAGGTGGCTATAGTGGGCTTGAGTCTGTCTTTGATACCGCAGTTTTCCATTTAGAGAAGATTTTAGGAAGCCCGACATAATTCTTTTATTTTTTTTTCCCTGATATTATTCTTGAGATACTTTTGATTTGTATTTTATCAGATCTGTAGGTGATGGACCCATGAGTTTTAAAAGAACTAGCTTTTGTAGTAAGGTTCACTTTTAGCTTGATGACTCTAGTTTAGTCAAAGGAAGATCACTACATATCTATTCTATAGTCCTTTCTTTTCTGATATAAGTAGTCTTTTTCTTCACAGACATCAAGATTTCTCTCTTTGTAGGTTAATATATATTTAGTATAATAGAATTTTTGTTATTCTGATTTGTACTTAGGCGCATACCCAACAGTTTTGAAAACTACAAAGAATAAAAATAATTTTCTGTAATTCTTCCACTTAGACCACTGCTTCTGGACGTGGGGCATTTTACCTCACAGGAGTAATGCATAGAGACATTTTTGGTTGTCACAGCTGAAGACGGGGATGACATTAGCATCTAGAGGGTAGAAGTCAGGGATGCTGCTAAATATCCTACAGTGCACAGGACAGCCCCCAGCGAATAGTCTCTTGGCCCAAATGTTCATCGTGGTGAGGTTGGGAGACTCTGACTTGGACATCTCAAAATTATGGTGTGCTTCCTTTGTCTTATTTACTATGCATATTTTAAATCATATCTTAAAAGACTTATGTCATCTCTAATGCTTTGTAAACTCTTCTTTTAATTTAATGACCTTACTAACATTTACTAGATAGTATTTCTCTAAGACAAGGATTTTTAATGTCTTAACTTTTTTATTATGACAATTTTCAATGTATAAAAAGTAGACAGAATCATATAATAAAATACCCATCTCTAAGCTTCAACAGTTACTGACTCTGGGATAGTCTTATCTGTGTTCCCATTCTTACCCCACCCTCCCACATTATTTTGAAAAGAAAAATCCCCAAACTCCCAGATATCACATTTTTATCTACAAATGTTTCAGTACGTATCTGTAATAGATAAAGATTCTTTTTAAAAACAATTTTAATAAGGCTCCACAATATTCTATGCTAAGGATGCATTATACTTTATTTAACAAAGAGCCTGCGGTTAAGTTTGGGGGTTGTTTCTAGTTTTCTCCCTAGAGTTTTGTTTCTGTTTTAATCTTTCTACAGCAGACTTTCCTTGTTCTACAGGTGAAGTAGCCAGCGTGCAGACTAAGCAAGGCGAGAATGAGCACCAGACCCTTAATTTCATTAAACACTGGGTAACTGGTAAAGATTAATGTACATATCTCTTGCTAATTCTTTCCAATTACTTAGTTCATATAAATTCCCAAGCCTGGTTAATTATGCTGAAGTCAGGTAGTCATTTTGAATGGTGTTCCGACAGCAAGGGAATTTTCCTGGTATAGCCTTGCCCTCTCACACAGACTCGCAGCGCATTAGGCCCTCAGCCCGCAGTCCATTCATTTTCTGCTCAGGCCTAATTGCTGCCGACTGGCTGCCACAGGTACCTGGACAGCCTGCGTTTAAGGAGGCAGGGACTTCTGAGAACAAATAAGGAAAGATTAATTGTTTGTTTTGTTCCCTCCCAAGAGAAATGTGGGTGCTTAATCAAGAAAAATAATTTCTTCTGTTGATTTGGCTTATTTGAAGAAAAGATAATTGTGTAAAGGTGGATGCAAAACGATGCCTTCTGAAAGAGGTATTGCCACTTACCTACACAAGAGACAAGGATGCAGGGAAATAAATGTGAGACACTGATGAAATGGATGGGGATGGCTCACATTTCTCATAGTAAGTAATCTGGCTGTTGGGCTTTTATTTGTACCCGTAGTGGTAGCTAGTATTGTCATTTGTTTTGTCTGGATCTTCGGAAATCTAATCAAGGAGACAATAGTGTGGGAAAAAAATCAACAACACTTTTCCAAATTGTTCTTAATTGCTGGAGTACAAAGTGAGCTAAATGCTGTGATGTTTCCAATTAAAGACCCTGTTTCGAGCAAGCAGTATTAAATCTATCTTTCCTTGTGATAAATAAGCGATCAAAGAGTGGAGCAGATGAATTGAGAGCATTTAGTTCTAGATTCCTTAAAATAGGTAAAGTGAACCACCCTTACTAATTTGGGCAATTTTTGGCTTGATAACTGTGTCACTTGTACCTTCTGGTCAATCAAAAAAGGAAATTGATTAAATATCACCCTATTGCTTATGATTTTTAGAACTAAAATCCATTTGCTTTTCCCAATTCTCAAGTTATAGGAGAAGGACATTTGATGTGTTCTAAGTCAAAGTTGACCTTTGAATTTGGAAAGGAGAAAGTGAATGAATTAAGAGAGACGTGTATTGTCCCTCTGACAGGAAGGGATACAGTTGTAAGTACCAGTGTGTCTGCACCAGGTAAGAGGGAGCAGAACTCTTCTGTAGAAGACCAGCTCTGAATATTTTAGGTTGTGCGGGCCATGTGGGCCCTGTCACAGTACTCAGCTCTGCCATTGTAGTGCGAAAGCTGCCACAGAAGAAATGTAAACAAAAAGGAGGTGTTCCAATAAAACTTTATTTGCAAAACTAGGCAGCAGACCAGATTTAGCCCTCAGGCTATAGTTGACCCTAGTCCTAGAGATTGGTGGCAGATTGGGGTGGACGGGCAACAGCAGAGGGCTGGAATGGAAGACTGTGGCCTGGCAGGTGTATGTGAGTTCAGAGTCCTGAATCTCCATTCACTGCTGTCTAAACTAGGGGAGTTAATCAACCTCTCTGACCACTCAGTTGCCTTTTCTGTAGAGGATAAGAAGGTACACCTCATTGAGTTGTTAATGAGGAGGACAGGAGCCGATACACATGATGCATTATCCAGTTCCTGAAATGGAGTAGGCATACATCATTCCGTCCTCAGATCTGGGCCATATTTGGCATGTACATTTTGTCCTCATTTTCCCAAATCCTAGAATATTCCTAGGACTCCAAGAAGCCACAGGACTAATGCTGATAGTCTTAATTATTTAGCCGTGGAAATCCAATTAGAAAATATTCTTTCAGGAATTGTCTCACCAATTTAGCTAAACCTGTGACTGATTTAAAATGCCACTGGGGGCCATACCAGACAGAACATTTCAAAACAGTGCAAGAGTGTGGTCACTAGGAAGTTCTGATGGAATCTTTTATCTATTCACTCACTTATTCATTAATTAATAAAATAAACATCTTTTAAGGACCTATTCTGGGCCAGATACTCTGCCAGACACCTTTTTTACACTTGTTATTTCAGTCCTCAGCTTCAGCCTCGCCCAGCAGCAGCATCGGGTATTTCCATCATCTGCCTAAATACGGACCATACTGTACAGTACGACAGGTGTAAGCCTATCTGTGAAGTACCTCCGATTTCCTCAGTAGACAAAATAGTAGCAACCAGCAGGCGAATCAGTTTTAACGTTTTCAGAGCTCACTGGTAACAGGAGAGGATTTAAAGAGTGATGGTGGGGGAATCTCGTTCCGGGGGGTGGCCCGGGGGCGGCCCTCTCCCGAGCAGGCCTCGAAGGTGGCCTGTGCACCTCGACCCCCGGTGCCAGAAGCCGTCGTGAAACTTTCCATCACATTTATTTTGAATGTGATGAGGAAGTGAGTTGAGTTTTGTTGATACTGCTGTTCAGCCTGGTACCAGCCCTTTCCTGAGTCCAAACGCCCGACAGCCTGGGGTCCACCGGGGCCCGCGCCCATGTGTGCACTGTAGCCTGTTGCCGTTTGCGGTGCCTTATTGGTGACACTATGGGCTTTATGAGCTGCTTTCAACTAAACTTCACAGAAGGCACCAGGGGCTTAACAGGAGTCCAGCAAAGGAACCACAGATGGAAGACAACACTGGGAAGTGCCAGCCCAGCGCACCAGGGACGGCAGGGAGGCCGTAGCGTGGTGCGGGCACTGCCGAGTCCTGCCGGTCTGGAATCCTCGCCTCCCCGCCCTTCCGATGAAGGAAGGCCTTGGGACGCCAAGTGGGACGCGAGCGGCTTCGGAAAGAACGCAGGCCTGGGACAGAGCATGTTGAAGATGGAGGTTTGAAAACGTTTCTATCATGAAGGGGTTTTGTTGCCAGAATTATTGTGTGCAACTTAAAATGCCCTCTACCTTCCTTAAAATTAAAAAACAGCCTCTTCTAGCCTGTGCAAAAAATTGTTTTATAAGAAGAGTGTCAGTGAGTCTTAGACCCAGATTTTTTTTAAAGAAACATTTTGCAGTTGTTCTGTAAGAAAAACCGTGTGACATGGAGAAAGAAGGGTATTTCTTGTCCACAACTCATTGACAAGCCTGTGTGCTATTGGAGAAAAAATTGGAAATATTAGCATTATGATTTAGTGAGTACAGCTGTTGGATCTACTTGCCTTTCTCAGATATTGTTTTAACCAAACGCAGCCATGAAAACCAAATATTTATGAAATAAACGAAATTTTAAGTTGCCCTTGAACATGATGAAAAACCATCACTGTGTGCCAACCTGAGAGGGTACGCAGTCACATTACTCTCATGTTAACATATCCTGATCTGTAATTTTTAGTAACAACAAAAACATTTTCTGTATCCTTGATAAATACAGTAAAATGAAATTTGTTTGAAATATGATTCCATCTTATATTTCCTTTTTGCATGGTTTATATGGCACATAATTAATACAGTAGTACCTTTCGTTGTGTATAGTTAAGTAATACGTATATATTAGGGCGAGCGCTCAGTCCTTTTCCCTGGGGAGATGTGTGACGGACGTGTGTGGAGGCACTGCTCTGAGATGCTGCTCCCTCTTCAGAACCCCATTCCGTTGACGTTGGTGTGTTTTAAGTACGTAAAATAGAAGACAGTATGTTTAGAACTTTTTTAAAATGATAATCTTTCTACAGTACTCATTTGTAATTTTTTTTTTTAGCGAGAGGGAGAGAGGGAGGGAGAGAGAGAGAGAAACATCAATGTGAGAGAGACGCATTGACTGGCTGCCACCCACACAACCCCAGTGGGGGCCGGGGACAAACTGCAACCGAGGTACGTGCCCTTAGTGGGAACCGAACCAGCGTCTCTCCGGACCGCAGGCCAACACTCTAACCACTGAGCTAAACTGGCCAGGTCCTCATTTGTAATTTATTAAATGAAGTCCTCTATTTCCAAAAATGTTTATTTTAAAAGGCCTTTTCTGCCCAGTCAGTGTGGCTCACTGGTTGTGCACTGACCCATGCACCAAGAGGTGGCTGGTTTGATTCCCAGTTAGGGCACATGCCCAGGTTGTGGGCCTGATCCCCAGGGGGGGCATGCAGGAGGCAGCCACTTGATATTCTCTCTCATTGATGTTTCTATCTCTCACTCTCTCTCTCTAAAATCAATAAAGAAAAAATATTTTAAAAATAAATAAGATAGCCCTGGCCAGCTTGGCTCAGCGGTTAGAGCGTCCGCCTGCGGTCTGGAGAGACCCGGGTTCGGTTCCCGCTAAGGGCATCTACCTCGGTTGCAGTTTGTCCCCGGCCCTGGTTGGTCGTGCGGGTGGCAGCCACTCGATGTGTCCCTTTCACGTCGATGTTTCCCTCTCTCTCTTCCTCTCTCTCCCTCCCACTCTATCTGTGCAAAAAATGGAAAAATGTCCTCAGGTGAGGATAAAAAGATAAATAAAAATAAATAAATAAATAAGATAAAAGGCCTTTCCCAGTTGGCGAACTCCCCCTTGTTTGCAGGCTGCACATACTGGGTTAGTCTCAGGCTAGATGAAGAGCCTCAGTCCAGGGTGAATTCCAGTTGTGACTGTGAAGTTCTAAAAGTCTGTGGCTTTTTTTTTAATTAATGATTTGAGACGGAGAGGAAAGGAGAGAGGGACACGCCGTGTGTTGTTCCACTTGTTTGTGCATTCATTGCTTGTTTCTTGGGGGATGGAACCCACAGCCCTGGCGTAGCGGGACAACACTCGAACCAACTGGGCTACCCGGCCAGGGCAGTCTGAGACTTTTGAAAGCATTCCCTGGCTTTGCCTTCTCCACTTCTGTTGGTTCCCAGTTACAGAATGGATATTGGTTTTTTAAAATAGTTTTGCTTTTTCCACAAAGGATGTTTGTTTCTTCTATGGGAGTTGTGGCTTTTATTCCATTTCTTGTGATCTCCAGTCCTCATAGTGATTGGCCTCTTGGCCCAGAGTGCCTTCAAGGAGCAGAGGCACAAGTAAGTTTTCTCTTCTCCACCCTCGTCCACGTGGACAGGAGGGTAGAGCAGTGACATCTGAGCAGAGGATATGACGTTGGGACTCTGATCATCTGACCCTGTTATTGCTTTAAACCATTCACAATAGGAGACTAACCCTCCATACCTCACGCCTTACTGAGACCTTCTTTATATACTACATATGTAGCTGAACCCCCACCATCATGCCCGGGATGCTCTTTGGGCTTATGTCCAGTATTACTGATCTCTGTCTCGTCATCCCCCTGTTGGAGACTTTTCCCACAAAGCCTCTCATACTATTTTGGAAAAATCTGGGCCATTCTGGGTCATTCTTGGGTTCCTTTATAAAACCGCTCTCTTCCCTGAAAATAGTCTCAAGGCTGTGCCCTGTAGCTATTTGACACTAGTCAAAGTGGTGCTTTTTGGTTGATCATCCCCACTGTCATTGTCATTGTTTGGTGCTTTGTTCCTTTTCTCTGAGGTCATCATGGTCATTTCCTCATTAGCTCTGGGCAGTCCAGATCACCCTGAGGTGGATATTCCTTCTCAGCTTCATCTCTGGTCAGACCCACCTACCCAAAATTATTTCATGGCTCCTTGTCAACTACCAAATTGTGGTATTCAGAACTCCAGCCTCATTTGAGACGTATTGCATGTGCCAGCCACACTAGCTCCCTGCCTGCCCCTTGTCTTGGCTCCGTGTTTATTATACCCTGTATCTGGTATATCCCCTTCTCCCATCTCTGTTGACTAAGCATCCTGCAAGGCTCATTTTTAGTACCATCTCTTAGGGCCTTTCTTGATTCCCTGTGCCCAGACAGGATATTTTCAAACCCTAATACACCTTAGTTGACCATTATCCCATTACATTTCACCCTCTGTTATAGCTCTCAGAGTACCGATCTTCTCCACACCAGGTTACAAGTCCTGTACTCCATCCCTCTGGGCTCCCCTCAGCACCCCCTAACTTTAGCTCAACCCACCCTGACTACTGCCCCAAGACTGTCAGATAATTGGGTCTTGATAATATTTGATATTATCTTAGCCCTTTCTTTTGTTATATTTCTTAAATTTTATTTGATAGTTTGGGACATAATCTTATTTTTATTTTATTTTTTTTATCCTCACCCGAGGACATTTTTCCATTTTTTGTTCAGGTAGAGTGGGGGGGGGAGAGAGAGGAACAGAGAGAGAGAGAGAAACATCGAGTGGCTGCCACCCGCACAACCGACCAGGGCCGGGGACAAACTGCAACCGAGGTACATGCCCTTAGGGGGAACCGAACCCGGGTCTCTCAGGACCGCAGGCCGACGCTCTAACCGCTGAGCCAAACCGGCCAGGGCTGGGACATAATCTTAGACTCAGATGTAAATAATGTCTCCATCGTGCAGTATTTCATTGTATCATATTCTCTGAGTTGGTAATAGTTTTTGTGTATTTTTTTGATATCTGCAACATTTAAAGTTTAGCTGCATAAAAAAATTTTAATATGTTTTTATTGATTTTTTTAGAGAGAGAGAAAGGGAGAGAGAGACAGAAACATAGATGTGAGCGAGAAACATTGATCGGCTGCCTCCTGCACACCCCCCACTGGGAATCAAGCCCGAAACCTGGGCATGTGTCCTGATGGGGAATCAAACTGGGACCTCTCAGTCCATGGGACGACGCTCAATCCACTGAACCACACTAGCTGGGCTGCATAAAATTTTTTTTTAAATCTATGCAGCAAAAAAGTTACCTCAAATTCAAATTATAATACAAATAGACTGAAAAAATATGCTCAATACATACGACAAAGATCTAATTCCCATGATATGCAAAGAGCTTTTACAAATCACTAGAAGGAAGACAATCCAATAGGAGAATTCTTTCATTAAAAAATAATTATAAATGATCAGTAAACAAGAGAAAAAGTTATTTCATTATTAGAGAATGGGCAATTAAAGTGAGATAATATATTTGCTTATAGATCTGCAAAGATTAAAACAAAACATTTTTTATGTTTCTCACCAATGTACTCATCATTGGTTAGGAATAAACGCTCCGAGATACCTTTAAGGGACTGCCGATTGTGGCAAACTTCTGGGAAAACGCTTTAGCAATTCATGCTCTGTGAGTTTATCCCACCATTATCTTTGCATAATTAGGCTATGCTGGATGTAAGACATTTATGTAATTGCAATATAATTATAAAAGCTGCCCAATAAGGGGGGAATTGGGTAAAAATATATTTGAATATTTACACAGTGGAAAGCTGTATGAAATACCCCATAGCAAGCAGTTCCAAAGAATTCTATAATTGGATTCACCTATAGGGAGAGATGTCTAAGACCTATGGACTGATTCAGAAAGAAGGGAAGTTGTCCAGAGACATTTTTGTAAGTCATGCTTTATGTTATGATCAGTAACATTCACAATTTAGAGCTCTGTGAAGACCAAAATACAGGAAAATTTGGTAATCAATCAAAGTTAGAGCAAGCAAGCAAATAGAAAATCTTTTTATGGTTGAAGTTTTTAAAAACCTGATTTAAGTATAAGAAATCTATATTACTCATTCTCAGAACCACAGCTTTCTATTGTCCTTCTTGGGAAGACAAATCGCATGAGTTTAGTAGATCCTGCTGTATGTCTACTAGCCCAACAGGAAATTCGTTGTAGAGCTGTAGGGATGACACTCACTCTTCCAGATGGATGCTGTTCACTTCGCACTGGCACACAAAAGGTTGCTAAGCATCCCCTGCCTGGGTCTGCCAGCCCTTTACGCCAGTAATCGCATTGTTCCGTGTCTTTATCAAGGACTCCCTTGCCCATAAGTTTTTGGGTGGGACAGGTGTCAAGGATGAGAAGCCACAGTGAAGTGCCCGTGACTAAGCAAAGATTACACTGCTCAGGTCATTCTACAAAACTTGTCAGTTTACTGCCCAAATAAATGCCTAGAGTGCGTAAAACACAGAGCATAGCGACCCCAGGAAGAAAAATCAATTGCAATTCATATTTCATATGTCTGTAATTGCTTGTGAAAGCATAGCAGTGGTTGGTTGGCATGGGAGCTCGTCCTGTCTGGTTTCCTCTCTTTTCTCATTGCGAACCGTCATGTCTTTCCCATGCCCTGCTTTGCGGTGAAGCCCGATTCGGGGCTCGCTTCCCTTGTCCACATTGCCATTCTTATCATGGGGGCCCTGTCCTGGATCTGCTCAGTGCATTGAACTGTAGACGGGCGTAGACCATGCACTAGAAATGGCTATTCTGCCTTGAGATTCTTGAAGGCTTGGGTGCTTTATTATTTGTTTATTTGTTGTGTTTTGAGATGACAGAGGGGGGTTGTGGAAAGAATCCTCTTTCATCAGAAGAGTTATTTTTATTAGAGTTTTAAACATCAAAATGAGGGGATATTTTGGTGTGTGGTAGTGATCTTAAATGCTTTTTAAAAAAATCAGGACAGGGAACCCATAATACCTGCTAACTTTGAAAATCACCCAATCTGTTTCTTCTATCAGCCTCTCCCTCCAATTCACCTCCACCCCCACCCCCACCCCCACCCCCACCCACGCTTTCTCACATGAAGCTCCTTTTGGACCCGTCGCCCTTCTGTGGACTGAGATGTCATAGGGCTGGAGAAAATGCTGCTTACTTTATGGATTACTGTTAAGTCAACAAAACTTTGGCAGCATTGATTAACTTGACAGTGAGTACAGCAGTACATTTATCACTTATGGCGGTGCTGTAGAAAATCTAATAAGAGGCAAACAATTCCCTTTAGAGCAGTAACAGGTTCACTGTGGCTAACGGTGCATGCACTGGAAATTTCTGCCTTTAAATTACACCCTTGCTGCTGGTTGGGTCATTGACTCAGAGCTACTGCACTGCTGTAGTCAGAGTGTTGTTATTCATTTCATCACAGTTATTTGATGGAAATAAATATTTACATTGCTATATATGTGTAGTGTGTTTTAAAATCTGGGTAGACGAGTTAGCTACAGTTCTAGAATGATTATTTTAAAATAAAAGCTAGAAGTAGAGAGATCTGTTGTATGAAGCTAGAAATATCTCAAGGAAATTACTTCCCACAATCAATGCTGTATAATTTAGTTTGTTTCATAATGGAGAACTTTGGGAAATTTTAGTCTCAATGAAATACTTTGTAAAGAAAAATATGACAAGTAGTCGATGTGAAATGAACACAAAAATGTGGTGATAGAAATTTGGTAGGATTTTTTATTGTTTTTTTCCCCCCCTTCATACTAAAGATATATCATTAAGACTTTTAATATTTACTTATTTCCTTTCCTTCTACATAGTAAACGGCATCATGCATTTCCCCCATATATCATTTAGATCTTTAACAGTGAGGACAAAATATGTTTACCAGGTGACACATATTATAAATAATGATCAGAGAGGCAAGTGTAAGTGTGATGAATTCAGTAGATCAGGGTAAAGAATAAAAAGGTTAGGTTTTCAACCTGTGCTATAATAGTTTTCTGGAAAACTAAACAGTATTTGATTAATAGGCAGCTCTTGTCATTTTTATAGTATACAGAACATCTGAAGCCATGCTGAAAAAGTAGCTGCTTCTCAGGGGCAAGTCTTGTTTCACAAGCAGTGCTTTTCTTTCTGGTTAAACTGCTTTTTAGACTTTCCAGAAAGATATCTGATTTATCTTAATATTTTATTCCCGTGCTATGCTAAAATTCACAGCTAGAGAGATCTAGTTAAAATGAAAAAAAAAAAAAAAATCCCAGGTTTTTTAGTGCTTTGTATTTTGATAGGAAATTTTATCCAGTAGCATCTGTGAGATGATACAGTTTTCTTTGTTGGGAGAGAAGCATTCTGCCGGCATCATTTGTCAGGAGGTTTAATGTAATAAGGCAGCTTGTGACGTGACTGAAAGAAACACTCTGTGCAAGAAATTCCCGCAGCAGTTTGTTTGCAGGAGAAAAACCGAGTTCACCTGGAACATGAATACACTGGAAACCGAGCCTGAATAAGAGAACTTAGAAAGAGCCAGAGGGTTGCTGTCCAAAGGTTCATGCCAATGATCTCATTCAATATTTGTCTTTGAGCTTCTACAAGGCACATAAACCAAAATTACTCTTTCTTGAGCGTTGAGAAGCACTGGCTTGAATCAGTAACACTCAGGCCTGTTGATGTTCGTATTTTGACTTAATTCAATGAGAATGTGTTCTCCTGTTTAAGCTGTAGGGTGAACATAATGTACTCCCTTCTAAAAGGGAGTCTTTTCTGAAAAAAGAGCCACGTCCACCGCTGCGGATTCCCCGGTCAGAATCACAGCATTCCCTCCACTTGCCCTAGTGAACAGAGGCAGGGTATTGATTAACTATCACGCTGGCATCAGAACTACTCTTAGGATTCAATTTTTTTGTTGTTTTGCATATTTTATTGATCAAAGTGGTAAATGAGCATCAAGCGTGCAAGAAGACGATGAATTGTTTACTTGCATAAAATAACCTTTCAATAAGGGAAGATGCATGGCTTACACTTTGGTTCTGTTCTGCGGCCCGAAGCAGATGGCATTCAGCTGCTATTGATTTGCTTCCATAGTTAAGGAGCAGCCTGCAACCCTGCGTGCCCACTGCATTGTGAAAAGGGGTGTAGATTTGGGGACCAGGATGGAAGCCAAGAAGGACTGACTAACCCTCCCTAAAATCCTAAGGGGGGGGAGAAGGGAGGGGATCTTATTTGGAAACCATGACTGGCAACCTGAATTAATGTAATCATCAGATATGTGCTGGTGCTTTTGAAGAACATTCGTGGTCATCACTTATGCAGATGTCTCCAGTGAATAACAAATAGAGTAATAATCACAGAATACTAATTTAAGCATGTTCTATTTGGGGGAAGAAAAAACCTAGATAAAAATCTTCCCTCCTGCCTTTGGGGTAAAATTGGGTAATCTTCGGATATCGTGTCATGTCACTGCGGAAGCGTCTGCCTTGAACGTAAATGAGTCAGTAGGCTGTGCTGACAGCCCCCTCCTTGTTTACCAGTTGCACCTTGTCCATGTGTACAGCAGTTCACCCATAGCCTCTGTCAGCGATCACATTTGGTTTTGAAAAGTCTTTCCATAATAGGTAGTTACAGATGTTAAATTTATAAATATTTTCCTTGAAGCTGTGTCCAACAATGACTTTACATCTCAAAAACTAAAAGATAGGCCGACCTACCGATGGTGGCTTTCTTCCCTTCCAGGCTCATGAACTACCGAAACCCACTTGTCCAAAACAGTGTGAACAAGTAGTAAATGTATTCACATAATAAAACATGTATTTGTCATTCGGTAATACACATATTCGTCAAGCCTTGCTAAATAACTCAATATTTTCACAATTTGTAATTTTAAATATAAGGAAAATACTCAACAAAAATTTATAATGAAGCTGCTTGCCCATAATAACAGAACTCACTAGATTCTGTCTCATAAACTGTCATTACAAATGATTGTTCTAAGAGCATCCCATAGATGTTATTCTTTATAATGGAAACATTTCATCATTGGCTGTTGTCCTTATTTGTTGGGGGGAAGGGCAAGTTCACTTCTCGATCTCGGTTGAGTCCTGAGTGAACGTCAGCTCTGCCTCCTCCCTTTCTGTCCCCCTGCCCTGGCAATAAAGGTTTTGGGAGGTGAGTGTGAATTTAATTGATTTCTTTCTGTAACATAAAGCAGTGGCCCTTCACATATTTTTCTCTTCTCTTTTTTCTAGTACCAGGAAACCCACCTAATTTCTCAAACCTATCACACAAGAGACAGGAGAGCAGCAGGGTTTTAAGGTGAACTGCTGGTGTGTCGCGTCAGGGCTGGGTCTTCGTTGGCCATCGCCATGTCTTACCCTGTGTCCCTCCCACTACCTAGTGTGATGAGAATATCTACTCAGTGCTATTCTTATGAAATACGAGCTCTCATTTCCAAGGTAGGGAGAGAGGACTAGTTGGCATCAGGTCTGTCAAACTCAAAAGAATAGAAAGGAAAAAAAAGAAGCCTTTCTCTTCCCTGCTCTCTGTGGGTGGGTGAGCAGAACAGGTCGGCAAAGTAGAGTCATGGCAGGGGCAGGCCCGGTGATATTGGCAATGCTCGTGGCTTGTTTCAAACAAGAGCTGTGTCCATGAGGACAAGCGGTCATCAGCGAACTGATGCTGTAGGAGAGAGCTTAGAACGCTTCGAAATCAAAACCAAGCTACCAACACGCCATTTGCATGCCAGTGTGTTGATTGTGAAAAAAATAAAATAAGAGCTGATTATTAAGATTAGGATTGATTGGCTCATTTAGATAGAGGTTATTATTGAAATCTACTTCAAATTTCTCATTTTTGACTTTTCCTAATTCAGGTAAAACATGTAATTTGGGCCCATTTAGTGTGTTTTTAGTAGATAAGTACCATATATACATGATGCACAGTTATGTGTACACAAGTGGCATGTTTAATTATTTTATTATGAAAAATAAAATTTCCCCCCATTCTCATGGCAATATCTGACACTAAGTATCAGCCATATTTAACAATCTTTTTATTGATCCAGGAAAAAATTGGTCAGCATCTTATAGTATGTATGTAGCCAAATCAGCTGACAATTAGACTCCTGAATGTGAGCTACAGGAGACTGAAAAAACAGAAAAGATACACAATGTTAATAGCTTTACTGAGGTGTAATCTACACACCAGAAAACACCCAGATTATAAGTGTGCAATTCAATAATTTTTAGTAAATTTATAGAGTCGTTTGACCATCAGCACAGCCCAGTTTTAGAACAATTTTTATCACTCCCCCAAAATTCCCTCATGCTCTCAGAATCTACTTTTTTGCCTGCACAGTCTGAGCCATTTTTATTATACATTTGAAAAGTAAAATACATGTTAACAATTGGTGGTGCCCACTTTCCTTATCCACTATTCTTCCAATCTCTTGCACTCCCAGGCAGTCACGAGAATGAGACAGAAGGTAGGAAGTGGGGGAAAGAATGGCAGAAAGAAAGTAATTTAACTCATTCTGTTTGTGCTTGAGTTACACATTCATTTTCCAGGGAAGAGAGGCTGGTAGATTATAGGTCCCGGCTGCCCAGTGGTAGTGAGTTCTGAGGGAAAGGGAAGGGAAATGTACATTCGTCGACGGTGGAATGGACCTGAAGGAGCTGCTGGGTCCTCCTGCACCGCACCTGCTCACCGGGTGGAGGACGCAGCCCCCTGTGTGCTGAGCAGCAGTTTAGCACATATTTGATTATATTCCATTTAGCATGTAAAATGTAGTATTTTGCAGCAAATTAAACTAAGTTATTATGTGTTACAAAAATTTAGAATTACAGGCAACTTAATTATGGGTCAAAAGAAGACCTATGAGTCATCTGAAATGGTGATAACAAAGCATTTCTCATGGAATGAAATTTTATAGTTATTAGAATATATGACATCCTGTCAACAAATGGGAAAGAGATGCCAATGTTTAGTAGATGTTTATTGAGCATCTACCATGGGAGCTGCCTGGCACAGGGCAAATTATTGACACATAATTCATACCTTTGAGGAATTTGGTTTCGCCACTCAGATATCTAAACAACGACAATGTTAATATGTGTGTGTGAAAGAAATGTGTACAGTAGTGCACAAATACTAAAGGCAGATCAATCCGGTTTGTTATTTGGGTGGTTTCAAGAAATTACTTGGCTTTCAGCAAAGCATTTTGGTTTAAAAAAAAAAAAAAAAAGCTGGCATCAGATTTAAACGTAAAAATAACAAAGGTTAAGTTCATCCGCAGGAGATCTTCTTGTATTACCTACAATGGATAATACATGAAGTATTGCCTAAGCATTAGATTCTTCAGTTTGGAAAAATATTAACTCTTTTTTAAAGCTATTTCAATAATAATAGTAGTAGTAGTGATAATAATAATAAAAGGTATCACTGGTTATTGATCTGCTTTTCCAAATAACATTATAAATATTTACATCCAAAACTCATCTATCGCCCTGACCGGTTTGGCTCAGTGGTTAGAGTGTCAGTCTGCGGACCAGAGGGTCTAGAGTTTGATTCCTAGTCAAGGGCATATACCTAGATTACAGGTTTGATCCCTGGCCCTGGTCAGGGTCATGCAAGAGGCAACCATTTGATGTGTGTCTCTCTCTCTAAAAAAAAAGAAAAAGAAAGAAAAGAAAAAAACAACCCATCTGTCAATTTCACTTAAAAATTGAGGAAAATTAGACCAAAAGAAGGTTCTATTTTCAAAAGATATATAACTATTTTAAAAAGAATAAGTTTTGAATTAGTCCCAAAGACAGAAATAAATGAAACTCATATCTATTCCTAATAAGAAGTTCAAGTGAGCTCTTTTGACATTATTCTTTCCCCTCCATTTACTTCTTTTTTCCTTAAATACAATATTACTTAAATTTTGCACATCCTTCTGACTTTTGCATAACTAAGGGCATCTTATATAGTTTCTCTTCTCTTTTATTCTTTGCCTGCCTTAAGGAAATTTAAAAATGTGATCTTTTTAAACATTTTTGAATATTTGGCTCTATCATATATCATATACATAAAATAACCACTTTTTAAAGATTCTGTTCACCTCAAGTCAAATCCATTTGAGTTGCTGATCAAGGAAGACTATAGGCCAAGACCAGGAATTTAGCTTAGAGTGTTAGCATGACTGCCCATTCAAACATCATCAAGATCCTTCAAACACAAGCAGCAAAGTAACGAGCAGTTATTTTAAAACTATGGTTGTATTGCTTCTATTTTTATTTAGAGTGAAGTTTATATATTTGAAAAGATGTACTTTGGGATAGGCTAAGGATTCATATAAATTCTGCAGCCATTCATCATATTAATAACAGAGGCCACTGAACAATCACCCAGGTCCTTTGGTTCGGTACAGCATTAGCATCTGTCTTTTCCAGAATAGCCCCTATTTGCATTCATTAGTGAAGAAATGGCTATCCTAGCGAAACTGGGTGTGGTGGGAGAGCGTTCAGACATCACTCTCTCTTCTGATGCCTGCTCCCCTCTTACATATGTGCCACCATTGCAGCAATCTGTTGAAATGAAAGTCTTCCCTGGAAAGGTAGACTTTTTCTTTAGATGATTATGCAATTAATTTTAAGCACTTAAACATTACAGCGTGTATTCTAAGAGTAGCTATTTAGTGGAGCTGGTGTATCTAAGCATACAGAAGCCCCTAAAAATGAGACTATTAACCCCCAGTGCACCGAGTTCCCTGACTGTCCTGGTTCTCCTGCTCAGGCTGGAAGTGGCCACCTGCTGTTTAATGTAATTAGTTTCAAAGGGAATGTCAGACCGGTCCTCAGGAGTTTACTCTGACCCAAAAACCCCCATAAGGAAGTATCAGTGAGACAAAACAAGAAACAGCTATCACAGTTGGGAGGCTTCTCTTCACCCTGTTACTCGTTATCTGGGGGCTTGTTTTAAGAGTTCTATTTGGTGTCTGGTTCAGTTGCTTTCTGGTTGCAACACTGTGCTTAAGGCAGGGGTGCTCTGGCAAGCTCTGTGTCCCTCTTCCCACCCTGAAGACGTGGTGGGCTGTGTTAAGGAAAAGAAAAGAAAAGAAAAAGAACATTTGAAATTTTAACAGTTGTTTTTAGCACTAATTATGATAAGAAGGTTTTAAAGACAAATTAAGCCTGTGAATTTCCAAACTGCATTTTTTCAATTAAAAAGTATACCGAATGAGGCCGTTTCTGATTTCCCTTCGTACCTCCTCAGTAAGCTGTAGTAAAGGAGTCGAAAGGGGTCTCATGTGAGCAGCAGGGTCAGTCTGATGACTAATGGCAGCATCACTGTTCTGTTTGGTTTATTTGTCCCAAGACTTAGGTGAGCAGTCGCTTATCTGCCGGTAATTCACCATCAGGCACATCGCCTAGTCTCATGACCCTCTGTATCTGGTTCCCTCTGTCCTCCTCCTCCGTTGAGTGTTGCTTAAATCTTCAGCCGCACTCTGGATGTAGGGCTGGCAGGGGCGCTGTGGGCCCTCCTCCAGCCAGAGGGTAAAGGGGGAGCAGCTGACCCTTGAAGGACCAAAAGGCTATGAGAGAAGGAACCCCAAGGACCCTTCAGGAAGAGACTCAGCCAGGAAATAGTACAAGGCCTGGATGCTCAACTCGCCCATCCTAATGGGCAGACTGTCCACCTTGGAGGACCTGGGCTCGGTGTTACTAAGAAGGAAAGCAAGTCATTTCACGTCTCAGAATTACTTTTCTGGACCACAGAAGACTCTTGATCTTATTTCCCTCCGAGGTGATTGTGAGGATTAAGGGACCGGATATCTGTGAAGCCACGTAGCGAGCCATACGATATCATGGAGATATTAGAGATGACGGTTTTTCTTCGCAGACGCCTTGCTTAATTTCCTACCTGTCTATAAACCCTTGCTACAACATTCTGTAACACCCAGGCCTCCAGCTGCTTTTGGTCAAAAACTTGCTGCGTGGAACTCGTTACCTCCCAAAGCATAACATTCCATGGGAGACTTCAGTTCTAAAGTTTCTCTTTATATTAAACCAGACTTTCCCTTCTCAGTATTTACCTCTCCTGGTCCTGATTCTGCCTCTGGACCAACCCTGGTGCATCGAAAGCCCTGTGTTGGGTGCAGAGGTGAAGGGCGAATGAGGCGGCCACAGACCTGCCCTTGGAGCTGGATTTGAGTGGACAAAAGCCAAGCAGACATATCAAGGAAAGAACTGCTAATGCTGTAAAGGAAACAAAGGAGCTAGGAAAGGGTGGTCAGGGAGCGAAAGTGAGTGCTCGAGTTCGGGTAGTCAGGGTGACCCTGTGAGGTGGCATTTAGGCTGAGGCCTGAGGCCACGGAGGGAACCACGAGGGGAACCACGAGGGGCACGAGAAGGCTGTGGGGGGAGCTGGAGGCGTCAGCACCTGCGTGGCTCTAAGACCACGGCGGCTGCAGTTGTACGATGAGGGGAAGGGGGCTCCCCTGAAGCTGCCGACATGGCTGGATGTGGAAAGTGAGGGAAAGAAGCAGGGTGGACGGCGCTGTCGTTTGCTGGGATGAGGAAGGTAATGGAGTCAGGGAGGAGGGGTGGCGGTTTGGGGGGTGGGGTGGAGTGTTTGTTTCTGAAGGATAGACCAAGTTCCGCTTTGCACATTTTTTTTTTTTTTTTATCCTCACCCGAGGACATTTTTCCATTTTTTGTTCAGATAGAGCAGGAGGGAGAGAGAGGAAGAGAGAGAGAGAGAAACATCGACGTGAAGCGACACATCGAGTGGCTGCCACCCGTACGACCAACCAGGGCCGGGGACAAACTGCAACCGAGGTACATGCCCTTAGCGGGAACTGAACCCAGGTCTCTCTATACCGCAGGCCAACGCTCCAACCACTGAGCCAAACCGGCCAGGGCCGCTTTGCACATTTTAAATGGAAGATGTCTAAGGAATTCAAGTGGAGATGCTAAGAAGGTATTTAGTACCAGGTGAGAGGTGCAGCCTAGAGATGCGAATTTGCACCTCATCAGCATACAGATCTTAAAACCCATGGCAGTTGGGAGGCCCAGTGAGGGAGAGAGTATGGGCAGAGAAGAGGCTGCTGGCCAAGCCTGAAAAATCCCAGCATTTTGAGGTCCGTTGGAAAAGGAAGAGGCAACAAAGGAGAGTGAAAATGAGAGAGGAGGTGAAACGAAGAGTTGCGGAAACCAAGGAGAGTACTTCGGGAAGTGGGAGAGTGGTTGCTGGTTGGGTGCTGGCTGCCCAGCGTTGAGGAAGGTGAGGACAGACGCGTCGCTGGATTCAGCAGCACGGAAGAGATCCGGGTCTCCACCAGCGGCAGTGCCGGGAGCCAACGCTGGTTTGTAGAGGGTGGAGGGGTGGAGGAACTGGACAGAAGAAAGGAGAACAGCATGTGTACCATTCTCCTGAGAACTTTTGCTGGGAAAAGAAGCAGAGAATAAGTTGTATCCTCGGAGGGATTCTGTTTGTTTGCTTGTTTCATTTTGTTCTGTTGTTTTAAAATGAGATGCTAGAGTGTGTTTATATGCTACGAAGAATGATCCAGCAGAGATGATAGAAAAATGGATGGATGGACAGATGGGTGGATAGGATTAGATAGTAAATAGGCAGAGGAGAAAAGGGTTATAACTAAAGAAATATTTGAGAAATCGAGAGGTGGCCCAAGAGCCAGCGTGCAGCTCAAGGAAATGGCCTCTGACAGAAGGAGGGGCACTTACCCCAAATTAGCAGAGGAAGGAAGAGAAGTTGACGGAGAAAATGTGGAGAGAGCAGGCAGGGTGAGCATGAAGGACGCCAAGCCAGGTGGCTTCTGTATCCCCACTGAAGTGTTAGAAGTGGCCATCAGCTGAAAGGGAGATTCAGAGAAAGAGGCAACGGTGTGAAATGGGTTCCTTTAGAACAGTGATTCTCAAAGTGGGGTTCCTGGACCGACAGCATCAGCATCACCTGGGAACTTGGGAACTTTTTCGAAACGTGGACTCTGAGGCCCCACCAGAGTTTCTGCCGGATCAGAAACTGGAGGTGGGACCCAGCAATCTGTGTTGTAGGCCGTGCAGGTGATTCTGATGCTGGCTGCAGTTTGAGAACCACTGTTCTAGGGAAAAGTAGCAAAACAATATTTTGTGGATAAGAGCTTGAATTTAAAGTGATACTGGTTTGTTTGTATTGTGTGGTTTTCTCACCGTGTTTATTGCGTGAAGCATGGGTAAGAGGTGCTAGGATTCATTCAGAACTGGGGTGTCCTGGTACAGCAGCAGGAAGGGGGTGGATGGGGTCAGAGGCATTTCAGGGAGCTGATTAAGATGGTAGATCAGGGAATCCTAAGCTGGACAAGGAGGCAGACAAGTCAGAGGGGCCTGACGGAAATGGGAACGTTCCAGATCAATGGATTGGAGGTCTCACTGACAGTGGAGAGCAACACCATTGCGAGGAAGAGCTCCATATAGCAGAGCGAGGTCATGTCTGAGCTTACTGGCCCACGGAGATAGCGCCTTGAAGATCTGACTAAATAAGTTCTGTGCAAAAATCCAATAGAACAAATACTTTGGCCTGGGTGTACGCGTCAGTGCATGCATTAGGAGGCCAGGAAGTTACAACATAGTTGGATTATGTGCAAAACAGGCTTTTTATAAAAAGTTAATAATGACATATATAAAAACATATAAGAAAATGTTTCCTTTCATTAAATGGGCCATTTAAATTATTCAGCTCCTGTAATAGGTTATTTTTGTTCATCTTATATTACCACCACCACTAAGAAGAAGAAGAAATAATCATAGTTACTAGTGTACCAGGCCCTTGTAGCAGTTTCTTCATGGGCATGAATCTTCTTTCATCAAAACTACAACCTCTGTTATATACCCTATGGTGTTATTGACCCTATGGAAGAAGCACAGAGGACCTGAGAACCTTGCCTAAGATTGTCCGCTGAACACAGCAGATTGATTTGAAACAATTTAAGGAAATAAATGAAAGTGCATACAGTTCTTATAAACTGAAACCACCTACCTCCCCGGCTCCTTTCTGGGGCATGGTTGGCACAGGCTGGGGGTGAGGGTGGTTGTGTAGATCACTGCCCGGGATGGTTGGTCTGGTCCACTGGAGGGTTAGTGTAGTGGCCTGACCAGCGGCTGGGGTCGTTGTGCATCGGGCCCTGCGCTGTGTTCGGCCATCCCTCTGTGCTCCCTGTGCCCCCGCCGAGCGAGTCTGCCCTCAGCTGCGTGTGTACCAGAGACCGCCACAAGCAGAGAGCAGAGGTGACCCCACGTATGTCGTCTTCAGAACCAGAGTCCACGTCTTACAGCTTTTCATTATTTATTTAACTTTTTAGTAAATAGTGTTTTCTCCCTCAGACTTAGGTAAGTTCTTGAAAATATAAAACTTCTGCTTGAAGATGTATATAGTCATTTTAACTTGCTAGAGTATGAGTGTAAATGTTTGTGACCTCCCTGTAATTGCTCTTAATCGAGAGCTGTTAAAAGATCATAAAATGTGTGATTAAAAGGACCTGATAAAGTAGAATTGTATTTTCTTCCACCAGCCAATGCTCAGTTATTTCCTCTGGCCCATTCTTCAGTGATTGGGCATCCTTTGTAAAATAAGTTTAATTGAAATGCTTCCCATTTCCATGGGGATACTGTCTATGATTTGTTTAATAGACCCAATTTGATAGGATATTTTTCTGGATGATCAGCTTACGTTTTTCTTTGTTTAGTCGCATCTCATTACCCTACGCTTGATTTCTTTACTGTTCCATAATATGTGTTCTTGGCACCTGCTCTGTTAGGCAGATAAGCATTTCCCATATTGGTCCTTTTCTTGCTTTTTATAGATAGTGGAATGTATGTGTGAACCTAATTGCTTTTTTATTTTTCATAGGCTATTCTTTATGCTGTGGATTTTTTTTAAGCAGTAAATTAAAAATAGACTACCAGAGTTGGTTATATTTTCCTTTGTTCCTTCCCTCCTTTCCTTCCCTCCTTCCCTCCCTCCCTCCCGCCTTCCTGCCTTCCTTTGAAAAGTATTCTACCCAGCAGTAAAAGTGAAGTGCTTCACTTTTAGGACGCTTTTTGGATCTTCCCACCCAGTGACTTCTACTGACTTCTGAGTGGCCAGATCTGTGTCACATGGCAAGGGCATCCAGGAAAAGCTGGGGAGGGGGGTTCATTATTGTCATTGCTTTTTGTTATTGTTGTTTGCTTCTTTTTCTTTAGCTTGGCAACTTGCCTCCTCTCCCCCCACCCCAGCAAAATCGGTGTTCCATTAATAAGAAGGGAAGAATGGATGAATGGATCTTGGGCAGGCAGCTGACAGTACCATAGCCTCTGGTGGCCAAAGACAGGGAGAGAGTTCAGGTGTTTCTGCTTACGTGGAGTAGCTTTCTATGCCTCCCAGGGATACATTGGAGTCTATCAGAAAAAGGCTGATATTCTCTGGAAAACCCCAAGAAAGGGTCCATGTTCATTGTTGAGTGTAATTCCCTGAATAAACATCTATAATTTAACTCCAAGATATGGGAGGATTTATTTTGATATCAGATTTGGGAGAAGGGCTGGAGGATGTGTGTTCTTTCTTCTGTGGGCTCAGAGAACAGTGTCCTGCTCGGACTTAGTGCCCATGAGCAGCCATGTGCAGTTGGCCTCCCTTCTCACCTTTCTTGCTGTTGTGTTCTGTCTCCCTTAGTCCAGTCCCACCGGGCTATTACCCACCTGTGAACACTTTCGCTGACTGCGTTTCTTGTTGCAGCCAAGAGGTCAAGGGCCTCTTCCCCCTCTTTCTTTATTATTTCCTATTATTTCCTACATCGATTTGGTTATTTGCTTTTATCCTCACCCGAGGACATTTTTGCATTTATCTTCAGATAGAGCAGGAGGGAGAAAGAGGGGAAGAGAGAGAGAGAGAAACATCGATGTGAGAGAGACACGTGGACTGGTCGCCATCCACACAACCCCAACCAGGGCCGGGGACAAACTGAAACCGAGTTACATGACCTTAGCGGGAACCGAACCCGGGACTCTCGGGTCCACGGGCCGACGCTCCAACCTCTGAGCCAAACCAGCCAGGGCCATCGATTTGTTTTTTAATTGGAGATCTATGAACCATCTCTACTAAGGGCCACTTTTTATTCTTTATATCATTCCACTAAGGAGTTGCTTTTGCATCTTGAAAGAAGTCTCTGTCTCACTCTCCCGCCGGTTCCTGCTAGGTGTTGCCACTGAGTACCATGCACTAGGAGCTTTCTAATCCAGAGCTTTTAATTCATGTAAATCATTAATTGCATAACAGTAGTATTTAAAGAGGAGACTTGATGTAGTGGTGTTTATAGTGGGACAAATATAAAATGGTGTTGAAAGTCTTCATTAGATAAAAAAAAAAAAAAGATATTTGCCCAGCACACCGTGTCTTAACTATAGTGAGTAACAGTGTGTGCACCGAGCAAGGTCTCATCCGTCTAAACTATGCCACAGGAAACCCAGCTGTGCTGGAGCTGGGTCAGAGTGCGCAGTATGTAAAGAAAGGGAATGCTAAATAAATCAGGGAAATAAGCTGGGTAGTTGGGGGAATGTGTAAGGGATTTGAGAGAGCAGATTGTTTTCAAGCACTTCAAGCACTTGGAAGCATCACTTCATCAGCGGGCACAGGCTGTGCTGATGTAAATCTGGGTGGAAACAGGCTTCTGAGGCTCTCTCTGGACATCGTACCAGCCGAGTTCTGATGATGATTTCTTCTTTAAAGTAAGAAAGAAGCACTTCTGTAAGCATATTTTATCAATTATTCATATTTAATGTAGTGTTTTACCCCATTGTTTGAATTACTAAATCAGTTTTGGTTTGCTTTGTAATACAGTTTTATTTAAATGTGTTAGTCCCCTGATCTTCATTTTGACTTACAGGTAAGTAGCTAGTTTCTAATTGCTTTTAGAATTTGTTTTTGTGCCCTGGCCGGTTTGGCTCAGTGGTTAGAGCGTCAGCCTGCGGTCCAGAGAGACCCGGGTTCCTTTCCTGCTAAGGGCGCGTACCTCGGTTGCAGTTTGTCCCCGGCCCTGGTTGGTCGTGCGGGTGGCAGCCACTCGATGTGTCTCTTTCATGTTGATGTTTCTCTCTCTCTCTCTCTCCCTCCCATTCTACCTGAACAAAAAATGGAAAAATGTCCTCGGGTGAGGATAAAAAAAAGATTTTGTTTTTGTTTTGTTTTTTCTTATTGGATCATCAAGAAAATAAACTCTGATGCTACCTATCATTTGACTCACATTGTTATTCAATATACAGTTAGGTCATGTAAATGAATCGAAGTGTATAAAATATGGTTTTAAACTTTTTTACCCAGTCAAAAGAGAATTGAGTTGGTCAGAGATTGTCAGGTAGGTTTTGAAAGGTTAGAAGGCCATTCCATTTTGGATTTTACTCTTGTTTTGTTTACATTTTTTAAAATGTAGGATAGAGGTTAATGGAATGTCTTGCCTTTCTTCTCCTGGGAGTCTTTATTTAGTTGTAAGAATTAGATTAGATGTTAAGATAAATTTAAAATTCAAGAAAAATCAGTAATGTATTTTAAGGGAATCCGTTTCAGTGGCTCCCTTAAATTTATCTATGGGATAAATTAAATTTATAAATACAACAGAAACATATATATACATATATATGTATATGTGTGTGTGTGTGTGTATTTATATATATATGGAAAAGATAAAGGAGTCTATGAAATAGTGACTCAGTGAATTGCTGACATCATTTGATCAGTAGTGTTGGAACTAGCGAGACCTGGTTTCTGATCTTGACTGTCCCTCACCCCTGAGAAACCTTACACAGGAGACTTAGCCATTCTGAGCCCCAATTTCCTCATCTATAGAATTTGGATAGTGTCTCACAGTATTATGAAAATTAAATAAGATAAAGAACCTGGCACAAAGTAGGCATTGAATAAATATTATTGTTATAAACCAGATGAAATTTGCCATGTTTGGTAGGTTAAAATTGATGAAAGTCAATATAACTCAACCCAGTATTCATCACATCACATAAAATGATTCCGTAATTTTGCCAAAAAAGCTAACTTAGCCCAGCCTGAGGGTTTAGAGGAAGTTTCCTAAGGGAGGTAACCCTGGAGCTGAGACTTGACAGACAGACAGGAACTGGCTGCTTGGAAAGAGGTAAGAAGGCCATTTCCAATGAAAGACTTACACCCTCAGAAAAAGAAGAAACTAGACCAAGGTGGTCTATTTCAGTGGTGCTATTTGGACAGATGGGGCTGTTCTGGCTGTTACAGGCTCTTTATTGCACTGTAGTCAGAGGCATAGTCTACTGGCCTGGGACTTGATATCCTTATGAAAAAATGTTTGTGCATAACACTCCAATATATGCACAATTAATAAGAGATTATATGCATGTACTACTGAACATCCGTACATTAAAAATTAGAAAAGGTAGATTTTTACATTTTTTAATCTAAAATGAGTAGACATGCTAATATTTGTTTTCCTGAATCACAATCAGTGGACTTGCTTAACTCCCCAGGTGTCTGCAGCCCACTTTGGAGACCACTGGCATAGGAGAAATACACTGAGCGTGGGCAAAGGTGCTCCTAATGCTTCTCATCCATATTTTGTGAGAGTTTAAGGATTTTATTCTCAGTATCTACATGGTTTCAGAATCCCCAATCTAAAAAGTTAATGTAATCGGTGGCTCAACACTGATTATATCCCTAGGATCCCAGTCAGGGAGCTGATTCCTAGGAGCAGAAGCAAAACCATTCAGGTGAGACATATCTGGGACCTGGCCTGGCCTATCCCACAGCTATCGTCAGGCTAATGATGAGCTCATGGGTCAAAACTACAAAACACAGAAGAAAATAAACATCTATGAGGGAGAGTCAACAGTCACAAAACAGCAAGATTAAATCCCAGGAACAACTTAATAGAAACCCAGCATAAAAACGTCTAAAATAATTGAAGGCGTAAGAAAAGATCAAGCATCTAAGAAAAAAAAAAAGACCAGGCAGATTTGAAAAGGAACCAAAAATGAAAATGTCATTAGCATGAACTCAGTGACTTGACAAAGAAGCAGTTTGGAGCCAGCCACGAGGGTCTGATGCATGGCCCCTGAATCTGAGGAACACTTCTGTGCCAGGTGTAGTCAAAACATAAGTGTGGACCTAGATACCCCAATTAACACCCTGGGTAACACCACTCGATGGCCTCTACATCCACAGTGGAGGAAGCAAAATCCTTCTCAGGACCCAGAAGCCCCGCCCAGCCTGTCCAGCTCAGGTTCTCCCGTTTACGTGCCCAGCTGCGTTTTCGCAGGCACAGCGTGCTGGCTGCCTTGCTGTTTCCCCGGCACCACGCTTCCACCCTCCACAGGCCTTTGACCGCGCTGTGCTGTGTGTCTGAAACATCCCACTCCTTTTACCCGGTTAGCGCATCGGCTCCCAGCCGTAGGAGCACCTTCCCAGGGGAGCTTTCCTTCACCCCACAGGTAATACGTGTGCGTGCTCCTAAGGCTGTCACAGGAGCTACTTCCCTTACGGCACTTGATTCCATTCATTACTGTGAATATTCTAACACTCTCGTCTGCCCGACTAGACTGCAAGTCCTGGTTGGGCAGGACCGGGATGGTTTGGCTAACCATTGTGCCAGTGGTTGTACTTAGTAGGCATGAAAGAAATATTTTTATACGATTAAATATTCCAGAACACAAATTTTGATACCCCAATAGCTCAAAAGATGGTCGGTTTTCCACTTTCTATTGTTCCCTGGCTAGTTTTCTCTTTTTAGCCATATGATCACAAATGCTGTTTCTTCTTTCATATTGTTCTGAAGCCAAATTACATGATTTCTTTTCACAGATTCTCAACCATTTCAAATAGGCCCTTGTCAGCATTCAGCTTTTAGTGGAGGTCCTCAGGTGTCGTGCACGACAGTCTGTAAAGGTCTGTGAAGCCACAGCAGATGTCTTTGAACTCGATGAGTAGTGCCGTTTTCCAGGCACGAGCAGACACAGCTTGGGAGCCGTGTCCCAGCAGAAAGAAGGGCGTGCGGTGCAGCGGGCTCTTCGGACGCCCATCTGATTGTCAGGTTTCAGGAGGTCACGAGCCTTCTCAGATCTGTTTCCTGGCTGGCTTTTTAAACGTGTTCCTTTGATCACCTTCCTGAGGCTCATTCTGTGAAATTGTGAGCCAGCGCTGGGGAGTGGTAAGTGAGGATAGGACAGCAAAGCCTTGTGCGCCGGTAGGTTTTGGTCCCGGAGGACAGTGACCCCGCCGCCACTTACTGCAGTGGGAAGGTATTGATTTCTCCCTCCGTGTTCCTAGCTGCACCTCTGAAGTAGGTGTGTTATGAAGCATCTTTCCCGGGGAGGCGAGGAAAAACTGTCGCGAACTTGGTCACCCCAGCCATCGGACATTTCAAACCAAACTAGACGGCCCAGGAAAAGGGCCTTCAGGACTCCTGGAAGCCTCCCGACTTGGTTTAGTCCCCTGGCTCTGGCGACAGAAAGGTTCCCTGCAGTCTGTATAACAAACCTTGATAGACAAGGGGAAGAAGTCTGGGGTGTTGTGTGTGTGTTTTTTTTTTAAATCTTTTGAAGAATGAAAGGAGCAAATCAGTGAAAACAGTGCAGATTTGTGCAGCGACCTCGGAGGGTTAGCAAAGTGGTCCTGTCCAAGTTTTCAACGCGATGTTCTGTTCCTGTTATAATTGGCTGCCGGGTGGGTTCGGGCCTAACTAGAATGCCAGTGTTCGATTTCCCCGTGTCCTCGGCGGAGATGTGTCACCGTGTATGCTCGCCTTAGTGACAATTTTCTAAAATGGAAACTCGTGGGAAATCATTACGGTGTTTATATGTCTCCCTTGTCGGGCAGCATTGTCCTGTGATATTTTCCCAGTGTTTTCCGCTGCATGATGGCACCTCGCGAAGGTTAAGGCAGAACAAGTCCCTCTGTAATTTTGTGACCGCGTTTCATTTCCCAAAGAAGAAAGGATAACTGACAATTAAGTATTTGGGATGTCACAGAAAGAACATGTGCAACGAATCAATGGCATCCTTGGGGAACATGATTTTATAAAGCTGATAAGGTAGAAAAATCGGGATTTTGTGATTTGTGTTCCATGATGATAATTGCACCTTTTCAATAAAAAAGACATTTCTCCTGGAGTAAACATTGAGCTTGCAAGGGGAGCTGGTAGCAATGCTGTTGTTTTTCTGCCCCATTCTGACAAATTTTTTTTTTTTTGTAAATGTCTTTGTAGAGCATGAGATTCACCCTCCCCCACCCCCATTCTTCTAGAGTGATATTTCTGAAGGAATATCTGGTTTATTTTAAGGAAAGTCATGTATTCTTTTGAAAATAAGTAACATTATGTAAAGAATAATTTTTTTTTTTTTTTTTGCTTTTACCAGATACACTCAATTACCGAGTTTTAATATTTATCAGAGTTGGTTATAGTAGTAGCAAAGTCTGTTACATAGTATATCACACACTTGTTACAGGTCTTTGCTTTAACCCCATTTCATATGTGCCTCTTAATAATAACCCGATTTTCAGTCTGCATACTTCCTAAGTGATAAACGGGACAGGAATTTCTTCGGGGAGTTTTTCTGTTAATTCTATAGCGCCTGCAGTCTGCCTGTGTCCGAAAGAACAACTGAAAACATTCAGAGCCCAGTACATTTAGAAGCTCTAGCAACCCTGCCCTTCCCAGACACTTGCCTCTTTTGCCAGCTTTATGGCACAGGCTTCAGTTAGAGACGGCTCCTCCCCTGGTGGTTTGGGCAGCACTTTCTTCTGGTTCCAGCAGCTTTAAAAACCATCACCCTCCTTAACAGAACAGTTAGTTAACATAATGACCACCTAGCTCCTTGGCCCTCCCCTGCGTCGGTCCCTGCGTGGCACCACCTGCTGGGCGGCCTTGTGCTCTGGAAGGAGGCAGCACTGCTACAGCGGATGAGAGGACCGCTCAGCTCCCTCGCACGCTGTGGAAGCCGCCGTCCTTGCCGACCAACAGCACTTGTACAGAAACAGCGCATCTTCCTCCTGCATCTGGGTGATTAACTCTGCCCCGTACAGTATTGGACTCAACACGTATACCTGCACGTTTTAGTTTCACGGGATATGTTTCCAGCTTTTTCTCCAGCTTGTCACATTCGTTTTGAGTTGTGCTGTTTCACTGCATAAATTAGGTGCCCAGCCATGCCTCCCAGCGTGCCTGCTGCGTCACAGCTCTGCCATCAGTTATTAGTTCCACAGTTGGGTAGCCCTGGCGTTGGGACCCATCACTGCCCAGCAGTCCAAAATGCTTCTCTCGTAACGGGTAGCACACTAGCGCCTCATCACCTGAGCTCTGACTCAGCAGTAACAGAGTTGAAAGCACATTTTCTTCATGTTTTGCTAACTTGGGGAACCCTCCGCACCACAGATTGTTGAAGTCTAGAGTTACATATGGAAGACTCAGAACCCATGAACATGAGCTACTTTCTGATTCGGTGCAGCAGTAGATACTGGTCTATCAGAACGAATCCTTCACCGGGGTAACCTCACTGACAGACGAATATGGTCAACCGCAGCTCCGAGCTGAAAGCGCTAATGAGTTCTAACGTGGGCAGCACACACTGCAGTGGGTTCGAATTGACAAAGGAGGAGGACACGCGGAGGCAGCGCTGGCCCGCACACCAGGCCCAGCAACGCTGCGGCTCCGGACCAGAGGGAAGGTGTGCCCAGCCGCACTCCTGCTGCGTGGGGGCCGAAAGCAGGTGTCCTCGGCTGGGCTCTCGGGCCTGTGACTCCTCTGCCACTGTCAGCACAGTTATATATGTACATGTACATTCCAGCCAGCAAGGTTCTCAGCTTTCTTCCCATCTTCAAGGGGATCCATGAATCATTGAGGGCCAAGAAGCTCTGTTTGCTAGATGGACAATGATCCAGAACTGATAAAATAGGTTGATGGCATTTGAGACAACAAAAAAATTCAAGGGAACCAGAATTAACATTTATTGAATGTGAATTGTGTGCCGGAGACTTGGAGACATCATCCAGTACTCCCAATAACCTCTCCAGTGGAAGAGGCATTCGAACCCGGGTCTTGCTCTCAAGCCACCTGATTCCTGCTGCACCACATGCCTCTCTGAAGAGTGACAGTGACTAGCCGAAGGTTGATCACAAATAAAGAGAAGCAAGCTAAAACATGGGGAAATGTGATTTTATAGTCAAAATCATATTTTTTTTTCAAATTAAGAGCTTGTCTATTGAATAAAGTTGAGTGATTTAGACCAAACTGAGGTCCCAAGCAGGTGGGGTGGCCCCAGGGTGCAGCTTCTAGTAGGAATGGTTCTTCTTGAGAGAAGGCTTTGAAGAAACAAGATGTAAATGAACAGTCGTGAGCCCTCCTTCGTTGTTGGGCTCTCGAGGAATGAGATCATATGTGTACGGACCAAAAGATTTGGTTGAACTAATTCAGTTTCTCTTTTGCATCTCTCTACTAATTCATGACAGTCATTCACTAATACATATCATATTGAATTAGGTACATTCTACTATATTATACTCTATCTCCAGTTGTATTAATTATTTTCTTACAAATCTTCTTAGCAGAATGTGAGAAATACTCCATGTAACTGAATGCTTAACCCCTTAATGCCTCTTTGCTGATAACTGTAAATCCTGAAATCCATATTGATCATTGCTTTGTGGAAAATATTATGTGAGCATATTCAGTGGGCATTCCGCAAAAGTACTCACAGATTTCTGGGGTTTTCTATATTCCTTCTCTTTGACCAGTATATCCTCTCTAAAACAACACCATCATCTATTTGGAATACTCTGTTTGGGGAGGCTGAGCAGGATTAATTCCCATCCTGGTGTTGCAGTGTAAACAGCTTTTTGCCTGTCTTTTGTCATTAATGATCATGCTGGAGATGTAGCCAGTGCATTGTAAGCCAATCTGTCAAGGCAAATAAACAATTCACCTTGTTAAAATTCCCTAAATCTTGCATTAATAAAACCAAAGTAACCCCCTGAACACTCAAGAGATGTCTTCCTTCATGCTGCTGTGATGGATGACATGTCTAAAGATCCTGGAAATTAAGTAGTTCAGGTCATTAAAAGTGTCCCACACTTGTTATTGATTTAATTTATTTTAAAAGGTGGGGGTGGAGATAAGAATGTCACCCCCCATTTTTTTAATCTGAAAGCTACCGCTTATACACATAATTAAAACTATTGCTTGGGTTGTGTTTGTTACAACATTAAGCTTTATTATTCAAATACGTATTATGTTAGTCTCTTAATCTGGTGTGTAGAAACAAGTAGATAATCATTGCAACTTGTGTTATGGCAAAAATTCCGTGGGGCTGCATGTGTATGATGATTCTGAGAACCTAAAGTTCTGGGTACTGAAATAATGACCTTCTAGGCACCCCCAAAATTTCCTCAGGTAGATAAAAATTCAGATGAAGGGCAAATGATTTGAAGGAAATGAAGTGAAATAGTAATGAAAGTATGCCTCTGGAATATTTTTTGTTTTATGAATTTGTCATTTTTCTACTTGTATAATCAAGGAAAGAATAAACATTTTAGGTAGATGGAAGGATGGGTGGATGGATGGATGGAAGGATGGGATAACATTTAGAGAGTGGTGGAGTTTTCCATTTCATGTCACTACATTCTAGGGCAAGTGTACGTTGTGTATGTTTTGTTTACTTGTTTATCACTAGTTTTCCCCACCAGCCCACATTCTACTGGACCATTGTATTCACTGCCATACCCCAGTGCCTAACATAATAGATGCTATTTATTTGTTGAATAGATAAAGTATAACCCCCAAGTACTTTTCCTTATTTCTCATGTTTATTCTTTAAGCTCCAGTGGGTACAGTTGGTTGTGGGAGGAGCAGTAGCAGCCCCAAACAGGACTGGCTCTCGAGATGAGCCCTCTCCAGGGACCCACCAGCAGGACGGTTGAGCACTAGTATGGTCCAGAGGTCAGCCTGCTAGGACTGGCGACCTGTGTGGTCCTCACTCCATTTTTATGTCCTGAACTGGGTCACAGTATTCCAAAACCCTGTAAGAAATGGAGCAGCTCAGTGTGTAAACTATGGCTAAAAACAGTACATCATATAGAATTGTGCATATACAGGATACTCAGAATTCGAACTTACCTTTGTCATCTGTTACATACCTTGTGCATCACCTTGCAGAGCTGCACCTGATCAGCTGTGGGAATGTATTTCACCATTATTCTCATTGTTCTGTAAACAAAGTGTGCTTACTAGGGGGGAAACAGCCATCATAAATTATGAAAATGACCTCTGAAACTAGTTATATTAATTTCAGAGATTACTTTTGTTCTCCGATGTTTTTTCCCATGGTCTTTGCAAAAAAGGAGAGAGGGAGGGGCAAATGTGCAGTCAGTTTGCACACGCTGGCCGACTCTCAAAAATAGATGTGTATGAAAATGCACTCTGTAGTTCTCCATTAAATTTCTCTTTGAAATTGCATGACTTGGATACCCGAGAACTGACATGGTTATGCCATTATGCCAGCTCTTTAGCAGAGCCCTACAAATGGAACAACTCTATAGATTTTTTTTCAGCCTATAAGCTGATTTACACTGAGTGGTAAAGTTGTTACTGACGCTTTAAGTGGAGCTGTCCAAATAGCAATAAATGTCAGTTGGTCCTGATGCTGAGACAGGTGATAGCTGAGATCTTGACTAAATCTTCCAGTTAAAAGAAGCCGTGCCTAGTATTTCCTAAATAGTAGTGGTCTCTTGTAGATCACACACACACACACACACCTTATCATTCAGTAAGGAAAAGTTGATGTACATATTGTGGCAGTATTGTTGATAGTCCCAGATTTCTGAAATGCTCACTCTGGATTCGAATCTCCATGAAGGCAGGAACTGTATCTACCTGGTGTCCCACATATATATCAGCATCTGAATAATAGATGCTCTCTAAATGCTGTTTGGGTGAAAGAATAGAAAAACAGGAGCATTTGCTAACACTTAATAGCACGTGTGTGGGCCTGAATTCTTGGCGGGTGAAATAGAGACCACACCTCATACTGATGGTGAGGAATGATGCTGGTAAAAAACTTTGATGGATGGTTATGACTTTTGAAATAGTTTCTTTTTGATTGATTGCCTAGCAAACTTTACTTTCTAAATCTGTTTTCTGCTTTCACAGGCTGTCATTTTAGAAAATGAAGAACTTCCCAAACTGTTTCTTGATTTCCTAAACATACGGCACTTGCCGTCTCTACCAAAGGCAGAGAGTTGTGGGTAAGCATTGCTGTTTACTTATTGGACATCTTCAATCACTTACTGGCCTAACAAATATCCCACAGTGGTGCCACAAGGGGCAGCCTGGCCACACCCATTCTTTGGCTGGAGACAGCACTCTCGCTCGCCCCCTGCTTGTAAGCGAAGGAATTTCTCCTGAGCCCTTAGCCTCATATTGCGGCCCAGTGACCAATAATACTCAGTAACTCAGGTTTAGATTTAAGGAAATGATTTTTAAAATTATGTTGTTGCATGGAGTGATGTTGCATGATGGAAATTATGAATCCAGATATCCTGCTTAGGGACCAGTAAGTTTATTTGTGCACACTTGAGCAAAGTCCCCTTGGCACGTGTGTTCATATAATCTTTAAGTTACAAATGACCTTAGAGATGACTTTACGCATCTCCCTTTATTTTAGAGTTGAGCAAACTGAGACACAGGGAGTAAGTGGCTTTCCCCAGATCTCTGTCCTGGTAGCTGGCAGATCCCAAGCCTGCCAACTCTCCTTCCCCACTCTCCTGCTACCTCTCCCTCCGGAGCTTCTGGGCCGGGCTGTAGACCCTGAGCCCATCTACCAAGGAACCAGGCATTTGCTATCATCGGCCATTGGGAAAGGTTCTTCTGAAGAATTACCTCGGAAATAAGCCAACTCGCCCAGCTCTGGGCACCTAACTTGTGTTGAGCTGGTCTCCGAAGGTCGTCAGCAACACCCCTGAAATATTAAATCCATTTACAAAGACATACACCATGTCCGACTCTGTGCACATCCCAGCGGGGAAGATGGCTTGATCCATTTTCTCACCGCCTGCACAGCTGCCTGAAGAACCCACGTTAACCACGAGTTGTCCGAGCTAACCGCACCCAGCGTCCTGCCCAGCCAGCCCTCTGCCGAGCGAGGGGCTGCAAATGCCTGTCCCAGCCCCTCACTGAGGGCCACTTTCCGCTCCATTATACACCCTGCTCCCCAAGTCCTCGGTGTTGTCAGTGCACCCTGTTCCGGGAGGGTGGGGTTCATATGCGGTTGTGTATTTTTAAGAAGAGATGTCCATTAAAATCTTTTCTCCATTATATAAGCCCCAAAGGAAAGCTATAGGATTTTTGAGTGGTTTCCGGGAAAAATGAAATTCAAGAAGATTGCAGTCTTAAGATTCCTCAGAATTAAGGCATCAGCCACACGGGCCTCTGTGAAAATACCTGACTCTCTTTTCAAAATATCTCCCAACTTAGAGCTTCAGGAATACTGACTGTGTTTTCCTTTGTTGGCATCAACACTGACCCAACTTATATGGTCTTTTTCTTTTAAAAAAATTTTTTTTTAGATCTTTTGAGGAGACAGAATCTGAAGAGTCCAGGTAAGTACTAATTGTCATCAATCAGGAGATACACAGTATAAATCAAAAAGAGGACTATGGTTTTGTTAAATGTTTCATTGCCACGGTATAAGTGTTTAAAGGCATAATTTTCTTGAAAACCTTTGTTAGGAAATTGGTTTTAAGATGATAAATACTTGATAGGAAATTATAAAAATAACCAGTTCTATCTGGGAGTGAAAGAATCAGAGCCCTACATTGTTTCATACAAATAATAATACTATTTTTATCAATAATCATGCTACACGAATAGGGAAAAAAAAAAAAAAAAAAACCCACACTTTTCAGCAATGATTTATTGTGCAGATTGTATATCTGCTTCAAATTCCACAGAGAAGTGTTGGGAAGAGGAGCGCCGTACTGGTCTGTTCCCTCGAGCTCTCTCGCTATTATTCACCCACATTGTTAGATACGTAAACCTTGAGATGTCCCTGCACAGCAGTTTGATCCCCTCAAAGCTAGTTTGTAGTGTTTTCTGTTTACCGTCGTCCCCTGATGCTGACATGCCTGTTCTTGACCTTTCCAGCAAACTGTCCCACCAGCCGGTGCTGCTGTTCCTCAGGGATCCATACGTCTTGCCTGCAGCCAGCGGTAATCAAACCTGTCATCTGCTAACAGCTCTTTACTGATCTGACCCTGCACCACACAAACCACGTTTTTAATACAGGTCTAACAGCCTGACGCTGGTCCAGGGCTTAATACTCTGCCAATAAACCAGTGTTCTTGGTGTGAGAGATAATTCAGAATTTTAATTGGGGCAGGACTTTCAGGAGGAAATATAATTTTTCTTTCTCTCTTACCAGGCTATTTTGAATTAAAGTGATAAGGGAGAAAGGTATTTATTGCCTTTAATTTTGTTTGGTGGTGTTATTTTGGCCTCTGGTTGTTTGTAGCCAGATGCTAGTGTTTGAATCCAAGGCTCTGGTCCTTTTTGAAAAATGCTTCTTCCCCAAAAGCTGTGTATGTACATTGGTGTGTATCTCCATTTCCATTTAGATTACAGCATCTCTGATGGTTGAATATATATATTTTTAAAAGCTGTATATTTGAATATAATGAATAATTCAGGTATAAATGTGATCAATACGTTAGCCTAAGTCCTTTCTTTGTGCCAAGAAATTTAAATTACTCAGTCCCTCTCAAAGCATTTTGTTTTGTGCCTCTTCATGATTACATTCTCAGACATTATCTCATTTAATTTCCTGAACAACCTTATGAAATGGGCCGGGCAGGTACCGTCATTGGTTAGAGAGAGGATTGGGGCAGGGAGGCACTGGCCTTGCTCAGTTTCACATGGCTGACGGGTGGACCCCTTGTTGCCTACATTCTCCTGTGTGCTTTACATGCAGTGAGTTTTCAGCCTTTGTCTCTGAGAGTCACTAACTAGCATAGCAACTAAACAGCAATAGATAAATTACCTTTTGAGACCATTCCTACATTCTGACAATAAAATCTTATCCCCAGCAAGAGAGAGGGGACTATTCTGTGTCGCAGGGGTGTGTGTACTGAGATCACCCACTTAGCTGTCATTGGAAGAAGGCTGGCCCGGATGCAGCTCTGCTCTGTTGAGGGGCCATTCCCAGCACCCTGAAAAGAGAGAGCTGCCTTTGCTATGTAAGAATATGGTCTCAAAGGAGTAATTGCCTTTCTTTAGCATTTGCTTTTCCTGTTTAACAAATATGCGTGTTATATCAGTGGATATTATGTTAACAAAATGTTATATTTAACAAATATCATGTAACTTCACCTAGATTAAATGGGCAATGTTTTATAAAGTATTCTTATTGTCTTTTAAAATGATTTCACAAGTACTTTTTCTGGGTATTGTTAATACCCAGATATTTCATGCATTTGACTGAAATTCCCATAGAAGTGTAGAAAGTGGAGTGATCACTGTGCCCTGGAATAGCCAGGATGTTTTATGGAAGAGAGAAGGTATTTTATGATCCTTATTCATCTGGCTTATTAAACACATGTGCTATGCACCTGGCTTGACAATGAAGAACAGGAGGAACTTTCTGGGAAAGGACATCAGAGGGCAAGTGTCTAGAGTTAGGAAGAGTAAGAAGTATGTGTCGTTGGTAGAATGCTGGGTGGATGAATGACCTGCATAGAAAGGGGATTCATGTTCGAGAGTCAGTGCAAGCCACGGGTTGGATGGACCGGATGGAACCAGGTATGGAGTGAACTCTGAGCTTGCAAGGATGCTGGTGGCAATGCTGTTGTCTTTCTGCCTAGTTCTGGCAGCGTTTGATCAGTGCTTTCATGGAGCGGTATCTATTTTCATGGAATTTTGGCCAATCCAATTTTATAAGGTAGATTCTAGTTGTCCTAAACCTATTATACTAATAATAGCCTTGCAAATCTTTTTTTCATCCTCACCTGAGGACATTTTTTTCATTATAGTTCAGATAGAGTGGGAGGAAGAGAGAGAGAGAAACATCGATGTGGAAGGGACACATCGAGTGGCTGTCTCTAGCACGAACCTAACCAGGGCAGGGAACGAACCACAACCGAGGTACGTGCCCTTGACCGAAATTGAACCCACAACTCATTGGTCTGCGGGCTGACGCTCTAACCGCTGAGCCATACTGGCCAGGGCTCTTGCACATCTTTAGCGCTTACTTTAAAGATAAATTATGCTCACGTTACATTTTCGTGTTGTTATGCTTCCTAACAAAATGTGAAGGTTACCCATCCAGAGGATATGGATACAAATACGGAAATACCTTAACAGACATCCTGACCCTCACAGAATCAGAGGAGGGTCTGTCTTTAAAGTTCTAACAATGGAACACTATCCTCTTATAAAATGCTAATAATCAAATATAATTCTCAGAGCATATCCTTTTCAGCCTTTGTTTTCATTTTTCTGAGAAATTTAAAACCACTCTCGCCAAGGTCCCCAGCGACTGCAGTGCAGCTGAACTCTGTGGGCGTTCCCAGCCCTCCTCTTACTTGACCTCTTACGAGCGTCAGCCACCGTTGACCCCTTTCTCCCCCCATACGTCGTCATTCCTTGACTTCTCCCACGTTTCTACTTTCCTTCTGTTCTCGGGCAGCTCAGCTGGAGGCTGTCATGCACCTTCCCTCGGCTCATGAGCTTTCTTTCGAATAATCTCCTCCTGGTGTGTGGCCTTGATTACCTGGTGCAGGCAGCTGAGACACCAGCTTGCATCTCCATCCCAGCCCTCTCCGTGGGCTCCACACTCGCATCTCCAGGACTTAGCCTCAAACGGTGGCTCCTTTCCCCCAGGGCACTTACTGCTTCTTTTCCTTGAACCTCCTCTTCTTGTCCCCACGCATGGTTGGCTCTCCTGTCCTTCAGGTAAGACTTCTGAGACCTTCGCTGGCTCTTATCAAGTAGCCTCCACAAGCCCCTCCACCCCATTCATCTTTTTTTTTTAGGTTCATAATAAATGTTTATGAAATAAATGAAAACCGACAAAAATGTTAGCAAAACCTAGCCTAAATCACATTTCTTCTCATCAAAGGGGAACTGAGGCAAGAGCCATTTCCTGAGTCTTCAAACAACAATGGACATTATATTAAATCATATTTATGATTTAATGATGAAGCCAAAATTCACCGTTTAGAGGGGACTGAAACAGATGAGAAGAAGAAAGTGACCTCTGATTATCTCAACATTGGTCACTAGTCGGTGGACCTTGTTATTAAATACCTGCACTCCATTCACTTTTTTAAAAAATGTATTGATTTTTAGAGGGGACGGGAGTGAGAGAGAGAGAAACATCGATTTGTTGTTTACTTACTTATGCATTCACTGGTTGCTTCTTGTAATGTGTCCTGACCAGGGATTGATCTCGATGATGCTCTAACCAGCTGAGCTACCCGGCCAGAGCCCCTGACTCACTTCCTTTATAGCAGTGATCACAAACTTTGTTCCCTTTTCTTTCTCTCTCTGTTTTATCCACTGTCTAAATCTCCACCATCTGGCATATGCTCGGCACTTGAATACAGGTCCTGGCACGCACTGTCCCCTCTACTGGGAGGCTCTTCACCCAGGGGCCCTCAGTTGGTTACTGCACTTCACCCCAATGGCACCTCTACACGAAGGTCTTGCCTCGCCGTCTCATCACCACCCCTCCTTAGCCCCATGCCCTGCTTTATTTTCCTCCTTGCCCCGAAAACACTGATGGACTTACGACAGGGCAACAGAATTACCCAACATATTTAACATTACTTTTCTTTTTGTCCTTTTTTTTTGCTGGATTTATTTGAATCGCCTTAAGCTATATATGCTTATGATGTAATTTCACGAACCTTCCAAGAGACTTTTATCTTTTGGGTGGCAAAGGATAAATGCATATATGCTCATGGATGTAGTATGTCCGATTTAGGCATTTTATTGAAAACTGACAGCTTCATATGGCTGGTGGTTTCAGTACACTTAGAATTAAAATTAACTTAGCTAAACCATTGCTTTTGATTGGGGTCTAATTATATATGAATAAGTCATAAACTTCTAAAGATATGTTTTAGAAAAAATTTTATTTCATGTTGGATACAAGCAAACATGTAGAAATCAAGTGTCATCAACCAAAATTAATTGAATACTTATGTATTGGAGATATTTTAAAACATATTTTATTTGCTTACTCATTTTCCTGTCTCACTGACTAGTACGGAAGGTCCATTGGCATGGACTGTGATTTACTTCTATTCCGTGATTAGCCAGTGCTTGGTAATGGCTGGTACTACCTGTGTGCCAGGCTCAGGTCCAAGCACTTTGGTTCACTCATCAATTTTTACAACAACCCAATAGGTAGGTACTGTTGTGCAGTCCCTCACTAGTCATAGCGAACCTCCCACCGCTTTGAGCTTGCTCCAGTCCAGTCTCTAAATGGGAGCCAGAGTCATCTTTTCAAATCACAATTCAGTTCTGTCTCACTCTGCTTAATATCCTTGGATAGCTTCTCATTGCTTTTCAGATAAAGCCAGAATTCCAGGCTGTTCCTGAATTGCTCCCACCCCTCCCCCACCCCCAGGCCCTCTCACAGCTGCTCCTTGGGCTCCCCTAGGCTTCCTTCTGCAGACTTTTCACCTGCTTAGCTCCCTCTTCCCAACCCTCTCCTCCAACAGCCTTCCTGCCCTCCCTGATGGGTCTGACCCCCTAGTAAGTGGTTTCACATAGTAGGTAGAGGGTTTTTTTTTGTTTTTGTCTTAAGGTATTAGACCATTAAATTTTCTTATTATAACTGTACTTATTTCAAGTGGTTGGCTTTAGCATAAATACTGGAGACACTGATGTGCAGATTGGAGTTTAGGCGGTAACTCTGAGCCACGTGATAGATCCAGTTCCTTTCACGTGATGCCCTTGTGTGCTGCGGCCCTGGTAACCGGCACATGGTACCACACACCGGACAGCTCTGGGTTGCCTTTGCATCTGCTCTAAAAATGCAGGCCATTTTTCAAGTTTGACAGGATGGCTTTTGTCGGAAATTTGCCCTTGTAAGTTTGGACGACGGGCCCCAGGCTTCCTGCTCCCTGGAAGCTAGCATAATAGAGCAAGCATCCCGGAGACCGCCTGGACTGAGCTAGCCGCTGTAAACCACAGTGGAAAAACTGCAGCGAAGTATTCCCAGTAGAAATCTTGGAATTCCTTCAAGTATATTGAGATTTTGTTAGAAATTGAATTGCCAGTGTAATCCATCTTCCTTGTGAGAAAACATTCAGATAAAGAGCTGGGGCCTAGCAGCCTTAACCATTAGAACATCCCTTAAATCAATAAGCTACAAATCTGGCCGCGCATTCCTGCAGCCCGTGCTCCGCGAGCGCGGCTTTGGGCCGAAGCCACATGACGGATGGCACATCGGAAACCAAACTGCATGGCGGTGCAGATCCCCAAGCCACGGAGGGCCTGCCCTTGTTCAGTTCCGCAGACCGTGATGCTGTTTGTCTGATGCACATAAGAAAAGCAGTTTCCCTTTTGTTTTTCAGATTTTCCAAATGTGGTTATCGAAGGAGTTCTCCATGGAATATTCTACCCTCATCTACAGCCCAGGTAGAACGACTCCAAGGCCAGAAGAAGCTGAAGCCAGTTGCAACGTTGTAGTCCAGGAAATCGATATCTACCAAATTAACCTAAACTCTAAGACACAGCAGCTTGAGCTGCTGGTGAAATTCCAGACCCAGCTTAGCCTGGGGCAGGGACATTTCCATTAGAATGGTGCTTTTAAAAATAGAAACAGATCCTGGGCTGTGCTGAGGTGAAGGCCAAATGTTTAAGAAGTAGGATGTAGCTGCCAATTTAGAAACCCACGAAAAGGGGGCTCTAGGAGATCCCTGGGAGCACCCCTTGTGACAAAAGAAAGTGACTCTCTGCTTCCGGCGTACCATTTGCTAATTGAAAATCTTATCTTGAATCATGCTGAGACTGACCAACTCTGGTAGCTTTTTGGTTCTGTTTTTTTGTGACACACTAATCTTTTCAGTAGGAGATTTTCTCTGCCAGTGATAGATACAGTGTACAGTGCTGGTACCAGGAGGGTGTTGCAGAAACACCCATGCTAACTGTGAGGGGGAAATGAACTGGAAATTAAATGATGCTGACAAAATTAGGGCATGTTTTAAATCATGGCGTTTTTAATTGACATTACAGCAGGGTTGCCTCCTACCTAGGGACTAACTTCTAAAGTCTGTGCATTATATAAAATGGGGTACTCAGAGTATCCTTAAAAGCCCTTTAGGAAAGCACCGGGTTGGAATTCTGGCCATCCACAGTGACCAGCTTTTCCTCCAGTGTTGGAAGAAATGACTGTTTCTTCCATTCAAGGCCAATTGAAGTTGTTGGTGTTTGTTTAGGGGCTTTTTGTGTAAAAAAAAAAAAAACACTTACCTTTAAATGCTAGAATCCCAGGTACCCCTGCAAGAAGCTTGCCCCCTGAGGGACAGAATGTGAGCTGACAGCGACTGAGGAAACTGGTATTGACAACACTCAAGGGCATCCATTCATTGAACAGGCAGCATTGCCATGGGACTTACTGTTATTTTTCTTACTGTTTCCTATTCACTGACCTCATATTTAATGTAAGTTAAATGTGTTTAGGATATGACTCTACTGTACACATTATAGACATGCATATTTTGAGTAGTAAAGGATACATGCAACCTGGATATATGTGCTATGTTTGGGCATTTCATTGAAAATTACTAATTAATAGGTAGACTATTTATGATCATTAATTTTAATAAGCTTCTGTGTGGGGGAAGAATATTTAGACCCAGAACTAATTACTGAATCATGTTATTTGATTAGGATACAAATATACAAGTTTAAAGCCTGCTGCACACTTTTTAGAGAGATGTTTGTGATAGATATGTTATGACATGTTATGAAAAGCAAGAACTAAATAATCAAGTGTCATCAACCAAAATTAACGGGATAGTCAAGTGTTGGAGATATTTTTTAAATGTTTTTGTCATTAGCTATTATGAGTTAAATAAAAACAAGGAACAAGAAATATTTGAATTTGTCTTCTGCTCCTAAGATTTTATTGGAAATACAAATTGTGTCTTGTCTCTTTACACAAATGCACACAACTTCTCATGTATGCCCAGAGACATTTATTTCTAATATGACAATGACAAGGTAAGTGTTAATGACCTCATCTGTTAAACCAAAGAGTACTCATTAAATAGTTATGAATTACCAAGATAATGATAATTAAAACATAAACTAAAATACCCATCATCTTTGGTGGCACACTACTCAAGAAATATTTTTTTGAGAATTAATATTTTCTTAGTGAATGACTTTCATTTTTATTTTATGCAAATGTTTGATACATAATTTCATATTCCATTTCAACTCCATGGCAGGAACTAGAACCAGGGTAGGTATTTTAAGCAGAATGAAATAATGAGGCTGAGAGGAGTGAACTTTTGGTGGGTCTCCAGGAACAACTTCCAGAATATTCCACCAACCTTCAGTACCCACTTGCCTGGGGAGCTACAGCCTCTGCCTTAAGCAGGAATTCAGGGAGTCAGGAGCTGCTACTGGAGCTGTTGAGGTAAAGAAAATCACCATCGTAGCTGTGACCCAAGGATCAGCACGCAGTATCGGGAAGTCACTGTCACCACCATAACTGGCTCACAGCAGCGCCCTGGGAGCTGGTGACAGGCACTGGGACAAAGTGTCCGCTGCCACCACCGGCTCCTCAGTGGCCTCTCAGCACCCGCGGCCTTGCTTGCCAGCAGCTGCAGCCCAGTGCAGCGGAAGACGGTGTTTGCCACTTCCACCTTCCACGTGACATCCCGTGAAAGTCCACCCCGTGGTCAGAACCTTATTCTTGACCTCCAGCTTCAAAGGAGTCCGGGAAGGGGTTGGGACTTCCTGGTCTCCGCAGCCCAGGAATGCACATTGGTAGGATAATGGAATATATTTCCACAGTTGAAAATGTAATAAAAACATATAACATGATTTATAAGAAAGAAAAATCTCCCACCCTCTCTCCTATATTCCCGGTTCCCCTCCCACAGACAACCACCCTATTCAGTTTATGTGTATACCTCCAGGGAGAGTTCATCTACCTGTAAGCGAATAACGTACGTTTAGCATACATGCATTCCATCTTCCCCTTGTCTTATAAAACATGGATTTTTCAAAGCATAGGTTCATAGGCAACAGAGAAGGAAAAAATAGAGGGAAGAAAACGGAATAAAAAGCCCAGCTGGTGTGGCTCAGTGGTTGAGCATTGACCCATTGCACCAAGAGGTTGTCGGTTCAATTCCCGGGCAGGGCACATGCCCAGGTTGTGGGCCCGATCCCCAGTGGGGGCATGCAGAAGGCGGCCAGTTGATGTTCTTTCTCATTGATGTTTCTGTCTCTCCCTTTTTCTCCCTCTCTAATATCAATAAATAACTAAAAAGAAAAGTATCCTCGGGTGAGGATTAAAAAAAAGAGAAAACAGAATAAAGAAAAGGAAAAGAAATCCCATCACCACTTAAGGCAGAACATGAGAGAGACCTCGCTCAGTTCTTGGCGAAGTGCCGGGGCTGCCCTCAGACCACCTCCAGTGCTGTTTTGTGCAGGCTCTCAGGCCTCACCTCCGTCGCCTGGCAACCCTGGTGTCCTTTCTACTCCTGAACCATGCCCGTTTCAAACGGGGCCGCGGATTCAACCCCCGTAACACTGCGAGCATCACTCCCTGGTAAACCCTCCAGTCATTTCACTGACAAGTGTAGAAATCTCATCGTCACAGTTTAGAAATAAGTGGCTTGTATTTCATTTGTCAATCTCCATCTATTGATAATGGCTGCCTGCCGTGCTCTTTAAAAGGATTCTGACACACCCCTTAGAGAGGCTACTATCAAAAAAGCAGAATATGTTAAGGACATGGAGACATTCAAACCTTGTTACATTGCTGGTGGGATGTAAACTGGTGCAGACTGTGGAAAGTGATACAGCAGTTCTTCGAGAAATTAAAATGACCACATGATCTAGCAGTTCTACTGGATGTGTATCCAAACGGCGTGAAAATGGACTCAAACAGATTATTTGTCCACCCGTGTTCATAGCATTATTCACAACAGCCAGACGGGGGAAGCAGCCCAAGTGTCCATCGATAGGTGAATGGATGAACAAAAGGGGGATTCTGATACTTGCTACAACATGGATAAACCTCGAACACATTATGTTAAGTGAAATAAGCCAATCACAAAAGGCCGTATATGCGGTGCCTGGAATAGTGAAACGCATAGAAATAGAAGTAGAACGGTGGGTGCCAGCACCCGGAGAAGGGGAAACGGGGAGTTGTGTTCCGTGGGTTTTAGTTGGGGAAGTTGAGAAAGTTTGGGGGCTGATGATGATGGCTGTACAACAGTGTGGATGTGCTTAATGGCACCGAACTGGATGCTTAAAAACGGTTAAAATTGTAAATTTTATGTCATGTATATTTTATCACAGTTTTTTTTTTTCTTTATTGACTTTAGAGAGAGAGGAAAGGAGGGAGAGAGAGAGAGAAACATCCACAAGAGAGAACATCGACCGGCCACCTCCTGCATGCCCCCCACTGGGGATCAGGCCCACAACCTGGGCATGTGTCCCAACCGGGAACCGAACTGGTGACCTCTTGGTGTATGGGTCAATGCTCAACCACTGAGCCACGCCGGCCGGGCAGAAGCAATTATCTTAATGTTGGCTTTCTTCTGATTCCATCCTTGATGATAATTACAGATGTGGTCTCTAGCGGCAGAAACTCAGGGAAATAACAGGCACTAACTCAAAACAGAAATTCCTGCAACATTTTTGTCCACACAGGTACACAGTGACAGTCTGCATTCTGATGAGGGTGAAGAGGCATCTATTTTTGTGTGAGGGGATGGAGGGCACATTAAAATGTTAAGCCATTGCAGTGCATGTAATATGCTAGAGATAAAGGGATATCCTAGGAGTCTAATGGGGAAAGTGCCCAATAAAATGTGAACCACTGTGCCCTGGTCACTCCACCATCAGCATGGATACTCTGTACCCTGAGCGCCTGCTAGGTGCTACATGTTGTTGGATTGGGGCCTTTCATACTTTGGTCCATTATAACTACAAAGTTTTATGAACTTTTATTTAGGAAATCAGAGAGCTTAATTAAGCACTAGTTAATCACAGATTGATTAAGCACTAATTTGGGAGCCAAGAGGTATTGGGCTTTTCTCTTCTCAGATTATCCCGTTGAAACGGCTTTACCAAGGCCGCCAGTTAGCACTGGAGCTGAGGATTTCAACCTTTCGTCCACAGAGCGCTGGTGAACCCGCTCCCCTTCAGGTTGGACCTGTTTGTACTCTGCGTTTGAACCACACATGAGTGCTCGGGGCGGAAAGGACTAGCGATGGCTGCTAACATTTCCACACTACATCCTAAATGACAAAGTGCTTTCCCATCGCACTTGATTGGACGGAGCTCTCTGCGCAGCTGCGGCTTCCTCCCGGGTCTGCTCCCACGCCCTGCACACGAGCCAGAGCCGTCTTCGTGAAATGCCCGTCAGGTCATCAGATCGTGTCACTGTCTTGCTCAAAATCCTCCAGTAGCATCCATTCCCACTCAAAACGGACGTTCCCGCTGCCCCCTGCAAGTTCCTTGTCTCTCCTCTTGCTGATACTCGTCTTATTAGCAGCTCTGGTCCCTCAGTTCCCAGGACATTTCAACCGTGGTTCTCCCCTGGCCCTTGGGACCTGCTGGTACCTCTGCTTGAAACACCCTTTCCCCATCGCTGAAGAAGACTGGGTCATTCTCACACATTAGGAGTCAGCCTAACTGTCACCTCCTCAACGAGTTCCTCCTTGGTCACCCCATCTCCCAACTCCTGCACCGCACCGTTATAACAAACTGCCTTCCTTCAGAGCAGTTATCACCATCTGAAAGGACCCTGTTTATTTGTTCGCTGTCTTTCTCCCCCACGAGAGCAGGGCAGTGTCTGCCTGCTGACACTCTCTCCAGTGCAGGCCAGCCTGGGTCTCAGGGACCACCTGGAGGAGGAGCTGGTGGCAGCCTGTGTCCCCGACACACAGCGCCGTGCTGGCTACACGCTTCACAGCAGGGGCCTCATAAATGTGTGTGGGGTGCATGACCTTGAAATCAGGATTTGTTGACATCTTCCTGGATTACCATAATGATTCATTATATCCTGATGTTCTGAAAATAGTGATTTTCTACAGCTTGCTCACCAGTTTGGTTCAGAGGGGTAATGAGGTAACTTGCACTTGGAGGATCCCTTAAGTGTCTTTCTTTACAAATGAATAACTAAGCTAATTCAGTGACTACAAACCATGGTTTTGTGATATGCCAGGGCAGTGGTTTTTGAAGTTCGGATCTTGGACAGCAACATCACCCCCCCCCCCCCCCAGAAGTTGATAGAAATACAGTCTCAGACCCTGCCCCAGACTTACAGACTCAGACACTCTGAGGGGAGCCCGGAAATCTGACAAGCCCTCCAGGTAATTCTGATGCACAATTAAGTTTGAGAACCACAACCCTAGGGCGTTTCAAATGATTTCCATGTTGCATATTATGAAAAGTTTTAAACTTTTTAAAATTAAAAACATCCTCGATGCTTCTAGGGTGAACAGGCACAACATCAAACAGAGCCAGGATGGCTACTACCAAGGGCTGGTGACACACGGGACAACATCCCAACCCCCCAGCAACTCACCAGAACCAATAGGGTACTTTAAATGTAGCAGAAGGTAAGAGATGAACACTGAGACATTGACTTCTTGTAAACAAATTTTTAGACTTATGATCATTGTTCATCAAAGAAGGCAATGTGGTGTCTTTGAAATTTCTTGGTATCTTTCTAAATTTGAATTTGAGGAAACTAGGGTCCTTGCCTTCATGGAACTTACAGAATTATGTGATGTTGGTTAGATAAATACCCCCCCCACACACATTTGTGAAGTCCATTAGGTGCTATGAAGGAAAAATCAGGTTCACTGTGTGAGGTGCAGGGAAGATGCCTAATGTAGGTTTGGGCTGAGCAGGAACCTTCTCTGAGATGGTGCCATCGAAGCTGACAGCTTTAGGATGCTGGAGGGATTATTTAGGCAAAGAGTGGGGGCATGGGGAGGGTGTTGCAGAGACACCAACAGGTTCCAAAGCCCTGGATCAGGAGGGAGCTGCGGTCGAGGTCCCCAGGGAGAACTGGGGCACGTGGAGGATGGTGGGGGCTGGGGCTGGCGGCTGTCCTCCAGGGTGGCGTGCAGGACTCTGGGCAATGGGAGACCACTGACAGATTTTACACAAGAGGGATATCTGGTTTTTTCCCCCAGCTTTATTGAGCTATAATTAACAAATGGTGACTTTTTATATTGATTTTTCTTTATTAAGTGTGAAATTTTTTTAAAACATGAATTTTGAAAAATTGTTCAAATAGCGTGCAGGCATCAGCAAATCATGCAATTTAAGATAAGATATATGATGGATCACACTTGATCTGATTTATTCTTAAAAGACCACTCTGACGGCTTGTGGAGAAAGGGCTGGACAGGTGCAGGATCTGAAGCAGAGAGACTGTTGGAAGACTCACCCCTCAACTCAACAGAGCCAGTAATACTCTGCTTTAGGGCAGCATCAGTGGAGAGCATGAGGCATGGGTATGAGGATGTACGGCAGAGCTACCAGTGAACTTGCCACTGGACTTGGGCGTGAAAGGTGAAAGGAAGTGGAAGAAGTTAAGGATGAGTGTTGGACTTGAACAACAGGTGGGTGGTGGAGCCATTCATTGATGGGGGTTGGAGTGGGAGGTTGGGACCTGCTATGGACTGAATGTCCGGGTCCCCCTCCCCCAAATTCTTATGTTGAAACCTAGTCCCCAATGTGATGGTTATTTAGAGGCGGGCCTCTAAGAGGTGACTAGGTCATGACGATGGAGAACCTCCTTGCCATGTCCACTATGTGAGGACACAGAAAAAATTGGCATCTGTGAACCAGGAAGAGGGTACTCGTCAGACCCAAACTCTGCCAGTGCCTTTATCTTGGATCCCAGCCTCCAAGGTGGTGAGAAGTGCACTTCTGTTGTGTACAAGCCACTGGTCCGTGGTTTTGTTGTAGCAGACTGAGCTAAGACAGAGCCCTTACCCAGGGGCTCCAGGTTGCGTCCTAGGCCTTGTTCTCTCCCCCAGCTCAGCCGCTTTTTTTAATCCTCACCCAAGGATGTTTTCTCGTTTATACTCAGATAGAGTGGGAGGGAGGGAGGGAGAGACAGAGAGGGAGAGAGAGAGAGAGAGAGAGAGAGAGAGAGAGAGAGAGAGAGAGAGAGAGATTGCTATGAGAGAGACACATTGACTGGTTAACTCCTGCAAGACCTCAACCAGGACTGGGGACCAAACCGCAACCGAGGTACATGCCCTTGACTGGAATCAAACCTGAGACTCTTTGGTCTGCAGGCTGGTGCTCTAAAAACTGAGCCAAGCCCTGGCCGGTTTGGCTCAGCGGTTGGAGCGTCGGCCTGCGGTACAGAGAGACCCGGGTTCGGTTCCCGCTAAGGGCACGTACCTCGGTTGCAGTTTGTCCCTGGCCCTGGATGGTCGTGCGGGTGGCAGCCACTCGATGTGTCCCTTCACGTCGATGTTTCTCTCGCTCTCTCCCTCCCGCTCTATCTGAACAAAAAATGGAAAAATGTCCTCGGGTGAGGATAAAAAAATAAAAAAAATTTAAAAACTGAGCCAAACCAGCCAGGACCAGCCACTTTGGTTTGCTTGAATGCAAAAATAGCTGCAATACTGACCCACCCATAGAAGGAAACTGATCTAGGTACTTTCCATTTTGGCAACAGACTTGTGCTGAACTATCTCTAACTTCTTGCCCAGTTCTTGAGGGTCAGGAACATGCTCTGCAGCCAGGGAGAAAGCAAAGCCCAGAGAGCAAACCTGTGACTTTGACCACATTCAGAGGACATAATTTTGCTACCTGAGTTAGAAGTGGTGAACAGTGTCATGGTACACAGTTTTTCCACTGAGCCCCAGGAAGGCCACTTAAATCACCGCACAAATGAGGATTCAAATGTAAAGTTTTCCAAAGTGGTTGCTACAGTACCTAAGACTAGAGAGAGTGGTATCTCATCACCTCTCAGGTCAAATCTAAACTGCCCAGCTCAAGGCTGGGCCTCTACCAATCTTAGCAGCGTGCCACACTCCCAACCAAGACACGACACCGAAGCCAGCTACCGCTCACCACACACGCGGACACCTGAGTCTCTCTTTCTGCTTGCCACCTGCCTCATTTTTTTTTTAATCCTCACCAGAGGATATTTTTCCATTGATTTTCAGATAGAGTGGGAGGGAGTAAAGCAGGGAGGGGAGAGAGAGAGAGAGAGAGAGAGAGAGAGAGAGAGAGAGAGAGAGAGAGAGAAACATCGATGTAAAACCAGGGCCGGGGATTGAACCACAACTGAGGTCTGTGCCCTTGACCAGAATGGAACCTGCGACTCTTTGGTCCACAGGCCGAGGCTCCAACTGCTGAGCCAAACCAGCCCAGGCACCACCTGCCTCATTTTTGCATATTCTTCAAACCTCAACTCAGAAAATAAAGAAGAAAAGTATGTCTTTAAAAAGGCAACAGTCTTTGGGAAAAGAGAAGAGACAGTTGAAAGACAAATGCTAATGTTGAACAAGCTTTACAGTCCCGAGAGATTGTAAGTGCCTCATAGTATAAATGTAGGCATACGCTCTTTGGTGATTGATACTGAACATAATTATTGAGCAGCAATTATGCATGAAACACTGTCTAGTGGTAGATTAGGAATAAGATCTAATCCTGTCCAAGGAGGAGGTGGCAGTTAGAACAAGGTGGCAGAAGGTGTCCAGGGAAGGGTGCTGAGGAGTCCCCCCTGCTGAGCCCTGAGGGTGGCTGGGAGCAGGGGCGTGGGTGGGGGAGGCTTGCAAATCCGAGAGAACAGCTGACAGAAGGCTTGGGGCCAAATAAAAAGTTCTGAGGTCTTTATAAGAAAGCTACACTTCCAAGATGACAGGGTTAAATCAAGCCTTGAGTTTTCTGCTCCAGGCTGACAATCCTTACTCCTCTGTTCGGGGTGCAGGAAGCAGACCTGTCTTTAAGTCCAGGTTGGAAGAAAAAGGTTCAAGCTTTCATACTGAGCTATCCACCCAAATGGGAGAACATGATATTTACCACGGAGGATGGATGGTGACAGTAGTTTTACGGGCACGTTGAAGGCCCAGTGTGCTTCAGGAAGAAAGTCTTCACACCCTCTAAAAAAATGAATGGGTGTGAAAACTTATATGACTCCTAATAAAACTTCAGAAGGAGGCAGCAGAAGGGATATTGGCATGTTGAGTCCTCTCCAAACCCACCACGTTTGTGAATCCGAGCGTTCTGATAGGACTAGGGATGGAATTAAAATCTCCATTTGTGGATTTGGTTGTGACTTATTATTTGTCAGATGGACCTTGTCGTCGTTGTTGTTGTTTTGTTTTCTGTGACCAGTCGCTCTAATTCTGCATTAATGTCTCCTGCTTTTGCCATTGCTCTAGAATATCAGTAACACTAGCAGATCTCCAAGTAGGTTCTGTTATATTGCACCTAAAACTTAACAGCTTGGCCCAAATCGGAAATTCACAAGATGAATGACAACTTAAGTAAAAGCGTTATGTACTTGACAGCAACAAAATTTTCCATTACAAATACCATTTTTACTCTCTTTTAATTTAAAAAAAAAAAAAAAAAGTGCCTTGAGGGGGCTTTGAATTTCTCAGCCTCCCAGATCAAAGATTTCTTTAGCTGTCTGAATTATAGGAATGCTGAAAAACAAAAACAAACTCTTTTCCTGCTATAAAGTCCTTGCCATGTTTTTGTCTTGATGTAACTCAAAACGGCTGACCTGAAAAATGAGGTTGGCAATTTCTGTTCAAAGCCTAAGAATTCATCAGAAACAGAGTGAAGAATTATTTTGAAAGTGTCGTTCTAACTAATCTAACCCAAGAATAAATTTCACTAAATTCTTACTCAATGATCCAGAAAATTGCTAAGTGACTTTTAGAATAGAACAACTCGTGGCTGTGGATATCAAGATGTTTTACATTGTTTGTTAAAACGATTCAGGACTACACTGCAGTCATTTGGGCTGGGAGGTGGCGGCCCGTGTGTTCTGCCTCTGCTCCCACACACGCCCTTGGCTCCATATGTGTTTCCTGGCAGCACGACTGGCGAACAGTACGCTGCTTATTCCAAAGGCTTTTGCAGAAAGCATCGATGCTCGTTGTAAAGCAATGGTCCGTAGTCCTAAATTTGCTGATGTTTTTGGTATGAGGCCTGACCTTCAGGATACAAGGAAAAAAACTGCTTTTAGCAGGGGGGGGGGTGTCCTTAGCTTATTGGTCATCTGGTGTAACACAGTCTGACACGTTCTGCTCTGTGGCTAGGGAGATGCCATTACGCCCATAGGAATAAGAAAACTAGATGGCAAATATGGTGTCAAGTACATGTCCTTGTGCCTGGCTCAGGGGATCACTGGCATTTGAGAGTCAAGACATTTTGCATATCTAAAAGGCCATTTGCTTCCACTTTCTTTGCATGTTACCTTTAAAATGTTTAATAAAGTTCCTTTTTATAATTATTAAAAAGGAAGGCACTCTAGCCCGAGCAGGCTTGGCTCGGCAATTGGAGTGTTGGCCCTCGAACCAAAGAGTTGCAGGTTTGATTCCGGTTGAGGGCACATACCTCGGTTGCGGTTGGGTCCCGGCCCTGGTCAGGGTCATGTGGGAGGCAGCCAATCAATGTGTCTCTCTCACATCGATGTTTCTCTCTGTCTCTCTCTCCCTCCCACTCTATCTGAAGATAAATGGAAAAATATCCTCAGATGTGGATTTAAAAAAGGTGGGGAGGGGCACTCTAGAGAAAAATTGGGAGACTGGACAAAAGTCAAAAGTATAAATGTAAGAGTTTTTTTAAATCCCACAATTTGCATTTGCTTTGTCAATGTACATTTTATTACATTTGCTTCATGAATATATATTTATGTAATTGAGATCATGCTGCATACAGAATTTCTGTGTTTTTTTTTTCTTGAAAACATCCATTTTCTCATGTTACTCCTAAGTTCTGTCCCCTCAGACTTCATGAATGCGGAGTATTCTATCATGGGATGTATGTTTTACAGCCATTTGGAGACATTCAAGTTGCTTCCAGTATTTGCTATCATAAATAATTCTGCAATTCACATCTTTATACATAAAACTTTCTGAATATTGCTGTACTGGACAAAGACTTTAGGTTGCAAATCACAAAAAAATAATTCATCCTGGCTTAAGCCGGAAAGGAACCGTGTCGGCTTGCACAGCTAGTAAGCTGGGGTGGGGACCGGCTTCAGGCACTGCTGGACTCAGTGGTGTCTCTAGCTTCCTTCCGTCTGTCTCCTGCACCAGCTTCCCTCTGTGCTGATTTTATCTAGGCCTGCTCCTTTACATCCTCACCGCAGGAAGACAGCAGCTCTCTCCTGATGTTTCCAGAAAAACGTCCCACCAATAAGGCTCACAAGCATGACAGGTCAAACACCCGTCCCTGAGCCAGCCACGGGGTCAGGGTGAGGGAATGTTCTGGTTGGCCTACAGGGCATCCCTGCTCTCTCCACCTCACTCCACATCACCCGGGCACTGCACACCTGGACTCTTCGCTGTTCATTGAACCCAACAGCCTGGGCTTCACCCAGAGCTACCGCTCTTGGTCCCCTCTGCCCCCGTTGTGCCCATGGCTTGCTGCCCACTCACTTCCTTCAGTCCACACTCGGGACCACTCCTGGTCACCTCTCCACTCTGCCCTCTCTCCCTGCTCTGTTTCTCTTTATTGACGTATTACTCTCTGCTTTTCATTCATGTGGTGTGCACATGAGTGGTTTGCTCCTTCCATGGAACCACGAGGGCTGACACTGCCGCTCTGCCCTACACTCGTGAAATTCATCCACCGAGTTAATGAATGAGTTAGCCAGGCCACGTACGTACTCATCTGTAGGGTAGCCTACACGAAGGACAAGAGATGCTTGAGGGACTGGTGTGATTCCCCAAAGAAAGTGGGTGGCCATCCCCCCAACACAAGGGCTGAATGTTCACTGACGAAAACATTGACGCCCACTATAAATTCAGGTCTCTTTCTAAAGCAAATTCCCAGGAGTGGGTCTTCAAAGGATATGAATGTTTGGGGTTTCTCGACAGGTACTTTAGCTCCCTTTAAAAATAATCATTCTCATCTGGCCAGTGTGGCTCAGTGGACTGAGTACCATCCCATGGACTGAGTGGTCCCAGTTGGATTCCCCATCAGGGCACATGACCGGGTTGCAAGCTTGATCCCCAGTAGGGGGCGTGCAGGAGGCAGCGGATCGATGTTTCTCTCACATCCATGTTTCTGTCTCTCTCCCTTCCTCTCTCTCTGAAATTAAAAAAAAAAAAAAACTATATTAAAAAAATTATCATTCTCAAATGCAGACCCTATCATGACCCTCCCCAGCTTAAATCTGATAGCTCCCCATCACACAGTGAATAAAAGAAGTCTACCCTGGTGCCTTAGGCCCAACATGATCGTCTCAGGATCCAGCTCGCTGACTTTCTCCTCTGCCCTGATGGAACCCACTCCCTCTCGTCTCAGGACCCCCATTCCTCCCCGTCCCTCTCTGCCTAGCCGGCGAAGAGCAGATCTCCCTTGACCCCGCCTACTCTCTCTGATTCAGCCCTCGGCTCGTGTCCAGCGGCAGGCCCTCCTCGCCACTGGAGCAGCACTGCCCTCCTTGCTTCTCCAGCCAGCGTGGGTGTATTTTATTCCCAGTACTCGTCACACTTTCCATTTCCCTTACTGACTCTCTGAGGCCCTTTTCTCACTGTCCACGCCTAGTTCCCCAAAACTCAGAACTGCTACCTGGCATATCAAAGGCCTTTAATACATTTTTGTTGGGAACAAATGAACAAATTGCTCTCCAAGAGTGCTGTAGGGATTACTGCCCCATCAGCACTAACAATGCGCATTTCATCTCATCTCTCACTGAAGCAATTTTCTTAGAATACAGCTCAAGGGGTGGAAGTTCTTTGGATCCTCACTGCATGGAACCCGGAGGGGAAGCAATAGGCTGTTTTCTAACAGATACTACTCCCGTTTGAACAGAGGTCCGGCACAGACTGTGACAGCCTGGTATATTACAACAAGGCCCCAACAAGATTTTACTTTCTCATCTAATTTAAGTTAAAAAAAAAAAAGATTCCTTCTTTTTTTTCATCCTCACCTGAGGACATTTTTGCATTTATCCTCAGAGCGGGAGGGAGAGAGGGAGGAAGAGAGAGAGAGAAACATCCATGTGAAAGAGACACATCGAGTGGTTGCCGCCCACATGACCCCAACTGGGGCCAGGGAGAAACTGCAACTGAGGTATGTGCCCTTAGCAGGAACCGAACCTGGGACTCTCCGGACCTCAGGCTGATGCTCTAACCGCTGAGTCAAACCAGCCGGGGCAAAAGATTCCTTCTTGTTGCAACTGGACTCAAGAGAACTTTCAAAAAATGCTGTATTTAGTAAAAATTAATAATCAGCTCAAGTTTTTGGGATGCAGATGGACATTGTTTCTGTGCATTCTTAGCCCAAATTATCCAATTGTGTTAGTGCTTTAATTTATAGGATCCTCTCTGATCTATTAATTGTTGACATTAGTGTGTGTATATTTTATACATTAATTTTTTAAAAGAACTTCAAATTTTTAAAAAAGTATTGCAAAAAGAGTTGATCTATATAAAAAGTATTTAATAATAGAGAACATCAAAAGCACCTTTCACCAGGTAAAGGTCCCTATGACATATATCAGATTAAACTAATCAAATCTCCCTTTACCTAAAAAGAATTTCTGATTAAATATAAAATAATACACTTCACGCCCCCACCTTTTCCTGACAAATCTTCAGCATCACTTAATTTGGGGATCACAATTCAGCAAAATAATGATTGTGTTCTTCAAAGGAAAATAGCTAATACAAAATTTTCTAGTTCAAAAACAGCACCAATGAAGGAAGGGGATATGTCTTTGAAGTACAAAGTCCCTAAACAAGTAATTTAACAAAGTTCATGCAAAGTAAACTCTGAATGGTTGGTTTTTACAACTCTCCTGCGATCTGGAGTGGAAAATGCAAGAAAGTAACAAGACAAAGCAAAACAGTAACTTTGAAGACTCGAAAGACACACACACACACACACACACACACACACACACACACACACGCACTTTCTGATAGCGCATGTTCCTTGTTTTCTGCCAGCTGCATCACCAGTCGGGGACCTCAACCACGAAGGGCGTTTTCACGTCTATCTTGCCACTGTTCACGACGGAGCAGTCGGTGAGAGGACGGTCGTGCCCATCGGTTGCCTGAAGTTCTATGGAGTGGACCACGGTCTGGGGAGAGGAAAGGAGAGCCGTGGTTCACTTCTGACCGGCAAGTCCGGCAATCGAAACGTGAAATCAATGTCAAGTCTAAATGCCCAAGTGGGAGGTAAGTTTGTGTGTGTGTGTGTGTTTTCTATGATTACAGAACCATGCAAGCTAACCATGGAAATCTTAGAACATTCAGAAAATGTATATGTAACATAATAAAATTTACCCACTACCTTGCTAATTAAAGAACATATTTACATATTTCCTCACTTCTTTGTATAAGCATTTTATTTTTTAAAAAAATTAGATGTTGTTGTAAATACCTACCTCTAATAAAAGGTATTTCCACTCACTTGTTACAACCCTAAGTAACAGTTAACATGGAGCCTGAGCCCTTTTCAGCTCCACCTGTCATAGGTCCAGGCACCATCAAATGGGCCGGAAAGCAGATTTAGAAGTGGAGCTCATTCGGGTTTGTCCGTTTTAAAACTGAACCAAGCCATTAACCCATAGGTTGAGTCCAACCCTAATGTGACCCCAATCCCACAGTGTACAGGCCCCTTTCTCTACCACGGGAGATTGTACAGGCCCATGTACCACCTCGTGTCGCGCTGAAGGAGGGAGGACTGGCCAGGGACTGGGGAAGCTGGCTTCTGGTGTTTCCCAAGCACGGTTGACACAAAAGTAGCAACACAGTGTCTGAGTGCCTTGCACGTGGTGACAAACACTGCAACTTCCGCTGACTTAGATCAATTTAAGATAAAAGGCCAGCATTCTTCTAATATATGTTTCTAAATAGACTGTGTGCATACCCATGTGTACCTAAAGCAGTGACCACACATCCGAATTACCTGTGGCACTTTAAAAAAATGCTTATTTAATGGTTAGAATAGAAATTGCCATGGTATGTATATTTTGCCACAATTTTAAGATGCTTATTTGTGGGCCCATCTCTGGAGGTTCTGCTTCTATACCTCTGAGGTGAGGTCCAGAGATCATCCGGGTTGCTTTGTTAATACAACCCAGGTCATCTCTGGAGAATCAAGGGATGGAATTCAGGAGATTCTCTAAATTCCCTGAAACTGTATAAAACATACACATACTTTTCTTTTTTCTTTCCTGGAAAGAAAGTCTATGGTCTTCATTCGTTTCTCAAAGAAGTTTATAACCCATAAAATGTTAAGGACTGTTGCCCTGAGACCAGGCAGCAGGTCTCCCAGGAGGCATGGCAGTGGACAGAAGGAAATTGTTGCTGCAATTCGGGCAACAAGACCTAAGATCTAGAGGACTAGAAGAAAAACCATGACCAGAAGAAGAACACCCAAAACTTGTACTCTTCGGTTTTCTTACAGCTTAGCTGATGTTGCATTAATAAATATTCATTCAATGGATGAACGAATCAGTTTACATCGAAACTATTTAGAACCTGGTAAGCCCAATGGTCCAAACCCAGACTTATCTGACACAGGCGTGCCCGTGTTCAGCTCATTTCAAAAGCAAAGTTCAATAAGAGACGTGAGGGGAGCTGGCGTTCGTTATCCTTTAAGGCTAGATTCTTTTCAGGACAATTACAGCTCATGAGAATATAGGCATGTCCTTGATGTGATGGGATGTAAAGTGAGATATTCAGTGATATGTATTTGGCCTATTTCTTTCTCATCCCACTGCTAATGAGAATTCTATCTTTGATGATGCAGGTTGGGCACTTCCTGTCTTTGCAAGGGAGACTCTGAGTTGGCCAGCTCATTTTCTGGCTTTCCATTGGATAGAATCAGAATAGTGGGTGGAACCCTGCCAGTGTGGCTCAGTTGGTTGAGCTTCATTCCATGCACCAAAAGACTGCTGACCTGATTCCCAATTCCTGGTCAGGGCACATGCCTAGGTTGTGGGTTCAATCCCCAGTAGGGGGTTTGCAGGAGGCAGCTGATGGATGTTTCTTTCTCTCCCTCTCCCTTCCTCTCTCTCTAAAAATCAATAAAAACATATTTAAAAAAAAAAAAAAAAAGAATAGCAGAAGTTGTGGGAAACTTGCAATGCATGATATCGGTTTATTTACCTCTGGATGGGGGAGTGAGTATAACAACTCACATGAAAACAAAACAAAATGAAATATGAGAGAAGACAAGGATGGTCCAGGCTTGGGTTGGGCAGACCTTACAACTGCCAGTCCAGGCGTTGAGAGTTACTTTGGGTGGTTGCTAAGGAGGGGAAATATTGAAAGTGGGAAAGAATAAAGATCTTAAGATGTGTTCCTACAGATTATGAACTGTACACCTTTGATATTTTTTTGAGACAGCAGCATAAATTTAAAATCTCTTTAGTAATTTTGGATGCTACGTATTATGTGTCTTTAAAGGTGACTTCTGTCTGGACTAAAATGCATGGGTGCTAGGATTTTTTAAATTGTATTTTTAATTGTGGTAAGAAACACATAACATAATATTTACATCTTATCCATTTCTAAGAGTACAGTTTGGTACTGTTAAATATATTCACACTGTAGTGCAACTAATCCCCAGAACTTTTGCATCTTGCAAAACTGAAACTCTATACCCGCTGAACACCAACTCCTCCTCCTCAGAACCCCCGGCAGCCACTATTCTACTTTGTGTTTCTATGTTTTTGACTTCTTTAGATGCCTCATATAAGTGGAATTATACAGTCATTTTATGACTGGTTTATTTCAGTTAACATAACATTCTCCAATTTCATCCATGTTGTAGCATGAGACAAGATTTCCTTCTTTTTTATGGCTGAACAATATTCCATTGTATGCGCACACAGGGTCCTGGTTTCATTTGGTTACATTAAAATGAGTTTCTAATTATAAGTAGTGAGCTATATTAGCTTAAGTACTCAACTTCCATGTCAAGTCCTCAGCTTCTGCCCCAATGCTCCTAACAATTAAAACACCATTCCACTTATAACTGATTCACCTTTGAAGAGGCCAGTCAGCATATAATGATGGATCGCTAACAAGCACATCTTAAGGTTCAGATAAGTCATCGAAAGTGCTCTCATTATAAATATAAAGCTTTGAATGAGAAAAATAATGCATCAAGTTACCATTCCATCAATGACTTTTCCAAACACCACGTGCTTGCCATCCAACCAGGAGGGCTTGGTCAAGGTGATGAAGAACTGAGAGCCATTGGTGTCGGGCCCGGCATTGGCCATGCTGACCCACCCGATGCCATAATGCTTCAGTTTGAAGTTCTCATCTGGAAAAGTCTCACCATAAATGCTTATACCTGGGGAGACAGAACAAGAAAGAAGAGAATCAACAGATGTTATATAAAAGTCAGTTCTTCAAAGGGAAACAAGGTTTTAGTAGAACTGGTAAATAGAGCCTGATAAGAGCGGGAAATGGGGAAAAGATGGTAAAATATAAGGAGAAGTGAAGGACAGCACAGAATTAACTCCTTCCGGAAGCAGAGCATCAGGGTCTGAAACAAACACAAAGTCTTAAATCTGACACAAGATGGCAGGATAGCCTCTGGCCTCAAACCAAGGCCCGAACCCTGACCAAGCCGCTCAGTGATTTCACTGTGAAATGAGCAGGAACTAAAGGGCAGGGTGTCATCGTAAAGCCAGACTGAAAGGTGGAAAAGCCATCCTCGTGGTTCAGGGCCCTTGCCCTGGGTCACTCCTACCGCAGCATCCAGACAGGGCACACGAAGCACTTAATAAACACCCTTAGCTAATTCTCAGAGCAATCCTGTCTGCAATGAGGAGCCCAGCTTACAAGACTTGAAAACGGCAGGACAGAACTTAGCCATCTGGCTCTCTGACTCTAAGGCAGGTGTACTCTGCTGCCTCAGCACTAAGAGCAGTGGCGGCCAGCCTGGAAGTCCTCAGGCACAGTGACGTCAGGGCTCGTCAAAATACAGAGGGTGATGGCAATTGGGAACACGCAGTGATCCAACCTTGAACAGAAGAACCAAAAGCAGGCACGTGGGCTGGAGTTCTAGCAAAGCAGCAGATGGAGCAGAACACATTTTCCCCATAAAACAGTACAGACCACGAGAAGTGTATGTTCCCTCCTCCAACACCTTGAGTGCCTGTCATGCTCACCTGCTCCCCGTCTGCAGGGCTCCTTGTCCCTCGGCTCAGTGAGGAGGACCAGAAGTGGATATCACAGGCAAGCACTATATGGCCGGTTGGTCAGTGACATATGAGGTGACCTGGCAGGACAGCTCTGCCCACAGAGGAGTCTAGGCTAAATTAAGCGATCCACAAGGTCCTATCTCCAGAATTCAGGGAATCTGACCTAAAGACGTGTGTGCACACACTTGCACACACACATGCACACACACTCTGGGCAGGGGAGGCAGAGAGGGAGAAATGTAGAAAAGGAAACAGTAAAGCTCAGTCACTATTCCTGCTGGGCCCAAGGGCAGGACAGCGGGATGTTCGTCCCGAGGGGACTGGCCCTTGAGCTGCAGGCTTTCCCAGTGAGTCCCAGCTCTGCCGCAGCTCGGATTGTTCCCCGCTCATCCTTAGCCACCCCGTTCATCCAAGTTACCTGCTCCATGCTACACCCTCACAGCTCGCAGCATTTTTTTGCAAGGACTAAAAGTACTCTTCCTAAAGTGCCTGGCAAGTCCAAGCATTTAATGGTGGACATTTTGTTATACATGAATCATTGCAATAAACATAAAATTAGCTATAGGGCTAGAAAATAGCCTAGGATTTTTTTCAAAGTTAACAGTTTAATATCCACCATACTAATAATCTAGTATTTTTATAACTGCAAAATAGTCTAAATAAATAAATGTATTTCCACTGTGGAAAGATAATGAACACCAAAGAAATACCGTTTAAAATTAGGAAGTCTTCTTCATTCATTATCTACCAAGATTTGGCCCCCAAAACTCTATCCTTCCTAAAGAATAAGTTTGGTGGTCGTTATGACTTAGTTCCTTAAATCTGGGAACCCAATATGCTGGGTGTGAATGTACTGGCTTAATTTTAGGGTTCAGTTTGTTAAGCAGGAAAGGAAAAACAAGAAAGACAATGTTACCGCCTGTGCCATCTCCGTTGGTGAAGTCTCCTCCTTGAATCATGAAATCTTTGATGACGCGATGAAATTTGCTTCCTTTATATCCATATCCTTTCTAAAGAGATTATGTCAATTGAATACACAAGTAGATATAACCCACACTGAAAGATAAACCCCAGTGTTTATCTGGAAATGACAAAATGAGAAAATTATACAAAATACCTACAGACCTTGATGAGGTCCCTGCAATGATTTACCGTTAGAAATGTACCGTTAACCGACCAAATCAATACATAAGTAGACTGACAAACTATGGAAATATTAATGTGAAAGAGTGAAAACAGAGCAATCTGCATTTTCACTTGACAATTGTTTCCTCTTGATTTCCAGAAGCCTAGGCCACCGAGGGCCTGAAGAACACAGATTTTATACAAAAATGAAGTAAACTATTATAAGATGTCTCAGGTCCATCTGACCTACTAATTTTTTTCCCCAGAAACCATCTTTATCTTAGCTTAGAAGGATGATCTGATCTATGCACAAAGGAGACAGAGCTGAGACATACCTCTCCTGTTGCCAAAGCAACAAAATTTTCCACAGTCTTGGGCACAACTTTTCCAAAGAGGCCGATCACAATTCTGCCAACGTCTTTGTCTCCAATCCTCACATCAAAGAAAACCTGCATGTGGTTGAAAGAGCACAAGGTTACGTGGAAAAGCCACAGACACAAGGTAAGTGAAAGTGAAAATCTGTGAATTGATCCACAGACGAAAGCCCTGCCCGCCAGTATTTCACAAAGGGGTCACGAAGGAGCATAACATAAGTTAAAGGAACTTTTAATTCCTTTTTGTGGGTGCATTTCACTCACAAATATTCATTCAACAAACATTTATGGAACACCACCTATGGGCCAGAGACTGTGGTAAGTACTGGATTTAAAGTCTGACTCAATACTGTCAGCCAGCCAGTGGCGTCTTCGGAATTCCACGCCTCCACACACCCCGACCAGCTCGGCTGCCCCTTCCCATTCCCCACAGTACGGATGAAGGTTAGCGAGGAAACTGTCTCTTCTGAAAGGTAACTCTCTAGTCTTGGCAGAAGAAAAAAAAATGCTGGTGAGGAGATAAATAGGCTAGCCATTCAGATTTATTTTTTTGTAACTTCAAAAAGGGTCAAATTCCCAGTGAGATCTCATTAGATGTATGTGGTCAAGGGGACTGCAAAAGATGATCAAAATGATCAGTCCCCAAAGGCCTGCCCCTTACTCCCAAGCATAGTGAGGCACCAGGTCCCCAGCCTCATTCAAAGTACAGCAAACGTTACACTCAGGTCCTGACAAAACCGTTCCCCGTACGCTGAAGTGCTGAATTCAGTCCTCAGGCTGCGCAAGTAACACGTGTTCTTTTTCTGTCACAACATTTTAGGACAGAAGAGAAAACACATCTCCCGAAGGGAGTGGGAGTCGCTTTTTTGCAGATAAACTTTAAAAGTTGTCTTGGACTTTTTTGGGGAAAAAACAAACTTTTCATCTGAAATGAAATCATACATTTCGCTTCACAAGTCACCATGTGAGGATGATTTTGAGACAGAACGCCTGAAAAGGCCATGGAGTCGAAGGGCATTCTATTAGCGAGTTTAGATTATATGAACGAATTTAATGTTTGAATGGGTAAAAGAAGACATTCAAAGGAAGGCTTTAGAAAGTGTAAGAAGGGTTGTCAAAGAAAAAAGATGTCTTGCAGTTTAGGAAAATCGCCAAGTAAAGACTGTCTACCTTCAGAGCTTCTGCCAATACATCAGCCCGTCTGTCACGAGTGACGTGATATTTAGTGTTCCATGTGGCGTTTTACAGTTTTTACATGGCAGCGAAAACTGTGTTCGTATTTATCCAGTAGAACTATACGGAATGCAGAAGAGACCCTGAGAGGAGGCGGTGCCGTAAAAGAGCAACGCTACCTGGTCGGAACGCACATGTGTGAGCCTGGTCCCAGAGCTGGTGTCAAAGAGAAGCCGCTTCTCCCTGGCCAGTGAGCTCAGTGGTTAGAGCATCAGCCCTTGCACCGAAGGGTCGCAGGTTCAATTCTTGGTCAAGGACACACACCTGGGTTATGGGTTTGATCCCTGGCCCCAACTGGGGTGCATGCGGGAGTCAGCCAATCGATGTCTCTCACACTGATGTCTCTCTCTCTCTCTCCCTCCCTCTCTCCGCCGCTTCCCTCCCTTCCACTCTCTCTAAAAATCAATGGAAAAAAATATCCTTGGGTGAGGATTAAGAAAAAAAGAGAAAGAGAGAAGCCATTTTGCCAAAGGGATTTCCAAGCCAAGCAGTAAATTCTATAACAGGCAACAATGAAGCAGCACCAGGAAGAATCAGGGAGGTCCTTTTAAAGAAATACAATAGCCCTGGCTGGTTTGGCTCCAGGGTTAAAGCGTTAGCCTGGGGACCAATGAGTCTCGGGTTCGATTCCAGTCAAGGACATGTACCTCGGTTGCAGTTCTTCCCTGGCCTTTGTTGAGGTCGTGCGGGAGGCAACCACTCGATGTGTCCCTTCACACTGACGTTTCTCTCTCTCTCTCTCTTCCTCTCTCTCCCTCCCACTCTACCGGAACAAAAGTGGAAAAGTTCCTTGGGTGAGGATAAAAAAATAAACACCGAATAAGATACTAGAAAAGCTTGCTGGCCTTTTACAATAAAGACGAGCAAATAGAACCCCTGAATATGTAGAAAGCAAAGAGAATAAAATCTGGGAAGCATGAGAAGATGGAGAGAAGTGCCCGTCACCCAGCATAACTAAAGAAATAAACAAACTTATTTCCCTTCATATGGCCTAGCACACAGGTTAATACGATTTTTTCCTCAAACGGTGGTATCCTTTAACCTCATGAGTGATGGACAGCAAGAAAATATAGCAGAGTTTTCCCAACACTAAGGAAACGGAAAAACCTTATTTAGTCAGCAAGCATTTATCAAAGATCTATGTCAAAGGCAGTGTGAAGTTACAAGACAGTCCCTGTCATGCGGTAGCTTGAATCAAGAGATGGACAAAGAGGAAACCACAGAACAAGGCAGCAGGTGACAAGCACCCAAGAGCACTATCCCCAGGCATCCTGGAGGTGCAGGTGGGAGGGAGCAGCGCCCAGGGACACGAGTGGGCCCCAGCCCCACCTGCAGAGCTCTTTCTGGAACCAAAGCACCAAGGAAGGAAATGTGGTCCGTATGCCAGAGAAACAGCATAGCCCTTCTGACCTACCAGCTGGGAAGGGAGACCCTCACCAGTCCCAGAAGGCAGAAGGGTTTGGGGGAGGCAACAGAGAGAAGGTAAAGAATAAGACCCAAAGGAGACTTTGGGAACATTACTCAAGTGGGGGACAGGGGAAGGAGAATCTGGGGGCTCAGGCCAGTTCAAGAATGAGGTGCTATGTCCTGCACTGGGGTGGTGGCTGAGGGACCGCAAGGACGGACGAGAGGGCCGAGGCACTGAAATCGCGGGGGAGAAACTGGAGGAAGAAGGAGGAAGGAGGAAGGAAGAAAACATGACCATGTCAGTGGTGTCTCAAAGCGCTTTACTTACATCTTGTATCATTAATCCTCGCCACATCCTGCGGGAAGAGGCAGGTACTATTCCCATCCGTTTGCAAAGGAGAAAAGTGAGGATTAGGGAGGTTAAGTGACTTTCGAACCAGGAGCGTGAAAGCCAAAATTTCAGTCCGAGGCTGCGTCCAATTAGACCACGATTTATCGTTAATAAGGCTCTCTCAACCTAGGCAGGAACCCCTAACTGGTAGAAAAGGTCTTCTTAGGTCCCGAGGGCCCAGCACATTGTCAGCTCAACTACAGACTTTAAAATGCTAACCAGCTCAATGCCAGGAGATACTAAATGAGAACCAGGGCACACACACCTAGCCAGAGTGAAGGTGGGCCCAAGGTGGCTGCCAGGCAAACCTCTTACTTTACACCTTCTCGCCCTGAGATAGATCATCTCTGACTTTGCCCTTGGGGACAGGACAAGGGGGGTGGGAACTGGAAAGCCCCTATACTCACGGAGCTTACAGTCCCTTAGAACAAAAACAACATACTGGTAGCTGTAATCTAATGGGCAACCAGGTTTTACGAGACAAGTTCAGATAAAATGGGTTCGAGGTGGTGATTATGTGGGGGCTCAGGGCAGGCTTCCTGGAAATGGTGCTTGGATCCCATGTTATGCATCAGGAATGAGTCCCTCGGTCACTTCTTGTTTTCCCTCAAAGCTGCCCTTGAAAGTGATTTGAAAATGATGGGACCCTGGAGGTGGGAAAGGTAGGGGGAGAGTGAAGAGGCACTCGTGCAGCGTGACCCAAACCCCTTTAGGGTTAATCCTGCTTCCATTTCCAAAGTAAAATGAGCTGTGGTGTCAAGGAAACGCAGCTCCCCCACGAGCTCTGAGCGGGCATGCTCATCTGTGAACCAGATGCTTCCTTTCAGGTCTGCACTGCTGCAGAGGGGCGCATAACACAAACAGCTCGAACAATTGACCTCTTAAACCAGGAACTTAAACCAGAGCGAAGCACTTTACCTGCTTTATCACATCCACTATGCATTTCACACAGGAGGGATGGAGCCTGAGACATGAGATAACCTGCCCGAGATCAAGATCACCCAGCCTCAGTCTCGTGGCCGCTCCACACTGTGGAAAGTGCCAGCAAGCTGTGAAGAGCCCAGCTGGAAAGGTGGCAGCATTATTTTCTACACTCTAGGTGCCTGACCACACAGAACCCACAGCTCTCCTGGAAAATGCAGGGCTGCAGGCACAAGTTCAGTGGATTCTGAGACCGGTGAGCCAGAGTCCACACCGGAGCCTCTCTGGCGGGGCAGGAAGCTGAGGCAGAGGCCTGGCTGCAGGATCCATGGATAAGGGGAGTGCCACTCAAGGGCCCTGCAGGGAGACAGCACCCCACTCCTCCTTTACAGATTCCTATTTTTAGAAGGCAGAGGAAAAGGAAAAGACTGCTAGGAAAAAGAAAACACTAGAGCAGTGGCCAATTAATCTACTTTTCCACACTCAGAGAAATAACTTCGAACGTCTCCATTTTCCAGTACATTTTGTTATTTAAAAAAGTTCACTGAGCCCTGGCCAGTTTGGCTCAGCGGTTAGAGTGTCGGCCTGTGGTCCGGAGAGACCCGGGTTCGGTTCCTGCTAAGGGCACGTACTTCGGTTGCAGTTTGTCCCCGGCCCTGGTTGGTCGTGCGGGTGGCAGCCACTCGATGTGTCCCTTTCACGTCGATGTTTCTCTCTCTCTCTCTCTCTTCCTCTCTCTCCCTCCCACTCTATCTGTACAAAAGATGGAAAAATGTCCTCGGGTGAGGATTAAAAAAAAAAAAGTTCACTGAAAGAGTATCAACAGAGTCGAATCTGCAGAGACTTGCCTACATAATCCGAGAGTAGAAGCCATGGAAACTCCTCAGGGACAGCACCTTCACGCAGGGGCCGAGATGCTCCAACTCTTCCCCTCCCGCAGCCAGCAGCTTCCCATTTCTTGGCTCCCTCTTCCAGAGGTTCCCAACCCAGGCTGCACACCCCAGAGACAGTGAATGACTTGCTCCGGGGTGGGTCTTTGCATTGGTAGGTTTAAAACTTCCTAGGTGAAGCTTGTTCCCAAATATTGCAGGTGACATCCTCACTAAGAAATTCTTCACTGTTTATCTGAAATTCACGTCTAACTGGGCCTCCTATATTTTATCTGGCAATTCTAATACCTCCCCCTATTTAAACTGTCAGCAAGTCTTGTTATACCTCCAAAATTTATTGCAAGTGCCTCCCTTGCTCCCCATTTCCCCCGATTACCACCCTAATCCAAGCCACCACCATCTGGACTCTGGCATGGAGCCCAGCATGACCTCCCAGTTAGTTCATTCTCCACTGCGTGACCACAGTAATTGTTTAAAAGTATATATGAGATCCTGTCAAACCCATGCTTAAAACCCTTCGGCAGTTCTAACTGCACTTGGAATAAGACCTCAAATTATGAGAGTAATTGCCTCAAAACCCACCCTCCTAACTGTGACCTGAGGCCCTGCTGATCTTGTGGCTGCCCAGCCCCCAACCTCATCTCAAGCCACTCCCCTCTCATCCCTGCACTGAAGCCACACTGTCCCAGGCAATCCCTCCCCTTAACAGCGGAGGATGGTTCTCCCGCCCAGAGGCCTCTGCTCATGCACTAAGTTTGCCTCCCTAAGTTTTTAGCAGGCTGTTTTTTCGTATCCTTCAGGTATTTTAAATGCCACGCAATCAACATTAGGATTTATTTCCTTCATCATTTCACGAGTTTTATGATTATGGCTGTATCTGAAGAGACCCAAATATATTTGCAGAGTGGAAGAAGCCCGCCTCCCCCTCTTTCAGCTCTGTGGCCTGCAAACGCCATTACCCAAAACTAGATAAGCCCAAAAGGTCAAGGGGCTGGGAGTAGAATCAGTGCTCAGAACAATGAGGCCAAGTTTGTATCACACAGGCAGCCTCCCATGGCCTTTTGGTTCACTCCAGCTCCATCAGACATTGGGCTTAACCTCCCCCTCCCAACCCCCCTGAGTCCCCCCTTCTCAGGTGGGGGTCTATGGTAGATTTAAGCATTCTACTAGGTCCACATTCTACTAGTTTCCACTGCTGGTTGTTAAGACCTTTTGAGCTGCCCCTCCTTCCACATTCCAAGACACTCCTGCCAGTAAGTTTTTCTAACAGTGGTAATTAACAAATAACCAAATCATTTCCTCTTCCCTCCCTTGCTCCCTCCCTCCCTCCGTCTTTCCCTGCACCCTGCCATTATCTTCTAACCCTGGGTAAATATGCTGGGAAAAGAACCGAAGCCCTAAGAATGGCAGGTTTGTTTCTTCCTTAATCGAGACCAAAGGCTGGCTTCAGTTATACAGGTGCCGCCTGTGCCTGCCGCCAGCACCATCCCACGTGGAGTCTGCCCGCCAGCCGCTGAGTCTGAAAGCGCACCTCCCTCCCAGGGGAGGGCCAGGTTCCTAAATAGAGACCGGCCTCTCCTCGAGCGGGGCTGTAACGCCTGCAGGGCACCACCGGACGCAGGGGCTGGACCTGGACTCTCCCACGCGGTGACACGGCGGCCCAGCTGCAATCCCTGGGCTCGGAGCGTGTCCCCTCCTCCTGTCCCGGTCCCTCCCGCATTCTTCCTGCTTCTGTTCCCGAGTGAGTCCCCACGACGCCGAGGGAAGTACTCGGGCTGTCTCCTTCCCGGAGAAAGGGCCCGCCGGTTCCGGAAGTTTCTCCTAACCCCTGAGCTAGTCACCTCGGACCACCACCGACCAGGGAGATTAAATTCAAATAATGGCGAGGCTGGGACTCGGGCCATCGCCCCCCAAGTCATCCCGGGGGGGCGTCACCACCACCACCATCACCACCGTGGAACCAGAGATCCCCTCTCCCCAGCTCTGCCGCTGCCCCCCACCCTCTGCCTCCTCCTGGCTGCCCGCCACTGAAGTCCCAGTCCCCAAAGCTCCCCCATCCCTCTGGCCGGCAGGAGGGTAAGTGGCACCCTCCACTCTGTCACCTTGGCTGTCACCGTGGGGCCTCGCCTGCGGACGCCCGAGGCCCCCGCAGAAATCACGAGCACGCCCAGCCCCAGGCGAAGCACCAGAGGTAGAAGCGGCCGGGAACCCGAACCCATGGTGAACGGTGGCAGTGGCGACAGCCGCTCCAGTGCTTCTGCAGGCTCCCGACCGGTGGCAGGACTCCCGGCCAGCTGCGCCTGCGCGCTCCGGGGTGGGGTGGGGTGGGGGTGGGGGTGGGCAGGGATAGGGATGGGACGGTCTGGGCAGGACCGGAACAGGGGGCTCGCTCCTCCCAAGTTTGGCGGACAGAACTCGGGACTCCAGAGGCTCGCTGCAGGGGTGCAGCCCGGCGGCGCTCGCAGTTGGAGCTCCGGCCCGTAGGCCCGAGCGAGCCCCGCCTGCTGTGCCCGAGGTGCCCGGAGAGGCAGGCTTGGCTGGAGTCAGGAGCTGAGAGGTGCGCCTGGCATCAGGAACTTACCGCGTAGGCGCATGTTAGAGCCAACGGCAAGTCGAGGGCTCTGCGGGCTCTGGTCTGCGTGGCAGTTTGAGCACCGCTGGGCGGGGATACTCCGCGGACGAGTCCCCGAACGGTCTCCGCGGCCGCTGCCAGGTTCCAGTGTTGTATCAGAGCCGACTCTCTGAAATGTGGGACTCCTAGATGGGCTGACTCGATTACACGTGATGGATGACCTCGCGTTCCGATGATTCAATTTGGGGATATAATTTTTACAAATTTAAGAATGATGTTTAGAAAGATTGTGTAATGATATGGGAAAATGCAAAAATCACATCAACATTCTGATCTCAACTGTGAAATAAAGGGATTTTTTTCAGTGGAAAGAAATGCACCAAAACATTTACAGTAACTAGGGTGATAGAATTATGGATTTTTGTTTTCTTTGTAATTTTCTGGTTTCCCAGCTATAAGTATTTTATAATCAAGTAAGTATATTTTTTTTAGTTTTTATTGATGGATTGATGAGAGTTGTTGTTCCACTTATTTATGCATTCATTGGTTGCTTTTGTATGTGCCTGACCAGTGATTGAACCGACAACCTTGGTGTATCTGGCCGATGCTCTAACCAACTGAGCTACCCAGCCAGAACAAGAAAATGAAAGTATTTTATAATCAAGAAAATATTACTTAAAACGATGCTTTTTTGCCCTGGCCAGGTGGCTCAGTTGATTGGAGCATCCTCCCCTACACCAAAAGTTTGCTGGTTCCATTCCTGGTCAGGGCACAAACCTAGGTTGCAGGTTCAATCCCCTGTCAGGTGCATTTGGGAGGCAACTGATGGATGTTTCTGTTTCTTTCTCTCTCCCCCCCCCTTCCTTCCTCATCCTCTAAAAATCATTGAAAATATATCCTAGGGTAAGGATTAAAAAACAAAAAAATAACTAAATGCTTTTTAAATTAAGACTTCAAGAGAACTTTTTTATTTTAGAATAATAGCTCCAAAATTAATTACAAATTAGTAATAGTATTCTCTTGGTTTTCCTAGGAGCTAGTGCCATGACTTTCAAGCAAAGATTTTCTTCAGGTAAGCAGATAGGATTCCTATGTGTAGCTAAGACTAGATCTAAAATTACATTGGCAATATTATATTCAAAAGGAGTAACCTCAACTTTTGAGGGATGGACAGAACAGTTCTGAATTATTTGGATAATTCAGCCCCATGAAGGATCTAGTGTCTATAGTCATCATCATAAAACCCAACAAAGAGTCCCCCTTTTGTAGCAAGCTAAGGGTGTCAGAGCATGTATCCCACACTGTGATTGTACGTATTTACCTGTATTCATTATTTTAATCATTTTCGTCTTTCTCCTATCAAAGTTCAATAATAACTCTAAGACTTATTTATTCCTATTGATGATCCAGATTTAGTAAAATGCCTGATCTATAGTGATTTCTAGATAAATATTTGTTGAATGAATGCAAATATCTGTCTAGCTAATTTTTTAAAATTTTAATTAAGAAGATTGATAACAATAAAATGCACAAAATGTAAATGTACATATCAATGAATTACCACAAACACAACTAGAACCCCCGCTTAAGAAATGAAATATTTGTCAGCTGTTTAGAAATTTCTCTTGTACCCCCTCCCAATTACTAACACTCTTTTCTCCTCAAATTAACTGCAATCATGGCTTCTTACACTATAGTTTATATGAACGGAATCTTATATTATGCTATATTCCTTTGCTCAAATTTATGTCTGTGAAATTCATGGGCTTTTTACAGGTAACTCTTTTGGTACATAAGTTGTTTGTCCCTACAAATATCCAACTGTCCCAGCACAGTCTTCTTTCCTCACTACCTGTAATGAGACTTCTTTTGTAGAACAAGTGTCCATACATGTGTGGGTCCATGGGCCCTCTATTCTGTATCACTGATTTGTCTATCTTTGTGCCAACCCTACATTGTCTTAATGAAAATAGCTTTAGGATAAGTCTTCATATTTAATGGTACAGGTCCTCTCACTTAGTTCAACGGGTTTTTGGTTGTTCTTGACCTCCTGTATAAACTTGGAATCAGCTTGTTACTTTCTATAAATTACAATGTTGATTGGGATAGCATTGTATCTATAGACTATTTTGGAAAGACAGTGTATTTGTGATATTGAGTCTTCCAATTCATGAACATGAAATCGTCCTCCATTTATTTGGGTCTTCTTTAATTTCTCTTAACATGTTAGAGTTGTCTGCCTAGAGGTCTTACACATATTTGTGAGATTGATTTCAAGGTGTTTTTGTGTGTATATGTTTTTATAAATTATAATTTAAAAAATTAATTTACTGTTTGTTGCAATTTTTTTCTTTATTGATTTTTATAGAGAGAAGGAGAGGGAAAGAGAGATAGAAACATCAATGAGAGAACATTGATTGGCCACCTCCTGCATGCCCCCAGTGGGGATCGGGCCTACAACTTGGGCATGTGCCCTAACCTGGAATCAAACCAGCAACCTCTTGGTGATGGGTCGACACTCAACCACTGAACCACACCGGCCAGGCTGTTTGTTGCTATTTTATGGTAGTAAAATTAATTTTGTATATTAATCTTGAATCGAGAAACTTTGTTTAAAACGTATTCTAATGCTTTATCTGTTAATTTTTTGGATTTTCTACATAACCAACTATATATTCCATGAATAATGAGTTTTATTTCTTCCTTGTTTTGTGGGTTAAATGTTGTCCCCCAAAAAGATATGTTGAAATCCTAAACCTCAGCATCTGTGAATGTGGCCTTATTTGGAAATAGGATCTTTACAGATATAGTCAAGTTGAGATGAGATCATATTGGAGTAAGGTGTGTTTTTATTAAAAGATGACAGACCAAGACACACAGAGAAGGAAACATGGGAAGATGAAGACAGATTGGAGTGATGTGTCCTCAAACCGAGGGATGCCAAAGATTGCTGGCAACCACCAGAAGCTACAAAGAGGAGAGGCAGGATCCTTCCTTAAAGCCTTCAGAGAGAACATGATGCCAACACCTTGACTTCCTACTTTTAGCCTCCAGAACTGTGAGACAATACATTTCTGTTTTTGTTTTGTTTTTTTATCCTCACCTGAGGACATTTTTTTCCATTTTTTGTTCAGATAGAGTGGGACGGAGAAAGAAAGAGAAACATCGATGTGAAAGGGACACATTGAGTGGCTGCCACCCGCACGACCAACCAGGGCCAGGGACAAACTGCAACCGAGGTACGTGCCCTTAGCGGAAACCGAACCCGGGTCTCTCAGGATCGCAGGCCGATGCTCTAACCGCTGAGCCAAACTGGCCAGGGCTCATCAGGCTTCTTGACTGTGACTCAATGCCTTTCACCAATTTTGTAAAATTCTCAGTCATTTACTCCTCAAAAGTCCCTTATAATCAATGTCACTACTAAATACAGTTACTTTCATTTGTGTGCATTCTTTTATAGCCTCTCTCACATGTTTTAAGAAAGTATTTGAAGTGGTATAATCATAGTGTAAAATTTTTCAATTAAAATTGGTGATAAAATATAAAACTAAATGTTAAATGTATGCAAATGTATTGCATGTATGAATTATAAAAACGTTTAGGTAATTTGTTGACAGTTATCTTGTGTAATATCAAAATAAACAAGGGAGATATAATGTTTTAGTAGCTTACTTCTTTTGTTGTTGTAGTTTTGATTTATTACAAAGAAAGACTGTTTTACTTATTAATGATTCATGAGTATAGTCTTATCATATTTTTCTCCTAGTTATCAGAGCAAGTAGATTTCTGCTACTTGTAAAATTATTCTGGCTCGCATAGCTTCATTTCAGTGTCTTTCAAAAGCTTGATTTTTTTGTCCATTGTTAATTTTTTCCCTCATGTAAATAGCATCTTAGTTGAGTCAAATACTGCCTTCCCCTCAAACTACAATGCAACAAGCACAGATACTTGTGTTACATTAAGTTCATGGTTAGCAAATAAATGCCCACCCACGGCTTTTATTCATTACTAGCTGTTTGAATGGTGAGTTTTCCCCTGGAAGTTTCTTTCAGTTAGGATCTGGAAAGCGTGCAGTAACCTCAGAGCATCAGGAGTCACTTAGAGCTAAGACTTGGGATGGGTTGAAATTACTGGGACTTTCATATTGTCCTTGTCTTTAAAATGCTCAGCAAGTTTTTCTGGAGCTAGTCACTTACCCAAATATTCTCCCCTTCATGGGATGCCCCTGCCAAACTTTCAGTGACAAAATCTTCAAGGAATTAAAAAGTAATCTTGCTTTTATTTGCCCACCTAGACAAAACTAGCCCACACTCTTAATGAGAGATGATGACCCTGTTCTCACCCTCCCTGAGCTCCTTCACCAACCAGAATGGCCTCACTGACATTTGTGGACCCCACGCTGGGCACTGGGCTACAAAAATGAAGATGTGAAGATACGTGGTTCCTGTCCCCAAGGAAGAGTCAAAGGTAGGATGCGTACAAGAAAAAAGTTTAAACTCTGTCCAATAACATCTGTTGCATCTAAGCCAATGGCCAGAGGGTATGGCGTGGGAGACTCAGCTCCCTGAGAAAGGTTCCAGAAGGGAAATCTAACCTTCACTGCATTCCTACCACATCCAAGGCAACTTCATACAATGTTTCCTTTACACCTGTGAGGTAGGTATTATTAGACACATAAAACTGAGGAATGGGGGTTCATCAGAAATTGTATCATGTATGCTTCTATGAAGTTCAGTGTGATGGAAGTTTCACAAATAGTTACCAAAATGAGTGGTCAAAATAGTTAATTTAGGGAACGTGGAAGCATAGGTGGATTTGAGTATAACTGGGAAGTGATGAGAAATGGCAGGTAAGTGTATTGTTCTTGCAGAGTGAAGTAGGAGAGTAATTAAACATTGATTATAGTCTTCCAAAAGTTACGGAAAATGGATTTATGCAAGGGAACTAAAACTTGGTTCTAGGAAACCCTGATGATTCCTACCTCATGCTGCATTGATCTGAGTGTGGAGTGTTTCAACCTTGACACTTCAAGCAACCTTTTAAAAGAATTCTTTGGAGATAATATGTTATTAAAATGATCTGTCTTTTCATGTTCTCTCCTAGTCCCTGTTATTTACTATTCACCAAGGCTGCCAAGTTTTAAACAGTCTTGGTATAAATGTTTGTCTCTAAACCTTTGCTGATAGATGTGTTTTATCTAACAGTTATAGACTCCAGTAATGTGTAGCACTAAACTCAAAAAGAAACTGCAGAGATTTATAAGCATATGAAACGCCCTCACCAGAGACAGTTGAAATAATAAATCTAAAGTCAAAGGAATGTTTGTGAAATTACTAGGAGCATATTTACTCCACAACATGTTTTGTGGGATTGAATCGTACTGTATATTATGCTTAATTTAAAAGGTAAAATGCAAATTGATTCTCATTTATGGGTAATGACTTCTCATATGTTTAAGGAAACCCTATTGTTGTAGAAGAGAGAAATTTCACTTGAAATACTTCTGTGACACTTGCATTTTTGGTAATAGAAATTGCCTGAATGGTTTTTCTTTAAAAATTGGAAATTTGGGAAAGCTCAAATTGTTAGTATTTTTAAGTGGCATTAAAAGACTTCCAGCATTACTGTTTTACAAAAACACCCAATTCTGAGCCCAATTGCTGTTAGCAACAATAGTCTAGAGGGCAATTTTTTCTTGGCTGCAACTTGAGATATAATTAGTATCCTCAGAAATACACATTCCCCCACCAAAAAAAAAAAAAAGTTGGCCAAGTCAAATGGTGGCATCTATCTCCTCGTTAAAACATCAGATTGACAAAGTCCATGTGTAACTCTGTTTCAGAAAGTTCCAGGTCTTTTAAACATTGGCATTCTTATCATTTTGTGCATTGGGTGCTGGCCACGGGCTAACAGTATCTGTGCGGATTTCTCCTCGAACGTCTTTTCTTCATCAAGTGATAAGCCGCTCCTAGGATTTCTGGTCATGAGCACTGCTTAAGAAAGAAAGCTGATAGCACATATTTTAAATTGTTGCAGCAAACGTTCCTTCTTTTGTTGTTTTGTTTTGTTTGCTTGTTTGTTTGTTTTTCCTTTTTAAAGGTGAGTCTAAAGGCCTCTGAGCTTTGAGGTTGGGATGGTCCGGGCACTGAAGTGGTAGATTGACATGCTTTCCTGGGAGAGAAAGACACTACTGTTATAAATATAACCTGCATTGGCCGTCACAGCGCTAATCTGTGGCCATAAAATTAGTCAAATATAAGATAAACTGCAAGCCACTGTTTTCATGTCAATCTGTAAGAACTAAATTTGTAATTGCTCCTTAAACATGTCGCTTTAAGTACGGGCCTATTATAACAAATGTTTTTGAGCAAATTAATTTTTCCTGTATGTATTTTTTTAATAAAAAGGTTAAAATGCAGGAAAATAAAAGGAAAAATAATTTGAAGTCCTAATTCCCCCAAGTAAATACTGTTATTATTTTTCTTCTTTCAGCCTTTTGGTTATTTTGCTCATCTAACTTGGTACTTTATTTTTTCATTGAATTCAATTAACATAATGCTCTGAGATGTCTTTTATGATAATATGTAACTTACGAGTTTAAGACATGTTTTTGGAAGATGTAAGATGATTTACAGAAATGAAGCCATTAAATCTTTTTTTTTAATCCTCACCCAAGGATATTTTTCCATCGATTTTTTTTTTTTCCAGATAGAGTGGGAGGGAGAGAGGAAGAGAGAGAGAAAGAAACATCCATGTGAGAGAGACACATCAACTCTCTTATCTCCCGAAGAACCCCAACCAATGCCGGACCAACCGCAACTACGGTACATGCCCTAGACTGAAATCGAACCCAAGACTCTTTGACCGAAGGCCGATGCTCTAACCACTGAGCAACCAGCCAAGATGAAAAAGCAATAAATCTTATCTCTCCTGAAGCAACAACAAAAATATTGTTCAAACGAAAAGATTTTCAAATCTTGTAAGTCCCACACAGTAGTTTTCAAATGTAACAACTAAACATTGAATTTGCAAAGGTAGCGCGGGGAAGAAAAAGGAATCCCAGCCAGGTGGGGAGGGGCCTGGAGACTCACTCTGCGTCCCCGCCTGTTCTCAGAGCCACACCGGCTCCGTGTAGACCTCAGCACACCTCCGTGCTGCTGCCAACAACACACTGTGGCAGGGGCTGGGGAGAAATGCCCAGCCCCATCTACCCTGCTGCTAGAATCTTGCGGTATCAGAACAGCAAGGGCTTTCATCCAGCGCCTCTCACTTAACAGATTAGAATGCTGAGGTCTGGAAAAGGGAAATAACTCCACGCAGGGCTGGCTCAGCCGCCAGCAGCCCCGCCTCCCCGTCGGAAGGGGGAGTGGCCGCTTCTTGCTTCGCAGCTGCTGTGTGCCCCAGGCTGCCAGCAGAGGACATCCCAGCAGTGGGGGCCACAGCTGGCCAGTTCTCAAGCATAAGCCCAGATGGAAGTTTTTAAATAGGAGAGAAGGGGATTTTTTTTTACCTCTCTTTCTACCAAGGGCACATCATAAACTGATTTGAATGGTTCTGAAAAGCCTCTAAGGTTTCCGTTCAATGAGGGAGCATGCCAGAGAAACCTGAAAACTATGTTTTCAATAACAGGACCCAATAAAGTCCTCCAAGGGTTGATGTAAATCTTGGAATTCTAGACTCCTGTGGTTAGAAGGGGCTTTACAAAGGTGATATTTTGTTATAAGTGGATGACTTTTAAGCTGCAGTGAAAAAAATACCAAGGAGGTTATTAATTCCATCATCAGAGGTTACTAAAAATGACTGCCTTAAGCTACAGTTGTTGCAAAAAAAGTTTTTCAAAATTGTCTGAACTAAAATAATAAAACACAAACAGTGGGAAATTATTAGTCAGCAGGATAGTTGTGTGTGCCTTGTTAAGAAGATGGATATTAATCGTGGAATTTCTATATAATTGCTGAATGCTCGATGATAGCAGTCCCGAGTTGACCTGCCTGCGGTAAATGTTTAATCACCGCAGATCCCACGCACCTCATCCAGCGTGCGCGCTCTCGAGAGTGACTCTGCTGTTCCTTTTAGCCAGAGTGGTGTTCATTTCTCCACGCCTGGAATGTGGGCTAGGCTTGTTTGCTTGGACCAGTAGAATGTGGTGGAACTGAGGAGATTGGAGTCCCTGAACCTCGGGCGAGCTGGCCTCCTGGCACTGCCTTAATCTCTTGGAGCCCTGGGAGAGGTGGCCGCGTAGGGTCTGGCCTGCAGGAGATGGAGAGGCCTCACGGGCCTGCGCAGGTGCCACAGCCGCACCGACTGCCGGCATGTGAGGGAGAACAGCTTAGACTCCGGGCCCAGACAGCCAGCTCCCTGCAGCGCAGGCGGCGGGCGAAGGCCAGACCGGCAGTGGAACCACCCAGTCAACCCCCAGACGTGTGAGAGATATAGTACGTTGTTGCTGTTTGAAGACACTAAGTTTTGGGGGTGATTCGTTGTGCAGTACTAGGTCGCCAACACACCCTGTCAGAATCTTTTAGCCTGTAATTATGACACAGGAGCTGATTTCCTTAAGGGAATCCTTTGCAATTCCTCGGCGATGTTCCATTGTTCCTCGTGTGGAGACGTGGACTCCCTGTAATAGAAGCTGTTCACTTCCTCAATAAGAGGATACTGCAGTTTCCCAGGGTTGGTAGTAGAGAGAACATCTCCTATCAGGCTGCGTCTCCCTCTCTCTCTCTCTCGTCACTACCACCACCCTGGCATGGATAAAAAGACCATCCTCAGGGGAAGCTGGATGCACGCACGCACACACACACACACACACACACACACACCAAACCCTAGATCACACAGCTAAGGAGGGTGGAACTAAGGTCCACCCCCAGCGTATTGCTCCAGAGTCTGTACTGTTCACAACTGCTCCAAGTCATGCTTGGTGGCTCCTGGATGTGACTATCTTAGAGCCCTGGACCAACCCATTCTCGTAGATTCCCTTCTGCATTCGCTCCCTACCTAACCCCCACCCTGCCTCCCTGGCCAAACACTGTTTTCCCTCCACCATGTAGAAACACCCTCCTATCTAGACTCCTAAAGCCCAAGCCCAGTGGTGGGAACTTCATCCCAGAGGAGTAATGCGGGGAATTCCCATTCCCTTTAGGGTATGGAAAACACTGTAAATGCCTCACTCGAAACATCTAACTTGCCTCCAGTTTTCTTTCTTGTACTGAAAAGGCTGGAATTCTAGAACGACATTCCCCAAGACTCCCTTGTACTCGTCTCCACATGTGAACTCTCTTTTACCCAGAATACATGCTGCTTGGGATTAGGGGACAGAGATGACAAAGGTGAGTGATGTCTCTGCAGAGAGAGATCAGACTTGCCAAGTGCAATGAGCGAAGAGCCTATATCTCCTGGTTCAGCTCTGCCGGAAACTCGGGAGTCTGTCCCTGGTGTCCAGGGTTTGGCAGATGGCTGTGGCAGGGACTTTTCACTGCAGTAGTTCACTGTGATAGTTGGCCATTTCTTCTGGCCGCTTTGAAACTGGCTGGGTTAACAACCAAGCCCACTTCAATAACCTTTCCAGAAGTTCTATAAAGTACCTACTACCTTTAAATAAACTCCTCTCCTGCTTAAACTAGCTAGCATGGAGTCTGCTGTCTGCAATAAAAAGAAAAAAACCCTGACCAGTACTAGGTGACACTGCACCCCCAGCCATAGGAGTGGCCCCTACAAACAAAGCACATTGGCACACAGTAGCCCAACTTCCATATCAGTAGCTGTAAGGCCGTGTTCCTTTGATTCCAATTTCTACCTGCCGGTGCCATTGTAAGAGTAGAAATTCGGAGGTCATACTGGGGAGAAGAGGAGTGAAGCCATAAACACATGCTTCAAATAGCAAATGTTGAGTCAGGGAGAGGCTGAACCAGCAACAGGGGGAACCCACAAAGACCTCAGGTCTTAGCAAGATGAGCAAGAGAATCCACACCTGGAAAGCAAGATCAAGTTTGTTGGAGAAGGGAAGCCAGGGTCCCATGTCCCAATTGAGCTTCATGGATATAGCATTTGACTGAGTGAGGGACACTGTGTGTAGAGCCCTGACCCCTGCCACAGGCTTGCATGCATTAATCTTATGGTACAATATACAGAACATGTCTTAAAATGCAATTGATGACCTTTCCCCTGTGGCGTGAGTAAATGTCATCTCCTACCCAGATATCAGAGACATTTTTTTTTAGAGATTCTTCTTTGAATCTCTCACCTTAAGAATGAAATAACTTTCATACTGAATAAGCTAATGCCAGACCATGAGTCTCTTTTGATTAGACATGTAAAAGGAATCAGAAGTAATTTGTCACAGTCAGCCAATATATCACACAAAAGTTTTTAATTCTAAGTGTTACTTTAGCTTATCTTTACTAGCAAGATAAAGTAGAGCCAATAGGAGGAAACAAACACAAACCCAAGTTGTTATTGCTTCTGATGAAGCAAACCCAGTGCAGAAGAACCGTCAAGGGCCAGGCCTTTCTCTGGTTGACAGGTTGGGTGGGGGTTATTGGAGGGGAGTACGCCTTATGGGAAAAGGGAGGGTACTGTTGCGAAACAGCTTGCTTGTCTGGGTGGTGCGTTGAGCCTTAACTCAATCCCCATGGCACCCACCTTGGGACAAGCCCAGGTGGTTGGCCATCAGAGGGATGACTTTCCATCTGCTGCATGTCTCTGAAGGGAGAATGCCCAGACTTCGAGAATGTCATTCCTTGGGGCTTCCCCTTTATCCTGTTTGCCCCTAACAATGCAACGAATATGTTTTGTTTTGTTTTGTTTTTTAAAAGTTTTTTGCCCTGGCTGGTTTGGCTCAGCGGTTAGAGCATCGGCCCATGGACCAGAGAGTCCCGGGTTCGGTTCCCGCTAAGAGCGTGTACCTCGGTTGCAGTTTGTCCCCGGCCCTGGTTGGGGTTGGGTGGGTGGCAACCACTCAATATGTCTCTCTCACATCGATGTTGCTCTCGCTCTCTCTTCCTCTTTCTCTCCCTTATGCTCTATCTGACGATAAATGCAAAAATGTCCTCGGGTGAGGATTAAAAAAAGATGTAAAAAAAAAAGTTTGAGGTATTAAGAGCAATCTATGAGGCTGAAGATGATTCACTCTTTCCTCCTGCCTGAGTTCTTCTAGCTAATTCTGAGATGCCATGTGCCATGCCCTGTGGCCTCGGAGTCGGACACTGATTCTTTAGCAGGTCTCTTTGTGAAACTTAGAGGAGAGAGACCTAAGGGAAAATGCAGCCTGTTACAGGAGATGGCAGTGGTCTGGCACTTTCAAGATTTTAATTCCTACTTCTTCAATAAACAGGCACTGAGAACGCCATTGCTTTGTGACCATCTTCTCTCATTGTCCACGTGAGAAGACATACATGCCAAGTGCATGGCTGTAGATTCCAGCTGTCTACAGAAGGCTACAGATTAACGTGCATCTAAAATATTACACTGAAGACTCTGCCTGTTTCATATAAAACACATGATGATCTGGGTGTCTACAGACACCCTGTCTACAGTTTTGGGGGGATGCTCTGTATATGCTGCTGGAAATGTTTATGATAGAAAATTATGGATTAAAACTTATGATTGAGAAAAATGAAGATGTGTAAATTCTGGAAGCAACAGTTCAAAATAACACCTGTGAAGACAGAGAGCAGAGGGGTGGTGAGGTCTGGAACTGGTGTGTTTTGTGAGAAGCCTTTTAGTTGTTACTTTTTTTATTACTAAACTATGAGCCTCCTCAAGATGAAAATAAAAATGTATTTAGAAATTTAAAGAAATAAAAAAGGACTCATGGTCCAGTGACATTCTACCACCACTAGTTACATGACCAAGGACAAGTCCTTACCCACAGAACACCCAGGATTCTGGACTTTGAAGAAGGTCCAGCTAGACCCTCTATTTCAAGTCCAAGTTGCTGATTCTCTCACCAGACTCAGGCTTATTTGTTTATTTTAACTTTGTCTTTCTTCATTAAGAGTCCAAAACTGTTTCCGGATTATCGAATTGCATTGAAGAGAAAAGTAAATCTCAATATGGATGAACGTAGTTGTTTTATCACAAAAAGTTCACACTTGGACTCAGGTTTATCCTCTTCGTGGTCAACAGCAAACCTGGCCTTCCCAGATTCCTAGTTTCTTACACGGAAAAAAATATGGAGCATGTGGAACAAAATAGCTCAAATGTAGAATCACTTGGGGAATAATTTGGACTTACATAGTTAAATGAAAAATCTCCAAAGTCATATTCACCAGAATTACATCCAAGAACAACGTTTTATTTAGCAACTAACTGAGATGAATAGCAGCTTCAGTAGCTCTAAGCAAAGGCTCTATTCATCAAATTTAAGGACACAGGCAAAGGAAATTGATTCATTTCTGGACCTGATTGAGTTTCCACGGTTAGATGCATCGGAGGGAGACACAGTCTGAATGCCCCAATTCTGTGGTCATTGCCTGCATGCAATCTGGTCGGGAACACCCACCCCTGTGTCCTCAAGTCCAACCAGGCTCCCCACATGCAAGAGACTCTTATCGTCATACCACTTTTAGAATAATCAGTGAGATCTTTAATAAATGCTGGTGATCTTTCAATGGAAGTACAGCTTTCTGTTGGGAGATGGCCATCTGTATGAAATAGGAAACACGTGAAATATTAGAACGTCTTCTGAAAAGAAGGGCCCCGCGTGGTGCCTTGCATGTAGTTGGTCCTCTATCAGTAATTTTTCAGTCAATCAAAGTTCTCGTGTTAGATGTATTATGTTTGACACATTCATAAGATTTATTTTCACCTCCTTCCCATCATCCTGGGAGTCTGCTTGGGAGCCAGAGGCTCTCCTGTGGCATATCACTGCCACTCCCATAGTTCTTTTGAGTCACAGTGGCTCATGTCTTAACTCACTTCGACTCGCTGAGGGTGGGAACCGCGTCTCTCACATGCAAGGCACATAGCGAGTACTTAGAAAATACTTGTTCCGGGAGCAGATTCGGTTCTGGCTTTCTCTTCTCTACACCCAGGAGGCATGTTTGATGTCAGGATTCTGGGTTCCTTAGTTAACTCATTAAGTTGGGTGTGTAAGCCTTATCCCTGGAATAAAAAAACCCTGGGTTTGAGCCCGATTCTGACCTATTAGCTATGGGACCTCAGACAATTTACTTAACATCTCTGAAAAGGAAGTGATAGTAAACACCTTCTTCTCAAGATTTTGGTGAGAGGTAAATGAGGTTGTGTTTGTGTGTGTGTATGCACGCACATGTACACACATACACATCTATCTAGAATATATATGTGTCTAGGATAGACTCTAGTACATCATAAGTACTCAGTAATATTAGATCTTTTCTGTTCATAGCTCCAGTTACTGATGTGTAGAACTTGAAAGTAGCAATTAAGTGGCTGCAAACTTTTTTTTTTACCCTCACCTGAGGATATGTTTTTATTGATTTTAGAGAGAGAGAAAGGGGGTGTGTGAGAGACAGAAACAGATATGAGAGAGAAACATCGATTGGTTGCCTCTTCTACATGCTTCGATTGGGGATCAAACCCACAACTTAGGTATGTGCCCTGACCGGAAATTGAACCCGCAAAATTTTGGTGTACAGGATAACCCTCCAATCAACTGAGCCACCAGGCCAAGATTGCGACCTATTTTTAATATTTCAAAGAGACTAATAGAAGTGTTATATTTACTTATATCATAAGCTAAAATGCTAAGCTCTTTTGGGAAATGTATCAACTTACTGTATCATGCTAGTCAGCAGTCTTTCTTGGTACATACACATCTTAGATTTATTAAAAATGAGAAAATGAACTATTCATATATGTAACTTAATATATAGAAACACAAAATGTGGAATTTATGAAGTGTCCTAGGTTACTTGAAACTACAGTGGACCCTGGGTTGTTCAGAACCACCTACTCTGGGCCTGGATCACAATTTCAGAATTTTGATGGGGTTACAGAATTTGGAGAACTAAAATGTTTGCTGCTTGACACATTGAACGTGTTTAGTATAAAACTAAACCAGTTTCACAATAAAAGCACATATTCTGGCTAGAGGAAACTATTATAATTTTGCCTAAACTCATAACAACTGCTTAAGTCTAGTTTGTGTTAGAGAATTTTATTATAAGTTACTAAATAGTGGATAATGAATAATTTTACTACAGACTTTTATTATTAGAGGGCCAGTGGCATGAAATGACTATGACATTCTAAAGAAAAATAGTTACATTTAAATAGTCCAGATTATTTGTGAAATCCTATAAAACCTTTAACTCTCTTATATCTTACTCTTTAAAATGTTTTTCATTTCAGCTAGTGTACTTTGGGGAGTTCGCATAGAGATATAAAATCAGAGAAGAGTTACAATTTACCAGCCTCATAAATATGCTATATAAATCCTAATGATTTCATCAGACTTCACTTGTTTAGTACCAAATTCCTCCAGGACTGCTTATGGTAAGAAAGAAAGAAAGAAAGAAAGAAAGAAAGAAAGAAAGAAAGAAAGAAAGAAAGAAGGAAGGAAGGAAGGAAGGAAGGAAGGAAGGAAGGAAGGAAGGAAGGAAGGAAGGAAGGAAGGAAGGAAGGAAGGAAGGAAGAGGGAGGGAGAGATCTTTTGATCTCCTTTAAAATGTGGATGATTTTTACGTTATTTTATACTTTTTTTTTTATCCTCACCTGAGGACATTTTTCCACTTTTTGTTCAGATAGAGTGGGACGAAGGGAGAGGAAGAGAGAGAGAGAGAGAAACATCGACGTGAAAGGGACACATTGAATGGCTGCCACCAACACAACCCAACCAGGGCCGGGGACAAACTGCATCCGAGGTACATGCCCTTAGCGGGAACCAAACCCAGGTCTCTCTGGACCACAGGCCAGCGCTCTAACCGCTGAGCCAAACTGGCCAGAGCTATTTTGTATTTTTAAGTGAAACATCTCATTATCCTAATTTGAACTAGACTGAAGCCAGATTGAAATTTGGGGGAGGACATTTTTTGCTAACAGGGCAACAAAACATTAAGCCTTTGTGACCACCAGATAAGCCCTATTTAGGTTTTCTTAAACTCAAGGTGTTTTTAGTCCCCCTCCCATATATTTTTTTATCATAACCCTGTTGAAAATATGAAAACTGAAGACTGTATGCCACAAGTAACCATGTGCTTTGTGCCTGTGGGCTTGTCAAAGGAGTCACCTTCCCATCACCTGTCTGCAGAGAATCCGTGATGTTTCATCTCTCCCACCGGGACAGGTCTATAATGAGACCCAATATTGTAGAGTAAATTCTTAAGATGTTGCCTACTTATTTGGATAAGAATTGTCTGTTTTAACCCTTTGCTTGCAACATGTAAATGAATTAAAAATAAGATGTTGTGAGCACATTTGCCGTAAGTTGGATCTTATGAAAGTAGAAAGGGACACTGGATTTTCTTACGAGTATACATTTTAATGACTGCGACCTCAAAGCAGTAACAGCTGACATTTTATATCACTGTTACATGATACAAAAATGTCATAGACAACATCTCATTTTGTCCCTACGATAACTCTCTCAAGTAGGTGGTACAAATAGTATTAGTCTCACTTTACCGAAGAGGAAACTGAGACTCAGAGAAATTTAAGTAACTTGTTCATAGTGAAATAAGTATTAAAATCAGGACTCTAGCCCGGCTGGTGTGGCTCACTGGTTGAGTGTCAACCCATGCACCAAGAGGTTGCTAGTTCGATTCCCGGTCAGGGCACATGCCCAGTGGGGGGCCAAATCCTCAGTGGGGGGCCAATTGATGTTCTCTCTCATCGATGTTTCTATCTCTCTCTCCCTTTCCCTCTCCCTCTAAAATCAATAAAGAAAAAAAAATAAAAATAAAATCAGGACTCTATCTCTGGTCCTCTTACTCCTAGTTCTCTATTTCTTTTTCCTATTTTTTTAAAAAAAAATTAAATTAATTAATTTTTGTTATAGATGTTTCTCCTTTTCCCCCCATTGACACTCTCCTCTCGATACCCCCCTGCCCCATCCCCAGCATTGAGTCCATGTCCATTGGTTACACATACATGCATATAAGTTCTGTGGTTTATTTCTTCCCTCCCTCCATCCCCTCTTCTGAGGTTTGTCAGCCTGTACCCTACTTCTATGTCCTTTTTAAAAAAAAGTGAGTTCAAATTCACATAACATAAAAATTAACAATTTTATTTTTTATTTATTTATATCCCCATAATTAATTTATTTTGTACCTTTTGACTCCCTTTACTTATTTTGCCCCCCAACCATCAATCTGTTCTCTGTATCTATGAGCTATTTTTTTTAATTCCACATATAAATGAGACCATACAGTATTTGTCTTCCTCTATTTGACTTGTTTCACTCAGTATAATACCCTCAAGGTCCATCCACGTTGTCACAAATGACAGGATATCTTCCTTCTTTATGGCTGAATAATATTCCATGTGTACACATACATAATTAACAATTTTGAGGTGTGCAATTCAGTAGCATTTAGAGCATTCATGATATTTTCTAATCATCACCTTATCTAGTTTCAAAACATTTTCATCACCCCCAATGGAAATTCCACACCCATTAAGCAGTCACTCCCAAAAATCCGCTTTCTGTCTCTGCGGCTTTGCCTATTCTGGGTATTTCATAGAAATGAAGTCATACACTATGTGACCTTGTATGTCTGGCTTCTTTCACTTAGCATAACGTTTTCGAGGCTCCTCCACGTTGTAGCACCAGTACTTCACTCCTCTTCATGGATGAGTAACACTGTCTTTTATGAATATACTACAAATTCTTTATCCATTGATGGATATTTGGATCGTTTCCACTTTTTGGTTTTTGTCAACAGTGCTGCTAAGAACATTTGGACATTTGTTCAAATAATGCTAATTATTGCTAATGGATTTGTGGATTGTTTTCATTTTTTGGCCATTATGAAGAATGCTGCTATGAGCAATCATGTACAGATTTTTGCGAGGGCATATGTTTTCAATTCTCCTGTGTATATATCTAGGAGTGGAAATGCTGGGTCATATAATAATTCCATTATTAACTTTCTGAGAAACTGCCAAACTGTATTCCACAGCGGCCGTACCACTTCGAGTTCCCATCGGAAATGCATGAAGGCTCTAATTTGCCCACCTCCTCACTGACAGTTATTTTTTTCTCTGTGTGTGTGTGTTTAATTATAGCCATCCTAGTAGGTATGCGGTGGTATCTTACTGTGTTGTTTTTTTCTTTTTAATCCTCACCTGAGGATATTTTTCCCATTGATTTTTAGAAACATCTATGTGAAAGAGACACATGGATTGGTTGCCTCCTGCACGCACCCTGACCAGAATCAGGAATCGAACTCAAGACTCTTCAGTGAGTGGGCTGACGCTCTAACCACTGAGCAATGCTGGCCAGGGCCTTACTGTAGTTTTGATTTGCACTCCTGTAATGACATTATTAGTCATGTGCTCGTTGGTCATCTTCTTTGGAGAAATGTCTGTGTCCTTTGCCCATTTTTAAAAATTGGTTTGCTTTTGTATTTCTAATTTTAAAATGTAAATTATGCTTTCCCCCCTAGAAGTCTACAATTGCTCCTTTGGAAATTTACCTTCCTGCTTCTTAAGTGTGTAATTATATGGGGAAAATATAGTTACACATTCTTGAGATGCTTTTTATAGTATAGAGCTGGTTGGTATGTGACAGGGGTCGTCCTTACCTATGACTAAGATATAAAATTCTTCATAGGTGGTGAGAATATGGATTTGTCAATCACCATAGTGCTGTCCTCAGTTTGGGGCTGCCCCTCAAATGAGGAACCAGTGCTGAGTGGTGGGTAGATGGCAGATTTGGGGACAGGGACTTCTGTTTAACTTAGACCAGGAAGAGGAGAAGTTGCCTGTGTGCTGCCCTCTGTCAGGGAAAGCTGCGGCCCCTGTTCTGCATGAATGGTTTGGATGGGGTGACTGTGGGGGTGGGGTGAGGGGAGAAGGCCAGACACTCTCTTCGCTGACTGTGACAGTCTCCTTGGCTGGAGGATTTTATAGAGGTCAAACAGTCGCCCTAGGGAGTCATGATGACTTTTCTGTGCTGTTGGTATTTTGTAGCTGTTTCCTGTTTGTCTGTACCAAGTCCCGCGCTTTATAAAAGTGCCAACCTGTCTCAGGTGTGCAAAGGGAGACGGGGACGAGGGTTCTGCGCAGATTTGGGCCAGTATTTTGTGGGAAAGCAGGGTGTTCCCAGAGCCCAGCGGAAACAAGGGTGAGAGGATGTCGAATAGAAAGGCTGGGGAGAGGCTTGGAGCCAGGCTTCGGGGTTTCAGCTGGGACCCCCCTGACACGCCTGTTTATCCCTCGGAAGGGTCTGTGTTCTCCTGCAGATGTGACTGGATAATACTTCGAGATACTCATTTACAGAATTCTCTCTTCTCGTATTTCCCCTTTCGCCCCCCTCCTTTTAATCAGATGGTTGGCGCCAGTCCACAGTCCCGGAGAAGAAGGCGACTGGCCAGAAAGCAGAAGCAGACTGTAAATCACTCGTTTTTGTGCTTCAAAAGCCCAAATATTTAGGGGAGCTTAGAAGATTCTGGGTTTGGACAAGATGTTTGGGTGAGGGAGAGGCTTTCCTTTGACCTTCAAACTTGAGAAAGAGTTTCTCCTGGGCTGGGGTGGGGATGGGGGGCTCGGTGAGCACGGGGAGGACTGTGGTCCCAGAGGAGAGGGGACAGTGCCCTGACCTCCAGGAGAGCCGGCAGGCTGCGAGGCCCCAAGGAGGGAACTATTAGTGTGGGGTGTACTAATCTCAATAATGCCTCCCCCCAGTTTACACAATCTAATCTTGGAATCTGTGAATGTTACCTTACATGACACAAAGGTCTTTGCAGACAGGATGAAATGAAGACTCTTGAGATGGGAGACATTAGCTAGGAACACCCAGGTGGACACGGTGTAACCACAGATCCTTGCAGAGGGAGGCCGGTGAGCGGAGTCAGCGAAGGAGACGTGATGATCTCACGCTGCTGGCTTTGACGATGGAGGGCACGGCCACGAGCCAGGGGTGCGGTGGTCTCCAGAGGTGACAGAAACAAGTCCAGACCCTCTAGGAGAAGGTGTCCGCAGGGCTGGTTCCTTCTGGAAGTCTTAGAGCTTCTAGAAGGCACCAGCGCTGCAAACACCTTGATTTTAGTTGGACTTCTGACCTCCCGAACTGTAAGTAATACATTTGTGTTGCTTTAAGCCTCTGAGTTTGTGGTGATTTGTGACAGCAGCACCTGGGAACTAAGACAGTGGAGAGGGGGCAGGGATGCCAGAGGCTGTGAATGACAGCCCAGCACCCCAAGGGGGCCCAGCAGCAGAAATAAGCAGGAGAGCTTAAAGAACCACATACAGGGACAAAGGAAGCCTGGTTCTGACTGCGGACTGGTGACTGAGCACCTAGTGGGCCCCACACCCAGTGCCCTGGCATGGCAGGAGCCCCCGCAGTGTCCTGTCACAGTCCTAGGGAAGCTCCCCGCAAGTGACATGAAATTTCTGTCACTCAGTCTAAATGGGCACTTAAAATGTAAATAAAAGAAGTGACCATTCCTGCACGCTGAGCTTGGGGGCTGAAATGTCTGCTCTTTACATAATGTTTTTACTGTAAGTGGACGGGACGGAGCCCCACTGTGTGCCACATGCTTTACATATGTATGTTCTGGTTACTTTTCACAACCCAGTGAGGTAAGCACCCCTCACTGTCAATTTAGTGTGCTCCTGTAAGTGTGCCAGACAGAGAACGAGCAAGACTAGATTCCATTAGTTTAAATATAAAAAAAATGATAATGAGTTCCAGACTTATCCAGAAATTGTACTCAATTTGCACCAAATATCACGGAACATCTTAAACATCTCTGTAACAGTCCCTCAGGGATTTCTGCACCAGATAAAACATTAAGAACTCCACTCATCTAATTATTACGCAGATCTGTGGTGTTTTGTGTTACATTGTCCTTCTCCACTGCAGTGAGCTGCAATGGAAATAAACAATGTGTGAATATGTTAAAGATACACAATGAATGTGCATAACGGAAAATGCCATCCTCTGGGGGGATAGCTGAGCTATGACCACAATGCACCCCACATCCTGAATCCCAGGCTCCGGTGTGCAACAGTTTGTGTCTGCTGTGTGCATGAGAGTCCTCAAAATGTGGGTGAGTAAGTATATCATTCATGGTCAAGGTGGGGCAGTTTTGGTGAGTGAAAGAAGAGCTCTTAATCTTTACATTGGGATAATAGCTGAAACTAGAACCATCTGGGACAGGATGGGACGCAAGATTCTACTTAGAGCAGTTCTGCAATTTGGAGAATGAATATTGCAGGTTTTATGGTAAATATTTGGATCGTAAGAGTTCACTGTTTTTTTATTCCTGTTTTTCAGACAAGAGGAACCAGGACTCAAAGAGAATAAGTACTGCCCTGGCCAGCTTGGCTCAGCAGTTAGAGCGTCGGCCTGTGGACCAGAGAGTCCCAGGTTCGGTTCCCCCTAGGGGCATGTACCTTGGTTGCAGTTTGTCCCCCGCCCCGGTTGGGGTTGTGTGGGTGGCAACCACTCGATGTGTCTCTCTCACATTGATGTTTCTCTCTCTCTCTCTTCACTCCTCTTCCCCTCCCGCTCTATCAGAAGATAAATGCAAAACTGTCCTCGGGTGAGGATTAAAAAGAAAGAAAAGGAAAGGAAAAGAGAATAAGTGCTTGCCCAAGGGCTCGCAGTAACTTCCGCAATGGGAATTCAAGCCCAGGTCTGCCAGCCTTGTGTGGACCAGGTGGGGTGGGAGCAGGGGGATTGTGAGTGATGTCAAAGACTTTCGACTCGGACCTCTTTTCTGAGACTCCAGAGAACTAGCTCTAGCCCCTCAACAGGCCTGGAGAGGCCAAGGGCAACTCCTCCTTCCAGCCCCTCAACTCACAACCTCTTGTGCTGATTTTAAGGGGCCAGTTTGAATGGTCCTTCGTCCTGAGGGCCTGGGTCTATCTCAGGGGCTGCCCGGCAGTCATTCCACTGATCGCTCATTCTTTCAGCTGATACTGACTGCTTTTTCTTATAACCATGGTGCTTCTCATGGATTCGTTTCTCGTATATTAGCTTCCTCAGGATACTGTATGTACCAAAGTACCACTAACTGGGTGGCTTAAAATAGCAGATGTATTCTCTCACAGGTCCGGGGCAGAAATCTGGAATCAAGGTGTCAGCAGGGTCATGTTGCCTTCAAAGTTTCTCAGGGAGAATCCTTCCTTGTGTCCTCCAGCTGCTGGGGGCTCCTGGTGTTCCTTGGCTTCTGGTAGCATAACTCCAGTCCCTGACTCCTTCTTCATATGGCCTCTTCCCTGTGTCTGTTCTCCTCATGGCCTTCTTATAAACATACCTGTCGCTGGATTTAGGATCCACCCTTATCTTAACATGTCTTTAATATGTCCTCATCTTAACTGAAACACTAACATCTTCAAAGACCCTATTTCCAGATAGGATCACATTCTGAGGTTTCACATGGACGTGAATTTTGGGGGGGACACTAATTACCTCGGCACAACTCCCCTTTACTGTTCACAAATTCACCACTTCTGTGCTCTCGCTAAGGCGTGATCAAGAGTTAAGTGCCACCAGAATATTCCTACCGGAAGATGCTTGGGTGCCCCAGTCTGGTGATAAAAAATGGGATAGGGGCAGGGCCAGGGGACTTGCCTTCAAGCTATATTTGCAAAGTTCTTTTAGGAGATTGAAGAAAAGTCTATTTCACAATGATTAGGGGCTACAGGAGGTTCTGATGGAAATTTGGAAACCTTAAAACTATCCAGAACCAATACCTGCCATCACCACTATTAGGAGAGGTCTTTAGAAAGAAGAAATTCTTCTCCACCTTATTTTTAAAAAATCCATCTTTAAGCAAATAGGTGAAGTTGAATAGCTATTATTTAAGCAATTTGATTTTTGGAGTTAAGGAATTTGAAAAAACAATGCTCTTGCCCTGGACAGTTTATTCAGTGGTTAGAGCATCGGTCCGTAGATCAAAGAGTCGCGGGTTCGATTCCAGTCAAGGGCACATACCTCAGTTCAGTTCATTTATGGCCCTGGTTGGGTCATGCAGGCGGCAACTAGTTGATGTGTCTCTCACACTGATGTTTCTCTCCCTCCCTCCCTTCTTCCCTCCCTCCCACTCTATCTGATGATAAATGTAAAAATATCCTGGGGTGAGGATTAAAAAAGAAAAAAAACAATGCTTTTTTTAATTTTTATTTATTTATTTTTCCAGGTTCCATCTCATTTTATTTATTTATTTTTCTCCAATCTTTATTATTTTATTTTTGTTACAGATAAAACAATACTCTTTTTAAATTTTATTTATTGTGGACAGATATTCCCCATTTCCCCCACTTTGTCAACCTCCACCCAGCCCTGCCCCGCTCCAGGCCTTCACCACACTGTTGTCTGTGTCCATGGGCTATGCATATATGCATATGTGTTTTTTGGTTGGTCTCTTCCCATCCGCTCCACCCCTCTCCCCTCTAAGATCTGTCGGTCTATTCCATGGATCCATGCCTCTGGACCTATTTTTTCACCAGTTTATTTTGTTCATTAGATTTCACATATAAGTGAGATCATGTGATATTTGTCTTTCTCTTAGCATAATAATCTCTAGGTCTATCCATGCTGTTGCAAAGGGTAAGAGAGCCTTCTTTTTTACAGTCGCATAGTATTTCATTGTGTAAATCTACCACAGCTTTTTTATCTACTTACCTACTGATGGGCACTTGGACTGTTTTTCAGATCTTAGCTATTGTAAATAACACTGCTATGAAAATAAGGGTGCATACATTCTTTCTGATCGGTGTTTTAGGATTCTTATGACATATTCCCAAAAGTGGAATCACTCGGTCAAATGGCAGCTCCATTTTTAATTTTTTGAGGAAACGTCATACTATTTCCACAGTGGCTGCACCAGTCTTCATTCCCACCAGCAGGATACTAGGGTTCCCTTTTCTCCACACCCTCACCAGCACTTGTTTGTTGATTTATTGATTTTGGCCATTCTGATAGGTATGAGGTGATACCTCATTGTCATTTTAATTTGCATCTCTCTGATGATTAGTGACATTGAGCATTTTTCATCTGTCTATTTGCCATCTGTATGTCCTCTTTGGAGAAGTGTCTGTTTAGGTCCTCTGCCCATATGGGAGAAATTGCCCTTCCTATATTTGCCCTCAACTTGTTTATGTCCGATCCTCAAGCATGGAGTCTTGTTTTACACTTTTCCTTCCCCCTTTGTGTGTGTGTGTGTGTGTGTGTGTGTGGTGGGGGCTTTCCTTCCCTTTCTAATTTAAATTTTTAAAATTGCAGTATATATTCCTGTCACCTCCAGCTATCACCCTGTCTGGGCCAAATACATTGTAACGCCACTTAATTTTCTGATGGATTTCAGTGCCTCTGAAAGAATCTGCCCGGTACCTTTGCACAGTCACCAGACTGCACGTCGTGAGAGTAGGTACTGCCCCTATTCTTCTTGGCATCCTGGGTCTTGTATAGCAGGCCTGGCACAGAGATGTATTCACCCACATGTGTGTTGAATGAGCGAATACTATATGTGAGAAGGAGACAAATCCACCCTCCTCTGCTAATTGGATGTGCTAATCTACTTGAGGACGTTTCCCTTCTCTCTAGGCTGCCACGTGAAATGACGTGCTTCTTCCTGTTACTGCCTCATAGCCTCTGTTGGGACGTGTGATAATGTATTAGCAGGTGATTCATTCCTCCTTCTAAAAGCCATTGCTACTCTGAGGGCCTTATAACAAAGAGAGTGTGAGCCCCAAGTTCATTGTTATCTGCAGCCTGTAGGTCCAGGTACATAGTCAGACACAAAGCACCTTGTGGACATGTAGAAGAGATGCCTTGATACACGCCAGGTGAGATTCTGCTCAGAGTCCACGCAGGCAGGCACACAGCCCTGCAGGCTCGGAAAATTGCGTTGGCTTTCGCAGTAAGAAAACCATTGAATGAAGCTCATGCTCCATGAAAAGAGAGTATGAGAAAGTCATGGCCAAAATCTGGGTCTAGGACAAAATCTGGGTCACGAAGCCAGCCTGCTTCAGTCTAAGCTTTCAACACGCAAAACTTTGGACTCACAAATCGGGCATTGTCATAAAGAAAATTACGGCAGGCACACTTTGCTCATTTCAGATTCTAGTTCCTCAGGGGAGTTGTTCATAGAAAACGCTCTACTAACTTGGCCGGGTGTCTCGTCTAGAGAAACGTTAATGATTAGCCTCCTTACTCAAATCTCTCTCATTTTGCCGACCATTAATTTAAGTTTGGTGGTGGAGGAATATCCTGAACATGGTATAATATGTATTGCATTTCAATCCAGACCAGAGGTGAAGGTGACGACTTTCAGCTGATAGAAAATCAAATGAACTAACTTTCTGCTTGTACTTTTGTCATGATAACATGGCAACACTGAAGTGGTGGGGTAAGTTGATCTTTTATCTACCTAGATTCCCTCCTTGGTCCTATACCAACTGTCTGAAGAGACATCATTAGGATTCCAATCCCTAATGATGATGTCTTCAGTCCTTGCTACCATTTACCTCTCCACCACATTTTACAAAGTTTGTATCAAATCGTATTGCTACAGCTTCGGAACACAGCTGATCAGTTAATCTAACTGGACAAACTCTCCACTCAGTTCTGATCTCATTTCATTGGTACAAATGCAATCATTTGTATTGGGCCATTTGAGGTCCTGCCCGTGGCCCTCGACACTGCGGCCATCTGTGATTACCCAGCGGCATGTGGCTGTTCCCACCTGGCAGCAGACTGAGGCGGCCTGAGATCACAGCCAGTCACTGGGAACGTGACAAGTTCCAACGGGAGATAGGCTCCGGTACTTCTGCACCTCCCGACACTGTACACTCTTGAAATTCAGCCGGTATTCATTGAGGGCAGGCGCTGTTCTAGGCACTGGGTAAGCACAGGAGACTAAACAGGCAAAGATTCTGGCTCTCAAGGAACTTGTAATCTATCGTAGAAGACAGACTCTAAACAAGATAAATAAGTAAAACATAATAATAATTCTGCACACCGTGGAGAAAAAGAAGCAAGGGAGGTGAAGAAGGAAGGAAGGAAGGAAGGAAGGAAGGAAGGAAGGAAGGAAGGAAGGAAGGAAGGAAGGAAGGAAGGAAGGAAGGAAGGAAGGAAGACATCAAGGCAGGTCTCACTGAGAAATGAGAAAGTTTTAGGAAAGCCTGAAAGGGGAGAGGGATTGCACCGTGAGGAATCGGGGAGAGAAAAGTTCCAAGCCGAGAAGGAGACACACCAGGTCCTGCATTGGGAGCACACCTGTTCGTTTTTGAGGGACAGTGCAGAGGCCAGTGCGGCTAGAATTCAGTTGACAAGGACCAGAGGAGATGAGGTATTTCAAACACTTCAAGAGTAACGCAGTTAGCATTTCCTAAAGAAGTTATTCCTGCATTAAAAAAAAATTGTTGCCCTGGCCAGAGTGGGTCAGTGGTTAGAGTGTCCGCCTACACACCAAAGGGTCTCCAGTTCGATTTCTGGTCAAGGGCATGTACCTGGGTTGCAATTTGATATCCAGCCCCAGGCAGGGTGTGTGCGGGAGGCAACCAATCAATGTACCTCTCACACCAATGTTTCTCTCTTTCCCCCTTTCTCACTCTCTTCCACTTTCTCTCTCAAAAAAAAAAAAAAAAAAAATGGGAGGTATTACCTCACACCTGTCAGAATGGCCGCCATCAACAAATCATCAAACAAAAAGTGTTGGCGAGGGTGTGGAGAAAAGGGGACTCTAGTGCACTGATGGTGGGAATGAAGACTGGTGCAGCCACAATGGAAAACAATATGGTGTCACCTCAAAAAATTAAAAATTGAACTGCTATTTGACCCAGTAATCCCATTTCTAGGAATATACCCTAAGAAGCCTGAAACACCAATTAGAAAGAATATATGTACCCCCATGTTTGTAGCAGCACTATTTACAATAGCTAAGATCTGGAAACAGCCCAAATGTCCATCAGTAGATGAATGGATAAAAAAGCAGTGGTACATATACACAATGGAGTACTATGCAGCTATAAGAAAGAAAGATCTCTTATCCTTTGAGATGACATGGAGGGACCTGGAAAGCATTATCCTAAGTGAAACAAGCCAAGCAGAAAAAGACAATACCACATGATCTCACTTATTTGTGGAATATAATAAACATAACAGTGTGAGGAATGGGGTAGTCCCAAAGACGTGGAAGTGAGGTACAGACTGACAATCCCCAGAAGAGGGGGTGGTGTGTCAGAGGTAAACCACAGAACTTATATGCATGTATGCATGAACAATGGACATGGACAACAAAGCTGGGGACAGGGCAGGGAGGGAGGGAAGAGGAGAATCAGTGGGGGAAAAATGAGAAACATCTGTAACAAAAATTAATTAATTAATTGAAAATAAATAAATAAAAGGTAGAGAATTGGGGGGGGGGAGGGAGTGTAAATCAATGGAAAAAATATCCTTGGGTGAGAATTAACCAAAAAAAAAAAAAAAAAGAATTGTGAAGTATTTGGTGGAAAAAAAGAATAAATGTGACTTTGTCATTGGTTAGATCCTGTTGCCTTTTCCCAGCTCAAGAGCAAGAATGCTCAAAGAAGGAGGGGTTGAGAGTGAGGAAAGACAGAAGGAGGGAGCTTGCCCAGAGCACCTGGCTTTTCCCAGCCCCCTTTCGATCTGTAGCTAAGCTCTCTGGACCAGACCCCCTTCTGCCCATAGGGCTGGATCTGCACACGGCATTTAGGAACCCAGGGAATGGCCCTGCCCAGGATGAAGCCTGGCGACTTCTCTAGGACACATTTCCATCTGCCCTGCCTGTGGATGCACCCTTCACAGCCCTGGGCCCGCTGCTAGCGAGATGGCTGGGACGAGTCGTATTTTTCTGAACTAATGGAGAGGGTGACATGACAGGGGACTTTTTAAAATCCAACTTTTGTTTATTGAACAAATATATGTTGAAGTCCTACAATGTGCCAGGCAGTGCTACACAGGATAAGCCACTCTCACCCTGGTGTCCAAGGAACTTATATGCCTACCACAAATAAAGGACACACTCTTCAGGTGTCGGGGCTGCATTTTGTCACCTAAGGCTGAAGTAAGCACAAGAACTGCTTGAACAGCCTCTGTGCACCCCAAGGACCCCAGGTGGGGAATAACTATGTAGTGTGTGTGTTGACACTTCGGGTGGAAAAGAAGGAGGCTCAGGGTGCCTTAAAGAGCCCCACTAAGGTGGTGACATCTTTTAAGAAACAATACAACTTAAGCAAGTGGGTCTTATTGTTCCTTCCACAGCTGGCGTCTGTCTCTCTCTCCTTCTCTACTACGCTATGGTGGGGAGACTCAGTTTCTTGGTCTCTTCTTCCAATGAGCTCTTACAGACCCAAAGACTCTATCTCAAATTCCCACTACCCAAGAGAAGGGATCTAATTGGTCAGCCAATCCCGTCCAGATCTGTGCCTCTGGGCAGACATTGTGGACAAGGCCACCGAGTCATATATAGAAACTGGGATGGGGTCAGACTCCCACTTCTGGTCACATTAGCTGTGGCCCGTGCACTGGTTTCGCATGATACACTTTTATGTTACATCAACCTGTGATGAACCCTTCGCAGGGGAAGTGTGGAAAAGGCAGGCACAGCGAAGCTTCCCAGAAGGCCCCTGGCCTAATGTTTTCACGCCCTGGAGCTGCTCCTTCAGAGAAGTGAGGAATTCTCTATTCTTCATCCTCACCCCTTTCTACCCTGGCCTACCACATGCCCCCCTCCACCCCAACCCCAGAACTTTCCGCAGTGCAGGTTTTCCTTCTGAGGGTGTATGTGTGCTCACTCATCACTCAGAAATCTGGAAAGTGGGTGTAGATGATAAATAAAAGTGTCCCTCCTTATTCTAGGGGCTGATGTCACTGATTTCCCAAGTCTTTATTCCATGGAGACTTCATGAACGCCAGGGAGTTCAACATGGAATTGCTCTTTCAGATTCTTCGAGGCTTTGCTAGGAATGGCCAAGTTCCCAATTCTTTCCTCTGTGTCAATTAGGTCACATACGGTTTTATATTTAGGTTTCTCCACGCCGTTACTACACTCAATGGACCTCATTTAGAACGTCGCGGCACGGCTCCTGTGTGAGGTATGTGTGCTCGCTGCCAACCCACAGACGAGCGCTGGCGTTTCCCAGCTAAAAGAAAATGGACTACACACTTCTTGCGTGTGCTTATCAGGTCTTAAATGGGAATTATTAGACCATAGGGAAGATTTGTAAGAGATAATGGTAATGTGATCATTTCATCGGTCATTCCATTCGAAGGGAAAAGTCCCTTAATTTTCCTTCCTTCATTGGAAGAACTGTTTACAAAGACGTAGTTCAACAAGTCCAGAGGGCTGGTGTGAGGGCCACGCGGGGATCTCAGGGGCAAACACGCTCTTCTTCAGAAGGATTTAAGAATATAAACAGATACTAATGGGGAAATAATTCTCTGTGTAGTTATTTATGTTTGGCATCATGAATGAGATGGGCTCTGCATGCTTAGGGCACAAGAAAGCACTCTCCAGCTGCAGAGAGGGGAGCAGGCCTCTCTCTCTCTCTCTCTCTCTCTCTCTCTCTCTCTCTCTCTCATTCTGTCCCTGGATCTGCCAGCCCCACCTTTACTCCTGCCATGGTCTCTGAGAATTATGAGCCACTTGCTGGCTTTGACCCTTCTGGTTTTTCTCTGACAAGCCTTTATGTGGTAGAGTCTTGGGAACAATTCATTCATTCCTTTGTATGCTTATTTATGTATACCCTCGTTCAGTCATTTATTCATGCACCAAGGCCCTCACTCGCTCACTCTTTTGACAATGATCCAACAAGTGTATGATGACAGCCTCTATGCACCCTGTGGCCTGTCAGATACTGAGTAGTCTGTGGAAATAAAATTCAATCACAATTCCTATTCTCCAGAAATATTTAATTAGAGAGACAAATCTAACACACATTTTATTTTTTAATTTTTATATTTTTAATAACTAAGCACCTTTTTTTTTTAAATCCTCACCCGAGGACATTTTTCCATTTTTTGTTCAAATAGAGTGGGAGGGAGAGAAAGAGAGAGAGAAAAAAACATCGACATGAAAGGGACACATTGAGTGGCTGCCTCCCACATGACCCAACCAGGGCCAGGGACAAACTGCAACCGAGGTAAATACCCCTTAGCGGAAACCAAACCCGGGTCTCTCTGGACCTCAGACCGACGCTCCAACCGCTGAGCCAAACCGGCCAGGGCACTAAGCACCTTTTAAAAACATAATCTTTCTTTATTGGTTTTAGAGAAAAAGAAAGGGAAAGGGAGAGAGATTAAGACATCAATGAGAGAACATCAATTGGTCGCCTCCTGCATGCCCCCCACTGGGGATCAGGCCCACAACCTGCGCATGTGTCCTGACCGGGAATCAAACCGGCGACTTCTTGGTGCATGGGTTGACACTCAACCACTGAGTCACACAGGCCAGTAACACACAGAAGTGACCCAGCTAGTAAGAGCTATAGGAGCTCCCAGAAAGGTGACTGTGAGCAGTGGAGGCTACCTGGAGAAAGTAAGACTTGAGCAGGACCCTAAAATATGGGGACCTTTGGGAAGTATGGAATAGAGAGAAGAAACCTCCAAGCAGAATCAGAATAAGCAAAGGCAGAAGGTCATAAACTATAGTGATACTTATGGGGGAGAGTGGAGGGACCATTCTGGCAAGAAGAAAGTGGCCTGGCCATATCTGAGGTTGTGGGAGGTGAATGTCAAATTAGATCAGGGCCAGACTGATGCAGGACTTGGAATGAAAGAAACAATGCTCTTTTACTTTACACAGGTCTTGAGAACCACTGGTGCTCTCGACTAGAAATGTGACGCTGTAGGAACCAGCTTAAGATAGTAAAGGGTTCCATCATTATCCAATAGTCAGGTGGTTTGCCTGGGAGTTCAGGGGGAGGTGAACCCTAATGAGGGTGCCCTCCTTCAAAGGTAGGAGGAGGAGGAAGGGGAAAGAGAGCAAAGAGGAGTGGTCCAATTTTCCTAACTCTGTGTGAAATATTGGAGGGTTTCCTGACACAAGTTTACCTGAGTGAGCTGGTGTTAGACGGGGTTGCCAATGAGACAGCCTTGTGCACGAAGCCTCATTTAGAAAGGGCGATGTATTGGCTCACGTAACTAAACTGTAGGAAGAGTTAAGGATGTAGTTCAGGGTAAGAGGGAGGACTGTATTGATAACTCTAGCAATTTTACATAAAATTAAACATAATCACTTTTATTTGTTCTTTGATTAATGTTCAAATAAGTCACATATTCAACAAATTCCCATATCACTTATATATCCAAGCTCCCACTGATAATTTTTTTTTTTTTATCCTCACTCAAGGACACCTTTCCATTTTTTGTTCAGATACAGTGGGAGGGTGAGAGAGAGCGAGAGAAACATCTACGTGAAAGGGACACATCGAGTGGTTGGCACACGCACGACCCAACCAGGGCTGGGGACAAACTGCAACCGAGGTACGTGCCCTTAGCAGGAACCGAACCCGGGTCTCTCTGGACCTCAGGCTGATGCTCTAACCGCTGACCCAAACAGGCCAGGGCAATTTTAAATAAGAGCAAACTTACTATATTTAGATATAATAATTCTTTATATACTTATATAATATAATGATTTATATTATATTTATGATATAATCAAATCATAATAACTAATACTTATATAGCACTTACTAGGTGCTAGGCACTGTTGGAAGCACTTTTTATATTTTATTCATATAATCCTGTAAAGAAAAGGGAACACTCATATACTATTGGTTGGATTTTAAATTGGTGCAGCCACTATGTAAACAGTGTGGAGATTCCTCAAAAAATTAAATATTGAGGTACTATATGACCCAGCAGTTTCACTGCTGAAAATAAAAACACTAATTTGTAAAGATATATGCAACCCTATGTTCATTGCAGCATCACTTACAATAGCCAAGTTATGGAAGCAACCTAGGTGTCCATTGATATATGAATGGATAAAGATGTGGTACATATATATAATGCAGCATTAATCAGCAATAAAAAAGAAGGAAATCTTGCTGTTTGCAACAACATGAATGGACCTAGAGGGTATTATACTGAGTGAAGTAAGTCAGACAAAGGGATATAAAAAAAAATAATAATAAAATAAATAAATAAAACCCATAAATATAGAGAACAAAGTAATGGTTGCCAAAAGAGAGGAGGTGGGGGATGGGTAAAAAAGTATAGAGAGGAAAATAAAAATAAATTTAGCATGTGAGATCTCCTTTTCAGTGATTCTGTTGCTAAATTACATTTTCTTTCATGAGTTTTTGCTTCTCAGGATAAGTAGAAAACAATACATACAAATTTTAAAATCTTAAAAATATATGTGAACAACTCATATTCCAAAACAAGGACAAATCTCCTTAATATATCAGGACTTTTACAAATAATAATTTTTAAAACCCTCATAATCTAAAGGGGGAGATAGGCAAAGGATTGAGTTTATTTAATGAAACAAAATAAATAGAGTGTTTTAATAAAAGGAAATAAAAAACAACATAAAAAGATGCTTACTTTCAATAATAATTGACATAGTATTGAGATAAAACAATTTCACCCATCAAATTGGCTAAGATCAATAATTTTGATAATTATGTGTTGTTGATAATTCAGTAATAGGCTCTTATTAGAAATGTCTGAAGGGCAATTTGGCCATATTTATCAAATTCACATGCTCTTGATACACTACTTCTACTGCTGGAGATGTTTAGTGGAAGCCATATATACTTAACAACCAACTAGCCCCCCAAAATAAAGGAATTGGTTTTTCAAAAATATGTTTTTATTGATTTTTCAGAGAGAGGAAGGGACAGAGATAGAAACTCAATCGCCCACCTCCTGCACGTCCCCACTAGGGATCAAGCCTAAAATCTGGGCATGTGCCCTGACTGGGAATTGAACCAGGACCTCTTAGTCCGTGGGATAACGCTCAATCTACTGAGCCACACGGGCCAGGTGGGAGTTGTTCTTTTTTTTAATTTGTAGACTTAATGGTGTGAATACTTCCACCATTGTCAATTTCAAGCTATTCTCCTAATATCAACCGGCACTGAAAATGCCTGAAAATTTAAGTAACAGTTCTTGAAAGACCACGTGAGCCTGGCTCAGCACACCATTGAATATTCATCAGCATGGAAGAAAGGGTACATGTACTAAATTGTACCATTATATGTAAAAACAAATGATTTAAACAATTTCAAATGGAGAAATGGCCATCAATAGGGTACTGCTTAAATTAATTATTAGATCAGAAAGTTATAAAACAGAGAAAGCTTTTTACAGATAGGGAACCATCTCTAAGCTCTATTTGTAAGTTACAAAAATTAAGGTTCAGAACGCGGTGTCTCATAACATTTTAATAAGGGGGAAATATATATGCATGGAAGATCTCTAGAAGGATGTGTAAGAAACTAGAATCACTGACTTCCTCACAGGAGGAGAAATGGGCGACTCCCAGGCATATGCTGATCAGCATTCTGGGGGGCTTTCTGCAGATCTCGAGAGATTCTCTATGCAGCTCTCTCCTGAGTTCCCTGTTCTGCAAACTCTAGCTGCCTTGGACTCCCCAGGATCATGACTCTGTCTCCTCAACTCAGGCAGTCTGCTGGTCTCCCCCTGCTTCCCTCCTCCCTGTCATGTCTCGGAGGCTCCATAGATAGGAGGCTGGGGCACTTGCAAAGCTCACCTCATTTGCTTCCACCTCTTGGGGATCATTTGTCTTTCACTGCCTGGTGTACAATGTTTTGACAAGCACTCTTTTATATATTTTGTTCAATTTCTTAGTTGCTTTGGATACGTGGGTATATCCAGTCTCTATTATTCCATCCTGGCTGAAAATGGAAGCCAATAATTTTTTTAGAAAAAAAAAAAAGATTGGAGAATATATTAATTTCCCCAGGACAGGGAAAGATTTCTTACTGAAGCACTGAACATTGATCATGCAAAATTGATTAACATTTTATATTGAAATTAAGACCCCATAAAAAGAGTGAAAATATAGCCACAGAAGGGGAGAAGTTACCTGCATTTCATATAATTGACAAATGACTTATAAAAAGACTAGAAGAAATGAAAAAACAAAACAAAACAAAAAAAAACACCCTGCAGATCAAGTTCTAAAAAACAAACAATCCAAGATAAAATCATGCAAAAGTCATTACTAGGCACCACACAAAAGAGAAAACTCTAAATATCCAATGACCATATGAAGGGCTGTTCAACTTATTAGTAATCAGGGAAATGCAAATTATTGTAATGTCAAAATTTGCCACTGGATAGAAAAACATTTTGAAAACTAATAATTCCAAGTGTTAACAAACTAAGGTATAGCAAGAACTCTTCCATTGCCCATGGGAGTACAAATTAATGTAACTATTTTGGAAAACAGTTTGGCACTTTCTAGTAAAGTTTAAGATATACAAACCTCATGCACCAGCAGCTGCACTCCTGGGTCTGTAATGTACAGAACCTCGTGTATACATGTAATAGGATACAGGTTTAGGAATGTTTATAGCAGAATTGTCCATAATAGCCAAATAATGAAAGCAATTCAAATGTCCATCAGCAGTAAAATGAGTCAATTTTGGTATATTCTTACAATAGGCGACATTAAAAATGAAAGAGCTGAGTCACACACAACAATGTGGATAAAGTTACAAATGTGATTTTGAGAAATTAAAGCAAGATTCTAAAGAAAGCATTAATATGATTCTATTCATGAAGTTCAAACACAGGTGAGATTAAGTGTATTATTTAGAGATACACTCTCAGGTAGTAAAAGTATAAAGAAAAAAACCTAAATGTTACTCTTGAAAGATAACTCATATGAAAGTGAATATTACATGAAAGCATTTAACCCATGACTAGATACACAGTCTGTGTTTAATTTTAGCTCAAAGTACTTATCTTTATTCTGAATCCCAGTCTTTTTCCTGGCAAACAGCATGTACTTGGGTTGGAGGATGTTAATTTAACCAGTTAACTCCAAGATGAGTGTCCTCATGATCAAGACAGGGACCTGCTACTTAGCCTACTTGTTATGGACTCTAAATGGCATATATTTCTCCTGAGGCATTTCTTTTTGTGTGAAATATATATGTTCTCAATCATAATTATTGATTTTATATCCAGCTTTTTGCAGTCAAAGAGAAAATATATTCAGCCAAAGCAAGTACATGTGCATTTAAGGGATCAGCCCCTACATCAGAATAAATATCTTGAAAGTGGCTGCAATCAACTCGCAAGAGAAAGAATGAGGTATATGGTGAAGGGGAACTTGGAGATGGCACCATGACTGTCCTGACAACAGTCTGCATATAGACAGGGGTGTGCTTCATACACATTTAGAGGTAAAAACATAATCAACCTTGGTTTTCAGCTCAAGTTGCGAAAGGAAACTAGTGGCATAATTTTGGAAGTACCAACTGTTCTCGGAGCCAACTGTCTCCACCCTATGGAATTGGGAGGGGAAATCAATGAGACAAGGAGCTGGAACAATGAAGCATCTGTATCTACAAGCTGTGTGCTCATTGCTGAGCTATATGTGTTAACTGAGGTTACTTACCTCCAGGATACCAAAATATAAGGGGCATAAATTTTAAACGGCAACATATGTAATGGTATATCATATAGAGTACTTTCTATGATATTTTTCTAGGACTAAACATACTGAAAGCTCAAAACAACACTAGGAATCTACAGATGAGGTCTGAAGGGTACAGAAATGTTAAGTAACCTACCTGAGGTCACACAGCTACTAACTTAAGTATCGGTGTTAGATTTGAATCCAAATGCTCTAATTTAGCGCTATGTGCACTCACTATACCATCTGATTATACTGCCTACGTTGACACTATACGCTTTCCTAAAGCATGGAAACTATGAGCTTAGAACCTAGTTAGCAAGAATAATTAATAAAAACAGGGAACCACCAGGTGGAGTACCTAATTAACAAAACCCCCCTGTAAACCACATCATAAATTACAGACAACTTAGAGGTTTGTGTACTGGTTGAGACTGCATTGGGCTGCAAGCAAGAGGCTTATGTGTCTTGCTCAACAGGAAGTCTAAGCATAGACCGTCTAAGGCTTGTAGTTCAGAGATTCCACAAGGGACCTGGGCTACTTCTATACTCAGCTCTTCCCTCTGTACTATGTAGCTTTCTTCCTTAGCATTGCAGGCTGATTTCTGTACCTTTACTTATTGTGTTTGTGTTCCAGGATGAAGAGAAAGGAAGAGGCGAGGACAAAAGTCAAAAGTCTAAAGAGACAAAAGTGTAGCCATGGCAGCCTACACTATCTCTTTAAAAAGATTTCTTAGAACTTTCACCCAAGAACTTCTATTTTTTTGTTCTTTATTGATTTTAGAGAGAGAGGAAAAGAGAGGGAGAGAGAGATGAAAATATTGATGAGAGAGATAAGCCTTCATGTGGTAGAGTCTTGGGGGCAATTCATTCATTCCTTTGTATGTTTATTTATGTATACCCTCGTTCATTCATTTATTCATGCACCCAGACCCTCACCATTCACTCATTTGACAATGATCCAAAAAATATATGATGACAGCCTCTGTGTACCTTGTGGCCTGTCAGATACTGAGTAGTCTGTGGAAATAAAATTCAATCACAATTCCTATTCTCCAGGAATATTTAATTTGAGAGGCAATTCTAACACACATTTTATTTTTTTAATTTTTATATTTTTAATAACTAAGCACCTTTATTAAAAAATACTTTTTCTTTATTGATGTGAGAGAGAGAGAAAGGGAGAGGGAGAGAGATTAGGACATCAATGAGAGAGAACATTGATTGGCCGCCTCCTGCAAGCCCCTGGCTAGGGATTTGGCCCACAACCTGAGCATGTGCCCTGACCAGGAATCGAACCAGTGACCTCTCGGTGCATGGGTCGATGCTCAACCACTGAGTAACACTGCCTGGGCTCCCCAAGAACTTCTTATATTTCACTGGCTACTTCTAAGTCAATCCTAGAAAGTGAGTAAAGGAATGATGGTGAAAGATGGGAGCTGGGCCGGTCAACTCTTGGTGTGTGCCACAGGATGATTTGCTCTCAATACCAAAATTGTTAAGACTGCTCCTGAGAGACTCATATGGTGACTTTGGGAAGGAAGGCCAAGTACTGCTGCCCATTATCAAAGAAATGGATACAAATTTGCTATGAGCAGCCTGGGCTTGTCAATGCCAGTATTCCCTACAAAAAAAGGGCCATTAGCTGTTAGTAGGCAAAATCTTTGTAGGGGAGGGGACATCTGCTATTCGCTTGTCATTGTTCATTTCTACTTTTCTAGTAATAGTGTCTTAGTTCTCTTCTGGAAAACAAATCCTGCCCAGTCTCAGTCTATACGGTTTGGTCAGAGCTAATATCCAGGCCTGGCCAGTCAATACCCTTGTAGGAATATCTGTCAAGACTCAACTCCAGAACTTTTGTTAAAACAATTGGGAAACAAGTGAGCCTTTCCCTGGGGTTACTATCTGGAAAAATAGGTAAACCTGGACTTTCTGGGGCAACCACACGGTAGATTTTGCCTGAATTTAAAGGCAGAACAAAGGAAGGCAGAATCAAGAGATGAAGAGGAAGACTAAGACTTCATGAAGTTGTTTGAATCTCTGAATCCATCTATACCCGAAACCTCATAACCTGTTCTTTTTTTATATGTAAGCCATTGAATCCCTTAAAAAAAAAAAAAAAAAAAAAACTAGTACCAGTTTATTTAATTTTTGTCACCGACAGATGACGAGATTGGGTGCGTTCAGGGTGGTATGGCCGTAGACTGTCACTGATAGTTGAAAGAGTCCTCAGTAATATAGCCAGACTACATCATCCCTGATTCTTCTTAACACTCTTCTCAGACTCCGGGGGACGACAAATCATAGTGGTTCTCTATCTTCACACATAGTCACTCAGAGACTCACACTGTCTTGATCTCTCTCTGTCAGGGAGAAGAGGCCCCTACCACCTACTTTCACAACTCCATAACTGGAAATAAGAAGACAAATAGTGCCCATAAGCATATCACAAGTTAAATGACATCTACACAAACGAAACAAAACATTGCTAAATGTGCATGTACTTCTGATCCAGTTCTAGCAAAAATGAATCATTTTGAATATGTTTGAATTCATCTTACAGAGCAAGTGGGGGGCAGGCTTTGTAAAGCAACCCATGGAAATCTAAGAATATGACCAATAGAAAATCACAGAGGTGACAGAATAATAGTGATGGACTAATGGAAGAAGTTTACCAGAATGTCTGGCCTTCTCTGCTGGCTCCAAGATGAACATTTATTTTGAGGAAACAATTGTGAGAAATGCTTCTGCTGAAAAACATTTGATAATGGAGCAAACATTTGATTTTGAAATTTATATTTAAACTACTAGCTTGTTGCCTGATAACATACTTGTCCATCCACACACATGCTTCAACTGAAAAAGGGCTTGCTAATGTAGGCAAACAAGAAGAAAATGCCTGAAACACGGTCAAACTTAATATTTTACAGAGTCAAATTGTTAATTTCTGAATTTTCAAAATGTTAATTTTTCCAATCGATCTTCCAGTGTCACTGTCAATGACTGTCATCCTCTGACCCCCTAACTCAGAGGAGGGTAGGGCAGGCACCAATCCAGCCAGGACAGGGTAGGATGAGGCTGCAGACCGGCTTCCCAGAGTCCCACAGATGCATGTGAGAGCCCCGGTAGGAACACATGGCTCCTGTTCCCTTAGTCCGGCCTGGGGCAGGGGAGACCTCGGGGCCCTCTCACTTATGGGGCTAACTGGAAGCCATCCTGCTCCTAGGGGCTGTTGCCAGACAGTCAGGGAAACCCACCAACCCTCAGAATGTGACTCAACCATAGCATATGTTCCTGATTTCAAACAGATGCATTGCAATATGCTTGCCTTATCCTGATTATAACTTAAGGCCTACAGGCTTCAACTAATTTAGGCAACAATCTGGTAACCACAGGAAGACTGTTAGAACCAGAGAGAACTTGCTAGTAGAGCTTCAAAGGACATTGTCCCAAAGATCCTACCAATAGTCTCTTGCACACAGTAGATGTACATTAGATATCGTGTATAACCGTTCACTTGTAGGTAACTGTGATTAGGCTTATCTAGTCTTACAGATGCTGGGGAAAATGGAAGAGTAAGTTCCTGGGGAAGAGTGGATGGGCAGGAGATAGTGAAGGGAATACATACGTTTCTGAAGGGACAGTTAGTTCTCCTTGTCTAATTATTTCCCTTTTCCTTTACTTGTCAAGACTTAAAGGAAAAAGAGCAGCTGTTTTTCACTCAGTGACTATTCATTAAATCTTTATGGGACTGAACTGCCCTGATATGTTATAAACTCACAAGGCTTTTGCAAATAATAAGGGTTGATTTCCCCAGAAACGGAAAGGATATATTTAGAGGCTTTCCTGGGAGAATGAACTGGCCCCAGGGAATGGTAATGGACTGCAGAGCTTTACACCTCGAGGTCAGTAGGTCAAATCCAAATCAGGCCCGGGGTGGCTGAGAGGCATTGTTTGAGTGACGGCTGCTGGGTGACCAGGGAGAAAGGAGCTGGAGGGCTGGGCTGCATTTCAAGTGAAGTGAACAGGTGTTGTCTGCGGTGAGCCTGGTGAAGGATGACAGAGAGCGCTCAGAAATAGGCTGAGCTTGGTCTCTGGGCCCCAGAGGCTGGCTATGACCTGGCAAAGTGAGGAGCTTGCCTTCTCAGTACTGTTGTGACAGGAGAGAAAATGAGAAGACCACATGTGCAAACTGCCAAGACCTCAGAAGAATGGCGAAGCTCATGCTGCAACCTGAGAGGAAAGGGAAGAGCTGACTGGTGCGTGCTAAGCTGTTCAGTGCCTTCCTCCTCGTGCTTCGTATCCTCATGCCTTTTCTTAGTACCTGACACTACGATTTTCCGTCACTAAGGACAAATGAGTGACGATGCAAAGGGATCAAAGGGAAGATGGCGATGATTAAAATAAATGGCGTGGGTGTTCTTGGTTTCAGCTTCTCGGTACCTTTTACACATTGCACAACCTAGCGTCAGGCATCCCGAAGGTGCGGTATAAAGTGGATGGTGGAGAGGAAGGTGGGAACTTGGTAGCTGCTTCATAAAAAGCTTAAGATAGGAAACCATATCAGTCCCACCTTTTCATGTGCTAGTTGAAGACACGGAGGCCCAGTTTGGGACAGGTCACTGTATGGGTTCTAAGTCACCAGCAACAGAAGCGACTTTAGCTGATGTAAACAGTGAACAGATGTATTTGAAAGGATACTGAGTAGGTTTTACAGCATCTGGGGAACCAGATGGGAAGAGGTAAGAGGGAAGGGAGCCAAATGCAGCCAGGGGCTGACCTGACCAGGTAGAATCTTCCCCAGGGCCTTAGGGGATTTTCAGAAGAGGCCACTTCTATTGTGTTTGTCCCTGGGTCATAGGTTAGGGCAGAGAATGCCCCACTCTAGGCATTTTCTCACTTTAAGTCTCTATTCATATGTCACCATAGAAGCCTTCCTTGACCCTTACATTTAAAATAGTAACACCCTCCATCTACTGTACTCTTTCCCTCTTATCCTTTCTTTATTGCTCTCCATAGCACTTATTACCATCTGACAATTCCTTGTTTACTGTTTACTTCTGGTTTCTACCCCCTACAGTGTAAACTTCAAGAGGATGTGGACTCTTTGGATTTGTTTTGTTTTAATGCTCACACAGCCCCTTTCTGAGGGGATACAGTGTCCATCAGAAGCTGCCTGTGCCCTTAGGAGAGGAGCTTCCTTTAGATCCCAGGTCTGGCAAGTTGCACAGCTCCTCCTTTGGGAATTCATGGGGTGGGGGTGGGGTAGGCAGGGTCTCCTTTCAGAGATTTCCCCCTTTGCCTACATTCCAAGGTTCTCAGTTAGATGGCCCTGCCCAGGTTCTAAAGCACAGAACAGAGCTTTGTGAATAAATGTAAATGAACAGATACAGAAGTAGGAAAAAGGATGCCTGGAGGCCGGGGTCCCTATGCAATTTGGATACTACATTTTTCAACCAAGTTTTTGACAATAGGCTAGAGGGACCTGTCCACTACTCTGGATAGTCACAGATTCCTCCTAGTTGTATCCAGGTTCTCTCTTCATTTTCCTGTTACTCCTTCTTCCCTCCTTACCCCTGCAGCCCAGCATCCCCCCACCCACCACACATTTCCCAGGAAAATAAATCTCTGGGAGGAGGCTGGGAGTGTGGATCTCAGAGAATCCTTCTGAATAAATGTCTATATTAATGAATTATTAACTCAGCCACCCATGACCTTAAACCTAGAAGCAGAGCCGCTGAGGGCAGAGAGGAGAGCTGTTGAATTCTTTATTGGAGTCCTGTCAAAGGCAACAGACCATTTGTTCCCCTCCTCCATCAGGAAGAAACAATAATTAATATGAAAGGCAAAAGTGAAAATTGTATGTCAAACGAAATCAGATAGAGGGTCTCCCGGGCAGAATTCTCTTCTTGCTTTCCTGTTCCTTCCTGTCACTTCCTCCCTGCTCAGACCAACCGGCTCCTTTCTTCGCTCCCAGCCACGGGTACAATGGGCTTCCTAAGGATAATTTTCGGGGTGAAAATTGCTCGAGAAAATGATGAATTTGGGTAGTTAATTTATCGATCCCCACGCCTCTTCCCACTTGTTTTATTTTAGAGGTCATTAATCAATGAAGAAAAACACCACCGTGTCCCCCCGTTTGCATTTAATACACTCACGCTCCTTATTTATTCCTCTGGAACAAATTCCCAGCAAATATTCACCCATCGATTGGGGAGCGATGGATTTTTATAAAGGTTTGATCGCTTCCTAAGTGGTCGAAGTGATTTGTTTCCGCGTTCTCCTTCTAAGTAATGAAGAGGAGAGGAGCAGATTTGAGGGGTGCACGTCTTGATGGTCCGTGGGCTCGGTTTTTAAACCCCCCCGAGACGCGCCAGGATGGCGGTGAGCAAACCAGCCCAGGATCAGCTGGGTGAGTGGGAAGCGGCATTGGCAGATCGCGCCAGCGCGGAGGACCGCGCCAACCCCTGTCCCAGCCAAGCCCCGCCGGCCTCTTGGGAGGTCTGGGTCGGAGCAAGGGCCCACTGGAAAGGCGCTGAGGATGCTCGGAGCCCCGCTACACTCCCCTAGAGTGCTCCTGAATTCCCTGGCCTTCTGAGCGCCACATTGAACTTTCGCCCACCTCCTACACGCGAGTTTCCTAAGGTCTCCTATCTCCACTAGACCCCCTTACACCAGGGGCCGCTGGGGAGTCCTGAATCGGGCGGTTCTGGGGCACAACACACATGCATAGTGGGAAAAGGAGGCTCCGCTACAGTCTCTGTTTCTCTTCCTGGTCCCAGCAGCAAGGAAGCCGAACCTGCTCCAAGGTGCCGCCACGCCCTTCTGGCATCTGTCCAGGCGGCGAGGGTTGGGGTTTGGCTGAGGTGGGCAGGAAAATGCACTCGGTGCCTCCCTGACCGGGGTCTGAACCTGCCTTGTCACTCATAATGGCGTGACTTTAGGTAACCTGCTTAACTTTTCTGAGTCTCAGTATCCCCATCTGTAGTATTGGGGTTAATGATAATGCCTCCTCCGCACGGTTATTGGGCAGATTAAATGTACTTGAAGAGCCTCTGGCGCCTGGCAGGTGGAAAGCGCTCACTAATAGGTCTGCTAATTTTGTTACGAAGGACCCCCGGGCTTCCCGAGTGCGGGTTGCGTGACGCCTGGGAGCAGTTGCTGTCACTAATGTCTCAGATTCCCAAGATTTTCAGGTGTGTTTGGGGAATGGCCAGTCCTGGGCACCAAGCACTTGTAGGCAGCGGCTTGGGCAGAAACAAGAAAGCAGCCGGCAGCAGCCGCAGCGCCTGGGCTCCCATCCCTGGTGCTACCGGTCTTTCCCTGAGAACAGAGACGTCTTTTCGTTTCTCAGCATTGAACCTGGAGAGTGTGAGAGAGTTTCCCCTTCTCTCGTGGCCCGACAGCCACTGCTAGGCAGTTCTGCGAGCAGATTAATTGAACGGGCCTGATATTCCATCCTCTCCTCCGGATGAAGCTGTTCAAAGCCGGCGCAGCCTGCCTGGTTTGCCTCGGTATCCACAGCACCGTGGTTTTTCCCTCGTGGTGTCTGCCTTAAATTTGGGCATTATCAATCTATCCAGGGATGACTGATGACCCTGTCACAATGACGCCAGTCAAAACATTTTCCATCCAACCCCATTCCAAACAGCATCGAGGCATCTTGCGTGAGAGCCGGACAAAGTCTAAACAGTGTGTTTCCCGGGCTCAGGCAAAATGATTGGTGGAAAGACAAAAAGAAACAAGCAGAAATTAGGCAAGTGTGGCTAGTAATTGTTCAGAGTGAGGGTGCTAAATAAGTTGGTTTGCTTTGGGCATAGGCAGATGTTATTTCTTCTCTTTGAGATAGATGTGAACAGAACTCCAAGCAGAGAAAAGCGCCTGAGCAGGTCAGTTTCACACACCCTGTCCATGCCCTCGCTCACCAAGCACTGCAACAGCCTGGAAGAAGGTGTGTGTGTGTGTGTGTGTGTGTGTGTGTGTGTGTCCGCGCGCGCGCCTAATTTGTGGAAGTGAGACGGCGCAGGGTAAGGCGGCCTTGAACCAAGGCGCTGGGGTGAGCAAGGTGGCGGGTTGCAGTTGCGCTCCACTCTTCTCCTGCGACGCCAGGTTTGGGGAGGAGAGACCTATACATGACCCCCGCCCCGGGACAGTCCTGGGCAGCCAAAGGCAGGCAAGCCTCGCCCCTGTCTGGGAGCAGTTGTACTAGACGTAGCTCTGGATACTTGCCTAGGACGGCAACAAGGAGTGAGCCCCCCAGGAAGACAACTCGAGAGTCAGTGAGCTGAGCGTGTGAGACTCCACTGCAGTCGCCTTCCAGCGCAGCGGCTAGGCTCCAGCTCTGCCAGGACCCGCAGCCCTTTAGAGACCCTCTGCCTCACGTCTCCCAGCTCCACAGAGCCTGCCTCCCCTGCTGCACACAGGGAGTTTCATTCCAGCGCGCAACACGCCCGGCCCTCAACACCCCCATCCTGCGCCCCCCATTTATGTTAGAAGTTGCGTGGTGGGCTATTCGACTCTGGCACCCAGCAGTACTGCTGAGGAAACTGAGCCGGGCGAAAGCTCAAACCCAGTCCCGGGACTTGGTCCACTGGCCCGGCCACACGCGCCTGCCCATATGCGGACCCCTTGAGGGTGCGCGGAGATGCATTCCAGTTTCCGAGTTTCCACTGCTTTCAGGGTCAGGGCAGTGAGCCGGCACCTAGAAAAGACAACATGGGCAGGAAGAGACAACAGGCGCGCCGGAGACGTCACGCCAAAAAAAAGTCGGGGGTGGGACGGCAGGGGAGGTATTTGTGCGGGAGAGGCGCACCGGCAGTTTGTGGATCCAGCGATCCAGCCGAGTTAGAACTTCCTTCTTCCCTCCCCTTCTTCTGGCCTGCCGCCTGCCTCACCCGCGCCGTCCTCCACACCCCGCCACCCCCCCTCACACTCACACACACGCACACGCACACACACACTCTTGTATTTTGTGCTGTCGTAAAACCCACGTGTCCAGCCGGGAGGCTGCCAGAGTGTGGAGCCGAGGAGCTGGGACACGGCGGCGACCGAGCGCAACACCCCACCGCGACTCTGTCCCACTCCCGGGTGCGCCCGCGCTCCCGCGCTCTCGGCAGCCCTGCTCTCGCGCCCTCCGCGGGCCTCCGTAGCCGTTGCTCGCGGCCGGATCTCTAGGTCTCTCCTCCCGCGCTGCCAGGGGCATGTAGCGCCCCCGGGGTACACAGGCTCCCGCACTCTCTCCGAGACACACGCTCGCACGCACCCGCCGCCGGCGGCTCCGAGTTTTCAGGTAAGGCGAGGCTCCTCTGGGGCTGAGTGTCTGGGCCCCGGGGATAGGAGGCTGGAGGTCCCGGACTGGGGGCGGGGGGCGAGACTGACCCGCCTCCTAGCGCCAGAGGCCAGCGCGACTCAGGCGCTGCGCCACTCCGGCTGGGGTCGGCTCCGGGCGCCGGCTGAGGGCGGGGGCTGCGCCTTGCAGCCCAGTTCTGCAGGGAAGCGCCTTCGCTCCGGGCTTCGACAGTGCAGGGTGGGAGCTGGGCTCCTCTTGCTGCGAGGCCAGGCAGCGTGTGCACAGCTCCTACCGCGCGGCAGCTTCAGAGCAAACTTTGCGCCCCAGCGGAGTTGGGAGGAAAGGCCGCCGAACCAGGCTGCCGCTGGCGAAGCCAAGGGCTCTGGCTCCTGCTCCAGGGTCTCGGCGGCCGTCCTGCCTGCCCCTCCCGCACCAGGCCCTGGGCCCGGCTCACGCGCACCCTCCTCTCTGCCCCCAGCGTGAGGCGTCGGACATGCTGAAGCCCGGAGACCCCGGCGGCTCGGCCTTCCTCAAAGTGGACCCAGCCTATCTGCAGCACTGGCAGCAACTCTTCCCGCACGGCGGCGGCGGTCCGCTCAAGGGCAGCGGTGCTGCGGGTCCCCTGGGCGCGCCGCAGCCTCTCCAGCCGCCGCCGCCGCCGCCACCGCCGCCGCCACCGCCGCCGCCCCCTGAGCGCGCTGAGCCTCCGTCCGACAGCCTGCGCCCGCGGCCCGCCTCGCTCTCCTCCGCTTCCTCCACCCCAGCTTCCTCCTCCACTTCGGCCTCCTCCGCCTCCTCCTGTGCCGCCGCTGCCGCCGCCGCGCTGGCGGGTCTCTCGGCCCTGCCCGTGGCGCAGCTGCCGGTGTTCGCGCCCCTGGCCGCCGCCGTCGCCGCGGAGCCGCTGCCCCCTAAGGACCTGTGCCTCGGCGCCGCCTCGGGCCCGGGGCCCTCCAAGTGCGCGGTCGGCGGCGGGGATGGCCGGGGCGGCTCGCGCTTCCGCTGCAGCGCGGAGGAGCTGGATTATTACCTGTACGGCCAGCAGCGCATGGAGATCATCCCGCTCAACCAGCACACCAGCGACCCCAACAACCGTACGTAGCCGCAGCCTGCGCGCGCTCTCCTGTGGCGCTGGCGCCGTCCAGGGCGGGCGCCCGTCGGGGAGGCGGGTCAGACGAGAGGGACCCCAGGTGGTGGCCTGGTCCGGGCAGCGGGCCCCCACCTCCCAGTGGCGAAAGTTTTCTAGTGAAAGTTTTCTGGCGTTAGAGAAGAAAGGAGAACGGATGGAGTGGCCGGGTGGCACCTCGGGGTTACCTCTTCCCCTCCCCTTATCCTCTTCTTCGAAGCCTCCAGTCTGTAGGACTCGAGTCGCTCGCCGGTCGGGGCTTTCAGATCTCCGCCCTCCGGCGGGACAGTGCTCAGGGAAGGTCAGGTACCGGCAGTGCGCGATGGGGAGTCGCGAGAACCGGCTGGCCTGGCTATGGGGTGGGGGGGGGGGTGCGCTGCAGGGGCCCAGAATTTCTGGGGAGCGTCGATTCTATGGCTTGTGTCTCCTCGCTACCCTACTTCTGGAGTTAACTGCGTCAGTTTATTTTCGGGCTGCGGGATTGTCTAATGGCGGGGAGCTGCTGGTTGGCCTGGCCTCGCGGGGGTAGGAGTTTTGGATGATACTGGGTCAGTTTCTCCAGCAGACAGGCATTATTCTTAGGTCTACTATTTATTTTAGAAAAGAACAAAAATGCCAGCTGCTTAGTGAGAAAATTTCCGTCTTCAGCAGAGGGTTGTTCCCTGCGGATCCCACATTCTCCTTGCATCCTTGACACTTAACGTTCGAAATCCAATCCGTAGTAAGCTTGATGGCTTATTAATTTGCCAAAATTGGGGGACAGTAATTTAAGATGCTTCCTCTCTTTGTCCCCCAAGTAAATCGCAAGTGCCTAATTAAACTTCAGGCCTTATTCAGCTTCAGTTCCTATATTCATAACTTCAAGCGCTCATCACAAGTACGGTTCCATTTTGAGGTTTTGAAGCAAGATTCCCAATGAAGACCAAGAATGTGTATTGCTTTATATCTGATTCTTTTTGGTAACTTAAAAAGTTAGGACATGTTTACACCTAACGTGTTAAGTGCTAAATATACTTACAGAGATCTCTGGAGAGAACATTCAATTAGGTTTAGAGAGTCAGATTGAAAGCCATACAAGATTTGAAAGGTCAGCACTCACCATTTTCTTCCTCTCATTTCTTCATCTAGCTTCTGTGTGAGGGTCATAAATATTTATTATTATTATATTTCGAAAAAGTCCCTTGTTACAGAATGTCTACCATTCCGTGAACTTTTCTAATTCGTTGTAAAAGCAAAAAACCTCCAGGTTATAGTTCTTTGAAGGACTCCCAAAGTCATTACTTTGTTAAAAAAAAAAACACCAGGCATGAGCCTAGTGGTTAAGTTGTATTAATCTTTTCATAATAATAGAAAATAATTGTTCTAAACAAAAAGAGGATTTGTATTTATTTTTTTCCTTTGTGGAATCTGAAGGTAAAGTACTGGTTTAAAGTGAGGGTTTCCACTCAAATTTGTTTTACAGTTAAGACGTTTATATTTTAGAAAATATTTAAAATTTGTATTGTCTTAATGGATTTCAAAAAATACTTATCTTTTGCTGAATTTGAATGTGTTGCTTACACAACAATTCTTTAAAAATGTGAAATAAAGGGATAAATGCCTTGGGAAAGGCATTTCTTGCTGTTAACTCGAAGTATAGTCCCTGTGGGCTGGGAGTGCTTTATCCAGCTTGCAGTTTCTCTTCTGAATGAATCAGTGCCGGAAAGGACACCAGCAGGGCTCAAAGCCCTGGCTGTGTGTTGAGCTTCCTATACTGTTTACAGTGCTGCCTTGAGATTCAATATATTCTCACCGGAGAAAAATCTAGACTAATCAGAGAAACAATTGGGATAGATTCCTAATAAATATATGATTCTTTGAACCAGTTTATTGCCTAAGTAACTTTTCCCCTCTGGCTGGAGGAAATGAAGTATGATATATTTAAATGATTTCTATTGTGTTAGTCTTTGGGTCTATCCTTTTGAGTCGAATGGATGTGCAAAGTGCAGGAGCAAAGATGGAAGAGAAAGGAAGCCAGATTGTCCTATTAGAGTTACAGTTCATGTTGCTCCCTAATTAAAGGGCAATTGAGAAAGAAAATAGAGAGTGGGGGTGGGTAGCTCAGTGTAATACTGAGAGACCACGCCTGTCATTCTTTCAGGAACTTCTGTGGGCTAGCATAGGTATTCATTTTAAACCTGGGGAAGTGTTTTACAAAGATGACGTGAGAAGTGATTGAGTTTACTCTAACTAGGGGCTCAAAAGAAATCAAATGCAAAGGATGGGAAACTGTTTCCCTAGGCAGAGGAAGTTGGTATATTTGTTACTTGAAAGAAGGTGAAAAACGGAGCTTTCCCCCTTCCCAGGTTGTATTTGGGTGGGGGTGGGGGTGCCGGGAGAGGCAGGCAGAAAGGAAGCACCTATTCCTTTATTAGGTACAGATTTATCTAGTTTTCCTTTCAGTCTTGTCATCTTCTAAAAGAACTCTATGAAGAGACCAGTCAGCATTACTTCATTTTGTTACTTTGTTTTGAATCTTTTTCTCTTTCTTACAGGGGAAAGGGGCCTCTTCACCTCTCTGTTCCCTACAGAACAGTAACTTTTTGCTTGGGATCAGCAACCCAGTAAATGCTTATGAATCAGTAAGAGTAGTCTCACCTTGAAACTTACTGGCATCCATGGCAAATGCCATAGTGGAAGGTCTTATAGCTCTCTTTCCCACAAAAAGATTTAAAAATAGCAGAAACCATGCAAGCTAGGTGAGTGAGCTGTTACATTATATTCCTGTTATTTAACTCCATGCATTTAATTTATTATATGATTGAGGTACACTTTCCACTGAAGCTCTGAATGCGTAGCTGCCTCTTCTTTCACCTCTTTAAAGTCTGGTGGGCAGTGTGTAATATAATTGGGGGATGGGGCCCTTTCTTCCTCTTCTTGTATTACTGCCCTTGTTGCTGCTGGTTTGCCTGAAGCCATTGATTCCATCAGGCTCCGTGGCAGTGGCTCCTTCTCAGGTTCTGGTGCCTCGTTTGAAACCCTGTCACTACTCTTGGAAGGTAGGAAGAGGTGGCCGCGGGAGTGCCTGGCATTGGTGTTTGTATGGAAGGGCTGAGCCAATTAGCTTTGCATACCTTTTTGTGAAGCGGGTCCTCCCCCATACCTGGCGGGGAAGCCAGAGCTAAGCCCTCACCTAGCCTCTCTGCCGGGTGTTGGAACATTCCTCAACTCTCCCAGCCGAAGGTCTCTGTCTCCTCCTGGGTTAGGAGAGCCCTGCTGTGTAGGGAACAGCACCAGGAACAGCGAGGGCCTGAGGCTCTCCAGTTGATAGCACCACCCTTTCCAAGAGTTTGGGGAGTGTCCAGGGGAGAGAAAGAAATCTGCGCCCAACACTATTTTGTCTGGTTGGGAGTCCGGGAAAGAGATAAAGAAGAGTGAGTATTTTCTGACATTCCCTAATCTCTTTCCACCCAGTTGGAAAACACAGGTCCTGTTTGGGAAGCTTCTGAGCCCCGGCCCCCATCAGCGGGCTCTCCTGCCACAGAGGTACACTTCCTGCACACCTCACATCCCTCCGGGCTGTCAGGGGCCAGCTAGTGACTCCGACTTCAGACCTGGTGCCTGGCGGGAGGGAGGCTGGGCGTCAGTGTGTGGGCTTTTGTGTTGTTCTATTTTTCTTTTCTCTTTTCTCTCTTTTTGTGTGCAGGCCCAACCCCATCCCATAACACACATGATTTAGTTATTTTACATCATTCGTTATCTCGCGCCCTGAAACTGAACATAGAGCTATATATTAGATTGAGGTTAGGAGAGGTGGCGACTGTTTATTTAAGGTGATAAAATGGTCCATCAGCAGTAATCTCCATCGATATGTGCCACCAGGAGATGAAGGATGAGGGGACAAGCCACAATTAATTGCCCTATAGTTTTGTAGGAGCGAGTGGAGCCAGCCTAGACCTGCTTCGATCTCCTCTCGCGCCTCCTATTCATCATCCCCGCATTGTATATGGTGGCTTCACAGGGCAGGGCTGGCAAGGTTTATCTCCACGCAATATTCTCTCACCCGCACACACGGGTGCTCCCATTTAATTTATTAATACAGACATCGGAAGACAAATAAAATCCACATTCCTCCATCTTTCTTTTCCTCCCCCTTTTGTCTCTCCCTCTTGGCCCCAGGGCCCAGGCGGCTGCCAGCCAGCCGAGCATGGAAAACCCAGGCCTCTAAGGTTGTCCAGGAGCTTTTCACTCGCCTTGGGTTCTGCACCCACTGGGCCTGTCTGGGGCCTGACCACAGTCAGCTCCCTTTCCGGTGGCCGGGCTTCTAGACTCTATTCAAGGAGCTCAGAAGACCCCTGCCTGGTGGACGGACAGGAGGGCCTGGTGGGTGTTGGGGTGTAGTGGGGTCTCAGGATTTGTGTCAACAGCCACTTCTGGCCTTGCAAGAAAGCCCTATGCTGGCAGAAAGGAGGTGAGGCCTTTGAAATGCAAACTAGGTTGGGGGGCCTCTAGCAGTCAGCCTGCCTGCTTCACCCACGCCACCCATCTAGCCAGTTTCCTCGGGAGGGCTAGGGGAGGTGCTGGCTGAGCACAAGGGACTGCGGGGGGGGGGGGGGGGGGGGGGGGAGGTCCCCAGGTATCTAGCTCTGCCTGCCCTCTCTGCCCCGGGGCCAGCCCCCTCACAGGCAGCAGCCTGTGCCTCCGCTGCCACTCCCCGTGCGCACGAGGCCCTGCCAGCAGGCGGCACCACTGGGGCAGCCTCACTGGGCAGGGATCGATGGGTGCCGGCCCACTAGGCTGGGCCTGCAAGACTGAGGGCAGCGACCTCAGCAGTGGTTGGGGAGGATTTATAGCCCTGCCGTTACCTCTGCCTAGGCGGGAAGGCAGGCTTTACAGCTGCTCTTTGGTTCCCTTTCCAGAGGACCAGTAAGGGCAGGCAAGGCTGGGAGAGGCATTGGGGACCCAAGGCCTGGCGTGCCCGGGCCTGGTGCTTCCCATGGGTCCAAGTTCCGCCTGCACCCACACATGCCTGTAGGCCTCTCCTGCTACAGAAATTTTTGTGCCCCCCCCCCCCAAATAGTGACCAAAAAGCCCACAACGTTTTAAAAAATATTTTACCTTTCCTGGAATGACATGAAAATAGCAGGAAAAAGAACCCAAATCCATGGCCTGTTTTGCCCCCTTTACTTTAAAATAGACTTATTTTCAATTACAAAAGTAATACATGCACGTGTACAAACATTCCAACAATACAAAGGCTATGAAATGAATGGTGAAAGTCTGCTCTTCACTCCACGTGGCCTGGCCTGCTGAAGTCAGTAGGGAAAGGGGTCTGGAACTTGATGACTCCTTCCCTTATTCAGGTACCCTGAACAGGAGCCTTCACAGATCTGGAAAAGTGGCCATGGTTTCTCATATTCCCTAATGCTAAAATGGCATTTTGAAGTATCTTGCTTGAGACTATGATGATATTTCTCACAGTTATAGAAAACCCTTTATGAATAATAATTGTGAACTTGTATAAAAACTTCCCCTGATTTTAAGAGAAAGTAGGAACATTTATTTGCGTCCTCTTGTTGAATACAGATAGGCTTGTATTATGTATTGCTTGGCATGGAACGCTATGTGAAATGTCAGTGTTACATATGTGTGTGTAGTTTGGGCACCTAGTCACTTTAGCCTCAAACCTCTTCATGTAGGTGTTTATGGCTTGCTGTCTAGAAAACATTGTGCTAGGACGTTTGTCTACTTGTGCCACATTTGTCAACCCCTAGTAATCAGTTACTTGTTTTAAACATCCTCAAGCTTCTTTGAGACTCTGAGACGTAAGTCAGAAGCCAAATGTTTTTAGTGATAGGGCTTTGTGTGTTTAAAAAAAACAACAACCCAGTAACGTTAGGATATAACATGTATTTTGATGTAATTGGTCAACTTTTTTGACAGAATATTTTGATAAAGTGCAAAGTGGTTTATAAATTAGGAAGACTCATGTTGGGTGGACTAATTAAAGTGGGTTGGCTTTGCCTACTCCACTGTGGACCTAGTGTGCATGTAGTTTTCTAAATACTGGGAGAGCCTCAGCTTTTTACTCTGTAAAATGCTACTAAGTTTTGCAACCCTTCATGGAGACAAATGAAACTTAAGTCAAAGAAAGCTGTACAGAACTCAGAGAAAGGACTGGCTATAGTGTTATCATGCATAATGAATATCAAAAGTGTGCTTGCTGTCTGTGGGGGTGATGGCTGAGGTTGGTACTTTTGATCCTTATTTTATTACTGATATAGTTGGTGTGATGTTCCATGTGGTGGAGATGTTGGAACTTGACAGAATCTCTAGTATGTACTGTTAGGGGAAAGAATACTAAACACTTTTGTTTCTCACCCTTTGTTTCATTGTGCCAACCAGAAAGGGACAGTCAGTTAATCAAAAACCTGGGGTGGTTTATTTTTATGGGCATATTGCCTTTGCTTATTGTCATTTGTTTTAAGCTATCTTTGCTAAGGTGCTGAAAGGCCATCTCTGGAGTTAGGTACTAAAATTCAAAATTATGGACATTATCTATTTACTTCCCAATTTATTGTCTTACTTTAACCCCAGACTCAAGGGTGTGGGCAAGGACAAGAGAAATCTCCGTAATTCAGGCATGCTACAGAAATTTTTGTGCCCCGCCCCCCCCAATAGTGACATCAGTGAAATATTTCAATTTTATTGATTGAGTTACAAGTTTGGATATAAAATTCTTCCAGCTATCATTAGTCTTCCTAGATCTCTAGGTTTGGAGGCTTTGGAGTCAGGCAGACCTGATTGTGAACCAGTTTCTAGTTTCTGGTCCATGGTCAAGTTACATTGCTCAATGGCTTCATCTGCAAATTTGGAATTATAACATTTAGATAATATGGTGATTGTTTGGGTCAAAATAGGTACCTGGCACATAGTTGGCACTTAGTAATTTTTGAGTTGTCATCTTTCTTTTCATTCCCCTTTTATTTTGAAGTTTTTATTTTCACCATCAGAAGCTTGAGAGGGTGTGTGAAGTGCGTGTGTTCTGGAAGGGTTGACATGTGGAGAATGAGAATACCTTCTGTCTAGGCCTTAAGGTCAAAAGCAGAGCCTGTCAGGGTTTTTACATTAGTTTGTGTTGCTGGAAGTGGGGGGCCTTAGTGTGATGGAGGGCACTTCACTACCTGCAGAAACAGGTTGTTGTTTTTCACTTGCGAGGCCTGGGGACAGCTCCAAGAGGCTGCGTTCAGAAAGCCCCCTTATTCCCAGGTCGCTTGGGAGGGGTGGAGACAGAGCCTAGCAGAGCTCTTCTCTGAGACAGGATGCTCAGGTAGTCAGCCCTCAGCTCACTGAGAAGTAAATGACAGAACGAGGGCTCACTTACCATACTGGGTTTCACTTAATTTTCTTCAGTGCCTCTCTTTGGCACAAGTTCCTTGGACATTTTGTCTGTTTCAGCACGAAGAGGGCACACCCCGCGTGATCCATCAGGTCTGGCTTTGACCAACGCTGGGTACAGGGAAGCCCCAAGGGTAACCCCCACCCAGCATAGTCCCCCTGTTGGGACTGGGTCAATATCAGGCCCAGTGCCACAGGGCTTGTTGCTGGGGTCCGCCTCTGCTCCCCAAGGAGGCTGGGCCAGGGAGGCCGGTTGCACTGGCGGGCGCCGGGGCCGTCTCCCCAAGGCAGGTCTGCCGGGCCCAGGCGCAGACACAGCGGCTCCGCCAGGCCCATTAATAACCCAGAGGGCGCTGCGATTCGACAGCGCGGTCGCCGCAGGCCCTGCTTCCCGTGGCCGCCTGGCCTCTTACCTCGACTTTGAGTAGAGGGACACTGGGTGTCTACAGCCCGGCCCGGAGGGTGGGGGTCCCCTCGAGCTCTGGACGCTTTGGGGAACCTTGGAGAGGGACAGCTTCACAACTCGCAGTTTGTAACGCACGATGATAACATTTAGCCTGGGGAATCAACCGTCTGGGCAGGAGTTGGGGCCCTCTCGATTGAACCATTATCCTGATCATTAAAGACCCATTACCCTGATCGTTACATTTGCTAATCCTTTCTTTTTGGCTTCTGGGAAGAGCTGGCACTCAAGCACCGACATTCCTAACCCTCCAGATAGCCCTCCTCTCCCCAGCAGTCCCCACCTGGCTGAAGCGCCCAGAGTGGGTGCTGCCGGGGCGCTCGAGGGGCCACGGCGCTCCCCGGCGGCTGGGGCTCCGGCGGCGCCCTCTGCAGGGGCGCTCGCGGCGTGGGTGCAGAGGACTGGGAATGGCGCTCTCCGACACGCAGAGCTCCCACCTGCCCTGGTGATTTTTAAAGTGTTTTATATAAGTGTAAAAAGAGAAAAACCAAATATATCCAGGCGACCAACGTAGAATCTCTCCAAGATGTCAGATTGGCAAGAGAGGGGCTTTCTTTGTCGAGGTGGTACAACAATTAAATACCCTTTGAAACACCCGATGGAGAGAGAACTCGCGGGAACCGGGGAGAGGATCAGAGGGAACTAGAGGCGAGGGAAGAGAGAGAGAAACCGTGACGAGAAGCCGCGAACCGTCGGTTCCGCGGAGACTACAGTGCCATCCGCATCCAGCTCGGAAGGTTTTGGGGGGCGCCCGGGGTCGGACCTGGTACCAGGCGATTTGGGAGCCGTGGAAGCCAAGGGAGAGGTTGGGGTTCACCTCTCCCCTTTCTCCCAGTAGCCTCAGCGCCCTCACAGCGTCGCCTCCCTTGCAGGTGGCTTACTGGGGCGGGGGTGCTGTTGTCTCGGGGGTTTACCCGAAGAAGAGCCCCCGCAGCTGCCTAGTTAACTTCTCCCTCCTCTCCCTCTCGCGTGTCTCCGGCAGGTTGCGACATGTGCGCAGACAACCGTCACGGAGAGTGCCCCATGCACGGGCCGCTGCACTCGCTGCGCCGGCTGGTGAGCACGGGCAGCGCCGCGGCCGCCGCGCCCCCGCCGGAGATGCCGGAGTGGCTGCGAGACCTGCCGCGGGAGGTGTGCCTGTGCACCAGTACCGTGCCCGGCCTGGCCTACGGCATTTGCGCGGCGCAGAGGATCCAGCAGGGCACCTGGATTGGGCCCTTCCAGGGCGTGCTCCTGCCCCCAGAGAAGGTGCAGGCCGGCACTGTGAGAAACACGCAGCATCTCTGGGAGGTAAGTCGCCCGCCACCCAAAACACTTTGCCACCCAGCCAGAGCTTTGACTGGCCAAGAGCCTGGCCCCTGGAGGGTGGCAACTTCGGGGAGAGCCTCCCTTGTTTCCTAGAGAGTAATGGTGGAGAATAGATTTCTCTGGTCATGCACATGCCTGGTGTTGCACCACTGGCAATAAAGGGTGCAGAGTCCCCACAACGGTAGTCTGGCAGGAAGATATAGGGCCTGCAGGTTTCTGAAGCTGGATCACGTTGGGAGTCTCTGTTCCAGCTGAGATGGATTTGATCTTTGATTTGTTCTTGCAAGAAAGAGAAACCAGCTGAGGAGATGGAGCAGAGAGCTTGTGGGCTTTGGGGGTGTGACCTAGGTGCACTTTTTGCCCCATTCTGAGCTCTTCCAATCCGTTTTTGCACACTGGGCAAGAAGGAACATAAGCATAAGTCGGGGAGAGAGTCAGCCTCATTTTGTCAGATCAAAACTATTTTGTAAATACTGAGTCTGAGAGACTGAAATATGTTTCATTCATAACTTTCAAATTAAGCACATTATAGTATTGTGAATCAGAAGACACAAATTCTGGTTCTTCTCTGTTGTACTTTGTAGTAGTATAGCAATTCAGTCTTCAAGAAGGTGGAAAATCAAAACATAGGGAAACTTTGAGCATGTTGGTATATAACCCAATTGATGACAATGCTTCAAGAGCACAATCTTACCTGACACTGATTGTAAAATAAACATCTTTGAAAACTGTTAGTCTGAGCTTTCTCCCAAAGCTTCTTGGTTGATTATTGAGGTCCACCCTAAAGAGACAGATCCTTAGCCCATAGGTAATCTCCCACTAATTAGCTACCTCCCACCCATGGAATTATTTATGTAATACAGGATGCTAGAAGTCTTACCCTTAGGGGTACTATGTAAATATGGCTGAGGCCAGGCAATATAATGGAGTGGTAATAGCCAGAAAAGAAAGTTTCTGAAATGCCAGCAGCCAAGTTGGCATGGACCTTAGGGCTCCATTAATGGGTCATTCCTACAGCAGCTTGCCCCTCACACTTGGCTCAGTGGCCTGTCAAGATGATTATTTTCACTGTGAGCTGCCTCATAGTCACTAACTAAAACTCTTGGGACTCAATAATCCACTCATATTTTTGCTGAACACTCATTCTGCTCAACCCTATGTTAGGGCCTGGAGGTACAGGGTTGTGAAAAACAGACCCAGACTCCAGAACCCTGCATGACTGTTGGCAATGGGGTGTTGAGGCCTGTGTCCCAAAGCCTCTTTTGATGAGGAGGCGCTAAGTGTATGAGCTTACAGACACCAGCCTAAGATGACTACATAGGGAATATGGGGTACATACCCTATAGGGTATGAGCTACATATTCTACAGTTATTCACTGGTGCCCTGTGCCCCGCTCCCAGGTTTCATTTCACTACTAAAGTATGGTTGGAAAATTATACATTTTTAGTCTTTCTGGATAGGATTCTTGAATGGGGGGGGGGGTAAGTTGGGCATATTTATTTTACCAAATAGTGCTTTTTCTCTTTTTAACAGAAAATTTTATAGGAAAAGAAGTCAGGAGAAAGTGGTTTGGTATATCGAGGCAGGATAGACGTTAGAGCTTTTGGATAGAAAAAGATGACAAGTGGGAAATAATCAAAGCGCCTGCATTTGAAATGTTTCCCAGTTGGTTTTTGTTTCTGACTAATTAGTTGTAACCTCCAATGTGGTTTAAAGTTTATAAAACATTTCTAGGCAGTTTTCGTGCTCCAGCGTGTCATTAGGAACTCTACTGCCATACAGTTAAAGATCTGCCAGTACTTTTCGGAGGAAATTATAAAAGCAGTTGTTTGGTGGTACAGTTTTGCTCTCTCTGAAACTGTTAAAGTGAACACTATTGCCCTTTGATGACGTGGGGTTAGAGTGTCAGGATAAAGCCATAGACATGAAAAAAAAAATTCCTATAGTTTCCCCCCGCCCCCCAAATGGCTGTGGATGATTGGGATGTTGTCAGGAGAGCACTTACACATATAGAACGTGACTGATACATAGTAATACTGAAAACAGGGAGCCTTTCTTTTATACCTTTACTTGTATGTGGCGAAGTTTAAATTCTGTTTTATTAAAGAGACTGGGGATTTAGTTAGGTTTTGTGGTTGTTGATACTTCAGTAGACATAAGTGAGTTTTACCTGTTGCTTGTGTGAGTTGAGGGTGTTGGGGGTGGTGGTGCATAGAATTGATTCTGTGTTATAAAAATGAGTTGCTGGGTGTATGCTTAAATGGTCTACAGGTCCCTTCTTCCAATTCAGGACAGTCTGTTTGTTTTTATCATCTGTAAGAACAGTTAGAATAACACGCTGTTTAGGAGATTAAAAGGATATTAAAATGCAGCCATACACAATATATCAGTCTCCTGAGAGACCATGGAAAATGTAACTGACTGGGGCCAGGAAACTTAGAGTCGATGTCCATTGGTAAGATAAAACACTTTAATAGATTTCAGATTTTTGTTAGTATAATTATTTTGAAGATATGAAATATGAGTTTATTTTTAAGCCTTATGATTAAAAATTTTTATGAAACATGACTATTTTAATTATATTTATAACAATATTCTTAATGTTGGATTGTTTTTTAAATTTTATTCTTTCCTTTCAAACCTAAATTTAATTATGAAAGTTTTTTTTATCATTTCATTATTTATATTAGAAAGAATCAGTAACTGGAATACACTGTAGGTCTATAGGAAATTTTGGCAATAATTATTCAATGACTCATGTAAAAATTATCCATTTTAAAAACATGCTCTTTTAGATATCTTCCAGAATATCAGATTGACATAAAGCAGATCTTTAAAAAAATTAAAAGCAGTTGAATCATGACTATTTTATTTTAAAAGTCAACTGGAATCGTTTTTCTTCCTCACATTTTTTCAAGTCACTTGCTGATGAAGAAATGTCTTTATATTTAGAGTTCAATACTCAGGTCCTGATGGATCTTACCAGGGTTACTTATCTTTATTTCAGTACAATAAATGGATTGCTAATCTTTTCCCGTCACTGTTTCCAAGTAGATGATGGATTTTTGTTTCAGTTTACAGTTCATTGTTTTTAGAATGGTTGTACTTTGTTATACACATAAAGGCTTATTACAGAAAAATTCAGATTCACCTTAGTTACTCCTTTTGTTTAATAATTAAAAGCTCTGTTTTCTTTGTAGAAAGATGACTTTTAATATTGAACATACATCAGCTATGGAGAGCTTGTTTGATTGGTTTATAAGTGTGTTATCATCTTTTAGTTAATATTTTCTTTGTGTATAATCCTGGTTCTTAAAAATATAGCAATTAATGAAAGTTAAATATTCTATTATCCTCGATATATTTTGACTCTTTTGAGTGTTTATGGGAAGTTCTAAGAGTTTTCCTTTCTTTTTCCATTTTGTTTTTAGCATTAAGCAAAGGTAATTTTTTTTGTAGTTTAAAGAGATTAATAAGCTAAAAGACCGATTAGTCTCTTTTTGGATGATTTCTTCTAAAATCAGAATTTTAATGTACTCTACAAAATATAATAAATTCAGATAGTTTGAAACAAAAACATTACAGATGGATTAAATAATCACTTGCCTTGCTTACATACATTTATTCCAACAAGACTCGAATGCATGATATATTTCTAGCTCTTTAGACGTAATGAGAAAAATCTTTCTGAATGTTTTGCAAAGAAAACATAATCTTTCTCAGCAATTAGGTCTTATTGATGAGAGTGAGATAATTTTATCCTAATGTGTTTTCTAATAAAGAAGTGAAAAGGCACATTTGATTCCAACATTTATGAAAACATTATCTCAATTATTAATGTGCTCTTTTCCCTTGAGATAAATTAATCTAGTTGCACATGGTTTCCCCATTCTGCTTAACATCAGAATTTAATATGACTGGACCTGAGGAATGTACACAGTGTGTACTTAAAATTCTACTGGAATAAAATACGGAAGTTTAAAATAAAGTTACAGTTTAAGATAGGCTAGAATTACTTGGGCCTTTCAATTCAAAGTCTGACTTGACAAGACATTTTAGCAACAATGACAAAATAAATTGTGCTTATTTTCACCCTAAAAAATTATTCTGCTAATTGAAATAATGTAGTGACTTGTTAGGATTACAGTCAAGGTACTAGAAAGGGATTTAATTTTATAGAACCTGTCTTCTCTTTGCCTGAGTAAATTTGTGTCTCATTTTCACTTGTGCTATGTGGAAACTTTCATTATTTTTCTTCAGAAAATCAAGAGGGATAACATAATATGGTTCTTTTTGTGGTTTGATGTTGTGCCATAATATTTTAGATTTAATAAGAGTTTTGCTTTTAAGCAAATGGTCTATTTTTCATCATTACCATTTAGCTTAGGTCAAAAGACATTAATGAAAACCAATATTAAAAATATATTACATGTTGCTACATGTTTATATTTCAAAGCTATCATAAGTAATTGGTACTAGAAGGAAATGAATTGATTTCATATTTTAAATGTATTTTGTTTCTATAAATGATCCAATTCCATTTATAGTACTGTACCCATTTGTATATACTTAGATGTTGAAAAAATCATTTAAAATAAATTATTTTAAATTAAAATAATTTTTAAATTAAATTAAAATCATTAAAAAATTGTTCCAGTGATAGTACTGTAACTATGTACTCCATATTTTGCTTTATAGACTTTGGCTCATTTTGGCTTGACTCATCAAAACACCAGGGAATAGAATTATGTGGCTGTCACAGTTATATTGAAGTAAAAATTGTGTTTCTTAGTAATTTATCATTTAATATACTAGACTGCTTGTCAGCTTGGTTTTGAATATGTCATTTTTATGAAATCCAAATAATTTCTCCTTAAAAATAAACCATAGTAATGTTACTGTTATGTTTTAAATTATGCAGGGTAACAGCTGGTGTATCTCTTTGGTTTTGCCTCATTTGATTTGAAGATGTCTTTTAGAGTGGTGCCCATTTGATAGAGTGTGAGTGTTTTCTAGTTTTACATAAACTGTAAAACCATCTGCCGCCTCTTGGGATCGTTTCCAGCATTGTGTTAAAAACCAAAACTTAGTACTTAAAATTGGCTTTGAAAAACTCCATGTAAGTCCTGGTCCTTTTGGCTTATATATCCCCCTGGACTGTGCCACCTTAGTTTTCTAAGTCCAAAAATGACTATGCTTTAAAAAAAAAAGAAATGGCAAGAGCTATTTGGAAATTCTCGTGGTAGTGAGGTTTAATCCAGATATGCATGCGATGCTACAGTGCTTTAGTTGCAAATACTTTGTAAAGAGTTATGCATTCTGTATCTGCAGGGCTGTTTTTCTCATTCGTCAGTCCAGTTTATCTAGTGTTTACAGACTTCTTTTATTGATAGCATTTGTCCATGTAAAGAAAACAATTCAAAGTAGTTCTTGGCCCATAAGTATTTTCTTATATCATATAATTTTTTTTTTCTATTTTTACACAGTGAGATAGAGAAATTCAAATCAGAATCTTAGAGGTACCTGGAGAGATGAGCCCCCCCCCCCCCCCCCCATTACTGCATGGCAGCAAGCGATCTGATGAAAATGTGATTATGGCAACACTAGGCCTGAGAAACCTGCAGGGGAGCCTTTATATTTCAGTGTGTCAGTGAAGGCAGTTTTAATTATTCAAGTAAATTTATTGTGTTATCCAGAAATCACTTAGAGTTGTAGTATAATATTATGAGTTTTAAAAATTGAATACAAAAACTGCCTCATACTTAGCCAAGGAATCACGTCCACAGTATCAGAATTCTCTTTTCTCGGAGGACGGATGTGGTACGTTGACAGTGTGGGGAAAATGTGTTGCCGTTTTAAAGAATGCCGAGTATAGAACCGCCTGGAGACTGCCTTGCTCTGTCTTTTTCTTTCTTTCTAAGAATCGTCTATACCCCAAGATTTCACGAGTTCAGACATTCCTTGTGTATTTACACAAGGAATACAGACTCCGGTATAACTACTTAGCATAAAAGCCAGAGAAGCCAGAGCAGAATATAGTTTTCCTTGTAAGCATTTGCCACCTCACTCAGATAAGTTACAGAATTCCATTATCCAAATTGTTACACATGTGTGACAGAGGTTGACCTTTCGTCATGTCAATCCTTTCTGTGTAGGCCCCAGGCTCCAGCCTAATGGCTCAAACCCTGATTTACTCACTGTAATAAGGGCAGGAGGTCGAGCAATTGTCAGGCTGCCTGTTCGTACTCTTCTTGGAGCCCGGTTGAAGGCTGTTAACACAAAGCTTTTCAAAGTGAATTTACAACCAGCACCACTGACAGAGGCCAATCAGTGCACCATAAATGTCAGGTTAGTGAGATTGAGCAGTAAGTAAAGTACTGACAGCACACTATTGGCTGGAATCAATTGGCCAAGGTTTAACTGAGAAGAGCAATCTACGTGTGGTGCGCTCAGGGAACGAGCTAAGCGTGCAGCCCGGTTCCGTGGACCGCCCGCAGGTTTACCTGTTAGCGGGAGCGTGAGGGCGGAGCGTCACCCATTGGCTTCAGAGCACCGGGAATCATCGCGCTGATGTTCTTTGCAACCTGGAAGCTGAGAGTGGCCGAGCCTGCTGACTCTGAGGCTTGGGGATAAAAACAGCCCTTCCTTTAGACAGAAGGGGGAAAAAAAACAACAAAAAACAGCTTTAACAATATGGGGCTGTCAGAACTGGGAACACATCTAGTGCATTACAGTTCAGTGAAAGGTAATTTGCTTAAATTCCAAAACTAAAGCAGGTATTTACCGGAAAGCGCAGGCAGAAGCCTGTCGTTTTGCTCCTCAGAAGGCTTAGCAGTGTGAAACTTTCACGGAAGTCACTAATGAGTGATTATGGGCTGAGGGTCTGAATTTCCATGAGATGTGGTTTCCCCACCAGACGGAATGTTTTTATCATTTCGTGTAATGACAGCCTGGACAACAATTCATTTAGCTCTGAAGGCATCAGCATTAAAATGGAGGAATCCATTAAGATGCTGTATGCAAGGATTTATAAATTAGGCAATTTCCTTGATTATTGCAATCATTTACAAAATTGATTGTTCCAGTGTGGTATAGGCAGATTTCAGCAACAATCATTGACAACAAGCACATTCTCTGATATCTATAGCTACTGGTCACCAAACTAGGTCACTAGTCCTCATCCCCCTGCTGTTCTGGGTCTCAAGGTCAGGCAGACTTTCAGGGAAGTTTATAATTATGATGTTTCATTTGTCTTCAGAGGAGACTCACCCAGGCTATGAGGGTAGGTGCAGGTTGTCCTAAAGGTTGTACCATTGTTTTTATGTTTTAATCTTAATTTTGGAGGAGGGTGTTGATCCTGATATGCTTCACATCAGTAGCACAGATTTTTGAGATGCTGCCAACTTAAAAGGAAATAATTTTTGCAAATAGCAGCTGTAAATATTTGTTTGATTGAAGATCTAAAAGTCAATAATATGTTTTATTTGTTGGTCCTTAGAGTTCTAATTATCCAATAGATATATCTTGGAGTCACTGGATTTTAGATCAATTAATTCTGGAAGGCATAATAAAGACATTGTTACAAGTGTGAAACGCTCAAAATGTTGCAGGTTTTCCTATACAAGAACACACACTACAAGTGCACTTGGTACTTAATCACTAACCACAAACCACAAAGTTGCTTTTATTCCTGAAATACCAGAGATGGGCATGCCAGATGTGTGTGCAGAGTTCTACCTAATGAAAGCTAGCCATGCGGTTTATGCTTAGTACAAAATAGCTTACTTTAGGCATTTACTCTTAATCATTTTGTTTTTAATCATAATTTCCCATTTTTTTGATCTCTAACACAGACTAGGGATTAAAAAAATAACTCTTTAGAAAATTGCTTAACACTGTTGGGAAGGTAAATAATTTTTAGTTTATCCTGATTTATATGTATAATAATTTGATCCCAAGGTAGTTCTTTGTTTTTTGTTTGTTTGTCTTTTATCCTAACCTGAGGACATTTTTCCATTTATCTTCACATAGAGCTGGAGGGACGGAGGGAGGAAAAGAGAGAGAGAAACATCGATGTGAGAGAGACACATCGACTGCTTGCCACCCACACAACCCCAACCAGGGCCGGGGATGAACTGCAACCAAGGTACGTGCCCTTAGTGGGAACAGAACCTAGGACTCTCTGGTTCACGGGCCGACACTCTAACTGCTGAGCCAAACTGGCCAGGGCTTAATGTAGTCCTTTGGTTAAAAGGAGAAATGCTATGTTTGATGGTACCTTGCATTTTTATTTTACTATGGTTGCTTAGTATGGTTGCTCAGAAGTTCATTCTTATTTTTTAATTAGTTGTAAAATTCACTGCTTAAAAATTAAGTAAAAAGGCATTGTTTTCACTTGTCTTGATATTATCCCATTTTTATTAATTTTATTTTTGCAGTATTTCTGGTTTCTGTTAAGACTTAAAAGTCATGTGACTAGATTTGTCTTGGGTGAACTGTGAATAATGCATTCAGTATTATAGATGATTTTGCCAGTGGTTTATTATTTATTTAATAAGCCAAAACCTACTTCATGCAATTGTGAAATAATGATATAGGATTAAGCCTACTTTATTAAAATGAACAGTGTTTTTCACTCTCTGTGATCATTTTAAATTAAAGCTGCCTCAGATAATGAAGTGTTTTCTATAGAAACATTCAGTGTAATCTAATTCAGTAGAAACTTCTTAAGTGCTTTTTAATTGGAATCAAATGAAATGTAATCAAGTCATGTTTTCAGTGTCTTGTAAAGCACCAAGACCTAAGTATTGTTAGCACACTTGGGAATATTAATGTTTATCACAAAAGTAGCAGTATCAAATTCTCAAATATTCATACAAACTCCAAAATGGTAGGTAACCCATAAATAAATTCTAGGTTAGAGTACAGTGCTTTCAGAACCTGTTGTGTTTGTCCCATACTAATATTAAATTTTGTGATATAAAAAATACACAAATAGTACTTGGGAGAGAGAGAGTCCTGAAAAATATCGGGCTACTGAGGAAAGTACTTAATTTCAATTAATTGCAATTTAAAATTTGACCCAATTAATCTATGAAATGGAATATCTAATTATTAAGCTTTAAATGGTAGAAAATGAACTTTTCTATTAAAAATAATTAATGCTCAGCCCTGGCTGGGTAGCTTCATTGGTTAGAGTGTTGTCCTGATACACCAACGTTGTAGGTTCAATTCCCAGTCAGGGCACATACAAGAATCATCCAATGAATGCATAAATAAATAGAACAACAAATTGATGTTTCTTTCTCTCTCTGTCTCTCTATCTCTCGCTCGCTCTCTCCACTCCTGCCTTCCTCTCTCTGTCTAAAAGCAATAAAAAAATAATGCTCATCATAAGAAATTCAAACTATGTAAAAGTATAAACCAGTGGTAACCATTTTTGATGATGTTTCTAATAGCCTTTAATGAGATGACCAAGTAATATAATAATGCACATTTATTTCATTGAGTCAAAGTTTTGGTAAAAGATATTTGCATTATCTCCTTGATACTGAAAAACACATTTTAAAAGCAGCAACCAATGGGATAGTAGTCTTCATAGGATCTCCTGCAAATGTTTTAAATCTGGCTCACCCGGGAATAGATTTTGATTTTGTGTGTAGTCCCATTCTCCCGTCTCTGTGTCTTTCCTGGTGGGAAATTTGATGAGCAGTGGGAAGAGTCTACGGATACTATAGAAACACGTCTACCGATGTTTTTGTATGTTTTGTAGTGCGTCTTCAATAAGACTAGGGCCTTTCTGGGTCCATTGGGAGATTTTAATGGTCCTCGGAGAGGAAAGAGGAATTTTCTGTTTTTCTTTTTTGCACATGAAGGTGTTAGCAGAAGAGGATCAGCTCTTTTTGAAATGCTTTTCTAAGTAGAAAGACTCATTACTTTATCTAGTTGTATGTGAGACTTCAGCGAAACTTCTTAATTTTTTTGTGCCTCTATTTCTCCATATGTAAAAGAGAGTCATACTGGACTAGCATGCAAATTAGACAATGTCTATTACTTTTGTGTAACCAAAAAGACTGCCCCCCCTCCTTTTTTATAAGAATGTCTACTTTATTTTTTAAAATATTTTTTCTTTATTGATTTTAGAGAGAGAGGAAGGGAGAGAGAGATAGAAACATTGATGAGAGAGAACATTGACTGGCTGCCTCCTGCATGCCCTCCACTGGGGATCGGGCCCACAACCTGGGCATGTACCCTGACCCGGAATCAAACCGGTGAACTCTTGGTGCATGGGTCAGTGCTCAACCACTGAGCCACACCAGCCAAGCAGAGACTGGCTCTTTTTCAATTGGGATTTTTTTTTTTTTTTTGGCACATGCCCCTATCGGGAACTGAACCTGGGACTCTCTGGTCCACAGGCCAACGCTCCAACCACTGAGCCAAACTGGCCAGGGCTGTGACAGTAACTCTTTTTTTTTTTTTTATCCTCACCTGAGGACATTTTTCCATTTTTTGTTCAGATAGAGTGGGAGGGAGGGAGAGGAAGAGAGAGAGAGAGAGAGAAACATCGACGTCAAAGGTACACATAGAGTGGCTGCCACCCGCACAACCCAACCAGAGCCGGGGTCAACTGCAACTGTCATACGTGCCCTTAGCGGGAACCGAACCCGGGTCTCTCTGGACCGCAGGCCGACGCTCTAACCGCTGAGCCAAACCGGCCAGGGCTGTGACAGTAACTCTTAAGTCTCTGGTGGACTGTGCACATAGTTATAAAGAGCCTCATTATTTATTGGTTAAAACAAAAGATTATACACAGTAGACCATGACACCCAGTTTGGATTCAATTACTACCGAATCAGGCTTAAATCATATTTAAATGAAAGTTTATTTAGCCCTGCTTATATGTAAGAAAAAAAATTATGTATCAAAGGGATACCACACAACATGGATTTTTAAAAATCACTGGATGGCTTCAATTTCTAAAACTCCATTGCTAATGGGGGGCAACAAGGACAAGTACAAATACTGGGCACATAAAGAGCATTTCCTGGGTGGACAAGATTCAGTAAGTGAAACCACTCTTAATTCTCACGGTGGAGAACTGACTTTCAACATGCAAATGTAAGGGGAACGATTTAGTCACATCAAGAAAAATCACGAGGAAGCTCTGAACCTGAAGGTCTTTGGACCATGGACCCTAAATCAGGAGCAGTTCATTGGTGGGTTTGACACTGGATGTTGAATTCTGAATAGAAAAACATCTCCATACCTAGCATATTTTGGCTTGTCAATAAATATTACATGACAACAAATCAACATAATGGCACATTTGCCACTGTCCATAAAAAGGTATATGCAGCTGTGTATGTCCCAGAGAATGTCGACATAAAAGTACATCATACAGATTCTGAATACAAGTCCATGTTGACCCCATGAAAAGCCAGAATTCCAAGTGACAGTCTGCATTTAGAAAAATTTAGATGAAAAAAATAAATATAAATACCAGAATGTGTCATACAGAAGAAAAATGTAGACTAAAATGAATATTTTTCCCAATATATATTTATTTCATATTGTAATCATTTCTATTATGGTATCTGGAGTTTCCCATCTTAGATGGTAATCTAAGCAGGAATGATATTCAGAATATTTGACAAATCATCTTATACCCTGCCCCTTAAACGGATGCCTGCCATTGTATCTGCATTCCACAGGTTATATATCAGCTCTGAATCTAAGGTAGCTAGCAGAGATTTAGCAAAGCTGTTAAACAGATAAAACAATAAAAACATTAGATATAGCCCTGGCTGGTTTGGCTCTGCGGTTAGAACGTCGGCCCGCGGTCCAGAGAGACCCGGGTTCAGTTCCCACTAAGGGCACGTACCTGAGTTGCAGTTTGTCCCCAGCCTCAGTTGGCGTCCTGTGGGTGGCAACCAGTCGATGAGTCTCTCTCACATCGATGTTTCTTTCTCTCTCTTCCTCCTTCTCTTCCTCTCGCTCTATCTGAAGATGAATGCAAAAGTGTCCTTGGGCGAGAATAAAAAAACAAAAAATATTGGGTATAATAATAATAATCTATAATGGATGTAAAGTCAGTTTTGTGAAATGAGAGTTCTGGAGTACAATGTGAATGTACTTAACACTACTAAACTATACACATACATGGTTAACATGGTAAATTTTCTGTATATTTTATCATAGTTCTTTAAAAAGAATAAGTTTTTTCTAGTGATTTTTCCTCTAGCTCAGTAACTCTTACTCTAACATACAGGCACAGTGAGGTCAGTAAAATTCAATCTGGAGACCTGCCCCTAAAAGATTCTGATCCAGTAGAACTGCGTTGGGGTTCAGGAGTCTGTTTTCTTAGCAAATGTCCCTCATGATCCTGGAACTACACTTTAAGAAGCAAATGCCAGGCTCCACCTTTTTCTATCGTTTTCTGTGGTTCTCTGCTTCCCTTCCCACCTCTTTCACTGTCTTGGCTACTCTTGAGCTCACCTGGCCTCTGCTTGGCTTTAGTTCTGTACCTGGTCTAGTCTTGTTTGTGTGTTAATTCTAGTTTCAACCTTGCTTTCATTCCTGCTGCACCGTGGCTCCTCTCTGGACATTTCCAATTTCTTCCCTTACTACCCCTCACGTCTCCCCGCCAGATAGATAGATAGATAGATAGATAGATAGATAGATAGATAGATAGATAGATAGATAGATAGATTCATTAAAGAATTACTAACAGGCAGCAAAATTGACTCTTAGGACTTTCATCTTCTCTATATTTCAGAAGTTTACTTGGCCAGGTGTAAGGAAGCAGTCAGAAAGGCAGAAAGCTTTATATTTCGTGTAAACTGCAGTGTGTAGTTAGCCCCCCAGTAATCAAAGTGGGCTTCAGGAAGAGGTGGCCCACTGGAAAGCATTTGGTCGTGTTCATAGGGCCTGAGTCCCAGCTCCCACTGGGTCTGAGCTACGCGACTGTGCGTGAGCAGACACCTCTCCCCCTCAGCGCTGCCTCTAACTGCACAGTCGCCATTTCTCTTGCCAGCCCCTCTGTGCAGTCCTGTGTCATAGAGAGAGGCCATATGTGCTCCTTGCCTGACATTTGCAATTTGCAGTCTATACATTTTTGCTCTGCCAACTTTATCTGCAAATTTGCTGATCTTTTTCTGTCTTCCCATTTGGCTTCCCACTTCTGCCACTGACGGAGGTAGTCTGTGAGCATGCCACAGCCTGTGTTCTGATCCTGCCTCGTCACGCTCAGACAGCTCACCTGTTCTTATTGTTTCAGTGGCTCCCTGTGAGGGATGGCTCTCAGACTCCATTCCCCCACTGAACTCTCTTAAACCCTGTATCCTCAGTTGTCGGAGGCACATCTCCACTTCAATATCCCGACATTGTTTCAAATTGAGTTCGCTGTCTGTGCCCATCACACATCTCCTCAAATAGCTGTCTCTTTGTCCTTAACTTACGGTGCTCTCTTGGTCCTTTTTGGCCAATGAGCCCAACATTTTGGGGTTACTATAACAGCTTTTTAATATATTTGTATCCTAGCAACTAACAGTGCCTAACATACAAAAGGCACTTAATAAACACTGTTGATCTGATAGCAATAATGAGAGCTAACACAATTAAGCTGAAACCGTGTGCCAGGCACTCTGCTATGAGCTTAATTCATCTTCAGAATAACTCAGTGAGGTAGTCATTTTTCAGATGAAGAAACTTTTCAGACGAAGGCACAGAGAAGTTAAGTAACTTGCCCGAGATTGTCTGCAGTAAAGGTAGGATTCCCACTGTGTTGTGGGCTGCTGAGTCTTTGCCCTTAGTCGGTCTGTAGCTATGCTGCCCCCGCCCACTGTCAGACCTGGACTCCCGTTGTCTTATGGGGCCCGTCTCTGCCACAGACTGCACGCAGCTGACCCGGCCTCTGGACCTGGGTGTGCGCTCTCCTTCCATGCCGGGCACTGCTTTGGTTCCTCAGAGGCAGCCCAGCCAGAGCTTCACAGAAGCCCGTAGCTCAGGCCCTTGACATGATTAGTCCACCTCGTGTTCTAGGACAGTGGGCTTTATGTTTGTTATTCCAGAAGATGAAAACTCGCCAGAATTCAGAGACACCCACGCATTGAGAAACGACTATGCATGTGGCATCTTGCTGGTCACAGAGACAGGCAAGACCAGCTCTGCCATCAAAGACTATAGAGTAGCAGGACCATGAGTAATTCCACTTGCAATCAATATGTAAAAAGTTGCTTTTTGTGGTGCACCGGAGAAAGAGGTGGCTGCTGAGAAGATTAAGGAAGGAGAAGGAATTTAACCTGGGGACATAAATGGCTAATACCCCAGGAGTCAGGAATTAGGAGGAAAGATGCTTCTGGGGAAGATCACTTCTTATCAGTGGAGCTCCACAGCCCTTGCCAGCCCAGCGCTGTGCCTGTCTGCTCCTTCACTCCGAGCGAACTGCTTCCTGCCCTTTACCAGTGTCCTGCTAACTTCCACTGCAGTGATTTAGCAGGAGCTGTTTCTTTACCCAGAAGGCTCTTCCTTCTTATTGTGGTCAACCTATATCTTTTCATTTTTTAGAGTCAAATCTCCCAGTATTTTATTTTATTTGGGGCTAATCCCAGGTTTTCACTACCCTTTCCACATTTCTTTCACACACACACACCCCCACCCCAACGCACACACATACGCACAGCTGTGAAAGTTTTGCTTTATCACCTGATTTTGTAGCCTCAGTTAGTTTGGTAAACTCATACTTGGGACATACTTAGACTAAAAATTATTTGTTATTTAGATATAATTCAACTTTGAGTGGGCACCCTGTATTTTTATTTGCCCAATTTGGCAATTTTATTAAGGTGACAGTTTGAACCTTGTGACTGTCAAGGGGGCCAGGGGGCCAGAAACGCAGTGTGTGCAGAGGTGTGGTTGGAAACATGGTCAGAGGGCTGGGCCCAGGTAAATGAGACTGTGGGAAACATTTTATATTTATTCTAAGTGAAGTAGACCTTACACGAGGCGTAGCACTAACTGATCGCTCTGGATGTTCTGTGGAGAACAGTCCGTGTTGGGGCGAGGATGTATGCTCTTAGGAAGAACTCAGAAGACAGGAGGTGGCTGGAGAAATAAATGAGGAGCTGTGACCCTATAGCTGCCATTTAAGTCTGTAGGACCATCTGAGGTCAGCCGGGGAGTGTGGGTAGACAGAGCTTTGACTAGAGGAGAGCTAATATGTCTCCAGTTCCATAAGTCTCTGTGGATTGGATATGTAGGTCTAATGTGGATTAGGAGCCATATAGAGGGTGAGGCAAAAGTGGGTTAAAGTTGTTTGTATGGAAAATAATACAATAATTAGTAATAATGCAAGAATAAACTGTGTTTTGCACACTCACACTGTAAACCTACCTTTGGTCCACCCTGTAGTTAAGAATGGTTTGAGTGGCTCATCTCACATCCCCCCTCAGCTAGTGATGGCAACAGTCCTCACTTTTGCCTGTACGGTTGCCGTGACAGTGAGGCAGTAGTGTAGTGACTTCAGAATGATGTCACCACTCCTAAACGTATTGGAATCTGTTAATCATGAGGTCATTATATGTTCCGGTTGAGGACTTTACTGGCATCCTTCCCCAAAGAGAGGGATGCTTAATTGGACTCACCTAAATCTTCTACCCAAAATCTCGTTCATCTCCTCTGCTCAGAGTGGGGCATCTCACATTGATGTCTCTTGTGCTTTTCAGAGTGCTTCTTGTGAAGTCTTCATTTTTTTATGATTACACGGGCTACATGTATTTCTGAAGGGGAATTTGGAAAATGCAGAAAAATATTTTAAAAGGAAAAGAAAAATGAGCTATAATTAGTTTGGTGTCATTCTTATTGCAGTTAGTGTTTTCTTTTAATATATAGATGAAAACATGCTGTTTGACTCATAAAATTATAAACACTTCCCCCATCTAGAAAATTCTTTGAGTATATAGCCAATAAAAATGACTAGCTATATACGCCTCATATGGTTGAATTCAGTTTTTGAACATCTGTGTTGATCCTCCCTTTCTCCCTCTCTCCTTACTTTGAAAATATTACTAAATCATTTGATATCCTGAGTGTATTGGATCATGCTTGCCAAAATACCTGCAGGAAAAAACACACACAGAGAAAACTCCCTTTATATTAACAACAATAATACTGAAAACAACAGCAAACATTTGTCCATCACTTTCTAATTTACACGAGATTTCACAAGCGGCTCAGGGAGTCTGTAGCCTCAGCCTCTCAAATGCAGGGAGCGCTCTGTCCTGCCTGGTGTGAGTGAGCCGGGGAAGCTGGATCCAAGAGGCTGCCTGCTCTCTCTGCTCGGAAGGCCTGGAGCTGGCTCTTTTGACCCGTATGCTCCAGGGGAGCTTTCCATCTGTCCAAATGTTAGCCTGGAACTAAACGCCTCCACACAGTGATGAAATCCCTAACAAATGTAGCGACAACACTGAACATAAGGCCTTAATTTTTTTCCAATTGCTTGCATTTACAGTTAATTCAATTTGAATTATAAGTCACCTCCATGGGAATGACTCATGCACTCATTATTATGAGCTTTGTTTTCTAACATATACAAAACAGAAGTTGGTGTGCAAACCTTGCATAGCCAAGGTAATAGTGAACCGGGATCCAACCGAGAAAGTTCCATATCTTTGCACATCTTGTATTCTAGTGATGGAGTTCTTCAAGAAAACGGAAATATCTTTTAAAAGCACATTTGGACCACTGTCCACAGGGGCTATTGGAAGGGATAAATATGCAAATCAAAGTTAATTATGTAGCAAAGTGAAAGAAACTTTTTTTTCTCTCCTATTCCAGGACATTTTGCCTCAGGCCAGCTGAAACCCTTTCCAAGTGCAGACTTTGTGGATCTAGAGGGGCTGAGAGACGAGGCCTTGCCGATTGTGATGAAAGGGAGGAAATAGTTTCAAAAGCAAATCACTTTCACACGTTATAAAAAACTGGAGAGAAACAGTAAGGAAACATCCAGAAAACAACCATATAAATAGATAATTGCTGAAATATTTGGATAATTTTGAGAATAAATGCAGGCTAACATTTTTGGACAGTGAAATCAGCTTTTCATAATAATTCTGTCTCCCAGCCAGTAATTTCCTTGTTCTCCCTAATTTATTTCACTTCTGTGGAGCTGGCAAATTCCTGTGTTCTGTACCTCAAACAAACTGGCTTCCCAGCTACCACGTCCTGGCCTGAGACTCTTGTCTCGTCCCTGGGCTTTTATGAACAACAAACTGGTTTTCACCCCCAGCCTCCAGGGAGCTCAGGGTTCCCAAGAAGGCTTTGGGCTTTCTGGTGACTCAAAAGTTATGCAAGTTAGGGCTCCCAGTAAGGTGGGTGAGGACTGGAAGAGAGCAGTAAGCATACCCAGGCAGTCTCTGCTGGGGCGCTAGGGCTGACGTGGTCACAGCTGAGATTGGAGACTGCTCAGAGGGCAGTGGGTCGTTCAAGGTATATTTGGTTTTTGGCATTTTTTTTCCACTGGCAAAGGGAGTGTAGTGGCAGCAACTTCTACTTCTGAAAACTCTGTTCAGTAGCTTGGCACAATGGACATTTTCATGCTCTTGACTTTGGATGGCTGCACGTTTGTGTCTGGGAAGTTTAAAATGGACGCTTTAGGGACCCATTAGAAAGGAGTCGATAACTAGTAAGAAATAGGTGACTTTCCTTTTGGTGACCCATCACCTTTTCTTTCGGCTAGCGGCACCAGGAGATTTTTCTCAGAGTCACCCTGCTGACGTAAGCTCTCTAAAGATAGGAGTTTTATTTAAATCTTGTTGACATTTTACAAGAGCAAGGAGTTTCATTCAAAGCAACCATGGAGCGTGTCGCATAGGAATGAATGTGAAGTCCCAGCGGCATTGCTTTGCGTGTATGGTGACTGTCAAATTGAGAACTAGACCAGAAATTGTGGAGCTGTCTCAGGTATTAACGGAGGCAGTCCCAATTCTGGAGGTGTTTGCAGGAGGACTGAGGAGAGCCACCCATCCACTCATTCAACCTAGATTTGATCAATTTCTCTTACGTGCAAGGTGCTGTACAGGGTCGTTGGAGGATAGCGTTGTGTTAGAAAGACACAGTCTGTGCGTGGGAGAAGCTTACAGTCTATAAGGAAGACATCAGCCATCTGAGAACGGTATTGAAATGAAACAGACAAGGCAAGATGAATATGATAGAGCACCTGATTGAGAGGGCTAACTGAAGAGTGAATGAAGGAGCAGCAGGGGAGGAGGAGAGTCATCTAAAGCCTCTGGAGGTGGGTTTGCACTCAAGATTTTCAGGGATGAGAATATGTGGAAGAGTGTCCAAGGGGAGAGCTGGACTTGAAGATGGGAAGAATAGCAAGACAAAAGCCCAGAAGAGGAGTAAGCAATTTGTTTTTGTTTAAAATGTCAACTTGGTTTGTGGATCTCTCTCAGTGGGGCGATAGTGAGAAAGGAGGGTGAAGAACCAGGAAGGCACATCAGTGAGCTTCTTGAAAACTGATGAGAGAGTGGAGAGTTGACGTGCAAAGAGGAAACTACAATGTACTTTTTAGGAGGGTGACTCGAGGAGGACTGACGGCAGGTGGAGATGACATGGGTTTGAGTCGACAGATAATATTTTAGCTGGTGTAACTGGAGGGAATGAAAGTTTCGCGGCATCTGCGGTCTTCCCTTCATTCAGACTATGAAGGTTATAAGAAAGCTAGAGACACCCCAAGCTCCCTAGAGACTGTCAGTGACTAAAGCACAGTTCATCATACTCATGAGCTGTCAGGGTGACAGCACTTTTAGGACACATGCATGTTGTACTGTCTTAGATTTGGTTGTAACTCCAAGTAACATCTAATTTGGTGGACAAAGGAGTAGACCAGAGACAGGTAGGAGCAGAATGATGCTCAAAATGGGAATAGGAACCTCTTTAAAGTAGATAACAGTTTTCTGTTAGAAACTTTTTTTTTCTTTTCTGATGGTGATTGCGGTAGAGTCACACACAGTTGTATGATCTGTTGGAACAAAGGAGAATTTCTTGCTTTGTGACAGATGATTGTGTTTTGTTAGTCGGGATCCGATTGTCTCCGCCCTTAAGTAGTCTTTCAACAAACAATACAGAGCCGGTGCAAATATAAAGGGAAAAAAAAAACAAAAGAAAACTAGAAATATCAGCTATGTAGGAGCACAGAGTTGAACTATTGGGGTGGGGGGGGGGTGTCCATATGACAGCTCCAGAAAAATGTGGATGGCTACTTAGTGGCTAATGTGTAGTGGGTAGCATTAACTTATTGTTACTTCCTAACACATCAAGAACTAGGAGAGAGAAAATAACCGACAACCTAAACTAACCTCCAGACTGACAGGAACACTGAAGGAATGCAAATATTTAAGTGAGTCCAGATCAGTGTAGGGAAGAACAAGATGAGAGATTTTTTTTTTTTTAAATGAAGGAATGAGAGCAAAAGGGATAATAAAGGTTGGAAGTTGAGAAGGAGACCTGGGCAGAAGGATGATTGTCTGTAAGAAGATGGAGAAAGAACTGCACGGGGAGAGAGGCCCTGGGAGCAGCTGGAGCAGCTGGAGCTCTGGCGCAGGTTACAGGTGGCGTTTGCCATCCTGCCACCTTCGGGGCCACCGGGCTGCTTCCTCGGCTGCAGCATCTCCTGTCCTGCCGCAGTGACCACAAGCTTCTGCGGGTGATGCCTAGCCCTGCCCCCTCTTGGAATTGGAGGAATGCATCTGTTTGTGGGCTGCAGATTAGAGTTTCGGGCTGGGGGACTACAAGGAAAACTGGAGTCCTTGGGTGGCCTCCCAAGACATGCTTCAGACCCTGAGCTGATACTTCTAAACTTCCTTCTCTGATAATCTATAATTTTCTGTTTTTAGAACTACATTGTCAGCGGTGTCAGACCCTTCCTTCCCTGATGATTCATCCATTTAAGACTAGCAGTAGTATCTCTTGTTTGGAAATTAAGCAACAGAAAGGAATTCAAGGGAGCAAGCTAAGTAAAGACATTTAAATTAAAATATACTACAAGGTTATATTTCCAAGTTAAGTCAGCTCAGTTTTATCTTAGAACTTGACACAAGGTTTGACAATTATATTTTAATTTATATTTCAAAATGTATTTAACTTGAAAACTTTAAGTTGAGTTAAAAATTAATTTTAAAGGTTTTTCCCTCAACATTTCTTCTATAATACCAATACACATTAACTATCTTGTAAAGAATTATTGGTGCGCTTTGAACATCTTTCACTTTCAAAGGGGTTTGTTTATTCTCCACTCACCCTTGCTCCAAAAAAAGATGTTAACGTGGCTCTTAGAAATTCTTAGCGATGGATAAATGTTTTGAGAAGATGAAAATGGAAAATTCTAAATAGAAACAAATGTGCATTATTTAAAAATATTCTAGGTACTGTTTTGATGCTGGAATGTGTTATGTCCGGGTAGCGTTGTCTTGACACGGTTGCCTGATGTTCTGTGTGTGTTTGCAGAATGGACGTGATGTTACCATGATGTGATGTTGCACTGTTATCTGGAGGCGGCGTCAAAGAGTGGCCAGAATTGGGCAGGCCACAGTCCCTGCCTGTGGGGTGTAGCTGACTAGTTGTGTAATGCTGGGTTTCTTTACTAAATTGTGTTGTTGCTTTTTTTCTTTGGAAACAAGTAATTGGTATTTATTACCGAAAATTCAGAAAATACAGAAAAGAATGTAAAAACTTCATAGTCCACTACCTGGAGACAAATTCTGAATTTTTAAATGTATGTTTCTTTAAATATAAAATATTACATCTATGTATATGTGTGTATTATGCTGAAAATTCTTTTTACTTAAAATTGTTACCTAAACATTTCCTAGTATCATTAATAATTTTGTAATCATTCTATTCAATATATTGCCCCTCAAATGAACAAGTCAGAATTTGCTTTTAACTGTTTGTTACCTTATTGTTAGACATTTAGCATCTATGTTGCTTATAGTTTTTCATTATTTTAGTGAACATATTTAGACATCTTAATCTTTGGAGCCATAATTTTGACTTCTGTATATTGGGAATTATTTCTCTCCTCTAGGGTTATGATTATAATGGATAAGGTAATAAATACATTATAAGTAGTAGGTGCTTATTGAATATGGGTCTTCTGCCTTTTTTTAACCTTTGGGCTTAGCAGAGCTATTTTAAGGATTTGTGTGTTGATGTTTATAAATGGTAACTCACTGATGTGAAAATGATAATTCTAAAAATGCAAAATTCCTTACTTTATAGAGGAGAGAGGGTTCTGAAAAGTTACTTTTTTGTTCCAGTTTTACAAACTGAGTATCTTAACCACTAGGACAGGCAGGTGTTTCCAAACCACTGGGATGCTTTTTTTCTTCTTCTAACTTTTAATAGAATTTAAAATATAAACAGTAGAGTAAAATAAGTGGAGAAAAGTAGTACAAGAAATCCTTTTGTGTCCAGCATGCATTTTGAATAATTTTTCTTTCATTCTTGTTCCCTCTGTTCTTTCCTGCTTTGTTTTTATTTCATTTTGTGTTTCTTGTTGGACTATTTTAAAGTAACTCCCTGGTACTATAATATTTTATCTGCAGAAACTTTACATTAAAAGATACAGATTAAAAAAAAAATACAGCACATAACCACAATACCATCATCACACCCAGTACTATTAACAATGGTAGTATCATCTAATTTCCATATCCCCTCATCCCCCCCCCCCCATCTTTTAACAGTTGATTTATTTGAATAACAATCAAAACAAGATCTTACATTGCATTTTGTTAAAATATCTCTTAGGGCTTTTTAAATCTACAACGGTTCCATCATTGGGAAGGGTTGTTGTTGTTTTTTTTTAAATTGAGAATTCTTTTTTTTTATTATTATTAATTTATTTTTGTTACAGATGTTTCTCCTTTTTTTCTCCATTGACATCCTCCTCCCCAACCTCCCACCTCATACCCAGCTCTGTTGTCTGTGTCCATTGGTTAAGTGTATATGCATATAAGTTCTGTGGTTTATCTCTTGAGTCTCACCCCTAACCTACTGAATCAGAATCATCAGGGATGTTGTTTCATGGTCCTCATTTAACAGAAGCTGCATTGCTAATTCTGATGAACAGTCAGCTTTGAGAACCCCTGTACAAAGGAGCATACTTAAGACACTTTTGGAATGAATTTTTTAGTGGAGAAGTAAGCTGTTCCCTAGTTTATTTATTTTATAAATGTGAGCCCTTTATTTATTGGATTTCCTCGAAATGGGACTCACTTCTTGTATGGATGATGCTTGAGATGATACAATGCTTCTTCTACAATCACTTCTTTTTCTCCCGGTGGTTAGTCCTTGTCAGGGGTGTTTTCACTGCTTTCTACTGAGAACTCTGTATTAAAACTTCCCAGTCTGTTTGCATCTTATCTGTAGTTATCTTTTCTTGGCAAAAAAAAAAAAAAAATTGCTAAACTGAGAATATGTAGGGAAGTAGGAAGAAATCATTTATAATCTCTCTTCTTAGAGGTATTTACTGTTAGTATTTTCACTGTATTTCATTCTAGTCTTTTCATATGGCAGTAAACTTTGTAAAAAGACAAAGTCTGAAATCTTACTATGAACAATTTTTTTAATGACTAAATATTCTTTATTATAAATGTAGTGGCTGCCTAGTATTTTAGCATATGGGTATGCTCTAATTTGGATAATTGTCTCATTTAAATGGTCCCCTGATGCCTGGCTGGGTAGCTCAGTTGATTAGAGCATCGTCCTGGTAGCCCAAGGTTGTGGGTTTGATCCCTGGTCAGGGCTTGTACAAGAATTAACCAATGAGTACATAAATAAGTGGAGCAACAAGTCAGTGTTTCTTTCTCTCTCCCTTTTCTCTCTCTAAAACTAACTTTTAAAAAATTGTTCCCCTCTATTAGAATCCCTATAGCCTTCTTGCATATCTGTGACTGTTTTCCTGGTTTAATTTTTATATTTCTGAGTTAAATGTTTATACAGCTTTTATTTTGCCCAGTTTGCCTTCAGAAGGGTTGCATCAGTTTATATTCCGCTGTGTGGAGGCGAGTTTCCCTGATCCCTTGTCTACACTGTGGTCTTTTCTATTATAAACTGTTCACGTGTCCCTCCCTTTTTCTTATTAGTGGTTTTTAATACAGAACCTCAGTTATGCTTTCTGAGACACATTGCACCTGATGATTCACGATTTGGCCCTTTTGATTCTGAGTTTCAGGAAACGTGCTTTGGAGGTCTGGGAAGCCACCTGTGGTCACTCCGGAGGCTCTCAGCCCCCATTGCAGGGATAAAGGATGATCAGAACCATGTAGCTGGCAATTGAATCCCCCCCCCCCCCCATCTAGTGTGAGCATTTTGGATATTGCATTTTTGGCAGAGATCATGAAATGTCCAGGTCTATAGGTGGTTGCAGTTTATGGATAAGCAAAATGAATCCAAAATAAATAAACTTTGCCAGTTATCGTTAAGATCCTTGGGGCCCACGTTCGCAGAAAAACTATTTTACAATTGAGTGTATTGTTTTCATTTTTCTTGAGCTTCGTTCTCTTCCCGTGTTTATCCTGATGCTGCAGGAGGCATATGTTTGCTCTCTCTGCCCATGCACACGCTGGTACCCCTTTAATAAAGTTAGAAACTTCAGGCCCATTTGATACAGACCCTGAGATGTGCCCCCTAATTTCTTATCTGCCTCTTCTGGCTGTTTTTAGTCTAGTCTGCAGTCTCGGATGAGCTCCCATTACAGGGTAACTGAAAACGGAGTAACATAGAGACGAAAGGGAGAGACAGCTGAGGTTTGGGTGGGAAAAGGGAGAGCTGGGATATTTGAATATTTTGAAAAACTGGAGAAATTCATGGTTTTGGAGTGGATTATATCCATTAAGCAAAACTCACCAGACTGGAATGAGCGAGGTCAGGGAAGATGGGATCCCTGGCAAATTTCGGGGCCGCCTTGGAGACCGACCTGCCAGGCTGGGCGGCTGCTCCTGTGCTGAGGGCCAGTGGGGTTGTGCGTCTCTGTGCCGTGCTGCAGTTGTCCTGCACAAACACACCGGAACTCCGCGCTTGTGGCTGTTTACGCAGCACAACAGGAAGACTTGATCTTGTTATTTCAGTGTAGATGGCCAGCAGGATAATTCAGGCTTAAATGAAATGATTTTATCTGAAATTGTCCACTTTAGCCATTCACATTATTAGAAGGGATGTTGCCAAATTTCAGTTTACTTTTGTGCTGTTTAGACACACTTCATATGGTGCTTTGTTTTAAAAGACCTCCAAGTATTTTTATGGAAGTATTTACAGGAAGTTTGCTTCTCAAGGGCTAAGGCAAAAATATTATTACTCCACTGGTAAATGGATTTATCTGAATCTGCTTTTGAAGACAATAGCCCAACATAGAGCTGGCATTAAATGCAATGAGTTGGGTCATTCACAGATACAGTGTCTAATTCAGAAACTTTGCTGTTTTTGGCAATCACACTGCCTTGATTTAGGTGGGACAGGGATCGGGGATTAAAACGGCTCTACAGAGGAGGAAAGTGGACAAGTTTGACAGCAGTAAAAACCAAGACATTGCTGCATCCGGAAAATTTATGGTTAAGACCAGGAAAGTCTGGAGAGTTAGACAACTCTGCATTTATTAATTTCCTGGCCTGTGTAATATGTTTTACTTTTGAAGACTGATCCGTGACCTCTGAAAGGATATGTCTTCAAGCTCTGTATATTTTCTTCATATAAAATAAAGATAATCTACTTACAGTTTTCTAAAAGAGAAAAGTAAAATAAAGGGTGGCAGGGGGAGATCTATGCTTTTTCCATTCATATCTGTAAAAATTTTTTATTTTTTTCGCTGTTCTTATATTGTGTACCCCAAAGGTTTGATGCCAGAACCTCATCATCTCCAAATATTTCTCTGGAGATTGATGGTAGGCAACTTATAGAACATTTTTTTTTAAAAAAAACCTTGCATTGCATTTTCCTGAAAACTCTCCCAGTACCTACCGAACTCAATCCTTAAAACACCCCTCCCCACACACACACACCCAGGGACTTCAGCTGTGGGTGTCTTTTGCACTGCTAACCCAGCTGGGCTTGTAGTGTATTTTAGGTCGTGGTGACTCACAGTCTATTTGTTTTGGTGTCTCATTTAAATTGTGGTATCATAAATCACTCCATTTTTTAATCATTTGAGTAGCAAACACCCCAAAGCATTAAAGTTAAACAATGTTAATGGGAATTTATTTTGGATGCCATTGTTTTAATATGACAAATGGCCATGCGTCAAGCTGCGTAGCACAGTTTATTTATGCAGACATAATTAGGCCTTTGAAATGAAATATACAGTGAGCCATTTGCCAGAAATTCAAAGCCTACTTGACATGGTCCCTCCTCCAATCTTACTCCATCTATGTTCTTAATAGATGTCAAGCAAAATGTAAGCTGGATGGACACTCTGGGTTGGGGGAAATTGTAATTTGGCTTAGGAAATAAGTTACCTGATATTCAGAATGGAACACTTCCTCCTCCATTTCTTTGGCCTTTTTTGTGATTTCCCGTAGGAAAGACTTGAAAGTTAGGAAAGAAATATGTTTTGTTTCCGACATCCGAAAATGAGGCAGTTTCCGAAAATGGCCTCATTGAAGAGACAGGGGGTTTCCTGCTCTAGGGTCATGGAGACCCAAGGTGCTGGGTCCAGAGAGAAACTGTGAATGTCCTTTCTCAGAGGTGACTAGCATACCTGTGCTCATTTTCAGGACTGTGCCAGGAGTGTAGTGTTCTTGTCCCTGTGCCCGTGTGTTTATTCTGGCGTGTGTGCGCACACGCGAGTTTGCACGGTGGGGAGGGGACAGGAGATGTCGGCGTTCATTTACAGCGGACCAGATATCACTTTAAGGTCGTAATTACTCACATCTCAGTAGTTAGGAAGTAGGGGCGGAGCTGGCACAGCAGAGCCATTCTGGGAATGAGGAACCAACCTGCAAGGAAATCTTACAGATTCATTTCAGCTTTTCCCTCTTATTTGTGCATAACTCCCCACGGTCTCCTTCCTTACTCTGAGAGGATGTAGGGTAGTATCAATAAAGACAGAAAGAGAGACCAGTACTCCTTGAGTTACATCACATGTGTGTCAATCACTCTCTCTCTTCCTTGGCATGAAATGCCAAAGGAGATAGGTGGCTGCGTAAAAGTCTGAAAGCAGGGAGTTGTTGACCCTAATTGATCAGGCTTTTTCTGGTGAAGTTTCGAATATAGCAGCTCTGTGGTAATGAGAGGCCCTGACAGTGACCAGTGGACCAGTGCCGTTCGGATGAACATTCTCTCTGGACTTAGCTAATTCATTATGGAAATGGTCTCATTTCAGCCACCACCCTACCTGGGTTTTGACACACTTGCAGAACCAGCCCAGGTCTTTTTAAGATATTACCAGTTCTTGAATTTCATTAACTGAGTTCTGTCTCTTTAAGCAAGATATACCTCCTGAACAACAGGTGATACATATTCCTACATTTTTCTTAGACTGTAGGAAATAAGATTAATTTTTAAGGAGAATATTTCTAGCCAGTAACAATTTCCAAAGGTTTTATACCTGTCTTACCTTTGTTGCCAAGAAAGAAATCTTTTGGTTACTCACCTGATCCTACCCTCCCAAGAGTTATTATATTGATTATATATATTTTTTTTAATCCTCACCCAAGGACATTTTTCTATTTTTTTGTTCAGGTAGAGTGGGAGGGAGAGAGAGAGGAAGAAAGAGAGAGAAACATCGACGTGAAGGGACACATCGAGTGGCTCCCACCCGCACGACCCAACCAGGGCCAGGGACAAACTGCAGCCGAGGTACATGCCCTTTAGTGGGAACCAAACCCTAAACTTTTTATGTTTTCTAATGTGACAGACACAAGGTGGTTTCTTCTGTTGGTATAAGGAAAGTTGGCAAATGTCAATTGTTTTGGTATAAATGAATTAGTAAATTTAATGAAAAAACTCAGACTTTCAGAATTTACACAAAACCTCACCCTGCTTCCAAAACTTACTTTCTTTTACTCATTTTCACCGGAAACACTTGAAAAATCTGACAGTTGGGGTGGAAAGAAAAAAAAAATCAAGAGGTTGAGAAAAAGTTCTTATGTCTGATTTTTAGAAGTGTAAGTTTGAGGGTAAAAGATCTGGTAAATGAAGAAGTGACTACTTATTTGGGGTTGAAAAAAAATGAAAACATTGTTACTTATGAGACTTAATGCTTTTTAAGGTTTGTTAACTTTTAAATCTATGCCTAGAAAGATCTATGGGTGAAAATAAAGCCAAGGATTTTTATCCTAAGTCAGAACTTTAGAGAAACAATATTTTGAGCTCTGTCTCAGGTAATATGTTGCTATGAAGCAAGTTAGGATAAATCCAGGACTTGGTATATAGATTATCATTAACAAAATGCAGTAAGAGTCTCCTGAGGTGGTCATTAAAGATGTAGGTCTACCCTAAAGCCACTGAATCAAGGTTTCTGGAAAATACCTCGTATTGCAAACAAGCACAACAATGTTTGAAGACATTAAATAAAGGTTATTGCGTGATCTTCCCAAGCATCTTCCTTCCTTCTAGTGCTACGCTCAGAATGAGCCCTTACGTGGTAGGATCTGCGTGGGAACTTTAAATACGACCTTAGCAATCACGCAGCCTGCTTCAAATCCTTGCTGTGCTCTGTGTGACTTTGGGCAAATCACTTCTAACTTTTCTCATTTCATAAAGTGAGGAATACCAATCTTAACCTAACTTTGGTAAGAATTAAATAAAACTAAGTTATATAAATTGCATAGCATGTTGCTTGTCACATAGTAGGGTCTCTGTAAATGCAGCCTTCCCTTGATTGCATTAAAAAATTTAGAGTATGAAGTTCTGTTTCACTTAGGATCTAAGCCAGAAAGAATCAGAAAATCCAGTATTTCAAACCTAAGCAATTCTAGTTTATAAAAATAGCATCTGAGCTGGCTGGCAGCCTGCCTGCCCTCCCTCCCTCCTTTTCTTCCCTCCTCCTCTCCTCTCTCTTTATCTCTTTCTCACCAGCACTTAGCCCTGAAACACATCTTGAAGAATCAGGAAACCCTCAAGCACAGGGAATAGCTAATTTCTTAATACACGTGGCAGTGCACGGATGTTTTTGGATTAGAATCAGGCACAGAGGGTCTCTTTTTTTTGTAATGGCTTTACTTAAATTCTCTCATTTATTTAAGGATTTTTTTAAACAATAAAGTCTATGTGTTCCATTAATGTGTTTATAGTATTAAGAGATTAAAAATTGCACTTGAGCCAAAGGATAGTCAATAAGCAGTTACTGATTCTCTCGAGATCGTCTGAGAAGCCTTGCAGCTGTAAAGTTGCACTTGTATTTTTTTCATTCTTAATAACAGTGTATTTGCTGCTACTATACTCTGCTTATTATGTTAAAAATTATCATTATTAATATTAACATTATTAATATTACCGTGCACCCGGTATCATACACTTTGCACACATTATCCATCTAAATCCTGGAATCATTCCTTTGAGGGTAGTTTAATTAGTTCCATTTTATACATCAAAAACTGAGGCCCTGAGAGGCTAAATCTATTAAACACCATGATGTATTGTAGTCATAAATTTTAATATCTGTCTTTCTCAGTAGACTGAATAAAAGCAACTTGAGGTCAAAGGTGACGTCTGACTCAAATGTATATCCTCAAGTTTTGATAAATATTTGCTGAATGAACAATGATGATAAGAATTATTTACCGATATTGAGGACTTGCTATGGGCCTGGTATAGTGCCAGATGTTTTGCATCTGGGACGACTTAGGTTTGCCTCTCAGCTTTGTTCCCTATAGAAGCATGTCCTTGAGTGAGTTGCTTAGCCTCACTGTGTCTCAGATGCCTCAAAGGCAAAATGGGTGTAATACTACTATATTTTTTGAGGATTAAATGAGTTAATACACACAAAGCACTTAGGGCAGGTGCTTGGCACAGAGCAAGCAGTCTATAAATATTAATTGTCATTATTATTTCCAACCTGGGCATGTCTCGTTCCAAAGTACGTGCTCTTTTTATAGCACCTATCTTTCTGTTTAAGAATGTATTTGCATATTTAAAGATAAAAATTGTATATATAATAGGTTCAACATGATAATTTGATGTACATAGATATAGCGAAGTGATTACTATAGCCAAACTAATTTATGTGTCATCTCACAGTGACCATTTTTGTGTGTGTAATGAGCAGACCTGAAATCTGCTAGCAGGTGTTCAGTGTACAATACAGTATAAGCATAGACATGATGTGTACACATTAGCTTTCGTGGTGTCCTACTTTAACACGTTCATTTAGAGAGATCCAAATTTCCTTTGTGTGTTACCCGAGCTAACTTTCTGCTCTGTGGCCTTTTCAGCACTAAAAGTCCCATTCATGAACACATGGAGTGCATAAATGTGGAGAAGCACCTCCGGCCTTTCAGATTAGAATTATTGCTGGCTCAGCCTTCACATAAAGCTAAACAAATGCCTCTGTCCAAGTAACAATGAGTTATGTGGGGTTTTTGTTTGTTTCCTCTTCCTAACTTGTATCAAAGAGAAGTTTCCAAATCTTGGATGTTCTGTAAGTACCTTCTAATGGGTTTCCTTGTTTAGTTTTTCACAAGAGTAGGTATATCATCCCCATATCTCTGGTTGAGCACTCTCAAAGTGTGTTGACATTTCAGGAAGCTTTGACTGTCTCTAAATGCATCAGAGTTTTGGGCTGAGTGGTTGGCCCAGACTCAGAGAAATGTGCCTACTCAAGATAGTTTCCAAGGATGATTTCTAATGATAGAATTGTGGTTGTACACACGTATTTGTCTACACAGGTCAGTATCTCTTACAGACCCTTGCCATTTTTAAATGATTTTAGAGGTTTCAGTTATGTATTTAAAAGCTTTGCTCCCAGATATAATATTTGCTTTTTGTTATTGTTTCTATTTTGCTAAGATATAGATATAGTTGTGGAGGTTTGATAGACTCTTACATGTTATCTTTAACGAATATTATCTAAAAGACCATTTTCTGATGAATAATACAGTTTGTCCATCCAAGTCCCCTAGTTCATGAAGTGTACAATGTTCCTACAGTTATCTTCCTAATAAAGGACCTTGTAAGGAAAGAGGACATATTAATATTGATGACCCAGTTTATGTTTTGAAAAGGGGATACAAAGTTAACGACACCTAGTGTAAGACAGCTGTGAATATGGAAATAAAAAGAAAAATGACTTGATTGCAGAAATAATGTTTTATCTCCTCTGTCGTCATCTCTTTTTCCACTTAAAACAAAGTATTTTTATTACCAATTTTATTAATTTTGCCAAACTAAGGAGAGAGTCATAGGACTCTCATATAAATTTTTCCTGTACAAACGTGAGATTCCTCTGAGAGAAATACCACCTTTGATAGTTTGAGTATTCTCCTTTGGAGAGGGAATCAGAGTCAAAGCTTCTGTCATAGAAAAGGGCAAAAAAAAAAAAAAAAAAATAGTGCTGGAAGTTTATCACATTTTCTTGGGGGGAGAAAAAAAAGACAAAAGGACAAAATACAACCCAAATATCCCTTTTCATTAAAAGTCAGAATTAGCATTGCAAATACAATCCAAATTCCAGAGCCGTCACTTAGGGTGAACCTTTTGATAAATTGGATCTTGATATTTACAAAATCTATTAAAAATACAACCAATAGTGTGTTTGTTTACATGTTGACAAGATGATATACACCCTGAAGGTCAGGGGTGATGTGAACTGTTTATGGTATTCTTGTCAAAGTAGTTTAAAAAACAGGGAGGGGAGGCTATTTAAAGAGTTTTGATGGAATAATGGCTTCACCACCAATGTGACAGCAAATGTGAGAATCATCTTGAAAAAGTTCAATTGATTTGAAACAAAAATCTGTGATGTTTATCAATCAAAAAAGAAAAATAAAAAGAGAGAAAGTTTCTCTTCTATAGCATGTTAAGAAATTGGCAGCTCAAATGGAAAAACAAATAGTGAAATTAAACAGAAAAGCATTGATTTAACTTCTTGGGTGGTTTATCAAATGCCACAACGAACTTTTCATTCTGTCTTGTCATTTATTAATTACCTTATTTTAATCAAACCAGTTAAGGATCACTTTACAAACTTTTGGGTTACTTCTGTATAAATAGTTCCAACAGTGCAAAGTCACTTTGCCCTGTTACCAAATATCTTTCTCAGATTGTTGGCCAAAATGGAGTGCTCTCTCCTTGTAAAAACTCAAAATGTATCTGAAAAATAAATGAGGGGTTTACATAATATTTTTCCTAGCTTGATTTTACCACTGCATTTTGGTTCCTTGTTCTCTTTTTCTTAACGATTGTACTGGCTTTAATTATTGGAGACGTTGGCTTTAAAAGAACGTGGATGCACTCAAAGCCAGTTAAGTTTCCCAGTCGAGATATTTATTTTAGTACTTCAAGTTAGCATCTAGAAGAAATGGAATGAAAGTTGTACATGTTAATTTCATGATAATAGATTAAGCTTACTTTAGTGAGGAGGGTTGGTACGGTCAGTCAACAAAATAGGAATTGGTATAAGTAGATGGGTTTAAATGTCATATCCGTGCAATCTGTTCAGAAAGCATTTTCATTTTTATATATTTTAAATTACAGTAGCACACACAGCTCATTTACAGGCATGCTTGAATTTATTTTTGAAAGGAACTGAACTTTTTCATGTGTTTGTCATAAAATAGGTTAATTAAATGAAGTTAAGTCAGAGTAACTGTAAACAGACATAAAAATTATTAACTGCATATATCCACCAGTCATTCCTAGCATAAGATTACTGCTGAATAGTATGTAGTTTAGCTCCCACGAATTAATTCTTTGAGTACATTTCAATTAATTGCTTCATCTCCGGTTACTACTCAGCACCCAGAGTTGTGTGATAGAATGTTATGTACGACAGGGTTTCTATGAAAATGATCACATGGCAGGGACATTTAACCTGTGGTGATTGACACATTCAGCCTCCGCAGGCAATAAGGATAATCAGATCTTATCAAAATACATGCATAAAGGGGCAAAAAATATTCTCTAAGAAAAAAAAAAAAATCCCAAGTCCCTGTTCTCTTTAAATAATTAAAAGCTTTTGCTGAAAACAAATCTCTACAGTTGTCTTGATTTAAAGATTGTGGTCGTCCCAGAATTAGCCGCAGTTAGATGGTTTGCATAGTCTGGAAACCACAGTGAAGAAAAATATATTAGATTATTTTGAAAACAGTGAAGTTCTACACAAGTGCAGTGTCGTCGCATGAATGGGAAGGAAGCCACCTTTGCCTATGTGCATGTAAAAGGTTTTTCTCATCCTGTTCGATGAGGCTTAGAAATCATTAACTCAGATAAAAGTGTTAGTGGAAAGTCTTTAAGGCAATGCAGGATTGCAAAACTCACCATCCTGAAAAGCTAATGCTGTCTCCCCAAACAAAACCCAAACCAGACAAAACGAGGCATCCCTGCTGCTGTAAGAGAAGGCAGAGATTTCTTCCTTGAGGTGGCTCCACTGTGTGCACGTGTCCAAGGCTGCCGTTCGGCCTTATACTGAAGACCTGTGGGTTTAAGAACACTGCAGGCTGTGTGCATGAATGGTTGCTATAGATGGGATGTTGGTAATGCAACATTACCCCAAACCACCTTTAACTCCCAGTCCAGAGCCCCAGGAACTATTTCTAAGCCACTAAACTAGTACGAATGCTGATTAATCACCCCTGACTGCTTTGAAATAAAACAAATGATTTAAGAATTAAAGTTTCTGTGTCTCATTATCAAACTCATTAAGTCATCTCAGACTGCTGAATTTTGGACGAATTTTTAAATTCCTAAGGATCTATTCATGAACATTCGCACCCCCTAACACATACATATTTATCTTCGTTACACAAATATTAAAATAACCAGACCAATCTATTTGGACAGATTGCTCAACATAATTATTTTAGAGTTTCATTTGTTTGTTTTGTTAGCTGTCACACTGCCTTGGAATGTCTTTTTTAAAAATTTTTATTACTTTTCACTCCCTTAAGTAAAGGAAATTCAAGTATTAAAATTATATTTCAGATGGTCTAAGATCTTGCAATAAAAATGAAACTTTCTTGTTTGGCCCAAAGTCTCACTGTTCTGCTAAATGTGCACGGGTTTTGCGAGGTCTCTGTGGAGTGAGATGGATTAGGTTTCTTCTGCGAGTTTCAGGGAATTCTTTAATTATAAAGCTACATTTTCAGCCCATCCCACTCTGAATTCAGACTTCTATCTCCTTTTGGAAATCGTTCCATTTATTGGTTTTAAGATTGTGGTCCTAAGAAAGACTACGACTTTGAATGTATTTTTTTGGCAGGTTGTAACGTGAACTACGGAGGCCTAAAGGGAACCACACGCCTTCTCTTTTATTTCTGCCCTGTTTTAATGTGCTTATAGGGCTCCTATTGGCCGAGAATGGCAGCGAGACAGATGATGGTATTCACCAACCCAGTAGACTGTTTTGCAAAGTAGATACCCAGGAGGCCAGTGAAAGTGTTTCTCTTTGTTATTATTTTCTGTTCTTTTGTAGAAAGAATGAAAATGTATTTTAAAAAGCCTCGTTAGAAACTAATTAGCTGGTAAATAGAATAGATTACAAATATATTTTAGTACACTTGACTGTATTTAGGGACATTTGGCTATAGTTTTTCTTTTTAACTTTAACCCTTTTTTTTGGGGAAGAGGCTGGGTATGTAATGTTACTTGGATTTTTTTTTTTTTTTCAGTTATTTGTAGTGCTATTAAAAAATTTAATATTGCCGCCCTGGCCGGTTTGGCTCAGTGGTTGGAGCGTCTGCCTGCGGTCCAGAGAGACCCGGGTTCGGTTCCCGCTAAAGGCACGTACCTCAGTTGCAGTTTGCCCCCAGCCCTGGTTGGGTCGTGCAGGTGGTGACCACTCGATGTGTCCCTTTCACGTCGATGTTTCTTTCTCTCCCTCCCTCCCACTCTATCTGAACAAAATATCGAAAAAAATGTCCTCGGGTGAGGACAAAAAAAAAAGTTTAATATTGCTGAATTTCAGAAAAGAACACACATTGCAGTGTGTTTCTTTGTTCTGTTTTCTTATTTTCTAGCTGTCACTCTTCTTTTTTTTTTTTTCTTTATTGATTTTAGAGAAAGAGTAAGGGAGAGGGAGAGATAGAAGCATCAATGAGAGAGAACATTGACTGGCCGCCTCCTTCATGCCCCGCACTGGGGATCGGGCCCACAACCTGGGCATGTGCCCTGACTGGGAATCGAACCAGTGACCTCTTGGTGCATGGGTTGACGCTCAACCACTGAGCCACACCAGTCGGGCCTGTCACTCTTTTTGATACTGTTTTTCAGTGTTCTCTGTTTGTCCCCACTGCTCCCGTCACATGCTCAGAGTTCTGCCAGTAAAGTGTGCTTGGGAACCTTAGCAGCGGAGAGGCACCCCAAATACTTAAGAGGTTGTTGTGACAAAAGCCCACATGCTGCAGCCAGCCTCCTGGGGCTCCAGTTTTCAGCTCCTTCACTTTCTAAATAACCCTCTAACCTTGTGTAAATTACTTCTCTTCATGCCTGTTTCCTATCTATAAAATAGGTGAATGGATGGCTGTGAGGATTAAAGGCTATGATACATAGTGCATCTCTGGAACCATCCCTGGCACAGGGTAATCACTAGACACGCACTTGCTGTCATTTCCCAGCAAGCTCATTTGCCAGTCGCTTGCACACTTGTGTGCACGGTAGGATGAGGACGAAGGAGGACTAAATTGGGAGTTCAGAAACCCCAGGTCTGGACCTCGTTCTGCTCTGATTTACTGTGTAAGTGGACTGGGCAAAGCACTCTAGGAATTCTGGGATCATCAAACTTTTTAATTTAGAAGAAACTTTTGACATTACCCTGACATTTTACTTATGGATGTGCAAGCCAGGAGACCCACGGAGCTTGAGATTGTTCGTATCATACTAGTACACCAAACCCACGTTTTATAAATATTATTGCTTATAGTGAGGCTAACGTGAAAAATTAGTTTAAAGTCACTGAAAGAAAATATTGAATACATAGCAGTAGAGATATTGTAAAGAGAAAGCAAGCTTCATTTATGCGCGTGTGGAGGGAAGGGAAATTCTGTCTTTTCCAGCTTTACCCCGTCCCTTTCAAATACTGACAGAGGCCAGAACTGTATGACAGCCCACATGGTTTTCTGTAATTTAAGATGTTTTGCATTCATGATTATATGTCCAAAGATAAAAAACCTCGTAGACCTGAGTTTTTCCTATTCTAATAACTTAAAAAAATAATAATAATCAAAGCACTGTGAATATTGGAGAAGCGTCTGACATACTGCTCTGGAATCCTAAGTGCAAAAAGAAGCAGTAGTTGTTGGCAATTGCACCCAGTTGAGGGAAGTGTGAAACACTCTTTAGAAGGAAAAGGCAGATATGAAAACCAAAATGTCAGGAGTGGTTGTGATAGCAGGCGGGTTATCTTATCACATGCATATGAACATCTACTCATTCACTGTCAGCCCAGATTGCTGAGGCCTGTATCATCTCTTCTCCTTATCTGTGTGTACACACAGGTAAAGCCTACTTCACACAGTAGCTGTATTTTTAAAATGTTATAAAGACCTTGCATTTGTTTTATTCAAGTCCCACTTTAAGGTTCCGGGGAAGTTGGATGCTGTAAGGAAAACTGTAGTAAAGCTTTTTGTCCAACAAAACCACCGCTTTATTTCTTGTAAATTTGGATTTTTATGTGTCATGTTTTCTGAAAGCAAAGCAGACGTAATCAGAATGTTCCAGACGTGGGCATATGAGGGACCACGTGTTTGGTTTTGTTCCAGCTGTTTGTGCTGTTGGTTGGTTGAGTTGGAAGGCACACAGGGAGCTATTGGAAATGCCCGCTGCTCACTTACCGACTCTTGCCACGCACCGTGTCCCCTCCTCCTACTTTTTGAAAGTTACTAGGTCACTTTTTAAGGGAATAAAAATTCCAACATTAAATGTGCAGTTCTTTGACAAATAAGAAAAAGAACAGCTTGTTGTTATTCTCTCAAACTAGGGATCCAGCCTGGCCCAAATCAGCTTTACAGTATAATATGGAATCTCTTGGTAGATTCTAAAAGCCACCTACCTGATTTCCGTGTGGGGACAATCTGGAAGAAGGACAGCTTGTGGCTTACAGGTGACATTTAGTGAAAGCTAGGTCATGCCATTGTGTTATTAAATTAGTATCCTTTTTTTTTTTTTTTTTCATAATTTTGTGGGTTTTTTGCATGGTGAGCGTGAGAGGAGGAGGATGTGGACATGATGGGTTGTGGGGTCCTTGCCGTTCTTGAAAGAGACTTTGGAGAATTGTTTCCTTATTGGCATATGCTGAACTGTCTTCAGCGACACAGGCTTCACTCTGTGTGCAGGCTGTGTGGCCCCTGTGACTTAATTCTGTAAAGTTACTGCCTCTCCTGTTTTGAATGTATTGATGGATCCAACCAATCCTTAAAACATGGGGATTTCAGGACTTTGGGTTATTACAGGCACAGAGTTGAACTGAAAGAAGACAGAGATTCGGAAACCAGCATGAGATGAACGAATAGGAGAGAGAGCAGCAGGAGGATGGGTGGGTGATGGAGGAGGATGGGGGGCAGAAAGGATGCTACAGGAATGGTCTTCATTTGACAGAAATTACTCAGTGCTGGGTTATAAAACCACGGAAGTAAAACCACAAGAAGCATCACAGAATTGGTACTTTTCTCTAACTCAGTATTATATTTTAGTAACAACTATCAGAATTAACCCTAAAAAAAAAAATTGATCTCATTTTTACAATTTGTTTGTGAAAAGATGCTGGCATAATTGTAGCTCTTATTGCAAATTGCAGTAAGCCCTGGTTTTACCTTTTTTTTTTTTTTTTTTTTTAAAGGAACCATGTAATTGGCAGTCATAGCTGATATCAAACCATTAAAAAAATATCCTAAGCACCATTGCAAGCTCTAGACTTCCTAAGTTACATCACAACTGTATCATAATTATTGTGGTTTACAAAAAAAAAGGGTTAAGTTCTAAGGTGCAGTAACATCTTTAACCTGAAATTATCTATGCTTGGCCAAATCAGCTTGCCTGTATTTTCTTTCACCAAACATTTGGTCTCAATTGTAATTTTCTTTCTTTAAAAAAAAAAAAGTTCAGAAAAAGTTCAAAATGACATGATGAAATATATATTTGTTTGGGAAAATGATCTGGTTATTACCCTGGCAGCTATCTTAAAATTTTTGTGTTATGTGATATAGTTTTTATATTAATACCATCTTTGAAATTTATTTTTTATGATGTAACAGCTCCAGTGGTTACATTACATCCTTGAAAGCAAAAATGTACAAACTAGCCAAGATTCATGCAACTTCTAAGCGAGACAAAATTGTTTAATTTAAATAAAAAGATATTTGTTGGGTTTTAATTATGCCATTTAGAATTTGACATGTACTCATTTATGGCAAAAGAGATGCAAAGATGGTTTATAGAAAAAATACTCTTACCTAATAAAAAATGGCACATATCTTCATAAGGCTACATAATTTCGCTTTCTAATAAATGAAAGCAAAGGTCTGAGAAATGGGTTTTCATGAATGAGACAGTCTTTGTATGCGATCTTCCCTTTGGTGCATGGAAATGTTATTGTATTTACTCTTTTTTTTTTAATCCTCACCCGAGGATATTTTTACATTTATCTTCAGACAGTGGGAGGGAGGGAGGGAGGGAGGGAGGAAGGGAGGGAGGGAGAGAGAGAGAGAGAGAGAGAGAGAGAGAGAGAGAGAGAGAGAAACATCTATGTGAGAGAGACGCATCTATTGGTTGCCACCCACATGACCCCAACTGGGGCCGGGGATGAACCACAACCGAGGTACGTGCCCTTGGCTGGAATCAAACCCGGGACTCTTTGGTCTGCAGGCCGATGCTCTAACCGCTGAGCCAAACCAGCCAGGGCTATTGTATTTACTCTTGCTGGGACTTTGGTTTGTAAATGGTTTACTACTAACCAAGAGAAGGCAAGTTACTAATTCTTAAATTACAGTTATAGGTATTATTGTTTTAAAAGTTGTTTTTTGGCCTAATCTTTCATCAGACATGTCCCTGCTTTTAAATTGAACCTCAAATTCTACGTTAAACATTTTTGTAAAAAATAAACCCAATTAGCCCTAGCCGGTTTGGCTCAGCGGTTAGAGTGTCGGCCTGCGGTCCAGAGAGACCTGGGTTCGGTTCCTGCTAAGGGCATGTACCTCGGTTGCAGTTTGTCCCAGGCCCTGGTTGGGTTGTGCGGGTGGCGGCCGCTCGATGTGTCCCTTTCACATCGATGTTTCTCTCTCTCTCTCCTTCTCCCACTCTATCTGAACAAAAAATGGAAAAATGTCCTCTGGTGAGGACAAAAAATAAATAAATAAATAAACCCAATTATATTTTAGAGTTACTTGTGCTAGTTATTATAAGGATGGTTATAGAAACTAATAATTTCTATTGAGATGGAGAAAAATATAAATTCTGTGAAGCTTCTCATGATTTTATTTTCTTGGTTTTATAACCCAGTTTTGAGTAATTATATCCCATGCTCAGAATTGTTTTATAAAAACAATTGTTTTGAGGATATAGGATTAATATTATTTTCCCCTTTAAACCATTATTTTAACAAAAAGAAATCCAATGTTATCCAATGAAATAAAACTGAGATGATTTGGAAATTTATTTTCAAGTTTGCATGTGCATCGATTAATATTTTAAACATTATCAAATACCTTGACACTTGTATTTTTATTTCAAAATAATTGTATAGAGGTTCTTTAGAATTTGTTATTTGACTCTTTTAATATTTAAGATACGGGATCACTGAACTACAGAAAAATATTTATTTTTATTTTCTAGGAATTCTGTGTTGTAGCTACATCTCAGGCACTGTTCTCTGCCCTTTATAGGCCTTATTTCTGTGAAACCTTGCACACCCTCTGGGATTATTCTCTTTTGACACATCAGAAAATGAACTGGAGATATTCAGTAATGTGGCTTAAAGTCATACTGCTGAGATTTGATTCCTGCTCTGTCCAGTTCCACTGAATACACAACATCCAAGGAATGAAAATTCTCTGTTATTTTCTTCTGTACTTCATTTTTCAGAAACACTGAAGTAGAAAGAAATTTGTCTTGGAAAAACCCACCAGGAAAAGTCAATAATGATGGTGCTGTTTATTGAGCACTTACTATGTGTCAAACGCTTACATGCATTATCTCATTTTATGCTCACAAAAACCCTTTGAAGTTGCATTAACATCTTTCTCATCTTACAAGTGAGATAAGTGTTTTGCCAAGGATGACAAAGCTCCTAATTGCTGAATCCAAGATCAGACCCAGGCTGTCTGATTCTGCTCCATTACTGTGTCTTCATTTCACTGAAATCTAAATGTATGCATTACCCATTTGTATAATTTCATTTACTTACAATTACATGGAATTTTTTTAAAAAACTCACGGCTTAAGAGTTTATTCTTGTCTTAGTTATACTCTATAGGTTGGAGGTATAAATTATGATTAAATTTGCACAGGTCTAATGAAAAAGTATGTGACTTATAGTTAGGGTATTCTGCCTCCCTTATTAGGCATCGGAATATTCTTATTTATGCTCAAAATGGTTGTGTTATGACTTTTATCCTGTTGGGTTCCAGCAGACATGTACTTATTTTTAAGATATTTACATAGTCATCCATTCATAGGATCATAGAAGTTGGGTGGGAGGATCTCAGAGATCATCTTATTTAATGTCCATGCTTCACATCAGAGGACATGCAGAGTTAGGTCAAGTGACTTACCTACGTCACAAAGTTAGCACTGCCCAAGTCAGAATTAGAACCCAGGACTCCTAATTTGTAGCTCATCTACCAATGAATAAACTAAAAAATATAAAGGTATAAGCCAGAGAAAGATAAACAATGCTTTAATTTATAAAACATTTATAGCTTACAAAGCAAATGGTTCTGTTATATGGACTGGTTTAATGTGATTATGTACATTCTTTTTAGTAGGAGAAAATGGTGCCCTCAGAGGGTTTGATCAAAGATGAACGGGCATGCTTTGGAGTATTAATAACGATTGACTCACTAAATCCAGAATAGGCAGTGGTTAATGTCCACAAAGCTGAAACACTGAGCGGCACGATGTACTGGCCCACTCACATGATTTCTAACCTAAAAATATCTGCCTTATGAAATAAACCAACCAAAGGACTCTACCCCGGTTTACTTTTCTAGTGGTCCTGGGAATGTGGTTAAAGATTTAAGCATAACCAATACACCACAACAGTTGCAACCAAATACACAATGAAAATACAGTGAAAGGAACATAGGAAGCTCAGGGTCTCGAGCTCCAGAGAGAAGGAAATGAAAATGACATCAATCCAGAGACCAAAGAAACCCATCGGTCTTCAAAGAGCACCTCCTCAAATGTATATAATTCATCCCCAAGAATTCTAGCTCATCCACACATGCCCTTATCTCCTTTTCTTCATTACTGGCCTTCTATCTGAAGGTGTGGAATTTTGAGTAGTGTGTGTGTGTGTGTGTGTGTGTGTGTGTGTGTGTGTGTGTAAACACCCCCCCTTTGAAAATCTACTGAAATCTGTGGACTATCTTCCCAGAAGACTACTTAGATGCGCACACATTACTTTCTTGAGATTTCAGGGTGTTTGTAGCCTTTCTGAAACCTCTCTACAGACCCCAGTGTAAGAGATCTCTTTCCATCCATTTCTTTCAGCCCATAGATGCTTCCTGGGGAAAGAAGAGAGTTCTAAGTCTTGTCTACAAATGAGGAAGTGTACGGGTTATAACAGTGTAGTAATTAAGTGGTTGCCTTTCTTTGGTGTTGACATCAGTCATACCTCTGCTCACCAGAGGATTTGCAAACCTCATGCCCCAGACGTTCAGGTTTACTGGGTCTCTTGGTTAGATTTCCGGGGAATCATGCCTTGTGGACCTGACTGCCTGTCCAGGAACACAGGACTGTCTCTCTGTGAGGAAGCACCGTGTGCCAGTGCCGGCCGACACTTGCCAGCCCCCCGGGCCCAGCTGTGTGAAAGGAGCTTTATCAACAAGCCCCAACTAGGGCAGCTGAGAGGCCTGGGCCACTTCCGTTTTTTGAGGCCCTTGATATATGGAAAAATGGAAAAAAATACCAAAACAGGGTTACAAAAACAGGGGTATACTTTAAATGTTTACCTTTAACAACTTAATGCTTTTAATACCAGAAACATATAATTGTGCTATTCATAAGTTAATTACGGGATTTATAAAAATGTTAATTTATGGCTCACCACAGGCAGTGTGGTCCAGTCAAAGGACCCAGGTTTGGAGTGTGCGAAGAAGGCCTCCTTTTAATCCTGTCCGTCTGTTGGTGTGATTGTATGTATAACCCCACTTGAAAATGACTTCAAAGGTCTAAATTTGAGGCTCTTTATGGATTGGCCCCGCTGGCATCCCTGGAGAGGATCCGCAGTAAACTCTTCTGCAGGGGGAGCTGGGGTTGCCCCGTGGCCAGAATCCCTGATGTTCCCCTCTGAACTCCACGCTGCTGGGGAAGCATGTCCCCTTGTCCTGGAACTGCAGGAACAGTCAGGGCATCACTCGGGTGTCTGCAGGGACCCGAACGGACCACATATGCAGTAGGAAGAGTCCCAGGAATGGTCATTGGTCCTCCCCAGGATGCCTTCAGCACTTGCTATGCTACTTTGAATTTCTTTCAAAGAGCATTTATGCCCCCATTCCAGCTTCATTTGAAGGCAAATATTCTTCCCAGGAGTGGCACCTTGACCTAGGTTCACAGCTTGGGGTAAATCTCGGCTCCGGGCATCCTGATGTGAGTGAGCACTGGACCAGCGAGGGGGACTGAAGCATGATGGAGGGTAGAAGAAGAGTCTCCTACAGGGAAGACTAGGGATAGTAACAGTGACCTTCAGCAGGGGACAATTTGTCAGGCTGGGATGGGAGGAGGGACCAACATTGGCAGGGAGGCATGTACATGCCAGGCTGAGTAACCTCTGGCCTTGCCATTGGCTGAAGTCTTCATCCAGCTGTTCTGCATCAGCCTGGACTCTGCAGAGACCATTGGGTGTTTTTAAAGGAACTTTAATGTTATAATAAAAATAAAAAATAAATAAAAAGATAAATACATGAAGGTTATGGATGTGTTCACTAACAATATAGGGGGTGACCCTTTCACAAAGTATAGCATATCAAATCGCCATGGTGTACGCTTCAGATAGCTTACAATTTAATTTGTTAATTATATCTTAATAAAGCTGGAAGAAGAAAAAAAGAACTAAGGGGAAAAAATAATAAAAGAAGTGTTCATTTTAGCCAGTGAGGCAAAGCACTTTACCAGGTAACATTGGTTCTCTTAAAATTCTCCCAGTTGGATTTTCAACTCTGCCCTAGCTGTGCTGGCCTGACCAGAGAGTAGACAGACATGACAGCCCTTGGTGCTTCGGTACCTAGAAGTTATCATACCCTTTCATCTGGGACTACCCATCTTTTCATCTACCTATCCACCCATCCACTCACCCATTGATTCATCCATCTGTCCATCTAGCTGTCCCTCCCTCCTTCCCTCTATCCATCTCACAACCAACCAACCAACCAACCAACCAACCACCCAACCAACCGACATTAACTGAACACCGGGTACCATCCGTAAGCCAAGCTTTGTGTTGCTTGCTAGGCATACTGTAGCAAACAAAACGGATTTGATCTTTGCCCTCATTGAGGTTAGAGTCTGGCAAATAAATCAAGTGTTTGTTTAATGCTGCCTTCACAGTCCAGAATTTGTTTAAATAATTAGTTTTAACTCTTTAAGTTCTGATACTCTTTTTGCAAAACTATAATAGAATTATCCTTCCCACACCTAGTAAGCCCATTTTAGACATCACATGTCCAGAGTTTGGATGGGAAAACCACAGATTGTGGTGTCACAACAAACTACTACTATTACTACTACTACTATTACTACTACTTCTTCCTCTTCCTCTTCCTCTCCTCCTCCTCCTTTCTTCTTTCTTTTTTAAATTTAATTAATTTATTTTTGTTACAGATGTTTCTCCTTTTCCCCCATTGACACCCTCCTCCCAGCATTTTGTCTGTGTCCATTGGTTATGCTTATACGCATAAATTCTTCGGTTTATCTCTTCCTCCCTCCCATCTCCTCCTCAGGTTTGTTAGTCTGAACCCTACTTCCATGCCTCTGGGTCTATTTTGTTCATCACCTTATTTTGTTCATTATATTCCACAAATAAGTGAGATCATGTGATACTTGTCTTTCTCTGACTGGCTTATTTCGCAAACATCTGATTTGTTTCTGTGTGTACCTCTCCTGTTCAACTGTAAACTACTTGAGGGAAGGGGCTGGGTCTTACATTTTTAATGCCCTGCATTAAGCACAGTGGCTCCAGAGTAGCTGCTTACTAAATGCTTGTTGAGAGAGTGCTGTCTGGAAGGTCCGGAGTCTGCCTTTGAGGCTCACCATTACTGCCATCACCAGCTTCCCCTGGGTCTTGATGGGGAGGAGGCCTATGGCAAATGAGGGTGTTTGCTTAGTCCTCTGCAATGGTTCCTTCAAGAAAAATGGTTCAGAGAAGCCAGCATCCATCCCTCTGCCGTGTCTCTTGTTCCAGGGTAAACTTGGAATTCCACTCGGTTATTCCTGTGAGTGGTTATCTTGGGAGGAAAGCAGCTTCAGGGGGCTCTCCCTCCGGACTGTGCCTGGGCTAGGCCAGTTGTGAGCCTCGGACTCTCGCTTTCTGGAGCACCGTGAGCCTGAGAGTTGATAGCGTCTCTGCCATTGTCCTGGGATCTAGGGCGGGAAGGTGTAAATCGGGAAATGAGAGCGTGCTCAGCACTGTCTCGACTTGACGTAAGGAATGTCTCCTAAATCATTTAAGATCTGAAAATATGTTTTGTACCCTGGACAGAAGGTCACTTTCCCTCTAATAAAGTGTGTCTGACAATCACGCTTTATTGGTGTGGTTAGGAAAAGAAAGTCGTAGACTTAGGAAAACATAATAATTTAAAGAGTGACACATTTCAGCAAAGAAATAAAGCTGTAGACTGCTCTCAAAAGAAAGTAAAACCATAGGAAACCATTACTTCATTGGGACAAATATTTTGTGTCTTCAGAAAGTTCTTACTAAAAAAAAAAAAAAACCACGGGTGAGTTCTAGGACATGGCGTGTGTGTTTTCTACACATACGTGGAAGTAGCCTCTGTCTGATTTTTCGGGGATAGTCCCTACTCACTACCGTGTAAGTCTTTAAGAGGATCACTGTCGGACAGAGCAGTTTGCACCTGGGCTTTGCTTCAAGCCACTTCTTGGACATCGTATTCTTCATTAGCTACCATGTTGAAGTGCAAAACCAGTAACACTTTTCACCAAGGTCTAATAGTGTTCCACCCACTAGAATTTATAAACCAGAAATTTCCACTGCAGGGAGGGTTAAATAGTACTCCATAAGATATATTGCATACACCATATGGAGAATTCGAGTGTGTGCAGAGTTGCGCCAATGTGTTATTTTATAGTTCTCTAGTGCAGAACTGTTTGATATACTGTTATGACTAATGCGAAAATCCCATCAGCTCACACGGGTGATATTTCTAGAATTATTTTAACAAAATGATGGTCCCCTTTTCCTGGTTGGTGGGAAAAGCTAAGGTTTTGTTTTTTCAAGTGGAGGAGCGTGTTTACTTGGATTTCCCTGTGGTTTGTTTTCCAAAATTGATACTTTCTCACATATAGCATGTTGTTTTGTTCTCCACCTCCCCACAACCCACCTTGACCGTTTCGAGCAAAGATGGTGAGTAGTTGTGCATTTCTGCTCAGTGAGATCCGTGACAAGGCGGGATTGATTCTCGGGCTCGAAGTGCTGAGGTCTGCTTCCACGCATCTCATTCCACTTCAGCGAAAGTGGGAAGGAGAGAGAAGAGTGGGAACGGCCAGAGTGGGGGCTCGCGGGGGGACCGCAGTGTTTTGCTCATTCATGTCAGGGTGTGGAGGAAAACGTGGTCGTGATGTGAGCGCCTTTGTTTACCGCACACACAGTTCATGGCAGCGAACTTTATAAGCCCCCACTGGCACTTAATAAATATGAGAAGATACAGGCTTTCTTCATTACTTGGATCTAAATGTTTATTCAAGCTTTCATGAGAGTTTTTCTCCATTTACACAGATTTCTCTCCCCCGAACAAATGTCCATTTTTAAATGTAGACTCAGTATATATGAAGTAAGTTTTCGCAGGCTCCAAATTCATTTCATCTGTAAATATATTTACTAGAAGTCGGGACTTCTTGTTGGTTCGTTTAATTAAAAACCGGATGTTTAGTAAACGGAATAGGAGCAATTTTTAAATGAGCAAAGCGTGTCAAGGAATTTTACAGTTTGTGAAAGACATTAATGAGGATACTGAAAAAAAGGAAATGAGAGAAAGAAATGGCCACATGAAAATATTTCTGAGGCTGTTCCTAGCCACGCAGGGTTAGCAGCATTTTCCTTTTTAGTGTTGATGTTGTGTGGACATGGAGACAGTTGTGCACTGTGGATATTATTGCTGCCACGGAGCAGGGGGAAAAGATAGGTTTGCAGCAGAGCCTGTGGATGGCACCAAGCCAGTGCCCTGAAAAATGGCAAACGTGTCACAGCTAACAGCTGGATGCAGAAATATTTCTCTTTAATTTGGACGGATAAAATTTTTTTCACAGCAGGGCACTCTCGAAAGAGTACAACATCAAAGAGGGCGGGTCTCACCAGTCAGACATCAGCTGGCTCCAGGATGGAGCAAAATGAATGAACTGTCAGGACTTTTCCAGCATCTGTGCTTCTGCCAAGTGAAAAGTTAAAGGTTCAGTGACTTGCTCAGATCACAGACAAGATCCTGATCATGGAAGCCTAATTCCCCAAAGTCTTCCTCTGATCAACAGACACGGGATGTCTGAAGAGGACCCCAGATTGATGGATGGCAGGCTTCATAATGATGGCCGCTGGCGTCCCCAGAGATAAGGGGGACTCACCAAATGCTCAGCAGCTCTTGGGAGCTCCCAGATCTCTGTGCTGAAATGCTCAGCCGCCCAGTCTCTCCTGCTAGCCTGACACATAACAGCAGCTGACCCACAGTGCGACCAAAATACCCACCTCCATTTCTCCACATGGCTGGCTCTCTGAGGAAGGCTTTGAACACCCCACCACGGGTGTTTTACAGTTTATTGACACTTTTCAACTGTTTTTCTGATGACCGTATTTCAGTCTTGACTTATATGTTAGTATTATCTGCAAGCTCAACATAAACCTCTAATGATTTTCTCATATTTCTGGGACTTGATGAATGTGAATTGACAAAGTACAGTATATAGCTTTATATCAGCATTACTGAAAATACAGCAATGGTGTATATAACCATTACTCATTTATTTTATGGGGCGTTTATTACTTGGCCTTTGAAGCCTCGTTTCAAAATTGTGCCATTTCAAACATTCCAAAATATTCCAAACCAAAGTGAGAGGAAAGAGTTTTCTTATGAGAAATAACAAAATAAGCGCATTCTAATGGAGGGAGGAGGAAGAAATGATTGAAATGAAGAAAAACCACCTATGGTATTATATACTTGAGAAAAAAGTTGGAAAACTGAACACAAATAAATAGGGCTACGGTAGCCAGTATTTGCTTTAAGGAAGAAGCTTTGCTTGTAAAGCATGCATGTTCACCCACAAACTTGGGCCTTTCCTGTTTTTTGATGTCCTGGTCATTATGGCCGGTCGCTATGGGAAGGAGAGTGGTTTAACGCGACGTTGGGGAGTTGTGTCTTTATTCATGGCATGGTTGTTCTGTGCACATGTTATTGACAGATTAAGTAATTCTCACTAAATTGACATTTACTCTGAAAATAGGGATGTTTTCTAAATGACATTATTAATCACTATGAACATTTTTGTGGCCCTCATTTGGAGAATTTCAGATGCTTTTAAAGAAAGAGCTCTACTATTTCTGCCTGATAGGACAGATGGGATGGGATGAAAAAGCAGGAAGGTGATAGCCTGCGATCCACGAGGGTGTCGTCCTGGTCATCCTCTCCAGCTGTCTGAGTGTGGGCAAGCCGTTGACCCTCAGCAGTCTAAGGCTTCTTACCTGTAAAACAGGAGAATGTTCCAGCCTGCCTGTGAGGTCAGTTATAAGGCTCAAATACGCTTGTGAAAGTATTTCCTAAACTAAGATCCAACATAGATGTGTATGACCCGCTGTTCTTTGTTGTTGTTTTTTTCAATCCTCACTCGAGGATATGTTGTTGTTTTTTAAATTAATTTTAGAGAAGAAGGGAGAGAGAGAAAAACAAACATCTCTGTGAGACAGAAACATTGATCGGCTGTCGCTGTATGCTCCCCAACCAAGATGCTCCTTGACTGGGAATCGAACTAAAAACTTTTAGGTGTACAGGATGATGCTCCAACCAACCGTGCCACACAACAGGGCTGTTCTTTCTTTGTGTGAAGGTGGGTTTGGTGGTTTCACTCATTATGAATGCACTGTTTTGGAGTCTGTCTTCTCAAGCCTTGATTGAGCTTGAATGGAATGGATAAAAGTAAAGAGGTTAGGGGACCACAGTGGTGCTGTGAAGCCCTGGCTAGCAGGGATCTCTATTGAGACGGATGCTCCAGGCTGCCGTCCACAAATGCTCCCTGCTCTTCATCCACGCACTCTCGATTATACAGACAGCTCGCCTACCTTGTCATGTCCCTTGTTCAGGTAGGAATGAGGCACTGTAAGTTGGACCTCCTCTGGCCAGAAATGTCAGTGGCCTCAGAGGTCAAGCAATCTTGCATGGTAGGTGACATTCAGTGAAGAGGTCTTTTGATGTCCTTAAGCCATACTTAATTAAAACACTTGTAATAACTACCTGTTAGTTACAGATATGCTCCAGGAATGCACTTAATGGTACGGTGGGTGCCTGTGTCTTTTGGATGACATTTTTATAACACTGTCTTAAACTGAAGACTGGTTCAATTCAGGAAATGGAGAATGTAGGAGTGAAGAAAACACTTCTTTATTATTTTCTAGATAGTATTCACATTCATCTGGCATTTTCAATATTTTGTCTCATTTTTTATAAACTCATCTGGGAGATAAAAACATAAATTGGAATGACTAGTTTACTCCTACACCTCCCTTATGTCATTTCCAATTTTTTTCTCCTCCTCCTCTACTTCTCCTTCTCCATCTCCCAACAGAAGGTAATTTCCTGGTATGTACAAAGTTTTGTGTAAGGTAGCTACAGGTACATTTTAAAAGTATTTGAAACATATTTCTGCCCTCCTTGAGCTTACGGTCTGGTAAGTAGCACTCATGAATTCACATACGCTGCACATACTATCTTGTGGTCAGTGTCCCTGAGCAGATAGTAGATTACACCCGAGCTGATATTTCCCATATAACTATAGTGATGGCCTAAAGGGTAGCTAATGCTCTCTGGACTCTTACTGCGTGCCCAGCGCACATTTGAGTCCTTTACACATACTAGCTCACTTGATTTTCCTATTAGTCCTCTGACAGAGGGACCATCATTAGCACCATTTTTAAAAAAGACGGTCTATGTAACTTTCTCAAGAAGCTACGTAACTGCCCAAAGTAACCCGGCCACCCTTGGTGGAGCCACAGTGGTAGCTCACAGGTATTGGAGCTGACACACTAATGCACGCTCTGAACCTCCGCACTCTGTTCTCTCCCATTGCGTGTTTTCACTGGTAATACTTAAGGAAGTCTCCACTAACCCTGGCCGGTTTGGCTGAGCGGTTAGAGCGTCGGCTATGGACCAGAGAGTCCCGGGTTCAGTTCCCGCGTACCTCAGTTGCAGTTTGTCCCCGGCCCTGGTTGAGGTCGCGTGGGTGGTAACCAGTCGATGTGTCTCTCTCACATCGATGTGTCTCTCTCTTCTTCCCTCTCTCCCTCCCGCTCCATCTGAAGATAAATGCAAAAATGTCCTCGGGTGAGGATTAAAAAAAAGAAGTCTCTACTAACAACCACACTGTTCATGGTAAAATCTTTTATTTAGCAACAGGTATTCTGGTTTTAACTTTTTGCAGTCAAAACAAGGTCATAACCCCTGGCTGTCCACAGGCCACAGAATATTGCACCTCTACCTACCGACATAGAGGAATCTCACAGGAAAACATTTTTATCTATTTTAGTTAACAGTGTATTTTTTAAATAAGTTTCTCAAATGACTAATACACTTGATTATTGAAACCCTAATTTTCTGAATTTTACAGAAAGGTGGAGCCACATAAAGGCACAGGGTGGAGAATAGGTGGAGGAAATCCGAGAATCCGTCTTTATATCTGTCCATCCCCATATCCGCCCTGTGCTGTGAGGGGACCTGAACACTGCTGGGTTCTCAGGTCTAAACTGGAAAAATCCCAAAGTCCTCTCTCCTCAGCCCATTTCTATGGTAATTGTTGAATACATTTTAATCCTATGAAATTCTTCCTTGTATTTAATTTTTTAATTTTTTTGCTTTATTGATTTTTAGAAAGAGAAGAAGGGAGAGATAGAAACATGAATGAGAGAGAACATCGATTGGCCGCCTCCTGCATGCCCCCTACTGGGGATTGGGCCCACAACCTGGGCATGTGCCCTGACCCGGAATCGAACTGGTAACCTCTTATTGCATGGGTCGACGCTCAACCACTGAGCCACACCAGCTGGGCTTCATCCTTGCATTTTATAGTACTGAGAGAAGTTAGGTTCAAGGAGGATATCATATTCTCCTAAAAAAGTTTAGTTGTGCCATGGCTGGTTTGGCTCAGCAGTTAGGAGTGTCAGCCCACGGACCAATGAGTCATGGGTTAGATTCTGTCTAAGGGCACGTACATCGGTTGCAGTTCGCCCTGGCCCTGGTTGGGGTTATGCTGGAGGCAGCCAGTTGATGTGTCCCTCTCACGTCGATGTTTCTCTCTCTCCCTCTCTTCCTCACTCTCCCTTCCACTCTATCTGAACAAAAATGGAAAAATATTTTTAGGTAAAGATTTAAAAAAGAAAATCTAGTTGTTAGTATTTACAATGAAGTTTTGATTGCATTTAGTGGTGGTTTCTTCTCAAGCTTAGAATGAAATCTGAGATCTCTAAGAAGCTAAAGGATTACTGTGAAAATTCAGTTCAGTTCACTTCAGCATGTTTTGAGCTCCTCTTGTGTGCTGGGCCCTGTGTTAGATGTTTGGGCATAAAGTATGCTCCCTCATGTCAGCTGCTCAGCAAAAGCTGAAGGAGGCTGGCACTTTAGCACAAAACCAAATGCTGGTGTCGAGCCTTGGCACAGGGGCATGCCAACGCAGAGGGAGCCTGAGAGGTCTCTCTGCTCCCCCAAAACTGTTCATCCTTTTCATATAAAACCTTTGGATCATTTCTTTTTTTCATGCCAAAATTCAGGGATCCGGATTCTGGGAGGAGCAGATAAATGTTTTAGTTATAATTCACCTTTTGTTAAGATCACCGACTCTCTTCTGGGTATTTGCAGGATCAAACGAGAAGAGGGAGGCCTCAGCCCACTTTGGTGGGAGGCAGGGGATAGAGGGGAGTGAGGACCCCCGGAGACTAGGCCTCATCTGCCCCTGACTAATGGTAGTCTTACTTTGTCTAAGTCCCCAGCTTTTGGAGACCCCATCTCCTTATGTGTAAACTGATTTGGTTGGAACAGACGGTCTTTGAGGTCCCTTCCAAATCTTATTTTCCTAGGCTCTAAATTTGGCCACGGTACTCCGTGTTCTAGCAGAAGAATTGGTGACTGACCTCTTCATGGAGGTCTACCTGCTGGGGGAAGTGTGCTGCCTGCGGTTTCCAAACAGGGTCCCTCAGTTCACTGCGGGCCCTTGGAGAGGTCCAGGAACGCCTCAGAGCAAGGGTGAGGTTCGTTGAGCTGGCTCCTGATGGGCTTTCTTTTATCTGTTTTATAGTAGACCGGGAAACTTTCTTTTTATCTGTTTTTATAGTGGACTAGGGCAACTTTTTATCTGTTTTTATAGCGGAATTACATTTAAGACTTCTTTGAATTAAAAAGGATCCCTTGCTCAAAAAGATCATTGAAAGCCTCTGCTGGTAAAAATGAAAGAAATGAATGTTTTTCTCTGCTCTCTCGTTCCCTGGAAAACTACAGCACAGAAAGCCGGGCTCAGTCAGAGGATGGCTCTGGGCAGCACAGGCGTGATGAATGTTTGTAGTGTTTCCCGGCTATCAGTTCAAACGGTTTCCCTTGAACGTGGCCCCAGCTGTAAGAGACTGGTTTTCAGGGGCAACAATAATTCCTTTACAGTTGGCATAACACACTTAGATGCTGAAAGAGGACAAGGAGGTCAGTAAATTACTGAGAATGCATGTAAGACAATAGGGAGTGGTAGGGACTGTGGAAAACCAGGAAAGCACATGGCCGTTCTAAAGGGGACACTTTCTTTTTCTCAGCTCCCTTGGATGATTGCCAGAGAATGGGTGCCCATGTTTAGATTTTTTTCCCCAAGAAAAATGAGAAATAGGTAAAATTTTCAACATTAAAATCAATGTTGGTCGATGGTTTGAATTCAGCCTAGGAGCCACTTGTCTGCAAATCTGACTTTATAGAAACAGATTGCTCAGAGTCACCAATATATACAAATTCTTATTCAGAAGACGGTTTTCTTGCTGTTATGTTAAAATAGGTCCAAGTCAGTCTCTGGCTCACATTGTTTCCATGATGATGAGGATTATTGCTAAGGTAAGTGGCAACACTTGTAAATGGCAAAGCCATGGACAAACCACTCATGACCAGGGTTTATAACGTACAATGTTGGTGCATGTTTAACTCATGTTATTATCATTTAAAGTAGATTCTTGTTCTAGGAAAATATGATCATGAGAGAGAGTGGTGCTTCCTAATATCCAGGATTGCAATAAAACATGCTTTTTGCTGGTGGTTTTCAGTTAATGCCATGCATGGTTTGTAATGAGGAAGGATTTGTGATCATTATTTCAACCACATATGTTGCATCTCCATAAGTATTATTGAATTGAAAAATGTAAAAGTTCCCTGAAATAAGGTAAAAATTACCTCTTCCCTTTATGTTTCTTGCTTCCATTAATACAAAATAAAGGAGAAAGTACAGACCAAAACCAGTGGTTTTAAAATAGCAACAGCAACAATCACAAAACAAATCAGTGGTTGATACTATAGTGATACATATTACAACTATTTTTCTCAGGGGAATAACATAAGTGTAGTTTTTAATCTTGGGTAAAATAGTCAGCTTCTTTATTTTAACAACACACGCAAAAACTAAACTACAAAGAATGAAATGGCTAGGTTTTCTTATTCTTTATTTTTCTGTCTTTGATTTTTATGGGGGGAAAATCAGAAAAGCAAAAAGTATAATATATAAATGTCATTGTACAGGCCACTAAAAAAGTAAGTGTTAACACTTTTCCGTATTTGCTTCAGAATGTTTTGTTTTTTTTGGTAGGAAAATGAAACATTTCAGTTAAAAGTGTCAATTTTGTTTTCTTCCATTCTCTCCTTTCCCAAGGCCAGTACTATGAAGAAGTTATCAGGAATCCTTCCAGTGTGCCTTTTCAGACTTTTACGATCGATCAATCGATCGATAGGGAGATAGAAAGAGAGGGAGAGAGGGAGATAGAGAGTGGGAGAGAGAAAGAGAGAGAGAGAGAGAGAGAGATAAGGAGATAGATAGCTATATGTATATCATAATATACACTGCTATAAGGTAGACTATTAAGAGTATATTTTGTATATTTTATATATTTTGAAATGTTAACAAGTGGTATCATATGCATCAATCTGCAACCTGATTTTCTCAGTCAACGTATATTTTTGATATTTATATGAACTGGATCTTAATACAAATAGGTCTAGTTCAGCCATTTTAAGTACTTTATACTATTTTATTGAATCAATAAACCACAATTTATTCATGTGGTGATTCTAATTATGAGCAGTGCTACAAAGAATGCCCTTGAACTTGTCTCCTTGGGCACCTGTCAGTTTCAGGGGAGTGGCTTCTGGGCGGGAAAGTGCTGAGTCAAACAAAGGCTGTGCACAGTCAGCTGCATCTCAGCATTGCCAACATGTTTCCTAGTGTGGCTGTGCCATCTTAGACTCTTCCAGTGATGCTGGAACTTGCTGTCTAAGACAAAGGTGCCAGCTGTACTTCCCACAGCTCTGAGGGTCTTCGATTGCAGAATCTAACCCCTTTCTCATCAAGTGTCCTTTGTGTTTCTTTACATGTATTTCCCTTACCTTCAGATCAGTTGTTCAGCTTCCTTAGAAAGGACAGAGCAAACATTGAAAACTTTGGTCAATTGTGTTCATTCAAGATAAAATCTACAGTTTTCAGAAAAACTGTGCGGTATTCAGGTGTTCTTTCGGATGGGCTGCCTCCTGCATACCCCCCACTGGGGATTGGGCATGTACCCTGACTGGGAATCGAACCAGCGACCTCTTGGTGCATGGGTAGATGCCTAACCAGTGAGCCACACCAGCCGGGTTAAACAGAGCTCTTTTTTTTTTTAATCCTCACCCAAGGACATTTTTGCATTTATCTTCAGATAGAGTGGGAGGGAGAAAGGGAGGAAGAGAGAGAGAGAAACATTGATGTGAGAGAGACACATCGACTGGTTGCCACCCACACCACCCCAACGGGCGCCGGGGACAAACTGCAACTGAGGTACATGCCCTTAGCGCAGCGGTTCTCAACCTGTGGGTCGCGACCCCTTTGGGGATGAACGACCCTTTCACAGGGGTCACCTAAGACCATCGGAAAATACATATTTCCAGTGGTCTTAGGAACCGAGTCACCGCTCCTCTATCCGTCTCCGGGCAGGTCCGCACATATGCAGATACGCCCACATACAGCATGAGGAACTGGATTAAAGGGTCGCGGCATTAGGAAGGTTGAGAACCACTAGCGGGAACCAAACCCAGGCGTCTCTGGTCCGCGGGTCGAAGCTTTTAACTGCTGAGCCAAACTGGCCAGGGCCAGAGCCCTTCTTAAATGGAAACAAAGTTGAGCTAGTGATGGAGATTAATGAGGGATCCAAATTAGAACCTAAGAGTCTTTTTTGAGAAATTGTCCTTAATTCCGATTTAGCACTCATATTTGGGAGTTTCCCCAATTTTATTCTCTTTTAACCAGGAGAATGAACAGAAATAGGCATGCGTGCCTTCTGGTCCATTCCTTTTCTTTGAAAGAACACTGAGTTGAAATGTTGCCTCTTAACAGAAAAGGCCCAGGGTCATCTTGAGTCAAGTGAAAGGCACATGTTTGGCCTCCCTGCTAACTGATAGGAGGTGCTGGCCATGTGAGCTCCCACATGCAGGGAACATGCGTTGTTATGACTTGACATTTTATGACATTTATGAAGCTTTTTATTTTGGGGCAAGTTGGGTGATAGGGAGGTAATCAGATTTGTGTTTTGAAAGATCACTCCAGCTCCATTTAGAAAATGGGTTGGAGAAGCTGTAGGAAGATCAGTTAAGAGGCTGATGTAATACTTCCCATGAGAAAGGAAGCTGATTTGAGAGGGAGAGAGAGAGACGCATGAAAAGTTTAAGAGGCAAATTCAACTGGATTTTGTGATAACTGGACTCTGGGGACTAAGGGAAAGAAAAGGATCCATCATCAAGGTTATATCAGTTTCCTCAACTCTGATTGGGTGCATGGTTATGGGCTCTAATTAGGTACATGGGATTTTCATTGCAGCTTCATGTGAAATAGTTTCATGTCAGGATTAGCTGAAGCCAGGGGGGCTCCGCCTCATGCATGTTCTACATTTTGTGATACTTGGAAAAAGCCTGACAAGGAGCCATCTACTTTTCTTCAAGGTGAGTAGCAGTTTCATTAAGCAGGCAAGAATTGTAGGGTTCTGCAGTCACAGTATGCTTAGTTTAAGGAAATTATCGCTAAAATGAAAGTGTAGGAGGAAGCTCTTTTTAAACTGTGCTCACTTGCACGACTGTTTGGCCAGTGTCTGGTGTTCAGATGAACTAACACTGCAGGTCGCTCCCACTACATATGAATGTTACAGAGAGTTTTCCTTGCTGTTGGGGACATTGGCTAGAAGCACAGATTGCTTCATAATTATTTTCACCAGCAGTCCGCTTGGAAGGTTTGTTTGTTCATGGGAAAAGGACAGGGCGGAGGGCTGGGCCATCAACATTTTTGGCTCCATTATAGATAAACAGTGGCGTTTAAGGAACTGATGGCCTTGTTCAGTGTTGCATGGGCTGTCGACAGCAGGCTCGGGGTTGAGACCTTCAATCTTTGAACCAGCTTCTTAAACCGAAAACAAAAACAACAATAAAATAAGTACAGGGTCATCTGACCTAAATACCAAGTCTGTCATTGGGTGGGCTCATGGAACAGATGTATCCGCCATATGAAATACTTTCATTCTCTGCTGTCATCCCCAAACTGGGAACTTAAATAAGTCATTAATCTGAAATATAATGTAATCTAGGAATTTATTCCTTCTCGGGCTACATGGATTATCAGCTGTGATCATTCTGGCATGCTATGCCATCCCGACTTCTCAGACAATTGTCTTTATTAGTTTCATGTCTGTCTTTTCTTTGTGGGGGGTTAATGGAAGGGTTGTGGGTAGAGACAAATGAGTTCAAGAAAAGCAAAAAAAAAAAGAAAAGAAAACTGTTTTAAAATGGTGATTTAAAAAAGAGAGAGAGAGAAAGAGAAAGAGACTGTCATCACTAAGCTTTTTGGTCCCCAGAGAAGAAATACTGAGCTAAATTAATGTGAACGACCATACTAATTTTAGGACCTAAATGTAGCCAATGAGGCTCTCTGTAAGACGTATTCTCCGTGACTATTTGGAAAGAAGTGGAAAAGCTGATTAACAAGAGTAAGAGACATGATTTCTCAGGAAGCTCTGGGGATACTCTGTCAGATCCCACTGCTGATTTTATTTGAAAAGGTCCAATTTCTCAGTGGTCCTCCTGAGAACTGTACCACTTGCTCCTGGATGCCCCTTGGATGGGGAACAACCTAGAATTGCTGTCCATATGTAACCCCTGATCTCCTGCTTCTCAAGAGACCACATCCTCTCAGGTGCCCAGGGCCGACCTGGTTTCTGGAAGCGGGAGCTGATCGCCTCTGCTGTGGGCACTGACTCCACTGTGCCCAGCTGGCCCGTTGTTTTGCATGACTTTTTGCCCCATGCTTATTGCCTGCTTTGAAGCAGACTTCATTGCCTTGAATGCAGTCTTGGAAGAAAATCTGTTGGAGATGACCCAAGGCAATCGTTATTAGACCAGCCTCAGTTAAGACATTTGAATCCATAGAAAACGGTTTTTTTCTTTCTTTCCCTTTTCGAGGGTCTCTCTTTTTTGATGACTCCTCTCCTAATAGTTTCAGGTCCAGAGAGCTGAAGTCCTACAGCTTCTGCGAGGTGAGAGTCCATTTCTTTCATCCAAATCAGAGTCTGTTCCACCAGATCTGTACGGCTCCATCGGTCTCCAACTGCCTTGTGCTAGGTGTCGTCCAGCTCATAGAGCAGACGGTGACTGCCTCCGGAGGCCTCCGGACCGTTGTGTGTTGGAGACCGGGGGCCTTTAATGTGGATGTCCAGCCATGTCAGTGTGGCCTCTCCTTTCAGCTTGCTTTGTTTATCCAGCAGCTCATTACTTAAGAGTAGCCTGTCAAAATAGGTTAAATATTCTTTGGGAAACATGGTCACTCACATCCTTGAGATACCACAAATATGTTTAATACAGGGAAGATTGGCTTGATAAGAAAAGTGTGATTGACTTGCATCACCAAAAAATATTTTCTGTTGTTCTGGGTGAGTTTCCACAAGCATCAATAAGCACTAGTAAACCTAAGGACAATAAATTTCTGCAGCCAACACATAAAGACACCAAGGGAAGCAGGGAAAATGATTGCTGATGATTCATTCTAACTACTTGACCTTCTGACCTCTTCTCTAGATATATGACCAAGATGGGACACTACAGCACTTTATTGATGGTGGGGAACCTAGTAAGTCGAGCTGGATGAGGTATATCCGATGTGCAAGGCACTGCGGAGAACAGAATCTAACAGTAGTTCAGTACAGGTAAAGTATATTTCGATTTACCACTTACAGAGCTGAAGCCCTAGGGCTTGCATATATAAATTCAGGCTTGCTGCTAGTTTTGAAACAATTCTGCAGGACTCTTTGCAGGAACTCTGAAAGGACTGGCAGACGTATTTTTTGGCTAGGTTTCTGCAATCTCCTTAGGTCTTGCAACAGTAATTGCATGAGAATTCAGGAATAAAGACCCTAGTAGAAGGCCTCTTTCATTCAATGCATATGGTAAAGTTATTTCCACATCCTCGCCTGAACTTCCACATTGGCTGAATGAGCCCAGCAAACCCGCTGACGGGCGAGCTCCCCAGCGGAGGTGTGCACACACAGGTAGAAGTGCAGAGATCCAGCCCAGGTCCCCTGCTTTCAGTTACCTTCAGGCCTTCTCCCAGGAGGAACAGTTTCATTTGCACAAAGGCCCGGGGAACCGAGGACTCTCAGCCTTCCCAAGGCTGCTTTTCCAAAACCGTTATGCTCAGGAGCAATATCTGAACCAGAGGAACCACTCCTGATCCCTGGAAAGGAGCCAAGGCACTGGGCTTTGGTCGCTGGACAACTCAGACTATGCCTCAGGAGATGAGGTGGTTCCAGAGCACCGGGAGGCTCCCGGTTTCCCAAGATGTTTGCACAAAGCCCAAAGACAAGGTGGAGCCACCCCCACTTCTCAGTCTCACAGGGAGGCCTCTGGGGGGCTGAGAAGCAGATGCTGAGCCACATCTGCTCAGTGCACCTGTTGGTCAAGCTTTTCCATTTAGTGCTAAACAAGGCTGGAGTGGAGACAAGAGGGCAGAAACAGATCACATAGGAAAAAAGCCCTACCACTAAGCCGCCTTTTCTCAAAAATCCCTCGAAAACATGTGCCATATAAATATATGACCTCAGTTATAAACAGCCGTGCTCCCTTTAGAATCAGAAGCAACTGTTTAGCTTTATTAGGCACCATTGACACATCAAAGCAGGAGGCCCAGAGCTCGGCAACTTGGAGTCTTGCCTGTGGCTATTTATTTTCCTTTTCTTTTTTAAATGAAGCCTTTAAAAAAAGAGAGAGAGAGAGAGAAAGAGCCTTACGCCCTTTACAGGTTAAAGGCTACACAAGTCTGGCTTGCTCTCTGAAGGTCTCCAGCTCAAAAGGAACGCATTTGGGCAGCATGGGCCTTCTCACTGCCTTGGTTTCCTCTGCAGTTGTATTTCATGAAATAAGGGTTCGAGCGAAACCGCACGGCAGTATTTGGTTACACCGCCGCGTACGGGCTTCACTCACCTTTATTGCAACTGCATTTCTGTATTGAAGTTTTTATGAACCTCGCAGCTAGAGAATTAGTCAAGATTGTGCCTGTCCATTCAGCAAGAGATAGTTTGGCTGGTCCTGTAACGAGCACCCAGGGAGCTCTTGAGGCAAAGTCTGAATTTGGGCCAATAAGAAACCCCTAGGAGGAAGGTGGGCATGAGTAAGTCATTACCTGTCTGTCAATATGAAGTGGGTTTTTATAGCTCCCCTTTCATGAGGGCCTTAAACTTCAAGTTCGCTCTGCCGATCTGTTTTCGATTACTTCAGATCTTTATAAAATGAGCTACAAAAACACAATTAAAAAAAAAAGAAAAGAAAAGAAAAGAAAAACTGGCATCCATCACCAGTGACCACGTCCAAGAGTAAGAAAATAGAAAAGCTGGACCCCGAAGAGCCAGCCTAATTTTTATTGTGCATGAATGTCCTCTTCACAAAAAGTCAGCTGGTTTAGATTCATTCTGTTATGATTTGTAATATCTAAATGGAATTCTCTTCAAAGCGCCCTTGATTGATTGACCCTGAGCTGAACGTTTTGTTTTTATTTTGAGGCTGACAATAATGTTTGTTGGCGTGCGTTCTGCTTCAACTGTGTTGGGACGCCATGAAGCTATCTTTATGAGTCATCCAACCACAATACTAAATACATGTCAGCAAAGGAAATATTATCTGAAAAGGGAAAAATCCCTTTGATGTGCTTCAACATGCAGAGATTTCTGCGAGTTTTGGAAGCTCTGCCCGCTTGTAAGGAACGGTGTACGCTTACACTTTTTTTCCTCCCCCTTTCGGCCTACCTCCTGCCTCAGAAGACCACCCATTGCTCGAAAACAGATCTGCTCTTTCAGCGGCAAAGTGTGTCATTTGGTTTTAGCACATTCATTTGCCGGGCGCTGTGTTTATATTAAGGGAAGCCAAACCGAGAGATGAAATGTTACAAGGGTGAAGTACAAAGTAGACTCAATTTTTCTCAAGTTAGGAGATGCCAGTGATTTATAGCCCGGCTCCAATTTTGATTTTTTTTATGTAGCAGTGGAAAGAATTAATAAAATGCACAGCGCTTGGGGATGCAGAGGGAGGAAGGGTAGTGAGGTCCGGACAACTGGCTGGAGTTTTTGTCAGATATTCATAGAATGTGGGGAAAAAACATTCTGCTTAGCTAGCAGTGCCCTCGTGAGACAGAATGGCAGCAAGTAAGGAAAATAACAAGATAAATGAAATTTTTGCAGCTGCAAGTAAAATATTGAGGATCTGCACTTTTTTATTGATCTTTATGATCCTATTGCCAAGAGCCACTTTGTGGTGACAAAATATGTTGACAAGTGCATATCTCAGGGCCGTGAAAAATGTGGTGAAGGATTCGCCTTCTGTCTGCAGTGTTGTACAGGAACAAATTGCCCTGCTACAGCCAAGTCCTTACAGAAAGACTGAATTTAAGGCCCACAAACCCTAAACACTTCTGTCTTGAACTTGAGGCTAATATTTGCAGCAATTCTTCATTGAGAAAACCAGTTGTGGTCTCATTTTTTTTTTAATCTGTAGATTTTTCTTTCCAGTACCAAAGCTGTTTAAAAAATGTTTACTTCTGGGTACCTTCACTCTATCATTTCAGAGTGTAATCTTTCCACCCTAGTAAAGTGCTCCTCTTGTGTTTATTGAATTGCCATTTGTTTCCCATAAGAGGGGTTTTCTCTCCTCCTGGATCTAACTTGAGAAGGACGGCAATGGGGAAGATTTTTATTTTTCTCTATCCTTAGATTGCAGAGCTGTTGAACTTCTGTTACAAATTTGAGAACTCCCAGTGCCAAGTTGCAAGAATACACGTAATGCTTTTCCTTCAAATAAGAAATCAATAGTATTAATTTATGTACAAGGTGGAAGCACCGGTATCTGCAATTTACCAAGAGAGAGAATTTTCTCATCAATGTGAGATGGAATATATATTTTTTTAATGAACTCTTCCTTTCTGCTGTCTCCTGGGTCACATATCCGTCTCTTCAGCCAAGACACTCTAGGAAGGGACACTCAGGAAATAAACTGTGAGCTGTTTATCACACTGAGTTACAGGCTCTAATTGGTTGCCGGGAACGATGATAAGGTGGGTGCCGATTTATTACAAATGGAAACTGTTCAGGTGGAGACGGGCAGAACTTTTTCGGGGCAATAAAAATGTGGGTGGGGGCGCATGAGTCCTACCTATTACTAAGCTGGGTTTTCTTTTGTTTTGAATAGGTCGAATATATTCTACCGGGCCTGTATAGATATTCCCAGGGGCACCGAGCTTCTGGTGTGGTACAATGACAGCTATACGTCTTTCTTTGGGATCCCCTTACAATGCATTGCCCAGGATGAAAACTGTAAGAATTTATTTTAGCTCTCAATTTACATCTCGAAATCCCTATTTTAAAGCTAACTTTGTAAGAGTGTTGTTTGAATCCCCTGAAACGCGGTTCGCTCTGCTACGGAACACACGTGCCCAAGTCCCTCCCGTGCTTGCTTCTCCCTGGATGTCCTTTGCTTTTTCACAGGGCATCTTGCCTTGTACAGGCCAGTGCTTCTTCGCCTGTTTGCAATGTCAAAACATCTGTCCCCGTTTTAAGTCATCGCCGGCATCAGTGTTAAGGCAGCTGGCATCTCCTCAGTGCCTACTGTGCGTCTGGTTCTGTGCTTACCACCTCCCAGGGTTACCGGGGCAGCGTAAGGCACACCTGCTGCCCGGAAGGGTGTGCGGTCCTGCGGTAGTCACTCCCCACCCGACACCGGAATGATGAGAAAATCATCATCAAAATCTCATCAGCAGTCACTCCCTCGTCAGAGGGGTGTGCTTCCTCCCAGGTAGTCACTGCGGGGAGAAATGGTAGTGAAAGTCGGAGACGTATGACTGAGCACCTGTGTCTCTCTACATTTCTTAGCCTGAATGAACCATGTCATTTCCTTCTGTCATCCGTCCCATGGCAGCCACTATCTTCTAAAAAATAACCGGACATCTAAGCAAGTGCAAATTTGCAGCAGTTTTCACTTTCACTTTATAGTTTTGTTTTATCAGTTCTTTGGAAACGATTTTAAGGTGATTTCCATATTTGGGTAGTTCTGATGTGCTTCAGTGAGAAACACTGGTTTCAAGGATGCTATTGTTTTTTTTTCCTTGTCACAAAATTGATCTGTGAACTGCAAATTCGGGATTATGCAACAGAAAAAGAAACTGAGAGAAACTTGAATGTGAAAACAACTTTCATGTTACTATATCCCTCTCCACTTCACTTTCTCTCTTACACACACAAACTCCAAAAAAAAAGTTCATATGACTACTGAATAAAATGCTGATGACCAGGTATTTCTTTTCCATGTTGCCTTTATTTTCTTTGTGAAAAATAGAATCCTCAAAAGGCGTAGTACTCTCAACTTTCCTTTTCTACTTTAACCCAAAACCAATCTCAAATCAAAACATGAATCTTTGGACATATAGCACATTCCTCTGATTCCCAAGTTTCCATTGGAAAGTTTCTCTCCTGCAGTGATACCCCGGTTTGAGGGAGTGTCTGTTTGCACAGGAGAAAATCTTAAGTGTTGGACCGAGTGTGCGTTTGGTGTTAGAGGCAGATGTGGGCGTGGGGGTCAGTGTGCTCTCTCTTCCCAGAACGGCTCCATGCCCCAGCTTCCCTAACACTAGCTCTCGGTCCATGGACAGAAAAGCACCCATATCAGCCCCCCATTCCCCACCCCGATCTGCTGACATAGGCCTGTCTGTACATAGAACTTTGACATACCTCACCTTCTGAAGTATGGCATTTGATCCAAAAGGATTCCCAAACTCCTATAATAAAACCTGTTACATACTCTGAAGACGTTATTATGGTGTGTGTCTTGAGGATTATCTGGGAATTAATACAGTGAAGCCTAGAGTTCTAACGTACATAGCACATAGTCCAACTCGCCATTTGTTCGCTCATTCATTCATTGCTCAGATATTTATCGAACAGCTACTGTAGGCTAGTGTCTTTGCTAGGAGCTACAAATACAGCAGTGAACAAAATAGACCAAAACCCCTGCCTTCATGGAGTTTACGTTCCTGGGGAGACAGAGTATCAACAAATAAATGAGCGAATAGTTTGTGAGGTGGTGGTCAGTGTTGTAGAGATAACAAAACAGAGAAGGGGTAAAGTGTGCCAGGAGTTAGGGATCAGTTTTAGAGAGTGACCAGGGTAGGTCCTTACTGGAAATGTGACTTTGGGATAAGACACAGGAGGGGAAAGAACAAGCCGTGTGTTATTTGGGTGTTCCAGGCAAGCTGTCCAGAAGTGCGAAGGCCTCAAGGTGGGGATGTTCCTGGCTTGTTGGAAGAGCATCACAGAGGTTGGCATAGGTGTGGGAGTGAGTGAGATGGGAAGAAGTTAGCTTAGATGTTGGGGGGAGGGGAATCTTGTGGGGCCCAGGTGGCCACTGTCAGGACCCTGTCTTTTGTGCTTTGTGGACCAGGTAAAAGGGGACTGTTGCTGAGTTGAGCAGGACAGTGATGTGATCTGACTGGCGTTGTAACAGGATGACGCTGGCTGCTGAGTAGAGGCAGTAAGGGGGAGGGTGGAGCAGGAATTCAGGGGACAGATGATGGTGGTGTGGGCCATTGGAGATGTGGTGGAGGTGGGAAGGGACGGTTGGATTCTGGATATATTTTGAAAGTAAAGCCAGCAGCACTTGCTGACACACTGGATGCTGAGTAAGAGAAAGGAGTCAAAGATCACTCCAAGGCTCCGCTCTGAGCAACTGGAGGGATGGAATGGCTCTTTGCTGAGTTGCGAGTCAGAAAGGGAAACTGCTGTGGAGTGATGACCTAGGAAATGCGTTTCTTACCGTTGACCTGGAACTTCGGGGTGGGAGTCACACCTCTGCAGCATGCTTCTGCTTCACGGCGTTGTCACGGTGAGAGGGTTCAGGGGTCGAGCTGGAGGATTCCAGTGAGCTGTTCACAGGCACCTGAAAGTGTGTGTCTAAGGGTGTACCGTCTGGTCTTCAGGTTCGGTGCCATCGTGCCGTTAGAAAATGTACTGTCTGGCCCTGGCTGATTTGGTTCAGCGGTTAGAGCATCAATCTGAGGGTTCAAGTCCCGGTCAAGGGCATGTATGGACCTGGGTTGTGGGCAGCCGTGGTCGGGGCTCGTGCGGGAAGCAGCCAATTGATGTGTCTCTCTTACATCCATGTTTCTGTCTCTCTCTCCCCCTCCCTTCCTCCCTTCTAAAAATCAATGGAAAAAAAATATATCTTTGACCCTGGCCAGTTCGGCTCAGTGGTTAGAGCGTCGGCCCATGGACCGGAGAGTCCTGGGTTCGGTTCCCGTTAAGGGCATGTACCTCGGTTGCAGTTTGTCCCCGGCCCTGGTTGGGGTCATGTGGGTGGCAGCCAGTCGATGTGTCTCTCTCACATTGATGTTTCTGTCTCTCACATCGATGTTTCTCTTTCTCTTCCGCCCTCACTCCCTCCCGCTCTGTGTGAAGATAAATGCAAAGTCCTCGCGTGAGAAATTAAAAAAAAAAAAAAAAAATCCTTGAGTGAGAATTAACAAAACAAAAAAACCAGTGTATTTTCTGTAAACATCTGCTTTTCAGTCCTTCCTTCTCCTGGAGTCCAACCTGTGTGAAGCGTGGCTGATGAGGGTATTGAGTGAACTCTACCAGGGCATGTTAGATCATTTAGCACCTGACATCCTTGGAAGAAAATTCGCAAAGCCGCAGCAGCCAGAAGTATTGTAGATTCCGTAGGTAAACTGAGCAGCTCTTTTGGGTTGAGTTCAGAGCTCTAACTAAGGGTATGGGGAAGTTTAGAAGGAATTAAGTCACTGACGAAAATGCTCAACAGTGACAATCCCCCTTCCCCCTAAAGGTATTAAAGGAATTTTATTTCAGTTCCTGTCTCAAACTCATATATCTGTCATGTGACTGGCCACCCAAGAAACCAGCAGAAAGCTTCATTAGATAGTGGGGGGGATAGATATATGACTTTGACTGCAACTCTAAGATGGATTCTCATTCCATATGACTCAGCGAGAGACCTGGGAATGCTTATAATGGGGATTCCTTATTCTGTAAGAGAAAATACTCACGTGATTTAAAAGCACAAGTGTGTGAAAGGGCAGATAATGTAACCATAGCCTTTCACAGCCCTGAGTAAGTTAAACCATCTCAACTGGATTAGCAATTCTAAGACAGTTTTTATCCTACTGACCTAGCCACAAAATAAATTAGGTACCTTAAAAAAAAAAAAAAGGCAGGTAGACCAGACATCTAGTATGTTTTGGTCCTCATAAATAGTGGTCAGATATTTGCTTAGTTCTTATTGTTCTAAGCCAGTTAGTTCATCACCATGAAATTCATCTTATCCTAAAACTTAAACCACAGTTTCTTCCCTGTACCCTGAGCTAATAAAGATTGTTCCTAGTCTTTCTCTCCCCTCCCTCAACACAGGATTACACCTATCTGTGGTCCTTTATCTCCGAAAGCTAAAATGCCTCCTCTATAAATGCTATGTCTATTAAAAGGGAGAAAATTAATACTAAAAACTGTATTTTACCTTAACTTTTTCATTTGAATAAAAAGTAACAAGTGAAATGTTTCACAGTGTCAACAAAGGCAAAAAAAAGCTTCTTGCCCTGGCCGGGCAGTGCAGTTGGTTAGAGTGTTGTCCCAATATGTCAAGGTTGCGGGTTCAATCCCTGGTCAGGGCACATATAAGAAGCAACCAGTGAATGCATCACTAGGTGGAATGGCATATCACTATTTCTCTTTCTCTCTCCCTCTCTCCTCCCTTCCTCTTGCTCTAAAATTAAAAAAAAAAAAAAAAAAAAAAATTAAAAAAACCTGAAAAAAAAAGTTTCTTAAGATCAAAAACTTACTTGGTGAAATGCCTCTACAGAGCCACCTCGTAGTGCTGTGCACACAGTAAACAGTTAATAACGACTCGCTGGATAAGTATCGAGAATCTTATTGCCGTTGAATATAGGGGGATTAAATTTTTTTTTTTAAATACGTTTTTATTGATTTGAGAGAGAAGAGAGGGAAGGAGAGGGAGAGAGAGATAGAAGCATTGATGAGAGAGAAACATTGACATCGATCGGCTGCCTCCTGTACAACCCCTGCTGGGGATGGAGCCTGCAACCCGGGCATGTGCCCTGCCCGGGATTCTAACCTGTTGGTCCATGGGCCGATGCTCAGCCACTGAGCCACACTGGCCAGGCTCAGCCAGATTTTTCTCTTTTAATGAAATGCATACTTGGCCCAAGACATTACAGAAAAATATGATTTTACTTACTGAATAATACTTATTGAACACTTTACATTGGTAAAAATATCATTTTCTTCCCATGGTTCTTTCAGCATCGCAAGGACACATTTCCTTGAGCATGTGTAGTGGGTTCAGGCTCCGGTAACCAGCCCCGTGGCCGTGGCCGTGGCCGTGGCGCCGTGGGGGGCACGCACTGCCCGGACAAGCCCCGAAAGCCTGCCCACCTCAAGGAGAAGGCAGCGTTCACACAGGCATTCGGGCTCTGGAAGCAATTCCTCTGTTATTTTCTTTCAAAAAGCCACCGTTTTCAACGTAATAGAGCCCCAAGGAGAGAGCCCCTCCGTCCACCGCGGCCTTTCAGGGAGCCTGAAGGAGCCTCTGTCGACAGATTGCATCCGCGAGAAGGACCAGGTTCCCCAAGCGCTTCCAGTGGGGGATTAGCTCCTGCAGAGTGTAAAGACCATGGCGTATTCATATTCATTTCAGAGGAAATTAAAAAAAAAACCCTGGGAATAAATGTCAGACACGTCTCCCTGCTGCTTTCTCGGCCTGGCCCTGAAGCGGAGGAAGTGCAATGTGACACCCGGGGGCAGCCAGGAGTTGCTGGCGCTGGAGGGAGCGCAGCCTCGGGGAGGCCTGCCTTTCTCTTTTGATTTTAAGGAACAGAAAGTAAAAAGCGGCACCTCTGTGTAGTGCTCCTCACCCTCACTGTCCCTCTGATCATGAAAAAACTCGGCCCTGGGCTAAAGAAGGCCCTGCTTAAGCCTTATATCCATGAACCTTGAAAGTACAGTCCAGCTCCATCTAGTAAGGACATCTGTGTACGGGGCCTGCGGAAGCATCGTGACGGGGTGCAGACACTCAGACCCTGTCCCAAGGAACTCGCTCCAGGAGAGGGCACACAAGCCCACAGCTACAGCTAGAGCACAGGGCAGGGGCCCTGAGATGGCCAGAGCGGGGGTGGGGGCGGGCGGGGGTGAAGCCCAGGATCAGTGCAGGTCCCGGCCCCTGTATGCAGTGGGCAGCTGGGCTCGGACTCCTCATACCAATCCAGGAACCGGAAGTTCCGATTTATCCCTGAATGAGAACGAGAAAAATGCCAACCTCCAGCTAACAGGCCAAGGAACTGCCCTTCTTGAGCCATTGGATGAAAACAGAATGTCCCACCCTCTACAGCAGCCCTCGCTAGGGAATGTATGGGCTTGGTTTTGTTCTGCCCACAGAACCCTGGGAACCCTGGGCCAGGAGACGAATATGAAAACTTGTCCAGAGGTGGAGAAACCGGTAGGGTCCCAGAAGAATAAAGGAGAAGTCACCCCACTGGGATGCCTCTGTGTCCGCTCAGGACTCCCACAGGTCACTCAGTGGAGATGCGTTCACGCAGAAATGATGAGACACAGGGACACCGCTGTGCTGCCTAGATGTCAGCGCCGGCACAGGGTGGAGGCATCATTCCCCCATTCCCGCGAGTGGGGGGCTTGGCGGGTCTCAGGTGAGCGTGTCTCCAGGAGTCACTGATCGCCTGAGAGCCTCTTTGCCTTGGTCCTGCTCTCTTCTCATGGAGGCCGCGTCCACTGCAGGTCAGTGGAGGGGCCAAGGACTGGTTCCTGGTCCCAAAGCAGGACAACTCTGAAGGACCTTCCCAGCCCCAGACCTGATCGTCCCCTTTCTCAACAGGATCCTCCTGCCTCCCTCCCCAGCAGGTGTGGGTTCAGGAGCACTCCCCAGTCAACCTGTGCACAAAACCGGACGTGTCCATTTCAGAGTCTGTTTCCCAGGGAACCTGACTGAGGACAGGCACTCCCAGGTTTACGGTTCCAATGCAGACCTCTCCACTGGCCCAGACTCCTGTCCCGCCGTCTGCCCCACATCTCCACTCCGTGTCTCCCAGGCGTCTCAAACTGAAGATGTGAAACAAATCATTCCACTCACTCCCAAACTCGGCTGCCTCTCCCCATTCACTGCCTCTCATCCAGCTGCTCTTTCTAGAAACCGTGGCACCTTGCCCTTCCTCACCCTCTATCCAGTCAGTTAGCAAGTCCTGTTGGTTGTACATTCTTTGTTGTTGTTGTTGTTACTTCTCACCCGAGGATATTTTTCCATTGATTTTTAGAGTGGAAAGGAGAGAGGGAGAGCAAGAGAGAGAAACATCCATGTGAGAGAGACCCATAGATGGGTTGCTTCCCGCATGACCCCAACCGGGGCTCGGGATTTAACCTGCAACCCAGGTATGTGCCCTTGACCAGAATCAAACCCGTAACTCTGGTCTTCGGGCCAACGCTCAAACTACTGAGCCACACTGGCCAGGCCTGGTTGTATGTTCTTAAGTGCATTTATTTGCACTTCCGCTGCCGCCACCCTGGTCAGCACCACCACCAGCTTCGGTCTGGACCTCTAGTGGCCTCCCGTGTGTCACACTTTCCATCGTTTAGCATCACCGCAGCCAAAGTGAAGTTTCATTGATTTGCGTATTTTATTGTTTCAGCTTACTCACTTGTTCTGTTAATAGGTAGTTTGGTTACATAGATCAAAGTCCAGAAAGGACTATGGAAGCATAATTCTCCTTCCAAGAGGTGATCAGTTGACAGGTTCTTCGCTGGTCCCTCCAGACATATTTCTGTGCCCATTCGAGCATCAAGCATAGTCTCCCACTTGCTCTGGCTCTCACTCTGTCCCTGCCCTTTTCATACAAATAGCAGCACGTTATATACATTTTTCTGCACCTCACTTTTTCATTGGATAGTATAGAATGATGGTGCATTTAAAACATAAATCTGCTCACCTCACACCCTCCCTTTAAATCCCCCCCCCCTTTTTTCTTGGCTTACCATTACTTTCCTAATGAATCTCCACTTTTGTTCTAATATAGCCTTCTGGGCACATATAATCTTTAGAAATATTTTGCATGGCTCACGTAGCGTTTGACAAACTTAGAATCAAGCAGCGTTAGACAGGCCGTGCCCCATTCAGTGTGCAGACCCCAGCGTTCTCTGTTGCGTCGACTGGCCTCCGTCCCTTATCTCTGTCCCCCGCCCAGGCATGGGCAGTTGTGCCGCTTTCCTCCCCAGCTCGGCTGCAGCCCCTGTCCCGTCTTCCTCCGGCCACGTTACCTTTCAGTGCCTTCAGTGCCCTGAGCACCTTCTCACCTCTGCATGACGCACAGACTCCATGGTGAAGCTGCCGGTGTTGCATCTCCTCGCACGTGTCCTCCTTTCACACCCGTCTGGTCTGCGTACCCTGCAGGACTCACGTTCAAGGTCACTGCCTCAGGGAAGCCGTCCCCCGCCCACGCTCAGCCATCCTGGACACGTGTTTTGCAGGCACCCTTTCTCCTCTCCTAGCTCATCACACGTGCGTCAGCTGTTACCTTGTCAATTCTAAAACTTGTATACTTTTCACCTTTTTCTCTTTCTGAAGCTGGAAGATGTCTCACAATGAATGGTGACTTACAGTCAGTGCTACGACTTGCACTAATGGAACTTTAGATTGGATGAAACTGAGTAAATGTTGATTTGTGAAATCATTTGTGGACTCTCGTCTCTCTCGCTCGAGTGGAGGTGGCATGAGGCCAGGGGCCGTGGCTCTCGCTCCCCTGTGTCCTCAGCAGCTCGCAGTGTCAGGCGTGGAATGGATGCTCAGTAACTGCTTGTACACTGAAGGCATGGACACGGGAGGGAGGCAGGACTTCGTTTTATAGATCCTGAATTTGCCTCTCAATGCTTTAATTTTCCAGGGTTTGATGAGTTTATGTTCGTCTATATCCTTTGGGGCTTTAAGAGTTTTTCGTCATCCCATTAATCTTTGATTTGTAGACAGATTTTAGCAGCTCGGTATGTCTTCAGGGAGAAACCACTCCATCCTCCCAATCCTTTCAGTTCGTCATCTCTGGGCCCTTTGCAGTGGTCTGTTCGGTCTTGACTTGGGGTGAGATAGTGTTTTCTGAATTCATGTACTGTTCTCTTCCTGATAATTCCCTGTGCCTTGTTTATGCTTTTGATTGTCGTAGATAGCCAGGCTGGTATTTAGAAAGAATATTCACCTGTGTCCTTTCGGTTGCATTTTAAAAAATTATAGTTTGTAGATTTCTAGGTCCCAGGAAGGGTGTGGCAGGGGCACCGCAGGGTAGTGTAGAGATCAAATGCAATCCCTTCTTCCTGTCCTTACTGTCGCTTCTCTCCAAATTGCATGCTCATTTTATTCAGTAGGATTGCATCTGTTCTCAAGTGCGATCAAGGATCATGCCAGAAGAACACAGGGTGCAGGTGATGCTACCTGTATCTCAGAAACAGATTACATTTGTGTCAGGGTATCCCAGAGAAGAAATAATAAGACAGAAAATAATTCCATTCCAACCATTCACACTCTTATTGCCTAAATACCACTATTACTATCATTAACTCAGAACTCATATATCCAAGGTTATTATAAAAACTGGTCTCAGTTTTTCTTTATTACCATTTTGACATTGATCATTAAACTTAACAAAAATTCGTTGGCCCACAAATTCTTTAGTTTAATATTTGTTATCTGTATTATCTCGCCCCAAAGGCGTCATCTCCGTCTCCTCAACGGTGAAGCTCTGGCCGGTTTCCTGCTTTCATGCATGTCGATGACGTGCTCACCCCACAGTCTCCCCGCCGTACCTTCCTTCCTGTTAGCCGGGCATGTCCCAACCTGCACGAGCTCAGTGTTGCCTGAAAACCTGTGGGTGTCCCTGTGCTCTCTCTTCCGGATTAGTTACGAATGGGCTAAACAGGATGAGTTCCACCCTGATCTCTGACAACATGGCTGTTTTTATTTTTTATTTAAAAATTGCCAAAATAAAACATTCCTTCTTATCTTTTAACACCTATTTTAAAAAAAACAATCTGTGTGCAATCAAAGAGTTTTTGAAAGTCTAAAATGTATGGACAAATTTCATATTGATTATATACTTTTGCCCCTGAAGTGGAAATTATATATAAATGTTTATATATAACAATACATATATACATAAACCTATATGTATGTATGTGTGTAAGTATGTGTGTATTTATATGTGTATATGACATATATGTTCATGTGAGATATATATGTTCATGTGAGATGAACTGGCTATAAAATGTCCTTTTTATTTTTGAAACACAGCCAGTGAGCAGAGTCAGAATAGGAATGTGATCAGCAAAGAATTATCTGGAAGCAAAAAAGTTAAAGCTTCTAGCTCAGCCGTGCCCCTGGGCAAGTTATTGGACCTTCTTGGACTTGAGCTGTTTTTACTTGTAATAAGAGAGAGGAGGATTGGATCGCTGATTCTTAGCCCCAGTTATACAATAGAAGCACTCAGGGAACTTTAAAGAAATGCAGATGCCCAGCATCTACCAAGTGAATCTGATTTAATTTTTTTTTAAATTCTCCCCCGTGAGTCTCAGGTGCAGTCAGGGTCGAGACTGTCAAGGAAGAAAACTCTAGGCTCTCTCAGGCCTGCAAGTCTCTTGCTTTCTTGTTCCCTCTCAGGATAGGAGGGATCATGCCAACAGAGCCCTGCTCCTGTAGCTGGACTTGTCTAGTTACATGTAACTGCACCGAGTGCCCTGAGTTGGAGGGTGCTTAGTGGCAGCACCTCGGCCCCTGTGTCCCTGTGCACGGTGTCTACCTGTCCCGCCAGCACGGAGCCCCTTGCAGGCATGGTCCCTGCCATTCTCTCTTAACACTCGACTCCCCCTGCCCTGTGGGAACCTCAGCAGTGGTCTGTGGCTGCAAAGGATGAGAGCTCCTAGTTCATGTGTTTCTTTCCACTTGGCCCTGAACTTTGGCCAACGGCTGTGGTTTACTTCCCATCACCAATCTTTGTGCCAATCAACCTTTTAAAATTTTTTGGTCTCTAATTTTCTTCTCTTGAACACTCTGTAGTCTTTAATCTTTTTGAACTAACCAATAAATATGTTTATTGACATAGTAGGTACTTAAAAAAAAGAATAGTTTTTAAGCTTATTAGGTTCTAATCACGTCTGAACCTGTGGGTTGACCAGCAAACACATGATATGTATTATTAACACAATAACAACTTAAAGGAAAGAAAAACAAATTTAGGTTTTCTTCCTTAAAAATGTTTGTTTTCTCACTCTATTGCCACCCCGGATTTGGACTGTCTTCCTTCATTCTAGTCTCTTCTCCTGTAATAATAAGAATTGTCCGTTGTTGATGGTGGGCCCTGTGATGAGTCCCTCTGTTATCTCATTGAAACCTCCTGAAAGGGGGTTTGCAGAGGAGCAGACCAGGGCTGTTGCACTCAACATCTATTGAGTGGGAACCGTGCCGTTGACTAAATGCTGTCATCTATGCATTATCTCACTCAACCTTTTGGGTGACCATTCTACATTTTACCAAGAACTAAATGTGGATTTCAGTGTTCCATACTTGCCCACAGTCATAGGCTGGTAAATAGCGGAGTTAAAATCTAGGCCACTGCAACCAGTGAATCATGCTGCTATTACTTTTAGGATCATGACTGCCGCTATCTTCATTTGACAGACAGGGAAACTAAGACACAGAGAGATGAAATAACTTGCCCGAGATCACCACTCTAATAAAAGGTAGAGTCAGGATTTGAACCTAGGTCTTTCTGATTCCAAAGCCCAAGTTGCAGGCACCATGCTCCATTGCCTTCCCTTCTGACTTGATCCCCAGCACCGTGTCTATAAACCATGCCTCACTGAAGCCCTCCTTGAACACTGATTTTTTTTCCTTGCTATTTCTTCTCAGAAACAGTTTGCATCTATTTCCTAGGCCTGAAGTCTTTTGTTTATTTCTTTGGACTTGAAAGGTTTTTTGAGGTCTTGCCCTCCCTGCCCCCTGTCTTATTCCCACAGTGTCGAGAACCCATGGCCCTGCTTGGTCAGTCTGTCTCTCTTTCCATCTCACCAGCGTGCCAGACTTCCGTCTCCAGGTGTCTTTCATTTCATATGTTCCCTTCATCTCTTCAGTGAGTTTTCCTTGAATACCTCTGTCCTTTGCTGGCAGTCTGGTGGAAGGCCGGAAGCCACCTGCCCTGCACTGCCCAAGGCCACCCTCCCTGGGCAGCCCTGGCTGTTCTCTTCCTCTGCCTTGCTGTGCCTCCCATCTGAGCTCCCGAGGCTGCGGTATGGAGCCTTAGCATGGAGCCCTTCCGTCTAACGTCATAGTGCACTCCACGAGGGCGAAGACCGTGTACGGACAATCCTGAGCATGTCGTAGTGGCATAATAAATAAGCATCGAGTTATTCATTTGTGATAAACTGTGCTTCTCCCCCTCCAATCAAATCGTCTGCTATCATGTTAGTTCTGAGTCCGGAAAAACAACGTTTTAAAATGTTGATTTATAAGAATTTTTTAAAAGTGCATGCTATGGGGCTTATTTTAAGGGCTCATAAAACTCATCTTCTGAAACTATGTCGTTCTCCCAGTAAATGTCCCCTCGACGGTAATGGAAGCCATGTGCAGACAAGATGCCCTGCAGCCCTTCAGCAAGAGCAGCAAACTCTCCCCAGCCACCCAGCAGCGCTCCGTCGTCTTCCCCCAGACTCCGTGCAGCAGGAACTTCTCCCTCCTGGACAAGTCGGGGCCCATCGAATCGGGGTTTAACCAAATCAACGTGAAAAACCAGCGAGTCCTTGCGAGCCCGACGTCCACAAGCCAGCTGCACTCGGAGTTCAGTGACTGGCATCTCTGGAAATGCGGGCAGTGCTTTAAGACTTTCACGCAGAGGATCCTCTTACAGATGCACGTGTGCACGCAAAACCCGGACAGGTAACCCTGACTCTCCCTGCTCGCGGTGTGTTTGCTTAGGGAAGACCTTGCCTTCCCGACAGGGTCCAGCCACCTCCTCCAGCCTCCCCTGGGGGAAAAGCCTGTGCTCGGAAGGTCAGCATCACGGTAGGCCACCGCTTGCCTTTGTTCTTTAGCAGGGCTGTGTGAGCAGTGGCTATCGAGAGAAATCCGCCCTGGCTTTCCAGACAGTCCTGGGCAAGTCTGAAGGGGAGCAGAATAGGAGGAACCGCTCTGAATATCATAGATGGAAAAATGAGGTCAGGATAATTAGAATCCTCTCTGTCTTCCAAAGATAATAGAGCTGGCCGTTCTGCTGCTGTCACAGTCGTTTCAGGGTTCACCTCCAGTGTGCCATGGGTATGAACTTAATTAAGTACTAAGAGGTAATGAATTGGAATTTTTTGCTTAGTACTATTTTTCTTCGGAGCATGCAAACCCATAAATCCTGCAAAGCTGTCAAAAGGAAATACCTACTCTGCTAGTGATGTGGAGGAAAACAGATGCCACTTATTCAATAAACTAATATCCACACCGAAGAAAAATGTGGACTAGATACCTCAGAGTCAAAGTTGGTTTGAAAGTTTGTCAATAAAGAATTTTATGGCCATGAACTGAGGATGAAATTTAGCTGAACAAGTGAATTAAAATTTCAGGTACTCTGACGAGTGGCATAGTAGATATAATGGAACTATTATTTATGAATCAAAACTGGTTTATTCGACAGTCTTGATGGCTGGGAGCGCAAAAGACAAAAATCAAATTAATTCAAAAAGAAAGGATTGTGTTTTATCTCTTCTTGGCGGCCTGTGAAAATCTGATTAACCCCCAAATGTCTAAGAACAACACTGAAAATCACTTTCAGTGTAAAAGCAGGAAATAATATTTAGAAGTAGGAAAAGAGACTACTAGGAAGCAGGGCTCCTGAATTATTTTCTTAATTTGGTAAGTGATTAACCTTAAGCCATTTGGCTCTCTTTGCCTTATAATGTACACCCAGCTCTTCCCTCCCAGGTCAACAGGATATGATGTGCTGGGAGACCCAGCAGAGAGGATGGGGACGTGGTGGACAAGGGGTGGATCTTTTCCAAACTAGTAATAACCCATTTTAGGGCCCATGTACACACACGTGCACATGTTTTAATTTGTGCCATTCTAGAAACCACTTGCTTGGCATCAGTCATTGCTGTAACTAATTAATGTTGAAACATTTGCTTTAGGGCTGTTAAGGCAGCTGCGTCTTTACAATCTTTTACTTTCAACAGGAGAGCCACAACCCCCATGCTGGTGACAATTAGCACTATTGACTTTCGAGGTGGCAAAGTTTTGAAAATGTTTCCTTCACTCAGGATTTTTTTTTTTTTAAGTTTATCTTCCTTGCAAGTATACATATAGCCTCAAGACATATCTATGCAAAGTTTGCAAAGCATTTTAGTAGTTTGGTAGTAACAAGATGCGTTAAATCTTGTTATTCTATATAGACTTGCTTTTTAAATTGAGTGCGTTCAGGTGGATAGATATGTAATTAGCATAGATTCGTTGTTGTAATAACTGAACATGAAGGTAAAAATGAAATGATAGTTGAAAGTTTCTGGATTTCAAAGCTTAGCTTTGAGTATGATGTAATTCCACACTGAATGTCACAGAAAGCAATGAAAATATGTCACGGTGAATAGGAAGATACCAAAGCAGACTGTTTGGACTGGCCCCAGTCACACTTAGAAACCCGTGTGTATTATGGTTTAAAACCTATGAGTCTGCCTGTCAGATCATAGTGTCATAGCTTGTACACATCTGTGTAAACTGTCAGAGGAATACCTGACAAATTGGGAAACTTACGTGTACAAAATACACTTCCGCGGGAGACTGTTAGGTCAGTGCTCATTCCAAGCTAGTTTAGAGTTCTCGGAAAAAATCCGAGTGGCCCGCGACTCCTGTCCTGTGCTCACGCCAATGGGCGTGTCCGACTCAGATGCCCAGCTGCAGTGTGGCCAGGCCTTCCCTCTCCAGACGAGGTGACGTAATGGGTGCTGGACATCCATGTAGGTGTGCAGAGAGGGATCCAGTTACTCTCGCAGGGGCTCCAGCTTCTCCCTTTCCTGTGCTTTGCTGATGACATGAGAGATGGTCCCCATTACTCATAAATAAGTTAAAATTAAGACTTCAAAATATTAGCCCCTTTACAGGCAAAGTAATGATGAGGAGATGCTTGATTTTCTCCATTACATCTGAGTTGATTTTCGGAGATAAAGGGAACATAGGAGGTGCCCGGTCACTTGAGCCCACTCGTTTGTTTCTAGAGACATCGTTTGCTTTTAGCATGTAGGACTGGAATAGTTTTTTCCAGCTCCAGGAAGTTTGGAAGCCAAAGGTGCTCGCTATAATCGTCAAACCACAGGGGTGCTAAATCAGAGACGTACATGAAACTAAAATGGAACATCAGACTTGTCGTGATGGTTGCAGAATTGGGAGCCTTTCTCCTTTTATTCATGTGGAGAATGACACGTGTGAATGCCTGTGTTTTCTTTGGGGAGTGACCGTATTCAAGGGGCTTTCGCCTTTGGCGGTTTGGACCTCTTCAGGCTTAGAACTCGCCAGTCAGAAACCACTTTCCATTGCTTTGAAACACTCAACGCTTTTTTTTTTTCTTTTTGGATAGGAAAATCTTGCTAGAACCAGAGGCAAGAAAGGGAGATGCAGAAGACAAAGTCCGAAGGTAAACAGGTTAGAGTTTCAAACAGATCCAAATTTGAAACAGGCCCTTGAATCTTAGGTCCAAAGATTTTTCACTCAACAGACCGAATATTTAGCCATGAAACCTAAGACCTTTCAGCCTTCATCAAAGAGCCTTCATGTGTCTATATTTGTGAGCTTTTTCATGTGAGAGACCATCAACAAATCTATGCCTGATAGAAGGAAAAGCGGCCGGAGGAAACCCAGGGTTGCCAAATCACCTTTTTTTTTTCTTTTTTCTTTTTTTTTAACTGCGTTATTTTCATTGAACACAGAAAAAGGATTCACACTCATGAGGGTCCAAAAAGCCACAGAATTGTTATTTCTTGATTTTGTTCTGTTAATATTAAACAAACAAACCCCTAAATCTCTTCTTCTCTTTTCCCAGTCAACTGACTCTTTTTTCCTCCTCCTAAGCGAATTCAAGGGGAAGACGCTGTTGGAATCTAGACCAACCAGGGTTTGATTCAGGGACTCCATAAACATTCGGGGTTTTGCATAAGCTTATGACTTAGGCCCGGGCAGCGTGACCCACTTTTGCTTAAACCAAGAGTTGGAAATCCTTTTTCTCTTCTGTTTTTCTGCTGCAGAAACTCAACAGTCCCGTGGGGGGTGAGGGGTGGGGCTCCAGAAAGGAGTAAGCAGAGCCTTCAGTCGTAGTGATTACTTTCTGATGACAATGTTCTCTTTTATTTTCTGCAGAAAGTGTCTTCCTCATGCTTATCTTCGTTTTGCATCCTTTTCCTTTGCTCTTTTCTGGTTGTTGCGTCCTGGGGAAAGTTTACCCTTAGCCTCCTGGGTGAACCGTCAGCCGCTCACATTTGTGTTTCGAGGATCCGTGTTTGGATCCGTGTTGGTTCCAGAGGGGAAGGTGACCGCAGAAGGTGCCGTTGGTGGGAGGAGCCTGGAGCTAATCCGTCACCATAATCGTTTCTTTGGAATGTGTCTGCGCTGAGCCCCCTCCCCCCAAGTGTGAAGGTTATCTTCTTGCTGGCATTCCATGTTTCCCAGGTCCTTGGCTCTGCACTGTGGCTTTCCTGAAGTCTCTTCCTCCTTCCACAGAGCTGCGGTCGGCGCTCCCTTTGAAGTCCTGGGAGCCTGCACTTGGGCTAACATGGGGCCAGGCGAGAATGCGGCCCCCACGGAACAACTTTTGTCCTGCAGGCTTCCACACCCTGAAAGAAAAATCACACGGAAGGATTAATAATCTTTTAAACCAAACCACACTTCACTTTGTTACACATTTCATGGTTTTCCTATGTGTACACCAAACCAATTACAGACTCGGAGTAGATGAATTACACATTTTCCTGGAGGGGCTGCCAGTGACAGAGACTGCCAGGGGATGTCCCTCGGCTTGCTTTCTGCTGAAACTCACCGGCATTGATACATGACAACTAAATGGACCTGGGCTTTGTCCGCTGTTTAGTTATTTCATTCTTGACTGTGAAGCACCTTCTAGTTTTTCACGACGCTTGATATTTCCGTGGAAACTAGCCACATGAGGCTGTTTAAATTAAAATGAATCAAAATTAAGTAAAGTAGGACTTTGGTTTCTCAGTTACCGCAGACACAGTGCAGGTGGCAAGTGGCTCCCCCCTGGACAGCGTAGATACAGAACATTTCCGTCACTGGACAGCACTGCTGGTAGCATTTGCCACACTCCATAGTCAGACGGCCGTAAGCTTCTTCTGGTTGTGAGATGTCTTCCCTCTGGGCGGGATGCTCATTGGGATTGTTTTGAGAATAATAAAGTGCTGTCTGCGTATGGTGGCTCGGGAGGATCAAAGTGCATTAGAAAGGAGAGTCCCACTTAGTTGTTCAAGGACACGAGGGTCTGGAAGGAGTTAAACTGAACAAGTACTTGATGATGTCACGTCCTCTCGCTCCTTCTGGTAGGATTCGCCAACAGGAGACAGAACTTTGGAGGTGAGCTTGACTGTATCCAAAAGTTTAATACATCAAGTCTTACCTTTTGGCTAGACCTTTGAAAAGTTCGTGGGAATCAGACTAAGAAGCTGAGTAATGGCAATTAATCCTGGGTCCCCAACACCCTCAACCCCCACCCTCCACGGTAAATGGAGAGGTGAGGCGTCAGGGTATGCTCATTGAAACATACATTCAGGGTCTGAAGTCAGGTGGACAGTTGTCCCAAAAACAGTGGTGATGTTTGAGATTCCACAGTAGTGACGATGTTTTCTAGGCCCTGCTCTTGGGCTTGAGGATTTTATTCTGTCTTATGTTATTCCTATGTCCTTAGATGAAACCCTAGGACGTAATCAGTGTTAAAATGACTTTTTCGATCATTTCCTTTCATTAGTTTTTATATGAAATATTGACAATCCAGGGAAAAAAAAGAATTTTGTCAATTTGCTGTGTACCTCTGTGCTTTCTTAGGGCTAATTCCCATAAATTTCTAGGCTGAGAGGGACAATCTGTTTTTATGCTGGCAAGTAGGGTACCCATTTTAGTTTTAAATTCTACATAAAGGCAGCTTCTGCAAAGGTGAACGTGACATTATGGTCTCAAATCTTATCCCTTAAGGTACCTAAGAAGAAAGGGCTATCACTTTGTTTTTTGAGATCAACTACAGTAAGATTTGGTCCTACATTTTGGTACTAGGTTTTCTTGTTGCTCTGGTCCCCAGCTGTTTACCAAATAAGTTTAAATGGTACACACACGGCTCTGTATTCAGGGAACTGGCTGGTCCACAGGATGGCGGGTGGAGATCGTAGTGTTGATGCCATCTTGTGCGAGGCTGTGTCTCGGACAGATCTCGGTGGCACACGTCTGAAAGCAGGAACAGACCATGACAGGAGGCAGGAGAGCGTCCGGTTCGGTCCCCCCTCTACCGGAGAGGTGAGCGGTGAAAAACTACAGGCGGGAAAGTTGAGTGACTTGTCCAAGTCCCACAGCTGATTGGGGTCAGAGGCTGAAGTGTAGGACTTACCCCTTCTATTTTCCCTGTTCTAGATCTTTCCATTCAGTCAGGCTGAATTCTGCAACGTTGTAGAAAGCTATGTTATAGGTCACTGGATACCTCGCAGACCCCGCTCAGGTCGGTGCTGGGTGAGGTGACGTGTTGGAATCCTGTTTGCCTTTCGTTGGTATTACCTTGTATAAGAATTCAGCACAAGCCTCCCTGTGGTCATTTCTGCTCTTCTGTGTGTAAATCTTTGTGACCGTTAACATAAAAAGGATGGATTGACTTCTGACTGTAGGAAATAAATCACCCCAACTTTTGACAGCAGAGTTAGAAAAAGAAAAGAAAAGATTAATTGGTTTTTATCTAGTGGCTTATTGTTTATTGTGATAGCTATTAAAAATAGATAACCAGAGGCTAATAAATGTTAATGGTCCCTTCACTATTAGAAAAATCAATTGTCAGTGGATATTGCATATATTAATGTATTATTTTGTTTATAATCTTCAATAACATTTTTAAAAATCCACCCCTGAGAGAGTGATTTCTTGAGAAACTCTTTAAAGTTAATGGTTACAACAAAGAACCGATTTAGCAGGAGGACATTTTCATCTACATAAAATCTTAATGGCTTTCAAAGCATTATTTTATAATTATAATAAAAGGCATGTGCAATTTGTCAAGATTGATAAACTCCTTATCAAGGACTCTTACATATTTCTTTGAAACCTGTTTGAGAGCAGTTAAATAGATTTCTAAGTGTAAGTAATTAAAATTGTATAGTATTGAGTTATTGATCAATCCTGGACTATTAATCAAGCTAAAAAATTCTACAATCAGTGCTCAGCATGCTGAAGTCTGGTAAAATAATAGTGTTTGTGTTCAGTGAGGCAAGTGGCCACAATTAAGCACTTCGCTTGACAAATGAGAGGGTACACTTTATTCCGCACCTAATTGAATTGTTGTACATGCTCGGTCACCCTTGTCTCAAGCCCCACATTTTGGTTTCTGGTCTTCGGAGCTTCCGTCTGTTAAAGGTAAATAGAGCAATTAAGTCCACTTTCGCCCTTGGCTTTCTACATGCAGCCAGAAACGCCGGGGCCACAAACCAGGGCTTGGTGAGTGCCGTTAATATCCCTCGTGACAGAGTCATAATTTCCCTAACAACAATTTTGATAAACACACCAGAGCCCCGTCGAAGAATGACATGACATGGCTTCAGATGGGGGGAACTCCCCAGGCTCTCTGTCACTCGGCAGAAACCGCTTAAGCAAGCAGAAGGACTTCTGTCGAGAAGAGGGAATTTTAACCCGTCTTGTGAAAACCAAAAATTGATTTTGTTCTCATGAGCGGGAAAGAACGTTCTCTGAGTATCTTGCTAATTATCAGGCATTGCCACAACTTCCATCCATCCGTTAGTGCGTCCCTGTCACCTTCAGCCGGCACAGTGACATCTGTCATTTCTGCGCTGCTATAAATCACTGCTTCTACCAGGTAAACTGGGGAGCTGAAGTTCCAGAAAAGGCCCGACGGATAAATATTATTCAGGGGTCGGGGGAGAGTAAGTAGAAGTCAGGATTTATCTCACAAAGAAACAGATCTGGACGCATACCTGTGTTCGTCTGCGATATCAGACAACTCCAAGGTGAGCCTGAATATTTATTAAGACACGCGAGAAGCTCGCTGACCTGCCTGCATGCTTACCTGGTACTCAGAATAAGGTCCAAATGCCCCCCGGAGACCTTGGCATCAAGAGCTTATTTCCTGTGAAGATGGTTTATCCTCAGTTTTCTGAGGTTAATGAGGACCTGTTTCCCCGTCCCAGAAGATTATCATAAAGATTAAATGAGATAAGTGATTGTAAACCCCTTTGCAAAGTTAAAAGTGCCATGGAATTATGAGAGACAGTTACGTATTTTCTCATGTAATGTTCTGGGTAATCGAGTGTGTACGCTCCATGCTCCCCCAAACACATTATTATTTCTCTGGGGGAGGGGACACAAACAAGAAAGTAGGGGTTCTTGAAATGGTAAAGTTAATCCTAGAAAAACTTAATCCTATGGGAATTAATGTCTCAGCAGTTCTGTGAATTTTGTTCCTGTGGCAACAAGTCATGGGAACCCAGTGGCCAAAGTTCTATGCAAAACGGAAAATGTCATCCAAAAGTTGTGGTCTTTGTTTGCTTCGTGTTTCTGACTTCCATTGACCAACATGGAAAATAATGACCAGGCAGCCTCTCTGTTTGTTTCAGACCTTACCAGTGTGGTCACTGCTCCCAGTCCTTTTCCCAGCCTTCAGAACTGAGGAACCACGTGGTCACTCACTCCAGTGACCGGCCTTTCAAGTGTGGCTACTGTGGTCGTGCCTTTGCTGGGGCCACCACCCTCAACAACCACATCCGCACCCACACTGGAGAAAAGCCCTTCAAGTAAGTAGTGGCTAACCTGTCACCCATCTTTCTCCCAGCCTTTCCTGAGAGCCGGCCGACGAGGCGGATGGGCGCTGCGCACTCGGCCCGCTGCTGGGGAGGGCTCTTTGGAAGGCCAGTGCCCGGGCTGCAAAAGGACCTACTTGTAGAGTGGCTGACATTGGGAAAATGGAGTCAGGAAACCTATACATTAATCTCCGTGGACACAAGACAGTCTTTCTCGGTCTGTTTTCTCATCAGTAAAAGAAGGAAGTAGGAGAGAGTCGTGTTACGATTCTTTCTGGTTCCTGAGGATCTATGCTTCTAGAATTGGAGCTAGGAGCTCCATTGCAGGGCACCCTCTTGTGGCCCTCAGCAAGCCCCATGACCATCAGCAGGTGACCACGAAGTAGGGCGTCTCTTGAGGACCCTGAGCCCTGTGGGATTCTGTTGAACTATTTCCTTCATTTTTCCTCTGTGTTAAAGAGGTTTGACTCTGGTATAGCAGGCAACTTGCAGTTTTTAGTGTGCCTTTTGGATCTCAGAATTACCACATTGGTGAAAAAAGAAAAACCAAACCAAACACAGAGCATGTCCGGTTCTTGAAGATTCGGGGAATGTAGAAAGCAGTAGACCTGAATTCCAAGGGCTTTGGCTGAGCGAGAGAGTGTGTTTCTGGATCTAGCACAATCATGAGAGCAGTGGACATCTGAATCACCAAGATGGCCTGTTCACGCCCCCCCCCTCACTCATTCATTCATGTGTGTGTTCATTCATTCATCAGATCTTTACAGACGGCCTGCTTTTTACTAGATACCCTTCAAGGCACAAGAGCTACAAAGGTGACTTGAGACTGGCCTCCCCAGTCTTTGAAGACCTCATAGTTTATGGGGGAGCCCAGTTGTTAAACAGGTATTACCACATAGGGTGAAATACAGTAAGACGTGTGTACAGTGCCTCAGGGTAGCACAGAAGTGGAGTGATCAGTGCTGTCGGGGGAGATGATGTCTGTGGTTCTTTTTCTAACTTTTATTTGTCAATTGCAGTTTGCATTCAACATTATTTTGTTTTAGTTTCAGGTGTACAGCATAGTGGTTAGACAGTCATATACTTTACAATGTGTGCCTCCCCCCATATTTCAGGTACCCACCTGGCATAATAACTAGTTATTACAATATTATTGACTCTATTCCCTACGATGTACTTTGCATCCCTGTGACTATTACGTAACTACCAATGTGCATTTCTTAATCCCTCTACCTTTTTCACCCAGTCCCCCAACCTGTCCATCTGGCAACCACCAGTTTGTTCTCTGCATCTATGACTGAGTTTCTGTTTTGTTTGTTTTATTGTGTTTCTAAGATGTGTTTTAAAGGATAAGTTGGAGTTTTCCAGCCAAACAAGGGAAAGAGACATTTCTGGTAGCCCAGACTGCTTGTGGAAGGTTTGAGAATGTGAAATGGTGGTATGACTGGTCGATTGTCTCAAAGCCATTTCTATTGTCTGTGTAATGGACTCGCTTCTGTTCAACCCTCTTACATCTCTCTTTACTCATTTACCATTCTGGTTTTCCTCTGGTTAAGAAGGAAAACAAAAAGGGCATAGATGTGCAGCCTATTTACCTCCTGTAGGACAAGATCAAGCAAGAAAAGGAAATGAATCAGGCAGAAGGAGATGAATCCCCTTGCTCAGTGTCAGCCAAAGAGTCTTGCAGACTCTCGTTACCCATGAGCTCCCCTCTGGCCCTCCAGGCGTGGTTGTTGCCATGGTGCTCAGTCTAAGGCAGGACAGCAGGGTCCTGCTGGTCCGGGTCCTGCCACTTCTGTTCTGCCAGCAAAAGGAGGAGCTCATAAAAGGATGTCATCTCCACTCACCTCCCCATGAATTAGTTACCTTTAGTCATTATTCTTAACCATTTTTCGTAGTTCAATCAATGATATGCATAATAAAGATAGTTTTGCTTTCCATCTTTGTACGTGGGTGCTGCTTGCTCACTGCAAAGGCACATCTGGCTAAGGGGACTGGATGGGTTCTAAAACTGAGCTGTACTCATGCCACCCAAGCTGTGACCTCTGGGTCTGAAATAGCCCAAAGGACCACTTCTTTTAATTCTCCCTAAGGATCAGATGGCTTAGCATAGTCCTCAAGTTCCCTGTTTCAGGTGTTTCTGTCCTGTAAGTGGGCTTTGTCTTTGGCCTCAGGCCTGACCCCTAGGGCTTCACGGATTCTGGCCTCCCCCCTGCTCTGGATGTGCAAGATGACAATGGCCTCTCTCCCTGAGCGCCTTTGAGCAGGACAGCATGCTTCTTTATTTATTTATTTCATTGTTGACACTATTACAAATGTTCCTCCATCCCCCCCCCCCCCTTTGCCAACTTCTACCCAGACCCTGCCCCCCCCTCCCCTGGCTTCACCACTCTGTTGTCTGTGTCCGTGGGCTATGCACATATGTCCTAAGAGTTTTCTAAAAGAAGGTGAAGGGCTGACAATCCTTTTGGCCCCTTATATCAGAGAGGGCAGCCAGGCAGACACCGTGCCAGGAATTAGATTGATTTTTATCTTGTTGCTGTGTAAATAGATTTTAGTAATTAATTGAAGAGGTTTCAGGGTCAAAATGGGAAATAGATTTCTATTAATGTTCAGGTGTTACTTATGTGTAACCTCGTTGACTCCACTCAATTTTTTTTCTTTAACATCCTGTTTTTGTCATGTTTCCGATAGAGTTGCCATTTTAACTTACTTTTAATTCATCAGATTACTGTTTCGTAGGGCTTTAGCAGTTTTATCTTCTTCCTTTCTAAAAGCATGCTTTTGTGACCATGACCTAATTTCATTCGGGGAGGGAAAGAGCAAATGACCAGGTGGGTTGGATTAGATTCTGTGTGCATGGGTGACTTCCTTCTGCTCCCGCTCTTATTAGGATTATTAGCCACGTGCAGTAGGGATTTCTGTTTAACTGATCAAATACATATTCCTGGGGGAGAACTGAGTGTGCGCTTATTTTATAAGTGCAAGACTTTAACGTCTTCTAGGAAGTGGAAAGCCAAATCCTGCAGTGTATACGAACAGATCGTCAGGATTGAACGATCCCAAGGGAATTTTGGGAACCATCCAACCACAGCTCACGGATATCCATCCCATGGACATTTGTAAATATTATGAAGATGTCCTTTTACAAGCTTATAAAACAAACATTCAAAAAACTTTTGTTGCAGATGAGTCAGTAAAATGGGTTTCACCACAGCAGTTAATTTTACTACTTCAACTAATGGGTATTGGCTTAAACAATGTTGCAAAGAAGGAAAAGAATCTTGTAAAAGAGGCACAACCCTAAACTATGGGCCTTGGGCAGCTTCCAAATAGATGTCCCAAGTGGCTCAGTCTCTAAATTGTCCCACCCATGCAGGGCCCAGGAGGCCATCACAGAATTGTCAGGGGCCGGGCCAAATGGAACCTGCAACATCTGTCCAGCCTCTAGAATCCTCTGCTGAGACCTGGTTTTTAAAGGCAGATCGAGATTACTGCCATCCAGAGAAGGCTGGAGAAGATTTGGCGTTAAGAGATCAGTCACATTCCAAGCTTTGCCTCACAGTCTGGTTGGCTGAATTCCCACTGAAAGTCTCCATCCCCCAGGCTTTGAGGTAGGTCACGGGCCGGTCAGTCGCTGACCTGGCTGTAGACGTGGAATTTCTAAGGTAAAGGAGACATAGGGAAAAGGCACATTAAAGGTCCTGGCTTTCAGTTTGTGCCGTGAGACCAAGTCGTGGAGAACACGGAACGAAAGCAAGCATCACTTCATTGAACAGCTGTTGCCAAGCACTTTATTGAAAAAAGGGAAGGGAGGAAGGAAAGAGAGGAGGAAGTGGGCAGTCTAAATTTATTCTTTGCAATGAGAAATTCTTTCTCCTGCTCTGTTACGAAATGCAATCTTTCAAGACTTCGGGGAGGCTGCCTGGAAGGGTCCATGTGAACTGCTGCATGCCTGGCTTCCGTGCCCAGAAAGACCAGCACTTTCCCTCGGAGAGACCCTTCTCTTCATCTGTTAGAAGCAGGGGAAATACTCATCACTGCATTTTGGCTCCGTATTACAAAAAGAAATCAAAGGGCATTTTAGAGAATATCTAACACTTTAATAAGATCTAGGCAAAATCAAAGCAAATTTAAAAAGCACAGCAATAAAAATGCCTTGAGCACATCATAGGTTTGAAGCCCTGTGCAGTTTGGGTCAATTCATGAAGTATTTTTTTGACAGGTTGTAAGAGGCACAGAAAGTAACAGAACTTGACATTATTTTGCATCTCTGTCAATTTCAGATGGTAATTGTTAAACTCCCTGTACCTATAATCCAGTCAACCACCACAGTAAGTAAAGAATGATCTCAAATCTAAAAGGAAATCAAATCTAATTAAGACACCCACACTGGTAGAAAGTTGGGGACTTTCTCTTTGCTGAAATATCTGGACTACTTTCCACCTCACGGTTCCTGCGATGTTCCCTTCAAGGCTGTGACGTCACCACCGTGAAGAGGACCCTGTGTTCAAGAGCATGTCTTTGCTCCCAGCTCACTACCTGCGTCTCTCTCTCCTTCTTACTCTGCTCCCCTGCAAGAAGTCCAGACTTAGAGGTACCCATGCGCAGTCATTTGTCTGGGACAGTAGTTCAGGGTTAAATGCCAACCTAGCTGATGTCCAGATCTGACTTGTTAGAACCTAGGTATTTGCATTGAGTCTGTCCTTCTGCTGAGTGTTATTAAGCTATGAAAATAACGTGTGAAGGAACTTTTTCTAAAATTAAAGATGATTTACATAAAACTGAGGTCCTTCCATCATTTAAAAGAATTTTTATATCTAGCTGTCTTTACTTCCTCAATGATACAAATTGCATTCTTCTAATTCCCAGACCACATAGATATTTCTGGTAGCCTGGTTCTGCATGTGTTTTTACTCATACTTGTGGGCAGATGGCACTAAAGATGAATTTTCAGTAATGATTTTATGCAATGCTTAGATCTGACTTAGTACATTTCCTGACTATTACAACAGATTGTTCCATGAGTAAGTTATCTGTGAGGCATTTGGGCAAACACTGGAGAAAAATGGAACTAACTCTTTTTTTAATGTCTCTGCCCAATCTGGATGTTTAAATATTACATATACACATATACTTTTGCCTTCTGTGAAGCATGAAACTTCTGACTTTTGAATTCTTTATATTCTCATACATACGGTTAGAAGTGCAAAAGTATGACCCAGGTAAATTGTCATTTCTCATAATTGTCCAAGCTGTTCTGCTCTCATGGAAATTGATTCTAGAGCTGCAAAATAATAATAAAAAAAGGAATATAATAATTTGAAAGTTTGTCAAGCAGTGAAAGGTAGTATATTTTGACACACTAATCCAGTAACTAATCAGTTTTCTAATAAACAATCAGCAATTCACTAACATGTCATCAGCACTTCAGGAACTCTGGAGAGGGGATGAGCTGCCCGTGGACGTTAATGAATACACCAAAAATCATTAGCTGATCAATACTTCTGAGTTATTTTCATTGAGCTGATAGGTCTGATACATTAAAGCTGACATTATACATTTGTCAAGATCACAGTGCAGTTTTTAGCAGTGGAACAGGCTGCTAAAAATATTCCCCGAAAGACAATCGAAGAAACACAACTGCTTCACCCCGGCACACACCGCTGGCACAGGAACCCTGGAAAATCCAAGCCTGACAGTCAGGCACCAGCCTCCCAACACTCAAATCCAGGCCAGAACCTCCAGAGTGGATGGCTGTGTGCTATTTTTACCGGCGATTGTTCCTGCGGCAAGGACTTTGCATAATTTACTAAAAAGGAGAAAGAGAGGACTGCTCCCCAGATAACAAGACTCGGGCACGTGATAGGGCACGACGGACTTTCTCAGGATGGTTTTGCCACACTCCCAAAGGCTGTGTTATTTAAAAGAGAGTGTTGTGTGCAGCTCTCCTGAATATCTTTCCTTCCGAGGTTTGAAGAGAGGATGTTAAGGGGTTGGCCGAGGTGGCTACTGTGCCCCAAAGGGGGCTCAGCCCGTGCTCCAGGCAGCCCAGACGAGCAGGGCAGAGACTGGGCAGTCACTGTGCCCAGCTTGCTGCCACAGTTCATCTGTGTGTGTGTGTGTGTGTGTGTGTGCACAATCGACAATCAGCCATGAACAACTATCAGAGAAAAACTAGAAGCCACCAGTAGATTAGTGTCTGTGTGCGTGTGTGTGTTAGATTGAGTAGCCATCGATTTAGTCATGTGTGTTGCCTGGGACTGTGTCAGGCCCAGGGTTTCTAGAGCATGATCTTTTGTTGTTGTTAAGGCGAGGAGATACTCTTGAAGTGTGAAACCAGTTTTTTCCTCCTCAGACACACTCCCTTGACTACGGCCCGCAAGGACTTTCTTCCACTGTACTTCCGGAGAGCTGAACTTCAACCACACACTCACTGGTTTATTTCAGGTTTTTCGACCCCCTACCCAACCACAAACATTGTTTTAGTCACGAGTTTGGTTGAACTGTGACACTAGAACAAACTTGCACGAAAGCAACTCCCCACGCCCTTCCTGCGTAGTCACCGCAAACCAATGCATTGCCTCCTCTGGTCCCCAGATGCCCAGACGATCGCCCCTTGACTGCTGTTTTGAGGGGAGTAGAATTCCCGATTTTAAATTAGCAGCAGGTGAAATTCTATTTGTCATCAATTTCTCTTTCGGGTTACGGAGCAGAAAACTGCAGACAAGCTGCTGCTTTGATGGCTCACTCCTAAAAATCTCTTTTTGTTCTTTATCTATTTGAACTGACAGTGATCAGAGCTACAGCAGGACAGGGCTCTCCGGAGAAATCACCTTCCCCTGCCTATTGACAGATCCCTCTGTTCTGCATCAGACGGGCTTTGTCCCATCGCAGGCATCCAGGCCTTGGAAGGAGCCACCAATTAAACCTCTTGAGCCGGGAAAATCTGAAGCCACTTTGGAGTGTCTGTTCTGATTAGGCAGGATGAGAGGAAGCCCATCACCCTGCAGGCCCGCTCCCTGGTCTCAATTTTCTCTCTTGCCTCCACCAGGTGCGAGAGGTGTGAGAGGAGCTTCACGCAGGCCACCCAGCTGAGCCGACACCAGCGGATGCCCAATGAGTGCAAGCCGATAACCGAGAGCCCAGAATCAATCGAAGTGGATTAACTGATTGACTGGTTGGAATTAAACTGCAAGGAAAGTCATGATTAAATGTCACGGACACTTAAGCAAAACCAAAGATTTCCTCTGCGCAACTTTCAATCAGTCCCAGAAAACCAAAAGCAGTAATAAAATAAGTAAGATGTTAAGAGATATTGATCCTGGCGTGGAAGTCAGACCAGGAAAGAGATTATTTATTTATGACTAGGGATGAGACTTCTTTCAGTGGACAACTAATCTGGGATGGCCAACATTTCCAGTCCCACCCTGTATTTGCTTTGTTTCTAAAAAGCTTTTTTAAACTGTTATTTAATACCAAAGGGAGGAACCGGGTGGGTTCCTCTGCCCACAGCTGTGACTGAGAATGCACAGGGACTTGTTTCTCGTTGCACCTTTTTTTAGTAGCATGACCCGAGGGGACCCACTGTATAGCCCTTCTTCCTGCTGTTTCGGTTGGGCCGGCGGGGACCGTGGACGCAGACGTGAGAGCCTTCCCTCGGCCGGTGCCGCCGTCACCCACGGGCATTCCACTGCTGTGTTCGCCACGCTCGCTCCTCATGCACTTTTCACGTGGCTCCTTCCATCCAACAGTCTGGTCTTGATGCAGAAGAACCTGGAAGAGGAAGAACCTGGTTTAAATGTCAAGATTCAAGGGGGGAAAAAATGGGGGACTGATTGTGTCCTGTTTCAAAAACGTTTAAAATGTATGGAGCTTCATAATACAGTATATTGTTCTGAAGCAGCTAGTTGAGAAAAATTTGTTTTCAGTAACATTTTAGCTTAAAAAAAAAAACACACAAAAAAAAAACAAAAATAAAAGTTCTTCGGTATGGCCTGGCTGGTGTGGCTCAGTGGTTGAGCATCGACCCATGCACCAAGAGGTCGCTGGTTCGATTCCCAGTCAGGACACATGCCCAGGTTGTGGGCCCAATCCCCAGTGGGGGACATGCAGGAGGCAGCCAGTCGATGTTCTCTCCCTTCGATGTTTCTCTGTCTCTCCTCCCTTCTCTCTCTTTAAAAAAAGAAAAAAATTCTCCGGTACGAGGCTGAATGTAAGGTATTAGGCTTCACGTAATGTTTGGTTGTGTCTGTGGACACATTGAATAGAGGGGCAGAAATGGTGCCAAACCCCATTGTCAGGGCCTTTTAGGCATTTTCATCTTCCTTCCTCAATCCGCGAGCCTGGGGGAGCCTCCTGAGTATTCTGGGGGCGTGTCTGCAAAAGAGGCGAAAGCAACCCAGGCAAGGACACGTTGAGAGGAGCAGCCACGGAGAGGCTGTGATTAGAACAAGCTACCCAGGAAAAGGCTGATTTTATCATCAGGAATTACCTTGTTGGTTCCTGTGGCCCTTGGTGGTGGTCGTCTCTCAGCACTGATCCATTGAAAGAAAGACTTACGTACAGTTTCACTGTTTTCTTGGTTGCACCCTAGGAAAGGAAGTTTACCTTCAGTGAGCCTTTTGGTAATTCAGTGATGCTCAATAAAATTGGGTCACATGACAAGAAATGATTCGACTTCAGGAAGCAACAACGGCTTCTGCACTCTTGTCCACTAGGTCACGACCAACCTCGGACAAGAGTCTACCTCGATGGCCAGTGTAGATAAAACGGTTTCATCTAGAATGCTTTAATTCACTGCAGCAGCCTCTATTTGTAGGTTTCTTGGTTGCCTGACAACAGGGCACTGCCTTCTAAGGGACTCCTTGTCCTTTAGCCTCCCGTTGTCTTCCCTCAATAAAAAATACAAGACGCATCACTGAACTGACCGCTGGAAGGAAGGAGACTGCCGGGTTCCGCTTACTGGATCATCGTGTACTCGGGTCTCAGAAAGTCCCCCTGCCCTTTACATTTTGCTTCTGCGCCCCTTAGCACCAGGGCCGCATTCAGAACGGAGTCGAACAGGGCCTCGCTAGTGGTGTTTGTCATTTAAATAGACATGGTTATGGGTTAGGGGACTTCCTGTGTCCAGCCTCAAGCCATTCACCTAGACCTTCCCCCGGTCCTCGCGGCTCCTTATCAGGCAGGCAGTAGCTTTCCGTACAGCGGCGTGACTGCTGCTCATCGAAAGGATTCTCCAGTCCATAGGGACGTGTCCCCATGTCGCCATTCCTCGCCCGGAGCCATGGAGACGTTCGCCAACAACGTGTGGCAAGGGGAAGGGTGGAAAGAGCATGGGTCCTGTCAATCCCAGACCTGCCGTACAGTGACAGATTGGCCGCACAGATGAGCAGGCTGTTCATGTATTAAGTCGAAACATTTGGTTGTACTTTCTAAAGGGACTTACCTATATGTTTCTAATACATTCTTTTTCCTGTGAGAAAAACTAGGTCAGTCATTTGCTTTGTTTCGTAATCGAACCCGATGCACCCCACTCCGTTTGTTGGGCTTCTCCCCAGGCGAGAATGGAAAGCCCTCTCTTGCCCTTGCTAGCTGGCACGAGAAGGGTCTTTCTAACAACGGTCTCTTCCACTGTGACGGCTGCGCCAGCTGATCCCGAATGTTCACTTACAGGGCAGTAACCTCTGCACCAAGAGCTCCTTCTAGCCTTCTGGGCCATTTAAGTTTCTCTCTCTCCTTTATTAAGAAGAGAAATTTTTGGCAAGTATTGTCCACGAAATTTGGTTAGAAAACGTTTTCTACTTACCAGATAGAAGTAGGGTACATTCACAGTCCCCAGGTTGCTGGCCGTCGCAGATGGTAGCAGACCAGCCTAGGCCACCTGTCACAGGACAGGCCCGCACTGCACACCGGCTTGGAGCCTTGAACAGCTACTGAGATCCTTCGAGTCTCCAGTGCTCTTGCTGGAAGTATATTCTGGGGACGGGGTTTTTCCTTAAAACCTCCCAGCAACTGCTTTAGCCTTTTCCATGTGGAAATGGCAGGTGTTCCCTTGGAAGACTGTAAATGGTGTGACTACTGCAGCTGCAGAGACCTGCCCGTCTTCCGATTAGCAGTTTGCTAGTGAGTCACGGTACAGAGAGAAGACAGCTCTGCATCACCAAGGAAAGGGGATGATAGCCAAGATGAGAGGGGACTGTGAGAGCTGAATCCGTGTTGGCTCTTGAAGTAATCTCTCTCTGCCCTTTTCTGTCGATGGAGATATGCCCCCCACTCCCCGAATATGACCTGCTATCCCAGCATATGCTCACTGGTCTAGCTATGAGTCTAAACCAAAGGGTAATGCCACATAAAAGTCGAGGTACAGAGGCTGAGGGGTGGGGTGGGGTGCAGACATCCCATTTCTGGAAACATCTCAATAACCTTAGGCAAAGCTGAAGATTTTTCCCAGGAAATACACATGATTTCTTAAGATGAGCTTTTCATTTTAGTTGTCTTTATTGTTAAAAATGACTTTTTCCTTCCCCGGGTACCTGTGCTTTTATAGAGTTGCTGTGTGGGTAATGAAAGCTGTAAAACAAAATCTTGTGTCATTTATATAATTTGGTTCAATTAGTAGATATTTACTGAATGTCCATGCAAGTGTGGACTTAGGGGGGAAACAGTTTTTTTATAACAGAAGAAGATTATAGCACTTCTGTCCTCTTGGGGTTTACACTTTATTGGATTATACCTTGGAAAATCTTCGTTCTGGTTCAGCTATGCACTGTGCAAAGATTTACAAACATGTGCCAATTCATCGAGTTTTCTCATCAGTCAGTTGGTTCAGTGTTTTATTCATTTATTCAAGAAAAATGCATTGAACTCTTGTTTTGTGTAAGATCCCATTTTAGGTGTTCGCTCTTAGGCAGCATTACTTAAGCAACTAACTTGGGTATTTTCGTCCTAAGACCATTGTCTCAGTGAGGTGACAGGGATTGCTGCAGCTGGAAGGCAGAGGGATACAAACTCTGCGAGGACCAGAGAAGATAGCATGTTTCAAAACAAGTTAAGATGCACAGCTTGATGGGTTTTGGTTGATCCTCTGGGCTATTGGTTCTTAGCAACAGTATCCAGATACTGGGATTAGGGCCAGGGTTGCAGGGTTTTTATGACCCTATTCCAGTGATAAGGCAACAAATGGGGTCAGGGCTGGAGTTGCTCAGGGAAGGAACTCTGCAGACCTGCGTGGCTCTGAGGGGCCTCCTGTGACAAGTGCAGTCCTGTCCCCAGTGCGTGCCCTCTCAGAGTGGATGGTCATCCCTGATTTAAAAATAGCAGTTTGGGTAAAGTTTTCGATTTTGAACCTCACTATCAAGCTCTTTATATACTAAAACTGGGGGATCATTCTCTTCCACGGCATCACCCTCCGAGGCCCCAGGTCTCTGGTACATCATTGCAAAACTCATTGCTAGTCACTGGTTATAAGAGCTGTTCATGTAAAAACAAACAAACAAACAAACAAACAAAAAACACTAATATTTAATTGCTTTTCGTATTAGAAGTAGCATTACTATATTTGTTTTGCATGAATTTAAAAACTGAAATTCTGTTGTTTAAAACGGGAAACATGGCACAAAGTGGGGCATTTCCGTGGGTGGCTCTGAGCAGGCGCAGCAGCCTTGTCAGGAGCAAAGCCGTCACCCTCATATTAAGCTACACGTGCCTGCAGAAACCAGGCCAGGAATAGCAAATAGACGAAACAAGCACATTTTCCAAACAGTGAGTTTCTACTTTCCTTCCTTCCTGTGAATTTACTTTCCCACTAGCCTTCACTAGTTCCTGACACCGAATCGTGGAAGATACCGAGAGATCTGCTTCTTCAAGTGATCACAGCGGCTTCCAGAAATGTCATTCGTGCGTCAGGATCCTTTCAAGGTGAAGAGGTTTGGAGACATTTTACGAAGTGACTAGATGTTTGGGTACTTATCGCCCCAAGAGTCTGCGGTGTTCCCATCACTAGCACTTATCTGAACGACCACAAAACCACGCACGGCGTCCTGGGAAGAGGCACGTATTGCAGGCTTCCCCGAGGTCGGGTTCTGCGAGCCCCGCGGTCAGCTGTCAGTACGACTGCGCAGCGGGAGCCCGGCGAGGAGGACCGCTCCGTCTGCGGAAGCCGGGCCACAGACGCCTGGCCTGTCATCCGCGGTTGTGTTTAACATTTAACATACTCATTCCGTTTCTTCTTTTAAGTAATGAATGTCAGATGTTTCATCAGATCAATATGAAAAATGATAAAAATGTCCATCAGAAAACACCAAAGACATAAAACTGTCGAATCATCTTCCGTGTCTATTGAGAAGCTACCATTGTATTTAGGGACTGTGAAAGAATCTGTTGAGTAAATTTTAATGGAAAAATAAAGTCTGAGCTGATTCCCTCGGGTGTAGATGGGGGTGACAATAATTATAGTGGCTTACTGTCAGGCACTCGGGACAAAGATACTATCATTATATATATACTTTCTCATATATACTTAATCTTCTCATATATACTTAATCTTCTCTTAGCCACTTCTTTACTTTTTCCCCCTCCAAAACCACATAACAATAATTTTTCAAAGGGAAAAATTACTTCCCTATTCAAACATTCTTTTTTGAGGACAAGAGCTTTAAAAACTAAACACAAGTGTAATTTATTTATAAAACACGTTTGTAGAAACAATGCTATCATTAATGCTAAAATACTCTTAAAATATCCATTATTGTAGTTGCTGATTTTGTCATCTCCAAATCTGGACCGCAGGGTTTCAGATACCCCCTTGCCGGCAGGAATTGTTTTTATTTCTCTTAACTATGCAGCTAAAATTCCACATTAAAAAAAATCCTCTCAAGTACGTGATAATGCTTTAGGACAAATGGCATCAGGCAGCAAGGCAAGTGATGTTGGGTGGTGACAAAAAAAGTGAATTCGGCTTGAGCGCTGTGGGAACACGTGTCCTGAACCAGGCTCAGTGGAACGAGCGGCCCTTCCTTGTCCTGACGGGGCGCTCAGCGGAGTAACTGTCCAGTTGTGTCCATTAAGAATGTGAGCTGGCGTGGCCCACCTGTTGGCTCAAAGCAGTGAGAAAGACTGGAGTCAGGTTTGGCTTGTCAAAGGCACAACCAACGTAGTTCCATGAATGAAGTACTCAAGGGACCAATTCAAGGTCCTAGGCACAGTCTATTTGAGACTAATTGTAAATACTAATTGTATTTAAGATGTGTTCAAACATAAGCTTACAAAATTACTTTATGAACTGACTTTATTACGAGGTAATTCTTTACCATGGCATCGAAACTACAATGTATGTTACTTTTTCCAAATTCAGATTCTAACGGGTCCATATGTTTATGAAAGTGATGAACAGTTTCCCTGTCAGTCAAACAGGGTAGGCTCCGGTTGGTATTTCCCGTTTCCTGCCTTGCAAAACATCTCTGGCTACTGCCTTTCTCCCCCAACGCTTGGCACAGCACTCCCAACAGAAAACAGTCTTGCTGTAAACTTCAACAAGTTGGAGATATATTTCCACAGCAGAACTCTTTGGAGTTAAAAAAAAAAATAAAAAAATAAAACCTGCCCTGGTTGGTTTGGCTCAGTGGTTAGAGTGTTGGCCTGTGCACCAAAGGGTCTCGGGTTAGATTCCTGGTCAAGGCACATACCTGGGTTGTAGGTTCCATTCCTTGCCCTGGTCAGGGCACATGCAGGAGGCAAACAATTGAGGTGTCTCTCTCACATCGATGTTTCTCTCTCTCTCTCTCTCTCTCTCTCTCTCTCTCTCTCTCTCTCTCTCCCTCCCTCCCTCCTCCTCCACCACCCATCATTCTACTCTCTAAAAAAAAGGGAAGAATAGCCTCAGGTGAGGGTAAACAACAACAACAAAATCCTGACTTAGCAGCTGATCACCACATGTCCATGAGCACAGCCATTTCAGACCAAATGTCCACCAAGTCACAGCCCTGGTGGTCCTCTTTCAAGCATTATCTAAAGAGCAAAACAACCCTTGTAGACTGACTGACACTGAACGAGCTCAAACACAAATGGAGGCATAATTCTTCTCCTGGAAAGTTGTAAGTACTCTATGAAAGAGGCTTCCCACTGGTGCAGGTGCAAAGGTCAAGGTAGTGACCCCGAACTAAGGGACACTTGGGCTCAGATAAGCAAAATAATTTTGGAAACCTGATGTCCCCAAGTCAGTTTATTTTGTTAAAATGGGGGAAGGCCTCTCTAGCTGTATAGTATGCTAATCGGAGTATTACATTTGGATGCTATCAAGGCATTGTATACATTTCCTTACTAGGCTAATTGAAACTCACTGTAAATTATCCCCCACTGGAATAGAAATATGTCTCTCTCTCCATCTTCCTACCAAATAAAATGGTCAGGGTTAGTGCTCAATTTCAGGTTTTTGAGGCTTGGAAAGTTTAAAGAAGTCAGTCCAGAGGAGGAGGAGAAGCCCACTGTGGGCAGGAGGAGCACTAGCTGTGAGGGCCACTGGTGTGACAAGAATAACTATCCTGCAATTAGAATGGTAGGCAATTTGCTTATGCTTTTAGCTTTGTTACGCACACATCGTTTAAAGAAACTACAAAGGACCAATGAGATCATGCATGCAGCTGTACCCTTACGATAGCATCTACGGGGATTACGTTATGTTTAAATGAAAAACAGGCACACGTTTAGAGTGAACCGACCAAGAAATGTAAATAAATTTGATTAATAAAACATTCCTATGCTGACTTGATCTGCCAGTGATGTCTGTCTTTCCAGTCCCATGTTGGTTGCTTGTCCAACTGTTCGAGTCTAGTGTGCACCTTAAGTGACAGGAAGTCAACACTCTCCTTGGGAAAGCATACATGGAAAATAGAGTGCTCGTAGCACTAGCTAACAGAATGATGGTTAAAATTCAGCCCCGGGGTTTCTTCAGGTGTGTTTGAAAGAGCCTTTTCCGCGCCCCTGCGCATGCTCATTTGCTCCGCTGAGTCAGATCCCTTCCCAAGGACACTTACCTACCTGCAGAGGCCCGGCCACAGCTCTGTTGCAGGGTGGACTCCATGTTTAAGGTCTGGCCCTCGTAAGTCTCGGAGAAGAGCAGAAAGCTCTTACTCTAAGAGTAGCCTGGGTCAGTGACCCTTCTGAAGGTCCAGGGCCATGGGCCTCTCAGTCAGAAAGCCAAAGTCAGCTGTTAGATTTATCTCTTGTTTTGTTAGAAAATAAAATTTCACTTTGCTCAGAGAAAAAGTACTTGAGCTCCAAGGAGCAGCAGAGAGGACATGAAGGCAGGAGAGGATTGGGAGGGGGAGCTGCAGGAGGAGAGGTCACAGGTAAAGTGGGCTGGCCCATTCAGCCTCCAAGGCCACCGTGCGAAGCGGCTGTTTCCCCTGAGCGAGGTGAGAAGGCTGGTTTGAGCGGCGGCAGGGCAGGCGACCGACAAGGACCGTTCTCGCTGCTTTGCCGGGAATGGCCTGGAGGGGAGAATGGGCGGACGATGGGACATGGTCAGGAGAGCATCTCAATGCAGGTGGGAGGTGTTTTCTGCAAGGGTGATAGTGGTACAGGTGGCCAGAAGTGGGTAAATTTGGGGTGCACGTTGAAGATTGGAAGGATTCACTGATGAATTGGCTGTGGGATGCTAGAAAGAGAAGTCAAGATGACTCCAAGGCTTTTTAGCTTAAGCAACTGGAAGATGAACGTTTTTGGTTTGGGGGTTTATACTCCATGTGTAGGTTGCTCTTCCTTTCCATAAGCATCAGGTCATTCTGGTGTAGCAAGTGGGAAAGGGTCACGCACAGCAGCTCTCTGACCGGGATGCTGCCTCCCCTGCGTGGCCAGGCTCAGCAGCCAGCCCCGGTGTGAAAACGAGGAGTTGGATTTTGCGCTGCTTCCTCTGTGGCACCACGTGGATCCTCCATTGCCCAGGAACGATTTGCAAGTGTTTCCTGACAAAAGGGTTACGTCAGAATGAGGACCTACTTTTGAAATTAGAACTCTGCAGCCCTGGACCCCTGAGCCTCATTCTGGAGCTTCTTCAAGGAAAGGGTGTCCTGTGTTGCTAGTTCTCTGGTCAGAATGTAGGTTCGGTTCAGTGCCAGTTGGTTGGGGGAGGGCAGGGCCTGACATGGGGGTAGTTTTAGTTTTCAGCCTCACGGTTGGGACAGTTCTAAACAGCTTTCATGTGACTTGTAGTCCTCACACAACTCGTGTTTATTGTTCATCACCTCATTCATACATTCACTTAACAAACACTTTTAAAAGCCTATGTGCTAAGATGCTTATATACAAAAATGAATAAGACACGATGGGTAAAAGGTGATTCTCGTCCTACTTGTGACTCAGTATGAGGCCCATGGAGACCTAGAAAGAAAACCAGACCAAATCAATAAGTTAGAGAGGTCATTTTGTTATCATTTAAAAGGGTAACACAGCTTGGCCCGTGTGGCTCAGTGGGTGAGTGTTGACCCACGCACCAAGAGGTCGCAGGTTTGATTCCTAGTCAGGGCACCTGCCCAAGTTGTGGGACTGGTCCCCAGTGGGGGGCATGCAGGAGGCAGTCAATCGATGTTCTCGCTCATCAATGTTTCCATCTCTCCCTCTCCTTTCCTCTCTCTCTAAAATCAATAAAGAAAAAAAATTTTTAAGGGTAACACAGCCAGGCAGAGATTTTTTTCCACCTGTTATTCCAGATTATTCCCCTTTCTCATCCCCAGTTAAAATCAGATCTGTGTGTATAGAGTTTATGCATGACATGCATACAGATGTAAGAGCGTACTAATTATTTGGAATCCCAGTCACAACCAAAATCACTTATTTAGTATCTATCAGAGCAAGAAAAACAGAACTTTTAGTCACAAACTCACCCGGTGATAGAGGGGGGTGCTCGTACAGGGCCTTTCCTTCCGTTTCATCCGCCGTGAGGTAGTCAGCACACACACAGCCACACTCAGCACACAGCCACACACAGTGTCTACAAGGTAATCTATTTTCTCTTTGCTGCCCTTAATAAAAAAGAAAAAAATTCAAGCTCTGTTTGTGTTTTCTGAGTTTTCGCGATCCTCTTTCCCCTTTGTAGTTGGCTGAATGGCACCCCCCAAAAAATATGTTCACCCAGAACCCGGGAATGTGACCTTATTTTGGAAAAGCGTCTCTGTGAATATAAGGAACTTGAGGTCATCCTGGATTACCCAGTTAGCCCCTAAGTCCAATGATGTGTCCCCATAAGAGAGAGAAGAGGAGACACACCCGGAAATGGCCACGTGAAGACGGAGGCCGAGGTTGGAGAGCTGCAGCCACAAGCCAAGGAGTCCTGGAGCCACCAGAAACCACGAAGGGAGAGACAGACGCTTCCCCAGAGCCTGCGGAGGGAGCCTGGCCCTGCTGACACCTTGATTTCCAAGGCTGGAGCCTCCAGATCTATGCCATGATAAGTTTCTATTGTTGTAAGCCACTGAGCTGGTGGCCATTTGTTACTGCAGCTGTCAGAAACTGTCAGCAGGTGGCTCGTGACCCAGCACCTTGCAAACAGTGAGTGGGCAGTGACATTCACTTTGGGGAAATTTTCTCCACAGAGGTCATTTCCTTTGCTCTTACTCTCCTTGGTCAATATGGCTTTCCACGTGGCGTTAGCCATGCAGAGTGACTACGTTCCTAACGATAACTGTTCTCGTTAAATGCCCGGATCTATACAGAATCTGTATTCTGCTGACTTTCAGGGTTGGCAAGCTTCTTTTCAGACATTTGCTAACTATTACTTGTTTTTTAAACTTTTATTGTGTGTAGACAATATAATGGCAAAGAACATACATGTAGCCTGCCAATTTTAGGTATATTTTTAAAGAGTTGTTAAAAGTTTTAAATAACAAATAAAACATTTAAAAATCCACCGTTTTTCTTCTTTCATGTAAACTATAGAAAGGACGGTGTCTGTAATCTTTCCCCAAATTATTTTCCTGAAAGGTAATCTCCTCATCTGGCTCCAAGATGAATAGCTGAGTCATAGGTCTGTTTCCACATCTCATCGGTTTCTTTTCTCTTTCTTTATTTCTTTTAATTTAGAAACACTTAATTTCCCATTCTAAGTTATTGGCATGGGCAGCAGGTAGCTGATGGCTTTGTCAGAGTCGTCGACATTCAGCTTAGACACAAAGCCAGGAATTCTGAATTTTTTCACTGAAAATTTCTTTCAGCATCGTGTCGGAATCTAACCTGGAGCACATACACTATTTCAAAGTTGGAAATTTGAAATTTCAGCTTGAGAGCTAAAGGTTGGTTTCCTAACGCACTCTCGTTGCCCACGGCCGTGAAAGGTATTTTTTCCTGTTCTGCTCTAGTATTTATTTATAGTTTTAAAGTGTGTCCAATATTACATCATTGATTTTTTTCCCTCCAAAAAAATGACAAAAATGATCAAGTGTCAGAAAAGCTCTTGGCAGTTAGACGTATGCGTTCCAGTTTTGTCTTATTAAGAAATGATGGTTTTAGCCTAAAATTCCCGATATTGTAGGGCGTATCACAGAATCCGAGCGCGTTACGAGCAGTTCATAAAAATACAGCCCACCAACTTTAAGTACATTTAAAAAATGCGTTTCTTGGAGAATACGTATTGGGGGGAACCCGTTTTGAAATGAGTGAACGGTCTTTGACTCTGCCTCTCTGTTTTTCTTCTCCTTGCCGTGTGCGCTTGTAGTTTTGGCCACGAGAGGTGGAATCTGTTTCCCCACACCTCGAATGTGGGCCGCATTGAACTTGTTGGGCAACAGAGTGTGTAGAGTGATGGTGTGCCAGTCCTGAGTCCTGCCCCAAGAGGTTTCGTGTGTTTCTGTTTGCTCTCTGGTACCTCTTTCATTGCCATGAGAACAGGCTGGGGTGGGGGCCAGGGGATGGGGTGTGGGGGGGTGTGGAGAGACACTTGGCACTGAGCCAACTAGCCTCTGTAGCTTTAGCTGATATCCAGCCAACCCCCAGACGGCTGTGTGAGCCCAGCCAACTTCCACAGGGCTGCCAAGCTAATCCCCAAATGACTCCCCTCCACGAGCAGCACATGTATTGTTGCAAGCCACGAGGATTTTCGTGATGCTTTGTCGCGTGGGGTAACTGTGTCAATGGATATTTCCGTGCGGAGAACCGGCACGCCCGGACATCACTGCTTTCGCCTGCGGTGCCCCGGAATGACATTCAGCGGCCGAGTTGATTATATTTACAATTTTCATTATTTTCTTCAACATTTAATTAAGATTTGGAGGCATACTGTCGGCCACTCGCTGTTCTTGGTGAACACAACTGGGCATGGATTGACCCTTATTTAATGACAGTTATTTTACTCTTGTGTTCTTGGTGCACACAGTTTGGCACCCCATCAATACTCACACTAACTTGCCTTTTCTATTGATGTCACAGCTCATCAGATAATAATGAAATTAACCAAAAAAAGTCTGTTCTTGTGCACATTAGCCAACTGCAGCGTGAATCACCTGTTAGCACACATTTTATTTACTTAGTTGACAAACAGTTACATAGCAGGTGCCCAGTGCCAGGCACCGTCCTAAGTGCTTTACGTTATTGATTTACTTCACCCTTTCAGCAGCTCTGAGGCGGTGCTGTTCTCACTGTTTCATGTGTGAGGAAACTGAGGCACGGGACCATTCCCAATGTCACACTGTTAGCAAGTAGCAAAGCTGGACTGAAGATTGAAGCATTTGGCTCTGGAGTCCGGGTTCTCAATCACTACATGGGATAGTAACTGTTCCTGCACACTGTCATTGTTAGGATGTAACACCCACCCACAGTGCCATTTGCAAAGGGAGCTTCTCCGATCGCTTGTTCTGCTTTCTTGCCAAACACAATATCAATCAGTAAGTATAGAGCTGACTTTACAAGCTTATTGGCAATAGTGTGACATGCTTTACTGTAGAGTGTGGCACTTTAAATGATGCCTCTGTGCTTTTTGTCTCTCCTATGCCTTAGCAGCATGATTGGAAATTTCTTGATGGAGAGTATTATTTTGCAGTTATTCTAGCAAATCCTTGTTGGTTTTCTAGGAAGGCTGTTGTGCTGTGTTTAAAAATAAGGGGAAGGCTTGAGTTGCTTCATAAGCCTACATGATAAAGTTTCATAACATAATTTTTCATAACTAGAGACAAGGGATAAATGGGTAGATGATCTTATAAAAGCCAATGTTCAGATATCATATACTCAGATTCTTACACATCCCACCCCATATAATACATATTTTATATTTGCACTTGAGTTCTGGCAGTCATTTACATTTATGACATTATTCCAAATTGTGTATTTTTATTACTTCTCTTGTACTTCAGGGTACCACATTGGAGTTCGTGTGTGTGTGAGCTGGGAATAAAATAATGCATAATTGAGAGACAGCAGACTTCCTAAATCTGGTTTGGACTCAAACCAGATTACCTGGGCTCAAATTTCAAATCCAACACTTAAGAATTATGTGACCATGGGCTAGATAATCAATCTCTCTGTAACTCAATTTTCTCATTTATAAAACGGGGTAGTGATAATAACCTGGGATCAATCTGAAGATTAAATGTATTCAGTTGAAATAGTATCTGGCATATAAGAAGTTCTTTGTGACTATTTGCCATCTAACAAATAAAAATGTATGTATAACTAAGATGAAAAATAGACACTCATTGTGTTAATATGCAAATACAGAGAACTGTATCCTGTTAGCTAAAAGTTAGCCATGACAAACTATCTGTAATTTTAATAGTGAATGTGTCACTTTTAAGAGTAAAATGGTTATTGAGGACAGAATTGGATTTTTGTAACAACCACAATCAACCTAACATTGCAAGTTTGTGACATATATATAAACAAAGTTGTCTCCTCCCCTTTGTTGCTGAAATCACCAAACTGCCAAGCGACCACCCTCAGGTTACTGTTTCCCCATAACCAATTACTCCAAAACTTAGTGACTTAAAGCAGCCTTCGTATTGTGCTCATGGTTTTGTGCATACGGAATTTGGGAAGAGCTCGGCTGGGCAGTTCTAGTTTGGAATGTCCCAAGTTGCAGCCAGCACTCAGAGGGGGCTGGATCACCCGAGGTGTGGCTGGGCTGCACATTAGAGATCGCTCTCTAGTGTGGCTGCAGTTGATGCTGGCTGGCAGCTAGCGCTGTTGACCAGAGTGCCTGGTCATGGCCTCTCTAGCACAGCAATCTCAGGAGAGTCTGGCATATTACATTGTGGCTGGCTTCCCCCAGACTAGCATCCCAAAAGGACCAGCCTTGCAAGTGGCATAGCATCACTTCCACCGTATTCTGTAGATTGAAGCTGTTACAAACCTACCCAGATTCAAGGGAGAGGACATGGACCCTTGACTTCTCAATGGAAGGCATGTCAAAGAATTTTGAGGCTGGCCATGTGCATAAGCTGCCACAGATCACTTGACAGCACTCCAGTAACTACCAAAGAGCTGCAGAAACATCCCACCGCAATGTGCATACCTAGATTATTCAATCCCTGGTTTTTACTTTTTCTTAAAGGTCTAATGCTTTAACCTGGAGCCATTGACAGAGATTTATTCTGGGTCTTTCATAATAGCAATAGCCTGGGGTCAGAACAAAGACAACTTGGAAAGCAGCTAAAACTTTGAAAGAGTGACCAGAGTCCCATGAAGTCTCTTGAAAGTCATTGACAGCGATGCTCATCTCCCTCAGGGCTTGGAGAGCTCACTAGTCCTACAAGCGCAGGGCATTTACATAGCTCCCTTTAAGGACAGCCTCACATCGACTGGGCAGTGTCTGAACATCGCCTTGCCTAAAGCTGGGGATGTGAATTGCTGTTTCTTGGCCCTAATGCATCTCCAAGTGACTTTTGCACATGACTCTGGAGAAATCGTTTTTCTTCACACCATGCTCTGTTTTGTCGCCCTTCACAGACTCCCACCACTCAGTGGGCACCTCCCCTGTGAAGAGGTGCCCTTGGCTCTGGGATTAAAGTGCCCCTCGGCTGAGCCCTCCATTTCAGGAGAAGGGAGCGACCCGATCCATTGAGCCCCAAATCAGGGCGCCGCCCACATAAAGCAGGCCAGGAAACAACTCCTGTAGGAGAAATTATTCTTAGATGAATCCATATGGAAATAGGCCAAAATCTATATCTGGATGGATTCTGTTTTCAGGTTTACAATTCGTTTGCTTCCTAAAAGTTGACATTGTCCATGGGAAAAGTATATTTGGTCTCTCCCATTGCTGTTGACTGGGCAACTTTGATGAGTTTGCTTTGGGCCAAACAACAGAAGGCCACGAGTCCCCGAAACACGGCAGATAAACTGGATTCTGCGTAGAGGTTCCTTGAGTCTCACCAGTTGAAATGCAAACAATTGTGAATAGGTTTGGTTTACTTTCCTTTAAAAGACCATTTCCCACAGTTAAGAGCATCCCCCCAGCATCCTGGTCTTCTTTGTAGCTTGTTTTCCTTTTTTAAAATTAAACTGATTGGGGTGACATTGGATAATAAGATTATGTAGCTTCCAAGTGTACATTTCTATGTTATATGATCTGTATATTGCATTGTGTGCCCACCACCCATAGCAAAATCATCTTCGGTCAACATATATTTGATCCCCTTTCTCCTTTACTACTGCCCGCCCCTTCCCTCTGGTAACAACCATATTCTTGTCTGTGTTTATGAGTTAAGATCATTTCTCACAGTCAAGAGTATCCATCCAGCATCCTGGTCTTCCTCCCACTTTGTAGCTTGTTTTCCTTTTGAGATGGCTTTCCTGGACTGAGTCATTTTCCTGTGCACGCTGGGCACTACTCTGGTGGGGTAGGTTACTCTTCCATAGGCTGCGTCTCTGAACATGAGCTATACAACCAAGAGGCAAGGCTGGATCCTGGCCTCCTGCCCTCCCCCTGCTTTTGGCAGGAGAAGCCTTAAGGAGTCAGAACTCATCACAGCTCACTCTCCAGGACCCCCAGTTCTGCGACTTCCATTCAGCAGCCTTTTCTTACCGTTCTTTACTTTTGGCCCAAGTTTTGTAAGTGCTCAAACTCCACAGGCCTGAGCTTGGGATATGAATTCGAGCCTTTATTGGCTTTACCAATCACAAAACCTCCTTCATTAAAAAAAAAAAGGGAGGTAAGAATAGGCTAAGGGTTTCGTGCACATCAACCAGAGCTTCAAAGCAACATTTCAAAAAGTGCTAATGACTCAGACCAGATGGAGTCCATTTCCCTGAAAGAGACGAGTATCTAAAGAAGCGGGAAGTGAAGTTTACAGACCGGTGTCTTTGGGTTTCTCAAACTCCAGCCTCGGTCCAAACACCGTCAGTCTGTATCCTGCTTTCCCTCCTCACCTGTGTCCTTGAACTGACACTGCCCTGCAGCCTTTCAAAGAAACTCGCCTTAGCCCCGCGGGATAACCTCACACCCACAGCCGGTGTGCTTCGTGGCCTCTCTCCAAGACCAAAACGCTTTTAGTTTAGAGCAAATCTTTAACTTTATTTTTTAAATTGTGGTAAAATATACATACTATAATGTTTATCATTTTAATCAATTTTTGGGTGTCCAGTTAAAAAGCATTAAGTAGATTCACATTTTTGTGCAATTATTACCACCTTTCATCTCTAGAACTTTCTTTATCATCTCAAACTGAAACTCGGTACCCATTAACCAATAACTCCCCACTCCCCTCTGCCCGTAATCCTAGCAAGGACTATTCTATTTTCTGTCTCTATGAATTTGACTACCCTAGGTACCTCAAATGAGTGGAATCATACAGAATTTGTCCTTTTGTGACTGGCTTATTTCACTTAGCATAATATCTTCCAGTTTCATTCATGTTGAAACATGTATCAGAATTTTTTTCCTCTTTAAGACTGAATAATATTCCATTGTATGTACATATTACCTTTTCTTTATCCATTCATATACTGATGGACACTTGGGTTACTTTTGCCTTTTGGCTATTGTGAATAATGCCAATATGAACATAGGTGTACAAACATCTCTTTGAGATTTTGTTTTGAATTCTTTTGGGTATATACCCAGAAGTGGAATTGACAGATCATAAAACAATTAATTCTATTTTTAATTTTTTAAAATCATCATGCTGTTTTCCACAGGGCTGCATCCTTTTACTCCCACCAGCAGTGCACAGGGGTTACAATTTTTCACATTCTCTCTAAAACTTACTATTTTCTGGTGGTGGTTTTTTTTTTTTTGTTTTTTTTTTTAAATAATAACCATCATAGTGGTCTGAAGTGGGATCTCATTGTGGTTCTGATTTGCATTTATTTCCTTAATGATTAGTGATGTTGAGCAACTTTGCATGTACTTATTGGCAATTTGTTATATCTTCTTTGGATTGTATATGTAAGTCCTTTGCTCATTTTTAAATCAGGTTATTTTTGTTGTTGTTGAGTTGTAAGAATCTGATATATTCTATATGTTAACCCTTTATCAGATATATGATTTGCAAATATTTTCTCCCATTCCTTGGGTTGATAGTGTCCTTTGATGCACAAAATTTAAAAATTTAAATGAAGTCTAACTCATCTATTTTTTTTTCCTTTTGTTGTGCGTGTCTTTGGTGGCATATCCAAGAAATCACTGCCAAATCCAATGCCATGAAGCTTTCTCTTATGTTTTCTTCTAAGAGTTTTGTTGTTTTAGTTTTTATAGTTAGATCTTTGATCTGTTTTGAATTAATGTTTATATATGGTTATAAGGGTTCACGTTCACTCCTTTGTGTGTAGATATCCAGTTTGCCCAGCACCATTTGCTGAGAAGACAGCCCTTTTCCATGGAACGGATTGGTTCCTTTGCTGAAAGTCATTTGACCTTATGTGTGAAGGTTTATTTCTGAGCTCTCAAAGTAATTCTTGACTCATCAGATTGTGTTGATGATCACAGAACTGTCTCCTGCTCCTTCAGACCAGAGGCTAGACATTGGCCCCCAGGGTGTCCTAAAATACTGAAGTCACCTCACGGTCCGTTATTTTACCCATGAGCAGCTTTAGGGGAGCACAGCAGCTCTTCCTCTTAAAAGATGTATACTGTATTTTCCAAGTGGATGGGTTAACACATCCCTGAAATGCTAGTGGGCTGAGGTAGGAGGGAGTGTAATGAACAGGCCATTAAATATTGATGCGTGTTAGAAACTGGGAACCATGATGTGCCTTCCCAGTGTGTCAGAGCTTGGAGTTCGGAGACCCTTCCTTGACCAGTGAAGTCCAGTCTGAAAGCTGATGGACAAGAGGAGTTGCTTTGGTGAAGAGTTGGAGAAAGATGTATCAGGCAAGGAAACAGTAGGTTTTCGAGTCTTATCTGGTCTTCTGAATATACTTTGATACTAAGAGCCACAGATAATTAGAACGATGTTCCTATATGTCTCCTTCCCTAGACTTGAAGTTCCTTGAGGCAGAGCTGTGTGATATTCACCCTGGTACATTCCGTGCACCGGAGCACCTGCCGTGGGAGTTCAGTACATGCTTTATAAGACCCATGAACACTGAGGCTGCATCTTTGGTTTCTGACAGCTTCTAAGCCAGACATCACCATCCACTGAAACTTTTTCCTGTGCAGTTGCTGATGTTTTTCCCTCATAGCTACTTGTGATACAGGCATTGTTATCTAGCTGAGAGATTAAAAAACCAAGGCACACAGAAAATAATTTTTGCAAAAATCACATAGCTAGTGAGTGGAGAAGCTAGGATTTGAACCCAGATCAGATTGGCATCAAAAGTCATGTTATTGTCGTTATTTCCTGCCGCTCTGTTCTGGGTAACTCAGAATTGTGGCTGGGGAAACCAGCTTCGTTGAGTGCCGAGATATCATACTAGCCACGTGACATGTGCTATGCTAATAGCTTAGTTTCACTGAGCACTTATACTTACCTGGCTACTCCAAACACACCGCATGTCTTTCCTCTGTAATTACCATCATTTTACAGATGAGAAACATCGAAGCAGGAAGAAGCGGGATGTGGCCTGGGTGGGCGGCTGGGAGACTGGGCACCCGCAGCAGGCTGGCCGCCGCCCCTGAGTCCATGAGCAGTTATTATCGTCTTTATTTTAAAGAGGACAGAACTCAGACGGGTTGATATTTATGTCTTTGCTCTTGGTTTGAAATCTTTTGTATTATTTGGAATGATCTCTTCTTCTTTCTCCCTTGTCAGTCCTTCATCTGAGTCCAAACAGTTCGGAAAAGCACTTACAATAGGGCAGAATCTCTCAGACATTCTTTCTCTCAAGCAGAGGCTGAGGCATTTAAGCCACCAATCCTTCTCCGACATCGTAGTTGTTTGATGTTGTGTCTGCCTTTGGAGGGTTGATTAAGAGCCCAGCAAAGAGAGCAGCTTCAGAGCTCCTGAGGTCTGAAAGGGTCCCTTGACCCCAGGCACCCTGGCGGCCGGGTCAGACATGGGGACCATGATTTATAGACCAATAAACGGAGCCATTCCAAACCATGTCTCCCGCCTTCAGCTGAGCGGGCCATGAACTTTCTGAGTGTAAAAGCTACTTTTCGTAAAAATTATTTGTGTGAACTATTGAGAAAAGCCTTAGTATCTGGGGTGGAGGTAGAGGTTAGTGGGGATGAGACTGAGGGATAGCGTGAAGAAACTAGACAAAAAGGCGAGATTCAGACACCATTCTGACTCATGAGGTTGGACCCAGTCAAGTGCTGTTTTGTGTTCATTTTGTTCCCCTACAAACCATGTTTTCAGACAGTGACTGCTGGCTCCTGTGTTCCCCTAAGGAGAAAAATTACACATGTAGGAAATGCGACTCTCCTCCCCCACCCCCAGCGCTATCTCCCCCTCCCCCCAAACAAACTTTTTTTGAGCTACATGATGCAATGTGATTTTTTTTTTTTTCTGGACAGAGAAGCAGCAGTTGTTTCTTTCTCAACTAATTTTTGTTCCAAGACCTCACAAGGCGTGAGGAGAATAACTTCCTGAGTGAAGAAAGTGTCTGCATCTCAAGATACACAAATCCAAGAAACTTAATGGGAGTAGGGTGGAGCCTGGGGGGCATGGAAATCAGAAGAGACTCATTCCTGCTGTAGGGAAATTAGAAACCGCGGCCTCTGTTTCTCTCTTTCTCTCTTTTCTTTTACTATCCCTTATGTCTATAAATAACCCTACAGGCTTTAAATAAGTTCAGCCTCCTTCAGCTTGAAATCATGTCGAAGGCTTCCTTTTCTTTTTCTTTTCAAGATCTCGCTCGCCAACTGTGGTGGTTGGGATATGAGAGATTCTTAGGAGATGTTATTCTAATAACTCCTAGTCTGACATATTGGGTTGTTAATTATAAATACAATTAAGGCATATTTTCCTCCCGTTTCAACTCCAGCAAGTTTTCCTTATACAAAGTACTCAGATCACACACAGTGAGCCCCAACGTGGAGACATCTGGAGGCTGAAGAGTCCTCTGTGGACCTAAGGACGGCACAGTTAGCAGGCTTCCCAGGAAGGTTATACGTCACATCCAGGACTTTACATTAAAATAGCTTTTTAGCCCTGGCTGGTTTGGCTCAGTGGTTGGAGCGTCGGCCTGCGGTACAGAGAGACCCGGGTTCGGTTCCTGCTAAGGGCATGTACCTCGGTTGCAGTTTGTCCCCGGCCCTGGTTGGTCATGCGGTGGCAGCCACTCGATGTGTCCCTTCACGTCGATGTTTCTCTCTCTCTCTCTCCCTCCCGCTCTATCTGAACAAAAAATGGAAAAATGTCCTCGGGTGAGGATAAAAAATAAAAATAAAAAAATAAAAAATAAATAAAATGGCTTTTTGAAAAAATGACTTTTGTTGTTGTTGTTGCTGTTAATCCTCACCTGAGGCTATTTTTTCCATTGATTTTTAGTTAGAGTGGAAGGGATTTAGGGAGAGAGAGAGAAACATCAATGTGAGAGAGACACATCCATTGGTTGCCTCCTGCACAACCCCAACCAAGGCCGGGGACCCAACTGCAACCAAGGTACGTGCCCTCGACTGGAATCGAACCCAAAACTCTTTGGTCCACAGACCGACGCTCTCACCGCTGAGCCAAATGGGTCAGGGCTAAAATGAATTTTTACCAGACTCATTTGTTAGTCCATCACCAGTTCGCATGTCAGATTGCATTTCATCCTGTATTAAATCAAGGTTGTGGTTTGTTCCTGGCCCTGGTTGGGGTTGTGTGGGTAGCATCCACTCCATGTGTCTCTCTCACATCGATGTTTCTCTCTCTCTCTTCCTCTTCTCTCCCTCCTGCCCTATCTGAAGATAAATGCAAGAGTGTCCTCGGGTGAGGATAAAAAAATAATAATAATAAATAAATAAAAATAAATAAATCAAGGTAATCTGGTATGTAAAAACAAGCTCCGTCATTTCATTTTCAGCTCGGGGCAAGGGTGGAGATGCCCACAACATTTTGCCTCTCGCTTCCCCAGGAAGCCCAGAGAAGGGCAACCTTTTGCAGAAAGTGTTCTTTGTTGATCGAATCTCGGGTTCTCCCACAAAGGCATGCAATGAGCAAATGAAAGCCGAGTCATGCGCTAAATACTGATTTTTCTCTTGAGGGTTCAAATCATTCCCTTCCAACTATAGTCCTAAAAGGATCTGAACTTGAGCGACTCCTGCTGCTAATCCTGAATCATTGCAGATACAAAAAGCAGAAGGGGACCCAGAACTGATGACAAAGGAGCAGAGAAAACCTGCATTAACCAGTCACGTCCTTCCGCTTTGGGGCCAGTCGGATCTTCCTTATATGATGACTAGTTCCATTTCCAAGCTGTGTGTCCTTTTATGGGGGCCCATGGGGAGGGCTGGCTAATTACTCAGACTTCACTGGTAGGAAAACTGAGCCTTCACATAATTCACTCTATTTATTGCACAAATGTACTGGTAGGCTTTTGTGCCACCCGTGACGGGCATGGCCATGGTGTTGGCGTGAAATCCTGCCCTCCACAGGCCAGGACCACACATGTCACATCAATTATGTTTCTAATGCTCTTCCCCGGTACCCTTGTGTGTCCAAATGCTTAATGCACCTATGAGTAAATGATTTCTTTCCACCACTGCTTAAAGTGCCAGAAGGCAGGAGAAATTTAAACAGACCTAAGATCAACATTGTGAGTTTACTTGGCCTCCCCATCCAGCAACACTGCCATAAATTTCTTCAGCTTCTTCGTTGGGAATTTAAAAGGCCTATAGTCTTGGCAAGGTTTATATAACAACGTTTCTTCTGTATGGATTATAAACTTGCAAAATCCCGAGCAGTGGTGGGGTATCATGTTTGGTCAGTGGATCAACCTGAGAAGCCAATAGAAAAACTCAATACCACGTCCAGCCAAACACTTTTTCTGGGTTTGGCTTGGTGGGTGGAACAGCTGGGTCAGCTCCATCCCTGCCGGGGTCAGGAGCCTGGTCCTGCGGGCTTTGCTGTAGCAGAGGCCTGTCTTCTGTGGCCCTTGCGGAGCCGGGGCCTCAGCAACGCTGCGGCAGGCAGAGCGCACGGGGAGCGCTCGTCGGGGTGTTGAAGCCCCAGCTCTGGGAGGCTCAGGCAGCCACTCCTCGGAGAGCAGGAGCCGGTGCCCATTTGTGCTGAGGGTGCCCTGGGAGGCCCGGGGCTCATCAACCAGTCCAGGGTGCTTGATTCTACCAAAGGAGCCTTTGTGATGAGATGGCACCCTCCTCTGCCTGAGCACGATGTCCTCTTCAGCATGACCCGCTGTGGAAGTGCGTGTGCATGCCTCTGTTCCCACGTGCCCCGGAGCTGGACGGGACACGCCTGCTGGAGCCTGGTGGGTGGATCCTGTAAGTGACTTAGCTCAGGGACCGGGCAGCTGTCCCTCTCTAGAGCCAGAGAGACTTTCCTTGATGAGAACTGGTCTCCTCTGGGTGAAGCTGTCCCCTTAAAACAAGCATCAAGTTTTCTGCCTCTCAAGGGATCACTCAGTAGAACGGGAAGTCCCACTATTGAGCACGACCCCTCCTGTGCCGGGGCGATGTGTTAGAAACTGAGGCCAGAAGTGGGGTAGAACCGCCAGCGATGGGTGGGCTCCACCTTCAACGCAGAGCCCGGAGCGCAGGGGCAGCGACCTTTCTCAGTCCCTGCCCCAGGGACAGGACAAACCGCGGACTGGACTCCAACTTGGGAGGCACATTGGACTTCTCGTCTGGGCTAGAAAAATTGTGAAGATTGCTTTCATATCTCGAATTCACCATCCAAAACGGGCTGAAAAGGAAGTTTTAGCCAGCAAGGCTGACCAGCCAGGAGGGAGGGCTAGGAAGGGCTTGGATTGAAAAGCAGAGGGAGGCTGACTTTGCACTTGACCAAGACTTATCTTATTCAAAGGAGACTCAGGTGTCAAGATGTGGAGACGATGCAGGAGACCAATGGGAAGGCACCAGTTTACAGCATTTGGCCAGAATGAGATGTGTCAGGGGAGAAACGACAGACATTGAAGGCATGCCTGGGCACACAGGTGTTTCTGGTTTGTCCTCCCACGATTCAAGGCCCAGGCCGTGTTAGTTAAGGGGAAAGGCTTCCTCAGAAAATGGACTCAAGGACAGTCTCCATGTCTGTGCACCAGCAACCTGTGAAGCTCATCGCCCAGGTGTATTGTTTAGGTCCAAGTGAAAAAGAAAACACTGATAGTTAGGTCTGCAGTTTAGGTCAGTAGTATTTAAACTTCTTAAAGTGATAGAACTTTTTTTTTTCTTCCTTTTTTTTATTTTAGAGAGAGGAAGGGAGAGAGAGAGAGAAACATCAATGAGAGAGAACATCGACTGGCCGCCTCCTGCATGCTCCCCATTGGGGATCAGGCCCACAACCTGGGCATGTGCCCTGACCGGGATTCGAACTGGCCATCTCTTGATGCATGGGTCGATGTTCAACTACTGAGCCACACCGACCGGGCAAAATGGTGGAACTTTTAAAAGGTGAAATCTGAAACAAAATCACAATATATAACACAGATAAAAGTAGATGTTTTGGTAGAGAGGGACCCACTGGCCTCCTCCGTGCCCCTGAACACACTTATGGCTTCATAAAAATGACTGTGAAAATTTGTATTTTAAGTAAAATTTGTAATATCTAATCAGTGTGGAAGAACTGGTCCAGGCATCCTCCACAAACCTGTTCCCAAGGGGACGGAGCTGGCGACAATTACAGCCTCAGCATTTCTGGAGACGAAGCTTCTGGGCTTGGTTTTGCCATGAGTGGTGGCTTAGGAACACAGGGCCACCACCTGCCGTCATTTCTCTCTCGCCTCCCTTCCAGTAGGAAGGTTACTCGGCACCAGCGCCCCAGTGGTATGAAAGCTGGAGATTCCCTTCTCTCGCGTCTCTCCTGGGCTGGGAATACCGTCACAGCCACTCTCTGATGACAGAATTTGCTGCTCAGAAGTAAGCACTCTGAAAGGTATCAGAAAAATGGATTTCATCACAATCTTGCATATTGAAAATGTCATTTTTTCCTTCATTGTGCTTGCAAAATGATTCTCACCAAAAATGCATCTGTGTCTCCAGAGACTGTTAGCAAAAACAGAGAGACCTTTAAGATGACCATTTGACTTCCTGCAGGTGTTCTCCGTCTCTGAGAAAGGCCTGTCTGTCTGTCTTCCTAGTCTGGGGTGTGATTAAAATGGATTGGTTTTCAAAGCAGATATCTCTGCTCTGTGTCAGGCCGTGGTGCTGTGTGTGATGCCTTCCTCACCTTACCTTCTGTTCCACTTGTGAAGCCAGCGCCCCTGGAAGCCCAATGCCTGTGGATTTTGAAAATACAGCGTTAGCCCTGGAGTTGGGTTAGGCGTAAGAGAAATGAACAGATTTGCAAGGGAGGCGCACATCTCATCAAAAGATCTGTAAATCTAATGGGGATATTCACCTCAACATGAATTTGGAATCATATTTGTCTGCAAAAGTAGATAAATGTGGGTAAGATGACTCTGTCTTAGAGAGCTGCATGATTCTTTTTTCATTTTGTTTTGTTTTGTTTTGATCCTCACCTGAGGACATTTTTGCATTTATCTTCAGATAGAGCAGGAGGGAGAGAGAGAGAGAAACATCGATGTGAGAGAGACACATCGACTGGTTGCCACCAACACGACCCCAACCAGGGCTGGGAAAAAACCGCCACCGAGGTACATGTCCTTAGCGGGAACCGAACCTGGGACTCTCTGGTCCGCAGGCCGACGCTCTAACTGCTGAGCCAAACCGGCCAGGGCACATGATTCTTTCATATTTAAATTTTATTCAACTTAGCAAGAATTGACAATTAAGATATGTAATGAAGTTCCATTTTATATAGAGATTTAATTCCAAAGTCAGTATTTGAGACAAGAAATGTCCCCTGGCTGGTTTGGCTCAGCAGTTAGAGAGTCAGCCCACAGACCAATGAGTCGCGGGTTTGATTCCAGCCAAGGGCACGTACCTCGGTTTTGGTTTGTCCCTGACCTTGGTCCAGTCATGCGGGAGGCAACAAGTAGATGTATCTCTCTCACAATGATGTTTCTCTCTCTCTCTCTCCCTCCCACTCTATCTGATAATAAATGAAAAAAAATGTCCTCAGGTGAGGATTTAAAAAAAAAATTAAAGAAATGTGTGTAGTCCAATCATCCTTGAAAACCCCTTGTAATGCATATAAAATAGAGTAATATGCATGTATCAAAGTTTCATTATATAGGAAAACACAATATGTTACAAAGATTACATATGCAAGAAACAATTTTATAATATTTCCAATTGTATGAAAAGACAGACTTCGTCTGTGTATATGAGGCCTCCTGTCACAGGCGTGCGTCCGTGGGGGCCACACAGGCCATGGGCCGTGCTGAGTAATTCTGCGTTCACACACCTCCGCTCCCAGACTGTGCTAACCCGTCACCAGTCCTAGCTTCTGTGCTGCTTCTCTGCAGTGTCTCAGAGCTCCTTGGCCTGTAATTTACTTTCCATGAGATGAAACATTAAGAGGATTGACGTCTTTTTTTTTTTTTTTTTTTTTTGGTACGTGCCCCTAGTGGGAACTGAACCCGGGACTCTCTGGTCCGCAGGCCAACACTCCAACCACTGAGCCAAACTGACCAGGGCTGACATCTTTTATTTAGGTTAGTCATGATCTTTTTAATACATTATTCTTTAAAAAGGGAGAAAAAGAATCAGAAAGCAGCTTTGTAAAATAATGAACACAAGTTTGAACAGAATACAAATAGATTAATATCAATTTTGAGGGTTTTCCCTGGCCTTTGGGGCGCAGGTGGGGTAGGGAGACATTATGCCTTCGCACGTCCTGGATTAAATTCATAGCTGGAAATAGACAACCCACCGCTCCGCTCATGTGCCAGTGAAGAAGAATTATTTGAAATCTCAAGTGAGCTTTTGGGCCTTAGATCTTGAGGACAGACCATTTGAATAAGCTAAGTATATGCCACCCAGTATTCTTGTTGGTTCTTGGAACTGATCTCTCCTGTTTCTGTTGCTCAAAAAAAAAAGTTGAAGTACCTAAGAGGAGCATTCACATACTTTTCCTACTTGACCTTCACCATGACCCTGCGCAAGTCATTGTGAAGTAGAGTAACACTCTCCCCACTTTACAGATGAGAAAACAGAGTCCCAGAAAGCCCAGGCGGCCCACCTACGTTTACCTGGCTAGTGAATGGTGAGGCGGAGGCTGGAGTCCTCTATGACTTTCTGCTCAGCAGGCAAACCTTTTGTTTTTTACCTTAACTAAGTCAAGGTTTACGTTGTCTCTTTTCTGCTCAGTATGTTGTTTATGTTTGTGCAGACAATAAGGGAAGTGTTGGTTTCACACGACGCTGGTGGAGGAGGTATTTAATCAGACTACAGATTTGTAATAGACTACACTCTATTGCATAGATTTTATTTCTCTCTTCATCTGACAGCAACACAATCTAGTCAGTTCTAACATTTGATCAGTAATTTTAAGGTTGGACCAGCTGCAAACTCGGGTCCCCAGGCCACTTGCACTTCTGATCAACTCGCTATACATTTGAGCATTCCCAAGACCCCTTCCCTGTGAGGGCTTCTGGGTTCAGGGAGCCTTCCTTAGCAACATGGTTTCTTTTCTTTTTATAAAAATTTTTTATTAATTTTTGTTACAGATGTTTCTCCTTTTGCCCCATTGACACCCTTCTCCTTATTTCCCCACCACCACCCTGTCCTCAGCATTGTTGTCTATGTCCGTGGTTATGCACACATGCATATAACTTCTGTGGTTTATCTCTTCCCTCCCCTTGACCCGCTCTTCTGAGGATTGTCAGTCTGTACCCTACTTCTATGTCTCTGTTTCTGTTTTGTTCATCAGCTTGTTTAGTTCATTATATTCCACAAATAAGTAAGATCATGTGGTATTTGTCTCTCTGATTGGCTTGTTTCGCTTAGGCTAATACTCTCCAGGTCCCTCCATGTCGTCTCAAAGGATAAGAGATCTTTCTTTCTTACAGCTGCATAGTATTCCATGGTGTATATGTACCACAGATTTTTCATCCACTCATCTACTGATGGACACTTGGGCTGTTTCCAGATCTTAGCTATTGTAAATAGTGCTGCTATGCACATAGGGGTACATATATTCTTTCTGATTGGTGTTTCAGGCTTCTTAGGGTATATTCCAAGAAGTGGGCAACATGGTTTCTGGCGTGGGTTTAGGAATTGAAATATTGAGGAGGTGGGAGGTGCTTGAGCCTCTCTGTATCTATATTTTCTGGCTTCTACTGAGATGCTTCATGTATTTTGGGTGTTAGCTGGTCTTCACCAGTTCCAGTTGGCGTCTACTACAGTGAATGATGCGTCATCAGAGCTCTGACTGGAAACCCCAGGACATCTCTCTTGCTGCAGCAGCTACTTGCCCTGGTCTCAAAACTTCCTGAACAATTTCTTTCTCCTCCCTCGTGTCCCATATCGCTGGCTTTCTTCTGCAGGCATGGTGACAAAAAGAGTTCTATGGGGGTCGACTACCTCTCAGCACCCACGGTGGAAGACAGGCCCAATCCCCAAACCTGGTCCCCCATCCTCCAGCCTGGCAAAGTCTCCAACCCCACCTTATGGACACTCACGACCCTCTCAGCCTTCTCTCTGTCAACCAGCTCTCGTGGTCACTGTGTGAGATGGAAGTGAGGGACAGAACTCCAGAGAGATTCATTCGGTCTGATTTCCATCACTTCTGTTACATTCATGAATAAGCAGCCCTTGAATTTAAAAACTCCTAAGTTGCCCCTTTGTTCGCCCATCCCCTCTGAAATTGCCCTCCAGTGGAGGCACATGGTTAATGGTCCTAATGGGAGATGCTCACAGGATCACGGGGCTAAAAAAATGCAAAGGAAAAAAATACCTCACTTAGTTAATACATCAAATTATTATCCCACCACACTAAGAAGTATATAGAGATTTGATACATGGCTATTAAATACAAAACATATATGATCACATAACTCGAGTTCCCTTTTCCAAAGCCAAAGACAAATGGCCCATCAAAAAGTCTATAAAGTTACAACGGAAACAGTCTTGCAAAGCATGCGCCCAAGGTACCATTAAAACAGGCATCATTTCAAAGGGCAACGTAAAAAGTGGAACCCTCCGAAGCGATTTCGCGTTTGGGGAGACCTCAGTAGTATAAGTTGAAAAGCGAGTTACTCCAAACGTTCAGGCCTCCGTGGTGATGGTTTTTGCAATAGCTGTGTTTCAAAATGGTTAGTAGCTTCTCAACCGTCATGGTGGATTTTTTAATGATCTCTTCCCCAACACGTAGTGGTGCAATTGATAATATATGTGTCATGAAATAAAAATCACAGCACGCCCAGCCTTGGCAGACACTGGATGAGGTGAAACTGACTCAGATACACGCAGTCTGTGGCCGTCTTCCGGCAGGCGCTCCCATTGCTGAAGACCTCCAGGCGATAGACTTCCATTTTCAAAATTGCATCAATTTTGACTTAGGGTCTTTCTGAAAACAGGTACAGCCGCTTCCAGCCAGCTTCCTGGTGAGAACGTAAGGTCCTCGTGGCATCCGTTGTCAACGCTTGACCAGGGCGCAGCAGCACCTCACAGCTTTGGTGTCTCCATCTGGAGCTCGCTGTCACCGGGGCTGCCAACGTCTGTGTCGTCAGTTACTGCGGGATGAAAGAAAAAAAACCACCAAGAACTTCTCCTGGAGTTTAGAGCCACATCATTTGGAAAAGCGGGGTAGGTCTTGGGCCAAGTTTCCTTCCATGACTACATCTTTGGAACAGGAAGCTTCTCTGTGGCTGGAGCATTGATTGATTGCTTGGTATTTATTGAGGACCCGTGGTGGGTTTGGTTCTCAATATATCTGAACACGTCGATATTTTCTTTCTCAACCAGAAACATGATGCTTCAAGATGCTGCTTTAATTGTTTCCAAAACAATTCTACCTGGAGTCCTTCCTATAGCCTTTCAAGATGGCTAGAAACAAAGCTTATGTTAGTGTAGTTTCATCAGCAATTTCTTGTCCTTTACCAGTGGACCCCATATACTTCCCAGTATTGAGTCCAACCTCTGGAATTAGAATTGCCTTTTGTCGTCAGTAACCTCTGTGGGAGCCAATTCCTTCCGCGGCAATTACTGGTATATTTCAGAGCAAAAGGTCATCTGGAATTGGGAGGAGTCCTACCATTTCTATCACCTGCAGGACTAAAAGCCCCAGGCTTGGCAAACCCAGTGGATGGTCTCCGCTTCCAAAATGACTGCCTAGAAGGCTTGCTCTCCTCTGGGCTAGATGATTTCATTAATTGATGTCTAACTCATAAGTTTGAGTTATTTATTGTAAAACCAAATAGGGACCATATGACTTTGAAGATCTGATCAGACCAGGCTGTGTGGGCCAGATACTGAGCAGATCAAGCCTCCCCGCATTAATCTGTCACAGCCCATTTTTCACTTGCTAAATCAGCTTTATGCAAATATTCCCCTAGAGAGGCTCACCTATTCGAGAACTCCTCTCCCTCACCTCCAACATCTGTGGATGTTTTGGCGATCCGGGCATATCAACTTAAGTCTTTAGATATGTACTTAGAATTCTAGAGTAGAAATAAATATTAGCAGTCATCTTGCGTAAGCCCCAACTTAACATATGGTGAAATGGAGGTGAAAAGACTTGTCCAAGATCACAAAGCCAAAATGACACCACAAGAGAAAATCATTATTACATAAGTTATGCATAAGAAGTGCTAGAAAGAGCCCAATGCCTTTGGAAAACATTCTTCTATTCCCAGACACTTGCCACTACCTGCCTCCCAACCAACCTTATTTGATAGGTTATTAAAGCAAAACAATGTAAACAAACCAGCAAGCAAAAAGTCATATATATTTTGGAAAATTCCAACTCTTCTACTGAGAAATAGCTATTGTTAACATTTTGATGCATATACTTCCACTTTCTCTTTTTAACTTAGGGATAGAAGGCATATGGCTTTTTACAAAATTTTGGTTACATTAAAATCAGTAAGTAAGAAGACTTCTGTACTTCATTCAACAAACACAGATTAAGATTGTGCACTGGTTACATGGGAATCATCATGCTGCTTTAGGTGCAGCCCGGCGTCTGGCGAACATAAACATGGAGCTGTCATTTGGGTCCTGATCCTTTTATGAGAAACGCAGGTCTCTAGATTTAGGAACAGTATCATTCTGTTCCAATCTTGTCCCGCGGATATTATACTGCCGCAATTACTTCTGACACCAACCGCCTGGAGTTGGACTTCAGCGTCGAGGCACAGTCCTCCGCAAGTCTACCCTCACTTCAGACACGACTCAGGGGTCCACAAGCCACCTGCACTTCTGATCAACTAGCTACACTTTAAAAGGTTCCCAATACCCCCTCGGATTTTAAAATTCACTAGAATGACTCACAGAACTCAAGAAAGTGCTTTGCTTATGATTATAGTTTTATATGGTACAAAGACATAAATCAGAACCAGCCCGAAGAAGAGATACACAGGGTGGGTCTGGGAGGTGCCCAAATGCAAAGCTTCTGTGTGCTTGGTGAGCACACACTCTGGTCCACCAAGGTGTGATAACCAGGGAAGCTTGCCCGGCTTCCATGTGCAGAGATTTTACTGGTGTTTCCATATGCAGGCGTGGCTGAGTCAGCCATCATCCCCGTGGCTCAGCTTCCAGTCCCAGTCCTCGTCGATGGCGCTGATATCACATGGCTCGAAGCCCAGACCCTTTGATCACGTGGTAGGTCTTTCTGGCTTCATCAGCCCCATCCTGAGTCATCTCCTTGGCATGAACTTGGATGTGTTCTGGGGGAGCCCACCACGTACAACAGAGACACTCCCGGCAGGCTGCCGCCCAGGAACCAGAGACAGAGGCCAGCCAGATTCCTTCTGACCTGGACTTGCATACGTACATTCCTTCCCCTTCACCAGACCCCCACCTCCTAAGTAGACCTTTAGCACTGGATAAAGAAATGGGTTTAACTGGCAGGACATATAAGTGGGTATAGGTGGATATCAAGTCTTTGAATTATATGAGAAGTCAGAGATCTTGACCGTCAAGTACCCATCAGCGTTATTCCGCATCACTGAGGAGGAAGAGTTGGGGAGGTCTTCCCATCCAGCGTTCTCATTCAAGACCTCTGATGTATTTACTGCAGCTTGTGGTTGAATAGCCAAGCCCCCAATTTTCTAGGTTGCCTGGAATGCCTAAAGGCTTGGTGTTGAGCCTGGCTGGGTGGCTCAGTGGGCTGAGCGTCATCCCATGGACTGAGAGGTCCCATTCAATGCCCAGTCAGGGCACATGCCTGAGTTTCAGGCTCTGTCCCCAGTAGGGGGCGTGCAGGAGGCAGCCAATTGATGTTTCTATCTTTCTCTCTAAAAAATAAATAAAATATATATATATATATCCTCACCCGAGGACATTTTTCTATTTTTTGTTCAGATAGAGTGGGGGAGAGAGAGAAACATCAACGTGAAAGGGACACATTGAGTGGCTGCCACCCACATAACCCAACCAGGACCGGGGTAAAAACATATTTTAAAAAAAAAAACTTGGTGTTGGTCTCATCTTAGATCTGTACTCTCTCCCTTCCTGGGTGGCGATCCTTTCATTTTCTAAATTGCTCACTTTAGGCTGAGCAGATGGTAGGGAGAAAACCCTGCAGCTTCATTCCTGAGCGGCTCCTTTCCAGTTCAGATCAGTACCCCACCTTCCAAAATGCTAAGAGGGTCAAAGGGTATATTTTAGGAAAAGGTGGTGCAGGATAGATGCTGGAGTGGGGCGGGAACATTAGGAGCACCAAGAATCACAAACTCTTTTTTTAAAAATTAATTTTTTAGAGAGAAAGGAAGGGAGAGAGAAACATGGATGTGAAAGAGGACCATCGATCGGCTGCCTCCTGCACGTCCTCCACTGAGGATCGAGCCTGCAACCCAGGCATGTACCCTGACCAGGCATTGAATGGAACCTCTCAGTCCAGGGGATGATGCTCAATCCACTGAGCCACACCAGCCGGGCAAAGCACAAATTCTTATCTCTGGAATCAAAGTCACCAGCAGGTCCTGGGACTCTGCATTCTTTTTGTCTAGCACTCCCTCTAGGGACACCAGAATTCCCTAGGTTATACCTGGACACACAGTCCAGATGACAAGCACCTTCAAAGTGGCATAACGTGCTCCACAGTTGGAGAGCGGAGCGAGTGATGCCATTCGGAAGTAACATGGGACCGGGAACTCGAAGGATCATTCGATCTGGAAACGTGAACAGTGAAGGGGAAAGGGTCACATCAGCGGAGACCAGAAGGAAAGAGAATCAGGCGAACAAAGAGTTAACCATGGTGGTTGAGGTTTTGAGTTCCTAAAAAGGAACATGGAAGGTGCTTCTGAGATGGTTCAAGTTTCAGGGTCCATGGAAGACCAAGCCCAGGATAATGGGGAGCCAGTCTTCTGTGTTCCAGCCTGAGACTTTGTGCTTTGTCCTCTGCTTCTGAGGATCGCGGGCCCCACCCTGTTTATTCCGCGTCCGCTGAGCGGGAGCATATGCAAACCGTCCTAGGCAGATGGGTGTTTATCCAGTGATCTCAAAGTTCTTCAGGGAAAAGCAGTACCGTTTGCTCATGCGCTCCCATGCTTTGGGCTTGTATCTGGGCCTCCATCTGTGCCTGGGAAAAAGTTGTATAAAAGAGAGCACTGATAACATTTGGCCATGCTCAGTGCCGATGTGAACATGAAAAACAGGGTTTCACAGACTTAGCTCAAAATGCCTCCTGTGTCTATGCAAAGAAATAGTGGCCAACTTAATTCTGTTTTGATTTTCCCTGATGTGTGACTTGATCTGTGGGCTGGATTTCCAGAGCCACAGTTGTGCCAAACCCCATTAGTGTTTCAGGCATGCTCATGCCCAAATATGGATGTCTCGTGTTTTGTGTTGACCATGTGCCTGGGTCCAACTGTCCAATCCAGGACGGAGTCCTCGCCAGGGCTCCGACAGACACAACATAGACTAGCATTATGTGATGTATAAACAATTTTGCCTGAGATGACAGCATGTGAATAGCTCAGCTGGTAGATTTGTGAGCAGGAAGTATGATGTAGGCTGTGAATGGCTGCTCCTAAAATTGCATGCTAATTGTCCCTGCCAGCTTTAATCTCAGCCTCCAAAGTAAAGACAAGGGGTACTTAACTCCTCTGTGGAGCCTTGTTCTTAAACCGTCACATTTCTTTTGCTTTCTTGTCTCCATCCCTCTCTCTCAATTAAATGGCAGCGTTGTTCAGGTCACAATATGTTGGGTGCTATGCCTTTAATCCGGTTTTTGCTCTAGGACTGAATCTCTTTGTTCAACGGGGAAGTCTTACTGGGCCATTATCACCCAAGCATTCAATTCCATCTCTTACTCTTTGGGGGTCTGGAAGCAACTGACCTTCCCAAGCTGTAAAATCCCCGATCCCTTGACTTGCTCTGTTCCCTCCAACTTTGCTTGAAAATCGGCCAGTTCTTTCCTGAGTTCATCTCTTCCTTGTGACATCTTGCTAAAGCCATGAGTAGCCAACATGTACCGTCACTCCGACCCTTCCTACCACTCCCCAGACTCCTAGCGGTGACCGCTAAGCCATTGCCACGTAGTCTGGGGTTTTGTTACGGCCGCATCTGACTCCCACTACCAGTTTCTGTGCGGCTGAAGGCGGGGTGGGTTGCAGTGACAGATGAACTTCAAATTCTCAGTAATTTAACACAGAGAGTGATTTCTTACTCACAGCACAGTCTAATGCAAGTGTCGTGGTGGGGCGGCCGTCCCAGCACAGGGGCCCAGGTTCCGAGTGTCCTTTCGGCCGCTGCCCACCTCTCGGTCTCCGGCGCCCTCCTCATGCCGCAGGCAGAGGGCAGCCGCCCCTGCAGCCGGAGCCAGCCCGCTCCCCAAGCTCCAGCACGCGGCGCGCCGGTGGCCGTCCCGGCACTGCTTGTCCGTTGGAAATAATGGATGAAGGAAAGGAATAGTTTTTGCACGAAGGAAAGAAGACAGAGAAAACATGGTAACAGCTTTCAAGTGTAACGTGGAAGAGGAACTGGACTTCTTTTCCAGAGGGCGAAACGGGAGCAGCCAGTGCGTGACGTCGTTTTCCGCGCAAGGGAAGGAGGACTTGCTGGTAATTAGGGGTGAATCCCACGTGTCGTCTCATTTTAAAGATCACAGGACTGTTGCCGGAGTGCAGAACAGAGGCTGCTCCCACACACCTTTGAGAGAAGATTCCTGCTCGAGGGGACCCTTCCAGGCAGGGGACGCCTGAGGCCTCGTTCAACACTGATAATCATTTGCTGTGTTGGAGGTGGTGGGCAGAAAGGGCTTTGAGTGTATCTCTAGCAATGTGCTGACGTCTGAGATCATCTGTCCTTCACTCGTAACTGCAGTTCCTGCCCTCATGAGCACTGACTACCTGTTTGTTCGTAGGCGATTGATGAGATGTTCCATCCCCTGTAGGACTGCTGCCCAGCCCAGTGAAATCTCCAAGTGCATCTCTTCAGCTCCACTGCACAGTCAGTCACTGCAGGAAGCGGACTCATATATTATACACCACCCACCCAGGGGGTCAGGCCGGAGACCTGGGGGTACTCCCTGCATCCTCCATCTCACTCACTGCCACGTCTGACCAAGTACTACTACTACTACTACTAGTAGTAGTACTTCTTCTTCTTCTTCTTCCTCTCCTCCTTCTTCTTCTTCCTCTCCTCCTCCTCCTTCTTCTGTTCCCTAAGTATTTTACAGATCCACCCAGCGTTTTTCATTCTCACTCTATCATGTGGTACAGGCCACTGTCATCTTTCACTGGCCTTTCTCCCATCCTTTCCCACCTGGGAGCCGGACCCAGCCTTTCAATTGTACCCATGGTAAGAGTCAGGGCTCACGGCATCAGTAGTGCAAGAAGTATGACAGCACTTTACTCCTCATGGGTCACCTTTCTCTTGGCTTTTGAAGTTCTTTCTTTCCAGGCTGATAGAAACTTTATCCTCAAGTATTCTTGAGATTTTTATGACTCTCTGGAGTTGCCAAGGTTCCAGGGTCTTGTGTGGTCAAGGCTTAGAGCCAGCCAGCAGGTGTTCTCTGGGATGACCACTGCCACATCTCTGTTTCTCCTTGAGGAGCTCTCTAGGGTCTCGTGGCTGCTGAAACTCTGTCCCCATGTACCCACCATTCCAGGGACTACTAACACTCTCTTCTCTTCCCCAACTCCAAAGGCATCTCTTTTTCTACCTGGAAGGAAGCCAATATCTTTATCCTCTGTTTCCCTGAACCCCTTTGTATTTTCTTTGCAAATCTCCAAGTTCTCCTAAGTGCTTAAGCTTTTGTAAATAAAAGTCAGAAATTCTTGCAGGGTGTATCTTCTTTCTGCCCTGCAAGTAATACAACTCCCCTAGAATAATGGAAAACACAGTCAGATACCTGTTTGGAAAAGAAAAAGATAAAGAAGAAAATGCTAGGAAGAAAAAAAAAACCACAAACGACTACTTCAAAATACTCTTAGGCCCCATGTGCAAATCTGCGTGTGTCCATGTATCCATTTAATTGCTGCCTGTTACCCTTGGGATCAAGTTCAAATGTCACTCATGGTTTTGGGGGCCTTTGCATGACGTCATCTCTGTCGACCTCTGCAGCTCCTCTCATACCCTTCTCCCCTCTGTCTCAGACACCCTGCACAGTCTGCAGTAAACCAGGCCTGGGGTCTTCAAATACACTGCTCCTGGGCCTGGAATACCCTTCTCCCATCTGCTCGCTGCTAACAAGTTCCAGGTCTGGGTTGAAATATGCATTCCTTGGGAGCTGCCCTTGCCCCCATAAGGTGTGATTCTCTTGTTCTGGGATCTCACAGTAGCACCTGTACCTCTCCTTCCTTCCCTGTCATGCACGAAGCACTGTGCTGTGTACTTATTCAGTGTCTGAGAGTTTCTTAAGAGTGCTGATGGTGCTGCGGGTGCTGTGGGTGCTGCAGGTGCTGAGGGTGCTGTGGCTGCTGCAGGTGCTGAGGGTGCTTCAGCTGCTGAGGGTGCTGTGGGTGCTGCCAGTGCTGCAGGTGCTGCAGGTGCTGCGGGTGCTGTGGGTGCTGATGGTGCTGTGGGTGCTGCAGGTGCTGCGGGTGCTGATGGTGCAGTGGGTGCCACAGGTGCTGATGGTGCTGTGGCTGCTGCAGGTGCTGAGGGTGCTTCAGCTGCTGAAGGTGCTGTGGGTGCTGCCAGTGCTGCAGGTGCTGCAGGTGCTGCGGGTGCTGATGGTGCAGTGGGTGCTACAAGTGCTGATGGTGCTGTGGGTGCTGCAGGTGCTGAGGGTGCTTCAGCTGCTGAGGGTGCTGTGGGTGCTTCTAGTGCTGCGGGTGCTTATGGTGCTGTGGGTGCTGCAGGTGCTGTGGGTGCTGCTGGAGCTGATGGTGGTTAGTGTGGGGCCTGGCTACCTGATAGACTCTTTGTGTCTCAGATGAGGCCCTGGAGTGCTATCTTACTACCAGGTAAGGTGGTGCACAGAAAGGCTGGAGTGACTTTGTGTCTGATGGGGAGAAAGTGACAGAGACAAATTTTCTATTCTGGTTTATCTGTGCCCTCATTTCTCCTCTGTGGAGCTGTAAATAAGGATTTGCATCTGAACCAAGCTCATGGAGGAAGCATTTTACAGACACTATTGTATTCATCCTTACTGCAGATTGGCTTCTCATTCAGAATATTCTCATGTTAATTCTTGGACTTCTTCCTACAACTGTCTCCATTGCCTGGTTTCTGGGGGAGGGGAGGGAGGAAGGGAAGACGGGGGGGCCACTGTGCCTTGGTTCCCAGAAGCGGGGCTCTGGAAGCCCACCTATTTCAGGGGATGTATTTGTTTTTAACACATTGGGAGCTTTTTTTAGAAATCTCCACAATTTGCCAAAAAGAAAGGAAAGAAACAGGAAATGAAAAAGTCAGTAGAAAGATGATCAGATAAAGTTCCAAAGGCCTCCAAAGTCAATATTGTTTTTAAAGTGGAAAAAAAGGCAAACTTTTAAAAATTATTATTGAAAAGAAAACCCAGTTTTATTAACTGATGATAGCTTTATGACAGTTGTGTGATCTGGTCTATAATTTCTAGTCATTCTTGAATGTGTCACTCTGGAATCTCTGTTACAGTTGCTCAGGAACTAAATCTCAGCAGCATGATTTTTGCAGCCAACTGATATCCCAGCTCCTGGTTCTCTGTTCACAGAGCCGAGCAGATGTGAGATGTGCACACGCAGACATTCCCATACAGTGCCACACCCTTCCAGGGAACACTATAACATCATGGTGCAAAAACAAAAAATTACCCTGGGTCCCGCCACATGAATACTATTCTAATACCACCAACAGAAGTTGTCTCTCTTTCCCTTTTCCTCCCCCTTCGAGTCTTTAATGAGTTCCCTTCTTCACACTAGACACTGAATCAAGCCCTAGATCTTTCTAAAACAGAATATTGGAGCCCTAAATTTGAAAAAGAATAATGCAGTCATATTAATATATGCTGTTCCTAAATGTAGAGACATTTTGAAGAGAGAGGCCTCTGAAATGATGAAGTTATACATTGTAACTTTGATATCATTTTTTTCTCTTATGGCAAATGAGTGAGGGTTCCCTGTGGCAGGGATAAAGATGCTACTTAAATAAAATAATTATGGACTTTAAACAATCTTGTAAATAACATGAAAAACACATCAGTATTTTACTCTTACTTCTGAAAAATTTATCCAATGGAAATTAATCCTAAAGGTGGATAAAGCTTTATGCACGAAAGTGTCCAATGTCATTTTGTTAAAGAGGACAACCATCTAATGCCTTTGAGTAAATCATTTGCATAATGCAATATTATACATTTAAAATAAGACGTACAAAGAATTAATAAAGACATGAAAAGTTGTCACGTAATGTTAAATCATAGAGTAAAAATTTAAATACAGATGGCAAACATTCACAACCCAATAACCATGGATGGAGAAAAAAGCAGACACAAATGAAAGAACATTGTAACTTGTTGCTCTTTCGGTGTTTGAATTATGGGTGACTTTTCCTGATACTTCCCTATAGTAAGTTTGCAATATTCACAATGAAGGAAAATACTTTGTTTTTCTAACAAAGAATCATCTTAGCTTAATCTTTTCTTTCACTCATCCAATGTTTAAGTAAATTAAATGAATGATTTTGACTATTTGTTCACCTGCCATAGATTATCATTAGTTATAAAGTTAAAGAGTAAAATGTTAATAACATAAAAATGATGAGAGACCCAATTCTGTTTCTGCTGCCTTGGATGAAATAATACATATCCATTTCTTTCTCAAAAGAAGAAGAATTGTATTGGTAGTTTAAATCTGGGGTAATGGATCTGAATTGTACATTCAAGAGTGGAGAACTTTCTGTTTGGGTTTTAATTTATAGATTGAAGAAACAAGTTCAGCTATAATAATTATAATAAAAATTATAACAAGAACAGCAATAAATCCCAAGAATGATACTTGTTCTTAAACCAGGTAATTTCCAAGCAATTTCTGTACAACTCCTCCCTGAGTGTCACAAAGGCTTTAGAATTGTTTTCCTTTTGTCGGCAGAAAGATGGAATTACAGTACGCGACTTACCAGGCTTCCAAAAGAATTTTATTTATAATAGCACTGTCCAATTTTGTCTAAATAACATGCATACCTGTAATCCAGACATGCTATTACCACATTATAGAAGCAGAACGTATTTGGTTGGAATAAGTGAACACATTAAAAAGGGCTCATGAGGCAGACTGAAGACTGCAGACTTCCAGCAAAATCGGGGAGAATCTCGAGGAACTCACCCACGTAAAAACGAGTCCTTTCTGAGCTTGGCTGCTCACATGTTAGAGGTCTCATTTTATGTAACTGACATTTCTTTCTTTCAAACTTGGATGGTTTTATATGTGAAGTTGTGAAATCCTTTGGACTAAGGCATTACTTGCCTTTTCTTTAGAAGAGATAATAGCTTACTTTTGGCGAAAACATGGATCTATGATTGTGTGCCTTCTTCTGAGATCACCATGGGCAGAGGGAACTGGAGGCGATGACTAAATAGGAACTTGGTGCAAAGCAGATACTTCCTCTCCTTCAAAGATGACCCTGGTTAAGGCCATCCTTTCCCTTGATGATCATGGCCACGTGGAATGAAAGAACAGGCAGGTGCCTCCTGAATGCGGGACCCCAAATCAATGGGCAGAGTAAAGTGGGCATAACCTCTGGCAGGGAAGGCTCGAGAGAGAGAAGCACGCAGTGGCAGACTGGACACACCAATGTCTAAACTGTATCTCTCTGAGACACCCTGAGTAAGAAACTACTGACTCCGTTGTATGACCTGTGCTTCCAGACTAAAGGCAGGCTGCACTGTGTCACCCACTGAGGTCCCTGAGCCCTCCAGACTTTTTGAGGTTGACATAGGCTTCTTTCCCTGTCAGTGCCACTGCCAAACACCTGGCAGACAAAATCCCCCAGAGGCCTCTTTGTTGACTCCCAGGACAGTAGGAAATGACCACACATGTTTAATAATGTGTGCACAGGCCTTGTTTGGGGTCTCTGACTGTGACCTAGAATGGCAGGAATGGCTGGATGAGTCTGCATGTCCAAACAATCCCAGAAGCCTTTGTTCACCTGGCAGTGCTGCAGTTTGGCTGTGACCGTGCATTTAGTTGTCATCGCTGAGCTCCTGGGGTGGAGCATCTCCCACACGAAGCGGACCGGGGAGCAGGAGCAGCAGGAAGACGGAGAACGGGTAGCTCCTCAGCCCACACGGAATACGTCCCCATCCTGCCTCCAGCATGTAGATCCAGGGATTTCTGAAGTTAATGGAATAGGCCTGTGTGAGAAAGAATTGCTCCACATCTGGACCCATAAGTTCATCATTTCCCCCAACTCTTCCAGCACCCACCCAAAAGCTTACAGTGCCTGCCCTGCTCCTGGTCTTTGCTCATCAGAGACCTGATTCAAATGCCCTGTTCCCCTGGAAGCCTTCTTTGATCCCCGCACGTCAGAACCAGCGGTGTTCTCTTCCACGTGCTCATTGGCATGTCCTGTGTTATGCAGTAAGATGTGCGTCACGGGAGCTGTATTATACCTGCTGGCCTCTACCGTAACCCAGGAGAGACAGTGCAGCATCACCTTGGTAACCTGCATGGGGCTCACTGGATCTTGTGGAAGGGAAATGACGGGGCTTGTGCAGGTTCTGGTTCAAGGGCTGACTTAGCATCGGAATTTTGCACGAATTTCTCCCAAGCGAGCTGGGGTTAGCTGTCTCTAAATGATAGCCTAGAGCCTGGATAGCAGATGATGGACTGCTGGCTGGGAGAAAGGCCAGGCCCTGTGGTGTGAATGGAGCTTTTAGTGTTCCGCTCACCGGCGCGCCTGCAGGCTATGAAAAATGTTCCCTTTGATAGTGGAAGCTCCCGGAGGGTGTGCGCTGTGACCGCTTACCTGCTCGCGGAGCCCAGTGCCCCGTGCTCAGCATGCACAGGGCTATTCAACAAACACTGTTTACTGATGATCACTCTCGCAGCAGGGGTGTGTGGGGCATGCCTCGGGGAACGAGCGCTGGCTGGGACCCGCCACGCAGCACACAGACTGCCCATAGTACACAGTATTTGCTGAACCTCCCTTTGGGCAGTGCAACCCTGCATCGGATTTTGAGGTAATGAACAGAAAAATAGAACTTATGGTCCTCTCCCTTAAACCTACCCTGGTCTAACATAAAGCTTAGTCCCAGAATTTGTAGAAAATGAGGCCAGAGTTGAAATGTCTCGGCAGGAAGGATTTTGATAAAAATTGTGAAAATCCACACGATTGTTCCCTGTGACTCCTCAAGTCGCCTGTGTTTGTGAGCTCATATGTCATTGGAAAGTGTTTGAAGAGCTAGCAATGAAAAGTCACTAGTGAATATGTATTGAAGTATATTTGTAGGAAGAACAGCATCTGGAAAGAAGTGTCCTTTTTTGTGGACTCAATTCTTTCTCCAAAAAGAAAAAGCTCACTTGCAGAAGCTTCTGTGTTTCTGCTAAAGTCTCTCCATACAAATTTTGTAAGTTTCGCTTTAAAACAACAACTCCCAGGAATAAAAAGCATGCTTCCTGTGCTCAGAAAGGCCCTGCCATCATGTCCGCCTGGCAGTCTGGGACCAGTGACACAGGAGTTCTCTCTGCTGCTCATCGTAGACGAGTCCCCTCCAAAAGGAAGCCAAGCACAGGCTTTTCTGTGACTTTCTTCCCTAACCTTACACGTGTTCAGCGTTGTTCAAGGTCCTTCTTGTTTTATGGGTGAATTTAGAATCCAGAATCTCTGGAAACATTGGTTACATTGGCCGATAGGAACACAAGGACTTTTCTAACACGTCTACCCCATTTCCTGGTCAGAACCTGCTCTTCTGTTTTTCCAGAAATGCTCTCGCAGCCCATTTGCTGTCGGTGAGCCTCCCAGCCGGGCACTGAAATTCTACTCTGCACTGCGGTCGTGCTTCATGTTCGTGAGCTCATTTCGTCCTCAGTAAACATTCTGAACTCCCTTTCTCTTGGAGTGGTTCCCAGCCTGAGGTCTGAGTGGAGTCGGAGATTCACTTCCTCCTCTACAGATGTTGGAAACGTCCTTTCTCAGCCTCCTGTGCAATTAGGCTCAGACAGGTGACCCAGGTTCCATCAATCACCTGTTCTGCCGGGACCATGTGCTGGTCCCGAGAGCCACGGCCAGGTTCCGGCAGCAGCAGTGGTTCTCATGTCAGCGGCCAGCGAGCCCTGGTGTGAGCAGTGGCGTCTCCTTGGACCAGGGCGAGGCATGGCTTGGGACATGGCTCCTGGCTCTGCAACCTGGGAGTCTACTACTCAATACCCGGAACGCGAGCCCTTTCTGCTTACACCAGCCAGACTCGGTGTGTGTTGCTGAAACTCAGAATCTTGACTGAGACACAGGTCCTATTTTGAACCCTGCTTCTAGATATGAATATGTACCGAGACTAGAGATGTTAAGTAACATCGATGCCTGACATCGAACAGCAAACAGATTCAAACAGCATGCGCCTTACTTCAGAGCTGTTGTCCTTATGTCCACCCGCCTCGAGGTCCCTCTTCAGCCTCGCAGTACTGCAAGAGGGGCAGGGCACTAGGGCAGGTGCCCGCAATGCACTCTGGTCCTTGCACCTTAGAGAAAACAAATCAACATGGTTGAGGCCCTTCGTGTACTTGATCTTCTTAAATTTCTATTAGTACCTTGGAGGGGTATGCATTCTTACCATCATTTGACTGGGGAAACCAAGATTAAATGACAGGTTTTCTTGCCCAAGGCCACACACTCAGTTCCAGGTGATTCCAGGACTGAGCACTTACCTCTCTGTTGCCTGTTTACAAGTCCTTCATCCTTACTGAGACAATAAATGATGGCCCTGTTCATCTACCTGATTAATTTCATGAAATAATGTGAGAAATACATGTTGTTTTTTGGCTAGAGATTGTTTCTTTTGTCCTGATTTAATATTCTTGATCCATAATTTAAGCCGTGTGATAAGACTGTCCCATTTTCCAGGTGGGAAGATTTTCTTACTGTCTAACAAAAAATCATGTTCTCTGTAGGGTGTGAGGCAAGATTCCAATTATGTACGTTTCCCCTTGTCCAGCACCAATGAATGAAGAGCCTATCCTTCCCCACTGACACGAAAGCCACTTCGGTCATGCGCCAAGTCCCATGGAAGTTACATGCCTGTCTCCGGATACGTAACGCTGTACGCTTTGTCCCCCACATTTGATATTTATATTTTCATTTTTGTTCACTTCTAAATATTTTATAATTTTTGTTTGATTTTGACCATGGAGTATTTAGAAGTTTATTTTTAATTTTCCAAATATCTGGATTTGCAGTTTGTTCAAACCTGATGATGCTTCGCAACATCAGAATGTGTCATTGTTTAAGCTACATTGAGGTGTGACAGTGGTCTCTGTCCATTACAGTCGCCGTGAGAGGTGTGTGGCTACTGAGCACTTGGAATGGGGCGAACTCAAATGGAGAGGTGCTGTGTTTCTAAGACTGCGTATGAAAGAGAAATAGCATTTGGATCTATTACGTAAAATAAGATGTATCATTAAAATTAATTTTACCTGCTTCTTTTCACGTTTTTATTTTATTTATTTTTTTCTTTATTGACTTTAGAGAGAAAGGAAGGGAGAGGGAGAGAGAGATAGAAACATCCCTGAGAGAGGACCATGATTGGCCGCCTCCTGCATGCCCCTCGCTGGGGATTTGGCCCACAACCTGGGCATGTACCCCGACCAGGAGTCGAACCAGTGACATCTTGGTGCGTGGGTTGATGCTCAACCGCTGAGCCACACTGGCTAGGCTCCTTTCACATTTTTAAATGTGGCTACTAGACACACTTAAACTGCATGGCTCACATTATATTTCTGTTGGACAGAACTGGTATTGATTATTTGGTATTTTGGACACTTGCTTTGTGGCTTAGTGTTTGGTCAATTTTCATAAAATAGTCAGGTGTACTTGAAAGGAATGCAGACTGTTGGTGGTTACAGGCCTCGCTACATGTTCATTAGATCAAGCTTGTTCATTGACTTGCTCATCTATCCTATGTCTTCCTAATTTTTGCCTCCTTTGTCTATCAGATTCAGAGAGGTGTGTTAAAACCCACAGTCTAGAAGTGGGCACTTACTAATTTCATCTTGCAATTCTGTCTATTTTGTCTCGTATATTTTGAAGCTGTATTGTTATATGCATATGTTATGTTTTTAGTATGAGGGTTGTATCTTCGGGTGATATTTTCTTCCAACTTTGTATATATTTCTGTTCTCTCGGAGGTTACTCAAAATGTTAACATGTAATAGTAACATGAGTTTTGCTCCTAACTTAACAGGAAAATGGGGAATGTCACTGAAATGAGAAATGACATAGGATACAATTAAAGGAAACAAAATAATTCCCTGCAACAAACAATCCAATAGAAGTAGCTCCCTAAAACAAACATTCCTGGTCTCAAAGTTACAAGTCATCAGTTCTTAGAAATACTAAAAGCAACTCTGACACAGGAACATTCTTTGCATTTGTCAGTAAACTGCAAATTATAGTTTGATGTTCGATCTTTGCATCCACTGAGGTTTCTCCATCGCCACAGGCTCTATGCTGGCAGGTCATGTCGAGGAAAGTTGGTTTCATAATGTTATTTACCTAAATGAAGACTAATGGCTAACCTGGTAATCTGCATTCTTGCAAGTTCTATTGGAGCTGTCTTCTCCTTCTCCTGATGTTCTTCATTAACTGCTACTGAAACACGTGTCCTCAGGTTTTGAATTATAATGGTGACAAACGTTCTATTAAAATTATTCAGGGCTTATAATAATTTAGTTCCACATCCCCATTTTTTCTATTCTGTATTACTAGAACTTGTATGCATGCTAGACTTCTGCTTTCTATTCTGCATGCTTCTTAAATACAACTTTGTATTTTCCATATTTCTTTTGTTTTAATCTCTCTGTGCCATTTTCTAAGTACTTTTTCCAAATCTATATCCTAATTCATTACTGCTTTCTTTAGAAGGGACTAATCTTTTTTTTTATCCTCATCCGAGGACACTTTTGCATTCATCTTCAGATAGAGTGGGAGGAAGAGAGGCAGGAAGAGAGAGAGAGAAACATCAATGTGAGAGAGACACATCAACTGGTTGCTACCCACACAATCCCCACCAGGGCCGAGGACAAACTGCAACCGAGGTACATGCCCTTATCAGGAACCGAACTCAGGTCTCTCTGGTCTGTGGGCCAACGCTCTAACCACTGAGCAAAACCAGCCAGGGCAGAAGGGGCTAATCTGCTTTTAATGCAGTCGTTACATTTTTAGATTTAGTGTCTACATTCTATTTCTAGAAGTTTTACTGGGTTTTGTTAAAAATGTTTTAGTTAATTTCACTGTATCCTATTATTTCATTATGGGTTCTATTCCTTTATTTCTTTAACCATTTTAGAGTATATTTATATTATAGTTCTGTTAACATTATTAAGCTCTAATTATCCTATTAGTTTTGTCTGCTGACTCTCACTTATTGTGGATTATTTCCCCATTGCTTTATAATTCTTTAGGAGGGACTTATCATTAGGGGTTACTCATCATTTGTAAAAGGAATCCAGTGTACCCTAGATTATGGGAGAATTTTTCTTTTAATTGTTTTTGTTGTTGTTGGTATGTGCCCCTAGCGGGAACTGAACCCTGGACTCTCTGGTCCACAGGCAAACACTCTAACCGCTGAACCAAACCGGCCAGGGATATGGGAGAATTTTCTAAAGCAGTTTACTGCTGTTGGGTGCCCTTAGACTAGACTGTACATTACATTTTCATATTGATATCCCATAACACAGGGTGATATAAACTCAGACTCAGCATTTGTGAGTCACCTAGGCTTCAAGTTACTCTGTCTTTTAGTGGGAGGCATTTAAGTTTTCTGATTCTTTTTTTGGTTTTTGCTAAGAAGAGCATGAGCACTTAAAAAAAAAATAGAGCCTGGCCGGTGTGGCTCATAGTTGAGCATTGACCAAGAGGTCGCCAGTTCAATTCCCGGTCATGCCCAGGTTTGGGGCCAGATCCCCAGAGGGGGACATGCAGGAGGTGGCCTGTGATTAGTGTTTCCATCTCTCTCTTTCTCTCCCTTCTTCTCTTTCTAAAATCAATAAAGAAAAAATATTTTTAAAAAACAGACCATTCTCCTAGAGGTCCCAGTTTTTTGTTGTTTTGTTTTGTTGTTAATTCTCATTTAAGGATATATTTTTTTCCAGTGAATTACAGAAAGTAGAAGGGAAAAAAGAGAGGGAGAGAGAAAAACATTGATGTGAGAGAGACACATCGATTGGTTGCCTCCCATAAGCACCTTGACCGGAATCAAACCTGTGACCCTTCCAGCCACGGGCCAACACTCTAACCACTGAGCCACACCAGCCAAGGCTAGAGGTCCCAGTTTTATAATAGTTCTCACTAATTGTTCTTCAATTCATATAGACCAGTGTATGGGCTTTAAAAACTCATTCTAGCACTTAGAGTCTCCAGCCAAATACAATATTTGCCCCATCACCACCGTATCAGCTCCCGCACAGTAGGCTGGTGTCGTCGTCTGGCATGAGCGGGGATTCCCATATGAAGTAAGAGATGGAAGTAGTTGGCAGTTTTCAATGTTCCTACTAAGTATAGGTGTTTACTCTAATGATTGGGATTATTTCTGGGCCCTACAACAGTGAATAATATGCATTTCATAATTGAGCTTTGATTTACATCTAAGGGAAGAATCCATGTATCTCGAGGCGTGGTTCCAGAGTCTTCTTGGTGTCTTGAACCACGACAGCACAGAGCCTGTGACGACAGGGAAACCTCAGTGTGTGCAAAGATCAAACATTAAACTGTAACCTTGTTCTCAGTCTAGGGAGAGAACCACTTCACTCAAAACCCCAGAACTGAGTTGTCCCCAGCTTGCATTTCCTTGGAGGTAGGAGGGTAGCTCTCGAAGCTTCTTTTCCATTCTCTGACCATTTTTTTTCTCCCTCACATATTCACTAAAGTCCTGAGTGACTTGTACAAAGCTAAGTGTTTCTTTTCCTGTCTTTTCTTTCAGCCCTAAATCTATTGTGTGGGTCTAACTAAACTGCTGGTAGCAAATTGGGAAAGAAGGAATCATTGGAAATCCCTCTCAAAAGCCACCAGCCACACCTTTTCCTAGTTTATATAGCTTTCATATTTCATTATAAGATATTTCTTACTGAGCATTGTTATGTTATCATGTATTGCAACATTATCTGTTCTCAGAAAATGAAAGGAAAAAATGATTATTTGATTGAGTTGTGTCCCCGTGACTCCTGCTGTGTGCTTCCAGGAGCATTACTATTTTATTTGTTTAATAAATAGTAATGCCAGATACTAGGTCCATTAGCTTTCACTTTTCCTAGCTGCATGTAAGTACCCTTGTTCTAATTATAACCGAGAGGTCATTCCTAAGGAATTACTAACCTTCAAAAGATATGAGATAATTATTCCCTGGAGAATCAAACAAATTTGTAAGACAAATACAGTTGAAATTTCAGACATCAATCTCTTTTTTACCATAGCCTGGGAACAAGGGAACTATGAAATATAATTTTACCCCAAGGTCCAACAAATGACTGCATGAAAATGATTTCCCGCCTGCCAAAAAAGAAAAAAAAAGAGAGAGAACACTTTATTTTGGTACATAGCCTAATACTTGTGCAGAGTGTTGTTTTGTTTAAATAATAAAAATTCCCTGAAGGAGAAAAATCATTCTCTTCTAAATTAAGAGTTTTAAAAATAAATTCGGTGTGTATTTTAGGAACCATTTTCTCTGTGCTAGTCAACAATTCTTTCTTAGTGTTGAGTCAGTGCAGCGTGTAACCAATAGAATATTGGTGCCATCATCTCATCTGGAGTAGCCTTTGGCTTATTGAATCTCTCCAAACTCCCCACTGAAACACACATGAAGACATTGGAAGAGGTGAAGTGCTCACCATTGCCAAAAAGTGGAAACTCACAGTCAACCCACAGACCAAACCTAAGAAGAATTTCCTTTAGATTCAAGAACAATTATCCTAGATTTTAAAATGAATAGATCACCTTCCTGAACAGTGCTTGTGGAAAGGAAAAAAAAAATCTCCCTTGGTACCAACCACTAAATCTTGGAAGCGACCCATTTATAGCAGTTTCCCAAAGCAGTACATCTTGAAGCTTAATTCGTAAGGGAATTCTAGAAAAGGCACATGGTCAAAAGTTTGGGCACTTCTACAAAACATCTCTCTTTTTGGAGATTCGGAGAGTATGTTCGCGATATTAAAGTTTGTGAGAGTTCTTCCAGAATAAAAACTTATTTAATTCTGTTTAATATAGAATTTCTGAAATTCATTTAACCACCCAGAACACTATTTTTTTTCTTTTGTGCGTAATAAAACCAGTGTTCCAAGCAGCACACTCCGGGAGAGCTGCCAGGTACATCGGTACATAGATAACGCTTATGAATTGCAGGAATATCCATTCCTTTCCCTTTTCTCTCTTTTTATACCAAGTTTGAGATAAAAAGTCTTTGAAAATAATTGAATAAGTATCGGAGCTAAGGGAGATTGTGGTAGAGAAAAACCTTAAGAATAGACGAAAGTTAGACTAAAGCAGCATATAAAGGTGAATAGTCAGTTACAGAAGGAGTGTAAAGGGTCATCTATTCGAATATTCAGCAAATGCAATTTAAATACAAATAATAAGGAGAAAATTTTAAGCAAGCTAGGCTAAAGTTCCTATGGACAAGAATAGCCAAGAAAATTCTGAAAATAAGTGTAATGAGGGAAATTAGCCTAGTTTGGTCTCTTTGTGTAAAGACAAGATGTTAAACAAGGTAGTTGGGCACATAAATAGATAAATTGTTCTCAGTGGAAGAAAATAGAAGATCTAGGAGTTCCCAGACCAAAACATACAAGGGAATCCAGTTTATGACAAAGGTAGCTTCTTAAAGTAGTGGGAAGAAAACACACTAGACCCCGATAGAGTGCTCAGTATGTGCTAGGCAGTGTCTAAGTATTTACATACATTGAATTATATTATCCCCCACACCACCCTCTGAGGAAAGTAATATCATTAACCTCAATTAATACTGTTACCTGAGGCCAGTAAGTAAAGCAGAGTTTGAATTCAAACCCAGGCTACAGATCTTGTACTTTAAACTCATCAAACTATTCTATAAAAATGTTCATCACCTAATTACTGTTAAATTTTTAAAAAGCAAGATATAGTCTTGAAGATACAGAGATAGGATGACCTCAAACTGTGTGTATATATTTGCATAATTGTGCATTACTGTGATGTACATATATGTGAAAATAACCAGGCAGAAAAGCACTAAAATGGATAGCAGTTTGGGAATTATAGGTGAGCCTAATTTTTTAATTTGTAATTTGATATAATTTTCTAATTTGCTACAGTGGCATGGCTTTCATGATTGGGAAAAATAGAAATATTAAGAAATGGAGAGATTTGAGGGGAGAAAATTTGGACAAAAACAAGATTTAGAGAGAATATAATCTTATTATGTAAGATATAAAATAATGTTGTTAAAATAAATATGTTTAGCTTATGGTTTACTCTACAAAATTGTTGTTAGATTTTAGGATAAAATGTGAAATTTTGAAAAAGGCCCTTGGTTTTCTTGGAAGGCATTAATGAGAGTGTAGGGAAAGACTTTGAGTAGTACTGAGGGACACTGGAAATAGTGAATGGTGGGGTTAGGTATCGAAGGTGTTAAATATATTATGATTCCATAACTTTCTGGTTAATGATATCAACTTAAGATATCTAATGAAAGAATGATTATAAACACCATGTTTCAGAAAACCCAGATTTTCCCCTGTCACACAAATAATATCTGAAGGCTAATGGTGAGTTCCATAATTCTTGGTATATTTAGGCCCAACCCTCATGGAGTTACAACATAAAGAAATCATGTGAGAGGCCCTTGATCATTGTCCCTGCCAAATAGACACCGGAGATGGATATAAATTTACTTATTTTAAAAATATACATAGGGAAAGAGGTTGAATATATCAACTCTGAGTTGGTGGTGGACACGTTGGTGTTGAACTGTTCTCCCTACGGGGCCTTCCGTGGCCCTGCCCACTGCAAGCCGGGCTGAGGCTCTGGCTCCGCCTCCTTTGGCCCCTTCCGTCATGGCACTTAGGATACAGTGGGCGTACCATTGGCTTTCTGGTCTGTCTCACTCCCAGACTACAACCTCCTTGAGAGCCTAAACCACAATTTCTTGTCCATATCCCATCTCTTAGCACAGAGGAAATAGTATTTTTTCTGAGAATGAATTAAGGACTTAATGCCTTTTAGTTCCACACAAAATGGTCAGGAATGGATCTCAGATGACTGGCCAGGGCTAGGGACAAACTCAGAAGTTATAAAAATGATACCACACTTCTTTAGACTCTTTGAAAACCTTCTTATTTTCATATCTATTATCTCTCTCGAGCCTGTGAAGAAGGCAGGTATCATCACAACCATTTTCTTAGGTTCAGAGAGATGAAGAGGCCTGTCCAATGACATTTAGCTAGGAAGTCAAAATAATGTTAAGTGACAGTTATGGAGCAGTTTTTATATGTGAGACTCTGCTCCAAGCCAGCAATTTTCAACCTTTTACATCTCATGGCACACATAAACTAATTACTAGAATTCTGTGGCACACAGGAAATATATTTTTTGCCAATCTGACCAAAAAATAGGTATAATTTTGATTCATTTACACCGATGGCTGTTGTGTCGTCTGTTGTCATTTTCCTATCTGGCAATCTAAAAGAAAAGAGGTCAGTGCCCCTGACTAAATAGTGAGGTATTGCACGTTTTAAAATTTTTTGTGGCACACTGGTTGAAAATCCCTGCTCTAAGCAGGTTAGTTAATTTACTCCTTTAAAGCACGCAGAACTCAATGAGGTTTTACCCCATTGGAAAGGGGATCAAGGGAAGAATGAGAGGAACGGGAGGGGAAGAATCGGTAAGCAACTTGCCCAAAGCCAGAGAAACGGGGTTCCTAGGCAAACAGCCTTCTTAAGGCTTCCTCTACTTTACCTCAGAATTGCACTATCTATGAATCTGGAATTTTAATCACTCTAAACCCACTGCTAATTTTACGAAAGTACATCAGTTTTCTCATCTATGCCATTTTTACTGCTGTGCCATCATATGCATATTTTATAGGTTGGGATGAAGAAATTAGATAATGCAAATATAAAATACATAGAATATATGCATAGCTCATAGGTTTGGATAAGTTAATTAGATAAATGCATGTAAAACACTAAGCAGAATACCTTCCACATAGTGAACGCTCATAAATGTTGGCTGTATTAGGAGTAGATGAACTCTCCAGTAACTGTCAATTGGAAAAGCTGAGAATGTTTTGGGTGCCCTGACTTTTAAATTAGTAATGATAAGAAGACCCTTCTTCCCATGATATGTTGCTGGGTCAATAAAACAAGATAATAGTTTGGAAGCAATTTGAAAAGTTGAAGCTTGTATGTAAATATAAGATAGTATTCAATTATGTCTTTTTTTAAATCCTCACCCGAGGACATTTTTCCACTTTTTGTTCAGATAGAGCGGAAGGGAGAGAGAGGAAGAGAGAGAGAGAGAAACATCGATGTGAAGGGACACATCGAGTGGCTGCCACCCGCACGACCAACCAGGGCCGGGGACAAAATGCAACCGAGGTACATGCCCTTAGCGGGAACCGAACCCGGGTCTCTCTGTACCGCAGGCCAACGCTCCAACCGCTGAGCCAAACCGGCCAGGGCAATTATGTCTTATATGCAGTGCAAATATTTATACTGTGACTCCAGCCCATTTTCTTTTGCTCACTCTTTGGTAAAACCTGAAAGACTGATGCTCTGCCTACTATTGGGGACCCTGCCTGCTATTCTCACCTGGTCACTGGTGACCAGAAGGGAGTGCACAAGCTGGGTCTTTGCTTTAGGACCTGCCACAAACCAGGACTGATTCTCTTCTCCAGCTCCTCTGTGCTTTGGCTGTTTTCATTGTATAAGACGACAATTTATGGAGACCAAGAGACACAGAGGGACCTGGCAAGGAGTTTCACCTGTTTTATTCCATCTTAAATGCGTGTCCAAGGAATGCTTAGTTATTACCCACATTGCTTTTGGTCCTCTGGCAGAAAGTGGTCAACTCCCCTAGGGCCTGATTCCATGTTTGCGTGAAGGCAGGAGATGGGGCCCCCGATGCCTGCAGATGAATCCATGCTGCAAAGTTCTCACCACACTCCAGGCGCTGATGGAGCAGAGAGAGCCCTTACTACGTTTTGCATCATTCGGTGTCATCAGAGGATTTCAGCAGTGCTTTATGATAAAATCGATTTAGTGCCTCCCAGGACTCGATCCCATTAGCACTTTGCACAAATCCTCCCCCAGGAAATATTAGACCTTAAACTAAAGGACATGTCTCTCCATATGTAGACAGTGAAACAAACAGGCCCTCGTGGAAGCCAGTGAGAGTTCTAAAAACAGCCTTTGGTCCGCGTTACTGGTTTCTGGTCGGCGTGAGCCTGCAGGTCCCTCTCGCGAAGTGATGCGCTCACGCTGTGTCTCACTTAGGAACAATCGCTGCGCCGTCAGATTCTCTGTCCCAACAAGGAAAATGGCATTGCTGTCTGGCACCAGGAGACTTTCAGGTCTCCTGGGGGGATTTTCCCGAAAATCCCCTATATCAGCCTTTCTTTTTAAATAACATTTCTCTGTGGGAATTGTAGGTTCAGTCCCATGTCAGTAAATGGTCCCCTAATAGCCCTCCATGGCAAAGTTATGACTTATCCCCAAAGAAAAATGCTGCCTTGTGAGCAAGTTTTATCGAGGCTAAGAGTCAAGTCATAAAACATCAGCCCTCACGTCGGAGTGCCTGTTTGCTAAAACACTATTTATTTGTACATAAATATTTGTCTTTTTTTTTTCTGGGGTGTATTTGCTTGTGTATTCAAGCAGACCACATACATAAATTAAAAATGTCCAAAGTGTTATAATAGGAACATAGATTAGGAGCTGATTATTTTGGTTGCTAGTTTTTCAAATATCTTCAGCAGCGCCTTGCTTTATTTAAAGAATACATACAAATACATTTCTCATATTTAAAAAATTATGTAAAATTATACGTGTTAAATGAAATGACAGACCACACAGCGTTTTACCCTTTTTGGCGTTTTATGCTGTGAAATTAATTTTTATGCACGTATGTTAGTTAGGTTTGTTCCTTATGGAAGAAAACAAAAAATAGTTTCTGTTCATTTGATATCACAAAATTATTTTAGTCGTTAAAATGACCATGTAAATATGTACATTAATCACTTTAAAATAATTCATAATAAAATTATGGGAGGCCCAGAAGAAGTCATATATGTCCATCTGTCCATCTATATGTATATCTGTATGCTAACTCATATGGTCTCTGAATCCCTGTGATTTTTTTTTCCTGATACATGTTACAAAATTGTCTTCTCTTTAAATTTCTAAATAATCCTGCTTGCTTCCTGGCTTCTGCTGACAGAGCAAATGTATTTCCCAAGTCCAGATGTGTCTCCTGATTGCGTTGGGTGACAACTGGAAGTTTCTTCTCGAAGCAAGCATGAGGGTGACTGGTGTTTCCACTTTCGATGGTTCTCTGCCGTGTCTGTAGAGTGAAGCTGCTTTTCTCAGAAACTTCTCGTCCTGCCAAGGCTCCAAGGAAGATTATAGAAACTATATATCTGTGCAGTGGGCGGAAGTGCTCTGTGCTGCACTTTCACGAGGAAAGATGTAAGCAGTCCTGTCAAGAGGGTGTTTGCCCATATTCACTCATTATGCTCTTTTCGGTCAAGTGTTGATAAGAGGCTCATTACTTAAGTTTGAGCTTGAACTTGGAATGTAGCATTTGAAAAGAAGGTGCTGAAAGCAATTTTAAAACTCCTTTATGTCCCTGCTAAGAATGATTAAATGGAACAGAAGAAGAAAAGGAAAGCTGTCACCTTCGTGTCAAATCAGCTTACGGCGGCTCCGACAGAGTGGAAGCCGGAGAGGAAGTGCTGTTCAGCCCTTGAGAGCGAAAGGGCTGCGGGCTCGGTTCCTTCTGCACCTTCCCGGGGATGCTGACAGAAGCTGCACGTGAGCTTCTGACGACTGAGCGTGAGCTGCGCTTGGCTCTCCCCGGGAAAGCCCTGTGAAACCCACCTACACGAAAAGATGGGTAAGGTACGGAAAATTGAGATTTGATGTCAATAAATTGAGATTGAGACTTGATGAAAAATAAAGTGAGAGCTCTCTGATAAGAAACTATTTTACCGTTACTGTTTACTTCAAACTGGTTTGGACAAAAAATGATGTCTTTATTGAACGATAAGAACCTCTCCCAATTAGAACCTAGAAAATAGAAGTCATCGGAAAATAAAATTTATATCGAAGTAAGAGACTACACTTAAAAAAAAAAGAATAATTGCCCAGCCAGTGTGTCCTCAGTGGTTGAGCATCGACCCATGCAGCAAGAGGTTGATGGTTCGATTCCCGGTCAGGGCACATGCCCAGGTTGTGGGCCCCATCCCCAGTGGGGAGCATGCAGGGGGAGGCCAATCTATGTTCTCTGTCATCGATGTTTCTATGTTTCTATCCCTCTTTCTCTCTCCCTTTCTCTCTCTCTAAAATCAAGAAGGAAAAATATTTTTTTAGAAAAGAATAATATTCTGGGGAAGACAGAACTATAGGGACAGACCTAGATGGGCGGGTGTCAGGGGCTGAGGTGGGGGAAGGGTTAGATGGACCCTTTCTATGTCTTGATTGTGGTGGTGATTGCCAACTGCATTTGTCAAAACTGGGTGACCTGCACACCCCAAAGTGCATGTTAGTTCATGGAATTAGGCAAAGAATTTTGTATTGAAAAAAATCACCAAAAGTAGTTTTAAGTTAATTTTAAGGTGCAAAAAGTTTATCACTACTTTTTTTTTTCAATCTCTTTACATGGTTTCTGACTCGAGGCAAGGGGAGGCAAGGAAGACAAGTCAGTGAGAAACCACTCTGTGCCTCGAGTTTGTGTACCCGAAGTCCTGAGCAGAGTTTTTTTCCAAAAATTATTATTTTGAAGAAAGTCAAAATATTTTAAAAGTAAGAAAAACAAATATAACAAAACACCAGAATTGTCGCATCCTAGAATTATCATACATTAACAGCTTGTCCTTGTTGCATCAGATTTTAAAATGTAAATAAAGTAGAACTTTATAAAGACGATGTTCCTTCTATTCTCCTCTCCTGACAAGTCCCACTGCCTCCAAAAACAATTTTGAAAAAAGAACAGAGTGAGCCAAAAAAATGTGGGGATTATTATGACTGCTCTCTTCAGTGAATGGAATGAGTTAATCATACTTATCTTATAATCACTGGGTACATATCTCCACAATGGGTGCTCTTGGAAAGACGGGATCAACACCCGCGTCACCATATAAAAGTCGCACAAACACATGGAGATGAGCTGGTTACACAGAGCCAAGCACAGTCCTAGGAATGCACACCTTGGCTTTAATGGCGAGGCTGGATGGGATTAGTGAACCTGGGCACCCATTACCAGCATCTAGTTTTCCCAACTTTCTCACCCACTTCCCCCAGGAATTCCCACAACAGAGTCAGTTTAGTTCAGAGGGAAATAACAAGACACAACAGGTCTGCACTTAACAGGATTAATACAGTTTTTAGCTCTAAAGAGTATCAAATCAAACAGACTACAAGAGAAAGCAAATTTGCAGCTAATGCCGAAACTGCCATGTTAATTTAAAAGAAAATAACCGTGGATGGCTTTTTAAACTGCAGAAACTGCCTGAGCTGTCCAAATGTCCCCACTCCCTTTCTACCACATGCCTGTCTCTGACAGGAAAATTGCTCGTCTTAATTTGAAATAAGGCAATTACCAAACAGAGATATGTCATGGTTATGGTCTGCCCTCTGTTACGGGAATAACTTGCTTACAGCATTGAGAAAGTCACTCAAAATTGCTTTCCTCGATGTTTTGTGGAATTATCGGAGCCCCAGTGTAGAACATTAGCCTGGCTTGTTTAACATGACTCTGTTTGTATAAGCACCAGGTGATATGACCACATGAGGCTGATGTCATCTTGCCATCAGCTATGTGAACAGCTAGAGTCCCCCAAGACCTGCAAGAGCAAGAATTGTTTCTTCAAGTTCAAATTCTTTTAGGTGGCAGTTGAGACCCTTTACAACTAGACTCCAACTTGGAGCTCCTGTCTGTCACTGCCCTCGAAAGGAGCCTTGTGATCCAGCCCCATTTGCGTGCAGGAAATGCACCAGGAGCACGCCGTTCCTTTGTCTTGTCTCTCCACACTCATTCTCTTGGTGACTTCAGCCGGTCTTATGGCTTTAAATGCCATCCACATGTCTGTAACTCTCCACGTGTCTGAACTCCAAAGGCATAGATCCTTTTAGCTACTTGACACTTGCATGTCCAATGTCTGGTTACTCAAATTTCAACACCACTGCATTACCTGGAAGCTCGTTCGAAGTGCGGGACCTTGGGCTCCATCTTAGGTTGATTGACTCCGGATCTGCATTATAACAAGATCCCCAGATTTGTGTGCACATTAAAGTTTGAGAAGCCCTGGTCTATATCACATTGGGGATTTGGCATGTTCTACCCTTATGATGTTATTTATTTTCGGCCATTACTCTATCAGATTATAAACCTTGTATGATTTGATACCAAGACTCATTTTGCTTTATACTTCTAGCACCTAGCAGAGGAGACCCTAATAGAATAAATATACAAGGTGCTCCACAACACTAAATGCAAATGGACAAATTTGCATGAAGGTCTATTGCATTAGAATCTTGGATGGAGAAAAGGTGCCATTCACTGGCATGGGCATCAGTCCTACCTGTGGCTTCATAAGCTTGTAAGTGGTACTTTGTGGCTGGTTCTAGGAGGGGCTACATTTTAGGATGTCAATCAAGTCATGCTTTGCAAGAAGATATTACTAAATAATCCTACAACAATCTTTTTCCCTGGCTTATTCAACATTTGGATTTGTCCAAGGAGCCAATTAGAATCACTGCCCCATTTGTCTCGCTCTAACCTGGACATCGACACAATAATTGGGGCATGTCTGAAGTTTCTCCTTAAAATATGTGCTTAGCAACATTGGCCTGGGCTTATGCTGGATCACACTGGGCCTGTGGTGTTCAACTGAACAGATGAACATCCCCATTTCACCCTGAGCTACGGTGTTTCCTGTTCAATTTCCCAGTTTTGTTCCTGAATCTGATACTCATTTAAGAGGATTTCACAGGACCCACCGGGTTTGTGAAAATCAATGGGCAGTATATTTACCTCTCAGAATGGCCTTCATTTACATCAGGAATTGAGATAGGGAAATGAGAGAAGTAACAATCGGGCAGCTAAGGCCGGACAGCCTCAGAAGCGGGGAGGGACAGTCAGTCCACTTAGTGATGTACTGCTGTGGGGAGGGAGGCTGGATTTGAGAGGACTGTGATAGAAATGGACACTAGCATTCGCTTATTTTTTTTAAGTATGTTTAAGGTACCAGTGCTTATTGTCCATATAAATAAGGTCTCCGGCTAAAACATTATTCCTTCTTTTTCAATTTATCTTCCATCTATATTGCTCTGTTTTACTTTGGAGCCAAGTTTCCCAAATATGCATGATAATAAAAACCATCTGGGGAGCTCATTAAACACTTGCCTGCCAGGAAACCCACCCCAGCCCTAATGAAGGTTTTCCTGGGAACTACCTGGGAACGAGCATTTTAAATGAACTCTCAAGGTAATTCCTACTTGAATTACCTTCTATTTAGTGTTTATTTCTCTAAGTTTTTTTTCTTTTCTTGAGGCAAATTTGAAAGCTCCTTTTCATTTATCTATTCAAGAACTTGTTGAGACATTTCTGGATCCTGGGCCCTGTGCTAACCCTGGGGAGACAAAGATGAGTCCGACCGGGTCCCTGCCTTCAACACAGAACATAAAGCAGTGAGGACCAGGTGGGAACTAGACACAAATCAAACCCTACAGTTTTATCCATTTGAAAGAAATAATAATACTACAAATTTAAAAATAGAGCCAAAACAACGTTTTCATGGAATCCGCATGTCTACCATTCCACGTTAAAAGGAAACTGTTTTTTTTGTTTTGTTTTGTTTTAAGCTTGTAGTTTGCCCAACACCTGGCACAAAATTGGCACTGAAAAAAACATTTATTGAACAAATGAACGTATAGAAATACCCACAAAATGCTGTACTAAAGGCAACGCAAAGGGAGTCTATGAAGTTAACTGGAGGGGCTGCCGAGTGTTTGCTCCAGTTCGGCGAGGGGTTCCTGACTCCTTATCTATCCTTCGGGCGCCCTCACTGTCGAACACCTTGGTGGCCATGGAATGAGATATGATGTCCTTCCCACAAGCCACTTTGTCCCGTAACCATCGGCATGACAGAGAGCAGCTGCCCTTACTCAGGATGTCTGCTTTTTAGTTTGTTTCTGGCTATCCTTTTTTCCTTCCAAATGCAAATTATTTAATATGGATGTTATTTTTTCCAAGCAGGGCACAATGTCTAATATTAGACTTTCTACCAGGGGAATACCTTGCTAAATAGAGCTTAGTATCATGTATTTTTTTAGGCCTAGATTTAATTTTCCTGGAAAGAGTTGCTAATCTGCTCTGGAGGGATTTCAGGTTGAAAACCTTCTTGACAAAAATGATACATAAATAATAAAATAAATTTAATGCCAGTTTCTCGGCTATCTATATTCCCATATAAATAACCCCAATCAAACCAGCAATGAACACAATAATAATATTTGTGTCCTATTATATGCTCCCTATTTTTCTCAATAAGTGTATTCTAAGTGTCACAATTATAGCCAGCAAGCAATTAAAGAGAACACACTCAGCTCCATGGCCAGTTTTCTAGAAGTCGAGATGTAGGTAGATCTCTTCTTGAATTAAAGTTTTCTTCCCAGGTCCGAGGGAATCTGGCTCCATTACTCGTGAGCTTTGTGAACCAGCATTTCTCAAGCAGGAATATCCATGTAACAGTTGCGCCCTGGCTCTCTAGGAAATCATGATAAATTGCTGAAGTCAGAGTCATGGGGTTCTGATCAGTGTCCATGTGGCAGCCATACAGCGGTCCGTCAAGTCAGCTGTCTTGCGTATGATGTCTCAGGGTTTCCATGATGTAATTGGACCTTCCAACGGGAAGACTGTCAACCTGCAAAAAAGAGTGTTTTCCCAGGCTGTGTGATCACAGTATTTATTACCATTATTTTTGAGTAGCAAATAAAAGCAAAATAATAATTTAAAAAATCTTCAGCCCTGGCCAGTTTGGCTAAGCAGTTAGAGCATCAGCCTCAGACCAAGGGGTCTCGGGTTCAATTCCTGGTCAAAGGCACGTACCAGGGTTGCAGGTTCAATTCCTGGCTCTGGTCGGGGTTGTGCTGAAGGCAACCAATTGATGTGTCTCTCTCACATCAATGTTTTTCTGTTTCTCTCTCCCTTCCACTCTATCTAAAAACCAATGGAAAAACAGCCTCGGGTGAGGATTAACAACAACAACCAAAAAAATCTTCAGAGGATGATATTGAGGATGATGATGACTATACAACCGGCATTAGGAAAACGTGACCCAGTACTGTGCTAAGTGCTACACATTTATTACATCACCAAATCTCATAGACGTGACATTGTGCAAAAGAAACAAGACACTAAAAAGTAAGATTCCAGGCTTTATACAAAGTTCCAGGACAGTCAAAACTGCCGACGATGGTTAGACTCCGATCAGTGCTTGTTCAGGCAGGAAGCGGGCCGGGCTCCAGCGGGGCTCCAGGGATCCTTCTGGGGAGGCAAACATTCCATGTCTTGGGTGGTTATATTCGGAGACCCAAGCACCCGTGGCTTTTTGGTAAATTTTCGGCCCTAAGGTCAGGCCCAGGAGGTCACACCTCCTACAAAAGTGGTTCTCAGCCTTTTTTTTTTAAAAATGAGACCCACCTGGAATGTTTGCTTAAAATGAAGATTTCTGGGCTCTTCTGAGCGTGACTAACCAGGACTCACCAGGAATGGGACCCCAAAATCTGGACATTAAATCATCACTCCCGCTGTTTCTGAAGCAGCAGGCCTGTGCCACCCTGCTCATGGCAGTCAGGATTGCTGCCTGTGGTGGGTGTTGAGGGCCAGGCAAGTCTACTGATGGTTCTCCAAAACTCCATCCCTCCCCCCAGGAAAAAAAAAATCTTTCAGAGCACATGAGAATGATGTAGCTGCATTTGTGTGTGTGTGTGTTTGAAGGAAAGCGTTTGACCTAAAACCAAACACGAAGAAAACTGTCATGCGTGGAAGTGACCACTAAGCCCCAGGCCTTTTCCGAGGAGAGCCCGCCGCGGCATTTCATTACTGGTCCTCTTTTCATGGGCCCAGGATGCTTTTTGTTTACCTGGGCCAACTGGTTTTTAATTGATTTTCTAATAAAGGTATTTCTTGCCCTCTTTCACTCTGATTAAGAACCATAACATGATCTCATCAGGCCTGGACAGGTATTGATGGCCCGAGGTATCGTGGGGCTAATAAAGAGTGTTATCCAGTATTTTTTAGTGACACATAAAAACTCCCTCATGAAAGATACAGGCGGCAGAGCATTATATAAATGTCATTCTAGAAACAGTGGTGTTCGGGCCTATATGGCTAGATGTTAGTGATTTCATTAATGCACTAAGACAGGCCTCTCCCAGGGATAAGTGGTGGTGGGTGGGCGCCGGAGGGCGAGGAGGACGGCGACGGGGAAGCCGTCACAAAACCAAGAGCGAGCCCTGTGGGCCTCTGGTTTTTCTAGGTAAGCTGCAGCCATCTAATAAGGTGCTTCAGATGAGTAAGGAGAAAAGAAGAACTTAATTCAACTCTTCATTTACCCATCTGCACCTTTGCTTTCCCCCAAAGCGCCACAGCAAATAGTTCAGAAAGAATGAGGTGTTGAAAGCCAGAAGTGCTTTTGGATTTATCTCTTTTCACTCATTAATTCTCTAAATTCAATGTGATCCACTCTACTTCTTGGATTACTGAGGGGAGGAAGGATCGGGGGGTCTGTGAGAGAAATTACTTGGGGCATTTCCAGCTACTGCTCCTGGATCCCATTTCAATTAATAAGTGTTTCAAGCAGAGAAAAGAAAACTGCCCAGTGTTAGCACAAAGAGCGTCAGCTCGCCATGGAAAGACCGCGCGGCTTTGGAGAGTCCAGGAGACCCCGCGAGGCCGAAGAGCAGGAGATATTTTGCAACTTTTATCCAGATTAAACACGAGGTTATTCTGTGATACGTGCCCAGTGCTGACCTAGGGCTGTGGAAGATGAAAACACTTAACTCCACCCATTTCCTTCCGGGAAGAGACTGGCTGAAGGACGCGAACTGCACAGGCAAGGAACCGTGTGCACCCACATTCGCACACCCTCAGATTCAAAGCCATGTGCGGTGGCCTTTCCAAAGAATACACTCAGAAAGTTATTTTAAAAGTTTGATATGTTAAAACAAATCAATAGAGAAAAACCACTTCAAAGACAACAGAACATCCTTTTCTTTTGGCATTTGTCTCTACTATCTCACTGTCCACTGACTTTATTACTTTCAGGACATCCTGTGTTAAGCAGGTGGGGACAAGCACCAGTGGAATCTGAATTATTGCCGGTAATGTAACTGCATGTGTACCCACAAGCTGTCAAGGCCTGGGGGGGACTCAGTGTGTGTGTGTGTGTGTGTGTGTGTGTGTGTGCGCGCGCGTTCCTGCAAAACTAATCCTTTGATGAGTTATATGAAGGATCGTGGATCTTACTCAATGTGCCATCAGTTTTCATGTCATGCACATGCCACCTACAATATCATCTAATTCAGTCAATCATTTAACAACTAATTATTATCATGTGCCCCCTTTTTATGTTTAAGTTTCTCACCGACACTTCTCCAGTTTTGGTTTGGTTTTGTAACTACAAGCCCAGAAAGAGTGGTAAGAATCACTTCCAAATGGAAAGGTGCAGAATGAGAATGACTCAGGGTCCCAGAGGATGAGTAATCTATAAATATAATTAAGCCATTGACAAAAATTTGATTATTTTCTCTTTCCTCTAACCTAAACGTTTAAAAAATTGTTTTCAAAAAGTAATATATGTACGCCCATGTTCATAGCAGCACTATTTACAATAGCTAAGATCTGGAAACAGCCCAAATGTCCATCAGTAGACGAATGGATAAAAAAGCTGTGGTACATATACACAATGGAGTACTATGCAGCTGTAAGAAAGAAAGATCTCTTATTCTTTGAGATGACATGGAGGGACCTGGAAAGTATTATCCTAAGAGAAACAAGCCAAACAGAGAAAGACAAATATCAGATCTCACTTATATGTGGAATATAATGAACATAACAATCTGAAGAACAGGGTAGTCCCAGAGATGTGGAAGTAAGGTACAGACTGATAATCCCCAGAAGAGGGGTGGGGTGGGGAAGAGATAAACCACATAACTTATATGCATGTATGCATGACCAATGGACATAGACAACAAAGCTGGGGACAGGACAGGGAGGGAGGGGGAGGAGGGTGTCAATGGAGGGAAAAGGAGAAACATCTGTAACAAAAATTAAAAAACAAAACAAATAAAAAGCATTGAAGAGAATAATGAAATAAAACAAAACAAAACAAAGTAATATACATTTGCTGGACAAATTTAGAAAACACAAATAGACGAATAAGAGATGAAATAGAAACTGTAAACCGTCATCTGCTCCCAGAGGTAGTCACTCTAACATGGTTTTGTGCTTTCTCCCCATCCTTCCATGTGCCTGTACTATGGGTTTGGTGTGGAATTTGCAAAAATGAGAGCTTGGTGTATGAACTCTGCTCTTTATTTCTGTCCCGAGCATTGCTTCCTTTGACACCATTCGCATATAGATGGCAGCTAAGGAATTATCGTTCTACTCTGTGCCAGTGACCACGAGCCTTGGGCTGTCTGTGGTCCAGATCTTCTCTGGGCTTTTCCTATGTCAGAAGACAATAGTAATGACTATCACTTATTGAACACTTATGATGTGCTAACCACTTTCACGGAATATCCCTTATAAACCACGAAAGAACCCTCTGGCCCTGGCCAGTTTGGCTCAGCGGTTAGAGCATCGGCCCACAGACCGGAGAGTCCTGGGTTCGGTTCCCGCTAGGGGCATGTACCATGGTTGCAGTTTGTCCCTGGTCCCGGTTGGGTCATGTGGGTGGCAACCAGTCGATGTGTCTCTCTCACATCGATGTTTCTCTCTCTCTCTTGCCCCCTCTCTCACTCCCGCTCTATCTGAGGATAAATGCAAAAAATGTCCTCAGGTGAGGATAAAAAAAAAAAAGAACCCTCTGAAGCTCCTTTGACCGACGAGGACACTGAGGCACAAAGACCTTCAGAGAATATAGCTGATGCTACATGGTAAAGTCAAGACTGGAATCTCGGCAGCTCGATTCCATTATTACAGGCACCGCCTGAAGGTGTGTTCAGATCTGTCGGATTTGAACAGGGTCCTCGAACCCAGACCTGGCAGGCAGCGGGGACGTCACGTGGCGCAACCCTCTGGATTGCAGGAGAGGGACGTCAGGCGGCCAGGCTCCTGTCCCCTTCTGCTGTCCTTTCTACTCTACCACACTGCCTCCCTGCCATCCCACTTTATTTTTCCTTTTCAGAGCTCTGTGACGTGAGTGTTTGGGGACATGAAAGATTAATAACCTCGGTCTGGACCAGGCGGACTGTGGGCCGGCCTTGGGAGAACTTTTCCCACACTCCGGTGCCAACAGGTCTCGGGCCTGAACTGCACGCCCCTGTTATTCTTTCTAGCTGTGGGCCTCCCTGGAGCCAAGCAGACCCACCGTGACAAACTGAACCGAAGTTTTGAGACAGAGACCCATGGGACGCTGCTACCCAACTCGTCAAGGAGCCGGCTCTGGACGTCTTTACCTTCATTCTAAAACTAGCATCAGACCAGAGACATGCTGGAACCTTACCAAGCTGACATTTTAATCTATGTAACTAAATCCATCAGTGAAATACTAATGCTGTCTACACTATTTTCCCTTTCCTAGTCAGTTATTAGCAACCAGAAAAAGTCTGTCTCGAGGAATTCACTTCCCCCAGGACCTGATTCAAGTGCCGCAGAGTTGAGTGAGAAAAATGTGAGAGCCTATCTCCGGGCCCCGACGTGGGTCCTGCCGGTGAGTTCAGCGACTACGGACCTGTGGCTTCCGCTCCCTACACCCATCCTTTATCAACAAACCAACTGGCTTAGCTTAAGTGGATTCCAAATCTCTTCCGACTTTAAAGTTCCTATGGTCCTTGTCGGCCTCTGTCAAGCAAACTCTAAGCTTGCCTCAATTGTCATTCATTTGTGCATTCATTCATTTATTGAAGCATATTTTAAAAGTACCTAGCTTGCCCGGCTGGTGTGGCTCAGTAGTTGAGCATCAACGCATGCACCAAGAGGTCGCCGGTTCGATTCCCAGTCAGGACACATGCCCAGGTTGTGGGCCCGACCCCCAGTGGGAAGCATGCAGGAGGTGGCCAATCAATGTTATCTCTCATCGATGTTTCTATCTCTCTCCCTCTCCCTTCCTCTGTCTCTAAAATCAATAAAGAAAAAAAATAAAAGAAAAATAAAAGTACCTCGCTTGTGCCCAGGGTTTGGAATAGAGTGGTGGACAGACAGACCTGTAACCAATCAGTCTGTTGTGGGAGGTACCACAATGAAGCCTGTGGGAGACGTGAGAGTATGTGATAGGGCCTGACTGTACAGATGAAGGAGGCCAGGCTATACAGATGAAGTGGCTTTTCAGCTGAGACTTGGAAGCTGGGTTGACATCAGCCAGATGACAAAAGAATAAATGAATTTTACAGGCAGAGAAAACCCAAGATTTGGATGGTCCTGGGCTGGGGAAGACACAGAACCATTCAAAGAAATGAAAGAGCCGCAGTGAGACCGGAGTGCCTTCAGCGAAGGGAGTGTGGCTTCCCACTGTCCCTGGGATCGAACCCCACTTCTTTCCCTGCTCGCGGCTACAAGGCCTAAATCCCTGACCTCATCGCATGTCACTTCATCAGTGACTCCCCCTTCTTCAGCCGCAATGCCCTTCTCTGTCTCTCCCATGTCACTTATTTTAGCTTCAAGACTTTCAGCTGCTGAGACCCTCTTCCTCCTGCCCCCACAGTGCCCAGTGCCTCCTTCTACTTCTGCAATCAGTGTAACTATTACTCTTCCCAGAGGCCTTTCCCAATCATCTTATCTCCGGGAGGTCAGCTGTTCCCACCCCATTAGTTTCTGTCTCAGAACCTGTTCATTTCTGTCATAGCACGTGTCATGGTCACGGTTATTTTGCTTACTTGTTTATTTTCCGTATCTGTGTTGGTCTCTTCCTGAAGCATTTGGGGGATGAAGGAGGCTAGCATGTAGGCAGGTTATAAAAAGCCTTGTAGCCCGGGCCGGTTTGGCTCAGCGGTTAGAGCGTCGGCCTGCAGTCCAGAGAGACCCGGGTTCTGTTCCCGCTAAGGGCGCATACCTCGGTTGCAGTTTGTCCTCGGCCCTGGTGGGTTGTGTGGGTGGCAGCCACTCGATGTGTCCTTTCACATCGATGTTTCTCTCTTTCTCTCTGTTCCTCTCTCTCCCTCCCACTCTACCTGAACAAAGAATGGAAAGATGTCCTCGGGTGAGGATTAAAAAAAAAAAAAAAGCCTTGTAGAGCTGACTGAGGAATTTGGGCTTCATCCTGTGAGCAAAGGCATACATTGGAGGGGTCTCAAGGACAGTGTGATCACATCTCACGTTATGTGTAGAGGAGTACTTTGTGGAGACCAGAGAGTCCGGCTGGTGCGGCTCAGTGACTGAGCGTCGACCCATGCACCAAGTGGTCGCTGGTTCAATTCCAGCTCAGGGCACATGCCCAGGTTGTGGGCTCAATCCTGAAGGGGGGGGGCATGCAGGAGGCGGCCAATTGATGTTCTCTCTCTTCCTCTCTCTCTAAAGTCAATAAAGAAAAATAAATAAATAAGAAAGTGGCATGGGACGAGATGGGGAGACCAGGTAGAGGGGATGCGATGGTCTGTTTGTGAGCTGAGTGGCTTGGACCGGCCTGCTGGAGTAAGGATGAGCGTAGGGCTGGACTTGAGAAGTATTCAGGAGACAAGAGTCCATCCAATGTGGTGATGTTTTGGATATGGGAGTGAGGGGGAAGGAAGCGTCAGGGGACCCATGGTTTTCGGCACAAATAGATTCTTTTACCAGGCTGGAAAGACCAGAGGAGAAGTGGGCTTGTGGGAAGGAGAGAAAGGATCCGATTTGGGGTGTTTCATGTTCGGGTGCCTCTGAGATCTGGTAGAAGATGTTAGCAGGGCTGTGGAGTACACGGATCTGGAGCGCAGAAGAGGGGTCTGGGCGGAGAAGGAGTCCTAGTAGCTGGAGGGTGGCACTGTTCTGAGAGGCCAATGCCAGCTGGTGGGTAGGACCCAAGGGAATCAACAACCTCCCCTTGAGCGTCCTGATGAGGAAGTCCGGCAAGACAGCCAGGTTTGATATGGCGGGGAAGTGAATGAGGTTGATCAGAGAGGACTTCGAGGACGTGGGAGAGCTTTAGGGCACAGTGGGACGGTTCTGTGTGGCACATATAAGGATTGGAGGGGATGTGGAGAAGAGTGGGGGCTGAGTAAAGGCCCGAGAGAATTAGGGGGATGGGACTGTGAGAGAGAAATGTGGGCCATGGTGTATGGAGCTAACCTGAGAAATCTCTGCCTTTTTACCTTTCTAAGAGACTGGCGCTGGAGGTCTGCACTTCATTTGTAGTATAACATTTATACAAATGTCCTCGGGTACTTTTAAGAGGGGAAGGGGCAAAAGTGCAGGAGGAAAAAAAAAAAGTGGGTGGTAAGGTTCAAGTCTCTTTGGGTTTATTTAAGAGAAACGAGAGCCAAACTGGTACAACCGACCCCTTTAATCGCGGGCTGGCCCTACACCCCAGGCTCTAGGGGAGCAGCTCGGCTCCCCTCCCCTCAGGATGCAAACACTTCCCAACATGGCAGTGACCTGAGCATTGTCGTAAAACACACAAACCTCCAAAAGTGGGTTCTTAGAGTTTGAGATCCGTTGTGTTTATCAAGTCACTGAAACAACTCAGCTGGTTCAGGATGTGGTCAGAGGCTGCGTGGTTCTGTTGGAAAGGAGGGGGAGCGAGAGATCGGGCTGGCCTGGCATTGTTTGTGGGTTGGCAGGGAGGCTGCCCATAACAAACTGTCTCCTGTACAAGCTAACATTTCTTTTACTTATGAAACCATTTTACTGGGGAGATATTCTCAGGTGCCTAGTATAAGCTGAATTGTGTCCCCCCACCCTCAATTCATATGTTGGACTCCTAACCTCCAATACGGTGGAATGTGGATGTCTTTGGAGAGGGGGCCTTTAAGGAGGTAATTAAAGTTGAATCAGGTGGTCTGGGTGAGCGCTCATCCGGTGTGGCCCGTGTGCCTACGAGAAAGGAGGAGACACGCTCAGAAGAAAGACCGCGTGAAGATAACCGGGAAAGGCTCCATTTACAAGCTGCTGAACCAGCCAGGCCTCAGAATGACACCAACCCTGCGGACACCTTGATCTAGGACCTCCACCTTCCCAACTGTGAACAAATGAATTTCTGTTGTTTAAGCCTGCGGCAGTTTCTTGTGGACCTCGTAAACTAATCCAGTACCCCGACCTGAAAATAGTATAACGAATCCTGGGTACCGCCAACCTGGCTTCAACAACTGTCAGGCAGTAGTTTGCTAACAGTGTTTCATTTTTACCCTCCCAGGGTTTTTTCTGGAGTAGTCTAAAACAAATCCTAAACATCATATCATTTCACTGAAAAATATTTCCGTATGCATCTCTGTTGGACTTTTGCAAAAACAGTCACCAGGCAGTTATGGCGGGAGGGTGGGGGCGTGGGAAGGAGGGTGTCTGGGGGGATAATAGAGAATCTGTAACAAAAATAAATTAATAAAAATTGCAGCAACAACAAAAAAGAATTTAACTTTAATTTATCACCTGGGCCATATTCAAAATTTCCCAGTTGTCTCAAGGAAGGTTTAAGTGTGTTTGTTTACAGATCATTTGAATCTAAATTTAAGTGCAATTCATGTGTTTGGTTGTTGATTCTCTTAACTCTCTTTTGTTCTGTAACAAACCTCAGTCTCTACCCTTTTCCGTGGTGTAAATTTATTGGAAAAGTTGAATTATTCATCCTATAGAACACCTCATCTTCTGATTTGGCTGATTACTTCTTCATGGTCCAGTTGAACTTGATCCTTTCTTCTTGGTGTGTTCTGTAATTTGATAACTATATTTAGAGGCAGGATTAGATTGAGGTTCAATATTTCAAGATTATTTCGTTGGGGTATACTACTGAATTTTAAAATGCTGGAAAGAGCAATGATTTCTATTTGAAATACTCTGAACAACACAGAAAACTGTAAGTAGCAGAGACAGTGATTTGGCATAGTAAATGCCAAATTAAGAACGGAAAACAAAACGAGAGAACTAAACTAAGAATATGCAAAGGTCACAGTTTTCACCAACAGTCTGCCCAGGAACAAATCCTCCTGCATGCAGGAATGATCACTATACACTTTTGAGGTCACAGAGAGACAAATGATTTTATTTTTCTAATTTATTTTAAAATCATCTTGGTGTAGTAGCCACATAGCTATAATCACGAAACCTCTAAACAAAAGTGTACCCACCAACTGTCCCTCATCTTCGCAGGGCTTCTGTTGCCTTGTGCTTTGTCCCTGTGTCCCCAGAAGTCTGCTGCCCCTCCCAGGGAAGCCAGCTTCACTGAAGCTGTTCACGATAGGAGGAGACTGGAAGTGACCTCCATGTCTATCCGAAAGGGATTTGTTAAATATATTATGGACTACTAAGCTGCCTTTATGATTGTCTAACCACTATGCTGTGCACTTGAAACTAATACAAAATATTATTACATGTAAACTGTCATTGGGAAAAAAAAAAAGTACTAGAGAGGTATGTCAGACAGGGAGCTAATACAAATATTTTATTTTTCTGTAATGTTCATGGTATTTGGCAGCTTTTTAAAATTTGTGCCTTGTGATTTATTTTCTCATTCTAAATAAACACTTTGAGATACACATACACACACATATTTCTATACAGCTATGTATGCTACCAAGATACCATCTCCAAAATATATTGTGCAGTGAAGAAAGCAAGATTTAAAACTGCATTAGAGTAGGCTACCATATGTGCAATACAGTGTTTATTATATGCATGGACTATTATTGTAAGAATGCATAAACTAGGAAATTGGAGGACCAAGGCGCTAGGGTCAACGATAGATTTACTTTTGGTTGTAGATCTTTCGTGCTTTTTGAATTTTTAGCTACGTGTATAAATTACTTTATAGAAAAATAAACTAATTAGATTAATTCCTTGCCCGTGGGGGTGGGCGGAGGGGTTGTCAGTGACGCTGCAGAGCTGAGCTGGTGGTTCTCAGTTCGCGTCTGTGTTTACCGAGCCCGGGAGATGACAGACAGCAGTGGGCTTTTCATTTGAATCGCTTTCAGCTTGCATTTGACCACTTTTCAGCTTGCATTTGACCAAACAGACTTTTGGAAGAGTTTTTAAGTATCAAACGTGTTCTGGTTTCAAAGGGTTTTAGCTCACAAATAGACCTTTCTCTGCACTGACATTCCCCACTTTGAGAAATTCAAACAAGTAGCTGTACACCCCTCCCCTAAAAAAGGTATAAATTATGATTACTTCTGATCATACATGTAATGTCAAGTCTGGAAGAAAGAAAAAGAAACGTCCAAAATAGTCTGTGTTAGTGTTTCCATAAAACATGCCACGTACTATACATCGCAGGCACCAGCGAGGGAAGTCTATAAATAGAACCGCGCAAACAATAACAGGGGCCCACAGGGTCTGGTCATTTTTAAAGATATGAGAAAGAGCTCTTGGCTTTATAATTTTAGAGCTGTTAAGGAACCTGCCAGCAGGACTTCTTATTTGTGTGGACTTTTTTTTTTTCCATTACACCGTGTGTGGAAAGACATTTTCAAACAACGTGTAAAAGCCATTCAAGAAAACGCAAAGTCCTAGCTCTGAAGCTTGATAGAGTGGTCCAGAAAAACTGTATTTACAAATTTGAAAATAGTCACTGAGTGCTTTTATTAACCCTCAAGCTCCCATGCTGTGGGGAGTCTCACTATGGAGGTGATCTCTAGAAAAACAAAGAACAAGTAGACTTCAAAACAGCTCTCTCACAGATCAGAGATTTAATTTATTAAGATCACCCATTAGGGTTACAAAGGCATGTAGCCACTGGAGGAGATGCTCCCTGTTCCCGGGCCTCTGGAATCTGATGATTGTAAGTACCATGCCCAGGAGGGTCTGCCCGCCTCCTTGTTTGGCCCTTCCTTTAACAGCAGAACCCATCCCGTACCCACCCCAGGTATGGGAACCTCTGGGTGCTGGGACCTGGAATCTTCCTGCAGTTCTTTTCCCTACTAGTTAGGCAAGTTCCTCATTCATTCTTTGGGGTTTTTAAGGAATTGACACTAGATGTACCACAATGATATGACATGACAAGCATAGCATGGTGATTAAAGTCTCCTGGCGCAGAGTTAGAAGGACATGGGTGTGAGTCTCAGCACCACCACCCGAAGGGAAGGTTGAAGACTATTCAGGCTGCCTCGTTTTATTGTGCTTTGCTTTATCACACTTCACAGACGTTGCGTGTTTTTTACAAATTGAAGGAAAATCTCTCCATCAGGAAAAATATTACAACTGGCTTTATTGAGGGGTCTGGAACTGAACCCAATATCGCCAAGGTATGCCCGTAATGCCATCGTCACCTGTCGCAGGAGGCCTCTCACCCCACAACAGGCCTGGCCCCTTCCAGGCTCCTGGGTCCAGTGGGAGAACAGGCATGCGAACGGAATCATCACATGGGTGATCAGAACGTAAGAGAAATGGGTCTAAGTCTGAAGAAGAACAAACAGGAGAGCAGGTGGCTTACTCATGGAGGGAAGGGCTTTGGGAGAGGAAATATACTGAGCCCATTGCAAGGGAAGGGCGTGGCAGTCAGAGATGGGAAGCTTTGGAACGCTTGTACTCCTACCGTTCAAGGTGACAGTGACTCATCTATCATCTTGTATTTGGGTGCTACTTTTGGGGGTTTGGATACTTCCAGCAGGGTGTCAACTATGTAATGCTTCTTTTAATCGGGGCTTCCCACACTGTGGTAGTAGCAGAGATGACCTCTCAGCCCTCTTTCTCTATTCCAGGATAATTTTTTGCTCTTTCTTCTCTGCCCTTCTCTGCTTCATTTCTTCTCAAGAGGAGGGACAACTAACATGGACAGATTACAGGGTGTTTTATTTTATATAATTAAAGGTATTGGGGTAACATTGGTTAATAACATTATATAAGTTTCAAGTGTACAATTTATAATACATCATCTATATATTGCATTGTATGCACCTTTCATCACCATATATCTGACCCTCTCCTACCTCTCCCCACCCGCCTACCCCTCTGGTAACCAACATACTGTTGTCTGTCTATGAGTTTGTTTGTTTGATTGGTTCAATTGTTGCTTTCTGTTTTATATCCCGCGTATTAGTGACATCATATGGCTCTTGTCCTTTCCCTCTGACCTATTTCACTTAGCATGATACTCAAGATCCAGCCATATTGTTGTACCTAGCACTATTTCATCCTTTTTATGGCTGAGTAGTATTCCATTGTATATATGTACCACTTCTTTATCCAGTCACCCACTGAGAGACACTTAGGTTGTTTCCATAACTTGGCTATTGTGAGTAATACTAGATTACAGGGTATTAACTGTGCCATAGACACTAGTGGGCAGGACCACTGTGTATAAAATAATTACATACCTCTTTCAGGATTCTCAGAGAGTTTTGCCCCAACCCCAGGTGTTCCAAAGCACTGAGTACTTTCTGCTGACTACACTGTATGCTTGTAAGGTCCCTCCTCTTCAAGTACCCCCTGAGGCCTTGGGCTGTATTACAGGAGGTGTAGCTTTGGTGCATAGGTGAAAATCAAATGATGGCTAGACTGAATAATGCTCTGGCTAAGAGAAACTCCATCCCCTTGTTAAAACATGCTTTTAAGTAGCATAAAACTAGACATTGACACTAGTTTTGACATATTTATTATTTAGAATAATAATGAGTTTGCTTGAAGCTATCATTGGCATCGAATTTGGATTGCAGATAAATTAGATATCATAATTTTTACCTCTGTGGACTGATTTGACATGGTTGACCCACATCATCCCATTCTTCCCAGCAATAGTCTGCCCATGTTTGAAGGACATGTCCAAGTCTGTGCTGAGCCGGCTTGGAACTCAGAACACCTGCTTTTATGCAGCCTGGCAGGGATTCAGAGTGACCCAGGGGTTTCCAGGTTCAAGGTTGGTGGGAGGTGACTGCCATCGAGAGGTGGGTACCTAGGTTAGCGAGGCGCCTGAAGCAGAACAGTCATGTTGCTGGTGCAGATTTCGTCAGATGTGGATGGTTCTGCAACTGTGGCAGAAGCCCCTCCGCTTCCATGACAGCCTCCTCCTCCTAGCACAGGCCCAGCTCTGCGGCGTGACTTTGGGGCTCATTCCTGCAAGCTCACCCCAGATTCTGTCTCTCAAGCCCTTCCAGCAGTTCCAAGAAAACACGTAAAAGTGTCTGCAATTCATAACTGAGGAAATTAAAGAGCAGTGGAGAGAATAGACATGCCAAAAGACACAAAACAGCTCAAACGTAGACCTGGCAAAGAGAAAGTTAAGTTCCGGGGCTCCTGGCCTCCCGTGGTGCCAACCTCAGCCCCTTTCTTTCAGTTTTCTTCCAGATGCCCACGTGGCCCACCGCCTCCCCTCAGGCCAGTCTCTGCTTAAACACCAGAGGGGTCAACCCTGGCATCCTCTTTGCAATGACTGCTATTCCCAGCCAGCATGCTCTCTCTCCTTCCCCGGCTTTGGTTTTCTTCATAGCACTTAATACCACCTAACATGTTATGCATGTATCATGTATTGCTCATGAGCTCCAACGAGAACACAGTCTTTGTGAGACCAGGCACTCCCTTGCACTGCGATATCCCAACACCGAAACAATACCTGGGACACGGTAGGCAATAAATACTTGCTAGATAAAAGGACGAGTACTAGCTAGCAGTTAGTAAGCCCTTCATCAGGGCTAGGTATCTTGTATGCATTCATTCATCACATTCTTATGCCAATCTGAAAAGACAGATGCTGTGATGACCCTCATTTTCCAAATGAGGAAGCTGCTGCTGAGAGCGGTCGAAGAACTTGTCCAAAGCCATAGTTTACGAAGCGGTAAAACTGAAATACAATTGAGGGCAACCTCACCAAGGGCCGACATCATCACCACTCTCCTGCCCACTGAGATTTTTACCTTCCGACCCTCCTCTGTAGAATCTCCAGCCAAGGCCATTCCAGGGCTGCCTTCCTTTGGGGAATTATTTAAAATTACCTTTCACTAATATTTTTTTTCACTTAAAAAGTGCCCGCCAATAAAAGGATAACAGATTAAAATGCTCAAAGAAACAAGTAGTAAGAAATCAATGATGAGATCTTACGAGGTATATGAACAGAGTAAAAGCTGCTCCAAGATTTTCTTTGTTATTTTTTTATTCACTTCAATGACTTCTGAGAAATACTTTGAGGCAGAGAAGTTAGTTGACGCCTTGAAGAGACTCAAGCAATTTTAAAGGCCTGTTAGATCTTTGATAAATCAGTACATGTAGGTACATTTGCCTGCGGCTGTGGTTGCAGGAGTGAGGGGCGAGGAAGGCTCCCTTAGCCCCCACCACACCCTCACCCCAGAACTGCCTGCTGGGCAATCTTGCTGGTACCTGGAATTGCACTATTCACTCTTCCTCATCTCTGGTTAAAAAGTATCTTCTGAGGAAGACATCTTCTCCATCTTTCACTAGAATGTATCCAAATGTATCCAGTGGTTCAAGCCAGTCTGGTACTAGAGAGAAAGGTAAAGAGCCCGGGAGGACCCGCACTCCCAAGTGAGTACAGGGACCAGAAAGCGGGGAGAGGAGAGAAAATGAATCATTAGCAAGTGTCCCCCTACTTGGCACATCAAAAGTAGTTTCAATGAGTCAGGTAACAAAAATAAAAATACCTTTTTCTCTTAAAAAGTTTTTTCTTTGTAAGCTATGTTAAAAGATAAACGGAAGCATACTAAAATTTAAGAGTTTATTTGGAAAATAAATAGACTGGAATCAGGCAGCATGCAACACAGCAGACAGAAAGGAGCTGTATGAAGTGAAGGATGTTTGCCCTGGCTGGTTTGGCCCAGTGGTTAGAGCATTGGCCTGTGGACCAAAGAGTTGCGGGTTCGATTCCAGTCAAGGACTAGTACCTCAGTTGCAGTTTGGTCCCCGGCCCTGGTCATTCAGGAGGCAACCAATCAATGTCTCTCTCACATTAATATTTCTCCTTGTCTCTCTTTCTCTCTCTCCCCCCACCCTCTGAAGATAAATATCTTTGGGTGAGGATTAAAAAATAAATAAATAAAACAAAGTGAAGGACTTTCATAGGCTGGTGGAGCAGGAACAAAGAAATCATATGAGGCAAAAGGGCGGGTTGGTGATGACCAGGTTGCACTGTGCTGGGACTGGCAGAGGTCTCCCAGGCAGATTACCTGACCAGGCTGATGAGGCGATGCCTAATTGACTGGCTTAAGATTCCACTTCTGGCCCTGGCCAGTTTGGCTCAGCAGTTAGAGTGTCGTCCTGTGGATGAGAGAGTCCTGAGTTCGGTTCCCATTAAGGGTACGTACCTCGGTTGCAGTTTGTCTCTGGCCCTAGTTGGGGTCGTGTGGGTGGCAATCACTCAGTGTGTCTCTTTCACATGCCCCCCCCCCATTCTATCTGAAGATAAATGCAGAAAAGTCCTCCTCAGTGTGTCTCTCACGTCGATGCCCCCCCCCCCATTCTATCTGAAGGTAAATGCAGAAAAGTCCTACTCAGTGTGTCTCTCTCACGTCGATGCCCCTCCCACTCTACCTGAAGATAAATGCAGAAAAGTCCTCAGGTGAGGATAAAAAAAAAGAAAAAGAAAAGATTCCACTTCTGGGTGAACTGAAGCTCTAAGTCTCGGTTTGGTGACATGGGGCCTAGCCTAAGTGACTCCATTTTGAGCCTGTTGTTTTTAAAAGCTCTAAGGGGCACAGGCTGGATCTGGTCATTCAGTCTGCAGCCCCAGCACCTCAGACATGAGCACAGCGCCTGGCGTGTGGTAGAAGCTCAGTAAATATTTGTCGGGTGGATGAATGTACGGTCTTGAACCGCACGCACCTCAGGCCCCTACCGTCCTTCTGCCCTCCCACCCTTCAGGCAAGGCTCTGCCTTCTCTCCCACCGGCTCTCTCCCTGCGAAGTGAAGTTCTCCAGCAAATATCATCTCCAGGGAATCTTATAAAGAAGTAATAACATATAGTTAAAATCTCTTCAAAAATTTAGTTGAAAGTTATTTATATTTTTGTTGTGAAATGGTTCATGTTTCTGTCTTATCTCTGCCTATACAGTGATACCTCGGTTCTCGAACGCCTCGGTTTTCGACCAAATCAGGATTCGAGAAACTTTTGTCTCGGAATCCGAACAAATATTTGGAACTCGAACTTCCGAGTTGAGCCGAGTTGAGCCGAATGGCGTTCATTCGGCCCAGCGCGCCTTGCTTGCGTCATCAGTGTGAGTGCAGAGAGAGAGTCACGCTTTGTGGAGTCCGCTTTCCTATTGGGTTTCATTGCTTCGGTTCTCGAACAATTCGGTTCTCGACCGTCCTCCTGGAACGAATTATGTTCGAGAACCGAGGTATCACTGTAGATTGTGAACCTCAGAAAGGACGAGGCCTCCCAGCTTTGCTCCCTCCATGCTTTTGACGCAAATATAAATATTGATAGGATTTTTATAAGAAAACTTGACCCTCCAATTCAAGCAATCTAAAGGGAAATGAAAAAACTAATCATCCCTGGTTGGTTTGGCTCAGCAGTTAGAGCGTCGGCCTGCGGTGCAGAGAGACCCGGGTTCGGTTCCCGCTAACGGCACGTACCCCGGTTGCAATTTGTCCCCGGCCCCGGTTGGTCATGCGGGTGGCAGCCACTCGATGTGTCCCTTTCACGATGATGTTTCTCTCTCTCTCTCTCTCCCTCCCACTCTATCTGAACAAAAAATGGAAAAATGTCCTCGAGTGAGGATAAAAAAGAAAAAAAAAGACACCAGGCACATTATCTTACTGTTTCAGGATCTCAAAAACAGGATTTGAAAGTGCTGAATTAAATGAGATTTATCATTATTAACACACTGGCCTCAACTGAATAACATGGTTTTTAAAAAATGAGCCCTTATTTATCTGGACAAGAAATGCACTGTCATAAACACATACACTAGGACTTTACCTGGGAAAGTGAAGAGAGCCGTCCATCACTTGATGACAGCACTTTCCCTTTGGGGTATGTTGAAATGTTATTAATTTTCCTACAAAGTGCAGAATTTTAAGAATTTTTGGAGGTCACATTATATATTCTTCAGCTACGTTTCCTTCCCCAGGATCAGTGCTCCTGACAACTGGTAAACAGTGTTCCCCCTCTATGGACAATTCCTTAAAATTTCTTTGAAATATATGAGCACAGAGATGACTGCGCCTTCGTGTCCATAGAGTGAAACTACTCCCCACCCCCACCCCAATCCCCTTCTCTGTTTGGTTAAGATAGGGTTGGAATTTCATTACCACCCCCTTCACAATCAAATGAATCAACGAGGGAAAAAAAGAAAATCTACCACATCAGCTGTCCGCAGGATATGGTGAGAAAACGAATGCAGCTTTTAAGATCTCCCTGCAGGGCAGACTTTGAGCTCGTGAGTGCTGGCAGTGTTCTTTCTCCCCCAGAGACCTGGCTTTCTGCGTTCTCGCGGGGCGCCGCCATGACGTCATCTGAGGACAGCTCGCAATGGTTTGGCTGGTTCCGTGGTATTGTAAACGAAGGCGAAAATCATGCCCACCTTAAAAGGCAGCGCACACTTATGAAACAAGCATTGATTCTGGCTTTACATATCATGGTTTTGAGGTAATGTGGGAACAGAACTGTATTTACTCTTCACATGAGAAACAATACGAGAATGATTCCGCTCCCCCTCTTCAGGAAAGCTGGTCCAGGCTACTCCTGGTCAAGCCCTACTCTTCACAGGCATGTGGGAGGTCTCTCCCTCCAGAAAGCCGACTCTCGTTCCTTAGGGGCCAGGCAGTATTTACATACTCCGTGTGTGCCTCATCTTTGCCACAGTTCTCTGAGGCTGGTCCTGTTATTGTTCCATTTCACAGAGGAGGATACTGAGGGACAGGGAAGTGTTGCCCAAGCTACTCAGCTGCTAAGTGGCAGAGTCAGAATTCAAACCCAGGCAGCCTGAAGGCAGAGCCGCTCCGGCTCTAACTCAGAACACATCTTCCCACTTGGTAAGCACCTACCAACAGGGGAGGTGCACTCCCAGGAACCAGATCCCCAACCTCACCACCCACTCATGCTCTCAATTTTCTTTTCGTTGGAAGTAAACTGAAGGATGACATCAACTTGGATTTTTCACTTCAACTCGGACCAAAAAAAGTCACATCCTTTTTACTCTGTTTAAAATCATCTTAGATTTCTGTGTAACTTGATACCTTAACAAAGTGCTGTTCAAAAAGAAAACTCAGCGCTATGTGTTACTGTTGCATTACCCTCCTAAGAGCTTATCATTTTCCCTAGAAGCTAGTCCGGGGAGGAGGCTACGTCTTTTAGCTCTTGAACACTGCTCGCCTCCGAACCTCATTATGGCAAGTCACTTTCTGAAGCCGGGCTGTAGCTCTGGACAAATGATTGTATGAAGCTTTACATAAACATACAACATTTAGGTTATGCTGTTTCTTGAAATGATTTATCATCCTTTTCTTCTTTTAGTCCTGCTCTCCGAACATAAAAGACACGAGATTTGCTGTGTATACAAACCAAATCCTCTGTTTGCTCTGATTAAGCATTCATGGGCCTTTATTCCAGCACAGGCTTGAGATCTGAGATTACTCCCCTCTGGAGTGGTGGAATTAAAGACATTAGCCCACAGAGATAAGCGAGGGCACTGGAGTTTAATTGCCATTAAAATAGATACGGTGGGCAACAAAAAGACAAGGGGAGGAGAATGTCCTTCCCTGCCGGGGTGGATGACGTTCTCTGGTCGTGTGACTTGCGGCCGCTCAGTCTCCAAAGCTAATGGCCTGGAAGACAGAGGAAAAGGTGGAAATTGTGCTGGGAGACAAGTCCATTCCGGGGCTCCTGAGAACCTTTGTACCTAGGAAGACATTACTGTACAGAGAGGGAACCTCGGTGTGGAGTGACTTCTGTACTACCCGGACTGGCCACCGTTGGCCATCACTGAAACACCATTGAATTCCTCCCCCAAACCCCAGAAGGTGTTTTAGAACTGTGGAGAGGGAAACCACCTTCTTCTGTGGCCCCCACCAGTGACTGGATGGAGAGGACATTTTCATAGGTAATTCCAATTGGCAGCTTTTTATTTTTCACCGTTTCATAATTGGCTGGTCTGTCTGTGTGTTCTCCTTTGTTCGATTCGTGGATCCTGTCACACGCCCCAGAAGCCAGTGCTTGCTGTCAGCCTGGCCGCGGAGCGACTGGTCCAGGCAACTCATGTGGGACAGATCTGATGGAGGGTTTTTTTAAGTATTACTATGAGTCATACGGATTTTCACTTCAAGTTAGGAATCTTTAACTTTTCTGGTTCTTGCGTTTAAAACTAGACCAGCAGTGCTGCCTCGGGTGGGCGGGGCACATACACTGAAGCCGGAAAAGACAGCAGGGGAAAAACAGAACACAGTGGAGTCTTGCCATTTTGAACCATGAGAATCAAGAGAAACATCTCAGGAAACAGAAGTTTATCAGAATGGGGGAAAGTTCGAATTTAAAATATATTGACTGATTTCATTTATTTGAAATTCTTTAAAGGGCAGAACTAATCCATAATGACAGCAGATCAGAGATAGCCACAGGGAAAGGGGACAGTAGCCTGGGAAGGAGCTTTGGGGAGTATTGGACATTGCCTACATCTTACTGTAGTAGTTGCAAAAATTAAATTTATAAAAACTGTACCCTTAACAGGAGTGCCTTTTACTATATATAATTTATACCTCAGGGTTGATTGAAAACATGTATACCGGCCTAAGTTACTGAGAAGCCATGAGAAACCTTTCTAAAACATCTTTTATTTTAATATAAAGGAAAATAGTTGAGCTAACACGCCAGGAATCATTAATGATAGAATGGATACCCCCCCCCCAAACAAAAATAATATATATGCCTCAGCCTTAAGTGCTGTAGCTGACAGGTGGGCTGTTCCCGCCAGCTGCTCTCTGGAAGTTTCGGGCTGGCTCTGGCCGTGGCAGGCCCACTGTCCTCCCCTGAGCCGCACGCGGGCTCCCTGGCTGCACACGGTGGTGTGGGTGGTGCGGTCCATTCTCCGTGATGGATCGCAAGGCACCCAAATGAACTGCAAGATATGCTGTAACCTCCCCCACGAACGTGGAAGGAAGGATCCATCAACTTCATGCCCAGCGTGTCTTTCTTTTCCATTTCCCAACTAGCTGTGGAGCAGTTCTGGAATACTGTCCAGGTTTTCATTCACTAAGGCCAGTCAGATGTGGAGCAGTACGATGCACGGGCTCGTTCGCCAAGCCGAAGAGGAAGATAAAGTGTGATCCAGGCCGGGTGGGCAGGTCCATGGAGCTGGAAGGGCGCCTCTGCAGCCTGAAACCAAGCTGCAGCCCGAACCCAAGCTGCAACCCTGCCCGGACCCCAGGACGAAAGGCCAGACTGACCGGGGCCCCAGCTCAGTGTTGCCTGCCCCCTCCCTCTCTCTCCTCTTCCCTCTCCCTGCACAGCCCTGGGTAGAAGTGGAGAGTTTGGGTTTTGTGATTCAACAGTTGATAGTGAGCATTCCCCTCGAGGAGAAGTAGCCAGAGCCAAGCCATTTCTCTCTCTGTGGTCCCGCAGGCTCTGGAGTGTTTACACTGAACTCCAGGCTGGGGAAGAGAATTTACAGCCTTATCACGGACGAAGGGCCCTGTCGGCTGGGGGATGTGTGTCTCGCTGGCTGGTTTTCCATGGGAGACTTTTGGCTTCATATAGGCGGCTGGTTATTTTATTCTCTCTCCTCTGCCCCAGGTTCCTTTTTGATGATTTTCTCATGTTTATTAGGATAACGAGGATTTAGTTTTTACTCCCATTCCAATATTAAGGTCAGGACATTATTTCTATAGGAAAGTATTCTCCTAAAAACTGCAAATTAGATTTAATCAGTGTAAAGATTTCTATAGGTCGGTATTTCTCTTTTTAAAAAATGTATTGACTATTAAGTTAACACAAAAGAATATTTAAAATATATGGAAGGCATAAAGAAAATGATACGATGAATGGGTAGGATAAGCAAAGAACGTAACTGTTTCCTGCGTAAGATCCTGGAGCTCAGCCCTGGCCGGTTTGGCTCAGCGGTTAGAGCCTCGGCCCGCAGACCATTGAGTCCAGGGTTCGGTTCCCATTAAGGGCACGTACCTCCTTTGCAGTTTGTCCCCAGCCCTGGTTGGGGTCGTGTGGGTGGCAGCCAGTCAATGTGTCTCTCTCACATTGGTGTTTCTCTCTCTCTTCCACCCTCCTTCCCTCCCGCACTTTCTGAAGATAAATGCAAAAGTGTCCGTGGGTGAGGATTTAAAAAAAAGATCCTGGAGCTCCTCCATGACCCAGGGTCCCTCCCTGACCTCCGCCTGTCATCCTGAAGTTTCAGTGAGCAGCCCCTCAATCTGTAATTTTACTGTGTTTCTACCTGTAAAAATGTATTTTTTTAGATTTCTGTAAGTTTTTTTAACTTTATATAGAGAGAATCATATATATATATTTTATCCTCACCTGAGGACATTTTTCCATTTTTTTGTTCAGGTAGAGTGGGAGGGAGAGAGAGGAACAGAGAGAGAGAGAGAGAAAAACATTGACGTGAAAGGGACACATCGAGCGGCTGCCACCCGCACAACCAACCGGGGCCGGGGACAAACTGCAACCAAGGTATGTGCCCTTAGCGGGAACCGAACCCGGGTCTCTCGGGACCGCAGGCCGATGCTCTAACCACTGAACCAAAGTGGCCAGGGCTATAGAGAATCATATTATACCAATTCTTTTTGGCCTTTTTTTTCAAGTAACACCCTGTCCCCCAATGTCATCCATTTTGCCGCATGTAGCACAGTGTCATTTATTCATGTTCACGGCTCTGTTTATCTCGTCTATCATTAGTGGACTTTTGGATTATTTCCAATTTCTTCTGTCACAGATAGTGCTGCAGTGAACATTTTTATACATTTCTCCTGGTATTCACTCTAGAATTCTCTAGGCCTAGGGTAGATAGCTGGGAATGGAACTACCGGGTCATTAGGTACCCATAAGTTCTTACAAAGTATGCGAGTCCTGACTCACCAATAATGCCAAGTTGTTTTCCATCTGAATGTACAGACCGACTCTCCCACTAGCAGTGTACATAGGCATTGTGCATACCAAACAGATCTTACACTGTCAGAGCGGCAACAGAACGGGTCCTTATTGTGAGTTTGGGCTTGCACTTCTCCAGTCACTGAGGGGGGTGCACATCCTGTCACTGGACATCTGGTTTCCTCTCCTGTGAAGGGCCTGCTTTCCATTTCCCACTTCCCCTTGTTAGTTACATACTTTACATACTTTGCAAATATGTTCTCTCTCTCTCTCTCTCTTTTTTTTTATCCTCCCTTGAGGACATTTTTGCATTTATCTTCAGATAGAGCAGGAGGGAGAGAGGGAGGAAGAAAGAGAGAAACATCGATGTGAAAGGGACACATCAAGTGGTTGCCACCCACACGACCCCAATCGGGGCCGGGGACAAACCGCAACCGAGGTACGTGCCCTTAGCGGGAACCGAACCCTGGACTCTCTGGTCCGCAGGCAGACACTCCAGCCACTGAGCCAAACCAGTCAGAGCACAAATATCTTCTCTTGAAGATATTGGCATATATTTTCACTGTCTTAATGGTAAATTTGATGAACTGAGGTTCTTAGTTTTAATGTAGTTTAATTTATCAATCTTTGTCTATATAGATTTTGGAGTATTTTGTGTATTATTTAAGAAACCCTTCCCTGATCCTAGGTTATAAAGATAGCCTCCTATAGTGTCTTCTAAGAGTTTTACAGTTTTGCCTTGCACATTTAAGTCTTAATCTACCTGGAATTGATTTTCATACATGGCGTAAGGTATAGACACAATTTTATTTTCTATCATATGGGTATTCACTTGTCTCAGCATCATTTATTGAAAAGTCTCTGAAATGCATTGACTATTATCATAAACTGTGTGTGTGTGTGTGTGTGTGTGTGTGTGTTTTCTGGACACTCTGTTTCATTCCTTTGATCATTTTATCTATCCCTAAATCAGTACCATAGTGAATCAGTTATTATACCTTCATTGCAAATGGCGAGATCTATTAAGTTAAATTCCCCCTTGACTTCTTAATTTTCTATATAAATATTAGAATTAGCTTGTCAATTTCATAGGAAAAAAAAACTTTGAGGACTTATATTGGAATCATATTGAATTTAAATATCAATCAGTGAAACACTGACACCTCAATGATGTTGAACTTTTCAATTCATGAACATGGTATATGATTTGATTTCAACTTTCTCTAATGTATTTCAAAAACTTTATAATTTTTTTCATAGAATTTTACACATCTTTTCTTAAATTTATTACTAGAATCTTTATGTTTTTGAGGATATATTAATGGCATCTTTTTGAAAATTATATTTAACTATTTAGTTCTGGAGTATAGAAATGCAGTTGATTTTTATACATTGATTTTTTTTTTTATCCTCACCTGAGCATATTTTTCTATTTATCTTCAGATAGAGTGGGAGGGAGAGAAAGACAGAGAGAGAGAAACATCAACATGAGAGGGACACATCAACTGGTTGCCTCCCACATGACCCTGACCAGGGCCAGGGATGAATCACAACTGAGGTACATGCCCTTGACCAGAATCGAACTACAATGCCTTGGTCTGTGGGCTGACACTCTAACCACTGAGAAACTGGCCATGCCTTGATTTTTTTTATCCAGCAACTTGTATTCTTTATTGATTATTATTATATTTTTACACAATGGTTTTACGGGGGCACATGAGGAGTTTTGTTACTTCCCAATTTTTATAACTTTTATTTATTTTTCTTGCCTTGTCTTTACTGGAGAAAGGTTGAATAGAAGTAATAATGGCAGGCAACTTTGTCTTATTTCTTATAATTACATGCTGTTTCTCTATTATTGTGATGAATTTCTGTAATTAATTTTCTAACGTTAAATTAACCTTACAATCTAGGGGAAAAATCCTTCAACTTGATCATATTATATATCTTACATTGTTGGGTTGGGTTTGTTAACATTTTTCTTAGGATTTTTCCAACTAATGTTCCAAGTCTTTATTTCTTAGAAGCAAAATAATTTCACCAGTCCATCCAGTCTCAATGGCACTGGACCTTAGAAGAGCTATTAAAACTAGACACCACTTTGTGGCCTGGAAACATGCTTCCAAACAAAGCCCGTTCATGCACATGCTGGGAGCACCATACAAGGCTGGCATTTTACTCCCCTAGTCCATTTCACGTCTTTTGCATTTTAAGCCTTTAATTCATTATTTGAACAACTTTTTTAAGCAGCATGAGAAAAAAACTAAATGTGTTGGACTGCATGAAGGTGATATATAGTATTCTCACCAGGTTCCTAAATACCTTCTTTAGCCATAAAGAAGTTTCTAGATTTTGTGTCCACATAGATGATGGTCAGTTTATTTTTCTGTTTCCAAGTAACTGCTCGAATCACATTGCTAAACTTCCCTGACCTTTCCTCATAATTGAACCACAGGCCTTTTTAGGACAGATTGCCCCGCCCTGGCGTGCGCTCTCTGTATTCCGCCCACGCGGGGTGCCCTCCACGGAGACCGCCCACGGCAGCGCGCCTGGGTACAGATGCAGCGCGGGGCCCTGTCTCTGGCCTTCGAGCTCCTCAGCCATCACTTAAGAATTCAAACACATTTGTCTAGCTTTGCAGACAGGCTTCCCACAGGGGAGAAGGCAACGCTGGGTTCAAGCTGCATGTTCTGGAAGACGAAGTAGGTAGCAGATCCCTCGTGTGAATTCCTGAGATAACATGTCCTTCAGGAGATGTGTTCAGTCTGAACTTCTCCCCAGTGCCTGTTGTGTTTGTGTTTTGTTTTTGCACCTTCCAGTTCACTTTTAAGAGGACTCAGACCTTTCGTTTTGTTCACGGTCCCTTTGGGGCTGGGATCCCTTTTATGGCGATGGGACCGAGACCCTCCATTTTATTAGAAGTGTCAGTGGACATGGTTGTTTGGAAATGAGAATGATTGAATGGGGCCATTATGTGGAAGAATTTTTGAAAAGTGAGGGCATAGCTAAAACAAACACTATTTTTAAACTGGGATCTACTGACCTTGGGAACCAAAAGTCATCATTTACCAAGTAATATTCACGACTTGCCACTGTTCATCTCAACACGGTGGTAAAACATACTATTCACTGGGGACCCCTAACCGCTGGGCTGGTAATGGGACCCTGGCGCCCAGTGCTCCCAGTCTACCTCTTCTTGATTTCCCACTACAGGGTGAAAGAGAGGGGACAGGTGAGAGCTTCTGGCCTGCAGGTGTCTCTTGGGGGCCATAGGAGAAGCCCTTGGAATGAACTCATAGAGCTGGGGTGGGGAGGGGCCAGCTCTGTGTTGATATTGTGATTGAAACTATTTTAGTAAATGAACACCTCAAGATTAGAGCCGCATATGGACACCCTATCGATCTTATGTTAAGTTTAATAAACCCTAAGTGATCATTGTCATATCTTGAGTTCGCTTTAACATTGTCCTTGTCCGGCAGAGGGAGGAAACACAGAGGTGGGGACACATGACCCCAGAAAGGCAGCATGTGGGTCCTTATTGAGGCTGGGGGATGGGCAGATGGGAGTTCATGATACAGTTCTCTCTACTTTTATGAAGGTTTGAACATTTTCCTACTGAATTTATTTTTATTCAATGAGTAACATGGAAAGAAAGAGCTCAATCTTACGTTGTGAACACAGGTCCACTTTGACGCTGTGGGGCACTATTTAGGTCCCCGTCAGGAAAGAAAGAAGATTCTCTGTTTTCTGGAAGTGCACCCCTGGGAAGCCCTCAGCCAGCAGCCCCTTACATGGGTTACCTTTGCTGGAGAGAGACACTCCACCAGAGGAGGCACACTCTTGTACGGGGCCTCCCCAGTGACTCCCTGATGTGGGGTAAGAAGGCCTGACCTCCTCACTCCGACATCCCAGCTTCTGCTTCCAAAAAGACTGCATTGCAGCTTTTTGTCCGTCTGGCTAATTCTGCATCTGGGCCACCCCCTCCACAGGTGACATCCCAAGAACACTTCCTAATTAACCTCCTCCATGCTTATCTCTGATTCAGAGTCCGCTTCCTGGGGAAACTCAGCTCTTGACACTATTGTAAACACAGACTCAGAGAATGCCGATGAAAGGGAGGGCGTGCCTTCTCCACGCCGAGCCCTGTTTGCCAGGTAAGAAATTCACACAGAGTTTGCAGGACTTGTTCAGTACCAAGCATGTCAGCAGTTGATGCCAGAACTGAAAATGGTGGAACCCAGTTCCTAACGCCCACAGGCTAATCCATTGCCCTGTTCTGAAGATTTCACTCATTCATGTGGGCCCATTTGGAAGATAAGCTGCTTAGTTGATACTGTTTGGTCTTGCAGTGTGATGCCCAAGAGACACTAATATATCACATAGTTTTAACTGCTTGTGACAGAATAGTCCATTAAAGGTCATTAGTAACAAGCACATTTATTTTCTTGTACACCGAGAAGGTGAGGGCAACAGTTAGAGATGTCATCTGAAGCTCAGCTTCTTTGCATCTGTCTGCTATAATCTATTCAGTATGTTGGATTTTACCCTCAAATCCCAATAAGGCTGCTGTGGCTCCAGACATCATATTCACACACACATCAAGGCAGAAAAAGTGTTTATGAATCATTATTATAGTAATAGTCATTAGAGAGAAAAACCTACTCTAGAAGCCCTCAGCAAACTTCTCCTTTGATCCCCCTATTATCCAAAATGCCTAGCAGAGTTCTTTCTATTCTGGTAAATGTTTATGATTATATTTTTAGACACCACAAATAACTAGACAGTACCCAATTGAATGGAAGTTCGTAGTGTATACAAATAGTTACCAGTGATTAACCTGCAATTTAGGGAGGAATTATTTTCCAAAAGGTTTGGTTTTAAGCCCTCTGCTTTTTAACATTTACATGACTTAATGTAACATGGATAGTGGAATAGAAATGATCCCAACATTTTAAGATGAGAACAGTGTTAGAATTCAGATTCATTAAGTCAAGTATTTATTATTACATTCAACAAATCTTTTTTAAAAAATATTTTTCCTTTCCTGATTTTAGAGAGAGAGGGAAAGAGATAGAAACATCAATAAGAGAATCGATTGGCCACCTCCTGCAGGCCCCCCACTGGGGATCACAACCTGGGCATGTGCCCTGACAGAATGGAACTGGTGACCTCTTGGTGCCTGGGTCGATGGTCAAACACTGAGCCACACCAGCCTGGCCATTCAACAAATCTTTAGGAAGCACTTATTCTTCGCCAGGCCCTGTGCTTGCACTTAAAAGACAAGGCACTTGAAAGAAGCTCCTGATGGAGCCTCCATGCCCATGCTGGAGGCAAGGAAGGAATACCACTCTCCACAGTGTCAGGCTAACATCCTCTGGTGCTCACTAAGCAACTGGCACAGTTTGAAGTGCTGTCTATGTTCTGACTCACTTAATTCTCCCCGTAGTGCGATATGGTAGGCACTGCAAATATCTTGCGTTTACAGGGCAGAATGGCAAGCACAGAGGTGGGCTGGTTATGTTGCCCAATGTCATGCAGCTGGTAAGCAGCAGCCGGGGTCAGAATCCATGCTGTCTGCTTCCCGAGCTACTCTTTCAATAATCAAATCATGTAGATCAGTGGAACGTTGTGACTATTCTGAAGCTAAGGAGGAAAGGTTTGTGGCACTATTAAGCCTATGTGAAGAGGAAGTGACCCACGTCAGAGGTCACACAGCGTCAGGAGGCTTCCTAGGTAGGGATGGTTGGGATGACATCTGAAGGCAGAGTAGGCATTACTAGGTGAGAAAGTATTTTTATTTAAAAAAATTTTTCCGATTACAGTTGACATACAATATTATTTTAGTTTCGGGCGTACAACATAGTGATTAGATATTTATATAACTTAATGAAGTGATCAACCCAAAAAGTCTAGTACCTACCTGGTACCATACATAGTTATTACAATAATATTGATTCTATTCCTTACACTGTACTTTACATCCCCATGACTGCTTTTATAACTGGTAATTTATACATGTTAACTTCTTCCCCCTTTTCGCCCAGTTCCCCAACCCCCCTCCCATCTGGCAACCATCAAAATGTTCTCTGCATTTATGAGTTTGTTTCTGTTTTGTTTGTTTGTTTATTTTGTTATTATTTTTTTTTAGATCCCATATATAAGTGAAATTATATGGTAGTCGTCTTTATTTGACTTATTTCACTTAGCGTAATACCCTCTAGGTCCATCCATGTTGTCACAAATAGCGAGATTTTGTTCTTTTTATGGCTGAGTATTATTCCATTGTATAATTTGTACTACATCTTCTTTACCCACTCATCTGTTGACGGGCCCTTAGGTTGCTTCCATATCTTGACTATTGTAAATAATGCTGCAATGAACATAGGGGTGCCTATGTCTTTGTGAATTCGCGTTTTGGATTCCTTCAGATAAAGATGCAAAAGTGGGATTGCTGGACCATAAAGTAGTTCTAGTCTAATTTTTTGAGGAACATTCATACTGTTGTCTATAGTGGCTGCACCAAGTTACATTCCCACCAACAGTACACTAGGGTTTCCTTTCCTAGAGGGGTAATTTATTTTATTGTAATTATTTTTAATTTATTTTTACTATTGAAAGTATTACAGATGTCCCTCCCTTTTTCCCCCAGTGACATCTGCCTCCCTGTTCCTGCCCCTGCCTTCCCCACACTGTTGTCCGTGTCCGTTGGTTATGTGTACATGCATGTAAGCTCTCTGGTTTATCTCTTCCCTCCTCCCACTCTCCTTCCCTCTGAGGATTGTCAGTCTGTTCTCTGCTTCCATGATTCTGGATCTCTTTTGTTCGTCAGCTTATTTTGTATGTAGAGAAGTATTTTAAATGAAGAAAACGCCTTTTGATGGGAAGGAACAAGGGAGATTCAAGAGACTACCCCCCACCCCCAAAAAAGCGAAACACAGAGAAAGTCTTTATATTGCTGATTCCAGTTTGCAAAGCATTCTCATATTTGCTCTTGTGTTTAATGCTTACAACCCAGGGTAGGTTTAAAGACTTCGTTTAACCAAGGCCACAGAAAAGAGGCAGTAAGTCTGGGACCAGAACCCAGGTCTCCCGACTCCAGTTCCCATTGCACCAAACCGCAGTGGCTGGAGAGCCCGGACGAGGGCCCAAACCGCACGTGGAGGGCACATGGGTGTGGCAGAAAGCACAGGGCGCACGAGACAACCGTGCCAGAAGATCAGCAGTGACTGATAACACCTGGTGCCCAAAGAAGTCTATTGTATCTGGATGTAAAAGCGAAGTACAATCAAAATCCGAGCCAAGACTGTGAGAGCCTGCAGAACGCAAACACAGCTTGTGATGCTCGTGTTAGGACAGGGCCACACAGGCTCAGGAAGGTGTGAAGAAGTAGAAAATGGGAGGTAGAGTCAAAGAAACTCAGGCTCTTTTGAGGAAAATTATCAGTGCTTATCATCAAAAAACATTTTGAGACAGACAATAACCAGCTTCGTGTTTATCCTCTCGCAGAAAGCAGGAAGGTTTTATTTTACACCAGCCTTGCAAGCATTTCTCTGCTTCCTAGAGAGAAAGAGAAGCACCCTGGGACCTCAAACAACAGAGCTGTAAACCATTTCTGTTTGGCTCTGGAATCCTAATGTGCTTCTCTTTCCTGTTCCAGATTTTCATGTTCATCTTGCACCTAAATCTGCTCTTCACATTATTTTGAAATCTTCCAAGTATGTGTCATAATTGTGCTCAGGAAAAGCTAATCAAGGATTAAAATGAGACAAAAAGACACCATCGCCCTGGCCGTGTAGCTCATTTGGTTGGAACATCATCCTGATGCCCCAAGGTTTCAGGTTCAATCCCCGGTCAGGGCATATATAAGAATCAACCAATGAATGCATAAATAAGTAGAGCAACAAATCCATGTTTCTCTCTCTCTCTCTCTCTCTTTCTCTCTTCAATAAATAAAAAAAAAAAATTAAAGACACCATCCAATAAAATAAAGCTGCATATAATGTATACAGGGAATAGTCTATGGAAGGATAATTCAAAGTAGTCGAACACTTTTTCCAATGTCCGAACAGTGTGATTACATCCAGCTGTCCAGCATGCATCCCCATTTAATGTAGCTATTAATAAACAGGATGCCCAGAGTAAAAATGCCTGCTGAGGTTATGGGAGAGGAGACTAGGCATAAACGTTCGATGGCCAGCTCCCCTTCTATGTTATAAACTCCTTCCAGGCAGGGACTCTGTTACAGTCACCTTTGTGCAAACAGTAGCACTCAGCATCCTGTGTTAGCACATAAGAGGGTCAGTAAACGTTTGCCAATTGTCATTGCTGTTTCCTGTTCTCTCTCTTCTATTTACCTTTCTTTTCATTGTCATTATGCCATCACTGTAAAATATATCTCCCTCCTATTTTTTCTTGGCTTCAACATATGCCTTACTGCCTGACGATAGACCCACAGGCACCGTTTAACCTTGGCAGTGGCAAGCAGAACTAAGTCAGAGAGAAATATTTCTTCACTCTCAGAGATGTTAAACCCTGACACAGGTTGATGAGAAAGATTGTAAAATCATTTCCCCAGGAGGTCTTTGAAAACGCAGAATGTCTGAAATGATTCAGGGGTAAAGATCTACCTAAGAAATCTAGTTTACTATTCTTTTTAACATATACATATGTACACACATGTTTTCTTTATTCTAAAAGTTATCCATGTTCATTGTAGAAAATTTTTACAATCTAGGGAACATTGTCTTTCTAGTCTCTATTTCATTTATTTCTGCTTTGCTCTTTCTTTCCTCCCTTTTACTAACTTTGTTCTTTTTCTAGTTCTTTGAGGTGTAGCTTTAGGCTGTTCATTTGAGATATTTCTTGTTTCTTGAGGTAGACATCATAGCTATGCATTTCCTTTTTAGATGCTTTTGGTGCATTCCATAAGTTTTCATCCTTTGTATTTCAATTTTGATTGTTCTCAAAGTATTTTTAGATTTCTTTTGATTTTTTTATTTGACCCATGTTTAGTAAGTAGCATATTATTGATCTCCACATATTTTCCAGTTTGCTGCTTGTAACTGATTCTGGTATCATACCATTGTAGTCAGAAAAGATGCTTGTCATGACTTTAATCTACTTAAGTTTATTAAGACTTGTTTTGTAGCCAAACATCTGATTGATCCTGGAGAATGTCTCATATGTGCTTGAGAATAATGTGCATGATGTTGCTTTGGATGAAATGTTCTGTATATATCTGTTAAGTCACTCTCTGCTGATGTATCATTTAAGGCCAATGTCTCTTTATTGATTATCTAGACGATCTGTCCATTGATGTAAGTGGGGTGTTAAAGTCCCATACTATTATTGTACTGCTGTCTATTTCCTTAGGTCTGTTAATATTGGCTTTACATATTTAGGTGCTCTTATGTTGGGTGCATAAATATTTACAAATGTTATATCTTCTTATTGGATTGACCTCTTTATCATTATGCAATGTCCTTCTTTTCTTTCTTTCTTATTACAGTGTTTCTTTTAAAGTCTGGTTTTTGTTGTTGTTTTTCCGATCTACATATAGCTGCCCCAGCTTCCTTTCTGTTCTCATTTGTGTGGAATATCTTTTTCCATCCCTTCACCTTCAGTCTCTGCATGTCCTTACATCTGAAGTAAGTGTATGTAGGCAACACATAATTATCGCCATTTTATATATTTTTTAAATTCTTTTTTTCTTTATTGATTTTAGAGGGAGAGGAAGGGAGAGGAAGAGAGAGATAGAAACATCAATGAGAGAACATTGACTGGCCACCTCCTGCATGCCCCCCACTGGGGATTGGGCCCTCAACCTGGGCATGTGCCCTGACCAGGAATCGAACTGGTGACCTCTTGGTACATGGGTCAACGTTCAACCACTGAGCCACACCTGCTGGGTGTTACTGCCATTTTAAACAGAGTGGTCAGGAGAAGCCTTATTGAAACAGTGATATTTGAACAAAGATGTAATTGGGATAATTTCAAACAGACTACTATGCAATTTGCTTTGATATTAACATTATTCTTTTAAACATGCTTATTTAATAGATGTGTATCATTCTTATGAATGAGTATAATTTTATTTAACCCATGGTTGGACATTTATATCAATTCCATTTATTTTTTCGTGGTAGAAATTCTTAAAAATAACATTTGTGGCAAGTATTGCAAATAATAAGGTAAAGGTAAGATTTAGCTCAAAAAGATGAGGCTGCTAGCACCAAGGCAAAATGTTAACTTTCTCTTTTATATGTTGCAATAGTTTTCCCAGTCCTCATTTAACTTTAATTTGTTTATATGTGTTTTTAAACTAACATCTGTTGAAAGATTTTGCTTAAAATCTATATATTCATTTTTGAAAATTTAAAACACAGGAAAGCAAAATAAAAATTTAAATACCCATAATTACATCTTTCAGAGTTAATCTATTTTGTCAAAATGTACACTTAGACCTGGCCAGTTTGGCTCAGTGGTTGGAGTCGGCCTGCGGTCCAGAGAGACCAGGGTTCAGTTCCTGCCAAGGGCATGTACCTCGGTTGCAGTTTGTCCTTGGCCCTGCTTGGGTCGTGCGGGAGGCAGCCACTTGATGTGTCCCTTTCACATCAACGTTTCACTCTCTCTCTCTCATCCTCTCTCTCCTTCCCACTCTATCTGAACAAAAATGAAAAAATGTCCATGGGTGAGGATAAAAAAAAAATTGTACACTTAAGTTTGTTATAATTTTCATTTAATTAGAAGTAAAAGTTTTTTAAGTATTTAAGTATTAATTTATAAGTATATTTTGAATAGGCTATTTTTAAAGTATTAATTCACAACCTAATTTTGTAATAAGTATATGCTGTTTATTTTTTATCATTCCATAAACTCTCCCCATTTTATTAATTGAATTGTCTAATTTATCACTATTATAAAATGCACACAAAACTCTTATTTCCTTTTGTAATAAAGACATAAATTTGTCATATGTGTGCCAAATATTTTCCCTAATTTGTTGATTTCATTTTAGTTTTATTTATGCTACGTGTTATTTTTACTTAAAGAAATTAAATCTATCAATCCTTTCCTTAAGGGATTCTTCCTTCATCTTTATGTGTTAAAAGACCTTTAGCACCCTAAGTTGTTGTTATTTGAACTCTTTTTCTTGGTGGGAATTCTTTTGACCTAAGGTATGACATTTAGTGAATCAAGTTTATTTCTTTTGGAATAGTTATGGCTTGGTTAACCTTTAATAGGCCTTTTTTTTTTCTTTCTTCTGTTAATTCTGTCGGTCAGGACTGGTGTGAATACTTCTTCAAACCATATGTAAAAGCATAATTGGTGCTTTTGTTGATATTCGAAGTGTTGACATACTTGGGCATAGGAAACCGATGGGTTCAAAAAGAAAAAGAAGCCATCAGCAAATCCTCAAACAACAAGTGCTGGCAAGGTTGTGGAGAAAAGGGGACTCTAGGACACTGCCGGTGGGAATGCAGACTGGTGCAGCCACTACGGAAAACACTGCGGTGTTACCTCAAAAAATAAAAAATGGAACTTCCATTTGACCCAGTGATCCCACTTCTAGGTATATATCCTAAGAAGCCTGAAACACCAATCAGAAAGAATATATGTACCCCTGTGTTCATAGCAGCACTATTTATATATAATAGCTAAGATCTGGAAACAGCCCAAGTGTCCATAAGTAGATGAGTGGATAAAAAAGCTGTGGTACATATACACAATGGAGTACTATGCAGCTGTAAGAAAGAAAGATCTCTTATTCTTTAAGACGACATGGAGGGACCTGGAGAGTATTATGCTGAGCAAAATAAGCCAGTTAGAAAAAGACAAATATCACATGATCTCACTGATTTGTGGAACATAATGAGCAAAATAATCTGTCTACCAAAACAGATCCAGAATCATGGAAGTAGGAAACAGAATGACAAACCTCAGAGAGATGAGGGTGGGAGGGAAGGGAAGAGATAAACCAAAGAACTTATATGCATATATGCACAACCATGGACACAGACACTAGGCTGGGGAAGGCAGGAGGGGGCGGGAGCGGGAAGGAGAAAGGGAAGGAGGAAAAAAGAGGAACACCTGTAACACTTCCAACAATTAAAAAAAAAAGAAAAAGGAAAAAAATTATTTCAAGGAGAGGAAATAAGTACATATAATATTACAATTTTAATGATACATGTTAGGAAAAGATCTAAATGCATAATTCCAGAAAAAAATCTTTAAATATAACCCTGAATTTCAAAACACCTTTTCATAGTCACTTAGGAGTTATACAAACTGGATTCACAAACTCTGGTATGTTGGTGTCCCCATTAAGGCTCGCACAGTGTATCAATGGTACTCTCTCATTGCTTTGAGAGTATACACTTTATAATAAGAATAAGGCCTGCTGTTAATCGGGCACTATCCACATGTAAAGCATTGTAACGAGCTCGTCACACGTGGTATTTTATTTACTCCTCACAGTGGTCTAGAAGGAGGTGCCATTACGATCCCTCCTTCACAGATGAGGACCTGGAGGCGTAGTGAGCAGAAGAAACCCCATGGGCACGCAGGTAGCTGATTGTGTAAAAGGACCGCTCAACTCTTTTGCAGTAAAAATCTAGTCAATACAACAGTTAAAAAAAAAAAGGATAAGAAGGAAAGACCTTATTGGATACGTCATATGGTGTCTCTAACTTCTCTTCTCCAAGCTAGTTTAAATCACACCTGACTAGTAACTACATTTGATAATGATTTGTATTTATAAAGCACATTCATCCAACAGGTGGTGTTCATAGTATAACCCTGTGAAGGATGCACGGTCCAGGTCATTGCCATTTGGACAGCTGAAAAAGCAGAGCTGCTAAGAGGTTCAGTGGCAGAACGAGGATTTAAAACCATGACCATCATGCCCAGCTGGTGTGGCTCAGTGGTTGAGCATTGACCCAGGCACCAAGAGGTCGCCGGTTCGTTTCCCGGGCAGGGCACATGCCCAGGTTGTGGGCCCGATCCCCAGTGGGGGGGCATGCAGGAGGTGGCCATTCAGTGTTTTCTCTCATCAATGTTTCTATCTCTCTTTCCCTCTCCCTTCCTCCTTTCTATCTCTCTCCCCCTCTCCCTTCCTCCTTTCTATCTTTCTATCTCTCTCTCCCTCTCTTTTCCTCCCTCTATAAAATCAATAAAGAAGAAGAAGAAAAAAAAAAAACCATGGCCACTACCTCTGCTATTAGTGCCCCCACCCCAAAGCTCCACAGTGCAAGTTTGGGGTTTCTCTTTGGGAATTTATTTGATTCAAACCTCAAAGTACTATGACATTGTTGTTATTACTGCTGCTATCTGACCATCTCTGACCTTTTCAGCAACTAATAGGCTGCATTTTAAATTCTCATTACTGTAATGATCTGGGTCATCTGATACTTTATTACACATATTGAATATGAAATATTATAGGTGTTCTTTCATCTAATCCATCTTTTAGTGGATGAGTGATCTAGTTGGACTTTTCCATGTCATGTGCCTCTTGAGAAGACATAAAATTATGCAACGTTAATAAATGTATCATTACAGATATGATTCTGTAACACTTCATTAAAACTGCCTTCATTTTTTGGTAGTGCATATAATTATCCCAAAAGGGCTTTTCTTTATATAGAAAAACAGGATAATTTCAACAACGGCATTAAAAACAACTACTTCTGAGCATTTCCCAGAAAGGAGCAGTGATTTTAAAGGGAATTATTAATGTAAGAGCATTTTTATGTTTTTCATCTTTCATTTCCTACTTAAATGCTACCTCTTTTGTGACCTTCTACTCTGCAGTATTTCCTCTGAGCACCGCTGTAAGTCTGTCGCATTCTGTTAGAGCACTGAGCCCACAGTGCACCTGTGTGCAGCTCTGTTTAGATTACACCCCCCGTTAGGGTGGGATCCATCTCTCAGTCTTCTTTCTCTCATCATGTTTAGTCAGTTGCCTGGTTCAGAATGTTAAGTCAAATAAGAGGTGATCAAAGTTTAAATAGTGAATAAACCTTAATTTAAGGGCTTCTGGTGGATATATAGTTAATGTACGGAGCGTGCCAAGTCAGAATGCAAGCCTACCTGAAAGCTAGTTCTAAACTAGAAAGGATAATTGAAGTATTTTTTTAATGTAACTAAGAACAGAATATTAAATATGTTATGGTAGAAATAGGACATGTGGCATCATATGTGTGATTACATATGAAATATCTGTAAAGAAATTAATATATATTGTCCACTATTCTAAGATTTTTCTGACACCCAGGTGAGTAACCTGATCTACAAAATGCAGCGCAATGGCAGCAAAATGCATAGGTACTCGTTTCGGTACCTTTAAAATTGGCTGGTACCACGGGCACAATGCTGATTAAAGGAACAAGATGATATTTATGCTTTTCCTTTCAGGTAATCTTAATAAAAATGTTACAAGTCAAAATATGTGTGATCTCAAATTTGTGTCTTCAAACCTCCGAAGAAAGTCCTTTCTGGATGGCCGCAGCACATCCTAGCATTTTGAACCTGTGAATACTTTCAGGAGCGCACCGTTTAAAGCACTCAATGGGTTACGTTATTTGTCAATAAATAACACAGAAAGGAAATATTTAATTATTACTAAAGGTTATGCAGTGAAGTTAGGTTTCTTCCTATCCCAGGAGCAATGATTGATAACAGTTTCTTGGGTGTCCTAGAAGGTTTCTATGCGCAACACCCAATTAAGCTATTTAATAACACCAATGCAAACAAGCTATACAATTATGATGGTGTACAGTAAATCTTTGAGATAATTTTCTGTTAATATATAAAGATCTATAACATTTTGTTTTATAATATGAAATATTTAAACAATGGTTATAGCATACATGTATAATAAACACTCTTAAAGACACCACCTAGATTTAACAAGTATTAACATTTTTAAAAAATCTTTACCTTTTAAGAAAAAATAGAGTTGAAGACCCTTTGGTACTCCTTCATCCCATGAATGCCCCCTTCCCTTTCAGACCATTCTCCTAAATGTTTACATTGTTCACATTCCTGTTCTGTCTGTTTTCTAAACTTTTATTACATATGTATGTTTCATACACAACTTACAGCACCGTTTTATGTGTAACTGAATGTCACATAATGATATTGTAACTGGTTTATTGATCTGTCTCTACTCCAGAAGATATAAGCATAGATCCTTTTCATTTTTCTTTACTTACTTCTTTTGCTCTGTGAAATCTCTCCTATACTTAATTATATCCTGGACAGATGTCAGAACTTTTCAGTCATTTTGGGTTATTAAAAATTCTGTTTAAAATTCTAATTTTATCCTTTTAAATCTTAGCTCTTACATTTTATGTTACTTTATTAAGATATAATTTATATGTAGTATGATCCACACATATTAAGGATAATACTAAGAATATTAAGAATTCCACTGCAATGGAATATATTGTAAAGTATGTAAATTGCATATACATTTCTACATATGTATCAGCCCATTTGACCACCCCTCAGATCATGACAAAAAGCATTCTGATCACCCCCAGGAAGTTCCTCTTGTCTATCTTTTGAAGTACTATCCACAGCCTCCCCATGAACAAAAAGTAAATGCTATTCTGACTTTTGTTGTCATGTTTGGTTTTGCCCCTTGTATTTTAGATAAATGGACTGCATACCATATAATGTCTGGCTTCTTTCACTCCCATAATGCTTTTGAAATGCATCCATGCTGTTACAAATGTCAGCAATTGTCTTTCTTTTTAGTAGTATTACGTGGTATTTTGCTGTGTGAAGATGCACAGTTTGTCCATTCTCCTTTTGATGGGTTTGTGTTATTTCTAATTTGGGGCTATTATGAATAAAGTCAACGTGAGCAATTTTTACAAGTCTTTTTGTGACCATCTGCACCCAAATTTCTTGAAAAGATGCCTACAAGTGAAACTTTTGAGTCACAGGATATAGATATAGATACAGATTTAGCTATAGGTGTAGATGTAAATATAGATGATATAGATAGATATAGATATAGATATAGATATAGATATAGATATAGATATAGATTTAACATTGTCATAAACTGCCAGACGTGTTTGAAAGGGTGGAATGCCTCTCAAATGTTACTATATATACGAAACATCAGGTGATACTTTCCAAGTGCAAAGTCAGATTTAGGAAGTCCCGGTGAGGTCTGAAATTCTTCACCACAATTTTAAATTGTGGTAAAATGCACATAACATAAAATCTACCATCTCAACTATTCTTAAGTGTTCAGGCAGGCAGCATTCGGCACATTCACACTGCTGGGGAGCCCTCCCAGCCCCCCGGCTTGGGCTCCAGCTCGCACAGTGGGGAGTGTGACTTCGCAGCCTCCACAATCACCTGAGCCAGTTCCTCAGAATACATCTCCTATTGTTCAGTTTCTCTCGAGACCCTGGCTGCTACAATGTGGTGATTGTATTTCTCATTTTTTGAAGACGTGTCATATTGTTTTCCATCGTGACTCTACCACTTTATGTTCCCACAAGAGCACACAAGTGTAATCGTGGCTCATTGAGGCTTTAATTTGTGTTTTTCCTAATGACGAATGATGAGCAACTTCTCATGCACTTACTGGGTAACCAACCACATACCACTTTTAGTGAGCTTTTTTTCAAATATTTTACCTTTCTGAAAACTATGTGGTTTTCTTAATATTGGCTTGGAAGAGTTGTTTATATAGTCTGGATACAATTCTATATCGGATGTGATTTGCAAGTATTTTCTCCCAAGTTGTATCTTGTCTTTTTTTTTCATTCTCTATTCGGCGTCTTTGAAGAGCAGTGTTTTTAATTTTGTGAAGTTCTACTTATTATTTTATGAATTGTGCTTCTCATATATATAACAAACCTTTGTGTAACCACAAATCACAAAATTTTCTCATGTTTACTTCTAGATGTTTTATAGTTTTAGATTATTGCATTTAGCTCTATGAACAATGTTAACTTTCGTATAAGGTGTGAAGTGTGGATTGAAGTTTATTTTTTGCTTACAGGCATCTAGTTTTTCCAGATTCATTTGTCAAAAAGACAATCCTCTTTCACTGAATTGCCTCTACATTTTAGTTGAAAATCAGCTGTTCATATATATATGGTCCTTGTACCTTTATAAATCTTGAAATCAGGTAGTGTTCGTTTTCCAAATTTTTTCTTTTTAAAAGTTGTTTAGGCTATTTATTCTAGGTCCTTTGCATTTCAATATAGATTTTAGAATCAGATTTTCAATTTCTAAAAAAACAACAACTTGATGGGATTTTGATAGGGATTACTTTGTATCCATGAATTTGGGCAGAAGTGACACTTTAACAATATTGACTCTTCTGATTTATGAACATGGTGTCTCTCTACTTATTTAGGTTTTTCTCAGCAATGTTTAGAGCTTTAAATGCATAGGTATTTCACATTTTTGTCATATTTATTTCTAATAATGCGTATTTTTATGCGATTGGGTTTTTTTTTGCTAGTGTGTAGAAATACAGCTGATTTTTGCATATTTTACATATTGGTATTTATCTTGTACTCTGCAATTTTGCCAAATGCACTTATTTGTTCTAGTAACAGTTTTGTAGACTCCGTTGCCATTTTTAGATAGTCAATTATGTCATCTGTGAAGAAAGATACTTTCACTCCTACCTTTACAATGTGGCTGCCTTTAATTTCTTTTCCTGGCTTAATTTTTCCAAATTTTATCGAGGTATAATTGACAACATTGTATATATTTAAAGTGTGCAACATAATGATTTGATATGCACATACATTGTGAGATGATCACAACCATCAAGTTAATTAACACATTAGCTTCACATAGTTACTGTGTGTGTGTGGTGCGAATGCCTAAGATCTTCTCTCTCAGCAAATTTCAAGTGTTCAATAGAGTATTAACTATAGTCACCATGCTGTGCATTAGATCCCCAGAACTTACTCATCTTATAACTGAAATTTTGTACCCATTAACCAACATCTCCCTGTGTCCCTTATCCCTGAGCAATCAATATTCTATTCTCTGTTTCTTTGAGTTCAGGGTATTTTTGTTTTTTTAAGATCTCACATAGAAGGGATGCCATACAGTGTTTATCCTTTCTATGGGCTGAATAATATCCTGTCATACACATATACCCCATTTTCCTTATCCATTCATCTGTTGACAGACACTTAGGTTGTTTCCATAACTTGGCTAATGTTAAGAAGGATGCACTGAACATGGGCGTGCAAGATATATCTATCTATTCAGGATACTGATTTGTTCCCTTTGGTTATAGACCCAGAAGTGGGATTGCTAGATCATATGGTAGTTTTATTTTTAAAGTCTATTATATGATCATATGATTTTTTTCCTTCATTCTGTTAATATGGTGCATCAATTTATTGACTTGCATGTGTTGGGCCATCCTTGCATTTAGGGGATAAATCCCACTTGATCTTGGTATGTGATCCTTTTAATGTGCTGTTACTTTGTTTTGCCAGTATTTTGTTGAGGATTTTTGCATCTATGTTTATCAGGGATATTGGCCTGTAGTTTTCTTTTCTTGTAGTGCCCTTATTTGGCTTTGGTATCAGGGTACTGCTGGGCTCATAAAATTAGTTTGGAAAAGTTCCCTTATTAATTTTTGGAAAAGTTTAAAAAAGATTAGCATTAATTCTTCTCTAAATGTTTGGTAGAATTCACTAGTAAAATCATCTGGCCTTGAATTTTGTTTTTTTGGGGAGGTTTGGGTTACTAATTCAGTCTCCCTTAGTAGGAACCCATCTGTTCAGATTTTCTATTTCTTCTTGATTCAGTATTAGAAGGTTGTATCTTTCTAGAAATTTATCCATTTTTCTCAAGGTTGTCCAATTTGTTGAGATATATATATATATATTTGTTCATAGTAGATACTTATAATCCTTTGCATCAGTTGTAATGTCTTCTTTTTCATTTCTGATTTTATTTGTTTTTTTGTTTATTTTTTTTCTTAGTCTGGCTAAGGATTGGTCAATTTTATCTTTTCAAAAACCTAGCTCTTAGTTTTACTGTTCTTTTTTATTGTCCTTTTAGCCTCTATTTCACTCAGATCTTTATTTCCTTCCTTCTGCTAACTTTGGACCAGTTTGTTCTTATTTTTCTAGTTTCTTGAGGTGTAAATTAGGTTGTTTAGATGTTTTTTTCCTTAATGTACATATTTATCACTACAAATTTCCCTCTTAGAAGTACATTTGCTGCATCCCATAAGTTTTGGTATATTTTCATTTCTGTTTGTCTCATAATATATTTTTATTTGCCTTTTTATTTTTAATTTCTTCTTTGACTCATTGGTTGTTCACAAGTGTGTTGTTTAATTTCTGCATATTTGTGAATTTTCCATTTTTTCTCCTGATATTGATTTCTAGTCTCATATCATTGGGGTCAGAAAAGATACTTGATATGATTTCATTCTTCATAAATTTAAGACTTGTTTTGTGACCTAACATATGACATCCTAGAGAATGTTCCATGTATGCTTGAGAAAAATGTATATTCAGCTGCTGTTGGATGGAATGTCTATTATATCTGTTAGATCCATTTGTTCTAAGGTGCAGTTCAAGTGCAGTGTTTCCTTATTGATTTTCTGTCTGGGTGATCTATCCATTGCTGAAAGTGGAATATTGAAGTCCCCTACTATTACTATGTTGCTGTCTATTTCTGCCTTCAGATCTGTTAATATGTACTCAATATATTCAGGTACATTAATGTTGAGTGCATATATGTACTACTGTTATATACCCGTCTCATTATACAAGACCTTCTTTGTCTCTTGCAGTATTTGATTTACAGTCTGTTATTTTTTTTCCGGTATACGTTTAGCTACCCCTGCTCTCTTTTGGTTACACTTGAATGGAATCTCTTCCATCCCTGTATTGTCAGCCTCTGTGTATCCTTAAAGCTGCTGTGAGTCTTTTGATGGCAGCATATAGTCAGGTCTTGTTTTTATCTTTAATTTCTATTCAGTCATTTTATGTCTTTAGATCAGAAAATTTAATCCATTTACTTTTAAGGTAAATATTGACAGGTAAGAACTTACTTTTGCCGTTTTGTCTATTGTTTTTTGGCTTTTATAGTTCCCTTGCTCTTATGTTCCCCTCCCGTTGTCTTCCTTTGTGATTTGACATTTTTATAGTGGTATCCCTTGACTCCTTTCTCTGTATCTTTTTTTTTTTTTTTAATCCTCACCTGAGAATATTTTTTCCCATTTATCTTCAGATAGAGTGGGAGGGAGAGAGAGAGAGAAAGAAACATCGACATGAGAGAGACACATCGATTAGTTGCCTCCCACATGATCCCGACCAGGGCTAGGGACCAAACTGCAACTGAGTTACATGCCCTTGACTGGAATCAAACCTGCAACTCTTTGGTCTGTGGGCCAATGCTCAAACCACTGAGCCAAACCAGCCAGGGCTCTCTGCATCTTTTGTGCACCTACTGTAGGTTTTTACATTGTGGTTATGATGAGGCCTACATAAAATGTCTTATAGTTATAACAGTCAATAATCAGTTGATAACAACTTTAATTACATACAAATAGTCTCCCCTTTTACTCCCTCATTTTATGCTTTTGATGTCACAATTTATATCTTTTAATATTGTATATCCATTAACGAATTATTGTAGCTATGATTATTTTTTTATTTATTTATTTTTTAATCCTCACCCGAGGACATTTTTCCATTTTTTTTTTTTGTTCAGGTAGAGTGGGAGGGAGAGAGAGGAACAGAGAGAGAGAGAGAAACATCCATGTGAAAGGGACACATCGAGTGGCTGCCACCCGCACAACCGACCAGGGCCGGGGACAAACTGCAACCGAGGTACGCGCCCTTAGCGGGAACCGAACCCGGGTCTCTCTGTACCGCAGGCCGACGCTCTAACCGCTGAACCAAACCGGCCAGGGCTATGATTATTTTTTAACACTTTTGTTTTTAATTGTTATACTAGAGTTAAGTGATTTACACACCACCATTACAATATTAGAAAGTTTTGAATTTAAGTATATATTTACCTGTACTAGTGAGCTTTATACTTTAATATGTTCTCATGTTACTAATTAGTGTCCCCTTATTTCAGCTTGAAGAACTCCCTGTAGCATTTCTGGTAAGGCGGGTATAGTTATAATGAACTCCCTCAGCTTTTGTTTGCCTGGGGAAATACTTCTTTCATTTCTGAAGGATAACTTTGCTAGATAAATATTCTTGGTTGGCAGGGTTTTTTCTTTTTTCTTCAGCACTTTGAATATATTATACCACTATCTCTTGGCCTGTTGAGCAATCTGCTCATAGCCTTATTGGGGTGGGGGTTTCTACTGTATGAGATTACTTTTTTGTCTATTTTCAAAATTCTCTATCTTTGATATTTGACAGTTCTGATACGATATGTTTTTGGTAAAGTCCTATGAGTATCATGTACCTGGATGTTCATGTATCTTCCCAGATTTGGGAAGTTCATAGCCATTATTTCTTTAAATAAGCTTCCTGCCTTTTTTTCCTTCTTTTTCTGGACTCCCATGTTGCAAATATTGTTTCACTTGATGGTGTCCCTTAATTCACATATGCTTTATTCACTCTTTTTCATTCTTTTTTCCACTAGATAATTTCCAATGACCTGTCTTAAAGTTCATAGGTTCCTTTTCCGTGATTTATTATGGATGCCCTCGAAACTCTAGAATATCTCTTTGGTTCTTCTTTTTTTTTTAATGATTTTTATCTCTCTGTTGAACTTCTCATTTCGTTCATGTATTGTTTTTCTGATTTTATTGAGTTCTCTGTCTGTGTTTTCTGGTAGCTCACTGGGCTACCCTAAAACAATTATTTTGAATTCTCCGTCATTTAATCTTTATTTCTTTGGTGTCAATTACTGGAAAATTATTTCTTTGATGGTGTCATTTTCAAAATGTTATTTTTCATTTTACATGTAGCCTTGTGTTGATACCTGTGCATTGGATGGAGCGGTCACCTCTTCCAGACTTCACAGACCGGTTGGGGTGGGAAAATATTTACTGCGGGTGAGGTCAAGGGTGCTGGCTGAGTGTGGAGCGGTGGTTCCGGGAAGTCCTGGCTGTGCCGTTTCCATGCAGCTCTGTCAACGGAGGGCGGCCACCGGTAAAGATTTGCTCAGATCCTCGGTGGCTAAGACTGTGGTTGTCAAGACTACTGGTGAGGACTGTTGGCGCATTGGGTGATGGGAGCTGCTGGGTCTCCTGATCTTTTTCTCCCACTGGGGATGTCATGGTTGAGGGGCTTCCTCTTGGCTTCAGGTGTGGCTCACAGGTGCCCTCCCGGTGGAGGCGGCATTGTGTCTGATGCACGGGTCCCGTGGAGTGGCCATGGAGCTGAACCCTGGAGCATGGGAGCTTGCAGAGCAGCGGTGGCCCTGGGGCCCGGGGCACCTAGCTCACAGCAGTGGCTGTGGTGTCTGAGACGTGGGTGCCTGCAGAGCAAGCTACGCAGTCACGGCCTGAGGTCTGGGTGCATGCGGAGCAGCTGCGTCGCTGGGGTGTGGGCTTTGTGGGAGCTGTGGCTGCCCTGGGCCCAGGGTGCTGAAACAGTAGCTCTTTCAGGCAGGGAGCATGTCCTGTCTGTGGGGTCCCTTGAGGTGACGGCTGTTGGTCACCTCAGTGGTGAAAGCTGCCAGTGTCTCCTGTGGAGAAGGCCTCCGGGGACCATGCCAATGAACACGACAGTGTAGTCTGTGGCTGTCATGGGGGCTGTCGAGGTCCTCGGTGGTGGCCAACGTCCTCCACAGAGCAGGCCGTGGGGAATGTGGTGGTGTCACTCGCGGCTGGCATTTCCTTTCTGTTCCAAGTTGCCTCTAGATGCCTCAGCTTTGCTGATCCCCTAGAGACCCTCTCTGTGTGGTTATACTCCTTTTTTTTTTTTGCTACATAGTGTTGCTGTAGATTCTTAATTGTATTCTCCATCCTCCTAGGGCTCTCTTTTATCCATGGATAGCTGTCTACCTGTTTTGTTGTTGAGGAACAAAAATATTTCCTACTCCACTATCTTGTTCTTTTCTGCTTTATTTCACTATGAACTTCCCGTACAGTGCTGAACAGAGGTAGTACACACTGTTTTGTTCTTGATCTCTAGGGAAAGCACGGACTCTCCTTCCGTTAAGTATGTTAGCTGTAGGTTTTTGTAGATGTACTGTGGGAGGAGGAGGAAGTTCCTTCCTAGTCTCTGTTTGCTGGTAGTGTTTATGAAGAATGGATGTTGGATTTTGACAAATGATTTTTCTCATTTGACCACTGTTATTACTTTTACCCCAAACTGGTTATTGCCATGCTGTAGGGAATGCTTTGGGCCCTGTGGATTTTAAGGCCACTCCGGCTGAGTTTGCCTACACACACAGTCACATCCAACCCTGCTAGCCAACTATTTGGATCACAGGCCTGAAACACCGATTGATTTCTTTCCTTTCCTCATATGCTCACTTCTGAAGTTTCCATGGGACTGGCAGCTCATCTAACGTGGTTTATGACATAAACGGTTCCCCTGGTTCCAACAGGTTTGAATACTTTTAGCAACAAATGTAGTATCCAGATACTCTCACTGAATTGAGAGAAGTCTCTTTCAACATAAAATAATTAACATGAATTATCCGAGCTTTTATTTTATTTCGTCAATCCTCACCCGAGTCTATTTTTCCATTGATATTTAGATAGAGTGGAAGGGAGGGAGAGAAAAACACCGATGTGAGAGAGGCACATCAGTTGGTTGCCTCCCGCACGACACCTCGGGGTTGGGATCTAACCTGCAACCCATGTATGTGCCCGCGACTGGGAATCAACCCAGAGATTGTTAGAGCTTTTAATCATAGCGCTGTGATTGGAAACTTTTGCTTATTTAGCATCATAGCAACTGAGGCTATGACAGGCAAGCCAGAACAATGTGTGTAGACAAAGGATGAGAAAGAAAATGTAAAAATGCTGTTTTGTTTATTTCTTACTGTTGACTACATGAACAGACTGGGGGCCCAGTGTCACCTACCCTCTTCACAAATAACCAAGAAAGTATAATCTCCCTCCAACATATCATAATAGGAAGAATATTAATACTGTGTAAATAACTATGTACAATTTTATACTAAACAAAGTACTTCCACATAGTTGTGTGTGTGTAGTTATGCTTACTGATAGAGATATATTCTGGGAGATGGTCACAGAGTGGACGTACACAAACCTAGGTGGTCTAGCCTACTACACATCTAGGCTGCAAGTCTGTGCAGCATGTCATACAAAACAACACGAGATTAAATCAAGCACAAGAGAATACAGTACAATCAAAAGACACAGGAAACAAAGACGTATGAGGCTGTTGCCCCACAACATGGCACCCAGTTTTACACTAAGCTTTTCCACAGGTAGAAAGTACACCCTACGATAAAAGTATAGTATAATAAATACATAAACCAGCAATACATACATCTATTATCATAGCAAACATGAACTGCATGTAACTGTACATGCTCTGCCTTTATGGGACTGGCAGCACAGTGTGTTTACACTGACGTCACCATGGACACGCGAGTCATGTACTGTGATGTCACTAGATGACAGGAATTCTTCAGCTCCATTACAGTATACATATATGTGTGCATAGATATATGATGAATTCCTTGACTTGTCTGAGCTCCTTCATTTAGTAGAAGGGCACACCACTGGGAATTGCTGTATATGTACATTTAAAGTTTGGCTTTGCACCTGAACATACCAGGTAGACAGCTGCTTCTCTCGTGTGTGTATATTGCTGGAATCAGACGCATTCAGATGGATCCACACAGTAACACTGATGTTCAAGTGGTCACGAAACCACTTGACAACTCTCCAGATCTTAGTGAGAAAAAGGTAGACCAAAGGAAAATTGGGGTGTGAGCTCCTCTCTCCATACTTTTTCTTTCTTTTGCTTTCTTTTTTCTTTCCTTTTTTGAGGATTTTCTAAAGAATCGTTTAAAGACAAATTTTGGGTGTCCTTTGTTCCTGGTAAACATACATTCACAGGGATGTAATGTGCATTGGTGCGAGGAAGAGACGGTAGGCCAAATATGGACTAGCAAATACAATTTTCATCGGTGGAAAAGACTGTGGGCTACGTTACTTCTGAAGATTATTTATAAAACTGTTTCCTATTTTGTACCTTTATTTGCTTTGTGCAATTTTTACAACTTTCAGTTAGTGACCTAAAAAACTTCTGTCAGAAACCAAGACGAGACCATTAATCCCATCTGCCAACAACAGAGCTAACTCAGGAATTGAAATTTCCTTCCTCAAGGCAGGGATCAGGTGAGCACACCAGTCTGCTACACTATGATATGTGACAATGATATGTGCTGGATATTAATGCCTCAAAGTCATGATTTGACATTCTACCTTCAGGGCATCACTTATGAGCTGAACTCATACATTCTGAGCTGAATTCAAGTAATGCAAATATACTCTTGCTTGAAATTCAGTTCTCCCAAAGAAGCAGAAAATTTTAGTGACCAGGTAGATCTTTCTCCATTTTTCAGATTACAGAAAGGTGAAGACATGAAACCAGTTCTCTGATTCCTGACCCTGCTCAGTCTAGTCACTCACAGGAGCATTTGCTAAAGAATTGAATCAAGCACTGCAAACCTACAAGGCACAGACTCTCACTATTGGGTTGGCATTCACTAAAATTTACAATAATGTCAAAGTAGGGTTTTTGCAGTAATACTTCATTTACTCTAGCCAAGTTTCACTCTAAAATATTGAGGAAAATTCAACACTCGTCCAATGTATCGGTGTGCTTTTGACTAGTTAACATGTTAATCAAGAAAAGAGCTGTGCTGTCCAACTATTAGATAAGTTATGTGGAAAAGAAAAAATATTTGTCTATGAATTTGTGGATGAAATGTTTCCAAGAAGAAATTATAAATGGGCCCTATTTTCGTTCTTTCCTATTATGAATTACAGGCTTAACATTCTTAGGAACCTTAAGAATATAATGACTACATCTTTAAAAGCCTCTAGGGATTATTGTACATTAATGTATCAGAGTCAGTAAATTACTTATCTATAAATTAATCTAATTTCCACCACCCCTCCTCTTCAATTTGAAAGCTAAACTTCTGAGTCTCCACTTCAGCAACTTTATATCTGAAGAGCCTACATCTGTGAAAACATTTCTAATGAAAACACAAAGACAACCCCCAGAGAAGCAAATAAAATGAGATTTAAGTCTATAGCAGCCACCTTCCTTCAGTTACATTCCTAACAAGAGTGGATTCTTATTTGATGCCAAATAGAGATTATATAACAGAATCAGTGAGCACTCTGGTTCTTTTAGTTTCAGGGAAAAACAGAGGTGCTTAAACAATTCTGTATTTCCCCATTTACACCCAGAGGAGTTACATCTTTGTGTGGGGCGCGGACGCACAGGGCCCGCTGGGTAGGAAGAAGCGTAATTGGATTGTGCTCCAGAGCAGGGGACAGAAAAGTACATGCTGAAAAGTCTGGGCTCCAAGGCCCATGTCACAGTTGCCAAAACACAAATATCAAAGACGGATTTAAATTTTCAAGTCATAACATATTAAAAATTATTCATCCAGACTTTATTCAGCATTCCCACACAAATCATTTTATCAGCTAATAAGACCACCAGCCAACAATAAGACTATAGCCAACAGAAAGATTCTGAGCCTATTTTAGGGAACTAGTAATTCATTGTGAAAAATTCTAATTTATGTCCAGGGTCTCGACTAGCTGCTAAATTAAACAATCAGTGGTTTTTAAAAATATTGTTGTTCTTTTTTGAAAGGATAACAAGACCTTGATAAGCCTGAAGGCACTATAATTCCACATTTCAATGAAGCTCTAATTTACTTTTAGAAGACAAGATGAAAATGTAGCCATTTATTTTCACTTATTTAAGATTTTGTTAACAACGGTGCTACAGATATACAATGAAGCATCTGAGCCAGTCCTTCATCAAGGACTGAGAAGACAGTATCTTTAAGAATGGATTGACAGCCCTGGCCAGTTTGGCTCAGCAGTTAGAACATCGGCCCGCAGACCAGAGTCCTGAGTTCAGTTCCTGCTAAGGGCACATACCTCGGTTGCAGTTTGTCCCTGCCCCAGTTGGGATAGGGGTTGTGTGGGTGGCGTCCACTCGATGTGTCTCTCTCACATTGATGTTTCTCTCTCCCTCCCGCTCTAAAGATAAATGCAAAAATGTCCTCGGGTGAGGATAAAAAAAGAATGGATTGGCAGGCGACCTGTATGCAGAAAACTTTTAGTATAAAAACACTGGGTAGGCAGATTTGAGGCAGAGTTTGAAGGAAACTTTTTTTTTTTTGGTGGTAAAAAAATATAACATAAAATTTATTAACCATTTTAAGTGCATAATTCAGTGGCATTAAATATATTGACAGTGCTGTGGAACTGTTTCCACTATCCATAATCCAGACAATATACAATCTCTTATTCATTTATTTTTTCCATCACCATTTATCCCCTCTATGCCCTCCTCCGCCCACTCCTCTTCCCCGTGATCAGGACACCGTTGTCCGTGTCCATGAGTTCTCTCTCTTTTGTTCAATCCCTGCCCTGCCCCCACCGGAGCTGTCTGCCTGCTCTCTATGAGCTTGTCTCTATTTTGCTTGGGAATTCAGTTTGTTCACTGAATTTCACAGGAGTGAAATCACATGGCACTTGTTCTTGGGCAGCAAATATTGGGTGCCTACGTGTGGCAGGCACTACTTTAGTCCTGGCACATAGCACAAAGTAAGAGAGACCTGATCTCTGTCCTCATGGACCTTATGTTCTGGTCACTATCCCCAAACTCTATAAAACTTGTGGGAAAGTGTACCATTTTGGTAAGATACCAATGGCACGACACATACCTTGTGCCAATAACCCATCTGCAACATCACGAGATTGCTCAGGGATGTTAGCGCAGACATCATCTCCCTTTCACTATTATTTCTGGTCACTGCTTTATTTGGTAAGAGACAGTAGGACAGTTGAGCTATCTCCTTAACTGATGGTTAACAAATGCTATACCCGTATGTCGACTCTGTATCTCATCATTTAATCGGACAGCTGATAAAATGGTGTATCCCATAGAAACTGGTCATAGAAAAATACTTCAGGTTCTCTAATATTTCCAATTTGAAATATCAATTTGAGATTTCATTTATATGAAATGTCCAGAATAAGCAAATCCATGGAGACTGAAAGTAAATTAGTGGCTGTTGGGGATGCAGAATGGGAAGGGATTGCTAATGAGGATGGGGTTTCTTCTGGGGATGATGACAATGTCCCAGAGTTAGGCAGTAGTGATGGTTGTACAGCTGCATGAATATGTTAAAACCTACTGAGTTGTATATTTTAAAATGGTGAACTTTATCTATGGCGTGTGACTTTATAAAAAAAAATCAAGTTAGGTATTCAGTCAAGCTGGACATAATAGTAGTGAGAGGTAAAATTTTACAAGTCCACACATACTACCAGAGGACCCGTCTTAGACTGCAAACACCAGGTCAGTCCAGTCTGCGGTCGCTGAGGACAAGCAGCAGGTGCCGGGATGGTCTGAGAACTCGCTCAGGCTGGCAGCATCTGGACAGGGCAGTAAGTGCACAAACAGGTGATCTGATCACACTGGATGATGTGTGTGCAGGGCCCCAGAGTATCCTCCAGTCAGACTCAAACCCCCACATCTGCTGGAAGCAACGGGAAGCCAGCTCTCGACAGAAGAGGCTGGGATATACCTGTCAAGGAACTCAAGGTATAGACATGGCACCACACAGACCTGCTAGACGCGGTACACCCCTCCCGTGCAGTATGTGCCAACCTTAGGTGTGGAAACTAGACTTTCTCCATGAAAAGGAATCACAAACATTTTAAAGGTGAATTTTATTTCACATTAAAATAGTCAATAAAAGATCTGCTGCTATACGTAGTAATGAAGAGATTTATTCATTCACTCGCTGAATTCATTCATCTACTGTGGTCATCACAACTCCCCAGGGATTGACCATCATTTTAGAGCAATCAGCATAAATATGTTAAATGCCACATAAAAATGGCTGTTGCTGAAGGACTACAGAAAGGTGTTAAAATTTCATACTCTCCCAAGTTTAAGATATATTAAAAAAGCATATGCAAGGTAAGAATGTAAAAACCAAACTACAAAGTGATTTATTTGCGAAGGGTCACGCACCTGCCCCTCAGTTTAGAACAAAAGTAACAGGCTGCTCAGGAACTCAGACATGCGTACAATTACAACTTTATTTGTTAAAATACATGGCCAAAAGACAGCTTTACAGCAGGCACAACGAACCACACATCCACGTTAGGAATGTCCTTTTTGTTTCTTTAAATCTAAGGCCCCCTCTAGTGTTTGAAAACAGTCACACGCAGCGCACAGCACAATTGAAGGCACAGTCACTACATTTTGCCGGAGACCTTCCTAAAAATAATACTCTGTTCAATCCACGGGGCACGAAAATCAATGAGAGAAAATGCCTAACCATAATTAATATTTCAAATTCCTGCTATGATTCACATATTCATTATTCTCTCATTCAGTAATTTCTTTCTCTGTTATTTACTGCTGGGTTGTTTTTAGATTAATACTTTGTTAATAAAGAAAAAATCATATAATGTGTGTAGGGACTTTAATTTTTCAAGTAAGAAATACACCTCCTTGGAAAGCAACAGAAAATTAATTTAGTGTTACCAGATAGCCTATTCTGCTTTTATAGAAGTTATCAGTAAATGGTATATATCCCTCCTAAAGTACATACATTTATTGTATTTGGGAATCAGAAATTTCAAACTGCAGATATTTTAAGACTCACCGAACTGTACACTTTTACCTCGACCTTCCCGGAACCCGGGGAAAGACGCGGGCAGCGCCGCTCCGAGGGCACACGCCGGCCCTGAGGAGTGCGGGGAAAGGGACTCTTCAAAGCTTACATAGACTACGTAAATCCAATGATTTAATCTCACGTACTTAAAAAAAAAATTGATTAATAATAGGGGGAGAAAAAAAGCTTTTCACTCTACTTTCCCAGCTGAAGCCTTTTTAAGTGTTTCCATGTTATATTACAGAGTTAACTAGTCTTACTGTTACTGGAAAATAAGAAATCTCTTTTTTCAACAATGGAAAATGATGCAATCTTGAGCAGGAGGCTGACAAAGACCTTCTTAAGCCTTTACTTCATATTCTTAAAAGTTAAGAGCACATTGAAAATTTGAAAATTCAATAGTGCTTGAAACAAGTTTAATCTGTACTAACTTTAAATAAAAATGACTAACTTGTCTCTCAATATTATCATATGGCTTCTCTGCATTGATCCTGCTTTTTGTTTTCAAACTTGTCGCTTGCTAATGTTAGAAGTAAAAAAGACAGGACATCTAAAATGAGTTAAATAAAACTGGTTACATTTATAATTGGTCTAACTAATTAAGATATCTATATTCAAATGACTAGGACAGAATATTTTTAAAGTGCAACATGTACTCTTTTGGCTCAACATGAAAGTTACATAACTGGAAATCACTGCAGTTATTTTTCCTAGGACAAATTTAGTGAAAAGCTGCTTTGAAATCTCAGTTAGCCATGAAATTATAAATTATAAGGAACAGTGAAAAGTCATTTAAATGAGTATATAAAATGCAATTACAAATAAAACCAGAATGGGAGAGGTAGCGTAAATAAAATCAAATAAATACTATACAATAGCATACAAAAATTTTGCTTATAAAAAATTGAAAATTGTATCTTAAAACATCCACTTTTCCTTTCATTTGAGGGTTTTGCAGTGAAATTAAAATTTAGACCTGGAGTCTGTAAAGATTTTCCAAATGTTATTAATTACTGGTATTGTGTTTTGCCAAAATCTCTCTGATCTGTCGGTCAAGTTCACTTATTATTCGATCCTCGTGATTATACACACCCGTTCTCATCAAAGTATCCCTTTCTTCTATGAGGCGAGTCAAATAATCATCCAAACCTTCTTCTAAGGCATCGCCACGTGGACCATCCACTCTTCCACTCGCAATCTCTTTGGAATCCGGGTACTGTTTTTGTTCTTGTTGCCTTAACCTGAGAAGTCAAGAACAAATACCACTCTAGCAGGCAACAAATATTGTTTTGATTTTCTTAATAATGCCATTTAAAACAATGATTTAATGATAAAACATGTGTTTAGTAATATTTTCAGGAAGAAAACAAAAACCAGTGTTACACTTGGCAGGACAGAATTAGCACACTTACAAAAGACAGTTTTAAAACAATACTTGTTTTTCTAATTATAAAATACATGAAAACTAGAAATTTTGGAAATGTGTAAAAAAGAAAATCATTATAATCTTATTCAGAGATTAGTAATCTGAGTAAAAATTTTCTGTATTACTTTTCAATAAAAAAAAATGCATCTATAGCCCTGGTAGGTTTGGCTCAGCAGTCAGAGTATCCCCATGGACTGAGGGGTTGTGGGTTCAATTTTCGATCAAGGGCACATAACTGGGTTGCAGGTTCGATCTCTGGCCCCGGTTGGGTTATACAAGAGGCAACCAATTGATGTGTCTCTCTCACACCAATGTTTCTCTCCCTCTCCCCCTCTTACCCTCCCTCCCTCCCACTCTATCTAAAAATCAATGGAAAAGGGTCCTCAGGTGAGGATGAACAAAAAACAAACAAAAAATGTGTATTACATATGCAGTGCTGTATACCATATTTCTCCACTTATTAACACAGTGAATGTTTTCTCCATGGCATCAAATATTCTTCTAAATGGCTTCATAACATTCCATCATTTAGATGCACCATTATTTAATCATCCTTTACTGTTGATCTTTAGGTTGTTAAAACTTTGTCATTACTGTTTTGAATATAACATTTCATCTAAATTCATTCAAAAAACAATTTTTTGTACCAAACAGTGCTAGTTTGGGGGATACTGCAATGAATCAAGAAGAAAAGCCCTAACTGTTATGAAGTTTATTTCACTTATTATTCATAGGAAGTGAGATTCCATAAATATTGAATGCCTGGCTCAAAGGGCACGTACATTTTAAGACTTTGTATGAACGTTTTCCTATTGTGATTCCTCATCCAGGAGATGAAGAAAGGTGAGCAGGGGCCAGCCTGGGGTTTGGGTATTTTCCTTTTCTTCCCTTTCACTTTCCCCTTTCCCTCCCTTCCTTGTCCTCCCTCCCTCCCTCCCTTCCTTGATTTTTACTGATTTTTAGAGAGAGGAAAGGAGAGAAAGAGAAACATTGACTGGCTGCCTCCCACATGCTTCCCGAGTGGGGACTGAACCTGCAACCTGGTCATGTGCCCTGACCGGGAATTGAACCCAACACCCTCTGGTGTAGGGACAATGCTCCAACCAACTGAGCCACACCGACCAGGGCAGATTTGGGTATTTCTAATGGAGTATCGTTAATCACACTGCCCTTTTTTTTTTTTAAATATGTTTTTGATTTTTCAGAGAGAAAGGGAGAGATATAAACATCGATTGGCTGCCTCCTACACGCCCGTACTAGGGATCAAGCCTGCAACCTGGGCATGTGCCCTGACCAGGAATCGAACCGGGGCCTCTGAGTCCACAGGACGATGCTCAATCCACTGAGCCACACCAGCCAGGCATACTGTCTTGAAAATGGAGGGTATACTTACTAAGTGACAGTAAGGGCAAGTTCATATATGGAGTGTGTTTTAATTTAATTTAGAATGTACACTTAAGATATAACTTTATACTCCTCTATGTAACTGGCCACAAAAATGTTTTAATTTGCAACTATTCCCAAATTTTGTCTTTATACATAAGATAAAGCATTTGAATCTAAACCCCTACTTCTAGATGGCCTTCAGAGTAAGCAAGTCAAGGAGAACCAAACCCACTTCTGAACGTACACAGGCAGCAGAGGGAGAGCCAGGAGGAGCGAGTCCTGCTCTGGCAGACACGGACGACGGCCCAGAACGGACGCAGGGCTGCCGGAGTCTACAGCTTCACTGGCTCAGAGGACACTCTGAAAATCGAACTCACTCCTAAGATTCCCCACAAAAGAATTGGAAACTAAAGAATACTATCCCAGGACACCAAATATCTCCATCTGTTTTCAGAAAAAAAAACCTAAACAGAGAGAGCACTGTGTTTTGGGACTGGGGTGGAAATCAAGTAGTTAATGGGATACCGGTACCAATTTGAGCAATTCATGTGCACAGGGAAGGGGGAATTTCTGAATTGTTTCCCCCATCAAAATCTCACAGCTCTTGGAGAAAGAGGTCCTCTAGGCAAATTAGTGACATACAACAAATTATGTACCACAAAGTTCAACCATTTCCTTGTTCATCTGTTTATGTATAAAGGACAAACAAAACTTTCACACATCTGATAGCTTATCTCTACCAAAGCTTTACTAAAATGCAAATCATCAATCATAACAGCAATAGGACTTTAGAACCCTGCAGCTGATGAAACCCATACAGACATCAAAGGGAACTTGACGTCCTTGACAAACACTATGTCTGGGCTCCACTCATACACTTCCTGTCACTAGGAACCTACTGCTTTATAGAACTTCTGTTAAAAAGCACCTTCTCATATCGAACTCAGTATGTGCCCATATACTTTCCTTATACTAGCTATGATTCTGCTCAAGAGGATAACTCACTTTCCTTCTTTTTAGTATGGTAGCCAGCCAGATATGTGAAGACAGCTATCTAATACTCTAAGAGTTCTCTTCAAGTTCGATGTCCCTACTCTTCCAACCACTTCTCCGTCACATTCTACTGGAAGCTCTCTCGGCTAATTTCCCTTCAAGTGTGTTGCCCATTGGTTAAGAACACCCCAGACGTGACTGTACTAGAGCAGAGTACTGAACACCACTTCTATGGACGTCCCTAACTACACTGGCTCTTTGGCAGCCAAGACACAATGTTACTAGTGGCCACTTAAATCCTCCTAGGCTTCCTCACATAAACTGTTTTTTAAATATCTTGCCCATCACTTAAGAATGTTATATTACAATTTATACAGAGGACTCTGCTTTTGACTCTAATATATTTAATTTTGTTGTTTTCAGTTCTCTCTGAATACTAACTTATTAAGACATTAAAAATAAGATTCAATTTTGTATGTTCTACATATTTGATAGACAAATGGCTATCTTCATTTTAGCCACCAAAACAATACTTGGCAAACAGGAGAGGCTTAATATATTTGCTAAACTAAAACCAAAAAGCGCTAGAGTCATCGTCACCTAGTGAGGTGGTAGTCCTTGTAACGTCACAGGCAACCAGAGCTTGTGATGCTGGTGTGAGCGACCTATGCTCTGCCAGTCGTATGAAAGGACCGTGCATACAATTGTGTGCAGTACATAATTCTTGATAATGATAATAAAGGCCTGTGTTACTGGTTTATGTTTTTATTATACTGTATTTTTCTCTTTATTTTAGAGTGTACTTTTTCTACTTACAAAAAACCAAGTTTGCTATAAACTTGGTCCGCCGGCTGCAGCCTCATACATCTCTCATTTACTGTGTCTCTTGCCTGCATCCTTTTCTCTTGTGTTTGATTTAATCTCGTGTCGTTTTGTACAGTGACATGCTGCACAGGCTTGTAGCCCAGGAGCAACAGGCCTGGCTCTATCATCTAGGTTGTGTAAGTGCACTCCGTGATGTTCACACACTGATGAAATCAGCCAATGACACAGTTCTCAGAACGCATTCCTGTCTTTAAGCAGTGCATGACTATATGATAGCAAACTTTTGAAAGGCAAGGATCATGCTATACTTAATTGGTAACATCTTCCACGTCTACAACACACTAGATGCCAAATAAACAAACATCTGCTGAATAAAAAAAGAACAGCCTGAATCAAGCCTTACAGCATGGCATTGTAGACCTTGACCTTTTTCCAATTGATATTTATACATTAATATTCTAAATGTAGTTATTTAAGTCAGCTCTGAACCCACCTAATACAGTGAGTTTTCCCTGCTCATACATGGAGGTGTCATGGGATATTTTGTCAAATAAAATGAATTGCTGCCTGTCCCGCCTCAGTTAATATGCTGTAGCCCTAGTTCCCAATGTGATGGTCTCTGGCTTTGGGGAGATAATTAGGGTTAGACGAGATCATGGGGATCTCATGATGGGATTAGTGCCCTGTGAAGAGAAACACCAGAGAGCTTGCTCGCTCTCTTCCCACAGAGAGGACAGTGTGAAAGCCGCTGCTAGAGAGTCTCTGCAGAAAGCAACCTGCTGGCTGGCTGGTCTTGAACTCGATCCTCCAGAACTGAGAAGGCAATTACTGTTGTTTAAGCCACCCAGTCTATGGCACTTAATGGCAACCCGAGCTAAGACCGCATGCTTTGCTGAAACAAAAATACTCTCTTGATAAATTAAGTTAAAAAGTCTTCCCCAAAACTCGCCTCCAAAAAGACTATAGCTTGTTCTTATGCTGCTTCCTAAAGATGGCTTTTCTAACGGGAAATACTGTTGAAATGGTCACTAAGATGAAGGAGACACTACAGGAAAGTCCAGTGTAACACAGCAGTTAAAAATACAACCTTTGAACTCTGGCTCCAATGATTTACTAGCTGTGTGACCTTGGAAAGGGTGTTTAAATTTCTTCAGTGCTTGCTGTCCTAATCTCTAAAATGGGGATAATACTTCCTCAAAAGTTGCTTTGAAGATAAAATGAGACAGGCATGTGAGGCATTTAAAATAGCTCCTGGCATATGGTAAGGGCTCAATAAATCAGAGCTATTATTTATATTAACACTGTAACTAAATTTGAAATTTTTTATACTTGTAATAAAAAATTCAGTATAATCAATTACCTTGAAATAGTAGCAAAAATTCTGCAGTAGTCACACAAAAATAAAATTTAAGACACTTATGCTATGAATGGAAACAAAATAGTGAAATGGATTTGATGTAGCTACATTCATGACAAAAATTCTGAGTGTAATAATGGTCTTTGGTATAAATGTTCTATTGTACAAATCAGCTACATTTTATAGTATATGATCTACTTTATTCTCAAAAGACCTGACATAATTTCCCTGGACCAATGGCCAATTAAAAGGTGGTCCTATTAGAACTTTTGTTTTGTATGAAACAGAAATGTAATGTTCTAGTTACTATACCTGTTCAACTCATTTCTTATATCCAACAATTCTTGTCTCTCAGTTTTTACTGTATCTTTTTCCTCAGAAGCCAGGTAACGTAGTCTCATCTGTTCCAATTCTTCTTGCTGTTTCTTAAGACGAGCCATTTGACTTTCTTGCTCCCGCTTTAAAGAGACAAACAAGCCAGATCCCCAAGATTAGTAATAAATAAATTTCATAAGACTTTGACTTGTGATTATAATCCTCTTTGACAGTACCCATCATCTAGCCACAGGCTGCCAATTCTACGACTCCCATATTGTCCAGAAATGACCAGGTTTTCTTTTCAAACTCATTCCATTATTTTTCTTCTTGCTATAAGCCTCATATTCCATGGCCCAATCAGGGACTGAGGTTAGCTGAACAGCATAAGGTAACAGAAGTTAAAGGCAAGAAAGAGTCTGCTAACAACACAATAAATTGCCACAAGGACCAGTGGTACCAGCAGCACCTAAGAAATGGTTAATTCTCAAAGATATGCTAAGAACAATTCAGGTACTGTCCCTATATTGTCACTAATTCCACTCCCATCTCAGGTAACAATATGCCTTTCCACTCTTTACTCCAGGCTCATACAAAAATCTGTGCACGTGACAAAGTTTGAAATACATGTGTAACATTCCACAAAATGAATATTCCATGATTTTTCAACCACTCTCTAAGCAGTGCTATAATAAAACACCCTATCATCTAATATCACTCACAAATCTTTCCACATATTTCGGGACAGGTGCTTTCCTTTCTTTAGGGCAGAACCCCAAAATGGGAGAATTAGACCAATAGGTATGTGTCATCTTAAAAAAAAAAAAAATTAATTGAATAACAGAAAACTGTCAAATCACAAGTGCACATTTTGATAAAACTTCACAAAATAAGCCAAACACCATCCAGATAAGAAACAGAAGATTATCAGAGCCTCCAGACATCCATTTCCATCCTTCCCCAAACATAACTATTACCCTATTTTCTACCACAAATACGTTTTGATTGCTTTGAACTTTATATAAACGGAACTGGACAGTATATATTACTTTATGTCTGGCTTCTTTCACTTAACGTTGTTTTCGAATTCACTGGTATTATGTATAGTTGATGATTCATGTTGCTATTTGGCATTCCATTGGATGAATATACAATTTATTCATTCAACTGCTGAGGAACATTTGGATTAATTTCCAGTTTAGTATTATAAAGCTGATAACCAATACTGTACATGCCCTTTAACACATATTTGTATGCATTTTTATTGGGTATATACCTAGGATTCAAACTGCAGAGTTACAGGGCATGATAATTTCAGTAGTAGTACAAATTAATACTTTCATGTGAGCGTTCCAGTGTTCAGTGTTCTTGCCAACACTTGTTAATTTTTTTTCATTTAAGCTGTTCTTATAGATTATGTAGTAGTATCTCATTGTGATTTTATTTTGCACTTTTCAAAGACTAATTAGGTTAAATGTGTTTTAATATTTTTAATGGCATTTGGATATCTTCTTTTATAAAGTTCCTGTTACTTTATACTGTTCATTTGGCACTTTGCTCTACTTGGCTAGTCATCTTTCTTTATTAATACGTTTGTAGTTCTTTATATACTATACTGGATAAGTCTCTGTCACTTATTTAAATTCCAGGTATTTACCACTAGTCTTTGTCTTGCCTTTTCACTGCTGTAATGGTATTTTTAACTTAATATTAAAGCTTAATATTAACTTAATATGCCTCTATGTCCAATTTTTAAAAGTTTTTGCCTGTCTCAGTCTTGAAAATACTTTTGTTACCCTCTTGAAGCTTCACTTAGACCAGTAATTCATATGCAGTTGGTTTTGTGTATGGTGTGAGATTAAGTTTCTTCTTCTCCCCATACAGAGCTCAAATTGACCTAGCAATATTTGCTGGAAAATATTTGCTGGAACCCCCCCCCCCCCACACACACACACCCTTGCTCGGCAGTATCACCTGTCATACATCTCTCCATTATATGTATAGGTTTGTGTCTGGACCCTCTAACCTGATTTATTTCTCTATCCTTGCATTAAAAGTACACTGTCTTAGTTACTGTAACTCTTCTAATAACTCTTGATATCTGAAAAAGTCTTCTACCTCTGGCTGTTCTTCAAAATTATCTTAGTTATTCTTGACTCCTGCATATTCATTTAAATCTCAATTCCTAGGGCTGAAAAAAATAGAAGGTCCTGCTGGGATATGATTATGCTGAATCTACAGATTAGGCCAAAATCATTGATTCTTTAATCAGTGAACATGATTTATGTCTCCCATTACTTACATCTTCTTTAATTTTGTTTAATGCTGATCCTTCTCTATATATTAACAGTAATATCTTTCTTTGAATGTGCCCCTAGGTAGTTGGTATTTTTAGATGCTATTGTAAATAGAGTTTTAAAGTTTTCCTTCTCTAATTGCGTCTAGTATAGAGAACTGATGATCGTTACCTATGGACTTTGTTTCCCACAAACACCATATTCATTAATTCTGGTAGGTCATCTCTAGACATTTTTTGGTTTCCTAAGTATATAACAGTGTCATCTACAAAAAATGGAAGATTTACTTTTTCCTTTGCAACTGATACACGCTTTCTTTCTCTTGCTGTTACATTGGCTAGAACCTCGTACAATGTTGATACGAATGGTGATAGAGGACATCTCTCTCTCATTCCTAATCGCAGGAAAAAACTTTCCTTACTTTAAGAACGGTAGGTTTTATGTAAATATCCTTTATTAGATTAAGAAATTTCCCTTACATTCTTAATTTGCTAAGAATTGTTATTATGAGTATTGACTTTTTCTGCATTTTTTACATGATCACTTAATTTTCCCCCCTTTATTCTTTTAAGGTGATAAATATCCAACTTTGCCTTTTTTAATAAATGAACTTGACTGTGATGCTTATAAGTTTTACATCTATATTCACAAGACAGGCCAATTTATTTTGTTCTTATAATATCCTTACCAGATTTTAGGATCAAGATTATGCTGGTCTCAGTTTTTAAAAAGTGAGAAGTGTTCTCTCTTCCTAGTTTTCAAAAACAGTTTGTATAAGATTAGTATTATTTCTAAAATGTTTACTAAAATTCAAATGTGAAGCCATCTGGGTCTGAAGACTTCTTGTGTGAAGGTTTTCACTACAGATTCAATTTCTCTAATAACTATATAACTATTTATATTTTGTTTCTTCTTGTGTCAGTTTAAGTTGTTTCTTAAGTTCACATAAAATTTTTCACACCATTCCCTTCTCTCTTTAAATGTCCATGGACTATGTAGCCCCATCCCCTTTTTATTCCTGGTATTAGCTCCTAGTACTTACTCTCTTTTTGTCCTTGAATACTCTTTGCCAAGGGGGAGGTTCCTTTCAAAAGACAACTTTTGCCTTTATTTATTTTGTTGTACAGTTTTCTCCTATTTAATTAAGTTTTACTTGTCTTGATTATTTTCTTGCTTCTGATTTCCTTTAATTTCTTGTTCCTTTACTGACTGTTTTGAAAGGGATATTTAGAGAATATATTTTATGCTTTTCTTAGTGTACTTGAAGTTATAAATTCCCCCCTAAGCACAGCTCTCATTATTTTTCAGTTCAAAATCTTTTCTAATTTCACTTGTCTGAAAGTCCTATGTCAATTTCACTTATGAAAGATATTTTCACGGGGTACAGAATTTTAAGTTGGTAGTTATTTTCTTTCAGTACTTTAAGGCTATGATTCCACTGTCTTATGAATGCCTTCACTTTTATTTAAAAGTCATCTGTCAGTCTTCCTGTTGCACCTATGAAGGTAATATCTCCCTCCACCCCAACAGCTTTTAAGATTTTTTGTTTTTTGACAATTTTATACTGTGGTGCAGCTATATATGGTTTACTTTGTACTTACCCTGCTGAGTTAGTACATATTCTTGAATCTATGACTTGATATCTTTTTCACTTTTATAGAATTCTCAGCCAGTATCTCTTCAAATATTACTTCTCTCCCACATTTTCTGTTTTCTCCTAGGGGTTGCTCTAGGCTGAATGTTTGCATCTTCCTAAAATTCTTATGTTGAAACCTAATCCCCAATATGATGTTGTCAGGGGGTGGGGCCTTTGGAAAGTGATTAGGTCATGAAGGCAAGCCCTTATGAATGAGATTAATGTCCTTATAAAAGAGTTCTGACAAAGCTCCCTAGCCCCTTCTGCTTTATGAAGATACAATAAAAACATAGCCATTTATGAACTGGGAAGCAAACCCTCACCAGACATAGACCTTGACAAGGTATACACCTAACCTCAGACTTTCAGCCTCCAGATAGTGAGAAACAAAGTTCTGTTGTTTATAAGCTATGGAGTCTGTGACATTTTGTTATAGCAGCCCACATGGACTAAGAGACAGGGGTTCCGAATTACACAAAAGGTAATTAGTCTCATATATTCTGTCCCATATGTTGTTCATGTTCTTTGCTGTATTTCCCATCTCTACTTCAGTTTGGATACTTTTTATTGACTTATCTTCATTTCACACATCCCTGCTTCTGCTATACCTAATCTGCTCTTAATTCATCTACTGAATTATTATATTTCACTCACAATACTTTTCAACTCCAGAATTTCTATACAATTCAAACGACTCCACTTCATTAATACATTTCTCTGTCATCACCTACTTTCTAGAACATAGTGATAGTAGTTATTTCAAATTATGTACCTTTTGACTCCAAAATACAAATGACCTGTTGATTTACTTCTTTTGACCAAAAGACATAAAAAGGCCTTCTACAATAAGGACATGAAAGTGGTTAGTAAATATATGGAAAGATGCTCAAAGTCAAATGAAAATGTAAGCCACGACATGATACTATTTCACACCCACCAAACTGGAAAAAATTAATACATCTGAACAGCCAATGGACATGCTGTGAAGAATAACAACAATTATACACCATTCTTGGGACTGCAGATTTGCACAACCACTGCAGAAAGTAATTTAACAATATTTAGTGAAGCAGAAGAGCAGAGCACACTCTAACAAAAATTCCACTGTTAGATATAAACACTAGAGAAACTCATACATGCACAAAAATTTGTGTGTTTATTAAAAGAAAACTTGGGAAAGTATGTCTGAGAGAAGACTGGATAAATAAATTGTGGTATATTCATATGTTTAAGTTTTATAAAGCAATAAAAATGAACTGTAACTACTTGCATCAGAATAGCTAAATCTCAAATGATTCTGAGCCATGGCTAGTCACAAAAGAATGATTCAAGGAGAACCATCCTATGGATATAAAGTTAAAAACATACAAAACTAAACTGTTGTTTACCAATATTTTAACTATATCTTATAACATTATAAAGAAAAGCAAAGGAATAATAAATACCAAATTCAGGAAAGTAATTACCTCTGGAGAGGATACAGTTGACAAAAGGCACATGAGTTTCCGAAGCACTGATAATTCTGTTTCCTAATCTAGGAGGTGTGGGTGGTGGTGTATAAGAATCTTTTTTCCTTTTTGGAATGTTCAATATATTTCATTAAAAAATTTTTTTAAAAAAAGGAAAAGTACACCAAATTGTTATATCTGACTGAGGAGGGAACAAGGTTACTGGTGATTTTTATTTTCTATGTTATATGGTGCTGTAAAATTGGCAAGCAGAAAAAAATAAATAAAAAGTTGATTATTTAATTTTAGGTTACATTATAAAATTTTAACTTTATAAAACTTGAAACATTTTAGTTCTAAAACATAAGAAAAGCCTTGAGTTTTTAATCAAGGATCCAGCATTAATAATAATCACACATGCACACACAAAAATTAGAGGTTAGTGAAAGAAATCCTCTCTGCTGCCAGGTGCTCTGGGTTAAAGGCTCCTCAATCAAGTGAGTATAATCTTTATTTTGCCTTGGCTGCCTATAAATCCAGAAAGGAGATGTAAACATACATACACTAGACTAAACAGCGGCTAAAAAGTGGCCACTACATACTCTCCCACTCACACATACCATGTAAGTCTGTGGGAAAAAAGCTTACAACTAAACTAAGGAACTCAAGTAAAGTTTTCTGAAAATAACCCAGAGCTGACAAGTCAGTAGGAGGGCCTGGATGGTTTCAAGACACAGTTTTTAACCAAGACTTGGACCTCCAACTGTTTTCTTAAACAAAGATTTACATCCTATCCTTGGCTAAATTACTTATAAATTAATCAAATTAATTACTCTGAGTGGATAAGCAGGAGGCTGGACAAGATAGTGCTGATGTCAGCCAATGAAGTCTGTGTTGTTTTAACTAAATATATCAGCTTCGTTTTAAACAGATCCACTGTGCACAAATATGGTAAGGGATGCACATCCTACCCAAAATCTTAGTTCTTAGTCCTTTACACAAGGAGTAAAGTGACAATCTTTATTTGAATATTTGTAGTACGATTTAATTCAAGTACTGTTTTGGTTTAAAAATATTTCTATAGTGTATCTTCATGGAAATGGGGGGCTGAGGGGAGGAAACTAAATTACCCCTTAAATGTCTCACAACTAGAACTTCTTAGATTCAGTGTTATACAGTATACCAAAGATAACAAATCTAGAACATATGGGTATCAATTCCTTGTTTTCTAAGTTAGGATCCATTTTATGTGATATTTACTTATTTTTTATAGCTGTCACTTTACCCAGTTACTCAAAAAAAAAAAAAAAAAAGGGTTACAATAAAAAAAAGGGTTACAAATTGGAAACAGACTTTTATGGTTGTGAAACTGAAGCAAAGATTTTTTTTTTCTAAGTAATTAGATTATGATTTTTAAATTTGCAGATTGACTATACCAGATCACCTTTGAGTAATGAAAATCTGTTTAAACATTCTCTTGGCAATAGGCACCAAGCATTAGATCTTATTTCCAAGCTCTACCAGCTGGGTTTTGTCATTAACATTTATTAACAATCTAAGATATGGCTTTTGCTGTCTAATCCATACTACACAAATGTTTTGTATGGCCCTCCAGAGGATTTTGCTGTGACAAATTACTGGCAGAGATTATAGTCCCGTGGCTATTCACCAGAGGCAATGTAAAAATTAACATGGTACTAATCCAATTTAAACAAAATGTTGCACAAACAATTCTCTGAACAAAAGCAGAAAAATCCCAATTTTATATTCAAACACAATGTTTTTAATAAAATGTGTTAGAAAAAAATTGACGTATTTTCACATATGTGAATTGCACCTATTTGATAAAATTCATGTCAACCTCCCCAAAACAGTTAGTGGCAAAGCACAATTCACAATACGGTAATCTCAAGGTCTTCTACATTTCTTCTTCAAACCACTTCTCAAATGTGGTCTGTAGAACATCCATGACTCCCAGGGAACCTGAAATCTGTTTAGAGGTTTAATTCTAAAGCAGAAAGTTTGTGGGACAAGAAATAGAACTGGTCTGTAATGAAGATGACTGTACTCAAAGAATGAGACTGTTTTCTTTCATGAAGTAGAAGTTTAGAGTTGAACTACTATTTTAACATTGTTATTTTTGCTTAATACTCTTATAACAACTCAAAAGAAAGGAGGCATCTGAACTTTTGTGATTCTCTCTGTTATTAGGGAAAAAATAGCTAAAATTACTTTGCTGATGGTTTTTAGGCAAGGGGATAGAAATCCATAAAAAGAGTAAATAGAAAATAATGGATCAAATGTGAAGACAAAGAAGACTGTAAATGAGGATGTATGTTCATAAGGAAGGGTAACTGGGTGGTCACTTTTTACAGTAGATCTCCTTTTAAAGGATACTATTAAACTCAGTATCTCAGTGTAACACTAACAAAGAGCCACACACTTGGAGGATTCTATTCAGAACATTTATTGACTTTCTCGTCTTTTTTAAACTACCACAGTAAAAACAATGTTATCTGTCAATATGCACATATGAACACAATTTAATCAGTTTACTCAAAGAAAAAAGCTCTTGCAGGGATATTTCTTAATAAGAAATATGAGACTATAATGAAATTATCTCTTTCAATAATTAATGATTACTCATTTCTCCAAAGGAAATGCCCTAATCAGCAAACTAATACATTTCATGCCCTATAATTGATTATCACTGCATTAGTCTTCTTCATTCTGCAGCTTCTTCAATGAAAGGCAATATCTTCCATTTCTTCCCCATCTACTCTGTTTTAAAACTTTAAATGATTTCAAATCTAATAGTGATCTTTGGAACATTTCTCCTTTAGCTTTGAGTAACAAAATAGAAATAAAATCCATTTTCTTCTTGTTTTTCTGATGCTTATCTCCATTTGCATTTCTCACCACCCTGCTATATTCTTGTTAAATATCAGATGAACTTGAAGTTCCCCAGGGGAGAAAACTGCTCTACAGCATCTACTACTATGCAAGGTGCAGAGTAGGCTCTCCATGAGTACTTGCTGAATGAATGAAAGAAAACAAATGAAATCACTACAGATGTTGCTTTAGACTCAATGCACTCTCATCTCTTTATATACAAACTTTAGGGAGCATACCTACTGACATTATTCCATATTTATCCCTTACATGTGTGTGTTTTTTCCCTTCTGTGCAGTTTTCTACAGAACATCTACTAAAACTACCATCCAAATACAAAGTACTATAATTATTCAAACTATATCCTACCTCACTCAACTACTGCTGTTGCTATATAACAATATCCTCCTGTCCTCTAGACATAAAATTTTTAAATTGTTGGTGCCTATCATTTCTTTGAACAGCTAGTCACAAATACCTCCAATATTTGTTCTGTTCAATATCCAAAGCTACCACCTAAATTAGATGTCCATCAACTGAAACCAAGAACACTACACAACAGCTTTATGGCTCAACTCCTTTCAACAATTATCATTTACTGAGCATGTACTACTTACCAAATACTGTATTACATGCTTTTTATTTATTTATTTATTTATTTATTTTTATCCTCACACGAGGACATTTTTCCATGTTTTGTACAGATAGAGTGGGAGGGAGAGAGAGGAAGAGACAGAGAGAGAGAAACATCGATGTGAAAGAGACACATCGAGTGGCTGCCACCGTAAGACCAACCAGGGCCGGGGACAAACTGCAACCAAGGTACATGCCCTTAGCGGGAACCGAACCCGGGTCTCTCCGGACCACAGGCCGATGCTCTAACCGCTGAGCCAAACCGGCCAGGGCTGTATTACAAGTTTTTAAATCCACTTATTTAATTCTCAGAACAACCTGTGAGGAAAAGTTTCACTGTACAAATGAGACTATTCTGAGAGGTTAAATTACCCAAGTTGCAGAGGTAAAGCCAAGATACAACCCAGATCTCTTGACTCCAAGGCCTTCTTATAAACTATATATGCAGCCTCTGATAGAAAGTGTATTCTGTTATTTTTAACATCTATTCTCATCATATTATTTTCCTTGCTCCTAATTCCACAGGGACTCCTCCCTATTGTACTATATATAACCTAAATCGTGACTTTATAATAGTTTCTCCAATTGCAAAGTCACTTTGATTCTCATTGTCAGAGCTAGTCTATCTAACAGCCAACAGTGCCGTTTTCCTTGCTAGGATATGCTAATCATGATTTCTTCTGTCTCAATATTCTGTCAGCAATCCCTAAAGTCTTCCATGGTTCACTTTCTTCTCCTGGGAATTCGTTCATTATTTCGCTTCTATGGAATGAAACCATAACATTATAAAGGGGGAAGAACCTGAGCCCAGACTCTGCTCAAATGGTTCCATTCCTAAGCTCTATCCCTTAGTATTTGTGTGATCATGTGCAACTTAACTTCTTTAAGTTTCAGTTTTTTTTCTTGTATAAAGTGGGAAAAATAACATGACTTGCTATACAGGGATTTTGGTTAGGATTAAATGAGAAGATAGGAAGCAGGACACCTGGCATATAGTAAGCCTCCATTTAATGCTAACTGCTCTATCAGTATCATCATAATTACCCTGTTCTTTTTCTCTAGTTGTTGTTTCCTTTACCAGCTTCCCCTCCTCCTTTTAAACATAAGAATCAAGTTTTATCTGTCACAGCATCAGTGATCGCCTCTGCAAAGGATTCTTTCATCTGTTGTTAAGCCTAATTAACCTCCCAACATCAGATCCGTAAGTCCAACTACTTGAATTTTTCTGTAAAAATTAAAATGTCCAGACTTGCAAGTTCTATCTTCCCACACCATTACTCTGTCTTAATAACCATATTTGACATACTAAGTCTTGAGCTCTTAACATCATCTTTGACTTTCTACACTGCATTCCAATCAGGCATATTGTGCTACACAGAATCTACCCAACCATGCCTTTTAAAAGAATCTCTTATCCTGTTCCCATGGCTACCACTTTAGTTCCAGTCCTTACTACCTGAAATGACCTCTAAAATGGGCCTTCCTCTGATCTCCAAGTAGAGTCTAGCATTCTGACTTCATGTCTCTTTGCTATAATCAATCTATTCATTGTATTTCCAACATACCCATCCCCAACTTGCTACATTCCTAAATCACAACCAATTCCCCAGAGGTCCATCTCAAGTATCTTCTTTTCTATGACACCTTTCCTAAGTCCTATTAAATAGATGTATTCTATATGACTCTTTTCAGGGCTCCTACTATTAGGCAATAAATGTTATGTTTATAGTTTTCTTTCCTATTACTAAATCGCAAGCTCCCCAAGGGAAAGACTTTTGTTTTACCCATATCGATAAATCTAGGTCAGTGCCCTGAATACAGGAGGCTCTCAGTATAAAACATTCACTCATCTATCCTCAATCCCGTGAACATATACAAAATATTTACTCTTGTTACTATGGCAGTCCCTCTCTTCTCTGCAGTTTCATTTTTAGTGCTTTCAGTTATGCAGAGTCAAGGTCTGAAAATATTAAATAAAAAATTCCAGAAAAAAACAATTCAAATGTTTTAAGCTGCATACCAACCTGAGTAGTGTGATGAAATCTCATGCTCTACCCACCCAGGAAGCGAATCATCCCCTTGTCTAGCATGTCACGCTGTAGAATCTACCCACTCATTAGTCCCTTCACAGCCCTCTCGATGGTCAGGTTAACTGCCGCGGCCTGGCCATCCTGTGTTGCAGTAGCCCCAGTGCTGTGTGCGCGCCTACCCTTCACCGCACCGCATCTCCTCACAGAGCCACTGGGTCCATCTCACATCACCGCAAGGGGAATACAATACAATAAGATATTTTCAGAGAGCACATTCAAACAACTTTTACTACAGTATATTGTTATAATTTATTATTAGTTATTGCTGTTAATCTCTCTTACTTGCCTAATTTATAAATTCAACTTTATCATAGGGATGCAGGTATAGGGAAAAAACAGTATATAGGGGTGAGAAAAAAATAGGTTTACAGTTGTGAATTTGAGGAAGAGTTTATTCTTTATTATTTTCCATACGGAGAATTGTAAACCTACTTTTGCCCACCCCTGTCCTGTATATATGGCTCAGTACTATCTGTGGGTTCAGGCATCCACTCGGGGGGACTACTATATATTCTTTTATACTTATAATCTCAACTCATCTATAAGCTATGTTAGCATAATTTGTTTTATTTATTCTCATGCAGTCTAGTACATACTCCTTTATTAAGGTGGTAAACATTCAGTACCAAAAAGATGTTTAATAACATTTGATGGTTATGGAGACACACTAATTGATCCTTATAAGTTTTAGGTCAAGTAGATTATATTAAAAATAAAAATCTTGTTCCTGGTTTATTTGATCTTAATCACTTGAAGAAATTATACCCAAAGTTAAGATAAATTTTTCATGAAGCTAATAGCATGTATTATCTAGTAGCAGGAGGGGGAAAAAATGTAAGAATTCAGGAAACTATCACTCTTAAACTCATAAAATTATGCAAAAATTCCCTGATTCCTTCTTTACTAAGTTACTTTGTCTTCCTAGGAATAACATTTAAAATATGTTCTTAAATTTGAGAACATGTTAAATTTTTAAAGTTATCCTTAAATTTCTTCCTTCAAAAGTACTCCAAATAGAAATCAATACTGAATAAAAGAATGGTAGTTTAATACGTAAAGTGAAAGAAATTATCCAGTTTCTTCTGGGAAAGAGGACAGCTGGCAATTAAAGAAAAGAACCTTCAAGTTTCAGTTTTTAATTTAAAAAAAGGAAGATCTTATATCACACACACACCAAATAGCCCCAATTTCAAAAACAGCACTGGAGATTCAAACGCAGACATCTATCTGAACATAACAGGTATTGCCAAATATGCAAACTAGTAAAGAATCAAGGGGAAAAGACATAAGAATAATCCATCATCAGCTATAAACTACATACCTGTTTAAGTCTGGCAAGTTCTTTCAAAGCTCGTCCCCACTGCTGCTTGTAATGCAGTTTAGACTTAGTTGCAGATTCCAACTTTCTTTCAAGTTCAACCTAACAGTGATTAAAATCATATCAAGTGAAACACTATACCACTGTGTACAATCACTGAAAGATAATATATACAAAGAGTCTGGCTTAAGAAAAGAGTTTATATAGTGTAACATACGACATCATCTAAAACTGTTATATAATTTACTATAAATATTATGGCACATGAACATTTTCTTGTTTAAAATATAGTCGTATTTTTACTGCCTAACAGCCTATACTAAAAGGAACTGAATTAGTCTCAACCTCCAGTTACTATAAATGTATTTAAAACATGTATATTACATAAAGATCATAGAGTGAAAAATACATTTTTTTTTTTTTAACAAAAAGCAGTTCTAACTGTTAGCATTCCAATTTAGTTGGCACTCTAAATCTTAGAAAACAAATTATTCCTTCTGGAGGCCTTTCATTATGTGGAATTTTGTCTTATAACAAAGAAAGCTAATAGATTTTTTTATAACTATATTTTGGCAAAAATCAGACAGAATGCCGAAAAAAGTGAAATGTTTAATCAGAAAGCAGTTTACTAAGAAAGAGTACAAAGTCAAAAATATTTTAAGAATGTTAAAATAAACCCAAGTGAAAGACAAATAATGCTCCTAATAACACTCATCTAACATTTATTTTCTATTTTCCTCAAATATATAAAGAAAAACATGAAAGTGATTCAATGAAAAAAAAATAAGGTTATTTATCCTTGCAGCAGGCAATCTGTTGTGCATGAACTGAAGCCAACTTGGCTATGTTTTGGAATGTACTCTCTCAGTGTTTCAACCCAAGTACCAAACAAGTTGATGTAGCCAACAGACAGTTTTACTGTTTAAGTGATAATGTAATAATGTGCCTGAATTAGAATAAAATACTATTACTCTAAACTGGTCTAATTTTTTTAAATAAACTTTTTCCCATACACGCAATTCCTAATGTTTTGCAGAAAAATAAAACTGAAGACACTATCCAAAAATTCAAACTTCAGAAAACTCATATGAAAGGAAAAGCAGATTGCCAAATTCCCTTCACAAAAGACCAGAACATTCTCTGAAGTAATATACGACTTCATGGAGTCGAGGTCTTTTCTGCTTTACAAATCCCCAGTGCTTGGATTTAAATGTGTTGACATTTCATAACTAGACTCATGCGTCTTAAATTGAATAATACTCTGAGATTATCAAAGATGATTTCTTCCACTTACACCCCAAAGATTTATACATATTACTTAGTAATTTAACAATAGGACATATGTCAGAGGAATAGGAAAAAATCTTTTTATAACTGTGAGGTAGAAAAAAAAAAAAGTAGGCGTCAGCTATAAAAGTGATCATGTCCATAAGTCTGAGAGCAAGTCTAGTATCCTGATGGGTCCAAGGATGAGTGTTAGGACAGGGATGAACCTAGAGAGATCGCTTATACCCAATGGACTGACTCCATCAGAAAAAGCTGTCTGGGTAGGCTGCCATGATTATCAAAATAATTCACATTTGCAGAGTTATTCACACTAATGTAAAACACATGTAATGTCAATACCTATAATTTCTTTATTCTTAAATTAAAAAAAAAAACTGTAGCCAGCAAATCTGAGAAACAAACCTCACTTTTCTAATTTATTCCTATTACCAAATCAATGATTACAAGCTTTTTTTTTTGAAGAACACAGATGCTGCTCTGATTCCAATGAAATATATGGACCCAAGTCCCAGAAAAAGTCCCACAACCAAAGACCTGGAGTTAAGGGCCCTTATTGTGAAGCGATCTGAGGCTTGGGGAACAATTTATACTGTCATATAGATTTCTCCCTTGAAATATTTCCAGCATTATTCTTTTATATTCCTACTGCCATTTCCTTAGCTCAGACTCTTCTCATCTTCTTGGCCTCAAATCTATTCTATTTACAAATCTTGTAAACCACTATTAGATCATTCACTCTCTACTAAATAATCTGCAATAGCTACTTCTTGCCCGCAGTGTTGAGGATGAACTCTTCCGCTAGGTTTCAAGGCACTCCAAAATATCATTCCCATCCTAGTTGCTCAACCTACTTTCTTGGTATTCCTCAACAGGAAACCCTCGACTCCAACTACCAGGTTGGTGTCCCTTGCACACCCCTTCTCTTTGCCCAGACTACTTCTCCAGCCTGTCAATTCTTTCTTTTTCTTCTCTGCTTACTTAAAACTTTAGATTCAGCTCAAATACTACCTGACCCAGAGCTGTCTAAAAATTACTATATTCTGAACACAATTTCTCTTTTCTGAACTGCGAAGAGTTTCTATTACATTCTCCAGTATTTGATTATACACAGTTGTTTAAAGGTTTCTCAGCCATTCCGCCAATTATATTACAAACTCTTTTTTTTTAATCCTCACCTGAGGATATTTTTCTATTTTTGTTCAGATAGAGTGGGAGAGAGAGAGACAAACACTGATATGAGAGGGACACGTTGACTGGTTGCCTCCCACACGACCCTGACCAGGGCCGGGGACGAACCGCAACCAAGGTACGTGCCCTTGACTGGAATCGAACCCATGACTCCTTGGTCTGTGGGCCAAAGCTCTAACCGCTAAGCCAAACCAGTCAGGGCACAAACTCTTTCCTTTCATTTCACATCCTCCTTTGCCCTAAGGGATGAATACATAGCATATATTCATCAAATAGTCTTAAATACATAAATTTTAGTCTGTTTTCAACCTGTGTATGTCCTACTGAGTTATAATGCTTTCCATATTTTATTATTATTTTTTTTAATCCTCACCTGAGGACATTTTTCCATATTTTGTTCAGAAAGAGTGGGAGGGGGAGAGAGAGAGAGAAACATCGACATGAAAGGTACACATCGAGTGGCTGCCACCCACACGACCTAACCAGGGCCGGGGACAAACTGCTATTGAGGTACATGCCCTTAGCGGGAACCGAACCCGGGTCTCTCTGGACCGCAGGCCGACGCTCCAACCACTGAGCCAAACCAGCCAGGGTCATATTTTATTTTTTAAAAGTCCCATTTTTTTTTTTTAGCAATCTAAAAGACATTTCCTAGCTAAAAGCAAATCAAACCATTATTCACTTCCTACACAATAAAGGGAACCAATAACTACATTTTGTAAAATTGTACCTTAATGTTAATTTATTTTTAGACCATTTCAGTGAAAATAGGAAAATCTGTGTCATATTGAAGAGAATGGGTAATCACAAAAGAAAAAAGCTCTCAATCAAATATAACCAGAATATTACAGACAATCATATGCTTTTTCACTTATGACTTCCTTTTTGTGTTTTTATGTCTTTGTTACTACTTAAGAAATAAGATTCTGCCCTCTTCTGGCTCAAAAAAATGTACAAAGAACTTTCAGAAGAGCTGAAAAAAAAAAGGCTTGCTTTAGAAGGAACTTAAACATGCTGCATGAAATCATTATGATATAGAGGCGGTTCAATTATGCATTTTCCCCTCTCTCAAATTTGTGGTGTTGTTTATATTTTTAATGTTTAGTAATTTTTACCCTTTTGGTAGAAATATAGTTGGAAGAAGGAATTTTAAAAATCACTTAAAATTCATTTCTATAGTAGATATTTTCTAGCCTATACTAAAAAAAAGATGAATAAGTAAAAGCTTGTCCAGTTTTGAGATGTTTGGTCTCCAAATTTCCCCAAGGTGAAGTGGAAATGTTCTTTGACACCTACTGAACAGGGCTCGTGAGAATTGAAGCGATACTGTCTGAGTGCTTCAAATGTCTCTGGTAAGTACCACACAATTCAATTTATAAACACAGAAATTCTTTAATACTTGGTTTTTCAAAATAGGGGTAGGAAGTGGCCAGCTGGATTCAAGTACCCTGGTAGAGAAATTGAAGAGACTGCCTCCTAGGTATGTCAAAAGCAGAATCAAAAAGACTGCAATTAAGTAGATGTGGGGGTAAGAAGAAGAACGAAGGAGTCGTGGCAAGTGATAGGCTGCAGAAACATTTAATGAGTGCAGAGACACCGGAAGAAACCAGTTAATACCCTCCTCAACTCAGAAGATTTTCTTTACCACACTTATTCCTACCTCCAAATTTTCTACACATTCACACTTCTGTCTCTTGGTGTTTCTTCTTCAAAGACTAACTCTTCTATGTTCATCCTACCCTTCCTCTCTCAAAGCCTCAATTTCTCCTTGCTATTAATTTCTTATCCACAATCTAAAAATATCCTTAAACTTTCCTACCTTGAAATAAGCTATTCTCAACATTGGCAGGCCTTTGGGCTCAGTTTTTTCTTGTTTTCTTTTCAATGCCAAATTTTCTATAACTCTGCAATTTGTCTTATCAAAAGGCAGTGACTTAACTGTCAAACACATGGCCTTCCTCAGCCATTCCTGACTTTGCAGTCATGAGAGATTACTTTTACCTCCTCATTCTGAAACTCCTCCTTTTGTTTTGGGCACCACATTAGACTGCATTCATTGTTTCTCTAAATCTTATTAGCCTCCTTCCCTGACTCTTGGCTTTTTGTCTGTACAGCTGAACTTTCCCCCTAAGTTTTATTTTCAGTTGTCTTTCCTAAACACTCCTTGAACAATGCCATCTACTTCTAGTCATTACTCAAATGACTCCCAAGTCTGTATGTCTAACCCTTCTCTCTTCCTATTATAGCTCTCATTTTAACCATATTTAGTGCACTTCTCCACTTAAGTCTGCTAACATCTCAAGTGTACTGTCTAAAACCAGAATTCGCCACAACTACTACCTCCCCAACAGTTCATTAAAATTCATTTATATTTATATTAATATTTATTAAGCCAATCTCATAAACTTGAGCATAATGTCTTATTTTTCTTTCCAGAGGAAAAACAAATTCTTTAATTTAGCATCTGAGGTCTTCCCACATTCTCTTACCAGGCCTGTTTTTATTGTGGAACCACTACTATACTGATTATACTCTAGGTTCTAGTCAAACTATTTTCCAAATTTGGAATAACCACACCCACATATTTACTATTTAAAATTTCACCTATCTTTTGGGTTCCATATCTAATTTCCCTTCTTTGTTATAGTTAACGCGTACACTGCAGTGGAAGTGGCTTTGTCTTCCTTTTGCATTCATAGCATTTATTAAGAGAAAGTTAGATACTTGCTATCATTTGCTTTCACTATAATTATTTGGGTAAGTTCCTTGTTTCCTTTTGTATCTTGTTACTTGACTCTATCCTGAACATTTCTGAATCATTCATAATAGCATTTAGCATGGTGTCATAAATAGTACACATCTTTGCCAGATAATGAAAAACCAATTATATCAATTGGCATCCTGCCAGGAAACCAGAAATCACTCTAAGTCTTTCAGAGGTAATTTAATATAGGCACCTGGTTATACATTTAATGAAAGAGCAGAGATGCCAAAGAGGATACAGTGAAGTAACCCAGTGATTAGCAACAGCAGTAAGTCCCTACCTCTTCCTTTTGTAGTCCCTCCTGCCCAGAAGTACCAGGAAGTAGTTCTTGCTACCAGGAACCCAGAAACTGGGGTTGTCCAGTGAGCTAGAACCACAATGAGGACTATCCAAAGGAAGCAGGAGAGAAGCAGTGTCTCATGGGAGATGGAACCATAAAAAGATATAACTACTGCCAGAAAAAAAAGGAGACAGACAGAACGACCCTAGCATCAACTTCCATCCACCAAGCTTCTGTTAGTGCCCTCTAGTGGCTAAATCTACGTAAGTGAAAGGGCAAGAAAGCCTTCAATACAAAGCTGAGAGGGAAAAACCAGGCAAGGGCTGGCAATTAAATCCTTAAACTTCTAAAGGTTATTTTCCTGTATAGGTTGTATCTTTTTAATAATAACTAAAAATTGTCAAACTAAAATGTACGAGCACATATTGCCAAACTTAGGTTGTTTGTTGCACATTACACATTTTTAATGCCTAGAACCTAAACATTTCTATTTATATTAACATTTATTAATTTTGTGAGGAATCCCAATATAAGTGAGAGGCAGGACCTCACATCCAACCATAGGAAGGAAAAAAAAAAAATAGGGTGGATATCCCTTATTCCAAGCTAAGAGCATATAGGCCTGTGATTTAAATAAATGCTCCCACCTGGGACACTGAATCTAAAGGGGAGTACTATGCAGACAGTCTTCACAGTAGCTACTGCAAAACAGAGTTCAACAGTATGACATTAGAACCAGGGGAAAGAGAATCCGGTGCCATGGCACTGACAGAACCAGCAGGAGCATTTTGAGCAGACTTTTGTGATAGGGAAGGCCTTGCCTTGCTCACCCCAGTTCCTGCCCATATTTTAAAACTGCTTCTTCAGCCTTGCTGACAATTTTATGAATTCCTTTCATCCTAGAGTTAATCAGTTCTACTGTTTGCACCTAAGGGCTCTAATTAGTATAAGTTACTGACAATGTTATGTGCCTTAAATTCTCAGATGTTACTTGATATCAGAATACTTCAAAGGAATGTTACAATGTACATGCAAGTGTTATAATTGACTTCATAAACTGACCATTAGGACTAATTAAGTTGCCATAAATTGATATGGGTACCTTTTCCAAGGTAAGGAGGTTTATTTCAGACTGTAGACGGATTTCTGGTTTGTTGCTTTGCTGATCCTTGAACTGATGGAACTCTTTTTCCAAAATCTTATACTTATTTTCAGCATCATTAAGCTGCATTGAAAAAGGAAGTATTACAGCCATTTTAAAACAGTAGACATCAAGTTTAATATTACAGAATTCAATTCAACAGTCTCATTTTTTCTTATTCTAAACATGTTCACAGTAGAAAACTTAGAAACAAAATATGAGAAAAATTATGATCTCTAGTAATCTTAAAAATTTAATAAATCAACTGATTGACAATATACAAAAACTTTTTTTTAAGAGTATGAAATTTCTTATAAAACCAGTATTATGAGCCCTGGCCGGTTTGGCTCAGCAGTTAGAGCATCGGCCCGCAGACCAGAGAGTCCCGGGTTTGGTTTCCGCTAGGGGCACGTACCTTGGTTGGTTTGTCCCCGGCCCTGGAAGGGGTCGTGTGGGTGACAACCACTCGATGTATCACTCTCACATCAATGTTTCTCTCTCTCTCTTCTTCCCTCTCTCCCTCCCACTCTATCTGAAGATGAATGCGAAAGTGTCCTCGAGTGAGGATTAAAAAAAACAAAACAAAACAGTATTATGAGACTGTTTTTGTTAAATTTTAGATGGCAAATGAAAAAGTTACCTTATAAAAATACTGACACTTAAGATGTTACATGTAAGACAAGATTGAGGATTACAGACACAGAGATTATTCTCAATGAAAATAAGTTTAATTGTAATGCAGCATTTACATATAGTTCTTAGAATTAGATACTATATGAATTTCATAATTCAAACACTATTACAACTTAAGGTAATTTAAAGACTATCTGCCCAACTCCTTCATATTTATAGGTAAGAAAAATGAGGTCAAAGAGCTAAATAACTAAGGCAGAGGCGTGACTAGAATGCAGATCTTTTCACCCCTCAAATACTGCTCTAATGGAAAGCAGGCAATACCTTCCTTAATTTAAAGAAAGAGAAGGAGACTGCCTTAACTACATACTCTATAACTTCCCTTAGACCAGTTTCAGAACTACCAAAAGTGAAGAGATAAAGACATTCTTTGAAAATCTGGGATCCTCCCCCAAAATCCTCACCCGAGGATATTTTTCCATCTATCTTTAGATAGAGTGGGGGGGAGGTGGAAGGGGGGGAGAGAGAGAGAGAGAGAGAGAGAGAGAGAGAGAGAGAAACATCGATGTGAGAGAGAGATATCGGTTGGCTGCCTCCCGCAGGACACCAACCAGGGCTGGGGACTGAACCACATCCAAGAGGTATGTGCCATTGACAGGAACTGAACCCACGACTCTTCGGTCCATGGGCCAAAACTCTAACCGCTAAGCCAAACTGGCCAGGGCTGGGATTGTTTAAAAATAAAATGTAAATAAGCACCGTTACAAATGCTTTCCAAAAAAATAAACTAGTATAACTATCTATCATTAGAGAAACCAATTATTTCTTTATTAAGACATAAGACAACTAAATTTGAAATACTGATAAATCTGTGACAAAAATGGAACTTAAATTATCAATAAATTCTTGTTTTATGCCAATAAATGCAAATAATTCTACTTAGGATTTATCTAGCATCTTTAGGTAATGAGGTATACTGTATGTGTAAATATTTCATATAACAGAAGTTTCCTCCTTTGAACATCCAAACTTTAATTTTTAAAATTGAATAGAAACCTTTCTAAACTATCTCAATTTTCTATTTTAAACAAAACCTAATAAATGTAATATTTGGTATTTTTTCCTACCATTCAGGGACATTATCCTAACAATTGCTGTGATAACAATCACAAACTGCTATAACATGTCAAAGAAAAAGAACAGGAGAATAATATCCCATGAAAATATATAACAAAAACTTGGGCAGCAGGCGTCAGGGATGATTTCCCTGGGTAAGTGATGCTTTAGCCAGACACTGAAGCATGACTGTAGTTCACTAGGCCCGGAACAAGCAGTACACACAAAGATCCTGCGTGTGAAGCACGGTTTGCTTGCGGACCTGAAGGAAGACCAGTCCAGGGCAAAGGTGAAAGAGTAGGTGGTGAGGTGAGAGAGGCAGGCTGGTTCCAAACTATGCAGAGGCCTGTAGAACAAGGTAATTATTCTGATCTGTATCCTGTGAGCAATAAGATGACATGAAAAGGTTTTAGAGGAGGGTGTCATGATTCCCAAATGTCAAAAATATCACTCTGGCTCTGGCCAGTTTGGCTCAGCGGTTAGAGCATCAGCCTGCGGTCCCAAGAGACCCAGGTTCGGTTCCCGCTAAAGGGCATGTACCTCGGTTGCAGTTTGTCCCCGGCCCTGGTTGGTCGTGCGGGTGGCAGCCACTCGATGTGTCCCTTTCACATCGATGTTTTTCTCTCTCTCTCTCTTCCTCTCTCTCCCTCCCACTCTACCTGAACAAAAAAATATCCTCGGGTGAGGATAAAAAAAAAAAAAATCACTCTGGCTGCACCAGGAAGAACAGAAATAAAAAAACACTTACAGGAAGCATAGGCATGGAAGGGAGGATCATGCTGGGTTTTAAATGCCTTTAGACATCCAATTAGAGAAGTCAAAAAGGCCATTGGATATACTTGTCTAGAGTGCAAAGGAAAGGTCTGGGATATAAATATGAAAGTCCCAGAGGTACATGGACCCATGGGCATTAATATGATTGTTTAGTACAAAATAAAGCTAAAGGAAAATAAGCCTGCAAAAAAGCCTGAGCGGTGGACAGAAAAGTAGAGGAAAACAAGGAGAGTGGTGTTGGACAAGTTGAGAGAAGAGAATACACAAAAACAAGGACAATAGTGTTACGTTGTCAGTAAGTCTGAGTACGATGACAAATGAAAAACTCCCACTGAACTTAGAGACTGAGCCGTCGGTGGCTTCTTTGACAAAGGGCTGACTGGCGCGATGGGGATGGAGAGCAAAGTGAGATGAGCTGAGGAGTGAGGATCAGGTGAGACAACAGAGAGGAGCACAGACAATTCCTCCAGGAAATTTGGTTCTTAAATGAATTTAGTCCAGTGACATGAAGTTTATCTATGTTTGCTAAAAGGAGATTTATCAGAAAAAAATTTCTGAGCTGAGAGTTACCTGAACTATAGTATAATCTCATGCAAATAATTATAAGGGAAGAAAAATTATTCCAATATAGTCCTTAGCTTTGACTTAGGAAAAGAAGATCCAACTTAAAGTATATTTGAATCTCAGTGCAATAAATATTACTCGTCCAAATTACTGTAAGTTTTCATAACTTTTTAGTGAACTATACCTATTATTCCTAGATGCAAATAAACTCTAAGTATAAAGAAGTGACAGGTATTTCATCCAACCTGCTTCTGAAGTCGGTGCTTATCCTCTTCTAGCTGCTTGATCTTTAACCTCTCCAGTTCTACTTGGTGAGCACAATCTTCCTTGGCCCTGCGGATAGAGTTCTGAAGTTCTTGCAGATTCTGTTCACGTTCTGATTTCAGTTCCTTTCGTTCTCTTTGAAGCTTAAAACAAGGGCATTTTTTAAGAAGTTGGCCTATTATGAGCTGCATTATACTGTTCAGTATTCTATCCATATATACAGTCAAGTGTTCAGAATACTTACCTTATTCTCATACCCTTTCGGTAACAGTTAATCTTTAAATATACTGAAATTATAAATTTTCAATCATTTAATTCTAATATACAAAGCATATACAAAAACCCATATATGATCTATATAAATTCAACTGAAAATGCCCTAATCACTTATATAAGCAAATATACCCAAGTTCCTTTTATTTTAGAAACTTATTTTCTGCCCAATCACACAGAATATAATAGGTGGTTAGTATTAGGAACAAATATACATTTTATTTAAGTTTAAACATCTGAAGCAATTTCAAAATCCCAGAAAAATGCTGAGAAAACTTTAATAAATTTGGGTAGGGAAGGAGCATATACATTTAATGTGGAAGAAATTCTAATTATTTTGAAATGACTTCATAGTAATTTTAAAAAGTATTTAGGATAAAATGTAGTAAGACCTAATGCTAACTAGGCCTAGTACTCATTTGTTTTGGGATCTAATCCTTAATGGGCAAGAATGAGGGATAATTCCTTCTTACTGAAAACAAAATCAGGATTCTAGACCCTTGAGCCTGTGCTACATTTTCTCTCTCCTCTACGTAGTGCACCTTCTCATTCCTTTACATCATGGGAAGGTTACCAAATATCTCCACTGGCCAAATAAGAGTTACCCTTTTCAAACAAACACTTTGTATCTATTCCTTACCTTCGAAAACATAAAACATGTTTTACCCAGTTGAAGAGTTTTCTCCATAATGTGTGAAAGACAATCTCTATGAAATATATTTTATGTAAGTATAAAGCAAAAATAGATGAATGGTATGAACTTAATATACAGGTTCTGTGAAGCAAAGGCATTTGAGAGATGAATATAGTACCTCTGATTCTGTAATGACGAGCTGTTGCTCTCGCTTCTCTAAATCAAATAGGGTTTTTTGAAGTTTTCCTTCCAGAACAGTATATTCAGCCACCTGGAATATAATAAAAGTTACCTTATCTTTTTCCCAAACTCAAAACACACACAATTTCAAAAATGCAAACACAAGACACTATCATTAACATCGTTCCTTTCCTGCTTCAATTTCTATATAAGCTATTACCTTTTTCTTTACCAGTGACTCTCTCTCTCGATCCCTTTTCTTCCATTCCTCTGCAAGAGCTTGCATATGAGCCAGTTCTTTCTGCTTTAGCTACAAAAGGAAGAAAAATAAAGTCAGGGAAAAAATCCTAAATATTTCAAGTAAACAAATCAGTTGTTTTCAGTTAAAAATTAAGTGATCACTCATGTTTCTTTCAGAAGTTCTATTTTATTCTTTCCCTTTCTTTAAAGGATGTCTGTGGCAAGTAATACCCATATAAGTAAAAGTCAAGAGAGTACATGATAAACTCTGGATTTTTTTTTATCCTCACCCGAGAACATTTTTACATTTATCTTCAGACACAGCAAGGGGGAGAGAGGGAGGAAGAGAGAGAGAGAAACACATCGATTGGTTGCCACCTGCACGACCCCAACTGGGGCCGGGGATGAACCGCAACTGAGGTACATGCCCTTGGCCGAAATTGAACCCGTGACTCTTTGGTCCGTGGGCCAATGCTCTAACCGCTGAGCCAAACCAGCTAGGGTGATAAATTGTTTTTTAACTCTCTTGTTTAGAGAATGATGATTCCAAGCTCCAGGGGGGTGCAGTAAATGAAGACCTGAAATTAAAAGGACCTTCCAAGTTCTTAAGCTCTAAACTCTAACCTTCAGTCCTAATTTTGCCTAAGGTCATAAACAAAGTTGAGGGGAATCCTTCTGAGTGGCCTCTGCCAATTTGTCATATGTAGAACATTTTTTTATTTTAAATTTTTCTTTAGGAGTAAGGTATTTTTGATATTCAAGGAGACTACGTAGGGGACCCATGGAACGCAGTAAAGCCTACTATGGAGAAGGAAAAATATACTAAGTAGACAAAAATAGAGTTTTTAAGTAACATTTGAAAAGTAACCTGATTTTCAAAAATGTCTTCTTGCCTCTCTTTCCACATTTCTAGCTCCAATGCTGCTTTGTACTCTAAGGTTTCACGAGGCTCTGTCTGGATTTCTGAAGGACAAGGTGCGGGAGGAAGAGAAGGTGGCTTCTGTTGTATAGCAGCTGAACCCTAACATATGAATAAAAAAAGCATATTGAAACACATGTACACACACATACACACACTAGATCCATTTTAAAGAGTAATTTGATAACATTCAATGGTATTTACCTGAGATGAATCAGAGACAAAAATCTCACGCATTTTTAATAGTCCATAATCTTCTAGAGTCATCGTGTAAGAAAGATTTACTATCCTGTTATTTGACCTACAAATGAAATCAGAAATACATTCAAATTCATGGAAACACTTTTATATTTTTTCCTTTTATGTCCCTAATGCTGTAGCACTGAGTAGACATCATCTCCTGCACGTGACCCTTTTTGCTGAAACTGCAGCTTCTACAGGCTTCACGACCTCCCATATATGTGATCTGATTCGATCACAAACACGTATTAAGTACATACCTATGTGTACTGTAAAAGGACCTATAATAGCTGTAGACTACTTGGAAAAATTAAAGGAGAAATTTTAATCTCACTGCCCAGAGGTTATTACTGCAAAAATGTAGTTTCTTTCCTTCCCCTCTATTCTATGTATATGTACATATAAATGTACTCATGCACGTTAAGATCATAGTTTTGTCCTTTTTTTCTATTTACATAGAATTTTCTCATATCATAAATATTAATTCAAAAATGTAATTTTTAATGCTTGTAAAATTAAACTTAATTCCCCTATTCTTGGATACATGTAGGTTATTCTGGGCTTTTTTTTTTCCTCCTGGGATGAACACACGTGTACATAAATCTTCCTCTGGACATGAGCATTGCCTCAGGCTGGTTTCTAGAAATGGGATAACTACATGTCACTTTTACCGAAATGAGTACCTCTCTGCAGCCTAGGACTGCATGTAGCATTTATCACTAAATAAATAAAAACAAGACAAAATACTGGCAATAAAAATCCATAGCTTTGTCTAAATTAAATATATTCCATAAACCCTTGGTCAAACAAAACTTTAATGAATCCTATACAATTAGAACTCTTAATCAACTTCTACATTTTATTCTAACCTCACAGATTTTAGAACAATTTTAAAAGTAGGATGGCCCAGCCGGTGCGGCTCAGTGGATTGAGCATTGTCCCTGGACTGAGAGGTCCCAGTTTGATTCCGGGTCAGGGCACATGCCCGGGTTGCAGTCTCAATCCCCAGTAAGGTGCATGCAGGAGGCAGCCGATTGATGTTTCTCTCTCACACATTGATGTTTCTATCTCTCTCCCTTCTGCTCTCTCTAAAAAATCAATAAAGATGTATTTTGAAAAAGTATGACGAGCCCTGGCCGGTTTGGCTCAGCGGTTAGAGCGTCGGCCTGCGGTCCGGAGAGACCCGGGTTCGGTTCCCGCTAAGGGCACGTACTTTGGTTGCAGTTTGTCCCCGGCCCTGGTTGGTTGTGCGGGTGGCAGCCACTCAATGTGTCCCTTTCACATCGATGTTTCTCTCTCTCTCTCTCTGTTCCTCTCTCTCCCTCCCACTCTACCTGAATGAAAAAATGGAAAAATGTCCTCGGGTGAGGATTAAAAAAAAAAAAAAAAGTATGACGACACACGATCACAACTGAAGTTTTCACTTAGGTAAAACTAAATCTCAGTCCACAGAGCAGGGCAATGACAATTAATATTCATAACAAGCAGCATTAAAATAACTTCAAATAGTAAGGATTTGATTATTTTTCATTATATGTAACTTATGACAGAAAAGAATGCTAACTTTTAAGAGTTATTCTCAATAATAGGAATTAAAACAAAGAATTTTCAATGATCCAGAATACCTGATTCTCTAAAATACCTGTTCCCAGATCTTCCAAGTGAATAAACCATTCTGTGGAAGTGGCTATTGATGGGAAGGCATAAAGGAGGAAATTTCATAAAACTTTTAGATCTCCGCTTTTTACTGAGTCTAATTTCCTTCTTCTTTCTTACTATGCTTTAAAAAAAAAGGCATGTCGCCCTGGCCGGTTTGGCTCAGCGGTTAGAGCGTCCACCTGCGGTCCGGAGAGGCCCGGGTTCGGTTCCCACTAAGGGCATGTACCTCGGTTGCAGTTTGTCCCCGGCCCTGGTTGGTCGTGTGGGTGGCAGCCACTCGATGTGTCCCTTTCACATCGATGTTTCCCTCTCTCTCTCCCTCCCACTCTGTCTGTACAAAAAATGGAAAAATGTCCTCGGATGAGGATTAAAAAAAAAAAAAAGGCATATCAATATATAATGTAAAACTGAATTTACATTTCTACTGTTAAATGTTTTAAAATGTGATGTATTGATTTTTTTAGAAAGAGAGAGAAAGGAAGAGGGAGAGATAGAAACATCGATGAGGGAGAAACACTGATCGGCTGTCTCCTACACACCCGCTACTGGGGATTAAACCCGAAACCCGGGCATGTGCCCTGACTGGGAGTCGAAATAGTGACCTCTTGGTCCATGGGTCAATGCTCAAACACTGAGCCACCTCGGCTGGGCTTTACTGTTAAATTTTAAAAGATCACTCAACAAATATATTATTTTGTCTGAAACATGTGAACTCCAGCTTTTCACTATGGCAATGAATTTCGGGGCCAAAAACCAACTGTTTTTAAAAGTGCAAAACATTCTCAGACTTGAGTAATGGGGTAAAAGTTAAAATATTTTTTCAAGTAGAAAAACAGTCATTCCCAGTGCAAAACAATGTAAAAGTACATTATATATCTGACTTTGAATTACTAAATTAAAAGATCCTGAATTTAAAATTGTCAGGCTAAACAGAGGGGAGGAAAATATTTAACAGTCTGAGTAAATACTACAGTATTATAACAGCATAGATTTTTCACTTTGTGAGGGTATAATGGGTATCAGAAAGCTAGAGTAAACTAGGATAGAGTTTTCACAGGTCAAAAAGCAAAGATCACAAAAAAGATGATATGAAAAGATAAGGCTGTAGCTAAAGAAACTGAAAAGCGAAGCTAAGACCAATTTTGCACAATGTATTACCCTTGTGATGCTATAATAGGTACACTTTCACTGTAAATTTGACGCCAACACTGTTCACCATTAGAACCCAAAAAGCGAGTTTTTTCTGAAGACAAGATGTTAGAAAGCTGGATTCTGGCGATTCCCAGAAGTAAATCTTTACTCATTTTATCCTTGTGCCATAATTCAATCAGCAGTGGAATCCTGAGGAAGAGAGAAACATGTGTTTATACCTACCAATTCGGAACTAAGTATGTTTTGGACTAAAATCTTTGAATTTCTTTAATGTAGTCAAAAATGTGTTTGTTACCTGGAATGTAAATGCTCAATTCCATAGGTAACAGAGAAAATTCTGTTACATCTTCTATACCTCTTTCTATGCAATAAAGAGACCCTTCAAGCAATATTATTCCCCCAAATGGTTAAATTTTAATTACCCTACATTCTTCCTTTTAAAATATTTTACAAATTTTCATTTTGATACTCCAAGCACGTAAAATGACATTTCACAGATCTCATTTTTCTTCACGAATCTATTTTAGATAGTTGGATTAACACCTCCATTTTTTATACAGATGAAAAAATAGAAAAAGAAAATAATACACTATAGTCATTCAGTGAATCAATAAAAACTAAACAGTTCATATTTATCTTCACATATTATATTAGGAAAAGGTAAGACTGCTTTTCAAAGCTCCTTCATTATTCAAACTGTTTTAACAAAGTTCCAGTATCTACACTTAGGCAAATAAGATAAAAATCTGAAAGAGCCTTCATAAGCACATAAAACTTAGTGGCAGAAGCACAAATGTCACAGACATTATTAGTATATTTGTTTCTATATTCTCAAATGCATAAACTGCTATGGATTTAAACTTACAGGAATTCCTCTTGCTTATAAGATACAAATTTTCAAGAGTTGACTTGGGAAGACAGTATCACACACACACAGTGCAGTGTATACATTACCTTAAGAAGGTGTCTTGCAGCTGATGAGGCATAGTTGCAAAATCAAATGCACAGTAAGATTGGGGAAGAAAAACTTCCATGTTTTTCCGAACTTCTATAGGAGGATTAGTCATAATAGGAGCTGCACTTCCAAAGAATGGATATGAGTACCTAGAATTTCAGAAAAACAAAATCTTAGAGTTTACAGATAAAATTTATAGTCTGTTAAAAAAGTATAATATGAATATTCTGAGCACACACAATTTTTAAATAGGTGATACAAATACATTATGGTTTTACTCATCACCAGCTTAAAAATTGTACAAATATTTTCAGTGTTGATATGAAAATTATAGAAAGTACAGAGCAAATGCATTCTTTGCATAATACTACTTCCCAAGTTGCTTTACAGGTAATCTTTCAATGACTCTCTGGGGAAGAAAGAGACTCCTGGTATTTTGAAGTCAATGCATCAAGTAAGGAAGAGTTATTTTGATACTCTCCAAGTTAGACAAATAGCTAAGAATGAAAATGACTCCACTAAGCACAGACCCAGTTCCCACTTGTTTAAGAGTTCCTTGAAGGCTCCCGTCCTAACTTTTCATCTTTGCACTCCCAGGAACAAATAAGCAGTTTCCGCCACACAGTAAACACTCAAGAAATGCTTGCTGAATTTAATTTCAAAACCCATTTTCCTCTATACAATAATATCTTCATCTTTTATGAGCTAAAGAGCCCTTAGTCAACTCCAAAAGGGTGCATTTATGGTACCTGTCTTTCAACAGAAAATCAAGGATGAAAGTAACTGAGATACACTGCAGATGAATCAAATAGTGACGTAACCCTATTCCTTCCGTTCATCATAAAAACCCCATCAGATTAAATGGAAGAATGCCTGATTACTGCTGAAATCCTTTTTATATTTAAAGCCAAATATAACGATATTATAACGCTCACTTAAATTTCATGTGATATCTTGTTATTCATTATGTAAACTAGAATTGTAACCCACTAGTAAAAAAATGCTTTCATTACAGATTCACTGAAATCAGGGGCTCTCAGAGTTCATGCCCTAGAAATTCAAACCCCTAGCACCCCACTACAGGATGTTGTGATTAGAAAGAAAAAAGAAACAAACTAAAGCAAACACAAACTTTTCAAATACCAGTCCTACCTCACAAATCCCATGACATAGTTGTGAACTACAATTTCATACTAATGGAGAACATGGCAACATACAATCTATCAAACAGAGAAAAGTTAAATAGCCAGCATTTTTAACAATAACTTAAAATGACCCAAAGACAGAATCAATATTCCTTTTTTAAAATTTTTCTTTTAAATTAAAATTAACATACTTATGTTAGTTTCAGGTATGTACATTAGTTCTTATGATCAAGGGAATTCTATACAGAGTGTTGGATGGGTCATAGCTATTTCCTTGGTTTAGAATATTCTTTCCCCATTTCTTTGCCAAGTGAACTATTAGCCACCTTCACATACTGACTTATTTCTGAATCTGTCCTTCTCTAGGTTGAACTCATACACACAGTGTAGTATATGTACCCCATGTACCCCTAATATCAGGCACACTTCTGGCATAGTATCAGCACTTCATGATTCAACAAATGGCCCCTATGGCAAAAAGGAAACACAAAAGCTAATGAATGCTTTCAAGGGGGGGGCTGCACAAGGCTTCCCCTTCACAGCTTCTAAGTTTAGATCATCCCTGTTTCTAAGCTTCTGGCCACCGTCTCTAATATTCTAAGATCAGGTTCCCTAGTAGTGGCAGGACAGAGATTCAGTTAAAGGAGGAGAGGGAATAGAAACAAACAAACAAACAAAAAAAAATAAGGAAAAGGATACATAATAATTCTACTTCTAAAAACAATTTTAAGAAATATTATGCAAACTCTGAGAAGAGCTATGGCTGTGAGAGAAAAACCTTTTTCTAGCCTTCAATTTTCAAATAAAAACATTTTAGCAATGACTCTCAGACTGTTACATGAGGTAAAAGGCAGAACTTAAGCTGCAACAGAAAGATTTCCATTCTATGAATTCACCATCAGACTCTGTGCTGGGTCTCTTTAATCCTGTCCATTATTTGAGGCCAAAGCTCGGATGACTTCGGAAGCAATTTCATAAGAAATCAAAGAATTGGAAAATGAGATGCAAGTGGGAGTCTCCTGAGGCACCTGATGGCGGGCTGCCTCCAGCGGCAGCGAGAAGCAGGGGCCGCTGCCGGCATTCCTGGAACAGCCACCCAGGGCACAGCACCGTCCTCACGCTGATCAGACACCAGCGCCTTTGCTACAAAGGCCACTGCTAGCGCCAGAACAATTTATGAGAAACTAAATACTCCAAATAAAAACACATTATTGCATCATATTTAATTTATTTCTCAGCTACAAAAATCTATGAAACTGTAAAAATACTAAAAACAAACTACTGTAAAAAGCCATTTAACTGATTGAAATATATATTTCCATTTTTTATACTGAAAAGTGTGAACACATTCCACTTGCCGTTCCCTAAGTGTGATTTTTAGATTCACAGGTTTGGGGAATATAACTTCCCATTATAATACAGTTTTTTTGTGTGTTTTTTTTTATCCTCACCCGAGGACATTTTTCCATTTTTTGTACAGACAGAGTGGGAGGGAGAGAGATGAAGAGAGAGAGAGGGAAACATCGATGTGAAAGGGACACATCGAGTGGCTGCCACCCGCACGACCAACCAGGGCCGGGGACAAACTGCAACCGAGGTACATGCCCTTAGCGGGAACCGAACCCGGGTCTCTCCGGACCGCAGGTGGACGCTCTAACCGCTGAGCCAAACCGGCCAGGGCTATAATACAGTTTTAACGGAAAAATCAGATGCCTTCTATTACTTTGATCTGTGGCACCATTTCCAGAAATAATACATTTTAAGTTCAAAAGTCACTGTATTTTAAGTAAAACCATTAATGAACTGTTATAAATACTTACAATTATTACACTAGCATAGTTAAGACTATTACCTCTCATACCACCAGTGCTGTCTGGTGTAAGTTCGAAGTCACTAGGACACAGCCTGGCCCCCTTTAGTATACTAATTCAATACATGTTATAACTTCTCTGATGGCATTTCTCTCTCTGAAACTCCCTCAACAGAAGAAAGGCATTTCTCCTCAGAAAATAATACTTGGAAACAAAATCAAATCACACCTTAATATGCAGTTGATTGGAAAACCAACTTCCAAGTCATGGATACTCCTTAAGTCTATCGAAAAGCAAAAATGATGTGACGTGGCTGGAACAGCAATCTTCTGTCCTGAAGCTGTCTCTGGAGCATTGGACGCACTCACCGGCTGGGCCACTGAAGCAGGGACAGAAGAACTGACAGCTAAAATAAAAATAAAATGTTTATTTTTTTAAATCCCACTTGCTAATACTTTCTCTTAAGTTGTCCAAATAATTTAAAGATATCTCCTTTACCTTCAAGCAAGGAATATGACTATTTGATTTTATAAACATAGGAATTGAGACATGAACATCTTAAAGTGACTTGTCCCAAATTATGCAAGCTTTAATTCCCACTATAGAATTGTGTAAACAAAGAGCTTCATCTTAACGTGCACTGCAAAAATGAAGCGTACTGCACAATGCAGGTACGTGTGACAGCAGCCTACCGGCACGAGCTTACTTCCCAGAGGCAGCTGAACAGAACTTAGCACTTGAAAGGTTGTATTTCCGACTTGGTGCAAATATAATTACAATACTTTTTAAAAAGTAGTTTGGGTTATTTTAGGCACATAGGACATACTCGAACAAAAAGCTAAAACTTGAAAAGACAGAGCTATCTCGTCCAATCCTGTTATAGGCCAGAGATGTTTTAGGGAGTGGCTCAAGCCATACAGCTGCTCAGTGACAGAGCTACAACTCGCCCCCAAATGTCTGACTCCTAACCCACCACTACTCTAATTACTTACACTATGAAAAATAACTACAGATCCTTATGTAATGGATGGAAAATTTTATGAAGCCAGATAGATATGCATTCTCAGACTCTCTCTTAACTTTAGGACCAAATATGATTATTTTGAGTTTACTATAAGAAACAGTAACTGCCCTGGCCGGTTTGGCTCAGCGGTTGGAGCGTCGGCCTGCGGTACAGAGAGACCCGGGTTCGGTTCCCGCTAAGGGCACACGTACCTCGGTTGCAGTTTGTCCCCAGCCCTGGTTGGTCGTGCGGGTGGCAGCCACTCGATGTGTCCCTTCACGTCGATGTTTCTCTCTCTTCCTCTCTCTCCCTCCCGCTCTATCTGAACAAAAAATGGAAAAATGTCCTCAGGTGAGGATAAAAAAAACAAAAAACAAAAAACAAAGAAACAGTAACTGTTTCCTCTAAAATTCCAATGTATTCAAATATTCTAAAATTTACTAGTTAAACCTCTATCTGAACTATATTCTTTAATTTCTTTGAACAGGCTACTATTTCTAGTGCAAAAAGAAAAATTTTCTTACCTTTTAGCAACTTCTATAGTAAAGTTAAGTAAATTGCAATTACTTTATTATTATTTTGTTTTGTTGTTAATCCTCACCCAAGGATATTTTTTCCATTTATATTTAGAGAGAGTGGGAAGGAGGGAGGGGGAAAGAGGAAGAGAGAGGGAGAAAGAGAGAGAAAGGAGAGAAACATCGATGTGAGAGAGACAATCACATCATTAGTTGCCTCCCACACACCCCTGACCACTGGGGCAGGGATCAAACCTGCAACCCAGGTACGCACCCTTGACCCTTTGGTTGGCAGGCCAACACTAACCACTGAAGCCACCAGCCAGGGAAAATTGCAATTACTTTAAATTGATTTTTCTTTTTACATTATCACACATTATTGGTTCTTTAAACAACTCAAATCTTACCCTTTGGATTTGGTTTTGTGTCCTTATCATACTGTAAGCTTTCCACTGCACTCTCTGTTGCATCATCGTTTGTTGGAGGTGACTGGTTGTGAGGCGTAGCCGGTGACACACTTGGTGATGTGGGCTCAGTAAGTTTCTCCTTTATGGGGGTTAAAACTCTCTTCTTTGAATGCTGTGGCTCATGTTCATTCTGGGTCTTTAATTCAATTAAAGACTAGAAACAATTTTTAAATAAAGTATAATTTGCAAAGAACTTTCCTTCATCATTAAGCAAAAAACTTGATTTTTTTTTTTTTTTTTAAATATAAGCTTCCTTTCCCAGTCTGGATAGTCCTAGTCTATTTTTCTTCATAATTTTCAAATTTCCTTATAGCATCTAGGACCAGAAAAAGGAAGATGAACAGGTAGGAAATATATCCAGAACTAAGTACCAAAATGCATCTTAATTGGTAAGAAGGAATATTGGATAAAAGAAGTCAGGCATAGGTGTCCCTGGGAATGGTTTTCCTACCAAGCCTATATTCCTTTAAAACACACATACCCGGATGTCTAGTATGGTTTTCTTCCTCTCCTTCGGTCTACCACCCTCTAAAATATATATACATCCATATTTTTTAAACTCTCACTTCAATTTTTCGATCTTTAATTCATAGACTATATAAACATCAGTTCTTTAAAAGAACAGGGTGTTAAAGTTGATTTGGAGATATATACCAAAAAAACATATATCTTCAAATAAATACCAATCTCTGCTGCCTAAAGAGAGTATGATGACATAAACCCCAACTGATCAAGACCCTTATCTTACCTCAGGTGAGTCAACCCCCCAAAATACCATTGATGCAGATTCCCAGAAACTAGGTCTAAAAATGTTCTCTTTTTCTAGAGCTCCTTTTCTGCCATAGTCATAGACTGTAAGTTGAGGGCAGAGGAATGGTTTCCATTACATGAGAAGACTATACCCAAAGGCCCTGGACACGGTCACTTATAAACCACGGAAGTGGAAGCCATGGCACTTTCAGAAATGTCTTTTCAGAGAGGAGGTACCATATAATGTAGGCTACTGATGAACAGTATTAAACACTATCTTAATGCTAGGTAACTCTTCTGAAGTTCAACTTCAGTGAAGAATCCTGAGCAAAACTGCAGAAGCAGCCGTAGGGGAAGGAGGTCGCAACTTGCCTGTGTGTCTATGCCTTCTCTCTGCAGAGCCACCGACACTCCCACAGTTGGGGCCATCTCCACAGGAATGGGTGCAAGCTTTTGTTTGGCTCGGTTTGGAGGGTCAAGGGTAAAAGCACCCTCAACTGTGACTGGGCGATGGTTGATTTCTGTACTACCCTTTTTCAGTAATCCTGTTAAGGGTATTTCTGTACTTCCAAGTGACTGGTCTCCACAGCACAGATGGATCTAATATGAAAGAGAAAATCAAGACAGTGTGTTATATTTTCTTCTTTCCTCTAAACACAAACTTAAAAAGTTATAAAACTTATCAAAAACTTGCCTTCCATAGAAGGCAAGTATAATGCCGGTCATCTTACTGACCTGCAGTGACTAAGTAACAGATTCTCATTTAACTTGTGAAACTGTTGATTGCACAAAGTTTAACAAGAACTCTATAATAAAGCTATAACTTCTGTTTCATTTTCTTTTTCTTTTAGTACTGTATAGCCACATGGTACATCCTTTTCTTTTTTCATTCTCTTTGGTGAGCTATAGTAACCTTCATATTTTACTAGGCTATTGCAAATTGTATCATGTGTACATGAATTTTAATAGAAAACAAACAAAACATTTTTTTTCTATTCCCCCTTCAACATTAATTTAAACACAGCTCTAAAAATAAGTTAGTAGATCCAGTCATATTTGGAAATTAAAGAATCTCAAATAATTTTGTTTCATTTACCCATAAAATACCTTGAGTGTTTCATTCTCTCTTTTCTTGCTTTTCAGACTTTATTTATAAAACAAGTGTTTAACAGTAAAAGGTAAGAGAGACTATATTCAGGACTAAATGTTCTGTTAATCACTAATAGCTAATCAAATCTTCAACACTGGCACCTTTTGCAACAACAACAAAAAGGCAATTCTGGGTACACGCTATATAACTATTCTTTCCCCTCACTATATTGAAGCCTTGGCAAACTTAGCATTCATATGAATAATAAGCAATCACAACATGAAAATATTTTTAGTTCTAATATTAGCAATTACCTGTAACTTAGCTTCAATGTTATTAGGTGTGATGATTTTAACGAGTGCAAGACAAGGAAATTGTATGACTTAAATGTCCATGAGAATCAAACTAGTAAGCCAGCACTTAAGTGTTGGCCCAAGGACCAAAGGGTCTGGGGTTTGATTCCCAGTCAAGGGCATATACCTGGGTTGCAGGTTTGATCCCTGGCCCTGGTCGGGGTCATGCAGGAGGCAACCAATCAATCAATGTGTCTCTCTCACATCAATGCCCCCCCCCACCCCCCCACCCCCAGCTAAAAATCAATGGGAAAATATCCTCGGGTAAGGATAACAACAACAAAAAATTAAATGTACTTCTTCCTGCATTTTATCATCTCATATAGCCTTCAGCTTTCTAAATATCTTGGATTTAGCAGAACCACCTCTAAAATTTAGTTCTACTATAATTCCTTAATGCCTCTTATTACCACCCACCCAAAACACAAGCCTGAGCACTTCACTATAAAACAAATGACTATCTAACCCTATAGATGACCACCCCATTTCAGGCTGATGTAAACAAATCGTAATAAAAATAGAACAGTAATTTTCACTATGTAAGGTTCACTTTTACAGTCCATTTTTATATTAGTTTACAAAAAATACTCAAGGGCAGGGTTTAGAAAGTTGTGTAATGGCTTCGCTTTTAATGGTAATAGGAGTATACATTCAGAACTCTCAAGTGGGATCTGTGTGCTTCCGGCCACTATCTCCACACAGTAACGAAACCTTCCTGTGGGCACAGCTTAAGGTTCCAGGTATAATTCTTTTATTATAAAGGACTGATAACTGACATACTTCTTTTCACAATAACTAGCAAGAAGGTATATCTCTTAAAATTCTGAAGTCACTACTATGCTGTGATTTGACAAGTCAGGATAATTACTAAAAAAATTAAAAGAAATGGCACAAAAACAACCACTACTGAAATAAGATGGTTTAGGAACCTCTCTAATGCTTAAAAAAAATCTCTAATAAAAACAAAACAAAACAATTTGCTGCACTTACCTGTAGTTTAGACTGAAGAGCCAGATAGACGCGAAGAATTTCTACATTGCTTCGTATTCGAACAGATGCTCTCTCTGGCTCAAAGTTTGGGTTGATCAAATCATTGAAGGGTTCATTTGTAACATCATTTCCCAGTAAAGAATAGTAAAAGAAAAACTCAGGCTGTCTTTCTGGAAGTTTCATGGTACATGGAATTAACTAAACAATTAAGAAAATAAAAAAAATTTGAGTATTGCTTGTAAACCATTAAACATGCTCAGTATTGTCTGATGGAACTCCAAAAATATTTGCAAAAATGTTAATGATTTTTTTATTTCAAGTCTTAAAAAATCACTCACAATGTCTAAATCTCTGCCGAATTACATCCAGATTATTAGTTTGATTAATTTTTAGAAGTTTATCTTAGAAAAGCAGAGACAAAAATAATTTCATAGATTTATATTGCCTTAAAGTTCACATTTCATTTAAATGATCCATAAATACATGAACGTTCTTCTAGAAGAAAATGGTCAAGTGTTTTAAATTGAACTTTCCTTATTTCCACATACCCTATTTCATCTTTTTTTCACTCTGCCATCTTCTCCATAAAAGAGAGAAAATTTTTAAAAAATCTTAATCCAGGTTATTTAATAAAACACCTTAGTCCATGCTTTTGATTAAAAAAAAAAATTTTTTTTTTTGGCCCAGCCAGTGTGGCTCAGTGGTTGAGCATCAACCCATGCACCAAGAGGTCACCGGTTCAATTCCCGGTCAGGGCACATGCCCAGGTTGTGGGCCAAATCCCCAGTGGGGGACATGCAGGAGGCAGCCAATAGATGTTCTCTCTCATCGATGTTTCTATCTCTCTCCCCCTTCCTCTCTCTCTCTCAAATTAATAAAGAAAAAAAATTTTTTTAGCCACTCTTGTCAATATTTGGAGACCTACAAATTAACAATTGCCAAAGGAAGCCTTCTGCACTAGAAGTGTTCTCAACACTGGTTATTTCATGGCCACACGTGACATAGGATTCTTGTCCCATAAAATTAAAATATCTCCTAACAGACCTTTAATGTTCGCTAGAACATTGTTAAAAATAACAAGCTATAAACAATTGATGAGTTCATCATTAGGAGATGGCTTAAATACAGGAGGTCCCCAAAAAATGTGCACACAACTTTAAATAATTCTAAAGCAGTGTTTATTAAGATACATTTACTTTTCAAAATGTAATAATGTACAGACACCCTGTATATACTTTTTTTGGGATACCCTGTATATTACAGTGATCATACAGTGTGTCTACTAAATGATGACAAGGTAACATGAAAGTTATCTGAGATATACTGTTAGGTAAAAAAAGTTATAGGACAGTTTCTATAAAAGTACTATAACCACTAAGATTAAAATAAATAAATTGAATTCATATACTGAGTACACAGTAAATATTCAAGAGTTATTTATTATTTTTTATTTCGTATAAAGTAAAATAGGTGGTCAAGATGGCAAAATAGGTAAATTTATTGCTTACCTCCTCCCATGACCACATCAACATTATAGAATAACCATCACTGAGAACCACCCAAAGACTAGCTGAACAGGATTCCTACAACTAAGGAACCATGTCAAGAGGGGGAGAGAGATGGAACAGGCAGGTCCCATACCCACAATGTGGCAATCTAGAATCAGGAGGAGAATATCTCAGCTTCGGAAGTCCCCATCCAGGAGGGAGGGGTCCTAGCCTTGCACCAGGTTCCCAAGCCCAGGACACGAGTGCTGGGAAGAGAAGTCCCCATAATATCTGGCTGTGGAAACTAGAGGGGACTGTGTCCAAGAAAGACAACAGGTTGCTTGAGACTTAGGCACTGCAGGTCTTAAAGGGCCTAGGCACAGACTCACTTGGAAACTCACTTGCTCTGAACTCTAGCACAAGGGCAGCAGCTCAAAAATCACAAGGGGCAGCCCTAGCCGTTTAGGCTCAGCGGTTAGAGTGCCGGCCTGCGGTCCAGAGAGGCCCGGGTTTGGTTCCCGCTGAGGGCATGTACCTCAGTTGCAGTTTATCCCGGGCCCTGGTTGGGTCGTGCGGGTGGCGGCCACTTGATGTGTCCCTTTCACGTCGATGTTTCTCTCTTTCTTTCTCCCTCCCTCCCATTCTATCTGAACACAAGATGGAAGAGTGTCCTCAGGTGAGGATAAAAAAAAAAAATCACAAGGGGCACAGGGGGAAGGACTTAAATGACTGGCTTCAGGGCAAGGGCTATAGGGCAGGGGCGAGGACAGCTCTCTCCAAGGACCTAAGTGATGGTGGACCACTGTTCCTTTGTTGAGCCTTCCCTCAAGTTAGCCAGCAAACACCAAATTTAAGCTCTGCATTAACCGGGATAACAGCTTCTACCCCTCCCTAGTGACTCCCTAAGACCCAATCCCACCCCACCCTACCCCATTCCCAGGCCTGGCCCAAATCACTTCCAGCAGCTTTTCCACACCAGTGACTTGCCTCGGCTCACACTGGACTTTCCTAAAACCTCTCAAAGGTCCACAAACCCCAAATAGGCAGCAGCTGGCCTTGGCATGCCCTATATCTCTAGCTGAGCAGCCCCAAGCCCAGCACTAGTGGCAGCCAACCTCAGTTCACAGCATAACCTCTCCCAGGAGCCTCCAAGCCCAATGAAAGTGGCAACCAACTGCAGATCAAGTTGTAGTACCATCAAGTGGCCCTAGACCAGGCACTGGCTGACCTTGGCTTGAACCAGAGTCCCTACCAAGAAGCCTCAGAACCAATACAAACAGTAGCTGGCTTCAGAGCAAACCAGAGGACCACCCTACCAGCTCCATAAATGACACACCCAAAGGGCAGACTTGGTAGGCACCACAGCCCCACTAAAGCAAATTCTGCTATGTGGGGTCAACCTACGCACAACAGCTCATCTGCTACAGTCACAGCCAGTCAGCATAAGGATAAATCCTACCCACTTATGTGCCAACCACAATCAAGGCTTAACTACAACAGGAGGGCACACATACAATCCACACAAGGAACACCCCTGGAACACCCAGTGACCAGGGAGAATGGGCCCCACAGACACCTATACTATATAAGGCCACCCTGCCAAAACTGGGAGACAGAGCAGGTTACCTAATACAAAGAAATAAACACAAGAAGCCAGATAAAACGAGGACAAAAACACACCCCAAATGAAGAACTAGAACAAAACTCCAGAAAAAAATAAACAAAATGGAGACACGCAGTCAACCAGATACAGAGTTCAAAACACTGGTTATAAGGATGTTAAATGATCTCAGTGAGAACTTCAACAAAGACTTAAGAAACATAAAAACAGATACAGAAAACAAAACAAAACCAGTCAGAAATGAAGAATACATTAGAGGATAGAATCAGCAATCTGGAAGACAAGGTAGCAGAAAACACCCAATTGGAACAGCAAAAAGAAAAATGAATTTTAAAAATGAGGATAGTTTAAGGGACCTCTGGGACAACATCAGGCATGCCAACACTCACATCACAGGCATACAAGAAGGAGAATAGCTAGAGTAAGGAATTGAAAACCTATCTGAAGAAATAATGATTGAAAACTTCCCTAACCTAGTGAAGAAAACAGACATACAAGTTCAGGAAGCACAGAGTCCCAAACAAGATGAATCCAAAGAGGCCCACCCCAAAACATCATAATTAAAATGCCAATGGTTCAAGACAAAGATAATCTTAAAAGTAGCAACAGAAAAGCAATTAGTTACATATAAGGGAGCTCCCATTAGACTGTCAGCTGACTTCTCAACATGAAGATCTGCAGGACAAGAGGGATTAGCAATGAATATTCAAAGTGATAAAAAGCAAGGCCCTACAAAAACAAGATTACTCTACCCAGCAAGGCTATGAATTGAAGTAGAGATAGAGTTTCTCAAACAAGAAAAAGTTAAAGGAGTTTGTCACTACTAAACCAGTATTACAAGAAATATTAAAGGGATTTTATTTTATTTTTTTGCAGTGATTCTTTGAGGCCTGAATTTAAGGTGGGGCCATTCACTTCTGCTAGGTGCTTGCAGAGCACATCTTGCACTGGACCATTTTATTTTATTTATTTATTTGTTTATTTATCCTCATCCAAGGAAACTTTTATATTCATCTCCAGACAGAGCAGGAGAGAGAGAAGGAGAAAGAGAAAGAGAGAGAAACATCAATGTGAGAGAGACACATCGACTGGTTGCCACCCACATGACCCCAATCAGGGTCGGGACGAACCACAACCAAGGTACGTGCCCTAAGGGCAGAGTCAAACCCGAGACACTCTGGTCCTCAGGCCGACATTACTGAGCCAAACCGGCCAGGGCTAAAGGGATTTCTTTATGGGGAAAAAAATAAAAATAAAAAACTTGAATAAGAAAATATAGGAAAGAAAGTAAATTCTCACTAATAGAGGCAAACAATAAAAGCAATGGATCAACCAAATATACAGCTAGTATGAAAGTTAAAAGAGACTGCTATAAACATAGCTTGGTATATATGAAGCACACAGTAACCACAAACCAAAAATCTATTAAGAGATGTAAAAGAAATAAAGAGAAAGAAATCCAAACATAGAACGTCACCAACATACAAGAGACAAGAGCAAGAGAATGAGAAAGGAACTGAGAAACACTACAAAAAAACAATAAAATGGCCATAATTCAATAATTAAATATAAAAGGGTCCAATCAAAAGATATAAGGTAGTCAAATGGATAAAACCACAAAACCTGTACATATGCTGCCTACCAGAGAGACTCACTTCAGAAGGAAAGAAACAGACTGACAACAAAGGAATGAAATAGACATTTCATGCAAATGGAAACAGACAAACAAAAAATCTGGGGTAGCAATACTTAGACAAAACAGACTTCAAAACAAGGGCTGGAACAAGAAACAAAGAAAGGCATTTCATAATGATAAAGGGGTCATTCCAACAAGAGGATATAACTCTAATAAATGTCTATGCACCCAATGTAGGAGCACCTAAATGTATAAAGCAAATATTGACAAACATAAAGAGAGAGATCAACAGTAATACAGTAATAGTAAGGGACTTTAACACCCCACTGACATCAATGAATAGACCAACCAGACAGAAAATCAACAAGAAAACAGTGATCTGTCCCAATAAGTCACCTGGTATTATCAAACACTGTTATTAGTTGCAGTTGTGGATTCAATAGGTCAATTACCTCCAACATCCAACAATCTATTACCACACAAAATATGCTAGGCACTTTAGTTACCATATTATCTCATTCCTCATACACATCTGCAAACTGGTGGTATCACCACTACATAACTGAGAAAATTCAAGCCTCAGACAGGTGAAGTAAGCTGGTTAAGCTAAAGAAACTACTAAGTAGTAAGAATGACATTCCAACTCAAATCTATCTTACTGCAAACCCTGCAAGAGTCAGAGAGCAAAATATGAAAACAGGAAAGAGAATACCTAGACCATTTACTTGATGGAAAACCTTACTTGGTTTCCTCATCTTAAAAATGAAAATAGCCCTAGCCAGTTTGGCTCAGCGGTTAGAGCGTCAGCCCACGAACCAGAGAGTCCCGGGTTCGGTTCCCACTAAGGGCATGTACCTCGGTTGCAGTTCGTCCCTGGCCCCAGATGGGGTCGTGTGGGTGGCAACCAGTCGATGAGTCTCTCTCACGTTGATGTTTCTCTCTCTCTTCCTCCCTCTCTCCCTCCTGCTCTATCTTAAGATAAATGCAAAAATGTCCTCGGGTGAAGATTAAAAATAAATAAATAATAATCCCCTAGATCCCTGTGGTAGGACTAAATACAGCATATGTGAAGTAGTTGGCACAATGCTTATTTCACAGGACGTAACACATAGTGTGGTTGAAAATATTAACAAGTATGCCTCCCAAGGGAGTTGAAAATATTAAAACTAAAGTGACTATTTAAAATGCTTTGCAGATATTTAATAAAACAGTCAAAATACAGTAGGTTTATTATCTAATGTGTGTTCTGACGAGGCTAATGAAATGCGAGTGGACACGGCCTGCTGCCCACCAGAATGGCCTATTATGCTGGGGCAATCCACAAGCAGAGTAAAGAAATAAAGTAATTATTTTTGGAAAAAAATATATTTTGGGAGAAAGACAAAAGGACATATATATAAAGTATCAATGAGAAAAATGAAAAGTACCAAATTAGAAGAAAAAGAGGAAAGCTCTTATAATAAAAGTGCTTTTTGTAATGGGCATAAATTGTGTGACAAAGTTAAATATATTTCCTGAGAAAAATCTTACCTGATAAATCTTACAAGTCAGATATATATGATGTCATTAACTCATTTCACTGTGAATCTGAACTATGTGGGAATTTTGTACCTCTAAGAAAGTGAATAATCTGAAACATTTTAGAGTCATAAGCTGTATCCTCTATTTTTGAAAGTATTAATTTATTTCAGCTGCTCTAGACCAACATAAACTGGACTTAATCCTGAGAAGGACAATGTATGAATAACAGCTAATTTTGAGTTGAGCCACTTTGAGGGAGAGGCTCCAAACATCCCTGCGCATTTTTGCTGACTGTGCCAAGACTGCAAAGCCCTGACCACTCTCACCCAGGCCATTTCCTAGGGATGTTTATGCAGCTGGTAACCTTGAGCTAAGGTAACATGTCTTCTGGACAAAGACCAGGACTATTTACAATAAAAGTGGTGTATGCCCCACATTCTTTGTTCCTCAACTGTGATGTAAACTGAGTGTGCGGAGCAGCCTGGGCCCCTCTGTGTCACCTCCATGGGACCAAAGAAAATATACTGATATTCATGTTGCTTGCTGTGCTGCACCCAAAACCACTAACCAGCCTATCTGCTGGTTTATAAATACCAGATCCAACAGCTACTAAGCTATGACTGAGACAGTGTTCCCAACATTGCACATTTCTCCAAAATGTAAATTATTAAATAATTTGAAAAAATTCTTTTATACCAGTCTTTATACTGCTACACAGTACAGTGAGAAACAGTGTTCACTGATGGTCTTTCTTCTAAATCCTGAGAGACTGAATGTACCCTCTTACTACCAAGATCATCATAACTTACTTTTCCTAAACCAAAATGCTTTCTAATATAAAAAAAATTTTTTCTAAATTATTTTTAAAAAGTAAAAAATGTAAACATGCAAATCTTTTTAAAATCTGAAAGGCACGAAAGGCAGATTTCTAAAATAAAGTACAATTTTCAAATTCTTCATGAATCACTAATTGGAAGAAAAGTCTCACCTGCTCCAACTGGGTGGCAAATGCTATGGTCACTGACATAATGAAGAAGTCAGGACAACACTCTGCTGGTCCGATCTGATGGTAGCCTCCTTCCTCATTCAGCACGGCCACAATGTCCTTGGGGTCAAGTCCAGAGAGACTAGGAGGTACTTTATGGAAAAAAAACACAATTAAACTACATTGTAGTTTGCCAGAAAGCATTAAAAGATTTTGAAAGCTGGTTATACTTTATTTGCTTGCCAGTTTTCATGGATACAGTTAATATCTCAGTAAGGTTTCCACTGATTTTTATTATATGTAACCACCATTTTTCTTTCTGCACATAAAAGTCATATTTTGAAATAAGGTAACATTTTAAAACTTGAATTTAATAAATTACATAGACAAGGCATCACAAGTTTTCTGGAGGAAGTGAATCTAAACTGGGAACTGAAAAATAAGCAAAATTTAGCAAAATAGAGAAAGGTGACTGAATAGAGAATGAGGGAGTGAAAAGTGTTCTAAAGCAGAAGGAACAATACATGCAAAGACTCAGAAGCAAGAGAAAGCACGTGGTTAGAGACTGAAATGGGTGTAATGTGCTGGAACACAGATGGAGGTCTGACACAGAGAGGTGAGGCTGAGGGATAAGCAGAGGCCACAGCAGGGTCTTCTTCAGCGCCACGTGAAAACAGCTCAATAGTTTTCTAAGAGTAAGAAAAACATGAAACAATTTTGAGAAGAGAACTGACAAAATCAAATTGGTTTCAGTATAAAGAGAATGGACAGGGACAGGGCTTTCCAAATTGACCAAGGAAAAAACAAAACTACACACAACTCAAATAATAGACAGCATTCGGCGTTAGGGAGAATGCAGTCAAGTGAGCACTCTCTATGTTGGTAGGTACAGACTAGTATAACCTTTTGAAGGGCAGTATCTCAGGGGTTATCAAAATTTTATATATGCATACACCATAGACAAGCTATCCTTCTGGATTCCTTCAGGAATTAATCCTGAAGAAATAAGCTAACTGAATCAATGACTAAAAATTGCATAATAGTTAAGAGCAGTCACTTGAGTCACAGACCAAGGTTCCAATCCCAGTACTGCCATTTACTAGTTGTATGGGGAAACTACAATCTCCTCTAGTCTCCATTTTTTCTTCTGCAAACCTTTTAGTGTTGAGAAGATCAAATTGAATAACGAGAGTACTTAGCACAGTATCTGACAAGCAAGCACTTTAATAAAGGTAGCCAGCCATTAAATAGTAAGATCAGCAGAACTTAGAAGTCAAAATAATTATGACAGGTCTCTCAGTCAGGAAAGGGAGTTACAAGTATGGAAGGAGAGAACTCTAGGATTAATCTTGTGGTGTAGGATTGGATGGATTGAAGGTGTCTATGTGACTGTATCCTATTCAATAATGTAGAGATATAAAGAAAAATAGGACTTCCGGTCAAGATGGCGGCGTAGGTAAACGTGCTCCCGCAATCACATCAAAGTTACAACTAAACTACAGAACAACCATCATTCAAAACCGCCTGAAATCAAGCTGAATGGAAGTCCTACAACTACGGAATTAAAGCAGCAGCCACATCCAGACTGGTAGGAGGGGCGGCGGCGCAAGGGGCTGGTCCCACACCCACGTGTGGGGGATAAAAATCAGGAGGCTCCCGCGGCTGGGCAGGTCCTTCCTGAGGACTGAGGGGTCCCCGTCCCACAGCAGGTGCCCCGCTCAGGGTTCCAGTGCTAGGAAGAGAAGTCCCCATCACTTCTGGCTGGGAAAACCAGCGGAACCGAGGCTCAGGGAAGCTGAAGTGGCTGGAGCCCCAGGCAGCTCCCTAAAGGGCCCGTGCACGGACTTATCAGACTCTCTCCCTCTAAGCTCGGAGGGGAGGCAGCTCAAGGGGCGCCAGAGACATTCAGGGAAGAACTGAGCTGTTTGGCACTGGAGCGAGGGCTGGAGACGGAGCTTCCTCGGGGACAAACATGCTGTAAGAGGCCTTTGTTCCTTTGGTGAGCCCTTCCCTGGGGCGGCAGACAGAAGCCATATCTGGGACTCCAGCAACCTGGCTCACACTGGTAGCCCCGCCCTGCTGACTCCCTGAGGCCCCGCTCCACCCAACTTTCAGGCCCACCCAAGCTGTTGCCACTTGCTTAACCATAGGATTAGCCTGTCTTGGATCCTGCTTCAGGTTTTTCCTAAATTCTTTCAAACAAGCAGTATCGGGTCTCAGCGAGCCCCATACCTCTCATTAAGTAATACACTGAAACAAACACCAGGACGCAGCCAAAATGAGGAGACAAAGAAACAGGTCCCAAATGAAAGAACAGAACAAAACCCCAATAAAAGAACTAAGCGAAATGGAGATAAGCAACCTAACAGATACTGAGTTCAAAATACTGCTTATAAGGATGCTCAATGAACATAGTGAGAACCTCAGTGAACTTAGGGAGGGCCTCAAGAGCATAAAAAAAGGACCAGTTAGAAATCATGGATACACAGTTAGAATTGAAGGAGGCATTAACTGAAATAAAGAATAATTTACACAGCTTCAATAATAAAGTACGTAAATCCAAGGAGCAAACCACCGATTTGGAATATAAGGAAGCAAAAAATGCCCAATCAGAACAGCAAAAAGAAAAAAAAATCCAAAAAAATGAGGATAGTGTAAGGAGCCTCTGGGACAACTTCAAGCATGCCAACATTCGCATCTTGGGGGGTGCCAGAAGGAGAAGAGCGAGAACAAGAAATCGAAAACCTGTTTGAAACAATAATGGCAGAAAACTTTCCTAACTTGGTGAAGGAAACAGACATACAAGTCCAGGAAGCACAGAGAGTCCCAAACAAGATGAACCCCAAGAGGCCCACACCAAGACACATCATCATCAAAATGCAAAAGGTTCAAGACAAAGAGAGAATCTTAAAAGCAGCAAGAGAAAGGCAGCTAGTTACCTACAAGGGAGTTCCCATAAGACTGTCAGCTGATTTCTCAAAAGAAACTTTGCAGGCCAGAGGGAGTGGCAAGAAATATTCAGAGTGATAAAAAGCAAGAACCTACAACCAAGATTACTCTACCTTGCAAAGCTGTCATTTAGAATCGATGGACATATAAAAACTTTCCCAGACAAGAAAAAGTTAAAGGAGTTCATCACTACCAAACAGTTATTATATGAAATGATGAAGGGTCTTTTTGAAGAAAAAGATAAAATGTATGAACAAACAAAATGGCAATGAATACATATCTATCAACAATGGAATCTACAAACAAAATGAACAGGTAGAACAGAAACATTCTCATAGATACAGAGAATATTTTGTTGGTTGCCAGTTGGGAGGGGTTTGGGGGAATGGGTGAAAAAGGTGAAGGGATTAAGAAGTACAAATTCATTGCAAGACTGACAAACCTCAAAGGGAAAGGGGTTCGGGGGGTGGGAAGAAATAAACCAAAGAACTTATATGCATAATCAATGGTCACAGACAATAGTGTGGGAAAAAGTGGGAGGGGGGCGGGAGTGGGGAGGAGGGGGTCAATGGGGGAAAAATGTGGAACATCTGTAATACATTTTACATCCAACAATAACGATTTTAAAAAAAAGAAAAGAAAAAAGAAAAAGAAAAGAATCCAGCTGGTGTGGCTTAGTGGATTGAGCATTGTCCCATGCACCAAGAGGTCCTGGTTCAATTCCCGGTCAGGGCACATGCCTGGGTTGTGGGCTCGATACCTCGTGGGGGGCATGAAGGAGGCAGCTGATTGATGCTTCTCTCTCACATGGACGTTTCTATCTCTCTCTCTCTCCCTTCCTCTCTCTCTAAAAATATCAATAAAAACTTTTGTTTAAAAAAAAGTAACAGAGATATAAAGGTGTATATGTATACATACTTATGTGTGTGTATACATGTACAAATTCTCCAACTATTTCCACCGAAAGGGCCTGGCCACACCAAAATCCCCATAGCTACTGGCTTACCTAGCACCTGTATTTACTTCTAAACACCATTCTTTTCTAAAAGGAAGCAGGGCTCCTTGAAGAAATGGTTGAATCCAGGACTGAGAGAGGAAAAGTACAAGATGAGCCTGGACCATCTTCTTGTGACAGAGAACAACAAAAAGCTCAAAGCATTATGGAGACAGTCTAAAAGGAAACAGAAGAAGCTTGCAGAAGCTCCCACTACTCAAATCTGGGGCAATATGATAGTTAAAAAGAGTAACCCATTAAATAAAATGAGAAAACTGTAAGTCCACACTTATACAATATAAATAAACAGGTTTCATAAGGAATAAGTATTTTTATAATTTTATAATCCTTCCCCATAACATATTTATAAATTACAAAGGAAAAAAGTGTAAGTTTGCAGTTCAGAACACAGACACATACCACTGTAATCAAAGTTGTCATCATCAGTAACAGAGAAAAATCAAAATTTTGTGCCACTTGACTACAATGAGAAAAATGGAGCATCACTTTTGTGATATTACTGCCAAAGATGTATAACCTAAATCTAGTATCAGACAAACCCAAACAGTACAGGGTTACCAGAAGACTAAGACTTAATCATAGGACTACATAGCGCTTCCCCCTCTCCAAATGACTACGTTACTAAAGGCCTATTTACCCTTTTGGCTCAGTATATCATATTCACCTTTCAACAAAAAATTACAAGGTATACTAAAAGGCTAAAAAATAATAGTCATTCTCTAAGCTTCCATCTTAGGAAAACAGAAAGAGAGGAGCAAATTAAATTCAAAGTAAGCAGAAGAGAAATAATAACTAGAGCAGAAATCGATGAAATTGAAAACAGGAAATCCATGGAAAAAGTCTAAGAAACCAAAAGCTGGTTCTCTAAAAAGATCAATAAAATCAGTAAGCCTCTAGCCAGCCTAAGCAAAAAAAAGAGAAGACACAAATTACTAATATCAGAAATGAAAGAGGGAACAACACTTTAGATCCCACGGACATTAAAAGGATAACAAAGAAATACTATCAATAACTCTATGCCCACCAATTTGATAACCTAGATGAAATGGACCAATTCCTTTGGCAGATACAATCTGCCAAAACTCACACAAGAACATACAGACAATCTGAATAGGACTGTGTCATTTAATAAAACTGAATCAATAATAACTTTATAAACCAGAAAGCACCAGACTCAGATGGGTTCACTGGTGAATAATACCAAACATTCAAGGAAGAAATTATAGTTAACCCTTAAACAACACAGGTTTGAACTTCACAGGGTCACCTATATGCAGATTTAAACCTGTGTTTTTCAAGGGTCAGCTGCATTTTAGATCCACAATTGAGAATCTGCAAGTATGGTGAGGACAAAATTAAGTTAAACGTGGATTTCTGCTGGTGCGGAGGTCAGTGCCCCTATCTCCCACATCAGTGATTTTCAACCAGTGTGCCACAAGAATTTTTAAAACATGCAATACCTGATTATTCAGTCAGGGGCAATGACCTCTCTTCCCTTAGATTGTCAAATGAAAAAATGACAACAGCCAACACAACAATAGACTTACAGTGTGTGAATAAATCAAAATTATACCTTTTTGTCAGATTGACCAAAAATACATTTTTTTGGTGTGCCACAGAATTTTAGTAGTCACTTAATGTGTGCCATGAGATGAAAAAGGTTGATAATCACTGCCCTTCATTGTTCAAGGGTCAACTGTACACTAATTGTCTATAATATTTTTCAGAAAATACAAGCAGAGGGAATACTTCCTAATTCATTCTATGAGGCCAGCATTACCCTAATATCAAAACCAGACAAGAAAACAACAGACCAATATCTCTCATGAACATAGATGCAAAAAGCCTCAACAAAATATTAGCCAATTGAATCCAGCAATGAATACAAAGAAATATACATCACCACCACATGGGATTTCAAAAATCTATTACTGTAATCCACCACCTCAAGAGGCTAAAGAAGAAAAACCACAAGATCATATCCCTAGATACAGAAAAGCATTTCACAAAATTCAACATTTATTCATGATAAAACACTCTCAGCAAACTAGAAATAGTGACTTCCTCAATTTGACAAACATCTACAAAAAATCTACCCCTAACATCATACTTAATGGTGAGAAGCTTTCCCACTAAGATCAGAAAATAGAAAAGGAAGTCCCTTTCACTACTGCTTTTCAGTATCATACAGGAAGTCCGCGCTAATGCACTAATACATGCAAAGGAAATAAAAGGCATGCAGATTGAAAAGGAAGACATAAAACTATCTACAGATGACATGACTATGTAGAATATCCATCCTGGAACCAAAAATAAACTATTAAAATAAGGTGCAGAATACAAGATTGATATACAAAAGCCAACTGCTTCCCTATAAACCAGTAATGAACAAGTGGAATTTGAAATTAAGAAAAAAAATACCATTTATATCAGCACCCAAAACAAATACTTAGGACTAAATCTAACAAGATATGTACAAGATCTATATGAGAAAAACTATAAAGCTCTGATGAACAAAATAAAAAAAAAAAAAAAAAGAAGTAAATAAATGAAGAGATATTCCATGCTCATAAACAGGACAACTCAACATTGTCAAGATGTCAGTTCTTCCCAACTTGATCTACAAATTCAATGCAATCCCAATAAAAATCTCAGCAAGTTATTTTGTGGACATTGATAAACTGATCCCAAGTTTATATGAGAAGCAAAAGACCCAGAATAGCAAACTTAATACTGAAGGAGAATAACAAAAGTTGGAGGACTCAAATTCAAGATTTACTATAAAGCTACAGTAATCTAGACTGTGGTAGTCAAATAATGTTTGACAAAGGAGCAAAGGCAGTGGGAGCAAAGACAGTCTTTTCAACAAATGGTGCTGAATAAACTATATCTAGATGTAAAAAAAAAAAGAATCTATACCCAGACCTTATAGCCTTCACAAAAATTAATTCAAAATGGATCATAGACCTAAGTGTAAAACAAACACCTGTAGGACTCCTTGAAAAAAACACAGGAGACAGCTATATGAATTTGGATATGTTAATGACTTTTTCGATACGATATCAAAGGCACAATCCATGAAAGAAGTGATGAACTGGACTTTGATAAAATTTTTTAAAATGTCTGCTCTACTAAAGACAAAGTCAAGAGAATGACAAGACAAGTCATAGACTGGGAAAAATATTTGCAAAAGAGATACATGACAATGGACTATTCTCCAAAATATACAAAACGAAAACAAAAAACTCTTAAACTACAAGAACAAACCAACTAAAAATGGGCAAAAGACTGAACAGACACCTCACTAAAAAAGATATACAGATGGCAAGTAATCATATGAAATGATGTTAACACCATATATCATTATAGAATTGCAAATTAAAACGAGATAACACTACCCATCTATTAGAATGGCCAAAATCCAAAACAGTAACAATACCAAATGCTGACATGGATGTGTAGCAACAGAACTCTCTCATTCATTGCCGGTAGGAATGGAAAATGATACACCCACTTTGGAAGATAGTTTGGGAATTTCCTATAAAATTAAACATACTCACCCTGGCCAAGTGGCTCAGTAGGTTGGACCATTGTCCCATGCACCTAAAGGTGGTGGGTTCAATTCCCAATCAGGGCACATACCTAGGTTGCCGGTTCAATTCCTAGCTAACGTATGGGAGGCAACCTACTGATATTTCTCTCTCCCATTGATGTTTCTCTCTCTCTCTTCCGCTCTTTCTAAAGATCAATAAAAACACATCCTTGGGTGAGGATTAAAAACAAAACAAAACAAAACAAAAAACATACTCTAACCATATGATCTAGCAATCATACTCCTTGGTATTTACCCAAATGAAATGAACACTTATGTATACACAAAAACCTACCCACGGATATTTATAATAGCTTTATTCCCAAATGCCAAAACTCAGAAGCAACCAAGATGTTCTGCAGAGTAAGTGAGTGGATAAATAAACTGTGGTATATCCAGACAATGTAATATCATTCAGTGCTAAAAAGAAGTGAACTATCAAGGCATGAAAAGACATGGAAGAACCTTAAATGCACATTACCAAGTGAAAGAAGACAATGTGGAAAGGCTACATACAGTATAATTAACAATGTGACATTCTGGAAAAGGAAAAACTAAGGGGATAAAATATCAGTGGTTGCCAAGGGTTAGAGACTAGGGAGTGATGAATAAGCAGAACACAGAGGATTTTTAGGGCAGTGAAACTATTCTGTAAGATACTACAGTCATGGGTGTGTCATTACACATGTCAAAACCTACAGAATGAATCCTAACATAAACTATGAACTTTGGTGATAATGATGTGTCAATGTAAGTTCCTTAATTATAAAGAATGTACCACTCTGGTGAGGGATGTTGATAATGCAGGAAGTGTGTTTATGTGAGGACAGGGTTACGTGGGAATGCTCTACACTTTCCAATTTTTCGATTAAAAAATAAAATTTATTGTCCTGGCCGGTTTTGCTCACCGGTTAGATTATCGGCCCATGGACCAGAGTTGTGCATTCAATTCCAGTCAAAGGCACATACCTTGGTTGTGGTTTGATGCCTGGCCCTGGTTAGGGTTGTGCAGGAGGCCTGCATATGTCTGCCAGTAACACCCCACCACCCTCCCTAAAGTTCTAATCCAGAGATGAAGCTTCTTGGAGAATGTCCTTAGAGATGACACACGAACCTTTTCCATCTCGAGGGGGAGCTCCCTTTGCTTTAAAACTATCCACTGGTGCCTTTGAATCTGTTTCCAAAGCAATGCTGATCTGTATTTCAGACTTGAATTTGGTGTATTTATTGCTCAGCAACTGGTACCACTTTGGTGCCTGGAAAATAACAGCAAAACAAAACAACAATAAAACACCTTAATAGTTAATAGGGAATAAATAGTAGTGGGACATGTTCCATAAGGTTCTAAATATATTTCCTGTCATTTCTCAGTACTTTCTCCTCTATTAAAATATTTTCTTGCACTTTTTTCTCAAAAGAAATTAATCCTGCTTAGGAAGCTAATTGAATTTCCTCTTGAAGTAGAAGTTTAGAGTGTCTTTCTTGCTTCTATTCCTGTGCTTTAATAGATAATATACTAAAGAAAACACAATATACTTCTTTTTATCTTTACTCTTATGTTCTCAATCTCCCTTCATCCATTAAACAACAACAGAAAAGACTACCAATTTTCCATTTCCCTAACCCCTAATTTTTCACTTTTTGTTATACATTTTCTTCCTGGCATATTTCTGCTGTGTTCTGTTTATATCAAACAAGGAAAAGAAAAGCCTAGTGTTAATTAAAAAACAGTAACACAATACTAAAGGACAGGTCTAATGGTTGAGTTCTGGGTTCTGAACTATGTATTTGACAGATATTAAAATATAAAGTCTTTCTCACAGAATGAAGTTCCGTATCCTAAATTACCTGACTACCACCCCCCACCCCCCCACCCCGGGGCCGGCCTCACGTAACCACAGATATTCAGTAAGAAAATCAGCCTTTAAAATCTCATGGCCCAGGACCACGTGTATCATTAGTGCAGAAACCACTGGTCAGCAGGGCACCCTTTCAGCGCCTAGAAACAGCATTCTTCCTCTGACCTCTGTCTGTGAAGGTATGGTCTGGTGCTTACACTGATCAAAACGCAAAATGCTATTTTGGTTTGATAAGTTGTTTCTAAGTAAAATAGGATTAACAGATTTTTAGAAAATTCACGACCAAGTTATTTTGTTGTGGTACTTTTATGTTGTACTTTTTAAGACAACACGTATTTATTGTTACACTCTTTTTTTTTTTTTTTATCCTCACCCAAGGACATTTTTCCATTTTTTGTTCAGATAGAGTGGGAGGGAGAGAGAGGATGAGAGAGAGAGAGAAACATCAACGTGAAAGGGACACATCGAGTGGCTGCCACCCGCACGACCCAACCAGGCCCAGGGACAAACTACAACCAAGGTACATGCCCTTAGCGGAAACCAAACCCGGGTCTCTCTCCAGACCGCAGGCCAACGCTCTAACCACGGAGCAAAACCGGCCAGGGCTATTGTTACACTTCTTATGACAAATATTTTCTAATTTTTAATACAAGCCTGAAAAAATATTTTATCTACTTGCTTGAAAAATACTTTTATCGACTTATAGACTTTATGATCTATTTTTGTTGTATAACTCAGAAAAACAAATCTGGATTTTTCTGTTTATATTTATCTACAGAAAATCAAATTATTTTTAACATCAAATATTTTACTGGTCAGCTTCACATATTTCTGCTGGCAAACAAAAGAATAAGCAAGACAACAATTGTTTTTTTTAAAAATAATGTAATCTTGCCCTGGCCGGTTTGGCTCAGCGGTTAGAGCATTGGCCTGTGGTCCGGAGAGACCCAGGTTTGGTTCCCGCTAAGGGCATGTACCTTGGTTGCAATTTGTCCCTGGCCCTGGTTGGGTCGTGCGGGTGGCAGCCACTCGATGTGTCCCTTTCACATCGATGTTTCTTTATCTCTCTCTCTCTCTCGCTCTCCCTCCATCTGAACAAAAAATGGAAAAATGTCCTCGGTTGAGGATAAAAAAATAAATAAAAATAATGTGATCTTAAAACATTTCTTAACTTTAATCACAAATATGATGGCAAACAGTCCTCAATGATGAGACAAGGAGAAAAGAAATGACAAGAGCACGTAGAGGCATGATGTGTGCTCAGACGTCCTCTCCTAAGAGGACTTGGTCCTCTGTAACTAAAGTGCCTGTGGAAGTGTCTCCTGGACACCTGCACATTGCAGCAGAGAAGTTGGGTAAGAGAAACATCAGGGGAACAAGCATGACCCCTGGTTCTGGTCCAAAACTAAAGAAAAAAAAACGTTTTTAGGACCTAGAAGCAGATTGGTGATGAGTACCGAAGGATCGGAGAAAAACAAGTCCTTTTTTAAAGCATTTTAAAATTTCCATTTCTTTTGAATGATTCTGAATTTGGGCCAGGCTGACTGCCTCACTTGCAAATATCAATGCTATCAGCAGCAAAAATGTTAATGACAGATACTTTCTTCACAGAATCCTAATTTAAGATTCAAATCAAGAACAGAGAACTTTAAAATAAGATATTTTTACTTTCTTTAAAAAAGTGTGCCAAACAAAGACATTAAAAAAAACTAAAAACAAACATATTTAAAGTCAATAATGTACAAAAAGGTTAAAAAATGCTAAAAAAGACACAGGAAGAAACATTTTCAATAACAAAAAGCACTGAACAGAAATCAGGACCCAGAGTTGTCTCTCTTTTCTTTCTTTGGTAGGGGGCACTGCTGTTTCCATAGCATTACGTGGATTTCAATAAGTTCACTTACTCTATTATGTACGGAGTGCAAGGAGCAAGAAGCAGGCAAACCAATTAGAAGGCTGGTATGACGGCCAAGGTAAGAAACAATGACGGCTCAGGTTTAGCAGGGAAAATACAGAAGAATAGATGAATCAGCACGGAAAAAACTAACTGGAAAGGGTGGCTACAGAGGCAGAAAAGGGAAGACTTCTATATTTCTAGCTTGCAGAACTGGAAGAAGAGTAGTGGCCATTCACTGAAGCAAGGACAGTGGAAGAGGACCATCTTTGAAAGCAAAGCTCTGGGAATTGCAGCTGTTAATTGTTACCTGATTTCTGTCCAGGTAACAGCAACCTGGACATAGGTTTGAGCTCAGAGAAAAGTTTCTTTGAGAAAGGTAAGTTCTAGGTCAATGAAGTGATGAGAAGGTCATAATTTTCTAAATAAAATTCACAAACTAAAACAGAAGAACTGCCATGCTGGCTCAAGCCCATGATCCATCAGGTCCAGTATTCCATGACCTCTCCATCAATCTGATTGATATATATAGAAATATAAACAACCGTCTAACACAATCAGCATCAAACATCAAAGGGCAGTACCTGCTTTGTTTCTTGAGCCGTTCTTAAGTCTAGAAGAATGTAACCTATAGTTTCCTTGGCTGAAGTTAAAGGATCCAAGGCAAAACACTGGAGTTTGATAGGAGTGCGCTGTAGCCTGTAACATAACAATTTACGTGATAAGTAAAATAGCTTTTGTTTAATATATATATATTTTTTTCTTTATTTATTTTTAGAGAGAGAAAGGGAGACGGAAAGAGAACTAGAAACATCAATGAGAGAGAACATCATCTGGCCACCTCCTGCATGCTCCCCACAGGGAATCGGGCCCACAACCTGGGCATGTGCCCTGACTGGGAGTTGAACCAGTGACCACTTGGTGCATGGGCTGATGCTCAACCACTGAGCCACACCGGCCAGACTAGCTTTTGCTTAATATTAAAGTGATTTTCTACTACCCTTGAAAAAGTTGCCTACTAGTATCAAGATTCCATAATTTCTAAAAAACTCAATTGGCAAGAACTATTAATTTTATCTACTTATCTATATACCAACTATAGACAAAACATGTCAAAAATCCAGTCTCTCTCATCTAAGCAGCTGTCATCTAGGTCAGTGTTTTTCAAGCTTCTGTAATGTACAGAACTCTTTAAAGTAAAAAATTACCGTTATTCATTAAGACCAATTTTAAATTGTTTTTCAACAATTTTATACTGTCACACACATTAAACTATAAATGCACATATAAGCTTACAGCTCTTTTTGTAGTTCAAAACCAAAATAAACTAGGGAATTAAATATCATAAATCATAAACCATTAAAATTAACAGCAATTCAATGCAATATATGACAGTGTTCTGTGAGCATGACCTTGACTGGTACAGCAGGGATTCTTCTGCGTCTGCGTTCTTACAGTAAGCTGACTAAATTTTGTCATCACTTTTATCTAGTGGGATGACTGTAAAACCTGCACTTGGCACAAAATCATCATTTATATATTCAACTTATCTGTGTTATTTTCTTAGCCTATACATTCAAACTGGTACCACCGGGCACTAACAAAATTGTGAACACAATCACCAATGTAGGCACAAACATTTCATATCGGGACTCTGTCTAGGCAGATATTCCAGAAGTCACTGAAAGAAAATATAAAATTTTGATATTCTCTTAAGAATTTAATACCCTTACAAATAAACCCATAGATTGATCTACCCAAAAATAGGACATAAATTTCTCCTTGCTCTCATTTTAACTTTGCATTTTGATTTGATTTAGTACTAAGAAAGAGGAAGTACAAAGTGATTGTGTGTTTCTCAGAGGAAATATATATTCAATCCTTTTATTTATTTATTTTTTCTTATCAATTTTAGAGAGAGAGGAAAGGAGAGGGAGAGAGAGATAGAAACATCAATGAGAGAGAACACTGACTGGCCACCTCCTGCATGCCCCCCCACTGGGGATCAGGCCCACAACCTGGGCATGTGCCCTGACCGGGAATTGAATAGGCGACCTCTTGGTGCATGGGTCAATGCTCAACCACTGAGCCACATTGGCTGGGCTATACTCAAACCTTTTAAAAATAAAAGTATCAGTGTTCTTGTCTGCTTCTGGTCATCTGAAATAAGAGGCTACAATTTATAGTCTGCTTTATATACTAATAAAGTGTTTAAGTGTCTAAAATGAAGTATAAAATTAGAAAGAGTCCTTTATATAATTATACTACCTACATATCTCTATATCCTTGACAAGCGAGTTAAAATATACAATAAATGAATAGAAGTTACAAGTAGTTCCAAAGCATATTTAATATTGAGTAGGCATCATTATAGCACTCCTAGGACAGAATATCTATTCTCTCATACACTATACAAAAAAAAAAAAAGCTAGGTACAGTGGCTAAAAGCTTAGACTCTGGTCTGGTGCTGGACTGCCTGGGCTCTGCCACTACCCAGCTGACTAACTTAGAGCAAGTTACTTTGCCTCTTAGACCTCAGGTTTCTTATCTGTAATATGGGAACATAAAAATATCTACTTCACAAGGTTGTTCCGATTTTTCAATGAATTATTGTTGCAAAGTACTTTCAAAATTTCCTGGCACATTAATAATAACATTTGTTGAGTGTTTTTTTTTTTTATTACTATAACCTAATAATATATATAAAAATTTATTTATTTACAATAGCCTGAAAAAAGAACAGAACAAACTGAAAATAACAGTCACCTGTGCTGATGGAGTGCCTTCCTATCAATTTCCCAGGCTAACTCGGTAGCAAATTCTGGCTGGTCAGTATGGTCCACGGGATCAGTAGCCAACTGTTCTCCATCAAACTTTGCTTCTACTACAAGCATATGCTTTGGACGTTTCGGGAAATGGCGACCTGGAAAAAGACACTGTACAGGTTAATCAGAAGTATACAAAACTCAAATGTGATCATTTAGCATGTATTTTAAAAATGTATTATACGTTAAGAGTAGTTGACTTATCATATATTCCATAAACTACCTTGCTAACACATGTGCACATATGCACTCAAATTCAGTGTTCATTAAAAACATAAATCAAATTTAAAGCTATAATTTAGAAATTAGTGCTTCTCAAACATTAATGTGCGTATGAATCTCCTAAGACCCTGTAAAACTGTAGATACTGGTTCAGTAGGTCTTGGCTGGGCCTGAGAGTCTGCATTTCTAACAAGATCACAAGGGATGTCAATTCTGTTGCCCTTGGTTCACACTTTGAGCAGCAATGATCTCAATAATATTTAGAAATAAAGAGTTCAAAATGTGATTACACCAATTTTAGATATTACCATACCAGTACTTAATACAGAACAAAGTTATATGGAAAGTTAGTAAATAATCAAATTAGCAAAAACAAATTTACCTGCATATTAATATTCCTAGTTAAGAAAACTTTGCAAATTAGCTAAAGAAAAATAAGCACATTCATTAATTCTATTCTCAAGAACAATGTATATTTTTAAGAAATATTAAAGTATTCTATCTACGCATCACATTTCATTTATAGTGCCTGACCCTGTTCCCTGACTGTTTACTGAAGGCATATTCAATGACAGATATGTCAGATGATGAGATGCAAAAAAAAGTAAAACAGCCCTGGATGGTTTGGCTCAGCAGTTAGAGCATGGGACCACAGACCAAAGGGTCGCAGGTTTGATTCCCCATCAAGGGCACATACCTGGGCTGCAAGTTTAATTGCTACCATCTCCCCATCCCGCAAGTGGAGGGTCTAGTGGAAAGAAACAAAACACTGAAAACAAGAAGCTAAAGAACTAAGGAAGTAGTAAGAGCCTTATAGTCAACCTGTTTATAGGTCTGGTGAGGCAGATCTTGGTAGGGGGAGTTTTAATCACTGTTAAGTAAATTCATTCTGCTGCTACTCACCCTGGGACACACTTAGTTAGGAATTAAACTGATGAGAAAGACCTTGATTCGAAACCTGTGAGTTTCACCTGAGGCTCTCACTGAAACTTCCTGGTAGGAATCTTGCTACATATGCCCTGGCTCTCCCAATTAGCACGCACAGAAGTTTCTCTCTGGACCTCATTTTCAGCTGCTCTAAAATATCACTAGGTTCCCCAAATGAATTTCACATGTCAGAAAAACCTATATTTCAGAGTGTCATAACTATAACCTCCAATAAGCTTGAGAACAGAGGCTATGTGTGCAATAAATGGGTGCCTGCCTCATCCCAAGACAGAATACCCAGAGAACAGAAACCCTGTCTTTTTCATCCTTAAAATTCAGTACATAGCCCAAATTCTGCTCATGTAGAGACCCATTTTCTTTCAAAGAAAGGGCATTTCTAGAAGTGTAGTCAAGAAACTGCAAGCAGGCCCTGGACAGTTTGGCTCAGCAGTTAGAGCGTCGGCCTGCGGTCCAGAGAGACCCGGGTTCGGTTCCCACTAAGGGCACGTACCTCAGTTGCAGTTTGTCCCCGGCCCTGGTTGGGTTGTGCGGGTGGCAGCCACTCGATGTGTCCCTTTCACGTCGATGTTTCTCGCTCTCTCTCTCTCTCCCTCACTCTATCTGAACAAAAAATGTCCTCGGGTGAGGATAAAAATAATAATAATAATAAATAAATAAAGCTGTTTAAAAAAAAGAAAGAAACTGCAAGCAGCTCAATACATACAGGACTGGGAACATATGAATAGGTGGCAGGAAGGGAGATGAGGCTGAACGATATGCAAGTGGTCTAACACAGAGGGTATGCTATTCTAGGTACAGACATTTTCTTCTAGGACACCGAAGGATTTTAAGAAAATGAGATATGCATTTCAGAAGAAGTATCCCCAGAGAGTAATGTGGACAGTAGATTCTAGAAAGGAAGAAAACACTTATGAAACAGACTACTGAAAAGACTATTGCAATAGATTAGATGGTTAATGAGGGCCCCAAAGCAGGACACTCACAATGGAAGTTCATTCTTTTAAAAGTTTATGTGAAGTACCTGCTATGACTCCCAGATTCTTGGCTTGAAGTAACAGCAACGTTATGATGAATAGAATTACAAACACAAGAGGAGGAACAGTTTGGAGGAAGGACCAAATGACAGCTTTAGACATGCTTGTGGCAACACCTAACTGACATCCCTGATTCCAGGTTTTCTTCCCTGCACTCTGCTACTAAAACTTGCAAAACACTTTATCCTACTTAGGACATATGCCGCCTCCCTGTTATTTAGCACATTAAAAACTATTTGTCTTTCAAAATCCTCCAAGGCCTGTACACTGTAGTTATACAAGCTTATTTCTTACCATGGTATTCTTAAATATTCACCTTCCTCTACCCTGCTCATCTGCTGATCTCTTTACTGCCCCAACTACCATGTTCATGCCCACATCATCCTGGGTTGTCCAACTGCCTGGAATGACTTTCTTCTATCCATCTATTGAAAGCCTACTTACCATTCAAAGCACTTCAGCCAGCATCCCCACCCACCCCCAAAACCTACATTCATAGCTCATATCACATATTTCAATATAGTATACCCCAACATACTGTGTCCTGCACATTAACTTGATATTCCCAAGTCAACAAGATCCAACATCATTGAAGGGAAAGAGACTGCCTCCTATTTCCATTTCCTCATAACATGGGACACCATTCTAAGTCCAAAAGCTTTTGTTAACAAAATGATCATGGGATTTCAGTCCTATGGCTTTAAACAATTAATAACCTAACAGTTAAAACTGTCCCAATTCTTTATGGCTTCCTGTCACTCTACTGCTCCAAAACTCAAAAATTAGGTTTACAATGTTTACTTCCCTCTCACCCCTTGAAAAGTGCCAGGTCACCACAAAATACCTCCCATGGTGGGGAGGGGGGGGGGCAGCCATGCCTCTGGCCCTCTCATGACTCCTTGCATGTTATTCATAACCTGTCCTCAATTCACCTATCAACTCCCATGCTGTGCCCTCCCCTGCAATGTGCTCTCCAACCACAATGAATTTAAGCAATCACAGAACCTGCCTTACTCGCCCATACCTTAAGTGCTCTTTGTGCTTCCCTTTGCCCAGAATGCCCCTTCCTTCCTTTTTTCACCTGACAAATTCCTAACCATCCTTTAAGACCCAAATAAATGTCACCTCCCAGGGGGAACCTTCCCCAGCATCCCCGAAGGTGGTTATTCCCTCTTCCTTACCCTAATTAATTTGTTCACACATTCTCCATGCTGCATCCTTGGCTTTTAGAGCCAGCATTATTTTATTCTTACATTCCCAGCACAGTGCCGGACACTCAGTGAGCCTCCACCAAACAAATGTCACTCAGTCAACAAACCAAACTTCAGGGCATATATAACAGACCCTCTTGACAACCTCTAAGTCCTCCATCAAGTCTTGTGTGGCCTCCAATACATTCTGAAACTGCAGGAACATGCATTCGAGTCAAAGGAAAAGTCTTGCAAATGCTGTTACGGGGAGGTCGCAGAACAGAACGTGCTTTCCAGGCACACTTTCGGCTCATGTATAAAAGTCATCGACATGCTGCTTCGGCTGGAAATCGTTTTTCCTACATTCTCTGGAGCTACAGCTAGTCACGCTAAATATCACCTATCCTTAATAGCGCTCATACTCCCTTGAGAGGCTTTTAAATCAATTGCCTAACAGGCCTCACCACGTACAACTCTGAACAGGTCTTCGGGGACCACAAAAGCAAAGATGACAAGGTCCTTAGGGTTCACGAAGACTCGCTCCCAACCACTCCGTTAAAATTCAGGAAGCAGCAGTTGCAAAACGAAGTCCTGAGCCGCTCACCTTCTAGGATGGACACGACGATGAGCAGTTGGTCGGATTTGGAGACCATGGTGGCGGTCTGCGGCCCGCAGGCGGGGTCGGCTGGAGGGAAGGGGGCCTAGGTGAGTTTCGGGGAGCCCGCGACGGCCCGCGGGACCTCCACCTCCCGCTCCCCGGCCCTGACGCCGGAACCAGCTCTGCGACCCGGCCCTGCTGTCGCCTGCAGCGCGCCCGGCTTCTAACCCTGCCCGACTCAAGGCAAAAGACCGCTCCGCCGCCCGGCCGGGCCAGCCCGCAACCAGACACGAGCCCGCCGCCTGCCGACCTTTTGCCGCCTGCCTACCCGCTTTTCAAACACCCGGGCAGCCGCCGCGGCCGCCGCCGCGCCCCGCTTCCGCCTAGCAACCAGGCCCGCAGGCCTAGTGCCCCGGGAAGGCTGGAGGACAAAGGCCATAGAGACCAGGGCAGTCGAGGATAGAACGCCCCTCAGCCGGCTTCGCCTCCTGCCCTTTTACGCTTGGTTCCAGAGCCCTAGGGAGAGGACTAGTCCATTGCCTCACAGCGCCCCCTGCTAGCCAGACGGGGAAAGGCGGGCGATTTGGTGGCAACCAGCTGCGCAGGCGCACTACTGCAGTCAACGCTTCCAGTAGTTCCCCTATGAGGAGTGTGAGCGTGAAGTACTCTCGGCTTTATGTCCTGGACACAACCTGGGAAATACATCAATAGAGATTTTGTTTCAATTTAGCTCTGTTCAGGTCCCCAGTGTCAACACTGCCTAAAAACCAAATCACAGAAAAATGATGACTTAAGTCTGAATTCTAACATTGCCCTGGCGCAGCACCTCAAGTTTGTAAGCTTCGAAAACAAGCAGCGACATTACGGTAATTACTGTAACTGGTGGTGGTGACGTCAGCTCTCCGAGAATTTCCTGTACAGCAAGAATTACCCTAAAACAAAAACACTGTCACGTGGGCAGAAAAATTAAAGGTATACGTTCGTCTACTCTGTGACCGGAAAGTAATTAACCAGCAAAATCAAGACCAAAAATTAAACAAAGCGTCTAAATGTTATCAACCGACATTTTTCCCTTTACATCTACCCCCCACCCCCTCTAATTCAGGCTCTAGTTTAGGAAAGATTAGAAATCTTTTGGAGGTTATCCAGCTTGAAACTGGACCTTGGAAGGGGGGGGAGGAGGAGAGACCAATCCGCCCATCCCCCACCCCCCATCACCACTCCTTCACCTTCCAATTTGTGCCCAAAAGAAAAGGAAGCGGGTGCAGAGATTGGACTAAATTACTTCTAAGACCCTTTCTGTCCCCTTCAGGGGCATTCCTGAAATGAGGCATTATGCAATTTAAAATCAAAGTAATGATCTACTTTGGGTTCAGAGTTAAACAACGGCATTCTTTTGTGGAAGATGTGAAACAGACTCAAAAGTAGGCAGAATAATATAATGAACCAGCAGGTGCCCAGCACACAGCTTCAACAATTACCAACTAAAGACCAATTATCTTCACCTGATGCATAATTTTCTAAGGCATTCCCTAACACAATATCAATATACCTTTTTCAATATGTACCTCTAAAAGATAAAGATTTTTTAAAATATCTTAAATTAGATACTTAACCACAATTCCAACATTACACATAAAAGTTAACAATAACTACTAAATACCATTAAATCAACATTGTTTAAATTTTCCCAATTGGCTAATAATTGTTTTTTAGTTTGTTTGTTCGAAATAGGATCCAAACAAGTTCCAAAACATGATGCATTTGGCTGGTCTGTCTCTTGTCTCTTTTGATCTATAGGTATTCACTGCCACTTAGTTTTCCTTGAAACGTCATTGAAGCAACTTGTCATGTATCCTGTAGAGTTGATCACAGCCTAAATTTTGTTTATGCAATACCAGTGTTGTATTTAACATATCTTGAGAAGTCTAACAAATATGTTCACACTGACAACACTAAAGAAAATTAGCAACAAGCAAAATACAAGTGGTATAAAACATTACTTGGCATTAAATTCTACTAGATGAAGGGAGGCCAAAGCAATGAGACAGTGTCTCCTATGGAAAGAATGCTCCAAGAGATCAGGGTTTGGGACTTACCTCAGCCACTTCCATGCTGGATGACCTTAGGCAAGTCATTTTACCTCTCTGAACCTCAGTTTCAGCTATACAATGGTAGTATACATACATCCTTAGTTCAGAACTTACATGTGATAAATGCCATTTAATTACTATCTTTTTATAGGAACAATCTTAGACCTTAAGTAGACCTTAAGTAGTAGTCGTAAAAGAACTAGGAACTGCCATCAATATACCTTGTTGTTTTGCTTTAAGATATCCAGCAGGGCTTAAAATCTAGGTTTTAAACACACACTGAATACCAGAGAATAACTTCAGTCAGAAAAAAATCTGACAAATCATTAAAATTAATTAAGAAACTTTACACATAGTAAAATTTCACATAATTTCCTTTCCTGGACCTCCATCTGCCCTCCTCCCCCAAGCCCCACTATTACTGTACATATAAAATCATCTCATCACAGCTACTGAAAAATCAACCTAATTGTCAGAGTGTTGTTGGGTTGTTGATTTTAACAGACTATACAAAATCAATGACACAAAGTTTCCTATCTGTCTTATCTAGAAATGGAATTATAATTCTATCAGCATCTATAGCCTTCTTATCTGTTATTCAATAATTAATTTTCTTTCATATGTGATATTAAACAGTTGTAAATTTAGTTCTAACATAGATCATTATATTGTAACTTAAATTCATAAGAGAAAATTTTGTTATAAGCTTATGAAGCATCAATCACTGTTTCAAAATACATAATTAAATGCTAATAAAATATAAGTTTTGTCTGTTAGACAATGTGAGATTCATCACACTGTAAATGTGTAAATGCAAACCAACAATTTTGATTAAATGCCTATTTCTGAATTTATTAGTTTGGCAACTTTAAAGCTTCTCATATTAGGTAGCATTCTACTTTATGAATTTGCACACATACACACCAAAAAATGCATTTTGACTCATTTTAAGGCTTTCTTTTTCTGTTGCTATTTTGCATTTTGGGAAAACACTTTACTTGCAGTATTTCTCTATATTTTCTATCTTTTCAATAATTTCTGTGGCCATAGGCAGGATCATGAGCTGTGTTCCCCTTCGTCAGCCACTTCTCTCTTCTTGTCCCCTCCCTGCTACACAAATTCTCACACACATTTATTAAAATGTAAAGCAAGCACCCAGGGTTAATAAAATTAACACATCTATTGAACAACTGCTGTTTATGAGAGCATGGTGCCAGACCCCAGCCTTCAAGAGGTGTTTAGAAAATAACCTCCTTCTGGGAGAGGAAGCAGGAGAGAAGGAAGTCACTAGAATTCACTTAGTGCCAAGGTGATTGGACTTCCGAGCCAGGCTCTTATCTCATTAAACTTGGCAACCACTGTGGGTGCCTTTAGTCCCTTGAAGAAGGGCTACAGATGATGAGGCCGAGTAGCCCAGTAGCAGAGTCCACAGTTTATTAGCTTTGTGACTTGGCCAGGTCCTTTTTCTCTGAACCTCAGTTTTCCCATTTGGCAAAATAGAATGAATAGTCTTTATGGCACATGGTTTTTGCGAGGATTCAATGGCATTGCTTCTGTGGGGGGCCTAGGCTATGATGAAATCCCTGAATGCGGTAGCTCATTTTTATTGTTAATTTGGAGCAAAGATAACCATACTCCCTCATCTTGGCCTATACATATGTTCTAGGGCCAATATCCTCCCAAATAGCCTGTCTGCCTGGCTTTTGTGAAAGACCACAGGAGAGCATCCCGAAGTCAAGTGCTGTTAACTAAGGAAGGAGGTGGGCTGGGCTGGTTCTGGAGCAGAAGCAGAGCCCCAGGGCTGTCTGAAGGGATAGCCCTTCTCTGACCCAGAGCGTTATTGCCCTGCAGTAAAAGCCCCACCCCCCTCTTCCCCCCAAATTTCCACAAGAAACTAGAATTATAGAGTTGTTTGTGAACTCATCCAATTTTTAAATGCTGGTAACTAATTGCACTTAAACAAACAAACAAAACACACTGCGTGAGCCAAACCAAAACTTCTGCCAGCCACAGGTTTGTTACTTCCGGCCTAAATTCATTAAAGTGGTTAGAACGGGTGCCTGAAGGGGAGAGAAATGCGGGTAGTGAGGAAGGAAGCAGAAAATGCCTAAAGCTGGGAGGGAGAGGGATGCAGGAGAGTGACGGGGGACCCACACTTCGGAAATAAGTACTGGCCCCTTGGGGTCCCTAGGGAAGTGGGATCTTAGGCCCCAATTCATCATCGCTGGCATGGGTTCCTATGCTTCTAATTTGACACTGAATTCGCAGACTCACTAGACTTCAAGGGACCATGATTGCTTGTGTGATGGACAACTTATCGGTGACCAGCATGGGCAGAAACTTGCAAGGCCTTCCCAAATATTTGCTCCATGTCAGAACCCCAGCAGCTTTGAACAGCACTTTGTGTGTGGAGGTGGGAGCCCCAGGGAAGACTGAGGTTGAATTTCCTGTTTCCTGGCAGAAGGAGCTTGGGGTTGAATTTAAGAGTCTAGAGAAGAGCAGCATTTCTTGCACTCCCTCCTTTGTGGCCTAGGCTTCACGGGGTTACCTAGGCTGGCTGGACGAGCTCAAGCCACCCTGCCGTGGGTGTGGACAGTGGCTGTCTCTGAAGTGCGGTGCAGAGTAGAGGGCATGAGAATGTCCTGCACCCCACACAGCACAGACAGAGCTGGGGGACAGTTCTGGAGCAGTGGGACAGGGCTGCAGGCCACCAGAAAAGGCTGCTTTGCTGCTTTGGAGAGACGATGCTGTTGGGAGGGTGACTGCAGGCTAGAGGCAGAGACTTTCGAGAGGACTTCATTTTAGGGGTAGAGGGTAGAACAGAAGGTAGATGCTCAAATGAGAGGCCTGCCACTGTGACACTGAGAAACACTATGTGACCTTGTGGGACTTTGATTCACCTGTTATGTAATGTCTGATGAGTGTCGATATTTTTCCCCCTTTAAAAAGCTTCCTTTCAAAACACTGAAGCCAACAGTGGAGGACGAGCTGGTGCCTGCCTACTCAGCTGTCTGGTGGAAAAACCCCCAGGCTGCCCGGTGAGTGCTTTGGCCCATAAAGGTCTGACCCCACTAAATGGAAACACGGAGTTTCCAGTAGGACAAGGCACTGGCACAAGGGTTACATTTAATGCTGATATCCCAAGTACACCCAAAGGCTACAAAACTCTTCCCTACCTCTATGTTATAACAACAAAAATTACAACAACTGACAATAAAAAAAAAAAAAACAAAAAACAACCTTCCCTTGTATTCAAAGAAAGGCTCTAACTATATGGCCTGGATTCAGGGAAGATAGCATCCTCTCTCCACTTCTCTGGTCTTCCCTCAGGGAGAGCAGACAGCTCCCCCGCCAGCTTGGTCACACATTTTGGCGAGTGGTGTAACAGAGCCAAGCCATTATGCCTTGACGGCTGCGTACATCACAAAACTGACTTTCCCAAATTATTGCATGTGCCTGTGAGGCCAACATAATATTTTTATTTGCATAAATGTGTACACTTCCAAGCAGGTTCTAACAAGTGGAACAGGCCACGGGATGTTGAATGTGAACTTTGTTGCCTTGGAGTCATCACCCACGACCCAAAGGATGAAAGAGAGGTGTCATGTCTCCCTCATCAGGAAAAGCACCCGAGCCCACTAAGGCCCAGACACATCTCCCAGGTGTTGTAAGAGGTGACCACACTGGCTTTGCTACCTACAACCATCAGTACAGCCTCCTCCTAGCACTGTATTCTGAGAGGATAAGCCTGAAGTTCTTCCTGTTGTACAGGGTGGCAGGCTTCCCCTCCTCACTCCAAGCCGAGTGAAAGGGAGTGGACCCCAAGGAACCTCCAAGAGGTCAGGCCACTAGCTGAGGAGATGGCAGCAGCAAGATGCTGTGGGGGTATAGAATCCGAGATGGAAACTGATCCAGTTTCAGAAGCAGTTGATTAGGAGGGGTAAAAAGTAACTGAGTTAGGAAGGTCTCCCAGAACAGAATGAATATATTGCACTGGGAAGCCCACCACCACCACCACTACCATGCCATCCCCACCAACATTGCCCGTAGAAATAATTCACACATGTGTTCCAGGAGAGACTCAGTATTCATCTGGGAACCACTTGAAGTGCATCAGAGACTGATGGATCTTGAACAGAGAAAGAGCAACAGACAAGAGAGGACCACACCTATGCCTGCTAAGGTCGGGATACTTGCAATCTTTCTCCACCTCTGACCCCAATTCTTTGGAGAAGCAGAGGTCCCAGAAGGAAGAGAGGAGAGGGGATGAAAAAGTTGATCCCTTTTGTTTCCTAATCTCAAATCTCTTAGGTGGAAACTTTGCTGGAAGAGGAGGGATGGGAAGAGATGAAATTTCAAACAGAAATGAGGTGGAATTTTAAAGTGAATGACATTGGCCTGAACTGATCAGAAAAGCTATGGAATCTGACTAAGCTGTCCTAGGGGCGTGGGAAGAGGAGACTCAATGGGGCCCAGCTGGAGAAAAAAATGGAACCATTTCATATTTATTCTGACCCAAGTTCAGATTGTTGAACAAGCCAGTGATTTATTAATAATGATAATAATGATATCCTATTGACTTCTGATCTTTCCAGCAACACTGTGGAGAGTAAAGCAGGGATTTTATCACTTTTTAAGAGAGAAGAAAATCTAAAGTTGGAGAAGCGGAGCAATTTGCTAACAGTCAGAGTTCAGGTCTTCTGAGTGCTTGTGTTAAGCTAGCCCAGTGATTCTCAAGCTGGGGTACGCATGTGACCACGGGTTAGTCAATGGTAAAACATTAAAACATTGTTTTTATATTAAAACAAACATGAAGCAATACGGATACAATAGACAGCATGTTTTTTAAAGATAAAACATAACGCTTCAAAGAAATTTGTTTTGGACTACATCTCCAGCCTTCACCCCACCCAACCCAATTCATGTCACCCTCCTCTCCAGTTAACGGGTCATTCAGTGGACCCTTGGTAAAGTTCCTCACTTATATTCTTGAGTAAGATTGACTTTAAAAGCTGTTTGTATTAGTGAAAGAGGAAAATACAATGTCTAGGGGGAAGTAATATTTTCCTTCCACAGCATGCTCTATGGGATTGGAAAATAATATAATTATTCTAATTATATGTTGAAATTATCATTTCAATAGAGTGAACAAAGGTCTTAGGAAGAAGGTTGACTTCCATATTCTAGTTACTGCCAATTTAAATGGCTGGACATTTAGCTGGGAGGTAATCCTCGGGTTGAGTGTGATAACAGAATGTTAGTATATACTATAAATTGTTATAAATGTTAATTGCTTTTTTATCATAAAATGATTAATGTCCCAGATAAGAGTATAATACAAGGTAAAAAGCAGTGATTTTTTTTTTAAGTTTTTGACTAAGAGTCTGCAATGGCAACATTGACTGAATTATTCTAACAATAAGCAGAAATTTATTGTTATCCAACCATCAGTGAACGTAAATTTCCCTAAACTAGAGAACATGTCTGTTTTCTTCATTACCATATCCCTAGTGCTCAGAAAAGTGTCTTGAGTACATTTGTAGTAGAAACTCAATAAATTCTTGTTAAATAAGAAAAGTTAGCCCTGGCCGGTTTGGCTCAGCGGTTAGAGCGTCGGCCTGTGGTCCTGAGAGACCCGGGTTCGGTTCCCGCTAAGGGCGCGTACCTCGGCTGCAGTTTGTCCCCGGCCCTGGTCCGTTGGGCGGGTGGCAGCCACTTGATGTGTTCCTTTCACATCGATGTTTCTCTCTCTCTCTCTCTGTTCCTCTCTCTCCCTCCCACTCTACCTGAACAAAAAATGGAAAAATGTCCTCGGGTGAGGATAAAAAAAAAAAAAAAAAATTAAATAAGAAAAGTTAAATTTACAACCATGTTAAAATTATATCTGCACCAGTAATAGAAAGTAATAGAGACATAATTGCTACACGTGTAGAGGACAAAGGTGAAGACATAATTTGGTGCAGATCAAGAAATGTAAGTTTAAGATTGTCTTGTTCAGCCATTCTCTGATATGTTAAGAAACACTTTGTAATCTATTTGATTTCAGAAACTTCTTAACAATAGAAAAATAAATAATTTGTTAGACTAAAGAAAAGAAGGTTTACAGTGATGCTTTGGGAAAAGGTTCAAAGATTAAGATGACTATAAACAAATGATTTTGCAGGGATATCAAGGAAGAGAGGGAGTGGGTTAATCTTGAAAAATATGATTATCTTACAAGAATTAAAGGGAGAAAGAGAGAAAGAATTAACGAAAAAAGAGAGAGAGAGACAGTATTAAGCTTCTGTGTTTCATTTGAGTTCTCATCGACAGTGTCACAAGTAGCCTGACAAGCAAAGAGGATAAGAAGTGTCCTTAAAATAAGAAAGAAAGAGCCCTGGCAGGTTTGGCTCAGTGGTTAGAGTGTCAGCCATGGACCAAAGAGTCTCGGGTTCAGTTCTGGTCAAGGTACCTCGGTTGAAGTTCAGTCCCTGGCTCTGATTGGGGTCGTGTGGGAGGCAACAAGTCGATGTGTCTCTCTCACATCGATGTTCTTACCCTCCCACTCTATCTGAAGATAAAGGGAAAAATATCCTCAGGTGAGGATTTAAAAAAAAAAAGAAAGAAAGAAATGTTAAAAAATCTAGACATCTGCAGAACTTAAAGCAATACTCAATGATACAATTAGAGGTATTTTCTAAATATGTTTTATAAAGTATGCATTTGTCAGTTAGTTCTAGTAATAATTATTTTTAACAAATAGGATTTTTTTATTTATCACCATTAAAAGCCTGAGTTTTAAACAGATTCTTGGACTGGGGGCTCATATCCACGAGCTCGTTTAACTTTTAGTACCTGTCTCACCCCCAGTAGCTTTTCCAGAATTGCTACCTTTACCATAAAGCAACACGAGTTTTTCCAATTCAAACTTGGGCTTCTTCAGCATTTTGACTTTTCTAACAAAGACATCATGAGGTGAATAAATTGATTAGCAAGGCTTTTCTATGTCTTTTCTAACACTGTCTAGATCTGGAATCAATTTATTGACCACTTCTTTTAAGTCACTTGTCTGCACCTTTCCAGTCATGATTTCCATCACTTTCTTTTGGATTTGGTGGACCTATGGATGCTGAGCATAAGAGGTCTTCCTAATCCAATTTTGGTGTTTTTAAGTAAAACCAACACAGAATAAGTGAAAGGTAGTTTTGACATCAACAGGAGTTTCAGCCATGATCTGCCAGTTTTTGACCACGGAGCACATTTTGTCACTGATAAGATCCTTGCCATGGAAATTAGATAGTTTTTGCCCTGAACATCCTCAGTAATTAGCTTGAATGTTCTAAATGCAACTTCCTTATTCTGCATATCAGCCAGGCTCACTTCAAAAATACAACCCTTGAGACCATCAGACGTGATTATGGTTCCTTGAGTTCTCCTGATTGGTGTTTTTCCAATATTGCTTATATTGAACATAGTTGTGTCTTCATATCACACCAATCTTCCTAAGAAAATGGATCAAACATCGCAGTGGTTTTTGTTATCTATCAGGGAATATAAATATACCACAATGACATCTACTCAGCAGGGTGAAGTTAAAAGGACATTTTATTACTTGTTTGTTATTATTTTCTTATTGGAAATTTTAACATTGTTTTGATACAGTGAATCCCAAATTCTTGTTTAAATTAGTAAGTCATTATGTTAATACCTCAAGTCTAAAGAAGTACAATCTATTAATTAAGTTCCATGAGACTGGGACCTTGTTTGTTCAATTCTCTATCCCTAGGGTCTAGAATAGTGCTTGGCACAATAGGCATTCAATAAATATTTGTTGAATGAATGGACAGAACTATAATGGATTTTAACCAGTAGGTGGACTCTAAACCTAACATGGTATGGTATGTTTGACTAACATTCTCTATTATACAGTACATTTATCAAAATATTAAACATTTTATTGGACTATTTATTTCTTTAAAATAAAATGCTATAATATTGGTTTGTCATATTTGTCTACTAGCTTTCTACTTTTGTCAAACTTTATACTTTCTCTTTTTTTTTTTTTTTTTAGTGTAGAAATCAAAAGTTTTCAAGGACTTTCTTCTATTTCTTACCTGGACCAAAATAGCAGCACAAGATTCCCAGGAGTTTCTTCAAATTTCAAATACCCAAATTTACCTCGCTGTCTATCTTGGAAAATTTAACTCTGAACTTAATTAGAGGAATTGAATAAATTTATCATATATCTATGTTCAGTCAAGTTCACTGGTGATTTTTTTTTTTTTAAATTGAAGTAAGCTTCGAAATTTAGAACAACTGAGCAGACATTCCAGGACTTGAGTTTGCTTCCATTTAAAACGTATTAAATGGTATAACAAATGCATTGGACCCAATTATCATCCCATCTAAATAGGTAACTTACCACTTCTAAGAGCAGAGCTTCGGGAGTGCTCGTTTTACACACGTGGTCAGGTTTCTTTTCTTCTTGTCCTTTTCCCTAAAGTGCTTCTGCCTAGATCAGTTAGCATTCTCCCTACCAAACCTGGTTCTCATGAGTATGGGTGCCTAATGTTATCATTTTGATATGAAAAGGTAGAACCTCATAGCATTTCCTTGCATTCATTAACTTTAAATCCATTTAAATCAAACAACATATTTTAATCTGGTACCCAGTAACCAGACAAAGTTATTCCATACTCCTTTCTCTCCCAGTCTACTCAAACCAAACATGGCTATATTCAACGATATGTTATCCATTTTGATCAAAATTTCACTTATTGAAGTATTTGGTTTATGAGTCCTCTTCCCCTCAAAACATTCTAATTAGATTAAAATATTTCAAATTTTTGGAAATAGAACCTACAAATGGACTCATATTGTTTGGTTGGACCTTATCGGACGCTGCTTTCCATTCTAAAATCTGAAACATCAACGTCCATACACACAAAAAGAATAGAGTTTCTTTAATACATTTTTTCTTAATTTAAGAGCTTTCTATTTTGGTATAGGTATTTCTTTTTCTTACTTTCCTGTGCAAGGAAAACAGAAATAAATTTATATTTAGATGATCATTTTTTTCCTCTGTGGCCACATGCTCTTATAATGTGTAAGAATGTATGAATCTAGCAAAATAAATATAAGTAAATAATGGAGGATGGGTGGCAAACTACCTATGGATCTGTAGTCTGCAAAATAAATACTGCTGAGTTTAATGGAGAAAACGTAGAAACCCTAAAATAAGCACCTTTGAAGGGCAGACAATTTTCTGTCAAAACGTAACATAGGTTTTCCAAAATTATTTTGGCACCTACGTAACCTTCAAAAACATTTAGTTTCAATGCATCTTCATTTCTCCTAGAAAACAAAAATGTAGATTATCCTGCATCTGTTTTTATTACCAGCCCTTTTCCCTACACCCTTAAACGTATTGATTTCCTAGACATACCAACTATGAAAGAGAATATAAAATGATTTCATCAAAGAAGGGAAAAGGTGAGTTCTTTTTTTCAAAGCTGACCTGCTTTCATTTTTGTAAATATAATATGGTTATTTAAAAATATTTCGGTACACTTAAAGGAATGAATGAATGAATGATCTGAAAACGTACTGCTTTAAAAAAGCATATGGATTATTTTTGTGATACTATAAATAGTTATTGAAATCTCTCTTCAATATAATTCCTCAGCCTGATGATATGATACATAAATTATTCACAAAGAACTATATCTTGATCACTTCTTATCAGTCTTGATATTTTAAGATTAGATCTCAAGGACATTACAGGTAAAAACAGGTAAAGCACAAATTCTCTTATTGAGACTTACTTTAAGATCACTGGCAGTTTCTGGTTACTGAAAGCCTTCAGCTCTTGTAACCAACCATATTGTTATGCTTTATTTCATGGAGACTTTTAGAATTCCTATTTACAATGCTATTTCAAGTAAATCCATAAATCAGTAGTCACAGAGACCAAAGCAACTTCTCTGTCCCTATTCATTCCAACCTGTGAAGTGAAACTCAGTTCACACTGAGATCATGAACCTGCACTGTGAGGAAATCTTTAATATGACATATGTTGTGTCAGTATTCGTATGCTTTATACTGCGGCAAATGAAAAACTTTACCCCGACTGGTTTACCAAATAAGGAAATACATGCGCGTGGTGCTGTAGAAGTGGGAAGTGTTTCAGGGTTGGTGCAGCCCTGGCAGGTCCCCCATTTGTGTCCTTTTCTTGGAGTTGTTTCGTTCTCAGGTCAGCCTCGCTCACTGGGGAGAGGCTGTCGCAGCCCCAGGCTTCTCCACAGCACAAAGTGACTCCCAGAGAGAGAGTCTCTTCTCCGGCTTGACCCTAGCAGCAAGGACTCTTCTCTCCAAGTGGCGGGCGTCTCCTTGACTTCCACGGGCTCTCATGCTCGTTTCTGAATAATCCTGTGGCCAGGGGAACGCCACAGCTCACTTGCCTGCGTTCTATTCCCAAACCAGTCACTGTTGCAAGGGGTTGAGATAACCTATCAAACAACCAGGCCTACCCCTGGCCGGTTTGGCTCAGCGGTTAGAGCGTCGGCCTGTGGTCCTGAGATACCCGGGTTCGGTTCCCGCTAAAGGCACGTACCTCGGTTGAGGTTTGTCCCCGGCCCTGGTCAGTTGTGCGGGTGGCAGCCACTCGATGTGTCCCTTTCACGTCGATGTTTCTCTCTCTCTCTCTGTTCCTCTCTCTCCCCCCCCACTCTACCTGAACAAAAAATGGAAAAATGTCCTCGGATGAGGATAAAAAAAAACAAAAAACAACCAGGCCTAGCTCCAGGGCTGGAGAGGAAATCATTTCCTCCGAAGCATGTGGGTTATAAAGACATAAAAGAAAGTTAGGGTACAGTTAGGAAGGGAGAGGGGAGAATATAGTAAAGAATAGAGCAGAATATAGTAAAGAATAGAACAGATATAGTAAAGCTGGGTTTGTTTTGTTTTTTTTTTTTTTGAAGTAGGTAGTTGTCTATGATGTTGATCTAAATATTCAATAAAAGGGAACAAAATACCATAAAGCAGTAATTAGCAAAGTGTGTGTGTTGGGGTGGGGGGTAGTAGGAGTATTTTGATCCACGTAAAATTCCCCTCCCCCTTCTGGTTTGCACCTATATGAGGACTGCTTTCTGATTCCTTTGAAAATCGGTTCTCTTAGGAGCTATGTTACATCTGATGGGTGATGGGGTTAAAAGATTGAGAAATAGAAAAAAGCTTTATGATGGAGGGGCCAAAATAAATGGAATAAAGTAAAGTATCTGGTTATTGAAATTTCAACCTGTGGTCAGCCTCTTTTGACTTGATGTTTTACTTTCACAATCCTGTGAGAAAAACAACTGCATTGTTGTTTTTGATCTCTTCAAGGAAAAAAAATTCTCTAACCCAGTCCTAAGGACATCAGCCAAACGTGTTTTACTGCGTGGGCCCTGCACCTCTCCTAAGACTGTGTCTTGGTTGAGGGTCGTTCAGGAGCAACAGCATGACTGTCCCTTTCTCCGCAGAGGGCAAAAGAAATCTCTCTAAGAGCCTGGGCACCGGTACTCCCCATTTCAGATGACAGTGACTGATCCTGGAAACATTGGAAGAGAACTTTTTTTTTTTAACCTGAGCTCTATTTTAAATTTAATATTTTTTCAATGTTTAAACAAAATAAAAATTATATGTAGAAAATTAAGAACAGGTAGAAAAGTATAAAGACTAAAATTAAAAATTATCATAATCTCTCTAGCTAAAGAACATTGATAACATTAAGTCATAGCTTCCAATTATATATGAATCAGTTGCAGTACATACATATACATATAAGGCTTTCAAAAAGTACTACTTGCCCTGGCTGGTTTTGCTCAGTGGTTAGAGCGTCAGCCCTTGGACCAGGGAGTCCCGTGTTCAGTTCCCACTAGGGGCATGTACCTTGGTTGCAGTTTCTCCCCGGCCCCGGTTGGGGTCATATGGGTGCGACCATTTGATGTATCTCTCTTACGTTGATGTTTCTCTCTCTCTTCCTTCCTCTCTCCCTCCTGCTCTATCTGAAGATAAATGCAAAAAAAAAAAAAACAACACAAAAAAACACAAAAACTAGTACTTTACCAGAGTGCTGTTTTGTAAACTGCTTTCTTTGTTTAATATAAAATGTATCAGTAATTCTTCTAAAACCATCATATAGTTATCCAATAGATTATTTAACCAATTTTGATTGGGGAGATATTTTACTCTGTGAATAAAACATTTTACAAAGCTAGACTGTCCAACACAAATAGAAGCTTAGCCTCCTACTGGAGTTTCTTGACTCCTAAAGTTAGCATTAAATCAGAAATTCAGCAAGGAATACAACCCCAAATTATAAAACAAAAGTGTGATGAAGAGAGAGGACAAGCCTCGGAGTTAATTATGAGTCAGATATGTGCTGGGATTTCCCGGGAGGTTTCAGATCCACGTCAAAAACGTCGTTCTGTCTACAAATTTCTGGACTGTTTCCGTTTCGCTACTCCTTTGGCCTCACTAATGTCAAGGCTGGAACTGAAGTATCCCAGGAGTGGACCCCTGCCCTGTGGGCAGTGAACCTCTGCCCTGCGGGTAGCAGATACTTGACATGGCAGTTTCAGGAGAACAAAGGGGGAAGGCAGCTGCCCCCGACTCTGTTCCCTTAGAGTGGAGAGGGATGGCACTCTGGGGCATGGACCAGGTTTCTGGAAGCAAGGGTTATCCACAATAGTACTGAGTGGTGGCTTAGCATAGAGTGCGCTGAGGAAGGAACAGCTCAAACAGTCAGTAAGACCAATATTTCTGCTTCTCTTACACTTTGTTTTATTTTTTATTTTTAAATAATTTTTCTTTATTGATTTTAGAGGGGAAGGGAGAGGGAGAGAGAGATAGAAACATCAATGAGAGAGAACATCAATTGGCTGCCTCCTGCATGACCCCCACTGGGAATCGGGCCCACAACCTGGGCATGTGCCCTGACCAGGAATTGAATTGGCGACCTCTTTTTTTTTTTTTAATTTTTTATTTATTAATGTGTTTTTGTTACAGATGTTTCTTATTTTTCCCTCATTGACACCCTCCTCCCCTTCCCCCCATCCCATCCCCAGCTTTGTTGTCTGTGTTCATTGGTCATGCATAGATGCATGTAAGTTCTGTGGTTTATCTCTTCCCCCACAAAACCCCCCCTCCTCTGAGGTTTGTCAGCCTGTACCCCACCTCCATGTTTCTGGGTTAATTTTGTTCAGCAGTTTGTTTAGTTCATTATATTCCACAAATAAGTGAGATCATGTGATATTTGTTTTTCTCTGCTTGGCTTGTTTTGCTTAGCATAATACTCTCCAGGTCCTTCCATGCCATCTCAAAGGATAAGAGATCTGTCTTTCTTACAGCTGCACAGTACTCCATTGTGTATATGTACCACCACTTTTTATCCACTCATCTACTGATAGACACTTGAGTTGTTTCCAGATCTTAGCTATTGTAAATAGTTCTGCTATGAACATAGCGGTACATATATTCTTTCTGATTGGTTTCAAGTTTCTTAGGGTATATTCCTAGAAGTGGGATCACTGGGTCAAATGGCAGTTCAATTTTTAACTTTTTGAGGTAACACCATAGTGTTTTCCACAGTGGCTGCACCGGTCTGCATTCCCACCAGCAGTGCACTAGAGTCCCCTTTTCTCCACACCCTCGCCAACACTTGTTTGATGATTTGTTGATGGAGGCCATTCTGATGGGTTAAAACAACCTCATTGTTGTTTTAATTTGCATCTCTCTGATGATTAGTGATGTTGAGCATTTCTTCATATGTCTCTTGGACATTTGTATGTCCTTTTTGGAGAGGTGTCTAGTTAGGTTCTCTGCCCAATTTTTAATTGGGTTCTTTGTCTTCCTTTTGTTGAGCTATATGAGCACTCTATATATTTTGGAAATTAACCCCTATCGGATGCATCATTGGCAATTATGGTCTCCCATATAGTGGGATCCTTTCCCATTTTGATGGTTGTTTCTTTTGCTGTGCAGAAGCTTTTGAGTTTGATGTAGTCTCATGTGTTCATATTTTCCTTTGTTTCTGTTGCCTTAGGTGTTGTGTCAGTGAAAATTCTGCTGCGTATGCTGTCTGAGATTTTGTTGCCTACATTTTCCTCTAGGATTTTTATGGATTCACGAGTTACATTTAAGTCTTTTATGCATTTTGAGTTTATTCTCGTGTATGGTGTAAGATGGTGTTCTAGCTTCATTTTTTTGCAAGTAGCTGTTCCATTTTCTCAACACCATTTATTGAAGAGACTGTCTTGACTCCACTGTATGCTCTTCCCACCTTTGTCAAATATTAATTGAGAATATTGTCTTGGGTCAATTTCTGGGTTTCCTATTCTGTTCCCTTGATCTATCTGCATGTTCTTGTGCCAGTACCAGGCTGTTTTGATTACAGTGGCTTTGTAGTAAAAACCTGAAATCTGGTAATGTAATCCCTCCTACTTTGTTCTTCTTTTTCAAGATTGATGTGGCTATTCGAGGTCTTTTTTGTTCCATATAAATTTTGGAGTGTTTGTTCTAGTTCTGTGAAGTATGTCTTAGGTATTTTGATGGGAATTGCATTGAAACTATAGATTGCTTTGGGTAGTATGGACATTTTAATGATGTTAATTCTTCCAATCCATGAACAAGGTATATGCTTCCACTTTTTATATCTTCCTTTATTTCTTTTTTTCAATGACCTGTAGTTTTTTGCGAAGAGGTCCTTTACTTCTTTGGTTAAGTTTATTCCTAGGTATCTTAATTTTTTTGCTGATGGTAAATGAGATTGTCTTTTTAGTTTCTCTCTCTGTGATTTCATCATTGGTGTATAAGAATGCTGTCAATTTCTTGACATTAATTTTGTATCCTGCTACTTTGCCAAATTCATTTATTAAATGTAGTAGATTTTTGATGGATTCTTCAGGGTTTTCTATGTACAATATCATGTCATCTGCAAATAATGACAGTTTCACTTCCTCCTTTCCAGTTTGGATCCCCTTTATTTTTTCTTCATGTCAGATTGCTGTGGCTAAGACTTCCAGTACTATGTTAAATAAGAGTGGCGAAAGTGGGCATCCTTGTCTTGTTCCTGTGCCTAAGGGTAATGCTTTTAGTTTTTGCCCATTGAGTATGATGTTGGCTGTATGTTTTTCATATATGGCCTTTATTATGTTGAGATAGGATCCCTCTATTCCCACATTGCAAAGCGTTTTTATCAAAAATGGGTGCTGGATTTTGTCGAATGCTTTTTCAGTATCTATTGATATGATCATATGGTTTTATCATTCCTTCTGTTTATGTGGTGTATCACATTTATTGATTTGTGAATATTGTACCATCCTTGCATGCCTGGGATGAAACCCACTTGGTCATGATAAATACTTTTTTTGATGTATTGCTGGATCTATTTTGTTCAGGATTTTGGCATCTGTGTTCATCAGGGATATTGGCCTATAGTTTTCTTTCTTTGTAGTGTCTTTATCCAGTTTTAGGATTATGCTGGCCTCATAAAATGAGTTTGGAAGTGTTCCATCTTCTTGGATTTTTTGGAATAGTTTGAGGAGAATGGGTATTAGAACTTCTTTGAATGTTCGGTAAAACTCCCCCATGAAGCTATCTGGGCCTGGGCTTTTGTTTGCTGAGAGTTTCTTGGTTACATCTTCAATCCTTTGTTGCTATTGGTCTGTTCAAGTTTTCTATCTTTTCCTGGTTCAGTTTTGGGAGGCTGTGTGTTTCTAGAAATCTGTCCATTTCTCCTTGATTGTCCAATTTTTTGGCATATAAGTGTTCATAGTATGTTTTGATGATCCTTCGTATTTCTGTGATGTCAGTTGTTACTTCTCTTTCATTTCTGATTGTGTTTATTTGGTTTCTCTCTTTTTGTTTCTTAGCGAGTCTGGCTAAAGGTCCATTAACCTTGTTTATCTTTTCAAAGAACCAGCTTTTTGTTTAATTGATGTTTTGAATTGTTTTTTTAGTCTCTATGTCATTTATTTCTGCTCTGACCTTTACTATTTCCTTCCTTCTACTAGGTCTGGGGTTTTCTTTTTGTTTACGTTCTAGTTCTTTAAGTTGTAGGGTTAGAGAGTCAATTAGGAATTTTTCTTGTTTCTTGAGGTAGGCCTGTAGTGCTATGAACTTCCCTCTCAGGACTGCTTTTGCTGTGTCCCATAGATTTTGTGTTGTTGTGTGTTTGTTTTCATTGGCTTCCAGGAAATTTTTAATTTCTTCCTTGATCTCGTTAGTAACCCATTCATTTTTTAATAGAATCGGTGACCTCTTGATGCATGGGTCGACACCAAACCACTGAGCCACACCGGCCAGGCTTCTCTTATACTTTAGAGCAGCATTTCCAAGACTTCAGGTCTCCTCATACACCACCTTCATGATTTTTCCGTATTTGCCTACCTCTTGTGCTATCATTAATACTTTTCTTTCAACTTACCTTTTGTTAGCTTAAATATTTCATGTTCAATGAAAAACATATCACAATTGTAATTGAAAAACAAAATCACTTGCCACAAGGGTGACTTCATGAATTCAGTGAAAACAAACATGCAACAAAACTAGTATGTAGTTAGGGCTAGATTCTTTGCTTACCAAGGGCACTTTGAGTATGAGGCTTGATTGCTGTTTGTTTAGCAAAAAAACCAGAGGAGTGCGTAGGGAGGAATTAGCAAGCGTTAAAAACATTACCTGAAGATCCAGACTGCCCAAGGACTTCTCAGAAGAACAGCAAAGGAATTAAATCACTTTCATGATGTGACTCAGTATTATTTATACCACCTAGCTTCCTGTGCAGTGAGGTACACCCCTCGCTAGCAAACACTGTGCTAGAGGAAGCTGTCATTTGTAACGGGGTAGGGAGAAGAGCCCAGGGCTGCCCTTAGGCGAACCTTAGGAGCTACTAGGAGTTGAGGAGTCACCACAACCTTTACACTCTATAAATGAATGATAGCCTGGACAGGGAATGCTCTCATATCTGGTAACCTCCCTTGTTATGGGGCATATTGTTTCCCGCCCCACCCCATTCCCAAATTTATATGTTGAAGTCTTAATTTCCAGTACCTCAGGTTATGACTATTTTGGGAGATAGGGATTTTAAAGAGGTAATTAAGTTAAAAGGAAGCAACCAGGGTGAAGCTAAATTCAGTATGCCTCGTGTCCTTATAAGAAGAGAAAATTACGGGACACACACACACATACACACACGCTCACAAGACCATGTGAAGACACAGGGAGATAACAGCCATCCAGAACCAAGGAAAGTTGCCTCGGAAGAAACCAACAGTACCAACACCTTGGTCTTGGATCAAGCGACCCGGTCTGTGCCACTTTGTTTTGGCAGCCCTAGCAAACTAATACATCTTCCAGGTGGGAAAAAATTAGAAAGAGACAGATTCTGTACAACTGCTTTGACTTGTTTCCTGGAATATTACAAAGGCACTAATGTCTAGAGCACATGTAGAGAACATTTAGATTTGGTTTCATAGTGGTAATAGGTATATTAAGGCTACTAATGGAAATTATATGTAAGGAGACATCCAGTAACACATATATAAGGCACCTGATCAAGTCAAGTGAGTAAAAACAATCCTGTGTATCAGTGAGATCTGTACTTCAAGGCAGAAAACAGTCTTAGGTTCAAATGGAGCCGTAAGACTGACTGACAATGTTCTTAGACATTTGGGCCTTGCCACAAGATGCAATTGGAACTTTTCCAAAACGAGCCCCGCAATCATAAAATAAGCAATAAATATTAATCAGGTTGTCTTCATCAACTGATAGCCATCTTTCCTCATGTACAAATTTAAAAATCTGACCCTGTCCAGCAGGTGGATCTGGCCACATTGAGGAGGAGCTTGACTCCTGAGGGTGACAGCAAACGTCTGTTATGGAATGTGGATCATCCCTCCAGGCATATCTTCCTCTAGCTTCCTTTATGGTTGGAGGGGTGATCCAGTTGATAGATCTGTCAGTAATACAAATAAAAAACTGTTCTATATTCGATTATTTCAAACTTCTTGAGACTGAGACAGTGCTGGATGTGGAACATCAAAGAGATACTACCACCTGAGCTAGATGGCCCAGTGACGTTAGGGAGAACCAGCTGCCTCAGCAATGCCCCGTTCCCGGGAGGTGCTATATGTACCTGTGCTACAGCGCTTCGCACAAATGTAATTGCTTTTGTCACTTACCTTTTTAGTTTTTGCTGTTTGTCTCTCCTGCTAAACCCCATTGAAATAAGAAATTTCCTAGTTGACTGTTTTATTCTTGGCCTCCAGCAGGGTGTCTAACATATAGCATATGCTCAATAAGTATTTTTTTGCAGTGATGAGTAAGAGCCAGGGGCATAGGCTATGAAGTCAGAGCAGCTCGATTTTAATCTCAGCAGTGCATTCACTAGGTCTGTGACCTTGGGCGAATTATTTAACCTTCTTAAGTCTCAGTTTCTTCATATGCAAAGTGGCTGTAGTCATACCTACTTCATGTTATTATATGGATTTGGGGAACTAACACAGGGCCTGGCACATAAGTGATTGGCAAATATTAATATAATTGTGAGATAACTGAAAAACTGAATTTTTACTTAATTGACAGAGAATGGACTATTCGTAAAAATAGATTATACGAATCACTGGTTTTATTACTATGTATTTTTTTTTGTATACTATGTAGATTCTCATTAAAACAAATTCTGACCACCAAAACGTATGTTTTGAAATAATCATATTACACTGCAGTAGTAATAAGAGTCATAGGCTATTGTTTTATTTTAGAATTTTTGTGCTCAAATCTGGTCAACCTATTTTATGCATAACTGACTCATGACTCATTGTGTAGATGAATGCAGTCATTTATTGAAAACAATCTATCAAAAATGTCTTAAAATGTATTTAATATTACTATGTATTTAACAGAGCATTCCACATCTTTATCCATTTTTAAATGACCATAAAGGATAATCACATTAATGCAAATCATTATGAAAACTTCAGATTATGACTGATTTATATAGAAACATCTTAATGAAACACTTCTGTAAAATAAATAAATAAAAGCCTGCAGTTAATGTCTTTTAATAACCTGTTATCTAGAAGCTAGTGTAGGTGTGTGGGTGTGTATTTCAGGAACGCAGCTGCACCTGAGTCCTCTGAATATAAAGAATTGTAGTTAAAAAGGGAGGATAACAAAACTTGAAGTTCCAGTTTAGCATTAGAGATATGTCTAATGACAGTCTTTTATGGAAGAACAAATAGATGATGGTCAGTTTTCCGCTTTGATTGTTATTTTTGCAGGAAAAATACAGGTTTCTAATAATGTATTCTTAACCTAGGAGTCAGCTTTATAAAATGCTGTGTTTCTAGTTTTGACTATTTATTATTTCTGGGATTAAAATTGATTTACCACCATGGTAGGGAATTCACACACACACACACACACACACACACACAGTACACACAGAATATGAACATAATGGTCTATTTTCAGTGAAGATTCACTACACTCTGTGCAAACTATTAAACATGTCTTTATTTAATTATTTTGAAATAAACTCTGTCCTCCAGAATTCTTTAATAGCATTTATAAGACACTATTTTATTATGAATCAATTGTATCACACAATTGTAGATACATTTAGCTCATTTTCCCAAAGCCTTGCAAAGCAATCTGTAAACAAACACTCATTGTATATGCTGTAAGGGAATACGAGAAAATTATGAGATAAAGTCCCTGCCCAAAGGAGTTTGCAATCTAATTAGGAAATAAGATATCCTCATGAAACCACTAGTGAACATATGAACAAGACAGAATTTTATACATACGCAAAAATCACCTTTTATTCTGATTTGATACAAATGTTTGGTATGCCCCACTCTTCCTCTAAAAGACAACTACTGTTGAAGGAAGAAAAGATTCACACTTTTATTTCACATCCTTTGTTACGTGTGGCTTGACCCAAGTGAATGATCCTATGCTTTTTCAAGAGCAGAGTAATTGCATCACAGACATACACATGGGGTGAAGAGCTCATTCTTTCCACTGGGAGGGAGAAAGGGGAGCCAGATTACATAAGATGCTTCCTCTCTCCTTGAGATGTGCTTTCTGCAGTTAATAAAGGCTAAGAAATGCTGTTGTGGATTTGTTTTCTTATGACCTAGAATTTAAGCCGAAGTGTCTACTCATTGTTTCCAAATAGGAAATCTGCACACATTTTATTACATCCTTGATGGGTTAAAAAAGTATCCAAAAACAATCCATACAGTGGCAACAAACCCACATATGACATACGTTTACTCTCTAATTTTTTACTCTTCTCTGCAAACCTGGGCAGGTGGCACCTACTTATTTTCCAGGCCCAGAAAGAATAAGAAAAGCTATCATCTGCCAGTACGTCACATTCTTCAGAGTCCCCGGAATAATGCAAAACCTGGAAACGTAGTTGAATAGATGTCTGAAATCTGCCGTGTTCCTCGGGAAACAATGGAAAAGCATTAATTGAGGGTGGCATGCTCTCCTCAGTGTGAGGTGGAGTACCTAATTAAAGTATAACTGGGACACAGGTGGCCACATGCTTTTCACAGAGGGAGCGTGCTGTGTGCTGATTTACTTCTTGAGTTCCAGTTCTTTCTGTAAATGATACCGAAAGTAGACTTTATATACTACCGTTTTAGAGTGCACCAGAGGAATTTACAAGGATTATAAACTGAAAAGCAGTGTGTATGCACACCTACATTAGTTTTGTGTTCTTTGGTTTGCCTTGATTTTCACTGCTAGTGAATAACCGAATTTGTCAGCTGACTATTAGAAACTATTTTTTGCCACTGTCATTTGAACTCGCTTTTAAGAGTAGAAAATAATCCTTTTTCCTAATAATCGTTTTGTCCTAGCAATATGCAATTTTTTTCTCTTAGCAGAATTCTAGTAATTTGCCTGTACATTTAGGCATAAGATTTAAAATTTGAGGCTTCCAAATGGAAACTGTGAAAAAAATAGCTCCTTTAGAAATTCAATGAACTCATTTTGCTTAGTGTGATATATAGTGAGATATTCAACCAGTAAGAAAAATATTATTTAACAGAAATATGGTCAAAAGACAAAACTAATACAAATGACCAATAGGTAAATGAAAATAATCTTTAATTCAGATTTAAAGAAATGTAAGTAAATAAAGCACTGAGATATAATTTTTCACCAAAAGTACTTTTTTTTTTTTATCCTCACCCGAGGACATTTTCCCATTTTTTATTCAGATAGAGCGGGAAGGAGAGAGAGGAAGTGAGAGAGGGAGAAACATCGATGTGAAAGGGACACATCGAGTGGCTGCCACCCCCACAACCCAACCAGGGCCGGGGACAAACTGCAACCGAGGTACATGCCCTTAACGGAAACCTAACCTGGGTCTCTCTGGACCGCAGGCCGACGCTCTAACCGCTGAGCAAAACCGGCCAGGGCACCAAAAGTACTTTTGTATAAACCTGTCAAATATCCATGGTTGATGAGTCGGTGAGAAAGTGCCAACTCTCTTGTAATGTTGGTAAGAGTTAGATTGGTACAAACATTTTGGAGGACAATTTGGCAAAATATAGTAACCTCCAAAAACTGCATAGGCTTTAAGTTGATGATTACAGAACTAGTAATTTATTGTAAGAAGATAATAAAATAAATTCTCAAGAATATTTTATATGACCTTCGCATATCAAACCAAGAAACTAGAATAACCTAATAGTTAATCAATAAAAGATTTGTAAAAATAAATTATGATATAACCATATAATAAAATACTATGTAGCTATCAAAAATAATAATGATTAATTAGGTCTGTATTTAGCATGGAAAGATGTGCAGAACATGATGCAGTTTTTAAAAACAGATTTTTAAAAAACAGTACAACATATGGGGTGGGCAAAAGGGGGGTTACAGTTGTGAGTACCTAAAACATAAGTTTATTCTTGTATTATTAATATATTCATTATTGTATTATTAATTATTATTATTAACCTCCTTTCCCCCACCCCTATAAGACTATAGAGTCTTATCTTAATTTTATAAGTCTACATGTTGAGAGACACCTGGAAGCATATTATTAAAAATATTAATAGTAATTATCTTTAGGTACTGAAATCTGGGGCGGTTTTAATCATATTATTATACTGTTATGCATTCTTAAAATTATTACACTGACTATGCTTTACTTTTATAGTATGAACAAAAAGATGTTGATCTTTTCTTTTTTTTGAAGTAAAATCTACTTCTATTAATGACAGTGGTACTTAAAGAAAGCTGGAAAACACCTCAGTTCCCTTACTCTCTGTAGAGGGACATGCATATTATAATTATGCAGTATTTTTAGTAAATTAGTGTGAGTCTTGTGTGTCTGAAGCTTTGTCTGACTAAGAGTAACCAGTAAAACAGGTGTGCTAGGTGGAGTAGACCATCTGTTTCTCTTTGTAAAGATTTTTTTAAGAGGATGGAAAAGGATTTAAAATCTATCTCATTGACTGAAAAGCTAAAAGAAAATTAATACCTTCCCTACAATCCTGCATTACCTTCTTTTGTTATTTTCAATAAACATAAATTTAGAAACTACCAACAATATTGTTCACAAAGTTTTGGAAATATTAGCTTTGAGTCAGGCCAGAGACTCAAAGTTCACTTATCAAAAGGATGCTAATTAATAGCTGAGGTTCAGGTGGAAGCAGCCATTAACACTAAGTTATTTTCAGAAATTCCCACTTATGATTAAAGTTTTGTTTTGTACTAGAAAGATTCAGGGTTCTCTTGAGTTAATAGAGAAAATCTCTACCTGTCCTCCCTGCTTTATTATTTTCTTTCTTTTAAAAAAAAGATTAGTTTTGCCCGGCCGGTGTGGCTCAGTGGTTAAGCATCGACCCATGCACCAAGAGGTCGCTGGTTCGATTCCCAGTCAGGGCACATGCTCAGGTTGTGGGCCCAATCCCCAGTGGGGGCATGCAGGAGGTAGCCAATCGATGTTCTCTCTCATTGATGTTTCTGTTTCTCCTTCTCCCTTCCTCTCTCTCTAAAAAAGCAGTAAAGAAAAAAAATGTATAAAAAAAATAATAAAAGATCAGTTTCTTGATTTTTAGAGAGAGAGGAAGGGAGAAGAGAGAAACATCAGTGCGAGAGCACAACATTGATAAGCTGCCTCCTGCATGCCCCCACTGGGGATTGAGCCTGCAACCTGGACATATGCCCTGACTGGGGATTGAACCAGAAACCTTTTGGTGTGTGGGACAATGCCACACCAACTGAGCCATACCAGCCGGGGTTGCTTTATTATTTTTTCTGCTGCCTAAAGAGACAATCACCTTTGGCTCCCTGATAGGGACATTTATAAGCATTTATGAAGGTATTATTTTTGCTTTTTAAAGAGGTCATCTAACAACTGTCTTAAAAAAAGTTATTAATGTGGTACAACCACTTTGGAAAACATTTTGGCAGTTTTACACAAAAGTAAACATACTCTTTATGTATGATCCAACAATCACATTTCTTGGCATTTATTCAAGTTAGTGAAAAGCTTAAACTTAATGGTTTATACCCAAATGAGCTAAACAAAAGACTGTCACATGAATGTTTATAGCAGCTTTATTCATAATTCCCCAAAGTTGGAAGCAACCAAGGTGTCTTTCAATAGGTGAATGGGTAAACTAACTGTGGTATGTCAATACAATAATAAAAAGAAATGATATTCAAGATATGAAGAACACTGAATGTACATTGAAAAGATATGAAGGAAACTTATATGCATGTTGCTAAGTGAAAGAAAGCAATATGAAAAATCTACATACTGTTTGATTCCAACTATATGATATTCTGGAAAAAGCAAAGCTATCAAGACAGTTGAAAGATCAGTCATTGGTAGAGGTTTGTGGGGAGGGAAGAAGTGGGGATGAATTGAGGGAACATGGGGGATTTTTATGGCAGTGAAACTGTTCTGCATGGTATTGTAATGGTAGATACATGTCATTATACATTTATCAAAACCCATATAATGCACAAGCCAAAGAGTGGACCTAAATGTAGATTATGGGCTTTAGTTAATCATAATAATTGGCTCTTCAAATGTGTTACGCTAATGCTAAATATTAATAATAGGGGACATGGGGTGGGGGCAGTCAGGGAGAGGAAGTATTTGTGAATTCTCTGTACTCTCCACTCAATTTTTCTGCAAACCTAAAGTTGCTGTAAAACAAAGTATATTAATTAAAAGCAAACCAACCAAAGAGTCCTTAATGGCTGTGATGTGAACATCTGGCTCCATCATAGAACTCTGAAAGGTTCCTGTAGCTTTGCCCTTACAGGCACTGCCAGACCTGGGTCGTGGCTGTGTGTTCTTCAGTGTATAGCACACCATGTGAATGATAGAGTCAGGAAAGAATTACACTGGGTGTATGCACACAATGTATAAATGCAAGCTATTATATTAATTTTTATCACATGATACATTAGAATATTCTGGTCTCAAACCATATGTTCAAAAATTTTAGCACTGAATCCCTTCAAATATCTTAGTCACCATTTGTTATATTCATTTCAGAGATTTCCAAGTATGAGAGAGATGATTTGGAAGATCTGAAATATGACACCATTATGTCTTGATAACTACATAGTTTGAATAGGCAGAGCAAATACTGTTTTCATAATTATGTATTTTATGTTTTGAAATCATTTGGCTTAAAACTCCAGGGGCCATGAAAATGCACCACTCAGGTTTCCTACTGCAGGGTGCGTAGCTGATTGGCGACCCAGCCCTCTGGATCCATCTCAGTGTTTGAGCTGAAGTCACACTTCCCCCGAGCTGCTCCCAATCAGGGACTAAGTACAAAGGGACCACTAATGCAGGCTGATCGCTGTCAAATGTGGGAGTAATCTATAAGGCTTTTCACCCAAGGACTTCCCCCCTTGGAATGGCCAAAACTTACTTAGACCCCTGCAGTGTGAGACTTCTTTCCAATTCTCTGTCCTTCCCCCTCACCTATCACAGGTATTAGACCTACACTGCGGTCTGATGTTTTTCCTGCCTACTCATACTTCCTCCTCTTTACCTTCACAAGCATTCCTAATAAATTTCTTGTGTGTCTAATCCTATCATGACATCTGCTTCTCAGAGGACCTGAACTAACACAAAGACCAATCTCTAACACATTTTTATCCTTTGAAGCATAATCATATCAATGAAAACCTATACAGCTTACACCTCCACATTGATTAATTAAGCTTTGATATCCATGAACCACAAAACTCTTTTTGTTAATTCTGAGGGCATACTCTGAGTAATTTTTTTAATTTGAGGGATATAAATTTAATTGCTTACTGTTTGTCATGCTGTTCCCAAATAAACATTGTATCTTTGGGACTCATTCGTGTATTTCTCTCCCATTGGTAAGAAGAACAAGAGTTAAGAGAGAGATTTCAGCCCTGGCTGGTTTGGCTCAGCGGTTAGAGCATCGGCCTGCAGTCCAGAGAGATCCAGGTTCGGTTCCCGCTAAGGGCACGTAACTCGGTTGCAGTTTGTCCCCGGCTCTAGTTGGGTCATGCAGGTGGCGACCACTCGATGTGTCCCTTTCACATCGATGTTTCTCTCTTTCTTCTTCTCTTTCCCTTCCACTCTATCTAAACGGAAAAATGTCCTCAGGTAAGGATTAAAAAAAGAGAGAGAGAGATTTTTCAATATGACATAGGTTGCTTAGTGAGGATGATTATTTCCTTATTTCTGTGCCATGAGAACATCTTACCCTTTCCATATATAAGTAAAATTCTCTTCACTATAGAAATCATACATTTTCAAGTTAAAATTTTTTTTTATTTGGAAATAACTATAGATTCACAGCAAGCTGTAGAAATAGAAGTACCGTGCATCCTTCATTCAGTTTCCCCCAATCACAAAGTTAACATCAATTTTTGCGCGCGCGCACACACACACACACACACACACACAAGATTTCAAGCTGTAGTCAATGGCCAACTTATTTTTAAGTAAGCAAAATAGATATTTTTCAATAATTTTAACAACCCTCTGGCATTCATGCTAATCATCCAGTGGGATACATCTAATGTGGTAGCTCTTGAATGTGTATTAGAACCGCCAGGAGAGCATATTAAAACAGAGATTACTGGGCTTCTCCTTAGAATTTTGGATTCCCTGGGTTTGAGCAGAGACCTAGAAGTTGCAGTTCTAGTAAGTTCCCAGGTGATGGATGCCAATGATGCTGGTCCAGAGACCTCTCTCTGAGAACCAACGGGTGAAAGCCCCATAGAATAGAGCCAAATCCACATGCTCAGAATATAAGATGAAGCAACTCAGAACTATTTGAGAGTGAAAACACAACTCATGAAACTAGTCTGTACATATGTGACAGATTTGGAAACAACAAAGCCCAGCCAATGGGCAAAGATTGTATCTTCAAAAAAGTTAAACTACTGGAACGTGATTGTGGCACAGAAAGTGGAAGCATAATCAGTTAAATTGCAATCTGAAGAAAAAAGCTGTTTGGAGGGGTGGGTGGGGGAGGTCTGTATAGATTCTGGGAAAGGGAATCTTTCAAAGTAATATTTGCATTTATTCACCATTATCCAGAAGAGAGAGCACGTTGATTAATTGATATGAATATGCAACCTGGAATATAACTAAAGTGGTCATACATGTCAGACTCGGTGACACTAACCATTGAGAACACTTAATTATTTCCTAATTATTACACTTGACTTGTATATGAGAGAGATGGCACTTGCCTTTATTTCCTGGCAAACTTCTGATCTGCTCAGAAATTATATATATATAATTTTATATATATTTTATTCAGACAGAGCAGGAGGGAGAGAGAGGAAGAGAGAGAGAAACATCGATGTGAAAGGGACACATCGAGTGGCTGCCACCTGCACAACCCAACCAGGGCTGGGGACAAACTGCAACCGAAGTACATGCCCTTAGTGGGAACCGAACCCCGGTCTCTCTGGACAGCAGGCCAACGCTCTAACCACTGAGCCAAACCGGCCAAGGCAGACATGATAATTTTTATATAAATGAACTAATCAGAATTATGGACTGTCAGTCTCATATGACTTTTGTTGGTATCTCGAGCTGTACCAACTCTAAGGACCCAAGCAATATAGAATGTCTGGATCTGTAAGTACTGGTACCTGTATGGGCTTTTTGGGTTGGTCAAGTCAGATTCCATACACACGTTTGTATCTATTCTCTACATGACAATAAAACCAAGGTTTACACATCCTAAAAAAATCATCCATTTTAAACATGAACATCAAGTTTTTTCATCATTACCAAAACTCCGGGGAAGTGACCACTATGTTTCCAAGGTAATTATCATGTAAGCATTGTCAAGAACTATGAAGGTTCTGAGATGTCTACCCTACTGGCTAGCTCACAAGTTAGCCTGCCACAGTGTCATGGAGGCTGGTGGGAAGTGTTCACTGAACAAACATCCTTGAGATTTTTCACAACAAAGTGTCATAGTCAGTGCCTCATTTACCATACTTGCAGAGTGTAAAAGGCCCAGAGAATTGTCTCCCAAAAAGTATTTATGGCAAAAGTTCTCCGTTTTGAAAACATTAACTAATAAACTAATTGTTCACATCAAGAAATGTTGTCTTTCCATGATCTTATTTATATAAATTAGAGCTAGATAAGTTATTACCCAACCTAGTCGGCTTTGAGATAAAGGCAGGTAGCTTATAATATGCAATATAAAATGCCACATTTTTTTCATTTCATGCCCTTTCCAATACTGACTCTTTTCCCTCTTGATATCTCTAATATTTTCCATCATTGAGAGTTTTCATAATAAGTATTTGATTTCTATTCTTCTCTCTGTTAGAATTATTAGAAAATATTCTGTTTCTGATTTTATCCTGCAACTCACTAGTTTAGAGTCATTCCTGAATCCTGGACATTTTGAAAGATTAGTAAAATGTTATGTTGTCTAACTTTTACAATAGTGGTTGCATTTTTTTTGTCTCCCTTCTGCTTTCTGTGCTTTTGTTTATGTCATGCTATACAGTACTTTCGATCCTCCCTTGGTAACTTGTATGAGACTTAATGTTTCCTAGCAGAGATCTGAGACAGCAGCAGAAAAGAACATCTCTGTTGTCTGTTTGTGCTAATTAGACATACTGTCTTATTTTCCTTTTCTCAAATAGATGCAGAAAATAAGCATTTTATCTCACTTAATTTTTTTAAAAAGCATTTAGCATTTTATACAGAATAAGAAAGTGGTTGTCTTTAAAATACTGCAGGTAACCTTGAAGAAATTTCCTGTCACATACGATTAAATTCTAAGGGAAAAATTATAACAATCATTTCTAATTTTTGCAACAATAATTGTCTATGGCAGATTCATTTGATGTGGGTATTAGATTTGTAGACAATGGAACACTCGTAACTTGGAGCCTGCTATCCTTTTATTATAAGCAGGCTGCTCGCTATAAGAATAAAAACAGTTTTAGCCTCTTCAAAAGCTCATTATTTCAAGGGGCAGGCTTTGGCTTGATAACTAGAACCAATTCTGGCTCGTGGCCAGCTTTGTCTGCTTCCACGGAAACATCCAGTGAGGGGCTTGAATCACAGGACCGCAGTGTGGAAGATGCATTAAGGATTATCTGGTTCCATCTGTTCCCAACATTTTCTGTGGTATGACTCTACGAGCTCCGGGGTCCCATCACAACAGAAAGAAAGCAAAACCCCCCAAAAGAAAATTTCCTCCAAGAAGCTTTGTGCTTTCTGCCATTCCAACATCTTAGAATTTGTTCGGAAGGCTCAGGCGTGCCGTCTAGGCGACATCTATGTTTGTTAGTTGAGGGCCACTACCTGGTTCAAGATCAGGAAACGGGCCTCAGCCGGGGTCACCCAGTGGGCTGGTGGCAGGGTCAGGATCCGGGCCCTAGTCTCTTCCCTCTCAGATGTGTTTTTTAGTCTCTTACCTCCTGGGTAACAAATGCTTAACCGCCCCTGCAGTGATGTAACCCGGCTTCTCCTTATGCCTATATTCCGGGCAGGACTTCATTTGATGAGTGAATTAGCCTCAGGTATAAATTAGGCAGTTTTCATTAATGCTTAAAGGTCATGAGGGTACCATTAGCAAATTAGAGTTTCAGTTTAACTAAAAGGCAGCCTAGTGGCCTGAAATAAAGTATGTGCCTCTGAGAACATTAAACCAGAATTGAGGTCATTCAATTTAGTAATTTAACAAATAATCCAGAATGGTTGTCCTCTTAAAAATTATTTCAGAATCTACATTTTTCACTTGGTGAAAAGCCTATCGTATTTTCTTCACGTAAGCGCTTTGGTGACTATTAATGAATCAATGATTGGTTGTATATTCATTCATCTGTGTCACATACTTTTATCGAGTGACAGGAACTTGACAATAAAGGTAAACCCAATAATCGCTGAACTCAAGTCACTCTAAATCTAGGAAAGAATAGAAAATATCTAAACATGAAGTCACTTGACTTGAATAGGAGTGTGGAGTGTCATAAGTATTATAAGACCTTTACTTTCTAAAATATATTGAAAATCCCTGCTTTTGCTACGGATATAGAATCCTATTACATTAAGATAATCAACACTTTTAATAGAAAATGATAGCATATAAATATAAAATCATATATTTCAATAACTGCTTATTAGTTCAAAACAAAATATTGTTGTAGTTTTCTAACAAGTACGGGTACATCATCTTATTTAATCTTCAAAATCATTCTGGGAGGTTAGTAGAGAATACAGTGCTGTGATCATGTCACAGGTGAGACACTGAGTTGGGCACCTAAGTATGGCAACCAGTTAATACATTGTGACATCATTGAGATTTAGCCTCCTTCTTTTTTTTTTTTTTTTGGTACATGCCCCTAGGGGGAACCGAACCCAGGACTCTCTGGTCCGCAGGCCGATGCTCCAACCGCTGAGCCAAACCAGCCAGGGCTAGCCTCCTTCTAATCTCTGTCCTTGCTTAATGTTCTGTGTGCTGGGGGTCAAACTTAATGCAGCTTTCAGTTCCAGGCAATGTTTTAGGGCCATGCTTCTTCCTTTGCCTGTAATGGGAAACCAGAAAGACATGTAAATTTACTTTTGCCTCTGTCTCGTAAGCTGGGGTAAAACTTAAACAAAATGTAGCTCATTGTGTATTCTAGGTACCCTCCTTAAAGATCAGTTGGCCTAATATGCATGGGTTTATTTATAGGCTCACCTTAAAAAAAGAGGAAAACCTGTCATTTGAGACATTGTAAACAAACCTGAAGGGTGTTATGCTAAGTGACATAAGAGAGTTACAAAAGGACAAGTACTTCTTGATACCACTTATTTGACGTATCTAAAATTCATATTCAAACATAGAAGCAGGAATTACAACAGCAGTCGCTATAGGTTGGAGAGTAGGGGACATGGAGAGTTTTTATTCAGTGGGTATAAAATTTCAGTTATGCTAGAGTAATAAGTTCTAGAGATCTGTTATACAGCATAGTACCTATAACAAAAAATATGGCATTATGCACTTCAAAATTTGTTAAGAGAGAATGTCTCATGTTAAGTGCGTGTGTGAGCACACACGTAACCCAGATGAGAAGGTTGAACAAAAAGGTCTTAACCCCTGTAAGGCTAAATTCTCAAAAATCAAAACTTTTTTTAAAACTACGACTTAAAAAATGTCTCAAGCATTCCTAACGATCAAGCGGAACTTTCATTCGATACAAATACCAAGCTCAAGTTGTAAACTCTTCTACTTTCTGAAGGTAGAATGCTATTCCCCAGAGTTAGTTATTATTCTACTTCTCTCCATCATTTCTTAACTCGCTGACTACTATGAACACTGTTGGAATGTTTCTTTTAGTGTTTTCTTTTGGAGAGTTTTCCTTTCTTGTCATCTACTAGAACCTCTCATAGAGGACTTACCAGTGAATATGGTAAAAAATTGTGGCAAAAAGAGTCAACACGAAACTGTTTTTTGTTTTTTCACTTCATGTTCATTCCATACATCAAGCCGCCTCAACTAACTTCTTTATATTTTTAATTTTGCTTCACTGACTTTATAGTTATTCATGAGTATTTAGACACAGTGCTCAAATTAAGAAAGAAATTATTCCAGTGTTTTTATATACTAATTAGCCACCCCTAAGTTAAAGAGCCATTTATCTTTCAAATAAAACTATACTTAGAAATCTTTCAATACTAATCAATTTACAGTGACATAAGTAGTCTCTAATTTTCACTTAGATTTATGAGGACTAGATGATGTTCCTAAAATAAAATAGAAAATCGCCTATGTAGCCTGATTGTTCTCAGACCTGTGGGGTTAAAATGGAAGAACAGTGTAATAAAGGCATAAAGAGTGGGCTCTGGAGTCGAACTGCCAGGGTGGGTTTGGTCCGGGCTCTACCGTTTATTCACTGTATGATCTTGAGCAGGTCATTTAACTTCTTTGGCCTCAGTTTTCTCATGTAAAAAAATGGGGGTACAAAGAGTACAAATCTCAGAGGTTGATGGTTTAGGACATGTACGATGCTCAGTAGAAATGTTGTCTGTGGTCATTATTGCACGTGAGCTAATGTTAATGGGAGAACACTGGTTCATTCTCCTGCCTATTATTGCAGTAAGTGTGCCTCTACATAAAGTCTCACCAATTTATTTCTGGGATTTTCCTATTATAGGTATCATGAGCTCACAAGAAATTCATATTCTTCCACTTTGGCCTAAGCCACCAAAGGACATCTTCTGACTGGTGTTTCTGGCCTCAGGACAAGGTGTAGGTCTAGCCATACCAAGGGTGCCATCTCTAGTTGCTTCCAACATCAGACTCCCACTGCACCAAAGCCAAGGACTGTTCCTTCTGAAAGGGGAAGAAATACTTCTCCTTCTGCCTCCTGATGTCCTGTTCTACCCCCCTGAGGGAACTGGCTTCTATGCCTCATGCCTACTGCCTCTTTCTTCACAAGCCCCATACTTGGGGCCTTGGCCGGGGGAGCAGTGATATCTGAGGTCGAAAACCCTTGTCCTCTCTACTCTTTCCCTCCTGTTCAATGAGAAAGTCTTCTACAAATGGACCCATAAAAGTCCTGCCCAGCAGTTCTTCAGACGTGCTTGGGTTGGCTGGACCCTAACCACAGGCCCAGGCCAGGACTCTGATTCCCCCTGCCTAGTAACATGAAGATGCTAATGCACTCCTGAAACCTTCTTTGAGCAGCCAGTGAAAAGAGTCTCTTCTTGGTACTCCTTTTTGGGAAATTGTACATGCTTGTACTATTTTCAGTAAATATATTTTCTAAATGAAATAAAGATTTCCTTATGTTTTTGTGCTTCTTAGCATGCCTCTGAGTGAAAGCCCGAAATGTGTGCATTGCTGGTTAAGAGCCAACATGTATTTACTTACTTAAACAACTTTCCACCAAAAGTACTAAATTTCTCCATAATAACAGTGGACAATGTTCTCAGCTCAATGTTGTATTAGTTGAGGCAATTCACTGATTTAATGTTACCTAGAAGGCTTTTTCTTGGAGTTTCAGAATGGCAGACAGAGGAAATTAATATCCAGAAAGCTCTGGAGAAAATATGAAGGTTTTAATGATAGTGGGAGTAATAGATAATTTTTTTCTGCAGAGCATTCCTGGTGGATAATTTTTATGTGCACAAGTGTGTATACACACAGTCTATACGCTTAGCAGAAATACAATTGGCTGCAGGTAGTACATAATAATCTGAAGGCTAGTGTAAGCCTCTCTTCTCATCCCCCACTGATCTGCCGCTCACTGCTGATCAGGAATTCCTGGTCCCATAGTTACTCCTCTTCACTATGAACATAGTGCCATATAATCTGTGATTGAAATTGCTAATATATCCTAAAGTGTCTCTGACCTCCATCTGGCGGTGTTTCCAGTTTTGTGAGTTTTATCTCTGAATCAACTTTAATAGAAAATGGCAATGTCCTGAAGCATTACTAATAATTTGGTTCTGGAACTCCACTTATCTCTATATTTAATAATGCACATTTTTACTTAACCCCAGTGAGATGGAATGTTGAAAGAACGCTTTACATAGGATTCTTAATATCTGCATTACGGCAGCCTCTGACTATATGTTAATTCAAGTGTGTTGCATAAAAGGAAGTGGATTGGCCCAGCATGGAGCAATTGGAAACAAAGCAGCTTGCTTGACACAAAGGCTCAGGAAAGACATTAGAAGTAGAGACACATGCTTACTACCACCAAGGCCCAGCTACAAGTAGCAGTGCAAGCCTGAAAAAAAAATTGATACGTACAAGTGGAAAGGACTATTGTTCGTGCATAGATTTTTCAAATTACTGTGATCACTCCATCATCACTGTCACTATCATCTTGAAAACTTTCATGTTAAAAAAATAAGCTGCATGGCCCTGGCTGGGTTGCTCAGTGGTTAGAGCATCGGCCCACAGTCCAGAGAGACCCGAGTTTGGTTCCCGCAAACTGCACGTACCTCGGTTGCAGTTTGTCCCCGGCCCTGGTTAGGGTTGTGCAGGAGGCAGCCACTCGATGTGTCCCTTTCACATTGATGTTTCTCTCTCTCTATCTCTCCCTCCCTCCCACTCTATCTGAACAAAAATGGAAAAATGTCCTCGGGTGAGGATAAAAAATAAATAAATAAAAAGAAAAATAATTTGCATGGAAAAATCAGAATGCTTCTTTCAACATAAAACCAGATTTCATGATATAGCAAAGTATATATTGTTTATGAGTTTTTTAAAAATATTTTTCTTTATTGATATTAGAGAGAGAGGGAGTGGGGGAAAGGGATAGAAACATTGATGAGAGAGAACATCGATTGGCCTCCTCCTGCAGGCCCCCCACTGGGGATCTGGCCCACAACCTGGGCATGTGCCCTGACCGGGAATAGAACTGGTAACCTCTTGCTGCATGGGTCGCCGCTCAACCACTGAGCCACACCGGCTGGGTGGTTTGTAAGTTTTTAAAGAAAGAAGAGAGCCCCAAAAGAAATGTCCCAGTTGTTCAGCTAATACAGATGTTTTGGTCGTCCATCTGCTCTAATATATCTCCCAAGGACATTGCAGCTTGTCCATTGGCAGCTTCAAGTATCGTTTCTATTGCTAGGGAACTAGAGCACATAAACCAACATTCACTTAGCCTCCTGCAAACGACAGTGCTAATGAACAGCTTGAAGTTTCACACTTTTAGAGGAAAATAGTCATCACCCTAGAATACCATACTGCATCCAAATATATGCAGAAGACACCACTGCAATAATTTTTCTACCTTGTGCAGCTAGAGAAACAGAGACACTGCACCAGGCCTGCAAACTTCGTTATGGTGCCGCTAGGCTGTCCATCACTGTCAAATTCCTATTGGCATTTCCATTAAACAGGGAGGAGGGGAGGGGGGAGGGAAAAGGAAGTAAAAGGGAAACAAAATTCTTAGCACTTCAAAGGAGGTTCACATATTTGCACTTAATACATTTTACGCATTGGTGATTTGACAAGTGCAATGGGAAAGACTAATGTCCAACTTTATTGGGGGTTTATCTCAGCTGTTCTCTGTCCCCAGACACGAGCTCAGCTGGAAGCACCGAGAAAACCCTCCGTGATGTAAGTACCTTAAACCAGTGGGCTGTTTTGCATATGAAGATGTCCCACCAAATGAATAATTTATTACATATTGAGATATTTTTCTGCCTAAAGGAGTAATAGCTTTTCACCTAACCTTCTAATATACGCTCATTCAGTTCCTGCTGGGGACAAAGTCCAATCTTCTACCATGTGATTGATTGCGTAGGGCATGGAGTACAATGTATGCTCACATGGACAGAGATTATTCTCCATGGAGAGTGGGGAGACCCATATAGAGAGTGAACTTTTGACCCAAGTCTCATAAATACAATGAATGCACTTGCCAATTGAACTCATTGGCTAATGATAAAAAAAAAGAGAATATTTCCAACCAGGAAACAAACCTAGCTGCCCAGTAGTTTCCAGTAGTTTATTTCCACAGACCTAACAACCAAGCACATCTGGGAACTTTGAATGGATTCTAATCTGAAAAAATAAATGTAAATATATGTATTTTGGGATAATTGAAAATTATTATATCAGAGAATTAATAAATTATTAATTTATTAGGGGAAATATGTTATTGTAGTTTTATATAAAAATATTCTTATTCTTAGAAGTTGCAGATGAAATATTTGGGGGTGATTGTGATGTCTGTAACTTTTTATTACACATGACACATGTATGCACACACACACAGAAAACATTGCAAATTATTAACAAAGTAGTAGGTATTTAGTTGTTTATTGTACAATTCTTTCAGCTTTTCTATAGTTTTGAAATTTTCTGTAATAAAATTTGGGAAAAATAATTTCTATTTCTTTCACAAGTGAGAGCATCTTGATGAAAACTAACATTCCAGGCAATAATAATGTTAAAAATTCGATACAATAAAAGAGAGATGAGAACTTCTCTTTCAATTTGGGTTGCAAAGGAAAATAAAATTGGATGAATTTATGTCATTCATTAATTTATTCAACAAATACTTATTGAATATTTACTCTGTTATAAAATGTGGGGTAAAATGACAATCAGAAATTCCTCTAGGAATTTTCAATTTAAGAGAGAAAAATCAAGAGTTAATATTGTCTTTTCTGCCTCCAACATTTTCCCATCCCCATCAAAAACTCTAAGCCCTGGCCAGTGTGGCTCAGTTGGTTGGAGCATTGTCCCATACACCAAAAGGTGGCAGGTTCAATTTCCAGTCAGAGCACATGCCCAGGTTGTGGGTTCACTCCAGATCAGGGCATGTTCGGGAGGCAATCGATTGATGTTTCTTCGCACATTGATGCTTCTTCTCACATCGATGTTTCTCTCTCTCTCTCAAATCAATAAAACATATCCTCAGGTGAGGAATAAAACAAAATAAAACTCTATTTAACCATCATCTAATGCAACTGCAACTACTGCTGAAAATCTGCCCCATCCTTCCCCTGGATCACTGCAACTGCTCCAGACTTGATCATGCCATTCCCTTGCTTAAACTCTACTGCCTGCCCACTGGCCTCAGGCCTTATGATTAATTAGGCCTCTGCTTATCTCTCAAGGCCCATCTATCACCACTTCTTACCTCAGAATCTGCACTCAATATATGTAGATTAAATTGCTTTTCATTTTCCAGATTTTTATGCTGCCTCTCGTTTTCAGGGTTTGCACATGACATTCCCCCTGCCTGAATCATAGCCTTCACCACACTCCTCCTCTATCTCTGCTTGTCTATTTCTTTATGTCTTATTTTATGTCACTTCCTGCATAAAGCTTTCCTTAACTTCCAAAGTCATCACCTTGACAAAACCACCGTCTACTTTCTCTATCGTTCCACTTAACGTACCACATTGCAATGGTCAGTGTAATAGCCTAGTCGGTGCTTAAACATCAGGATGGTGCATTTCTCGCCATGAACGCTGGCATCTCCGAACAAGATGAGGATAATAACATTGACGGGAAACATCAAATGGATATCAGAAGAGATTTCAGTTCCTTCTATATGGGTAACCCAAAAGTAATTGTTATCACACATTGCTATGGGCAATTGTCTAGGTAAGAATTTCCAACAGAGACTACATGGCAATATATTAAGCTAGCTGCCTTTTGTTCGGAATTATATTATCCTTATGAGAATATAAAAAGTAAAAACTCAACCCCATTATATCTGCCTGGTATGATAGCACACACCTTTAGAAGTCCCCCCGGCCCCCTTAAAATAAAATGGATTTAGTGAAAAACTCATAATCTGACAATATGCTTATCAATCCCCCTAGTGATTTGTTGAAATATTTACTGGATAGCCTTTTCTGGGTCCTCTGGAAATGTACATACTACTTCTAGTTCTAGGAAACTTGATGCTTTACTGTGTATCTTGTTACTGAGTGCCCTCTCTTACTTTTCTCTTCTCTTTCTTTCTCTTCTCCCTTCTGTCATGGAATATTAATGATGGTTGGCTGTGATTTATTAGCCTTCTTACACAGTGTTCCTTAAGTGTATCATGGACATGTGCTAATTGCCAGTGCCATAACCTGCCATAATCCCTGTCACACTGTTTCCAAGTAAACACTTGCTGTTTTGTCCAACCTTCATTCATTGCTAATATCCATCTAAAGACCAAATAAATACAATGCTATCTACCATGCTCTGTTTATAGTAGTGCTTTGATTAAGCATATTTAGAGTGTGAAACTTGGCTTAAAGGAAGCTCAAATATAACATAATATATTGCATGCATATATCTTTAAATATTCTCTTTAAAGTTTGTACCATGCAGTTATAGTGTATGTATCACAAAAGCATGTCTCATCAGCATTCTGTCCTTGGACACTTCTAAATATCTACAGTAAATGATGTTCATAATAATGAACTTGAAGCCCTTGCCTGCTTGGCTCAGTGGTTGAGCGTTGGCCTGCCGACCAGAGAGTCCAGGGTTCGGTTCCCGCTAGGGGCATGTACCACAATAATAATAATAATAATAATAATAATAATAATAATAATAATAAACTTGAAGAACCTACAAGATCCTGAATATTAAATTATGATAAATATGTTTCTGGTATTGAGTACATTTACTTGTTAATATTCTTTGAAATGTAATACATACGTTGTCTGGGTATTCTAGGTGAGTATATTTTTTGACTAACTGTCAATAGTCTCTTTTTCTTAACAGAGTGCCTTGCATACACAGGCCTGTTGTGATGAACTCTAGGTTTAGCCTAGTTTTCATGTAGATGCCTTTTCTGTGTGGGAATGTTAACTAAGTCATTTCTGAATCCTGGGGAAAAAAAAAAACAGTTATGAAAGATATTCTCTCCATGTATTACCAGGAAAAATCTAATATTGAATCTTCTGCCAATTACCCTTTAGGTGTGTCGTTTAATGGCAATAAATGTAGCGTTGCCTGCAGTAGCTTTAAACAAAGACTCTCAACCTACTTAGAGACTCTGCTGGCCAATCCCAGTCTCTGTTGTCTTCCTTTGGAGGAACTGAGGTACAAAGTGTTCATGATTCTCTATAAACAGACCATAAAACTTGGTCTTGAATCTTTGAGTTCCTTAATTAGCGCTTATTTTTTGCTAGGCTCCCCATTATCTATTCTTTAATCCAGATAATATTAGGATGTCCAGGATTAGACAAAAATCAGCAAGTCCCATAGACTAATCAAGGAAAATAATATGCAGTGTGTCTTAGTTTAGATGCTAGTGTGTTTTAAAACTAGCCTTATATTTTTGCACTTGTTGATTAGAATTGAAAGAGGTGAAGCAGAGCGAAAATGCTTTGTTTCATGTTTTTTTCAAGTCACTGAACATTGTGCTTTCTATCAACAAAGTCTTGGTCTACACAAAAAATTTGAAAAGTGAAAAAGGAATGAATAAGAAAAAAATACAAAATCACTTGTAATCTTTCTCGATTTGGGATTGTATCTTTCCAGTTCCCTGTTACACAGTCTCATATCTGCAGATATTTTCCCCTTTGTAACAGTTATCACACTTAGTAATATTTGTTTAATGTTTGTTTTTCCCTAAAGACTTCAATCTTCTGGAAGCAGGACTGCCTCGGGCCAGTGTAGCGTCTGGCTCATAGCAAGTTCTCAACAAATATTAGCCATGGAATGAGGGCTGTGTTCTATGCATTTTTATACACACTTTTTTTTTTGCTCCAAATAAACACTACTGTACAGCACATATGGCATATGTTTTCAAATAAAAATCCTTTTTGTACCTCATTTAAAATATTACCTCAGGTAATACAATAATTTATGTCTTATTCCAAGCTTGAAACATGTGTACATTCAATACATCTTCAAGTAAATACTTCATAACATAGTGCATGTTCCAAGCCAGATCACACTCACACAGCAAGAAAAATCAATAGAGCCAAGCATAGATATTCAGCAAAAGACATTTATCTAAATATTGATAATGGTGTAGTGGCTTTTCCAAATTTACAGTTCCACATCTTTTAAAATTTGTGACAATTTCTCAATAGGAAAGTAGTTGAATTGCAATGCTCACATGAGAACAATATAAGCTTTAACCAAAGGGGAAGGGCCTGCAAATAAGACAGAACAAATCACTAGCCTATCTAGAGGATATGGCGTCTTCTAAGAAATTTTAAAAACAGTGCATAATTATAATGGTGACAGGTGCTTTAACGTGAAAACAAAAAAAATGGTAGCACTTCTCATCCAATGTCTAATAATTGTCTATTTCTCAGATCTGAAAAATGATCTAAAATTAAAACATTTGATTCGATGCATTGTATACACTCTACAACTCCCTATGAGTACTGAGAATTCATTAATCACCAAAGATAATCATCTGTTTTCAACCTTCTTCTTTATTGACCTCTTTTGTTGTCAAATCTAATATATACTAAGGTCTGTTCTATATATATTCCATTTACTATCATTTTCTTTACTTTCAATACTTTCCATTAGTTTTCCTCTTCCCTATCTGACTGTGATTTCCTGTCCTTTCAATGTGCTGGGTTTCCTCTCCTTCCTCTGTAAATATTGATGATCTTTCATTGTGTTGTGCTGGGTGCTCTCCTTAGGCAATTTCTTATACTTTTATAGTTTCAACTATGCAAATCTCCAGAACCATGTTTCCAATAACCTGGTCACTTCCCTTGGATGGTGTGGCTTCCACTTCTTCACACATTTTCCATGATCTACCTCATCCCACCTCAGCCACCCACTTATATGTTGTGACCAAAGCTTCTTGAAGAATTTTAAAACCTCATTAGATTTCCAGTCCATGGACCCTTTAGTTTTCTCCTGATAATCAAGCCTTTGACTTTACTTCCTTTCAAATATAGCTTAGTTTGTATAATTCAACACTTTAATATTCTCTTCTCAATATCCTAAACTTCTTTCTCCGAGTGTTCTACTGGCCTACCTCCTCACCAGGCATACTCTGGCTCTGACATTCCGCTGGAGAAAATCCTATAGTAGGCAGGATAACGTTGCTCTGTAGTTCCAAGTGTTGATCTTAATCCTCAATGATCTACAAAGATATTCGTGTTACTTGGCCAACTCTCCAATCCTTCACCATGATTTTCCTAAAATGTTTCCCATTATTCTCAATACTCTGACATTCTCCCCTCCCCCCCAGCTTCCTAGTCACTCCCAGAAGATTTTTTCATCTCCTACTTTACTGAGTATAACCACAAAAGTAATTTTCTCAACTTGTCATTTTAAGACCTACAAATGTATTCCTGCACCCACTCTTTCCAGCTTCCATATTACTATAATTCATTCAACAAACATTTATTGAACACTGTGCTATGTGCTGGGAATACACACAAGATTAAGGTACATACAATGTCTTATCTCATGAAGCTTATAGTTTGGTAGAGAAGAGATCCATTAAATAATTACCCTAATAATTCATTAATTACATTTGTGATAGATGCTATGATGAAAATGGGGTGCCATAATATATATACTTAAATAAGACTTAAAGATAAGTAGCAGCTATTCAGGCAAAGGTGTGTATATGTAGAAGGAGTTTCAGCCAAGAGCGTGGATAAGTGCCTGTCAAGTCCAAGGAGATGAGAAATGATTGATGTGTCAGAAGTACAGAGAAACAAGTATAGGAGAGACTCAAGGAAGATAGATTCTTGTTAAGGATTTAACAAGGATCTTGCTAAGGATTTGGGCCATTTTTCTGAAAACAGAAGGACAGTTTGAGCAGGAGAGTATATGATTAGATTTGTTTGTATTTTGTTGTGTTTTTAAAAAACAAGACACTGAATTTTGACATTTAAAAAAACTGTTCAAAAGGTGGGGGAGGGCAGTTATAGTAGGTGGAGCAGAATCCTGATTGGGTTGTACCAAGGAGGGAGTGTGAGAACAGGACATGGATCAGCAAGAGCATATTTATCTTTCTAATTTGGTTACAAAGAAAACAACAGTTGCTGCAGGAGGATGTGAAATCACAGGGAGGTTTGTTTTCATTTTGGACACATTTGACTATGGATATTGTAGAGAGGGCCAGAGAATGTAAGAAAAATGTTGCTTTTGCAAAGATTCAGAGATACATAAGAAATCAAACTTCTCTAGGGGAGCTTACACTATAATTAGGTATAAGCACACCTGAAAGATCCCTCCTTATAACAGGAGGAATATGGCACAATATGGCACATATATTAAATTACATCGTTTTAGTGTGAGGGAGAGATTGGGTACAGATATTAGGGAGGATGTGGTATATAAACTCAGCCTTGAAAAATGGGTAGAATGAAGACATCATGAACTATGGTGATGGAAGTTAAGATAAAAGAGACATTTCATGAGAAGAGTCCATTTCACTTTGTGATCAGGCCAATACTGACAATTAGAACTGAGGGAAAGTCCAAGGTTTCAAACCGAGGTGTGTGCGAGTTGGTGGTGGTAATTTTGGAGATAAAAGGGCTGGTGCTCTGCTTTGATCTCAGAGATAATTTTGTTTTCTTTCTCTAATGAAGCAGGGAGTAAAGATCGGGAGGTATAGGGCAAGGGGTGAAATAGAGAAACTGACCAATATCCAGAAGCTACCAAACTCAGTTTCCATTTTGTGGCTTATTTTCTCTTAAACTTACCCAGAACAGCAAATGTAGGCACATTCAAGTGTAAGTTCAAAGTTATTATCTAGTTTTGGCAGGGAAAAAAAAAAGTAATAATGTGTCATATCGATGAGGGTATGGGAAAATCAGCACTCACATATACTTGTAGTCAGAGTCAATCAGAACAGACTTTGTACAATCTGGCAGTAAGTATCAAAATTGTTTTCTCAGGAAAAACTCCATATCTAGGTATTTATTTCAAGAAATGAATTACAAAATGTAAAGGTATAAGGATTTTTATGGCAGAGTTATTAGTGAGTAAAAAAATTGGAAATAACCTATGTGTCCATAATTTTGAGTAATAATTGATGTATAGTATATCTGTGCAAAGAAATATTATGGAGATATTTATTTTTAAAACAAACAAACAAACAAACAAACCCAGATTTATATGTATCAACTTAGAAAGATGTTCATAATACAAGCAAAAATAAAAAGTAAATGAATATGTATTCTATGTATGATCACATTTATGAAAAAATATTTACTTACACATAATAGAAGTCTAAAAAGAGACACAACCAGAGACACAAAAATTATTTTGGGAAGATATGTAATCAAGTATTAAACGTGATTGGGAGGGGGATTATGGCTGCTGTCTAGTTTATTTTTGTGTGTTCATGTTCTCTTGTATTTTCTAACTAATTGGTAATTGATACATATTTATCCTTTTTCAAAAAATATTATTTTGATTGATTTTTTAGAAAGAGAGGAAGGGAAAAAGATAGAAACATCAAATTGGCTGCCTCCTGCACGCCCCCTACTGGGGATTGAGCCTGCAACCCGGGTAATGTGCCCTGACCGGGAACTGAACCGGGACCTCTGAGTCCATGGGATGATGCTCAATCCACTGAGCTACACCGGCCGGTGATACAGATTTTTCTTATAAGGAAAATGTTTTTAAGCTTAAAAGTCTAAATCTAAATAGTTTGGGATAATTCAGACATAACAACATTTCCATCCATTTTAATGCTTAATGGGTTATCCATGAAGAAAGGGAAAATAAATTGAAAATCTGGAGCTAAAATGAGTAAATGAAAAGCTGTTTTATATTTGGACACCACAGACTTTTCTTCTTAATGATATATGCTAAAAGATTCTCTATAGCCTTGACGGTGTTAATGCACCTCTCTAGGTAACCAACAAAAAGATGCAGCAAGTAAAAATGGCCTTTCAAAATTGGATAGCTGCTCCAGTGAAATTTGACTTGTGGCAGCTTCTCTAGAATTGAGACTGAGAACCCATTTCCAAGAGTGTGGTCCTTGGTCCACATCAGAGATCATTCTTTTAAGGATTCAGACCCCTCCATGATGGACACAACAGAATTCTTGGGACTGTAATGCATAGCAATGTACCTATGAAAGGGCTTCTCACTTAGAAGACTCACTGAAATGAATGAATTAAAGAAAGAAGAGTTAAATAAATAATTATACGGCCTACAGGGCAACTAGAGCATCAGAAATTTGGAGAAGCTGATTGTGACAAAATAATAATGACATTTACAATAATATTTACATAGTAAAAGTAAAATAAGGGCTGCTATGAGGTAAGGAAAATGCATTGCTCTTAGAGTCTACTAAAAGTGACATAAAGGAGCAATATGAAAAAAAATGCTGTCTCTATCAGTTCTGACTGCTACAACAAATACCATAGACTGTGTGGCAAACAACAAGCATTCATTTATCACAGTTCTGGAGGCCAGAAGTCCAAAATCAGGGTACCAGTATGTTTGGATTCTTGCTGAGGGCCCCATTCCTGGTCATGTGCTCACATGGCCTTTCCTTGGTGTGTGTAAACACAGAGAGAGAGATCTTGTGTCTCTTGTTTTTACAAGGTTATTAATCACATCATGGAGGCTCTACCCTCATGATCTCATCTAGATCTAATTACCTCCCAATACCACAACAAATACCACCTCCAAATACCATCACAATGGGCATTAGGATTACAACATATACATTTTTTGGGGGGGCACAATTATTCAGTCCATAGCAAATGCCAACATAATTTAGAGAGGCAGAATGTCCCCTTAATGATATTATTATTGGTTACCCATCAATTGATGCCATTGTTTTTATAAAGAAAAAAAAAAGGGTCATCAAAAGTTGAGTAGTTAGCATGAATGCCTAGGAAAAAAACAAAAAGACACCAGAGAGAAAACTTGGCAGTCCCCACTCAGCATGTCTAGCCCTGTGACTTCTCTACCCAATTTCTGTGGCAGGTGACCCTAGTTTAGAGGCTAATAAATTGCATTTTATAGGGTGATGTCATTATGCATTTAAACATTACAATTGTCCTTCCTCCCCTCTCCACCACCACCATTCTTTCTCTCATTTCATGTTCACAAAATAGCTTCTGGTTGTGCTTTCCTACACAGATTTCCTACAGGGAAGGAATGTGCTGCTCTTGCAGACTTGAAAAGTCCGTGGGATAGCTACATTTCTCTTCTCTCTAGCTAGCTGCCATGATCATTTACACAAAGCCATCTTCTGTGAGCTCATCTGGTACATGCCAGCTAAATATAGTCCAATACAGTTGATCAAAAGGATGAAATCTTCTAACATTGGACTCATTCATAGAATTTGGCCCCTTGTGCATAGTCTTCCCCTTTATCTCAAATTCTGCCTCCCTCCTGGGTGATTTAGACATCCGTATGGATTGCCCAGCCAACATTCTAATGTCCTGGTCCTTTGACATGCACATGTTCCATTAGCTTTTCCTTCACTCCACTTCACCCACCTGCTCCCATAGCTATATCCCAGATCTTGTCATCACCATCTAAAACTGCTTTATATTCCAGATCATTAACTCATATTTCTTGCTTTCTGACCACAACTTTTCCTCTTTCCAGCTTGCCAGTTCACTACTCTTACGTCAAAGGTGTCTTAAGTTTCTTTAAGGAATCAGAGCAATTCAGTTTCTCACAAATTTTTGTAGTCATTTTATAAAGATTATTACTCATTCATCTTTCTTTATTGTGGCAAAGTCTACATAATATAAAATGTACCATCTTAACCAATTTAAAGTGTAGAGTTCAGTGGCATTAGGTGCATTCAAGATGTTGTGCAACCATCCATCTCCAGAACTCTTTCATCTTGCAAAACCGAAACTCAGTGCCCATTACACACTAACTCCCTGTTTCCTTTACCACCACCCCACCCCCAGCCCCTGGCAGCTGTCATTTTGTTTTCTGTCTCTATGAATTTGAATATTCTAGGTACTTCATATAAATGGGATCATACAGTGGTTGGCTTTTTGTGATTGGCTTATTTCACTTAGCATAATGTCCTCAAGGGGCATCCGTGTTATAGCATGTGCCAGGATTCCCTTCCTTTTAAAGGATAAGTAATATCCCATTGTATGTATAGACCATATCTTTTTTATCCATTTGCCTATTGCGAATAAGGCTGCTATGAACATAGGTGTACTCCTTCGTCTTTTCTGTTGCTGTCAATCTCGGAAAGTCTTTATAAATTACTCATTTATAAACCATACCAATACTAAAATATTCCTCAAATATTTGCCATTTACCTTCTATCTTTGCCTTTTCTGAAAATTATTGTGGTAATTCAGACCCTCTTAATGATGGTGCTTTTTAACCAAGCTGTCTTATACTCGTGATATGCTATTCATCGATTAGCCATGCTATCAATGGATATGAGGACGGCTAACATAAGTTTAGCTAAGGTATGTGGGGCACTTCTCTAAGAAGGTTCAGACTAATTATATGGCTTTCAAATATAGTTTTTCAAAGCACTTCTACTTAATTGCATGGCACGTAGGAGAAATTGACTTCTATTCTCCCCCTGCAGTTAGGAGAGGCCATGAGACTATTTCTGGTGAATGGGCTGCAGGACGAGTGCATGCATCTCTTTCAGGCTGAAGCAACGTGGGTTTACTTCTGGGCCAAATCTGTCTCTTTCTCTGCCACATCAACTAAGGAGAACACTTGTTCCAGGTGGTACAGCCATAGGAGAGTGGAACTGCTAACAAACGATCACTGAGTAGCCATATGGGAGGCATTTGCCCTGAACAGTTGCCCAGAACCTCAACAGACATTTTGTAAGCAAGAAATAAACCACTACAATTTGTGGGATCATTGTTTCTGTCACATAACCTAGTCCACCTGGCTAATACAATCGTGGACAATTTAAGCCAAGTGTGGGGTTGATATATATCCATTAATCATGCAGCTAGTTAAAAAAAAAAAAAAAAAATGAGAATGATATGTTTTGAAATGAAAAGATCCTCCAAACAGATTAACTTCAAAAAACAAGATGCAGAATAGAGTGCATAGTATGTCACTGTTTGTATAAAATACAAATAATCACTTACATACGCATTGACTATCCAGATACACAAAAAACTGGTAAGAGTGGTTGCCTCTGGGAAGAAGAGGGGAGGACAGACAGGTGTGGGAGACAGACTTTTTTACTGTTTGACTATTTAAAAGTATTTAGTATTTAATAATATTTAAAAATAATAAATATGCGTGAGTAACCTGGTTATAAATAAATAAACTTTAAAAGCAATGATGAAAGTCTAAATCCAATGGTTAGGGTATTAGAAAGAAAAGAGTAAATTTGAGAAATCATGCAGAAATCAGATTGACAAGATTTGATAGTTTGTAAATATTAGAAATAAGGGCAGGAAGAAAGATAATCATAGCGTAAGTTCTATAAGGTCAAGAATTTTTGTCTCTTTCGTCCATTGATAGTATGTATGGACTGACTGACTACAAAAGCAGTTACTATTATGCTCATAAAATGTTTTGTCTTTCACAATTTACATTAGAAGTAGGTAATGCCTTTCATTTTGCATGTAATGCCATTAATAAGTGATCTCTATTTTAATTTGGCCTGTTTGTTACCTTCAACTGTATGTAACTATTTGACGAGAATGTGTTAACAAAAGATAAAATCAGGACATGAAAATATGGAATTAAACATAATTTTTTCAAGTTTATCAAATATTAAATGGTTGGGAATTAAAGGTCTTTACCAATTAATAACTATCTAAAAAAATGTAAGCTGTTTTAAAATTCAGAAAGTATAAAAATAACTTTGTCTTTAACGTATCATAGCATTTATAGAAAGCTTTTCCTAAATTTTGTTTTAATTGTTTTGTTTAGAAGCTTTCACTCATTTGTTTCAAGTTACTACATTTGTTTCAAGTTTTGCCTAACAGATCTAAGGTTTGGTTCCTTTTTCTTCCCTTGCAATTTGTTGTAGTTTTGCATTGATACATTATAAATAGCATTGCCCACCAGAACTATTACACTTTTTTTTCTCAAGAATTTTGAAGATTGTTCAACCATGTAAAGCCAATGGTAGTCTATCATGTGTCATAGAACAATTTCTAATCTCCCAAACATGTAAAAGGAAGACAAATTGCATGGTGTGGGGAGAACCCCTTTACATGTAAGCGGACCAATTCTTTCTTCAAATAGAGGTAGAAGAGGTATTGAGAGTTCTCATGTAACTTGATGAGGCAGATGGGATCACTTTTCTTCTTCACAGCCAAGGGTAACCCAGTGACCCAGAAAGGGATATGGGAGGCATCCCTCAGTCACAGCTCTACTTCCCAGCAACTACGCTATGGGCACAGGTGCAGGCCGAAAGCCTACCTGATCCTGTGGACAATGAGGTCTGATCACTGTTGATGGCTAGGCTGAAATCAAGAGGCTTTAACCTGCTAAACCACTCCCGTAACTCAGCCTCCCCTCTCTGGCCCAGAAGATTTCTGACTAGTGCCTGGTCCTACATGGCCTCAAGCATTTTCTGAGCTGTTCCCATACCACACAGCTAGCACTTTAGCATCTTGTGTGAACTCTATGCAGAAAGCTTTTCCCCTGACCCTTGTACTTTATTCCTGTTTCCCCCGCAACTGAGCTCATTCATACCTTTTCTTGTCATTGGCGTCCTTCCTCCATCATGATTTATACTCATCCCCCTGATGCTACTGCATCTGGTGCTCAGGGGAGACACGTCGCCTTGCCCCCTTGGTATCTACCTCCTCTCAGGCTTCTGCAGGCGACACCTCACAGTGTATCCTGATCCCTTGAATGAAATCTAGACAAATAAATGTGAGATTTCAAGAGACTGCCTCCAAGAAACCATGTAATTAGACTCCTCCAGTGTCATAGGGAAACACAACCATTAACTTGTTGCTGTATTTGTCAGCATTATGATATTCTGCCTCCAAATGTTAAATCTCATTTTAAAACATTGTTAGGGGTTGTCAACATTTATTTTTTGCAATAGTGGAATTGTGTTGCCTTGAAACAAGGCTGTTTTAAATATAAATTTTTTTTTGGAGAATCATATTTTTAAAAAACAACGGCTTTCTGTTTATTTGTGAGTTGATTAAATTATTTTTATAAATACACCACATACTAACTATAGTGATATTAGAGAGTTGATTTTTTTTATTGCCTTTTTTGTGTGGCTGTGGGAGGAGGGTTTCCAGCATCTCAGTCCTCATATTATTCGGGCAGAGTCCCCTGTGCGCAATTTCTTCTGTCACGAAAGCCACAGTAGTCACATGTTCCATTCAAGCTTCTGGGGGCCTGCACTCAGGCACATGACCAAGACTCTGTTCATGGGAAATGTTTCTTGAAAAATGTGGGGACATCTTAAAATCATTCATGGTGATTTAGTGGAAAGATTTCTCTTAAAAGAGAAAGGCAATTGTCCTCATGCTTCATCCTCATCGCAACTCATTTCTCCAGACTAGTAAGGAGAGTCGGGTTTCAGAGTGCTCTGAGGGATTACATGGGTGTACACAGAAGGAAATGTCCAATACAACAAAAGACTTGCAAGATGAGAATGCATCTCATATAGCCCTTGTTTTGTATCTAAACACCACTTTCCCTCTTACATGGTGGCAACTACATCGACGTTTGATGGTCAAATCCAAGTCCCCGACCAACACTGTGATGAGGGACTCTGCTAGCCTATGTGATGCCTTTGTACAAATTAGGAAAAGATGCTCCTTCTTTACTGATATCTGTCAGAAAACTGTTACAATGTACTGATTTTATTTTATTTGTTAAGCTGCAACACAAAAACTTGGCGTGAAACATATACAAGATTCCATAATGTAAACAGCATACCTTACATGTAGCACACGTGACTATCACGCTTCTCTTCGCTTGTTTTCAGTAGCCTGGAGAGTCCCAAATGGCTAGGTAGAGGTTGTTGCTTCCAATTCAGTGAAACCATAAATGTTTATCTGGTGGAAGAAATCTTTGAGTACTAAGAATTCTAAATCAGCAGAACCCCAAGAAGGAAGGACAAGTGGATCATTAGGTTTAATGGTGGGACGTGCCACTCCCAATTCCACCCACTGGTTCTTGGACCCATAAATGATTGCTGTAGGAGAAAAGCATCAAATATTTGTCTCTGGTTCAGAGCACAGACTGCACCTACAGAATAGCACCCAGATTGGCAAGATATCATTTCCTAAGCTACGTAACTGAATATTCCATTGGCATTCTGCTGTTCTATAAGGCCAACTGCTCTCAGGTGATGTGAGACCATGATCCTGTGAGCATCAGTATATTGCCTTATTTCACTGAGGAAGTGAACTTATTAAAAGTAATGTTTGGAAGAGAGGTTGCTGATGAATAAAGTGTTAAGTCCATATGGACTGTCCTACTTGTAGATGTATGGCAGTCTGGAAAAGCAAATTCAAGTCGAAAATAAATGTCTATTCCAATGGAGACAAACACTGCCCTTTCCTAAATAAATGCAATCCACCTGACACCAAGTACTTTTTGGTCCCCCTGGAGTTGGGTACCACATTGGAGGCTCATGTTTGGTTACTGCAAATGTCAAGTTACACATTAAGCTGTGGCAATAAGCAGCCACATCTTGGTGAGGGGAAATCCATATAGCTGAGCCCATACATTGGTCCTGTTTGTGTTCGTGAGAACAAATTATGAGATTACCAAGCAGGCACAGAATGTCTCAGGTATGTCTAATTTTATTGAAAACATCTCATTTATGATGGAAGCACATGAACGGAGTCCTAAGAACAGGTGTTCAATCTTACTAGGACCCAGTAGCAATCAAAAGCTGTTTCTCAGAAGGAGAATGATTACTTGACAAAGATGTACTGATGCTCAAACATCCTGTGGGCCTCCGCTGTGATTTGTTTATTGGCATTTTCTCAGGGTTTAGAGAGCATTCCAATCTGTTATAGGAACTTCGAGACCTGTTGGATTCACTAGGTCATCAAGGCCAAGCAGCAGAGATACCTGCAGTGAAGTTTGAACTACCTGGCCTTCTCAGGTCCCAGGTCCCACTCAAAGCTTGCAGCCCTTGGGGTCACCTTATAAATGAAACAAAGAAGCACACCTATATTATATGTTGCTGTCAAAATCCAGTGAGTCCTATTAAGTGTTATGCCACGTTCTTTAATGGTATCAGATGCCAGGTGTGTTAACTTGTCATTCACAGTGACGAAGATATCCCTATATACTGCAGACAGGTGAGAGGCCCTTCTAAAGCCACTGCTATTTTCTATTCCTGGCTATTTTCAGCATGAAACAGTAGTGTATTAGAGTAACATGATGCTCTACAAATGGGGAAACAATCAAGTACTCTATGTGCCAAATTATGGCTTCAAGAGCTGTTGTAATCCTGAGACAAGATAAGTATACTACTGCTTCTTACAAGTGAAAATAAATGTTTGAGATGTTCTTCTCACTGAAATAACCATCTGTCAGATTAATAGATGCAAACCAGAAACTGTTTCTATTTGCTCCAGTAAAGAAACCATATCTGGATTGGCCACCATGATCTGAAAAACAGATTAGGTTTATGAGCATCGACTGGATGAGAATTTTTAATGAAGTATTTGGGAGACCTAAGTGATTACTGCAAAGGCCAAACACGCTACTTCTGTATCTTTTAAGTCTGAAGGTTGCACTTAACTTTAGACCTCTCTCCCACCTTGCAAAACCCCCTCCCAAGGCTATGATAGGGCTTTTGATTGGTTTTCTGACAGAGACGGGGAGTTCTAAGAATTTTCCCTGGTCCTTACTACCATAATAACTAGGGTGACCATATAATTTATCATTAAAAGCAGTGTACTTTTGCCCTGGCCGGTTTGGCTCAGCTGTTGGAGTGTCGGCCTGCGGTACAGAGAGACCCGGGTTCAGTTCCCGCTAAGGGCACGTACCTCGGTTGCAGTTAGTCCCCGGCCCTGGTTGGTCGTGCGGGTGGCAGCCACTCGATGTGTCCCTTCACATCGATGTTTCTCTCTCTCTCTCTTCCTCTCTCTCCCTCCCGCTCTATCTGAACAAAAAATGGAAAAATATCCTCGGGTGAGGATAAAATAAATAAATAAATAAATAAAAGCAGTGTACTTTTGATAGTGAAAAAGAGCACTACTAATAATTATGCTGGTAAAACATACAAAGTGGTACTCCAGGGGTCAATGATGCAGTGTGAGGATTCAGTCATTTGCTATATCAACATTGCATTTAGAAACCAGGAAAATAACCATCAGATAAGTTCAGAAATGCACGGGGTCTCCATAAGCTAGATCTGGTTCCCAACCATAGCATCACCTCCATTCTAACCAGGGAACCACACTGACGTCTACCCCCATTCCCTGGAATTAGTATAGTTTATAGCCAATGTTCAGTAATCCCTGAAAGGTCTGGGTATTCCCTTCCCCTGGGGCACTGTTACTCTGGCAAACAAATAGTTTCCTTTGTGGAAAGCTAGAAAGAAAACATAGAACATACTTGTGAAGTTACTGTGGGGTCCTTTCTTAAGTGCCCCCAGCTTCATCTCAATGCCCTGGGGATGTCTATGTCTGGGCTCAGGTCTGATGACTCAGTGGAGAGCTGTGACTCTGGTGTGGTAGCTAAAAGCGGACCTTGACTAATCTAGAGGGGAGGTGTGTTAGTGTTGTTATAGAAATCAAACAGGACCTCCATGGGCTACTCTCTCAGGACTCTAATTATAGGCCTGGAGACAATCAGGGTCAGTGGAGGTCAGGCACATGGACTCAGATGTCTCTTGTTTGATAACTTCCTCAGGTAAGGCTATTACAGGGTCTTCAAACAAGGCAGTTATAGCCTTATTCAAAAAGGGAAAAGAGATTACCCTGTCAGACATTCTATTCTTTCCAAATATCCCTCTCCCTAGCCTTATAGATCCACTCGTTTTTTTGTTGTTGTTGTTTATTTGTTTTGTTTTTTTATCTTCACCCCGGGGACATTTTCCATTTTTGTTCAGATAGAGTGGGAGGGAGAGAGAGGAAGAGAGAGAGAAATGTTGATGTGAAAGGGACACATGGAGTGGCTGCCTCCCGCAGGACTCCAACCAGGGCTGGGAACGAATCGCAACCAAGGTATGTGCCCTTGACCGGAATCAAAACCGTGCCTCATTGGTCCACAGGCCAACCACTCTAACCACTGAGCAAAATCGGCCAGGGCCAGATCCACTCTTTTAAAAATAATTATTCTAATTTCACACAAGGGACTGGGAGGAGATGTGGATTCAATTGACATTATTCAACAACCCATTGAATCAAATTTTGAATTTTGTTTTTGGCCATTTTAGCCTAGCAACTTCAAGAGACAAGAGGTTTTGTCTTTTGTTTGGTTGTTCTTTTTTTTAGCGTGCTATAGAAGTCTGCTGCTATACATTAACTTCATTAACTTCAAACTGTTTGGAATCATATGAAGCATGATTTTCTCGATCTCCTCATCCTAGGTTGAACATTGGATTTATCGTCTACACTGGGACACTTTGGAAAGTGAAGAGGATGCTAATGAAAATTATACTGGGACAACAGGCATAAAATCTCCAGGAGAAACCATACATACATCACTCTACTCATGCTCTTTACATTATCTTAAGGCATTAGTCATGAGGTTGTCCAAAGTCTTGTCTTCAATGGATATTTCATTCTCAGTGATAATTTGATTAAATCTGAATGAATAGGCTGTCAGAATAGCATGCCTTAATACTAACTCAATTTTATTGTCTTTAAGTCTAAGCATTCCAAATAACCAATCCCAGATTCTTCTCATTTCCATCAGGATCTGTTCCCAGAAATTTCCTTATATTCAATAGTCATACCTATTTCTTAACAGTCAGGGTTCTTAGCATTAAATAATATCTAACAGAGAGGGTGTCCACCTGGATTCCCTTTAGGTAACTGTTTACTTGATAGGTTGGTATTTTGGCATGCCTGGAAGATACGATATAGGGTCGTTTAGCTTAGTGGTATCTGATACCAACATCAGATCTACCACAAAGACAGCATAACATGCATAACAGGTATTTTTTAGTTATATTTTTAATATTTGATTATTATCATGGGTTCTAAGGGGCTGTGGCCTATTCAAAAAATTTTACACTGGGCATTTGCCATCTGCATTAGTGAGCACATACTAGTTAATCATTTGGTGTTTTAGCCATAGCAATATATTTATGTTTGCAATGTTAATGTATAATTTTGACTCAAAGCTTTCTTTTTTACTCAGGAAAAATGAGTGGTTCTGGGGTGTGTGATAGTACAATAAAGAATAATCCAGTGGAACGGCAAATGTGGAAAAAGCGATCATTTACATGCTGTGGAGGAGGAGAGGACCAGGACCAATCTCAGCTCTAGGATAGAATTTTGTCTCATCAATAAGAGTTGGATTAGGTGAACTATAAAATAACTTCCAGCTCCATTTTTCTATGAGTTTATAAAATGCGAGCATGCGAAAATATCTGAATAATTACATATTATTCAATGTTAGAAAATGATTGTTATTGTAGTTAATCAGAATGTGTATGCTTATAAAGTTTGGGGTGTTTTTTTCCTGCTTGCAACAGAGGTGGGCTGTAGGGAAAAGAGCTGTTGAGTTTATTGCACACTTTGACAGAAGGAAATTAGTGTAGGTGTAGCTCAGGAAATCATTCTGCCAGCAGTCTGGAAGATTCTGAAAAGAGATGCTTGACAAGAGGGTGAGCATGCTGGGAGAGAGGGAACCACCCATAGGGACACAGCAGATCTCTGTTTGGGTGTGGCACTGTTGGCTTTTTCCTTTTTGACATGGATTACACCCTTTACGTGCCAAGTTGGATTTCAAGCCTTTCCCCTTATGGGACTCTCTACCATTTGCAACATAGTAAAAGGATAGTAAAAGGTAAAAGAGGTCAAATGTATGATGAAGGAAAGAGATATGACTTTGGATGGTAAACACACAATATAATATACAGATGATGTATCATTCAATTGTATACTTGAAATCCATATAACTTTATTTACCAATGTCACCCCCGATGCATTTAATAAAAAGAGAAAAAGGGTACACATTTCCTACGTGGTTATAAGACCTTTTGCTTTGTGCAGGTGAGCTTGACCTATGTCCCAGATGTTGCACTGCAGAAACTGAAATAATCTTTTCATATTACTATTTGAAAAGTCCTTTGATAGTTATTTAAATGACCCATTTTAGCACCTTTAATGTCAAATAACTGTGGTCTTCTTTTGGATGTAAAGCTTGTTAGACAGTAAATGTTTCCCAGGAAACATATTTTAAAAAAGAAGCTGCAAAGAGGAAATATTTAAAAGCAGATAGCTTGCAATTGCTGTTATGACTTAGAGGCAGACGCAGTTCATCTTTTACTAGGTTCACTTTTTGTGTGTGTAACTCTTGGATTTGATGAATGGTGATGAAAGCAATACTATATGGAAAGATTTGTCTTTTGAAAGTCATTTTTATTGAATTGCTCAAAACTACTGAAATTATGCTTATCAAGTAAAACTGATTTGGTGTTTCTTTATTTTGAATCCAGTTTTTCCCAATAGAAAATTTGAGCTTTGATCTTTGTGAATTGCTCAACATAGGCCTCAACTTGTTCAGTTTTGTAAGAAAACATTGGGCTCTGCTTCTGGAATGAATTTTTCCAGGCTTTCTTTAATGGTTTGTGTCTTAATGCATGGTAGTTTTAAATTTTCCCGATTTGATCAATTCCTTTTAAATTTGAATGAGCTTCTCCTTTTGATCATGTCCTCAGATAATGCTATCAACTCAACGTCAGTAGGGCGAGCACTTTAAGTAGATTTTGTACTAGTGGTAATGTGGATTCATCTAGACCAGGAAACTCTTGGCCACTTCTCCTTGTGACTAAAGATGCTCCTAACTAGTTAAGATACTGGTGTAGTCTTTAGCTGCAGAACACAGGCAAACTTGGAAGTTTGCAACGGGCCTACTCTCAGCCTGGGTCACCTTGGCACCGTCATCTGACCAGCAGAATTAACTGACAGCAGACAGTTATTTTCATCTCTGAAGCATATCCAGACTTTTGCTGTCTTCTTTTCTCTTTCCATTTCCTTGACTTGGAATTGCTTTATTTGCTAATATTTCCTAGCATAGGTTGAGTTTCAAGCCAAGGACATTACTGCCAGGGTAGCAAGAATAGAAAATCAATACCATATTGATTGCCAGTGAAAATGATTATGAATAACTTTAGTTACTTCTTTGTAGTTTAAAGCTCATTGTTCTATCTTCCTCATTTATAGCTTTCTGAGTTTTTACAATGAAAATGTTGTTATCAAATCAAAGACCTAGAACAACATGATCATGTCTATACAAGTCTGTAAATTCTTAAATGGTGTGCTTAAAAAAAAAATCTTTCATCTTAGACATAAAAAGGATTATTTCCCTCTTTAGCTTAATGAGAAAAGTGTCATTTTCTTGGCCACTTTTATAATAAATTGGTCATATTTAGCCTGATCTAATTTAAAGTAAAAATATTTACCTATACACAATAATTTTAACTCAATTTCAGCTCACTGAAGAATATAGTACCTGGATGATAATATATTTATTTTAGATCTGACATTTCTTTCAAACTTTAATCATGAAAGAAAATATTTAGCAAACCTATTAATTCAGATATGTTTTAAATTCTAGTGAAGTTATAGAGAACTAGGTCATGCTTTAAGCATTTGGTGGCTTAGGAAGCTGTATCCATTACCTGTCAGAAAGTGGAATGGGAGGAATCTGCCTGGCTTGGTAGGTTCCTGGAGAAATATGATTCTACAGATAGAGGGCAACTCTTTGGGGCTCTCCAAACTGCAGACTCAGGGATATTGATTCTGATTCTACCTTTGGGAAGGCTGATTCTGAAAAGAACTGGAATCTTGCTGTCATCTTTGATACTGAATCATTTACGATACTTTGGCTGCAGGCAACAGAAATGAACTTAGGTAATTTACATGAAAGAAGTAATTCACTACAGAGATATGGATACTTCCAAAATCTAGTAAATACTGAAGACACAGACTTCTGGACTGGAACCAGAACAGCTTTGGTGATCTAGGTATTCACTGAAATCCAGACTAAGGGATAAAACAGCATCAATTCTTTTCTATCCCTTATTTTTTCCCCTTGAGATAGAGGGAGAAGAGAGAGAGAGAGAGAGAGAGAGAGAGAGAGAGAGAGAGAGAATGCACAATTTACCCGGTTAGGGTCCTGGACCTAGTGTGGGGAAGACACTTTGATAGAATAGTGCTATGCTTTTACTCATGGAATGTGGGCAGGGGCCTCAAAGGGATAGGAGGCTATTTCCAGAAGAAGGGCAGGAAAAAACAAACTCAACAGATATCCCCTATAGGCTGTATATTTCTCACCCTAACATTTTAGGTCTTGACATATGCATTGCCCCAATACCTCTTACCATAATCCTACATTCTTGACACTACCCTCCTCTCTCCATAGCCCTGTACCCTTTTTTTTTTAAATCCTTACCAAAGATATGTTTTTATTGGTTTTAAAGAGAGAGAAAAGAAGAGAGAAACATCGATGTGAGAAACATCGAAATCGGTTACCTCCCATATGCATCCTGACCGGGGATCAAACTCGCAACCTAGGTATGTACCCTGACTAGGAACCGAATTCACAGCCTTTGGGTGTGCTGGATGATGCTACAACTGCCCTGCCAGGGCATAGCCCTATACTCTTGACACAATTCTCAACCCTTTCCCACCATTTCCATTATAGGCTCACTCCCAAAAAAGGATTTTAAAACTCTATTTCGGGTGGTGGGGGTGGTGGGAAGAGATAAACCAAAGAACTTATATGCATATATGTATAACTAATATAACCCGTGGACACAGCAGTGCAGTAACGGAGAGGTGAGGGTGGGCAGGGAAGAGGGCGTCAATAGGGGGAACAAAAGGAGGGACAACTGTAATTCTTTCAAAAATAAAGATAAATGAAATCTAAAAAGTACAAAAATAAACAAAACTCTATTTCAGTTGAGGACTGTGCACTGCAGTGCTCCTCCTCGGGTTAGTCTGTGCCTTATGATTTATTTCTAGCATAGGCTCAAACTTGTTCTTGAGATCCAATCTCCTTGTTTCTGAGATTCCAGATCTGGCGATCATGACCTTGTCTTATATACTGGAGGACTCTGCTTTGCTTCAGGCTAGTCCCTTATCTCCATCATAGGCTCGGATGCTTTCCTTCACTTCTAGTGGGGGCCTGGTTCCCTGTTCCCTGCCATCAGCCCCCCTGGGGCTCTCTGTCTGCTTGCTTCTGGATTTCCCAGCGGTGCTACTTTCCAGAACACTTTTGATATTCCTGGTGGGATCCTGCTAATGCCAACTGACAGCCAAATTTTCTTCTTTTTAAATTCAGAAATCCCTTGTTATACAGTTCTGGCTCATCTAATCTTCTCATTTAATTCTACCTTTTACATTTAGTTTAGCAAACATTAAATAGATACAAAATCCTAATGATTATATGTGTATAATCATTAAAGAAACACCAAATAGCCCTGGCCGGTTTGGCTCAGCAGTTAGAGCATCAGCCTGCGGACCAGAGAGTCCCGGGTTCAGGTCCCTCTAAGGGCACGTACCTCAGTTGCAGTTTGTCCCCAGCCCTGGTTTGGGTCCTGTGGGTGGCAACCACTCAATGTGTCGCTCTCACATTGATGTTTCTCCCTCTCTCCCTCCCACTCTGTCTGAAGATAAATGCAAAAATGTCCTCTGGTGAGGATAAAAAACAACAACAAAAAACACCAAATAATGTTTCTAATGTAAATACCACCCCGTTTAAGAAACAGAATGCACTGTCATTCTCTCTTACAGTAACTCTCTGCCTGACTGGTCAAAATGGGCCCATCCCATTTTTGAAGTCAAGAACTGTGTTAGGCCCTGGCCAGTTTGGCTCAGCGGTTGGAGCGTTGGCCTGCGGTCCGGAGAGACCCGGGTTCGGTTCCCGCTAAGGGCACGTACTTCGGTTGCAGTTTGTCCCCAGCCCTGGTTGGTCGTGCGGGTGGCAGCCACTCGATGTGTCCCTTCACATCGATGTTTCTCTCTCTCTCTCTCCCTTCCTCTCTCTCCCTCCGACGCTATCTGTACAAAAAATGGAAAAATATCCTCGGGTGAGGATAAAAAAAAAAAAAAAAAAAGAACTGTGTTAGGATCTCAACTCTAATATGCCTGTGTGATCTTAAACAGGTCACTATATCCTCTAAACCTTGATTTAAGCTTCAGATGTTTAAACTAGTTGACAACATATTTAGCACTGCATAGATAGAAATGTACTTCCTTGATCCTAATGCTCTTAGTGAGTGTCTATCACTCAGCCCCTTCTTTCATGTCTGGTCCCCATGGCTATAATCAACATGTTTACACCCACTTGTTCTGAGCTAGGCTGTTCACTGGACGCTGAATCAGAGATCCTTAAATCCCTTTAAATAGAATACAAGATTGGCCTTAGAGCTGAGTCCAACAGGGACGTAGGTGTCCCGGCTACTGGAAAAGAATATACAGAGGGCCACACTATTTGAGGATTTGTTATCCACACCCATAAGTTACAAGGTTACATAAGGAACTAAAAGTATCATAACAGGAAATTATTCATGCGTAACCTGACCACTTAAACATTGATCCCATTTAAACATGCCTCCAGTCTTAACACCAGTGTTTACACCAGCTTATTAAGTCATTTTCTTTGTGGGTCAACCTTTCCTTGAGTACGTCTCAATTATAGAATTTATATGCGACATGTTTATTATCTGTTTAAATGTCTCCCTTTATTTTAGACGGAGCTCCTCAAATCTAGGGATCTTCCTTGCTTTGCTTATCTTGTTACCTCCCATGACTGACTTTTAGTAAGTAGGTGTTCGATATATGTTAGTTTCATGAAAGGTATAGAGGCAGGGATCAGCCCACACGGCCTTTCTGAATATAATTTTGATCTAAAAATAGCATTTAAGTATTACATGTGCAAAGAAACTAGCTCTAAGATTGCTGCTTTGTTACTTAAAAAAAAAAAACAACAACCAGTAATCACATTTGCACACGTGATTCATGGAGCATACAATGGTGTCAAGTTGCCTTTTAGTATAAATAAGAGCCCTTGGCCTATTTTTCAAAATTCTGTCTTATTGTTCTCACACTCTCTGCTCCCCACTTCTGATTCTCTGTTTCAGGCTGCCTTGTCTGTTCTTGAGTAGGCAGGGAGAACACTTTATATTCAGCCTGAAACAGGGAGCAGGAGTTCTTAATGAGAACACTGAATCTCCTTCCCACCCCCACCTACACCCCACACTCCCCACCCCCAGTATGCTAACTATCACATTATGAGTGTGGGGAATGCTCTATAAATGTTGGCAGACAGACTCACCCCCATAAATTAGTTAATTCAGCTCAAATGGATATGTCCAAGTGAATTGCCACCCACATCTGAAATTCCCTAGTTTTTATAGTACCATTTTTCCCCTTAAAAGAAACCCCATTCTGCTCGTTATAAAAATTACTCAAACATTTAACAATTGTGATATTGTCTTGCAAAGATCGTGAAAGGTCTTTTAAAATCCAACTTAGGAAAAAGTCTATAAATATGTAAAATGTTGCATTGGATTAAGAAAAAAAAAACAGAATTTAACATAGATTCTAATGCGGACATAATAACTACTTTTAACAGTTACTGTGTGGGGGCTGATTCTGCAGTGGCTGAACAGCTCAGAATATTGAAAGAGCCATATTTCCATGTGTGGGGAGTGGGCAGGAAGGGATGTCCTCAGTGCAGGCAGCTGAGCGGCAAACACATTTGTGATTACAACGCAGGGGAAAACAGTGGTGAAGGTTATAAGCGTAAAATTATTGCACACAGACTTCGTATCAGCCCACATGCATTCAGCGAGGGTCAGCAACCCAAAGCGCGTGGTCTGATTCTGGCTCACTCTAGGAGTCCAAACAGCCCAGCTCTCACCAGCTCAGACTAGTTCTGGCCAGTCCTACGTCTGCAGTGTGCGGCACAGTACTGTAATGTTTCTTCCCATAATGCTGTTTGGACTTGACTAACTCAGCTCCATTCCAGTTTCCTAATTTTATAATTCAATCAACTGGGCTTGGTTTTCTATGACTAAGAAGTAGCTAACTGACATTTTGATGAGGAAATTCCAGATTTTATCGTTCTTTTTTTTTTATCCTCACCCGAGGACATTTCTCCATTTTTTATTCAGACAGAGTGGGAGGGAGAGAAAGGAAGAGAGAGAGAGAGAGAAACATTGATATGAAAGGGACACATCGACTGGCTGCCACCCACACGATCCAACCAGGGCCGGGGACAAACTGCAACCAAAGTACATGCCCTTAGTGGGAACCGAACCCGGGTCTCTCTGGACCGCAGGCCGGCGCTCTAACCGCTGAGCCAAACCGGCCAGGACCAGATTTTATCATTCTTAAAAAGATGAATTTCTAGGCTTTTCAAGTATATGGTGCTTTTCGTCTTTCTTCTGATATCAGTTCTTATGTGTTTAAAGGCCTTAAGAAAGTGAAACCTACTTGTTTTGGGGGTGGTGAGGATAAAAACACATTTGAAAGCAATTTGAATCTGGGAGTCATTTTTTTTTAAATCCTCACCCAAGGGTATTTTTCCATTGATTTTTAGATAGAGTGGGAAGGAGGGAGGGAGAGAGACAGAGACACATAGATGTGTCTGTGAGAGAAACACATTGATTGGTTTTCTTCTGCATGACCCTGACTGGGGCCAGGATCGAACCCACAACCCAGTCATGTGCCCTTGACCGGGAATCAAACCTGCAACTCTTCAGTCTGCAGGCAGATGCTCTAAACATTGAGCCAAACTGGTCAGGGTGGCAGTCATTTTTCTTTATTTTTTATTTTAATTTTATTTTTTTGTTAATCCTCATCCAAGGATATTTTCCCATTGAATTTTAGATAGAGTGGAAGGGAGGCAGTAACAGAGAGAGAAACATTGATGTGAGAGACACTTCAACTGGTTGCTTCCCGAACAACCCCTACTTGGCTGGGGATCGAACCTGCAACCCAGGCACGTGCCCTTGACTGGAATTGAACCCAAGACCCTGAGGGCCGATGCTCTAACTATTGAGCAAACTTGTCAGGGCTGGAGTCATTTTTAAGTAAAGATAATTATTATGAAGTGAAGTGTAGTAGAGAAAAGAAATCTGAAAATGAAACAGCCATCACAGAAGAAACACCAACCAAATAACACCTTTTTAAATATAAAAAAGTGCCCTGGCCGGTTTGGCTCAGCGGTTAGAGCGTCGACCTGCAGTCCGGAGAGACCCGGGTTCGGTTCCCTCTAAGGGCATGTACCTTGGTTGCAGTTTGTGCCCGGCCCTGGTTGGTCGTGCGGGTCCCTTTCACATCGATGTTTCTCTCTCTCTCTCCCTCCTGCTCTATCTGAACAAAGAATGAAAAAGTGTCCTCGGGTGAGGATAAAAAAAACAAACAAAAAAAAACACAAATAAATATAAAAAAGTGCTTGAAAATATATGGGGCTGGGACAAGAAGAAGATTATCCAATGGGAGTTTTTTTGTTTTTTTTTTAATCCTCACTCGAGGACATTTTTGCATTCATCTTCAGATAGAGCGAGAGGGAAAGAGGGAGGAAGAGAGAGAGAGAAACATCGATGTGAGAGAGACATGACTGGTTGCCACCCACATGGCTCCACTGGGGACAAACTGCAACCAAGGTACGTGCCCTGAGCAGGAACCAAACCCGGGTCTCTCTGGACCGCGGGCCGACGCTCCAACCGCTGAGCCAGACCGGCCAGGACTTCAATGGGAATTCTTTAGGAAAAGGAAGAGACTCTAGGAAAAGAGACAAGACTCTTAGGAAAAAGGCTACTTGGCATGCCAGAAAACTCATTCATGGAGGCTACAGAAACCATCACTTTCAGAGTTTGATCCTAGGGCTTCTAGGAAGGTTTGTCTGTAATACAATTATCACCCATCTTTCAGTATCTCTTCCCCTTAAAATTCCTCCTGGAGAGATTCTTAGGGGCAAGGGGTGTGAGCGGTTGTGCCTAACAAGTGTCATGATCTAAGTTGCAAATATCTTTGGAAGTGGTAATGTTTAATCTTTTTTTATCCTCACCCGAGGACAATTTTTGTTCAGATACAGTGGGAGGGAGAGAGGGGGAGAGAGAGAGAGAGAGAGAGAGAGAGAGAGAGAGAGAGAGAGAGAGAGAGAGAAACATCAATGTGAAAGGGACGCATCGAGTGGCTGCCATCCACACGACCCAACCAGGGCCGGGGACAAACCGCAACTGAGGCACATGCCCTTAGCGGGAACCGAACCCGGGTCTGTCTGGACCGCAAGTCTACGCTCTAACCGCTGAGCCAAACTGGCCAGGGCATATCTTATTATTAATGTTGAATTGTTTTACCTGACACCTAAATAAGTAGAAGTTCAATGAGAATTAAGAGAGAGAGAGATAATTTTGGAGCATGGACCACTGCCCTAGAGTATGAGAGCATTTGGTTGGGGTTGGAAAGACGGGAAAAATTCTCATGCATTAGGGAAGGCGAAGTAAGGATGGTGAAGACATTTTATTTAAATCACATTTTTTTCCCTAAGATAAAACTATTTTAATTTTAGCTTTTTAAAATTAGCAGAAGAATAATCTTTTATACTATCTGGTAGTTTGTCTGAACCCTTGATGCAATTGAAAGTGGAAAAACCACAAGCTTTTGAGTTAGAATCTAGTTTGTCATCACTGTCCCCTTCATGCAAGTTACTTAGATGCTCTGAGACTAACTGGAGCTAACAATATGTCTAGTGATCCAGTTCTCTCGTCTCCTTTCTGAGAAAATCCCGTATCTCCCAGCCAGTGGCAGTTGGCAATGATTACACCCAATCCTAACTCCAAGAGTTGGCTTTGATGCAAGCATCATTCATCCAATACAGGCTAAAGCTGTACGGAGAGACACTGGGCTGGGGGTGGACTTCTGGGATATGTGCTGACTCTTCCGAGACATCTGCCAGAAGAGACACGCTCTATCCCTACGAGTGTGTCATGTGCTGATTAAGTCATGGAATGACGTAGCCATTACACTGCCATGAAGGAGACGAGACGACAATGAACTTGACATACGGAAGAGGGCAAAGCTGGGAGAACTTCAGCTGGAGCACTGTTGAAACTGCACCTGAAACCCCACGTACTGCTGAACTTTTTAGCTATACAAGCCAGTAAATTCATTTTGTTACTTAAGGTAGGTTTTGATTTACATTTTCTGTTACTTGCCACCAAAAGATTGCTAACCAATACATAGATCTCTTATGGGTTTTGTGAGGATTAGGGCCTAGCACAGGGCTTTATTATATAAATATTACCTCAGGTAACATTTCCATTAGTGCCTTGAAAAAAATTAATTCAACAAATATACAATGCATATCAATTATGCTATTATGTATAAGACATAGTACCAAGTTCCAGGGCTATGTAGATAAATAAGACTGGACCCCTGCTCCCCAGAAATTCACAAACCACTAACTGGTATATACTAGTCTTTCAATAATTTTTTGGCTATCACTAGAAAAGTAGTGATAAGCAAGCAGAGACTGGGTTCTTTAATCTGGAATAGAAAGTCGGGTTACGTAGAATTTAGGAAGTTAATTCCTGAGTATAGAAATATTGACTATGTTTGGTTACCTGAATATATTAATATTTATTATACGAAATAAGACAATCTGCCTTGGCCTATTTGGCTCAGCGGTTAGAGCGTCAGCCTGCAGTCCAGAGAGATCTGGGTTTGGTTCCTGCTAAGGGCACGTACCTCGGTTGCAGTTTGTCCCCGGCCCTGGTTGGTCGTGCTGGTGGCAGCCACTCGATGTGTCCCTTTCATGTCAATGTTTCTATTTCTCTCTCCCTCCCACTGTATCTGAACAACAACAACAAAAATGGAAAAATGTCCTCGTGTGAGGATGTAAAAAAAAAAAAAAAGAAATAAGGCAATCCAATCATTTTTTTTAAAGAAACTGACAAAGAGTATATAATCAATGATAGATCGGCTTTTAGCTGTGCTTTTCACTTCTTCACAAATTCCAGTAACTATTAGGGCTCCTCCTGATATCATTTAAATACACAAACATTCTTCTATGATTCAAAAAATAATCTGGTAAGTAAGCACATTTTCTAACTTGTCCTGTTTAAGTAAATTTAATATAACTCTAAAGAACCTGAAGATCTTTCTTAACACAGAAGCATTTTTTCCCCAAGACTCGCAGTTGAACTTCTACAGCTGCTGCTAATATTTTCTGAGTGGGAGAGTTCTATTTTTAGAGCCAAAATACAGTTGCTATTATGAGCATTTTCTTACGAGTCGTAAAATTCAGCAGTAAATATTACTTAAAATTCAGTTGGTTTTGTAGTGACTTAGATTTGCTCCTTAATAGTTTTGGGAATACTACTTGGTATATTGTTATGATTCTATCTAAAGTATTTCTGGCCCTGGCCAGTTTGGCTCAGCGGTTAGAGCGTCGGCCTGCGGTCCGGAGAGACCCGGGTTCGGTTCCCGCTAAGGGCACGTACTTCGGTTGCAGTTTGTCCCCGGCCCTGGTTGGTCGTGCGGGTGGCAGCCACTTGATGTGTCCCTTCACGTCGATGTTTCTCTCTCTCTCCCTTCCTCTCCCTCCCTCCCACTCTATCTGTACAAAAAATGGAAAAATATCCTCGGGTGAGGATAAAAAAATAAAATAAAATAAAAAATAAAGTATTTCTGACACTAGCATCACACTGAATTGGGTATCATAACAATTATTTGCAAAGCATAACTTTGCAAAGTTGATCATAAAAATTTCCCTATTCCATGTCATTCTTTTGCAAGTGAGAGCACCTACTCTGAAGTGGGTGGATCAGCCTGAAAAGTAAGTTAGAATGCACCAATAAGGAATTTTAAAATTATCACTGATGCAGTAACTGGGCTGGTTTCAAAAGTAACAAGCACAGAACACAAGCTATGTTTAAAATAATTTTTCCTATTATTTCAATGCAATCTACTTTAGTCCAAGTTTCTCTTCAAGGTAGAAAAAAATCCATATAATTCTTTTTAAAGAAGCAATATGGTTTTTTGATAAATTATGATTAAAAAGAAGAGAGATAAGGTAGTAAGATAACGCATGAACACATGTTTCTGCTAATCACCACCCTGACATCTCATTTAATCTGTGGCTAATGAATGATAAAATGATCTATGCTTTCCCCATAGTTTGAGCTAAAGTTCTTTTTCAGTCAACTGTCTGAACACTAATTACTATCTAAGTTTCACAAAATTTTCACAATTTATATAGTACAGTGTTAGATATTTTAACAACCCAAAACTTTGCTTTACATTAAAAACATGAAGCAGATAGGTAAATGCAAAGAAAGACAAGCTGGTGAGCAGCTATTACAAAGAAAAGACCTTTGTTCTCAGTTCCATGTTGTTGGTTTGTTTTTTTCCCTCTTTGTCCATTTGTGCTATGTCAGCTTGAGGTCAATTCCAATGATGAATGGTTCTGTTTCCTCTTCTTCCTCATCTTCATATTAAGTCTTTGTCTGCTTATGTAGAATTCAAGTTATTCAAGAACTTTTGGAACTGAGCCAGTCCTTGTACATCTATGATTATAAGTGAAGATCACTCCCAAATAGGATAAGATCTGTTTTTTCCTGCTAAGTACAACTATGCACCCTGGAAATGGTGCAAAAGACAACAAAGAGAAATGTGAAATATGTTTAGAAGAATGCAAGATGGTTTAGGACCCAAGTACTGTGGGAACAACACAATCTCAGAGTGTCTCAAGTATCCCTATACAACAGAGGAAGGGTACCCAGACCCAGAGTTTCTTGACTTTCAGACTAGCTGTAGCAGGCAGCCTAGGTAGGCTCATTCCTTCTAGGAATCACACTGGAATCCTTCTGACAACATCAGGTGAGCCAGACACCACCAGCAAAAGGGATGGATTATAAACGCTGCATCTCTGCGGGCCTGAGACTCCCCTGTTGCACTGGAGATACTAAGGTAGGTAGGCAGAGCTGGCAGGAGGGGCTCAGTAGCCTGGTCTGAGAAGCCTCTTTGTCCCCACAGGCTGGAGACTCTCCTGCCTTACCCAGAAACACCAGAGCAGCAGGTAGAGGTTGGGGTGGGTGGAACCACTAGTGGTACATCTTGAAATATTTTATTTTTTATTTTATTTTATTTTTTTTTATCCTCACCCGAGGACATTTTTTCTATTTTTTGTTCAGATAGAGTGTGGGAGGGGGAGAGAGAGAGAGAAACATCGACGTGAAAGGGACACGTCGAGTGGTTGCCACCCACATGACCCAACCAGGGCCAGGGACAAACTGCAACCGAGGTACATGCCCTTAGCGGGAACCGAACCCTGGTCTCTCAGGACCACAGGCCGACGCTCTAACCGCTGAGCCAAACCGGCCAGGGCTTGAAATATTAATTAATACCAATTTTATACAAACTCTTCCAGATAACAGAAGAGGAGAGGATGTTTCCAACTTACTTCAGGATGCCAGTATTGCCCTAATACCAAAGCCAACAAAGGCAGCACTAAAAAAAACGAACAAGCAACAAACGTACAGGCCAGTATTTCTTCTGAATATAGGCTGCAAAAATTCTCAATGTCATATTAGAACACCAATTCCAACAATATGCTAAAAAGTTATACACCATGACCAAATGAGATTTATTCTATATGCAAGGCTGGTTAGATATTTTAAAAAACCAATCAATGTAATCTACTGTATCAACAAGCTAAAGAAGAAAAACCATAATGCCCTAACACTTGATGCAGAAAAGGCATTTGGTTGCAAGACCCAATGCCTGTTCATGATCATAACTCTCAGCACATTAAGAATAGCAGGTAATTAACATAACTTGATTAAGAGCACTTACCCAAAAACCCTGCAACTAATATCCTACTTAATAGCGGAAGACTAAGATCAAGAAAAGGGTGTCTAGTTTCACCATCTCAATCAACATAGTAATAGAAGTTCTAACCACTAAGATAAGGCAAGAAAAAGAAATAAAAAGCATACATTTTGGAAAGGAAGAAATAAAATAAGCTCTATGGGCAAATGACATGATTTTCTACACAGAAAATACCAACAAATCTACAAAGTAAAATCCCACAAACTCCTAGTACCAAGGGAGTTCAACAAGATCACTGGCTATAAGATCAACACACAAAATTTAAACACGTTTCTATATGCCAACACTGAACGTGCAGAAATCACAGTACCATTTGTAATTGCTCCAAAGAAAGTTAAATGTTCAGGCATACACTTAAGAAAAGATGTACATAAATCCATATGCTGAAAATTATAAAATGCTGATGAAGAAAATAAAAGAAGACCTAACCACATGAAGAGACATACCATATTCATAGAGTGAAAGATTCAATTGAGTAAAGATGTCAGTTCTCTTCAAATTCATCTATAGATTTAATTTTTTTCTTTATTGATTTGAGAGAGAGTGGAAGGGAGATGGAGAGAGAAATAGAAACATCGATGAGAGAGAACATCAATATGCCACCTTCTGCATGCGCCTCACTGGGGATTTGGCCCACAACCTGGGCATGTGCCCTGACTGGGAATCAAACCTGTAACCTCTCGGTGCATAGGTTGATACTCAATCACTGAGCCACACCGGCCAGGCTCATCTATAGATTTAACACAATGCCTATCAAAATTCCAGCAGGGATTTCTATAGACATAGACAAGGTTATTTTAACATATATATGAAAAGTCACAGGCCATAAAATAGCTTAAAAATCATGACAAAAAAGAATGATGTAGGAAGACTTACTTTACCTAATATTAAGGCTTATTGTATAGCTACAGTAATAATAAAGGTGGTATTGGTAGAGGAATACACACATAAGTTAATGGAATAGAAAGCCCAGAAATAGACCTACACAAATATGCTCAACTGGTTTTTGACAAAAGGCAAAACCTATTCAAAGAAGAAATGGTAGGCTTTTCAACAAATAGTGCTGAAGCAATTGAATTAGCAACTGAATAAGCAAAAAACAAACCTTATATATACACAAAAGTTAACTCAAAATGAATCATAGCCAAAATGTAATTAAAACTATAAAACTTTTATTTAAAAAATCAAAAGAAAATCTCTGGGATCTTAAGCTAGGCAAAAACTTCCTACACTTGAAACCAAAGCACTTTACATACAAAAAATAATTGATAAATTGAAGTTCATCAGAATTTTAAGATTTGCAGAGAAAGTCTCTGTTAAGAAAATAAAAAGGTAGTGTAGAGACTGGGAGAAAATATTTGCAAGCTACATATATGACAAAGGATTGATATCTAGAATATGTAAAGAACTCTCAAAACTCAATAGTAAAAAACAATCCAGTTAGAAAATAGATAAAAGACATGAACAGATATTTCACCAAAAAGAGTAAGTAATCACATTAAAATTTGTTCAAAATCATTAACTTTTAGGGAAATGCAAGTTAAAATACAAATAAGATTTTACTACATATCTGTCAGAATGGCTAAAATAAAAAATGGTGACAACACCAAATGCTGGTGAGGATGCAGAGAAACTGGATCAGGTACACATTGCTGACAGAAATGTAAAAGGGTTCAGCCACTCTAAAAAACAAAAAACAGTTTGGCAGTTTCTTAAAAAATTAAACATCTCACTACCATATGACCCAGCAATTGCATTTCTGGGCATTTATCCCAGAAAAATGAAAATTCATATTTACACAAAAACCTGTACTCAAATGTTTTTAGAAGCTTTATTCATAATAACTAGAACTGGAATAAGCCCAGATGTCTTTCAGTAGGTGAATGGTAAAACAAACTAGGGTAAATATATAGCATAGAATCCTACTTAGTAATGAACACACACACACACTCACACTAAACGATTGATACATGCAACAATTTGGATGAAGTATCAAGAAATTATACAGAACACAAAATGCCAGTACCAAAGGGTTATATACTGTTTGATTTCATTTACACAAGACTTTTGAAATAACAAATAACAAATTTTTAGAAGTAGAGGACTAATTAATAGTTGGGATTAGGAGGGTAGTTTTGAGAGGGGAAATGAGAAGGACATAAGTTGATTATAAAAGGGTAACTTTTAAAAGAAAAACTCATCTTTATTGTTGAATGTATTACAGATGTTACCCCCCTTCCCCCCATTGACCCCCTCCTCCCCAATCCCGCCCCTCTTCTGCCTTCCCCACACTATTGCCCACACTAGTGTCCATTGGTTATATGCATAGAAGTCCTTTGTTTATCTCATCCCGCCCTCCCTCCCCTCTTCCCTTTGAGGTTCATCAGTCTAACAACCAATTTGTACTCCTTTTTTTTTAAACTAATTTATTTTTATCTTCACCCGAGGATATTTTTCCTTTTTTGTTGTTGTTGTTGTTGTTCAGATAGAGTAGGAGGGAGAGAGAGGAAGAGAGAGAGAGAATCATCGATGTGAAAGGGACACATCGAGCGGCTGCCACCCACCAGGGCCGGGGACAAACTGCAACCGTGATACAGGCCCTTAGCGGGAACCGAACCCGGGTCTCTCAGGACCACAGGCTGATGCTCTAACCGCTGAGCCAAACCAACCAGGACCAATTTGTACTTCTTAATTCCTACATCCTTTTCACCCAGCCTCCCTAGCCCCCACCCATCTGGCAAGGAACAAAAAGTTCTCTGTATCTAGGAGTCTGTTTCTGTTCTGCTTGCTCATTTTGTTTGTAGATTCAATTGTTGATAGATATGTATTCATTGCCATTTTATTGTTCATATTTTTGTTCTTCTTTAAGAAGATGCTTCAACATGTTATATAATACTAGTTTGGTGATGATGAATTCCTTTAGCTTTTTCTTGTCTGGGAAACTCTTGATATGTCCATCGATTCTAAATGATAGCTTTGCAGAATAGGGTAATCTTGGTTGTAGGTTGTTGCTTTTCATCACCTTGAATATCTCTTGCCACTCCTTTCTGGCCTGCAAAGTTTCTTTTGAGAAATCAGCTGACAGTTAAGGGGTAACTTTTTTTTTTTTAATCTTCACCTGCGGACATCTTTTCATTTTTTGTTCAGATAGAGTGGGAGGGAGAGAGAGGAAGAGAGAGAGAAAGAAAAACATTGACATGAAAGGGACACATTGAGTGGTTGCCACCTGCACGACCCAACCAGGGCTGGGGATAAACTGCAACCGAGGTTCATGCCCTTAGCGGGAACTGAACCCGAGTCTCTCTGGACCGCGGGCCAATGCTCTAATCGCTGAGCCAAACTGACCAGCGCTAAAAGGGTAACTTTTATACAAAAATAAATAAAAAGTGGAAAATCCTGGTAGTGTTCAGTATCACAACTGTGGTGGATATATGAACCTACACAAGTGATAATATTGTATGCAACTTCACACACACACACACACACACACACACACACAAACACACAGAATGAATACAAATAAAACTTAGCAAATCTGAACAAAATTGGTGGGTATTGTTATTATTATTTTTTAATCCTCACCCAAGTATATTTTTCCATTGATTTTTAGATAGAGTGGGAGGGAAGAAGAGAGAGAGAGATTCAGAGAGAGAGAGAAACATTGATGTCAGAGGACACATCAGTCGGTGGCCTCCTGAAAGAGTCCTGCTGGGGTCAGGGATTCAACCTTCAACCGATGTTGTGCCCCTGACTAGAAATCGAACCCATGACTCTTTGGTCCAAGGGCAGACACTCTAACTGCTGAGCCAGACTGGCCAGGACAAGTGAGTATTATTAATGTCAATTTCCTGGTTGTAATAATAGACTATAGTTTAGCAAAATGCTATCGACTGAGGTAAATTGGGAATAGTGTACAGGGATTTCTATTTCAACAAAAGTATTAATTAGAAGTGAAAGTCAGCAATATACCCAGAAGCTTGAAGTTGATAAATTTTGGACAATTAAAATGAAGGTGGTTGCAAATGTATAGACCTTATTGGACTAATTTCAGAAGCTGGAAATCATGGACAGAATAAAATAATTTGAGATAATTTTATGTAGCTAAGCCATCCATAGGGATTCCCCTAGGTAGTTAGGATATTCATCACTACACTTAAGCTTTAAGGGAATTCACACCCTTCCAAAAATGTTCATTGGTGCCTCTGACAGAGATTTAGTACAGTATTTGGAAATTGGCTGATATCATTTCTAATGTCAGTGATTGGCATTTTTTTGAGGGAAAAAAATCCTGTACAAATTTAAGTTTCTTCAAATATTTTTAATTTACAAGAAATAATCTCTCACTGTTTTCAAATTTTGCATTCTGAAGAAAATATAATTTCAATAAAATATAAATTATAAGAGCAGAGCCATATACTAGAGCTATTTTCCATTTTTGAGTCATGATATTATCCACTGAGACATCAAGTTATCTATGCTGCCAACTTCATGCTTTTTATAATAATTAAGGCCTTTGTAAGAAATGTGTAATATAAACCATTTGAGAATATGCAAAATATCATGTGTCCAATGTGCCTTTCGGCACATTTTCAAGAGTCTCTATAAACAACTTTCAAACATGAATTTCTGATATGATATCTTCCTGTTGTCTCCCTTAGTATGGACTGGAAGAGGGTTGAAAGGGGATAGATTTAAATATCAATTTGTGCTACCATTCTTTTTTTCTACAGATGATAAATATATAGAAACGCTCAGACCACAAATAAACTTACACCTGACAGTATGACAAAAGCTTGGTGCGGTAATGTGATTTCCATTGGGGCTTAGTTCTGGGTTCTGATCTTACTCATCCTTAGTCTATAGAAACTTCTTTAAGGTTTATTCTAATCTGAAATAGGTCTAAGGTGGCAGAAAGGATCTCCAAACAATGACAACAATAATACATTAATGTATAAGAATTCAATGGAGTTTATTCAAATCCATAAACAGACCAGAAATTACTTGCCTAAAATTGCCCTTAGTTTGGAAATGGTCTGAGTCAGCCAGAATTCCCTTGGCACTCCCACCGCCAAGAGTCACTGGAAACTGGATCAATTCTCAGAGGCATGTGTGCAACTGGAACAGTGGGCATGTTGCCAACACAATCTCTCCATGGTGATCATCTTGTTATAGTATCAACCATAAGACAGTCACCAACCCATGAAAGGCAAAGCAAATGCAAAAGGATGCTCCAAGATCTAAAATGCAAAGACCTCAGTTTAATATTTTAAAAATACATTTTCATATTACATATCTTGTAGTTGATAGTAATTCGTTAGGCATTGTAAGATCTATTACTATTTTGAATTTTAACAGTCATTGTATTAGCTGTCAATCTTTCCAATATGTAGTCCATGGCCTTTAAACTCTTGAGAGTTAATTAAATTAAAATTAAATGGTCTCATCAGCATCAGAGAACAATTTCACTAATAAGAAAAACAAAAGGAAGATTTTATTTTCAGAATTTGTGCTAGCAAAAAAGATACTATTATAGAAAAGAGTGTTTTATGACCCTTAACTGATAAACAGTAAAGGAAAAAAGCTAATCTTGACCAACATTAATATACACATTTTGCTTTCTAGAACCTAGGTTAACACCAAGAAATATTCTTAGTACGGTAATAAGGCAGATTGAAATGGTTATGTGCTGGACAGCCAATTGTTAAATACAGAAGAAATTTGTGTGATGGTTGATGTCACTTTGGTAGCTTGAAATCAGCCATGGCAGGAATATTTACACCATGAAAATTAGTAAATTCTACAAATTATCTTCCCCAGAGAGCCAATTGTTAAACATTTACAGTGTACCACTCATATTGGTGGAGCAAGTGGCCTCTTACACTTGTGATTTTGAGAAAAGGGACTGAGGAAGGTCCTACCTATCTCAAAATAACTTCTTAACTAGTCTTCCACAATAATCATTAAGCCACTGTTAGAGAATTGTATCTAGAAAATCTGTCTGAGAGTGAACTATGACTTAGAAATGTACAGCAAATTGCTTTGTACAGTGTTATATAGTTTATAAAGCTCTCGATATGGTTAGTGTCATTTGGTCTTTACAGCAATCCTCGAAAGTAGGTTTTATTATTATTCTCATTTTATAGGTGTAAATGAGAATATCTTGTCCAATGTTACACACCAATGGCGTAACTGGTAAATGAATTTAAGTGTTCTATCTCTAACTTCAGAATACTTTCTGCTGTGTCATATTTCAGAAGGAAAAGTGCGCTAAATTGGGCACACAGGGTAAGTTGGCTTGGACTGGGAAATCTGGGTTTGAGAAGGGTGTACAGCTTGAACTGCTGCTCCAGTCATGAGTGAAGTTGTCCCAAGCAACCTGGAAACAATAAGATGCTACCAGGTCCCTAAGTTGTGAATTGTCCAGAAGGAGAAACTATAACATCAAAAGAAGGACTAGGGATTGTGCAAAAGGCAAAGATACTAATTAAAAATAAATCCAATTTTCACCCGGCCGGTGTGGCTCAGTGGTTGAGCGTCGACCCATGCACCAAGAGGTCTTCGGTTCAATTCCCAGTCAGGGCACATGCCCAGGTTGTGGGCCCGATCCCCAGTCGGGGCATGCAGGAGTTGGCCAATCGATGTTCCCTCTCATTGATGTTTCTGTCTCTCTCCTTCTCCCTTCCTCTCTCTCTAAAATCAATAAAGAAAAACAAATTTTTTTTTAATAACAAATAAATCCAATTTTGAATGTCAGTTTAGCGCCTGGGAGTTGCGTTCATCTCAGGTGCTGCTTTAGACCCCTATCGGTCAATGCCCAGTCAGGAAAACAGAAACCACTAGGTATTTCAAACTTGGGTGGTAGGATGGAGACTTTTTTTAATGAAAGTATTATAAGACCTAGAGAATAAGATAGGAAAGGTGGTTTCTAGACATTAGAATTGCAGGAAGCTGCTCCTCTTCCAACGTTACAGATATTTAGAGAGCTAACTTTATTAAGGGTCACCTTAGCAATTCATATCATTCTGGTTAATTGGGTGTTTTGTGTGTGTATTGGGGTGGATTCGTTTGGGAATAGGAAAGTGAATAAGGAGATTAGGGAGAATTAAGGGACTTCGTTCTAATGTAGGTAGAGAGACTCTTGATGAGGATGATTTGAACCAAAGAATGATCTCGGTAATAATGAGCTCAAGTTCTAGAGGCAGAATTAAAGTAAAATTAGTTTCGGAACACTTAGGTCTGATTTAGCTTCCAAAGACAGAAGTACCTTTGCTTTACCAAATCAGTCATCATAATCCAATCTGAGAGCACATGAGATTCTTCAGGCTCTGCTTCAAAGTGATCTGGCTGGCTGTAGTTTGAGAGAAAAAAAAATGAATTAAAGGTGATAAATTAATTTACTTCACCAGAGATCAACAAAACTTTACTCTGAAAAGGAACTGGGTCCATTAGATTTTTGAAAGATAATGTAGTAGAATTTGTTTGCTTATATCATGCAACATAGAGTCAATGTCACTAAAAGTGTGTGCGTGTGTGTGTGTGTGTGTGTGTGCGCGCGCGTGTGTTAGGGTGGTGGTGGATGGATAACATACAAAACAAATGTCTCTACAATAAAACTACCTATTTTCTATTATGTATAATATACATAAACATATTTATATATATGCATACATATTATATACACTATATAAAGTTATATATACTATATATTATCTAAAGGCATATTATATTACACACACATTTAGAATGTAGATAGCTACAAACTTATAGACTGCTCTACCCCATCCGGGATCTTGGTTAGGCTAGTTAATTGTATGGTTGGCAATCTCATGCCACATTAGAGAATCCGTAAAGCATATAATCTACTTGCAGACAGTAGAGAGACATATGGGAAACTCATATTAGTGAAACCATAATGAAGAGGTCATAAAGGGCGAAAATATGTTTGAGGCAAGAAAAAAGAGGGTAAGAAATAGAACTTCGGTGGGGCCAAAATGTCTATATCATGCTATTCCAAAAACATGCATTTGTTTTTTGGAAGCTTGGATTTGGTAACCCACAATACATGTATTTCAGATCTGTTCCTTAGACTTGAGAACTGACAAAGATTTAAACTGATTCTCACATTTTTATCTTGGACTTTCCAGGCTGTTAGAATCCCTACTGCTTCATTACCTTTGTGAATGTAAATTCCGCATTAAGTGAGGGAAGGCATGTAGAAAGGAAAAGTCAGGACACAGCTAAGTCTTGGGATCCTAATTTCCTCCCAAATTTTTGACTCCTACTAGTGTTTCCTCATATTCCTCAACATAGTGGGCATGGTGATCTGCTCAAGGGAAGACTGACGTGGCATTCGCCACAAGGGAGCAGAACAAGGAAGGTGGCACTTTTCTCCCCTCACCCACAACTCAATCACACCCCTTCTCTGGAAGGCAGCCTAGATGGGTAGCATCAAATCATCAAGAAAAAAAAAAAAAGGCCCTGACCTTACCCTCAGCATGGACTAGAATTACAGGGGAACTTTAAACTCTGATCATTTGACATCTGATAACCTTCATTTAGCCTAGTAAAACGCTATGGGCTTTGAGGAAGAAAAGGGGTGAGTCATAACACACACACACACGCGCGCACGTGCACACACACACACACATTAATTAAAGTAGATTCTGAATCTACTACCTCTCAGCACCTCCATTTTCCCCTCTCTGGCCCCAGCCGCCACGCGGTGCAAGCACTATTATGAAAGCCTCCTAACCAGCTGCTTTTACAGTCTAAGCTCTTCATAGCAGCCAGGGAGATCTTTAGATGTAAATCAGATTGTGTCAAACCCCTACTTCAATCCTCCAGTGGCTTTCCTTCACATTTCTCTTTGGTAAAATGGATTTAACAAAAGTACATACTGGGGTTCTGCAAATTAAATGTGGTAAGTACTTGGTAGATATAGTAGGCACTCAATAAATGCTCATTGCTATTATTATTATATTTATTCGATGTGTAGTGAGTGGACAATTATTTTTTACTTGTATTCTTTTTTTTTTTTCAATTGCTAGTGAGTGTTCAGTTGATGTTGCTTCGGAGAATCATTAACCATGGCTAAATAAATACGTTCCTGCTAATTGCACATTTTAGAGCAATATAGATATAAAGTGCCCATGTGAGAAGCAGCTTCATATGCAAATGATTGCCTGCCCTTGCTTCTTTTCAACTTGGTTTTATATTTGAAAACACTGTTTGTTTTCTCTGAGCAAAATACTTTAATTTAATAGCACATTAATCTCCTGGTTAATAGCATATGGGTCTCCTTGTACTGAGTTTTGGCTGCTCTGGTAGATGAATGCATTTGTCCTTGAGGTGCCCCTCACGAACCCCTAGTGTGAAATTCAGGACTGTCACATTTAGGTCAGACTAACCCACATATACTCTCCAAATCTGGGGAAAAAAAGAAATCTATTAACTTTTATGGAATGTGCTAAATAAACAGACAAACAGAAAATTAATTTTCACATATTTTTTATATTCTGTTTCATTATAAACAGAGGCAGTGCACAAAAATACTTATAGTATAACAAGATTAAAATAAAAGGGGGGACCTTGGTCGGCATGAGTCAGTGGTAAGAGTGTTGCCCGCCGACCCAAGAGTCCCGAGTTCGATTCCGCACAAGGGCACGTACCTCGGTTGTGGTTCGTCCTTGGCCCCAGTTGGGGTTGTGCGGGTGGCAACCAATAGATGTGTCCCTCTCACATTGATGTTTCTCTCTCTCTCTCTCTCTCTCTCTCTCTCTCTCTCTCTCTTCCTTCCTTTCTCCCTCCAGCTCTATCTAAAGATTAATGTAAAAATATCCTTGAGTGAGGATTAAAAACAATAATAATAAAAATAAATAAAAGGGGGGAATAAGAGCATATAAAACAAGATTTTACCAGAGTTGGTTCACCAAAATGCATGCCACAAGGTACAAGGGCTGCCTAGAGAGAGGTTACAAAGTTGGCTTGAGGCTTCCTAGAAATCAGCACCAGAAATACATAGAATAGTTGAATGTTTTATGACAGCTATAAAATAAAAATGAACTAGTTATTTACAAGAAGCGGAACTCTTCCTGGTATTGTACTTTAAAAGGAATGTACTTCATGGGTCCTCATGTAGAAGATATGATGTGATGTAGTAAATACATATCCTTAAAAATATTTCCGCAGTAATTACTACAGTGAGTTTCATAGGGCTGTTTCTTGTAATATCCCTAGTGTAAGCAATGTCATATCAGAACAGTTTGGTAAAGCAAGTCTATGAAGGTGTGTTTTTTGGGGTAGTGGAGGAGACACAAAATAACACTGGCTAGATAGATCTGACTAAATTCGAGGATAAATGTAAGAGTATCTGCAGCAATTGGACTGCATATTTTTTCGAAAATCCTCCGAACTATTTTTTTAAGGAACTTTTGGTAAGTATTATGTAACCAAGCAGTTTAAAGTTATACTCTCCAACAAACAGTGCCTGGTACATAGAATAATAACCAGTAAAAAGCTGGACATTGTCTACTAAAATTAATTATCAACAAATATTCATGTACACACATATGTGGTCAAAAAGACCAATATCTATGTTTATAAATCAATTGTATACAAATAAATATTGGTTCTTTGATTTACAGTACCTTTCATTGTTTGGGACTTGACATTCTGGATAAGATTTGATTAAGAAGTATTTGACTACAGACCACAGTGATTCTCTGGTGCTGCTTCCTGTGAGAGCTATAATCCTCACAGCTCTGCTTAGAAAAGGTTTTAGAGGTTTCCTTCAGCCTGTCCTTCTCCATCCCTCTCCCATATACATACTTCCAGTTGCTCTGATTTAGCTTGGTAGAATTCACAAATTTAGGATTCCTCTTTCACCCTCTTGTCCTCTCTCTTCTTTCTTTCCTCATTCTCTCCTCCTTTGCCTCAACAGGTTCAGTCTGGAGGAACAGTATTGCAGTTGTGAGGAATCCCGCAGCCTGAGTGTATGTGCCAGGGTCTCTATTCACCTCTCCGGCTACATCATGAGAAGCAGCATAAATTCCTGGACTTTGGAGTCAGATATTTCTGTATTCAAATCCTAGCTCTGCCATTTACCAGCTGAGTGACCTGAACACTTTGCTTCAACTTCTTCCGAGTCTTATTTCCCTCATCTGTGAAAAGGTAAAAAACAACCCTACCTATAATAATTTTTAAAAAACATGTTCTAGAAAGTGCTTGACTATTTAGGCACTCAGTAATTGTTGATTTCACTCTCTCCCATTTACTATTATATAAGGCTTGTAGGCAGTACTGATGAAATTATTCTCGGAGTGGGACATTTCTAAGTGTTGGGTCCTTATCTCAGCAACCGAGATGAGGCTCTACCCCCTTTAAAAAAAAAAAACTCAAACCTTTCTGTTTGAGTAGGTCTCTGTGTCAGGCAGAATAACGTCTCCCCAAGATGTCCAAACCCTAATCCACAGAACCTATGACTATTTTATTTCAAATCGCACAAGGGGCCTTGCATTAAGATTAAGTTAAAGATTTTGAGACAGGGAGATTATCCTGGATTATCTTTGGGGGACTCAGTGCAATCACACGAGTTCTTATAAATGAAAGAGGAAGGCAGGAGAGTGAGAGTCAGAGGACATGTGGTCAAAGAAGCAGAAGTCAGTGTGGTGTGATGCTGGCTTTGAAAGTGGGAGGGGCCACCCGACAGGGACCGCGGGGAGCCTCTGGAATATGGCAAACCCAAGGAAATAAATCCTCCCCTAAAGCCTCCAAAGGAACGCAGCCCTGCCAACACCGAGATTTTAGCTCAGGGAGACCATTTTGTACTTCTGACCTCCAGACCTGTAAGATAATAAATTTGTGTTGCATTGAGCCACTAAATTTGTAGTCATTTGTTACAGCAACAATAGCAAACTAATATTGTGCCATTTTCTGCCTGCCTTTCTTCCAAAGGCTCTGTTATTTGTAAAGTGTGAAGGCTAATCGCATTCAGTTTAGCTGAGTTGGGCTTGTTTCTCGGCCTTCTCAGTGGACTGAGCTAAGATGTATCTGTATAAGACACCTATGAGTTCATGGTGATATTTCAAATTCAGGATTAGAGGCTGTTTAGTTGGCCACTTGTGTCATCTGTCTCAACATCATGGACGATAGAATTAGAATATATCATAATTACTCATTTTGTTTTATCCAAGATCTTTGAAAAAGAACCTCAACATTACCACCATCAACATGATTATTAAAAAGTAAACATTTTTGCCATTATTTTGTTGACAGACTATATCCTATGAGGAATATACAGTCAAATTACTATATTTTAAAGTCACTTGGAATCACGACCTTTAAAAAAATCATTTTACAAGTGCAGGATAAAGTCGTCATTTTTTTCCATCTACTTACCAATCATCATCTCCATACCTGCTAGATAATTATTTTTATTGCTTTGGACAATGTTTAAGTCTACCGAGTTTAATCATGGTAATAACTAACATTTATTTTAACAATCACATGCAACTGGGTTTTCTGATATCTGGAAATGAATTCTAAAGCCAGCCCCTATATTTTTTTTTTTTTTTTTTGCAGCTGTGGTCAAGACTCAGCAGCCTGTTCAACCACACTGATAGATTTCCAGTTAGATGCTAATGTCTGTTTTAAAGACATGCAGGCGGAAGTTGAAGACTGCAGCTTTGGTTTGTACCCCAAATACTGCACAGCAAGATTCTCTTTCATATTCCAAGACCAGGACTAAGTTGCTTAGGCAGCATGCAAAAACAAAGTCTATCCCACCGCTTAGAACTCAAATAGCTAGAGTAACTTTAGAATACAGAATTTATTCCATTGTAAACAGACTAAGTTTATTTCTCTTTGCTGACATGAGTTAAGATCAGAAGAACAGAGATAATATATAGAAAAGAAATGAGTTACAGGATGACATTGGCTTTTTTAAAAATCATGAATAGAAATGCGCAAATGCTCACTAATATATATTAGAGTAACAGTTCTAGAAAGCAGCAAGTATTGGCATTTGGTTGAGGTTTCTCCTCAGTTAGATCAGTTCACCCAAGCTGGCAGAAAAATGAGCATGAAGTCACAGTCCAAAGGGTTAGTTCTGCAATTGGCAGGGTTCCAGCCAGAAGCTAAGGTAGGGAACCTGGTGGCTGTAGGAAGCTGCACTGAAATACAAAGCTTTTCAGGGTGTGGCCAGCTTTGTCAATCGAGAGAACAGAAGCCTGAAGCCAGGGAGCCTCACAACAGTGAGACAGTCAGAGATTATATTAGCCAAAGGTGGAGCAGGACTGAACAACAGCTTGGGATTCGAGTGTCCAGCATAAAAGAAAAGATACAAGGAGCAGAGACAACAGTGAGCTGAACCAAAAGCCAAAAATGAAAGGGGTCAGGATTTTTCAGTTGCAAACAATGGAAATTTACTGTGGGTAATGGAAGCAAAACAGAATTGAGTGAAAGGTAATTTGGTGGTGGTGGTGGTGGTGGTGGTGGGGTGTCTCACGGAATTGACAAGAAGCTGTAGGTCCTGGTTTGGGCAGAATCCAAATGCTCCCAAAGCTGGAAGGTAGGATCATAGTCACTGTCCTATGGCAGGAACTACACAGTCAAGGTGCTGCTTTTAGGATGGACTGCCATTCCCACTGGTTTTAGATTGTGTGTTCCTCTGCTTAAGAGTCAAATGAGGGGAGAGAGCATCCATTTGGCATTGTGTCCTGCATTTCTCCTCCCCCACCTCATATCAATAGGAAGGCAGAGTCCCTGGTCACAGAATATAGTAAGTTGGAGAAAATTCATCGAAAGGAAATCTGGGTGCTATTAAGAAAGGGTAAACAAATGCAGAACAGCCAATATACCCTAAATGTCCAAATATATGTGGTAAAATCAAGAAAAAAAAGGCTGTGGAGAAAACTTAAATAATGTTTGGCCTTAGGACCAAAAATTCAGTTCTGTATGTCTTGGACTTTTAAAGCTGGGGTATAGCTTGGGGCCTGATATTTTCCACTTATGATTACCATTCATGTAGGATTAGGAAATACAGGTTCCTAGGAGTCATATAGTAGCTAACAATGGATACATATTTTGTGGTTACTATGTGCCAGACACAGTGGTAAGTGCATAAAGATACATCATTGCATTTAATCTTCCTGTCATTGATATGATGTAGGTGTTACTGACTCATTTTACAAATGAGCCACCTGAGATTCAGATTACTTAAACTGTGCAAGGAAGGAAAATAGAAAGAAACTGAAAAGTAGTATAATTCTAATTATAGGAGAAGTAGAATGAGAACTAAATGGAAGTGAGGGTTCTAACTAAGGTATTCTCCTGACTTTTATCTTCTGCCGACCTTATAATTCTGTTCAGTCAGATATGACATCAATAGCATAATAGGAACAGATGGGAGGATAAAACATGTCCAGAATTTAGCAGTAGTGGTTGGTGAAGAGAGAGATGAAGAACAGGCATGACTAAGCATGACAAAGACTAAAGAAACATAATTAGACACAGATGCTGACCCCCACACTGTAGTTCTCTGTTCACAGTCCAAAGGGCACATAAAATTCAGACATGGCTTAGACAAGCTTTGGCAACAATGTGGCTATCCAGAAGAATATAGCAATCCCATAAGCCTACTCAGTAGCCTAGAGTCTAGTCAGAAACTGGGACTGGTGAACACGATTTAAACCAAGCTTGGATGGGTTCTGGGAGAGGCTACTGTTTCAATTAGAAAAGGAAACCAAAGAAGTCTAGTGCTGTAGACTGGGAAAACATTAGAGGGGATAATAGATAGGGGGGTGGCACTGTTGGAAGTCTACACCCTAATTCAGAGCTCTTACTTGGCATTCTGCATCTACATTCAGAGAACGATATGATTCCTACCAGTGGGGGTTGATGAGACACTTAGTCTTGGTCAGATCTGGCTCATGAGCTGTGCAATGAACTCTTGAGATAGATATTAGGGAAACATAACTATGGGGAGCAAAAGAAGATTATAGGAGGATAAAATGGAACAGAGGCCAATCATTATGACATCTCTAAACCTTAGATCTATATATTACCCAGAATTCAAGCTGTTGTTGAAACCTTTACCCAAAAACCACAGCTTTAGTTAACTCTTGCATTTTTCACAAAATAGCATTCTTCAGTTAGGCAAACTTGCTAAAAGCTGCCCAAATTCAGGCCTGCAAATGGAAAAACAAAAAACAACAACAACAAAAATTAAATTGCTTAGCAAGAGATAGTCATTCTTTTTGGTAAGACACCTTTCCACTTTTCATGGTGTTTATAACTTTTCTCTATAGACAATTTTCTTTGGTGCAGTACTTTATTTTAAAAATGTATTCTTTCCCCCTGCGAGGCTTTAACTTATGCTGTCCACAGTTGTCTTCCCTTACTGACATCCTGTCTAACTTTTACCTGCTCTTTTATTTATAGATGATACACTCTCTATGTAGAAAGTATTCCTTTGAAGACTGCTATGGACTAAATTGTGTCCTGCAAAATTCATACGATGGCATCTTAACCCCTAATGTAGATGGTATTTAGAAATGAGGCCTCTTTAGACATCATTAGGTTTAGAAGAGGTCATGAAAGTGGGGCTCTCATGATGCAATTTGTGTCTTTTTTTTTTTTTTTTAATCCTCGCCAGAAGATATTTTTTCCCATTTATTTTCAGATAGAGTGGGAAGGAGGAAAGAAGTGTGTGTGTGTGTGTGTGAGAGAGAGAGAGAGAGAGAGAGAGAGAGAGAGAAACATTGATGTGGTGGAGACACATCGACTGGTTGTTTCTCACACAATCCTGACCAGAGTCAGGGACCGAACCACAACTGAGGTACCTGCCCTTGACCAGAATAAAATCTGAGAGTCTTTGATCCACAGGCCGATGCTCTAATTGCTGAGCTGAACTGGCCAGAGCCAATTAGTGCCCTTTTAAGAAGAGGAAGAGAGAAAGATTGCATGCATCCCATAAAGTCCATCTGAAAGCCTTGGTCTCCCCAGAATCAGACCATTCTTCCACCTTGATGTCAGATTGCCAGCCTCCTGAACAGTGAGTGAACAAACGTTTGTTGTTTAAGCTATTCTGTGCTATTCTGTTGTATTAGCCGAGCTAAAACAAGGAGTCTTTAAGATGTGATTTTATTAAACATTATTTAAGATTATTATAATAACATGCAATAAAGCCTCTCAGAAAAGTTTTTTGATTCTTGTACTTTCATTTTTCCATCTACAAAATACTTAAAATCATCCTTTCAGCAATGTATAAACCAGGGTTTTGACCCTTTCTAGCTTTACTCATGTAACATTGTGAAGGAAAGGTTGCTAAGTGACAGCTTCCCCCAAATCCTATGTATCTACATTCTGACCGGCTTTCTCCCAGGATCCTTCCTTTTCCTCCTCTTGTCTGCAGGCTTGACTGGGGAAGAGGTTATTTTCCTGTTTCTAGTAAAATATGTTGCTCTGCTCCCAGGCTTTGGCTGCTATCAAAATATCTCATTTTGCATTCTTCCTCTGTCTACTTGACCATTTACTTTTTCTTAATTATATCTTTCCTCCAGCAAGTTTACCTTAAGGCTAATATGGAAAAAGAAAGAAATCTTTGGTGATGCCTCAGGCCTTACCCCATGTCAACCAATAAATCTGTGTGCTAGGTTCAGTTAAACAAAATATGTGGAAGAAAGTGTTTCCTTTGTTTTTTTTTATCCTCATCCGAGGACATTTTTCCATTTTTTATTCAGATAGAGTGGGAGGGAAGGAGAGAGAGAAGCCACCCGCACGACCCAAGCAAAGCCGGGGACAAACTGCAACCGAGGTACATGCCCTTAGCGGGAACCGAACCCGGGTCTCTTGGGACCGCAGACCGACGCTCTAACCCCTGAGCCAAACCGGCCAGGGCTCCTTTGTTTTTATTTGGAAAAGTTTTTATAAATATCTTAATCACATAATTTGGTATTTTATATTTAACAGGTTATAATCTTAGGTACATCAATTAACCTCTGTGAGGCCATCACTCCTTATTCCTAACAGGAGGAAAATAATACTAGCTGGTATGTTACTTCATGGAGTTGTTGTCAGAATCAGATGTAATAATATCGTTTATACAAATGTTGGTTGTTCCACTGGTAGTTGGGAAATATCTACCTGTATTCAACTCAGCCAGACTGGCTGCATTGTTAATACACTGCATCAAGGTACAGTGCTAGATCAGTGATTTTCAAATGTTTTTATCTCATGGCACACAGAAACTAATTACTAAAATTCTGCAGCACACCTAATATATGTTTGATTTTTTTTGCTGGTCTGACAAAAGAAAAGGTTTTTTTTTTTTTTTTTTTTTTTTTTTTTTTATATAATTTAGATTCATTCACATTGAACGGCTATTGCCGTGTTGGTTATTACCATTTTTATTGGACAATCTAAGAGAAAGGAGGTCAGAGCCCCTGACTAAATAGTCAGGTATTGCATGTTTTAAAAATTTCAACTTGTGCAGGCCACGGGTTGAAAATCACTGCACAAGAGTAATCTTTGGTGTTTATTTGGTCGGGGAGGGGGGAGATATTTCTTGATCAATTTGTGCAAAACAAGTTTGGCAAAGGAGAGTATTTTAATAGTATGAACAAGGTGCCTGGGGAGAAAATGATTACAGCACAAATCTATGTTAGTGCTCTCATAATCTCTAATGGTACACTGGAAACTTGCACTTAGCAAATTTCTCTTTTGACAAATGCTTTCTTTTCAAGTCCTACAGGTACTTTACCTGAGAGAGAATGCTACCTCCATTTGGTGGAAGGTAAAGTTGGCCATTTTCCCTTTTCTGTAAGCAGTTAAGACTTCAAGTGGGAGAAATAAAGAAATGGAATAGTTTTCCTGCTTACAATTCTAGTTGAAGGCCTTAATCCTACACTGTTCAGTTTGTGTATATGTGCTTGCATGTGTTGGTGGGGCTGGGTAGCCAAGGTGAACATTCAGAGGTGTGAGAGAAAGAGAAATAGTTTAGACAATAATTTGTATACAAACAAAATCAAAGATGTAAAATTAAAGGTACACCCCAAATTTGCTGTCTTTTTTCCCTTCTCCTCAATTCCCACTTGACAAAATTTTTTTTTACCCTAAGAAATTCATGATAGTCTTAGACAAAAGTCATGTTGAAGTAATTCCCCCATCATTTTAGTAGAAATATATGAGTAAAGTTTTTGCTGCTTTTTGTCTTTTTAAAAAAAATTTTTTTCTTGATTTTTTTTTTAGAGAGAGAGGAAGGGAGAGATAGAAACATCGATGTGAGATCAAGAAACATTGATTGGCTGCCTCCTGCCTGCCCCTACTGGGGATTGAGCCTGCCACACAGGCATGTGCCCTGACCAGGAAGCAAACCAGGACCTCTCAGTTCATGGGACTGACACTCAATCCAGAGCCACTCTGGCCAGGCATGTTTGTTTGTTGTTTGTTTTTTTCTGTATTGATTATTTCGAGAGAGAGGAAGGGAGAGGGAGAGAAAGACAGAAACATCGATGAGAGAGAACATCAATTGGTGGTCTCCTGCACGCCCCCCACTGGGAATTGGGCCCACAACCTGGGCATGTGCCCTGACCAGGAATTGAACTGGCAACCTTTGGTGCATGGGTCAATGCCCAACCACTGAACCACACCAGCCGGGCTGTATTTTGTTTTGCTGTTTAAATAGTAGTCATTACAGTGTTTCATGCCTAAATGGTAGAATAAATATTTACTTATATCTATAGAAATATAAATTCAACAGAATGAATTCTGGGTAATAAAAAGTGTGAAAGTACTTTGGAAATCATGAAAAAATTTAATAGAATATAGATATCTGAAGAGTGGCAATGCTGGGAAACATGGGGTGTCACAAAAATTTAACTGTATTTTATATATGAGATAGCAAATGAAAAATTACAATCTGCTTCTGTTGAGACCATGTACAAAGCAGAGTTTTTGTGGAGATGCATATAGTTTTGTTTTTTCCCTTATCAAAGTAAGCTCTTTTGATATTGCCAGTTTTTTTTTTTTTTTTTTTTTTACAAGTTAATAGAATGATATGAAAATTTCATTGGCTTTCTACCTAGGTAACCTGCCAGTTTTAATCTATTGAAGCTTCTAGGCCAAATTTTAACAACAACATGTCTTTACTCAAGTGTTTAAAATGTAAACATTTACTTCAACCCATATCTAATTTAAAAATGTGATTTGATCATGTATTTATATATGTGCATTTCTTAACCATTTATCAGAACTTTGAAGGGTGGGTAGAAGATGTTCTTGATTCAAACTGTGCATTTTGAGGCAGAGAGTATAAAATGGTTTGTTGGTTGTTGATGACAATATTTAGAGTTCCCTGTATTGCAGACATTTCTTCTCCATTTAGTGATATAGGGTTAACTATGTTTCATGTCCAGAATGGGGTTCTGGGATAGATAAAAACTTTGGGATATCATTTGATTAGGCAAATTATTCCCAAATCTGCCCTGGCCAGTTTGGCTCAGCGGTTAGAGCGTCGGCCTGCGGTCCGGAGAGACCCGGGTTTGGTTCCTGCTAAGGGCACGTACTTCGGTTGCAGTTTGTCCCCCGCCCTGGTTGGTCGTGCGGGTGGCAGCCACTCGATGTGTCCCTTCACATCGATGTTTCTCTCTCTCTCTCCCTTCCTCTCTCTCCCTCCCACTCTATCTGTACAAAAAAAATGGAGAAATATCCTTGGGTGAGGATAAAAAAAAAATAAAATAAAAAATTATTCCCAAATCTGAGCATGCACAAATCTGAGTTGCTTTTGAGTCTCTAACAGAATGATGGTGTTGTGATAAATATAGAAGCAGTGCTTTTAATATCACTACTCTTCTAAGATTGGTAATACCAACAATTTCTTAACCTTCAGTTTGGGGAAGTGTGAGGAGAGAGATTTTAAATAAAGGCACTATTGTATTCTAAAAACAAAATTAGCATCTTTTCATACTAACCACCCTTCTGAAGGTTACACATTAACCCTATCATCCATCAGTCTGGTAAGGCAGAGAGGGAAAATGAGATAAATCTTTAATTATTTTAAAGTGTATTTGGTTCATTGGAGACTTTTAAGGTGTTGTGTGTGTGTGTGCATGTGAGACAAATTTCTTGATAAAGTGAATATATTAAAACATTAAAATGTTCGATAAGTGAATCTTTAAATATAGCACCAGGCTCTGGCCAGTGTGGTTAAGTGGTTAGAGCGTGGGCCTGTGCAGTGAAGGGTCTCAGGTTTGATTCCAGTCAAGGGTACATGGGTTCATTTCCCCTGCCCTGGTGGGGCATGTGCGGAAAGCAATGGATGGATATGTCTCTCACATGATGTTTCTCTCTCTCTCTCTCCTCCCTCCCTTCCACCCTTTCTAAAAATCATCAATGGAAAAATATCCTCTGGTGAATATTAATAACAACAACAACAACAACAAAATAAAATAAATAAGCATAGCACTGGGCTATGATTTTTCTTCATGCACACCTTAATATCTGACTTTTAAAAGGGCTTTAGATGTAAGTAATATTAAGAATAACGATTTTCCAAAAATTAAAGTTTCAGAGTCCTATGCAATGTCTTCATGGTGGATCTATTTCCAAAAAGTCTTTCAAAGAGATATATCTCCCTCCCGGTTAACCAGCTATTCGAGAGAGGAAGAATGTAATCTTCTGCCTTTTCTTTGTGGGCAGAAAGGACTAGAAAGTGGAGTCAGATTGCAGTTTGTGTTTTACAACTTGATGACTTGAGTGGTTTGGCCTTTGGAAGCTCCAGGATGGTCATTTGAAAAACGGAGATAATGACTACCACATTATATAGTTCAGAGGATTACCTGAGCTCACAAACGGAGCAGCTGAATCTCTGGTATAGCACTGGGATTACAAAAAAAGTGAGAGTTGGAGCCAGTGATGTTACTACCCTTAGACAGGGTCCTAAAAATCTTTGGCACCTGGAGGGCTGTGCTAGGCACACTCCGGAGAGCCTTGGCACCCTGACTTGGCACAATGGCGCCCTTAGGCTCTTTGCTCAGTCGAGCCACTGAGTTTTTAGTAGCTTTCCTAAACCATGGGTGTTTTTCTTCCAGTTCTCTCCACAAAACCGTCGCCAAGCCTCGCAACCAGAGAAACACAATTACTCCACGCTCGCCCCCACGCATCGCTCGTAAGGAAGTGGGCTGGAAAGAGTGGTTTGGGCTTTATACGCCTTGACAGCCAATGAGCGTGCTGCCTTCCTTCCGGTCGGCGAGCCGACCAATCCGAGCAAGCCGGTGTAATCTTCGGCTCCACTCGGCTCTTTTCGCTGTTGCGGGCAGCGTGGGGGCAGCCGCCGCTCGAGAGACGCTTTCCTTTTTTTATTTTTTTCCGTGTGTTCACTTCCGGGTCCGGCGCGGATCCGGATGCCCGAGGCAGGAGGATGTTTGACCTCCGGATAAGTGAGGCGCTGCTGTGCATTCATTCCCGGCTGCATCGGTGGCGACAGCAGCGGCCCCGGCGGCGACTCTCCAGCCAGAGGCGGCGGTAGGACGCACCGGCAGTAGTGCAGGGACCCAGTCCGAGCCGAGCTGCGTTATCTCCCTCGCTCGTTCCTTCCCCCCTGCCTCGCTCGCTCCCTCCCTGCGTGGCTCGCTTTCCTCCTCCGGCCGCCGGCGGGTGTGATGTGCCGCCGCCGCCGCTGCCCCCGCCGCCGCTGACTGGGGGCGCCGCCCGCGCCCGGACCGACCCCGCTGCTGGCGGCCGCGCCTCTGAGGTAAAGCCCCCTCCGCGTTGGCGCCGGGTCGTGTGGCCCGGCGGCAGCCTTCTGGTGGCCGCGGCTGCCTTCTTCCCGGGTGGGGCGGGGTGGGCTGGGGTCCCGGCTGAGTGGGGTGGGGGGGGCGCGGCGGGGCGGGGGCCTCGGGGGAGGGGTGGGCGAGGACCCCGGCGGGCGGCGGCGTGGCGCGGGCGGGAGGGGGCCGCGGCCGGGGGGCGAGGGCGCCGAGGCTCGGTGGGCAGGGAGGGGGCCGCGGGCGGCGGGCGGCGGGCGGCGGGCGGGCTGCACAAGTTGCCCGAGTGGTGCGGCGCGAGTGGGGACTGGAGGGAGGTGGGCGAGCTGGGCAAAGGCAGGGCTTCTTTAGCAGGGGTTTGAGTCGGGAGTGCAGTTCCCAGCACTCTTTGATTGTGTCCAGACAATTCCCTTCGGAGTGGGGGTTTCGGGCAGGAGGGAGGAAGGCAGAGGTCTTGGTGCTGGAAGGAGGTGTCGGGGGCCAGCATTCATTTCAGGGGCAAACTTCGCTTTGGGGCGTTTGTTGTAAGGCAGGGGGCAGGGATTTACCTATTTGATAGAGCTTTTGACTGAGCTCAAAACTTACCCAAGGCATTAGTCGGAGTAACACAATTACTCGGATGGTTACTGTTACGGTGCTGGTTTGTTTATCCCACATGCGGGGAAGTGACACAGAGAAGCGCCGGTTCTCTGACCACATTTCTGCTCTGCGGGGCGGTGATGGAGATGTGTGTGTTCTGGTGGGTGGGGGTAGTTAGGTCCGTGCTGTGGTCATCCTAGTTCTCCCGGGGAAGGAGGAAAAGTTAATGGGTGGGAGAGAGAGTGTGCCTGTGTGGGAGATGGCTACTGTTGCTACACTGTGCGAATGTTTTAACTCTGGTGTAATGAGTACCAAGGCTGGTCAGTAAGTGACTCCCTCTTAACCTTTTGGTTTAGAACATGGACTTGACAAATTTAAAATCTAGTGATTTTTAATAAGCTAAGAAAAGAAGTCAGTATTTATTGCTTTTGCTGTTCTTGTGATATGAATGACATTTGCCCACAGATAGTAAAATATGTTGAACTATAAGTTGGAATACTTTTTAAAGGAAAAAATATATATAATTTAAAAAGCCGTGTGTGTGTGTGTGTGGCTGTGTGTTGTGTATGCTTGTTTTCTTTATAAATAAATTATGGAAGAAAATATCACAAAAATTATAATGAGAATGATTTAAAATTAGAAATGTCTGAGGCCAGTTTAAGAAAACATTTTCCACCAAAAATCAGATCTAGTTTGTGACATTCTTAGTAGCTGTTTGGGGTGAGGGGGTGGAGAGATGTGCTTAGTGTATTTTATGATTATTCTCAAACTTTGCCCCAACTGTATTCTAAGTGAAGTTGAATTATCTTCATATTTTGTATACATTAGCCTTTATATTTGCACAAAAGGCAAAAACTATATTTATGGGCATTGAAAGGAATATGTTACCAAATAAATTACATGGCTTTGACATAGATTCTTAGCAGAGTATATAGACACATTTGCTTTCAGGGAGTTTGCATTTTTGGATATGCATCAGGTGTAAGTAGTTCTTATTAAATACGGGACAGAAAGGTTAATTTTAATGTTGATATATATGAGACTTTTGGGGAACTCTTGGAAAATGATTATCATATTTACTGATGCTTTATTGTACTTAATGACCTCTTCTGCAATAATCAACTTAAAAAAATAATGCATTCTCTATTAATGTTTTCATCATCATATTTCCAAGCATTGACTGTTAATAAAATCTTCAACACAGGAAAGTAATTTATTTCTTCAAATAAAAGGACTGGGATTAGAATCAAGGATAGTTTAGTTCAACCTGGACCTTTAATATGTGCTAGGGAATTTTACTGTGTGGTGAGGATGGAAGAGTGGGTAGAATATGAAGATGAATGAGACTCAGTAGCTGCCTTCAAGGAAGAAGCTGGCTTTCACAGATATAATTGCAACACAAAACTTCTGTGGGCTTTATTATAGATGCATGGTAACATGGTGTGTGTGTGTGTGTGTGTGTGTGAGACTAATTTTTGACTAGGGAATTATGAATGAATTTACAGCTGGTATCAGTCCATTTAGGCCTTAAAATATATTAATGGGCAAAATGGGGGCTGTGTGTGAATGGGGTAGTTTTCTAGGTAAAGGGAACAGCCTGAGCACAGGCATATGGGTTAAGTATTATGGGGTCTGTTGAGCTGGACATAAGGCTGCTGTTCTGGGAGGTCTTTGTGGGAAAGGAAACTATGAAGGTAGGTGGAGATTAGGCCAGGGAAATCCAGCATGCGTTGTATTTAAAAATGAGTCATTTTGAGGCATGAAGGTCCAAGTGTATAGAGTCTATTTTAATAGGAAGTAGATAAGGCAAATAAAGATAGCTAATTGAAGGAAATAAATTATAACAGAATAGTCAACTTCTTATCATTTATGTTAATAGAGAAAAACAGAAAAGTATAAAATCTTAAACAGTTCATACATGGTTTACCATATTTCTTCACTTGCATTTGAATATGGGTGTGTCTGGTAATCTGGTAATTGGTTTTACATGAAATAAATCCAGACTGTAAAAATGTGACTCAGGAATAAATGGAAAGCAGCAGTACATTTACTTCTCTGTGTCCCCTCTGTAATCCCCTTCATGCTGGGACTGGCCATTATTTTGGTGTAGTTTATTGGTTCAGATTTTTTTTCAGATTGGAACAGGTGGTTGTTTAGTTTCAAAGGGTTTGCCAAAAGGATGTATCAAACTAGAGGGCATGCTGAAATATTAAATAACAAGACAAATTACAGTTCATTGGGTAGTTACATTATTGTTAATACATTTGAAGGTGAGATTTACTATAGTTCAAGTGAAATGTAAGGAGTCTGCATACAAAGAGAATTGACTATAGCAGTGAGATAATAAAATGAGGAACTTCTACAGTTCTGGATAAATATGTATGAGGTTTTTTGTCATCTTAAATACCAGATAACCCTAAAATAATTTAACTCCAAACTTATTATCATAGGAGTGCTTAGAAAAATATCATACTCCCAACACCAGTAGAATCATGTTACAGGGAAAGTTGGTTGATGGTTTTGCTATTTTCCTTTTAATCTTCTAAAAGGATTTACATTATAACTGAAGTTGTGTTATTTTGAACCTCCCAATAACAATAATACCTGCTACAATTTAAGTGCCTACTTTGTATAGGGACCATAAATGCTACTGTTCAAACAACTATGAGTTAGGTGGTATAAACCCCTTTCTTTGCCTAAGAAACAAAGTCTTTTAGAGTTTAAGTAACCTGTTTTATATCTTGAAAGTACATTTTTAAATTAGTTTTTTTTATTTCTAGCTTCAAAGTCTGAAACCACTGGTGATCTGTTTTTTCTAATCTTTCATCTTTTTTTGTTGTTGTTCTTTTTTCAAGCAGTTAAACACTTAGTGATATTGATTGGTGGTGTTAATATGTGTCTGGGTGTTGATTTTTCAAGATGTAATTTCTTTGTAAGTAGCAGTGTGAGGATATCTGAAGTTCTCTAACTGTAGAGATTCTGTAGGAGTGGACAGTATGGTTTTAATCATGTAAGCTACTTCAGAGTATCACTTTTGTGCTGATCTGCAGGACCGAACTATACTTGGATTCCGTGTCTTTAAAACGTAACTGTCCTCTTATATCTCTCTCATTCTGTATATTCGAAGTAGTTCAGAGGCTCTTCAAAGTCGCTTTATATTAATGGATAAGAGAGCCTCTGAACTACTCCGAAAATATGAAAAGAGAGAGAGATATGGGGACAGACATGTTTTAGAGACACAGGAGAGGCTGCTGTTTAGCCATGTTTTCTCCAACTCCTTTCTCAAAGGTGAGATTTAGAAACTAGAAATGTTTGTGTTTCCTCCTATTGTGGGACCTTAGGAAGGTGTGTAGTGATTTGTTCTCATACTATAGGAAGTGATTGGTTATATTCCCTCATGCCATTCCCTGCTCATCATCTTAGTTATCAGAAAGAATTCTTAACAGTGAACTTGAAGTGTTTATGTACTTGGTAGATAAAACTACACATTTTGGTCATTTTCTTTACTAATGATATATCACAGTTAATAATTTAATTTAATGAAAATTTCTAAGTTATGTTGACATCTGGCTAAAGCACATCCACATTTTTTATAGCTTTAACTGGAATTAGGTAAAATCTCATGATAGATTATTTCTTTCTTAAGCACAAACTTCTAATATTTTTTTCTTTAGTGAGGTAATGTCAGATTTTAGCTGTATTCAAAATTATTGCATTTATTTAGCTTATTTGTGTTGAACTACTTTCTTTAGCTATGAGGGCACTGTTCTGTTTGGTGTGTAGCCATCTCAAGAACAAGTCAACAGCAACCCCCCCCCCCCAAACCGAACAGATTGAAAATTAAATAAAGGGAGAGATTATTCTGCTATTATGCTCTTCATCAAGATTGAGAAAATTCGCCCTGGATGGTGTGGCTTGGTTGGGTGTCATTCTGTGCACAGGTCAGGGCACATGGCCAGTTATGGCTCAGTCCCCAATAGGGGGCATGCAGGAGGCAGTAGATCCATGTTTTGCTCTCACAAGGATGTTTTTCTCTCTCTCCCTTCCTCTCTCTGTAAAAATCAATAAAAAATACCTTAAAAATAAAAAAGATTGAGAAAATTCATATAAAGTGCCAAGATGTGATATCTGGCATATAGTAGGCACTGTATAAATCTTAGAAGCCAATTCAGAAGTTGCTAATATATATATAATGTGTTGTCACAGGGTTGATTGGTGGGTAGAATAAGCAAAGACTTTTAGGAAAAGCTTTTTAAAAAAATTTTTACTTTAATTTTTAAAATCGTTTTTGTTGTGTTACAGATGTTCCCCCTTTTTCCCCCATTGATCCCCTCCTCCCCACTTCTGCCTTCTCCACACTGTTGTCTGTGTCCATTGGTTATGTATATATATGCATATAAGTTCCTTTGTTTATCTCTTCCCAATACCTCCCCCTCCCATAGGAACAGACTTTTACAGACAAATCTCTTTTAACTCACCTCTGCTTAACTCACTCAGAAGATTAAGATATACTCTTCATTCATTTACTGCTTGATGCTCATGCTACAGCACTGAATAGCAGTAGACTACTCTATAGTTTCTTGAACTTTTAGTCCAACCAGTTATTGTATACTTACCAAGAATTTTTTGTGTTTATACACAACAAATTGTTAATAGCAGTTGTACTGATATTGTCATTTCATACTTTAATGAAACATTATTCAGTGAATTGTGAATGCAAAAAAGGTGTTTGAGAACCAGTGGCCACTTCGCTAACAGGTAAGTAGCTAAAATTAATTAACAGTTGAAATAAGTGTGGGTGAAATAACTTTAAATGATTAAGGAAAAACTCCTAAAAATCTAAAAAGATTCTTCCTGCTTTTAAGTGTTTGTGAGATGTCTTTCTACATTTAAGAAACAGAAATTGGAAATAACAGGTGATGTGGTTTTCAGAAAAAGGTAAAATAGGACTACAATCCATAGACCCTTATTTAAAGAAAAGGTTATGGTCTTGCATTTATTTTTTTTTTGTTACAGATATTTCACCTTTTTTACCCCATTGGCACCCCCCTCCCCACCCCTCCCCCGCCCCATCCCGGGCTTAGTTGTCCATGTTATGGTCTTGCATTTAAAATACTGTCTTGTGAATGTACATTTTTATGTTTTTGTTGTGATAAAAATTTTAAGGTATGTAGTTTTTTTAAATGATTTCCCCCTTTTAACTAAGTTTTTAGGAGCCTTGGTTAATAAAAATATATTAAAGAGTATCTGCTTCTAAAATGTCATCTAGTTTATACTCTCTCTTAGAGATTTATTTAAAATCATCCTTTTTTAAAAAAGAAATCTTGCTATTCCTGAACCTATAATCATTAATACCTTAGGGTGAATTGTCTAATTATCTAGTCACATGATCAGTTTGTTGTTCTCACATATTTCTTGATATGATTCCCTCATCTGATTTCATATGCTACTTTTCAGCTTTCAAAAAATGTTTTTATTTTTTTTTTAGAGACAGAGAGAGAGATAGAAATACTGATGTGGGAAACATCGATCAGCTGCCTCCTGCATGCCCCCTACTGGGGATTGAGACTGCAACTTGGGCATGTGCACTGACGGAATGGAACTGGGATCTCTCAGGCCATGGGGTGACACTCAGTCCACTGATCCACACTAGCTGGGCTACTTTTCAACTTTTATACAGCATCATGGTGGGAGAGAAGCCATTCTATAATTCCAGTGTCTCCTCTACCTAGTGCTGGAATGAAGTGGTAGAGGAAATGGTCCCTTGGAAGGGGAAATGCCATACCCTTTATGTGTACCAGAAGTACTTGTGCTTATTGCAAAACATGTTGGTTTAACAGCTCATAGTAGCTACCCTCCTTGTCTTGTCTACCTACTTCAGCCCAGGTGGAAAGGAGAACTTTGTTTAACAGAAGGAGGTCCAGGAAAAGTTGATGGGATATACTGTTTGTCTTGGTGTCACCACATTACAATGCCTGACATGCAGTAGCTCCTGCAATAGAACACTGAGTATGGAGGTAGGGCTAGTTTTTCAGAGCTTTGGCCTGCCCCTCTATGATTATCTTGGCTCTGCTCTCCCCTGTGTGTTGGATTCATCCTCAGGCTGGTAGGAAGATCACATCTAGACATACATTGTCCAGGAAATCTTTTGCACAAGCCTACCAGCATACTTTTCTGTTCATGTTTTATTGTCCAGAATTAGGTCAGGTACACTTCCTAATCAGGTATGACAAGGGGAAAAGGGTTGGTTTTTACTAACCAGGATATATCCTTGTAATTGGGGATGACATTACACTTCACTGAATTACATGGTGGAGGGAAGATATTTAAAAAATAGTGGGAGGGAAAAATATGGGGGAAATGGATGTTTGAGAGACAATCAATAGTGACCACTACATCTGTTTGTTTTAGAATGAAAATAAATAATGCATATAAGTGTACTTTGAACTTTAAAGCATTGTACAAATGTAAAAGATGAAATATTAGAAAGTACTTCTATGTTACTATCTTAAATATGTTCAAGTATCAATGATTTAGGAGCTAAAAACAATAATTTTCTTAATGACTAGAAGTACTTGTGCTTATTGCAAAACATGTTGGTTTAACAGCTCATAGTAGCTACCCTCCTTGTCTTGTCTACCTACTTCAGCCCAGGTGGAAAGGAGAACTTCTTTGTTTAACAGCTTTGAATCAGTATTGTTTACTTTGCTCTTTTGCTCAGAATCATGGGCTGGTTCTTTAAATCAGCCATCCAGTTACCTTTAGCGAAGATATCGATGTTCTCAAGCTATGTAAAACTGCTGCCAGATGGTTTATTTATTTATTTTTTAAAGTAAAATAAGTAAACAGACAAATCTGTTTATATATATTTTTTTCACGAAAGTTGTTATCTTGAAGATTTCTTTTCTTTCAGTATATATGAAAGAGTATATGTATTTGTGTGTGTATACACACATACATGTGGAGATACATATATGTATATATGCAGAATAAATATATAGAATTATTGTAATTGTAATTCTTGTAATTGTTGCAATTATCGTTGTAAATATATAGAATAAATTCTTCCACCCCCTGGAAGGATATTTATTTTCTTGACAGCTATTTAGTGAGATTTGGGATGATTTCTACCTTTATACTTATTTTTTCCTTTATTGATTTTTTTTTTTAGAGAGAGAGGAAGGGAGAAGGAGAGAGAGATAGAAACATTAATGAGAGAGAACATTGATTGGCCACTTCCTGCATGTTCCCCAATGGGGATCGGGTCTACAACCTGGGCATATGCCTTGAGCGTCTCTGTATTGTTGAGGTTTTCAGGTATGTAATCATTATTTTTACCATCAGAAAAATAGTAAAATTTTTTTTTTTGCATATGGAGTGTGGAATACTGGGATGTAGGATGTTTTCTTCCAATTTATATTTTAAAATATAATTCTGCTGTCATGGATATTACCTTGAATAAAGTGTGCCTCACATACACTGATACTTTGTACTTATCTTTATTTTCAAAATTGGACTTATTAAAATTTAAAGTTGAGATTGGCCATATGATACCTTTTGATCCAAATGTACTTTATAAAACTGAAGGAGTTCTGAATATTTTGTTATTACCTATTTTTTTAAACTTGTTCGGTTTTGGCTAGAGGTAGTATACTTGGCAGTGTATTAAAGTACAGTACATTAGAGTCAAAGTTATAGTCACAGTTTCCTTTAGTAAAAAAGGAAGTGAAAAATGTTTTTTTCCCTTATACCCAGTTGGTGTCATGTTTATTTTCTATTTCTGTGAAATACTTATTTTATATTCTAGTAGTGAATACTTTCAATGATAGGCAAGTATAGTAGGTTATGTGATAGGGAGAGGAGAGAAAATTCCCATTATTCCACCAGTCTTATAGTGTGCAAATACATACTACAAGACCTTTTTTTTAAAATCCTCACTCGACGTTTTTCCATATTTTGTTCAGATAGAGTGGGAGGGAGAGGGAGAGAGAAACATTGACGTGAAAGGGACACATTGAGTGGTTGCCACCCGCACGACCCAACCAGGGTCGGGGACAAACTGCAACTGAGGAATGTGCCCTTAGTGGGAACCGAACCCGGGTCTCTCTGGACTGCAGGCCAACGCTCTAAACGCTGAGCCAAACCACCTAGGGCTACAAGGCCTTTTAATAAAAACTAATTGGCATGCAAAAATAGCCTAGTGTTGTTTTGAAAGTGAAACTAGTAGGTATCAGTTGTTGGTGACATTAAAAAAAAACTGGTGTTTGTAGATGCATTTTTAAAAATTGATCTTAGAGAAAGGAAGGGAGGGAGGGACGGAGGGGGAGAGAGACAGAGAGAGAGAGAAACATTAATGTGTTGCCTCGGGCACACGTCCCAACTGGGGATTGCACCCAAAATCTGGGTAAGTGCCCTGATTGGGAATTGAACCCTCCACCTTTTGGTGTGCAGGAATATGCTCCAACAAATGTAGATATATATTTTTATAAGACATTATTTTATTTTCTTCCTTTTGTTCCAGGGATCTGAAAACAAGATATGAACAAAATAGAAAAGTGTAAATCCTAAAGATGTGGAATCTTGTAATGCCAATTTTCATTTAAATATATATGGTAGATTATTTACTGAGTCCTTTTTCTGTTACAAGAGTTTCAGGGCATATGGTGACTAATTTTTTTTTTTCCCACAATGACTGTTTTTTAACATTAAGGAGTACAGTTTTGCCCTGGCTGGTTTGGCTTAGCGGTTAGAGCATCGGCCCTCAGACCAAAGAGTCTTGGGTTTGATTCTGGTCAAGGGCACGTACCTCAGTTTAGTTGGATCTCTGGCCCTGGTTTGGGTCATGAGGGAGGCAACTAATCGCTGTGTCTCTCTCACATCAGAGTTTTTTTTCTCTCTCTCCCTCCACCCTACTCTATCTGAAAATCAATGGGAAAATATCCTCGCATGAGGATTTAAAAAAAAAGGAGTACTGTTTTAGGGAACACCTTTTCTCTTTGAGCGTTTAATTAAATGTTCAACGAATTAAATAATTTATAGAATGAAATAAGTTTTGTGTTATGTGCAAATTAAAGGACCCATGAATATATCATCCTCCCCTAACCAAAGCTCAAATTTGCAATGGTTTCAGCAGAAAATAAACAGTTCACAATTTAAACAGAATTAATAGCATTACAAAAGTTGACAGAACTCCTGTCATCAGTTTTCTAATAGCAAAGATTACAGTGACAGAACTGAATGATTAGAATGTAAAAATATTTGTGCAAAACTGTATTAACTGTTCTTACCATTTAATAGAGGCAAAACCTATGAACACAATAACAATAATGAAGATGAAATACATAGAAAGAATTCTATTTTAGATTTCAAACAACATGGATTATACTATTACTACACATTAAAGAAAATGTGGCACCATTTCGGCAATTATGCCAGCCAAGGAAGCTGACACTGGAATATGCTGAAGCCTACCTCCTCACTGGCCTGCCATCTTAAAGACTGGAAACAACTATAGGACTTACAACTCATGTCACTGTCTTTATTCTTGAAGTTTGTAGCTTAAAGGACTTTCATATTAGGAAAGTCCTTTCTTCCCCTCTTAAAGAGTGTTTCTTGTGTCACTGGAAATCTTTAGAAGAGATGAATCATGAACTCTGGATTTCCCTACACCAATCTATTTAGCTGGAATTTGAAGTTCATCTTCAATAAATTAATCATAATTTTGTGCATTAACAGGTAGTTCTTTAAACGTCCTTGCATTTGATATGTCTGTGTTCCATCCTGGAAGAGTCTTATATTGAACTTCAACTTTGTTTAAAACCTTTTGGTTTGCTGGGAAATGAGGTGTAATTTCACCATCTAACTTGTAGGCAATTCCAACTTTGATTTCCATAAACATGTTCAAAATACTGAATTTGATAAATGCCAACGCACTAAATCTGTTAATCAAAAGTATATTTAAGCAAAATGAGGTCCAACCAGCCACATATTCTTTTCCTTCTAGTAGTTACACTAAGCCCCTTGTTTGTAATAATTTTCCAGTTTTATTGTCTTGCTTTGTAGGAAAATCACCAATACCAACTCTAGTTGTGTAAGTGTTCACAACTCCAAACGCTACTCCAACATTTTGAGAGGGCGTACCCAACCTGGTGCAAACACCTCCAACTGTACAGTTTGAGGAGGTTATAAAAGGATAAGTTCCAAAATCAATGTCTGGAAGTGCTGCATTTGCACCTTCTGCCAAGATTTTCTTTGGTGGTCTGTGTAGGGCCTCATATAGAAAATAGTCTCCAACTCTCATATATTTTTTAATATATTTGAGGTACTGAATATCTCAAATATTTGTAGTTAATAAAATATCAGCCCTGGCCGGTTTGGCTCAGTGGTTAGAGCGTCAGCCTGCGGTCCACAGAGACCCGGGTTCAGTTCCCGCTAAGGGCATGTACCTTGGCTGCAGTTTGTCCCCGGCCCTGGTTGGGTTGTGTGGGTGGTGGCCACTCGATGTGTCCCTTTCACATCGATGTTTCTCTCTCTTCCTCTCTCTCCTTCCTGCTCTATCTGAGTAAAAAAATGGAAAAATATCCTCAGGTGAGGATAAAAAAAAAAAAAAATCAAAATGTAATCAGCTTTTAAAAATAATTTGAGTATTTTCTGATAATCTGTTGAAAGTTGATAACTGGAATGCATATTGTGTGCTTATTATATGCTCTGCTGTTTATCTAAATACCGTATAAATAAAGGCTGCCTTTTGAAAACTGACTGAAAAATAAAATCTTGAACATTGAGAAATGAGATAAATAAGCCAAAAATAAATTTTAATATATGCATTTGTGTAAAATTTTCTAACTGAAAATTAATAATTTAAAAAAAATCTTCACCTGAGGAAATGTTTACTGATTTTAGAGAGCAAGGATTTGAGAGAGAGAGAGAGACAGACAGACAGACAGACAGACATCAATGTGAGAGAGAAGTATCCATCGGTTGCCGCCTGTATGTGCCCCAATTGGGATTGAACCCACAATCTAAGTATGTGCCCTGACCGCAAATCAAACCCGAAACCTTTTGGTGTATGGGACAATGTTTTAACCAACTGAGCCATCCAGCCAGGGCAGTAATTTTTTTTTTGTATGTTTGTATGACAGAGTAAATGAAAGAAGAAAAATGGACAATTTTAAATATAATCCTTGCAGTTCTTATTGTAAGGCTGGGAGTGCTACCACTTATTAAAAGTAAAAGAAAAGGGTTTATGGAGAAGGCAGCTTGTGCCAGGGATTTACAGTCCTGACATCATGTTAACAATTTTTTCTGGAGAACTTAAAAAAATGATAGATATTGGGATTCTACCCATGTTAATTTATATTTGAATCTGGGGATGGGGCCAGGGCACTGATGATGTAGTTTAGGATTTTCACAGGTGATTCCAGGGTTGAAAATGACTGATTTCTCCTTCTCTTGGCTCTAGACATCTGTTGGCTCTTTTTTTGAAAAGTGACCTCCTTTTACTTTCATGTTCTTTTTGTAATTGGGAATGGAGGTGTGAAGATGAGACAAGAAATGCCTGAAAAATATTTGCAAGAGGATCAGGTTATTGAAGTGATCTCTTTTTATAGTTTGATACCCAGAATCCTTAGTGAGAACACTCTGTTCATTCCTCATTAACAATATTTGAAAAGCATAGCACCAAAATGAGGGGATTTTTGACATTTGGAAAATTTGTTAAAGGGAAATTTATCAAGAGTAAATTAAAGCATCAGTTTGGATGACCCTGGAAATCTTAAGAAACCTAAGTGATATAACAATTATATCTTTAAAATTATGTTATAAGAAGGCAAGAACAATTATTACTCTTTAAGTTTTTAGTTTTAGGTTATATTTATCCTATTTACAGTATCATTGAGTTGTGTTTTCATGTAACATAAGGACAGAAGTGTCCTTAATAAGGTTTTTCAGTTTAAATGTACTTCTACTGCTGTATTTTCTTTTTATCATTCTTGACAGGGAACTATGTCTGTTTTTCCCCTCAGTGGAACGTTTCTTTTAGTTATAGTATATTGTGTGTATTGTACATAGTCAGTGAATATTTACATATAAATGCACTATGATACTAGGGTTTTATGGTTATTATATCTTGTCACTTATGACAAATTATAGTCCTTTCTATGACTCATTTGATGTTGCCTTACAAGTTAGGGACACCTATACTAGTTACAGGGTTTTTTTCTTGTGACAAAATGAGAGCAAGTCCTTTTATGAGTTCAATATGTTAAATTTTATTCAATGAACTTTTTTTTTTTTTTTGCATGGTGGCAAAATTGAATTGGGCAGTTCTAGAAATTTCAAGGGTTATATTTTTGCAAACTGCCTTAGTAGGAGATTTTGTGGTAGAGAAATTTAAGAGTGGTTAGAGTTTAGAAGACATGTTATGTGTGAACCTATGGAAGACAATAAAGTTAGTATCATTATGAAGTTATTAGGGACATTTGCACATACAACTAGTAATGGAGTAATGGGTATTGTTTTGTAGGACCGTAATTCCTCATCAACAATTCTAACATTAAAAATGCTCTGAAAAGCAAATTTTATTGTTATGTTTGGCACAAACTGATTTTTTTCCCACAAAACCTGTTGTGAAATGTTATGTATTTATTTCATATATTTGTAGATTTCACTGCAGAAATAGTGAACGTTTGATTATAGTGTATTGTCCTAGACTTCTGTGTGCCATTCCATTTTTTTCTATGGGTGTTACAAAATTTGTAGTATATGCCCATTGTATAGCCCCTGTCAAAACCCCCTAAAATTCTGAATTCCAAAACATGTTTGATTGCAAGAGCTTTGGGAAAAAGAAACTGCAGAACACATTAATTTGCTTGTACCTCTTGTTTCTTGATGGAAACTATTTAGCATCTTACTCCTCTGAGATGGAGTTTAAGTAAAATGCTGGTAAATTTCTTTTGCTTTTTTTTCCCTTGTAAATATATATGTACCAAGAGATACTTGATTTTAATCTGTGTTTGTTTCTGTAATAGCTATTAAAAGCTTTTGTATTTTTCTTTATTTATACCAACTTATTAACCCTGGTACTTGTGAGCCCCATTGGGGTCCCAGAAGCATCGTGTGATTAGAATACTTGAGATGGGAAATGTTTCTGGTAACTTTGTAATAGTTGAGTGTTCATCACACGCTTTTTAGTTCTTGGGGTTATATAATTTTACCTCTGTACATGATAACTTTATGCCAACGCACCTGCAGGCCGCCCTCTTTTTACATATCTTGGCTTCCTTTTTCATAACAGAAAAAAGCAGGGGTGTGGTTCAGTGCTTCTGTTTTAGTTTCCTTAAACTTCCTTAATTTGTTTTTAAGACTTCACTGCAAAAACTTTTATACCTACTTGGGTTTCCCTCCACCCATCCTCTCTGCTTTTGTTTTTTTCTTTTCTCTCCTTTTCTTTATTGTTCTCCCTCCTTTGAAATAATATTCCTCAAGGAGAGAAGTTCATAATTATGGTATTCTGTATTGGAAAAATGTCTTGCTTGTTGAAAAGGTGACAGAAATAAATCTGCATATTCTGATATTTCCCTAAAGAGGACTTTATTATAGGGGAGTGATTATTGTACTTCTTTGCTTTCTTTCCATCCTTAAACCCTGAAGGGTAATGGATGGGGTGGTGCACTTTGGTGCATACTTTTGAAGCTGTGTTTTTGAGTTCACCAAGATACCAGGTACCATGTGGTATAGATCCTAATGGGAAATTTAGAACTTGTATGGTTTATGTGCACTTGCTGTGTGCTCTGAAAGCACTGTCATTTTCTTGTAGTACATATCACACTTTATATTATCGTTTAAGTTATGTGATGTCAGGGATTGTGTTTGTCTTTGCTGTTTGTATTTCCTGTGTTTGGCACAAAATAGGCCTCTAATGATTACTTGTTTGTTTAATGCATGGATTAGTCATTTTATCATTTTTTATCAGGGAGAATTTTGATATTGGTTAAATTCCTCTGAGGCACCATGTTCACCCAAACCAATTTAGTTTGCATCATCACAGTTGTATGAGAAAAATCTCAAACAAATAAATTGGTCCTAATTCAAATAGAATAATAAGCACACGCATCTAACATAGTTACCTAGGATAAAAAATAAAGAAATAATTATAGAATTTTTTTTTAATGGCAGAAATTTAAATGTACTTATTGGCCAGCCAGATAATTTAGTTAAAGGAAATATTCCATTTGTTGAGCATTTCAGTTAATTATGATTTTGTTATAAGACATTTTTATATACAATTTTTTCTTTTTTTCTGCTTTTAAATTTTTACACACTAAAAATCCCTCCCTCCACAATTAAGATACAAAACAATTCCATCACCCCAAAATGTTTTCTCCTGCCACTCCTTTGTAGTGAACTTCTTCTCCTACTCCCAGCCCTTAGCAACCGCTAATCTATTCTGTATCCTGTAATTTTGCCTTTTCCAGAATATCATATAAATTGAATTATGTGGTATGTAGCCTTTTGAAGCTAACTTCTTCCACTTCGCAGAATGTATTTGAGATTCATTCATGTATATCAGTAGTTTCTTTTTGCTGCTGAGCAGTATTCCAGTATATGGATGTACCAGCATGTTTATCTGGTCACCAGTTGAAGCATTGTTTCTAGTTTTTGCCGATTATGAATAAAGCTGCCACAAACATTTGTGTACAGTTTTCTTGTTTTGTGTTTTGTTTGGTGAATCAAAGTGTTCATTTCTAGGATAGGAATTATTGGGTCATATGGCAAGTGTATGTTTAACTTTACAAGGAACTGCCAAGTGTTTTCCAAAGCAGCTGTACCATTTTGCATTCCCACCAGCAATGTAGAAGTTCTAGTAATGAGCCGTTCCTAAATTTTAAATTGGCTATATTGAATGACTTTTAGTAATTAGTTTGTTAGTTTATTGCACACCGGAATATCATGACAGTAACATTAATTCTGAACTTGCTGTTTTTATTGCTTGAGGTCTGTCAGATGGAGATAATGATTTAGGGGGATTCTCACTTTTCAGTGAAGGCAGTCAGTCATCAATAGGCTCTGGAAATATTTTTACTCCAGTAATGCAACCCTGATTGTTATATACTAAAAAAATTATAGACTAGGCCTTTAACCATGGTGCTCATTTGGGGGAATTAAGGTGCCCTTGGATAAATTCTGTGTCTCTGTCTTCAGGCTACAATATTTAATTTGGGGAAGGCTTCTCTTGGTTCAGACTGGAGAAATGGTTTTATGTACTTTTAGCTTGTTTCTATCACTTGTTTCATGTTTCATTCTAGAATTTTTGCAGAAGCCACCTTGGCTATTTATGATTTACTCTCAGTTATACTATTAGGTTTTTTAATGATAAGAGTTGACAGTATAACATTATATTTAAAATTTCCAAATGTTAATAACCTTGAATAAGTCTTTTATATTTGTGACCTTTGTCTGCAGTAGACTGTTGCTTGTAATTATTTATTTTTATAAATTAGGAAATTAGCACTAATTATGGAGAAAGAATGTAACTTTTTAAAAATAAGAACCATGGGTGAAATAGTATTGACTTTTGAAATACTTTCTCACTTATCTGGCATTAGCACGGAATGACCTGTTAGATAAATTAGAAGATTGAATTTATACTAAAATATTTTCTTCTTTTGCTTTTTGTTTTTAAGTGGTAAACTTTATAAATTAGTACTGTTTTCTAAACACATTCGGGTCTTTTCTTGCTAATTCAGGGGTCTCATTCTGAACATTAGTGATAAAGCTCTGTTATGCATAATCTGCCAATTTATTGACGTATATAAGATTATCTTCCGCCCTGGCCGGTTTGGCTCAGCGGTTGGAGCGTTGGCCTGCGGTCCAGAGAGACCTGGGTTTGGTTCCTGCTAAGGGCGCATACCTCGGTTGCAGTTTGTCCCTAGCCCTGATTGGTCGTGCGGGTGGCAGCCACTCAGTGTGTCCCTTTCACGTTGATGTTTCTCTCTCTCTCTCTCTCTCTCTTTCCCCTACTCTATCTGAACAACAACAACAACAACAACAAAAAAGGAAAAATGTTCTCGGGTGAGGATAAAAAATAAAATAAAATAAATAAAAAAATCTATAATATTTTAAAAAAAGATTATATTCTTGTTCTCTGTGATATTTTTACTACTGACTTCAATTTTTCTGTTTTAACTTTGATTTCCATATATACTTACTAGAGTTATTTTTAAATTAAAGTGCAGTTCAGGGGCTTTTATTGTTTAATGAACAGAATATGCATTTTGTGACCTCCTTTAGTAAATGTTTTTTCTTCTGGCTCATAGCTCTGTTTTGGAGAGTTGAAATTATAGAATAAATTACCTATGATTTGTGAGGTGTATTCTACTTATTGTAGTATCTCTTAGAACCAAGAATTGCCTACCTGCCCATACCTTTTTCTTTCTTTTATTTGAAAAAGAGATGATCATATAAATTAACATTCCTAAACTTACAAGAGGTAGTTCATTTGTTCATTCATTTATTTGCTAATTTATTCAGCAAACTTTTAACCAGGGTCTTTTGTGTGCTATGGACTATAATAGGTAATGGGGAAACAGAGTTAAATAAAATATACTTTCTGACCTTGAGGATATCATATTAAAATATAGGCTATTTTAAAGTTAAAAAGTAAAAACTTTTTGATCTCTTTCTTTCCTGTAAACTGGTAGTGACATGTAGAGGTTTGATCAGATTCAGTTTCAATTTTTTTCTACCATTAGAAAAATGTGATGTTAGCAGCAACTGAGGATCCTTGCAAGCCTTGTTCCATTAATTCATTAGGAGTTACATAATACATTTAAATACATTCCCCTTATCAGAGTTGATGCTCATTATTCCCAAATTCCATATTTGCAAATTGTCTACTTGCTAAAATTTATATACCTGATGCTTTCCCAGCCATTCACAGAGATGTGTATGAGCAGAATGGCAAAGAAAATTTTGAGTCGCTTGATGTGCACATTCCCGGCTAAAGTTGAACAAGGTGATGAAGCTCTTCCTTGTTTTACTCTTTGGGCCTATTTAATCCTTTTTTTGGGTGATTTTGCTGTTTAAAATGGCTCCAAACATAGTACTGAAGTGCTGTTTAGAGTTCTTAAACTCAAAGAGGCTGTGATGTGCTTTACGGAGAAAATATGTGTGTTAGATGAGCTTAGTTTAGGCATGAGTTACAGTGCTGTTGGATGCGAGTTCAATGTTAATGACTCAGCAATATATATTAAATAAGGTGTCTTTAAACAGAAACACACTGTAAAACAAGGTTATGTATTGATTAGCTTATGGAAATGTGACCAGAGGCTTGCAGGACCCTAAACCTGTATTTTTGGCTCAGTGTTGGCTGTTTCAGTGTTTGCAATAACTTTATGGAACCTAACTACTGTGTATCAACTGTTTTTGGTTTTGCTGAGGTCAGAGAATATCCTTCTCGATCCATATAAAAATATGCTACAGAAAGCTGACAGTCATGGAAGTAGATAGTCATGAAGAGGCTTGGAGAGACCTTTTCTGGGGCACATTTATTGCTCTATCCCCAACAACTTGGACTGTATGAAACGGGTAGATTGTATTTGTTGAATGAAAGTAAGTAATCCCCAAAGAACATAACTTTCCTTTGTGGCTTGGATTTTAAATGTAATGTTATTCTTGTGATTGGGTTTTTTTTTTTTTTTAATCCTCTCCTGAGGACATTTTTCCATATTTTGTTCAGATAGAGTAGGAGGGAGAGAGAGAGAGAAGCATTGATGTGAAAGGGACACATCGAGTGGTCGCCACCCACATGACCCAACCAGGGCCAGGGACAAACTGCAACCGAAGTACGTGCCCTTAGCGGGAACTGAACCTGGGTCTCTCTGGACCGCAGGCCAACGCTCTAACCGCTGAGCCAAACCGGCCAGGGCGTTATTGGGATTTTTAATCAAGCTTATGTTTATAGATAGTGAGATGACCTGCTCTTAGAGATTGATATAGTGAATATTTCAGTAATAAAAATTTTAGTGTGACCCATACTTGATTTTTTTATTTCCATCATGATTAAAGGGGTAGGAGATGAGGGTGATCTATGATTTTCTGGGTGTGCATACTATAATAAATGCTTATCGGGTTGGACATTTTCAAGTTAAACATTCTTTCAGCTATTGAGGTCATTAGCTATGATAAGGGTATATCAATGGGAATATAAATTCACCTGTGAGATTGAAAAGAGGAGACACAAAAGACATTTTGAGGACCTATGTAACAATCATGTCCTAATTACTGGAGAACAGTCAGGCTTGGATAATTAGAAAGTTTATTTAATTAGACTTTCAGTAATATTTATGTGTATTAAGAAAAATTAGATTTAGCCCTGGCTGGTTTGGCTCAGCGGTTAGAGCATCAGCCTGCGGTCCTGAGAGACCTGGGTTCGGTTCCCGCTAAAGGCACGTACCTCCGTTGCAGTTTGTCCCCGGCCCTGGTTGGTCGTGAGGGTGGCAGCCACTCGATGTGTTCCTTTCACATCGATGTTTCTCTCTCTCTCTCTGTTCCTCTCTCTCCCTCCCACTCTACCTGAACAAAAAATGGAAAAATGTCCTCGGGTGAGGATAAAAAAGAAAAAGAAAAAGAAAAATTAGATTTAAAAAAAATCCTCACCTGAGGATATTTGTCCATTTATCTTCAGATAGAGTGAAGATTAAATGGAAGTGTTCGTATTACATATACGCACTCCATTTTCTTTTTTATTCGAAACTATTTCATTGAAAAAACTGCTGCTTGGGACCTATTAAATTGGTTTAACAACCCACTAATGGCTCATGATCCACAGTTTGTAGAACACTGATCTAATTGAACTAGTGGTAATTTTTAAGTGTGAAAAAATCCTGGATCTTAATAGGAATATACAAAGACATCACTCAGATAAGGTTTCAAAAATATAAAGTGTTGCCCTGGCCAGTTTGGCTCAGTGGTTCAAGTGTCAGCCCATGGACCAAAAAGTCACAAGTTTGATTCTGGTCAAGGTCACGTACCTCGATTGCGATTCAGTCCTCGGCCCTGGTCAGGCTCATGCCGGAGGCAATCAGTCAATGCGTTGCTCTCACATTGATGTGTCTTTCTGCCTCTCTCTCTCTCTCCTTTCCACTCTATCTGAAGATAAATAGAAAAAGTGTTTAGTCTTTTCTTAGACAACCACAATTGAGCTTATGCCAGAAACCAGTAACTGGAATACGTGCTGCTAATGGAAGCATGAGATGGAACAAGTTAGCCATCACATCACAAATATCCTTACTCATTTAAATTGAGGAGAATCCTAGGGACATTATCATAATGTAGTTTTTATAGAGACTGAATAAAGCATTTGAAACAGTGAATGGATAATTTCATATACTAAATATGGACTTTTTCATTTATGATAAAACAGTGATTTCACAAGTAACAGGTGAAGAAAATTAATTTTCAAAATTTCCATTTCTTATAATTTTATATTTGCAAAGAACAATTGAATAACATGTTGAACATGAAAAGATACCTACAGCCCAGCCGGTGGCTCAGTGGACTGAGTGTCGTCCCATGGACTGAGAAAGGTCCCGGCTTGATTCTGGGTCAGGGCACATGCCTGGGTTGCAGGCTTGATTCCCAGTAGGGGGTGTGCAGGAGGCAGCCAATCAATGTTTCTCTCTCACACTGATGTTTCTTTCTCTCCCTTCCTCTCTCTCTAAAAAATCAATAAAAACATATTAAAAAAAAAAAAAGATACCGACAGAAATGTTTACTAAGTGTTACAGGTACCCAGAACAATTCTACATTTATTGCAACAATAGTTAGAAGCTAGGTAGAGTATTAATTATATGTGTATTTTAAATTTAGAACTGCTCATTAGTGTTTACTTGAAAGCTTTAGCTAGCTCTGGGTGGTTTTTTAAGAGGTAGAACATACTATACTGATATGTTCTCACACTACGTAGTCTCTTTTATGTAGTTGCAACCTAAAGGGGTTAGTTGATTCTGTAATATCCTAAATTATTGAGCCATGCAGATTAGAAAATCTGATTTTCTATTTTGAAAATTCATCAGTGATCATCAAATTAGAAGTATGCTGGTGGCCTACATTTCGGCTCATATAATCAGATTATGTCTAATGCTTTTTGTATTTAGCAGCTCATTTTAATCTTTGTTAGTGGATGTTAACAATTGATTATTTGTATCTGTTAATCTATTCTTGAGGACAATTTAAAATTGCATCCTTTTGATAAATTTAGTCTCTTTAGTATATACTTTAGTAAGTCAGTATGCTGAGAATAATTATAGAATCAAACATAATTTATAAATGTTTTATCATTTATACGTATTCATGTAGCTTTATGCATATTAACTAAATGTTATATCCATTCTTTTTGGTTGTAGAAGGTTTAAGGTTTCAGTTAATGGATAGTATGTTTTATAAAAAGTAAAATTTCCTTAACCATATAAATCATTATTTTTATTGTGTTATAAGAAATTATAAGCCAGGCATATTTCTATGAAACTGTCTTCTGTCAATAGTTTTTATTTCTATGGATGCCTAATTTTTAAGTTTTAAAGCTGTATTTTTCTTTGTAAGTTTTGAATTTAAAACTTCTGAGAGAAATTTGTAGCTATTACTATTGACTGCGCCTGTAGGTATAATACAATAAATACTAGGATTATTTGTGGGCTTTTTAGCAACTGGTGTTAATTTTAATAGACAATGAATCTTGTATCTACTTATATTTCTGTTTTTGCTTGATTGCTAGAAAGCAGGAGAATACATTTGTTAAATGCAAGTACTGAAGTGCATGGTATTCATTTTGTAGGTTAGTGTTATATAGTTTTATTTCTAACATTATTTTACTTTCCTCCTGATTTCTCAGTCCTTTTGTAGAGTGTATGCCTATTGTAACCTGCTCTAAATATTTTTCTATAACAAGGTTAACTTTTAAATAATGTACAGATGTTATTTAGTTTTTAGAATAGATTGATTCTAAGTATTTGTAAAGTGATTCAGTGAGAAAATAACAATATGCTTTTCAGTAGGTCTTAACTTTTTTACAGTCATATGGTATTTTGTAATTGGTTGAAAACTATGGATTTTCACTTTTTTAATTTTTTTAAATTGATTTGAGAGAGAGGAAGGAAAGGAGAGAAAGAGAGAAAGAGAAAGAAACATTGACTTGTTCCCCTTTTTATGCCTTCATTGGTTGATTCTTGTTTGTGCCCTGACCTGGGATTGGTGTATAGTGCTCTAACCAACTAAGCTATCCGGTCAGGGCTAGATTTTCCCTTAAGAAAACTGCTCAGGAGATCCATGGTTTTCAGGTTAACAACTCAGCTGTCTCCAATATTGGTGACTCTCTTTTCATTCAAAGCAAAGTGAAGCAAATCAAAGCAAAGCAAAACAAAAACTATGATTTGTAGAATCACTTAATACTTTACTATTATGTCATTTGAAATTTTCTTATCAAGATTTGAAACGGTTTATTTAAAATTATTTTAGGATAAAAATTACTGGTTTGTTCATAAAATTAATATTTTATTAAATTAATGCCTGTGTATAGCAAAATATTAAAATACAGAAATATGTATAAATAATAGTCTCTTGCCTCATATCTTCATTCTTTAAATCTTTTAATAGATAAAAACACTTCTTTTCATGATAAAACTCTCAATGTATTAGGTATAGAAGGAATGTACCACAACAAAATAAAGGCCATCTATGACAAACCCACAGCTAACATCATACTCAATGGCGAACAGTTGAAAGTTTTTCCTCTAAGATCAGGAACAAGACAAGGATGCCCATGCTCGCCACTTTAATCACAGTATTAAAAGTTCCAGCCAGTTCAGTTAGGCAACACAGAAATAAAGGTATCCAAATTGGAAAGGGAGAAGTAAAATTTTCGTTGTTTGCAGATGCATTATGCTTTAATTATATACCTAAGAGTTATGAGATTTTAACTGACATAGTCCCACTTCACCTTCTGTCTTTAAATGTTTGTTTGGGTAGTTATGTTTACTTCATCTATTGCTTAGTTTTGATACTTTAAATAATGTTCTTGTATCTCTATTTTTCATTCTAGCAAATTTTACATCATCTCTTTACTTTGTACTTGGTAAGGTACAGATATTCTTATCCCTATTCTTCCTTCTACCTCTTCTCCTCCCCCTTATCAGCTCAGTGTCTGTCAATTGTGTTATTCTAATAGTCAGGGTTGAAAATATTTGTATTTCCCCCCTGTAACATTTATCTTGCATTTTTTGGCATAATGGATTCTAACAGCTGAAAATCGATTAACCATGCTTACATTATTAGGACTTGTAGTATTCTCATGTTACTTTTTTTTCTTTCTTTTTTTTATTTTATTTTGTTAATCTTCACTGGAGGATATTTTTTCCATTGATTTTTTTTTTTTTAGAGCGAGTGGAAGGGATGGAGGGAGGAAGGAGAGAGAGAGGGAGAAACAATGATGTGAGAGAGACAGAGAAACAATGATGTGAGAGAGATACATCAATTGATTGCCTCCCACACACCTCCAGTGGAGTGGGGGATGTTGGGGTTGGTGGGGATGGAACCCACAACCCAGGTATGTGCCCTTGACTGGGAATCCAACAAACCCAGTGTGTGGCCTGATGCTCTAATCACAGAGCCACACCAGCCAGGGTACTTTTCTTTCTTGATTAGTACTCTCTGGGTCCTTTTTTCTCTAGCTCAGGAAAAATTTGTTAAAATTTTTTTTTTCCCTAAATTTTCTTTGTCCTCCCTGTTAATTTTGATTATTAGTTGAAAGTTGGTGGGGATATTGAAAGCTTTCTTTCTGTCTTTCTCCTTTGTTTTCTGTTTCTTGTATTCTTGTTTTGCACATTAGAATTATTGCTCCACTTTGTCTTTGGTTATTCCATTTAATGTAGCATAATTTTTTTAGCCTATGCATATATAATTGTTTTCCAAAGCCTCTGAAGATCTAATGGTTTTTATATTTTGTTGTTCTCTTTTGACTTTGAAATGATCTGCTTTCCTCTAGATTTTTTGTTTATAGTTGCTTTTTTTTTTTTTTTTATCCTCACCCGAGGACATTTTTCCATTTTTGTTCAGGTAGAGTGGGAGGGAGAGAGAGGAACCGAGAGAGAGAGAGAAACATCGATGTGAAAGGAACACATCGAGTGGCTGCCACCCGCACAACCAACCAGGGCCGGGGACAAACTGCAACCGAGGTACGCGCCCTTAGCGGAACCGAACCCGGTCTCTCAGGACCGCAGGCCGACACTCTAACCGTTGAGCCAAACCGGCCAGGGCTATACTTGCTTTTTTTTCTCATATTATCTTTCTTCACAAATCTAGTGATTCTTGACTGCCAGTGCATATTTGTGAATGATGGATTAGGTTAATATTTCTGGGTAAGTGGTTATGGTTTTCCTTGCTGTTCTGTTTTCTTTGCTGCTTTTTGTTCATCAAGCTCTTGGAGCCCTGTGTACTGGGATGGTGCTTATTGACCAGTCATTTCATAGGGTGAGCGAGCATTCAGGGAACCAGTTTACATAGCAGGTAGTAATAATAGCCTCCCTAACCTTTTTCACTGCTGCTTACCATTTCACCTGATTTCTCTTAGGAAGCCTTTTGGAATTCTGTCTGGTAGATCAGCATCTTACTCAGCTATGGTCTTATCTGACACTTAGTTTGGGCATTAGCTTCCTGACTTGTTTTATCTGTCAGTATTTGCTTCTTTTCTTCCCATTTCCCCAAAATTTGTTAATATTTCTTGTCTCCCTGTAATTCTCTTGATTTATAATAGATATACTGAGTCACAGTGGTTAACTGATAAAAAATGTAATTGCTACAGAAGAGTATGTCATAGCAAGAACACATTGCAATTTTGTAGATTAGTGATTTGTCTTTTCTGCTATGTGTGTATATATAGTCTTTCTGTTCATACATGTCTTGGAACCCTATGTACATGAATGGGGCTTCTTGTAGAGTGGTGGGTCCTCACACTCCACCCTCAAGTTGGTTCAAATTAGGATCTGGCAGCATTGAGGTGTTGTCTATACTTTTAATGTAGGCTGGCAAGGGGGAGCTGACCTGTGCTGCAGAGCTAGATGTAAAGGCGCAGTCCAGTCTTTGGGAGGTCAGAAAATTAGCAACAACAAAAACCAGCTAGAGGTAAAGTGAATAAGAATATGACCTCAGTAATACGACTCTTTGTAATCACATTCTTTTTACACCACCTACTAACTTTATGATCCTGGTCAAGTGGTGTAATTTTTCTAAATTTTAGTTATCTTATTGGCAAAAATAGGGATTGTAGTAGTACCTTACAATTGTGAGACTTGATGAGTTAATCTGTTTAAAGTACTTAGCATAGTAAGTGCTCAGCAGGAGGCAACTGAAGAGATTTTACATAAAAATCCAGGTTTCTCTATTTTATTGAAAAATTAGAATATCATAGTATTCCTGAATGGTAACATTTATGTATAGCTGAGTAGTATCTGCTTTTTTTAAGGTGGGGTATTGCTTTTCAGTTTGCCATAGTCCCCCCAAATTTCTTATTGTCTTAAAGTTTGCTTGTTTTACTCATGTATGTTACCTGCCTTGCCTATTTGGGCATTCGGATTTGTGACTTCAGGGCTGCTGGCGTTAGCTATAGCTAAAAGACTATATGTAGTTTTTAGAACTGAGTTTTCTTTGGTGTTAGGATGAATCAGTACAAAAGCCAGAAACACAGACAGTATACGAAGAGTAATTCAGGCAAGGGAATGCCATCTCATCCAGGAAGTGACATAAGAAAACTTGTAGCAATTTGGTTGGCATATGTGAGGTTTAGTGATGTGCTTCAGGTGAAGGAAGAGCCTGTTGTTATGGGGTCTGGTGATATATAACTGGGAAGGCTCTAGATAGGAATCATGAAACTGAAACCTAAAAATGTTCAGAGATGGAAATAAGTAATTTATGAATCTACAATATCTATTGAGTGTGCCACGTTCAAAGATCACAGTTACATATAATAAGAGTCCCTGTCAGATATAATAGGCAATTATAATACTGTGCATAATATAAGAATATCTTTAGGACTCTCCTCATCTAATCCTTCTATTTTACAATTATTAAAATAAACTTAGATTAAGCCTTGCCTGAAACTTTAGAACTAGTTGGGATTCCAGTACTCCTTTTTATCCTAATCCTATGCTCTTTCTAGCGTTAGACAGGCAGGCAGCATTGAGAATTATTACAGATAGCAAAGAGCCTAAGATCTGGGAGAACTGGTTTACTGGAGAAGGATACAAAGATTGGGACTTAGGTATAAGGGAAGGTTATGTTACCTTATGTAAGACTCTTAGAAGATTGGAGACAGAATTTGTTCTTGGGGTCTTGAAGAAGTAAGTGTCCATGTCAAAGAGGCCCATGTGGCAAGGAACTGTAGGCACCCTGTAGGACCTGAGGGTGGCTTTCATCTGAGAGCTAGCTAGCATAAAGCTGGGCCCCTCAGTTATACATTGCAAGGTGATAAATTCTGCCCTCAATCTGAAGGAGCTAGGAAGAGGACTCTTTCCCACGTTAGCCTCCTATCTGATACTGTGAATGAAGCCTTGAACAAATGACTCAGCTGAGGTATGTCCAGACTTCTGATCCATGGAAACTGTGAGCTAATAAATGTGTATTGGTATAAGCTGCTAAGTTTTAGATAATTTGTTATGCAGCAATAGAATACTAATACTTTTGGGTTCAAATATATTCTTTAGTGTCATTATATAATAAACACAGCACTTTGCTATCTAATTTGAAATACATAATCTACACTCTATTGTGCTTAAAAGCATGATAGTCACTGCAATTTGTGGTATGCTGGGCAGCAGTGTGAAGTGATGAGTGCCACATATAGTCTCTTGCAACTACTCAACTCTTTTCTTATAGCACAAGCAGCCATAACAATACAAATTAACAAGGATTCATTTTTATAAAAATGTATTTATGAACATTGAAATTTGAATTTTATATAATTTTCATGTGTCACAAAATACTGTCTGTTATTTTTTTTCCCCATCTGTACAAAAATGTAAAGACCATTCTTAGTTTACAGCCTGTACAAAATAGGCAACAAGCCAGATTTAGCCTGGAGGCTGGAGTTTGCTGACCATGCCTATCGACAAACTTGTAGGCAATTCTAATATTATTTGATAGGTGCTATCATAAAAAAACTACTAGCATTATTTGAGATTTTTAATAAGAAAATATTTTAATAAAAATCTGATTTGTTAAAAATATTTTAAAAACTAAAAATCTATTATTGCAAGTTTTTGAACCATTTCCTGAATGTGGTGAACTGGATGGAGTCAAGCAGGAAATTGCTTCATTTCTCACTAACCAGTCCAGTTGACTGCTTGAACAATGCAGGTTGGAACTTTACATGGATTTTGTTCAATTTACCCTTGTAGTTCAGTTTCTCTGCACAGGTGGAGGGCCAACTGTAGTTATACATGGATTTTTGGCACCCTCAAACCCTATGGTTGTTCAAGGGGCGGCTGTGTATACTTTGATTATTCTTATCCACTCATATAGATGATATCCTAGTCAGTTCTACCCCATTCCCTTTCTTTAATGTAACAGGACTTAAACAACTGTTTAATAGTTTTAAAATCCTGTCTTCTAATTTCACTATCAGAGCCATCTTGGAACCTGTTTTCTTTGTTTCCTGGCTGTGGGTACATTTACTGTTTATTTGCATGTCTGGCGCCTTTTAACTGTATGCTGGACATTATGAATTTAACATTGTTGAGAGTCTGGGTTTTTTGTCTTTTTAAGTATGTTGAATTATGTTCTGAATCTAATGAACTAACAAGCAAAATAGAGAGACTCATAGGTAGAGAGCAGACTGACAGCTGTCGGTGGTAGGTGGGTTAAGGGGCTGGGTTGGTGGTGAAGGGATTCAGAAAAAAGGAAAAACAAGAGAAAAAGCTTATAGGCATAGACAGCAGTGTGGTGATTATGGGGAGAGGTGGAGGAGGAGAATGAGAAAGGTATAGAGGGGGATAAATGTAATGGAAGGAGACTTCATTTAGGGGGGTGAACATACAATACAGTGTATAGATGATAGGTTGTGGAATTGTGCACTTAAAACCTGTATCATTTCGTTAACCGCAATAAATTCAATAAAAGGAAAATTTAAAAAAATATGTTGAATTATGTTCTGAATGCATTGGAGCTATCATTAATCCTGTCTAGGCTTGCATTTAGGCTTTAGTTGGACCAGTCTAGAGTAGTTCTTACTCTAGGTCAGTGATTTTCTTTTTTTTTTTAATCCTCACCCGAGGACATTTTCCCATTCTTTTTTCATATAGAGTGGGAGGGAGAGAGAGAGAGAGAGAAACATCGACGTGAAAGGGGCACATCGAGTGGCTGCCACCCGCACGACCCAACCAGGGCCGGGGACAAACTACAACCGAGGCACGTGCCCTCAGCGGGAACTGAACCTGGGTCTCTCTGGACCACAGGCTGACACTCTAACCGCTGAGCCAAACCCGCCAGGGCTAGGTCAGTGATTTTCAGCTGGTGTGCTCAAGAATTTTTAAAACATTCCTGACTGTTTAATTGGGCACTGTTTTAAAACTGAATTAAAATTATACCTATTTTTTTTGTCAGATCGGCAAAAAATCTATTTTTTGATGTGTTGCAGAATTTTAGTAATTAGTGTATGTGTGCCATTACATGTAGAAGGGTGAAATTTGCTGTCTAGGTTATGGTCTATGTGCCCTGATCAGGAATTGAACTGGTGACCTTTCAGTGCATGGGTGGTGCTTAACCAGTTGAGCCACACTGGCCAAGGTATGGTCTTTACTCTTAAGACTTGGTATTTGTGTTGTCTCAGCTGAAGTCCTATGATATTGATGAAGTTCCTCCATGACTAGATAGAAGTTTTAAGGTCTTCCAGCACTGTGCAGCCTTTAGTGTCTTTGTTCTTCATTTATTCCATTAATAGCCATTGTCTGCTAGGTGTTTCAGAATATTGCCCCTCACATGTGTAGCCTAGCCTTCTGCCCTACCATCCTCTAGCCCCCAAACTGCACAACCCTCTCTTTCAGCATTACGTCTTGTGAATTCCACTCACTTCATCGGCCCAACACTGATCTGTGATCACTGTGTGCTGCCTGAGCTACATCTCCCTGGGCTGTAGTGGGAAAATTGTCCCTAGACTAAGAGCTTGGGTGAAGGTGAGACCCACCTTCTCGGTTTCTCTTTTCTCAAAGATCATTTTCCCCTGCCTATTATCCAATGCCTGGAAGCAAGTGCTTCATATGTTTTGTCTAGTTTTATAGTTATTTACAGCAGGAGGGGAAGTTCAGTATCCAGTTACTCTGTTATGGCAGGAAACAGAATAAACTGTATATGCAAAACTCAATTCTGTTTTATATATACCAAACAGATGCTTACAGTTAATCTGCAAAATAGAGTATGGTAAATATAATACAAATATTTATAAATAGATTGGATGTTAGGATTAATTGCATATTTGGGGGGGAGTTGCTGAAAATCAGAAAATACTGTTTGTTTAAACCGTTGCTATGATTGCATTTTATAATAAAATTATTTCTGAAATAGAAATAAGAAGGACTTGATCCTAGTTTTTGTATTAATATCTGTTAAATTCAAAGCTTCTTTAATTGTAAATAATAGGAATCCACTCAAATTGTTCAAACAAAAATAGACACATCATTTAAGCTTGCAGATTTACCACAGGATTGAGGTATGTTTGATGGATGAAATTCCTAGAGAAGATGAATGGGGCAGACACCTCCAAAAGCCTTGAAGTTTTTCTTTGAGCTTTAGTGTTTTCATCAGTATATTAGAAAATTTAAAACCTACCTTTTCCCCCTCATAAGATTGATGCCTGCCAACTTTTCTTAACCTTGAAAAATTACATTTATTTTTTAAGGCCTAGTTCAAATGTTACGTAAGAATTAATTGTTCTTCTTGATAGGTAACAAGAATGATCTTTGTATTATCAGTTCTGAGTACCATTCCCATGCACAGCTGGTGGATAATAAATATTTGAATAAATGAGATCTAATGAAAGGTATATTTGAAAAAGACTTTGAAAATTAAGTGTATGAACATGTAGAAGACATTTTTAGTAAGATCTTTTACTACTTTGCAAAGTAGTCTCTTTTTCTGCTTTTAAATTGGAAATATTGACTTACTGGATTTTTTTTACTATATATTTTTGATTGAAATTATTTTAAGTTTTTAAGGTCTAGGTTAGTGAACATATATTGGCTTATGAAACACTCAGTACATTTTTGTTGCTTTTTTATTTTTAAGAAGTAACTGAATCCCTGATTTCTTTGTTTTGTTTTTGTGATCTCTCTGTATTAAAGTATAGAAATAAAGGATAATGGTTAATTTAAGAGTCTACCGTGGATTGATTTTAGTGGGCATCAGTAAATAGCAATAATCAATTGTCTGAATGTTTGTTATTAACTTCCCAAACATGTTTTTTAATTCTCTTAGTTGACCACTTTTCTTTTCTAATTTTAGGTCTCTATCAATATCAGCGCATATCACTGAAAAGAAAATTTTTGAAGATATGTTTTGCTGAAAAGACAACCAAGAAAAATTTTACGAATGGGATGAACACGCACCAGTTAATTGACTACCTACTGCAATTTGAATGTTAACATTACTCGCCTGGTACAGTTACTTAGTGATGTACCTATTCTCACAATACCCTATTCCAGTGTGCTTGTCTTGATTAAAGAATTCAAAGTGGAGTACCGCAAACTTGATATGGATAATAAAAAGAAAGACAAGGACAAATCAGATGATAGAATGGCACGACCTAGTGGTCGGTCGGGACACAATACTCGAGGAACTGGGTCTTCATCCTCTGGAGTTTTAATGGTTGGACCTAACTTTAGAGTTGGGAAAAAAATTGGATGTGGCAATTTTGGAGAATTACGATTAGGTAAGACTCTTTTGTTTATTCCTTTATGTTAGAAGCATTTTGAAAAAATGAAAGATAACTTTCTAATGAAAATGATTTAGTTATTTAATTTGTTATAGTAATTTTAAAGAATATATATGTTGGAAACTTTTTATGTACTTGAATATTAATTTGTAAGGAATTCCCTAATACATGAATATCTATTTATTTGTGATTAATTATCCAGCATATGAGAAAAAAGAAAGTGAATTATAAAGCCCCAGCAGGCTGAAACAGGTGCCAGTAAAGCCGTGGCAGTGTATTCCTTAGGAATGATATTTAGGCTTTTTTTTTTTCAGATTCGAAAACATTTAGTAACCAGTCACTTTGGGAGAATACCAAAGTATGGCTTAAAGTCAAGGTAATATACGGAAATTCCATAAAAGTCAGTAAAATTTACATTGTTGTTATTTATTCCCCTCTATACCCCAAGTATATCCAGGGTGGGGCTCCGGATGGGGGATACAAAGTACTGATTCACTATATTCTTATAATCAGGCATGTTTGAGAAACATAGGTACAATTAAACCTCCTAACTCTACATTTAAGGAAATTGAAACTCAGGGAAAATTACCTGCAAATGTCACACAGCTATTTAATGACAGACTCAGGACCAAAATCTAGGTATTTAACTCATATTAGAGACGTGGCTGTGTTTACTAAACAGAAACAAGGAAGGCAACATGGTTATATGGGAGTTAATATTGCAGTACCTTGAGGGCTCTGGTCAATGGATCACCAATAGTGGAAATTTTAGGAATAGGAAGAAAAAACCTGGCTTCACCAATGTTCTTAGATCCAACCCTATTTGTTAGAAATAAGTTCAGTTGTGTATTTATCTACTCAGCTACTTTTCCTTTTTATCTTGCAAAACACGCTAATTTGTAGTTACTCTTCCATTTTATTAGTTTTGTATAGTTAATGTACATTAAATCTTTCAATTAAGCAAGCTAGTAAAAGGTAATGACATTCTTTGTACATAGCTGTAATATGATGTGACTGGAAGACTCTCTTGCATTTTAGTAGGGCCCCAGATATTTTAAAAGGTGAATGTTTGATACTTTTTTAAGGATATTGAATTAGATATTTTGAAATTCTTAAATGATGTCAGAATTTGGAGTTAGGAAAACCAGTTTATTTTCTTTTCTAACTTTGAGCATCATAATCCATCCATTGAAAATGTATTGCATGTTTATCAGGTATGAGGCATGATTAGGCACTGATAATACACTGAAATAATATAAAAATTGTGCCTGCCATTATGGAACGCATAAGTCATTTAACCATTTGGGTCCTCAAATTCCTCAACTTTCAATTGGGATTATTCCACTTTCTAGGTTATTGTAAAGATTAAATTTAGATGATAATATGAAAGAACCAGCATTGTGTCTGCATATTTTAGGAAAGCAATGATTCTGTTCTTCTAAAAGACAATATCAAGATATTTGTTCTTTTTTAAAAATTAAAATTATGGCATGTTATGTGTGTATATTTTAAATTTATATAGCTCTGTAGTATATGTAATGTTATATTTTTGTACCATATCTGTTGTGTGTATGACCATAATACTATAGTGCTTTGGCCATTTTTATTCAAAATTAGTTTCATAGAGTTCATTTCAAAATAACTATATACACACACACACACACACACACACACACACACACACATATATATCTATATATCTGTAGTGTGTTTGTGTGTGTGTGTGTTCATATACACAAAAATATCTAGTGAACCATTTTATACAGGGCAATATGAGAAACTGTATGTACCATATACTGAAACTATATATGCTATAAACTCTTAGTTTTTTAATATTTTTATCCTCACCCGAGGACATTTTTCCATTTTTTGTTCAGATAGAGTGGGAGGGAGAGAGAGAAACAGCGACATGAAAGGGACACATCGAGTGGCTGCCACCTGCACGACCCAACCCGGGCCAGGGACAAACTGCAACCGAGGTATGCGCCCTTAGCGGAAACCGAACCCAGGTCTCTCTGGACCACAGGCTGACGCTCTAACCGCTGAGCCAAACCGGCCAGGTCTAAATACCTTTCTTTTGAAGTCTATAAATAAGCAGAAATAGGAATAAGATGATATATTCACCCACCCACCCATCCATCCATCCATCCATCCATCCATCCATCCATCCATTATCTACCTACCTATCTTTCTATTTGCCTATCTGAATCTATCTAGTCTATCTGTGGGTGTTTATTGAACATGTGTATATACTTATTTATTTATTTATTTATTTATTTTATCCTCACCTGAGGACATTTTTCCATTTTTTGTTCAGATAGAGTGGGAGGGAGAGAGAGAGAGAAACATCGACGTGAAAGAGACACATCGAGTGGTTGCCACCCGCATAACCCAACCAGGGCTGGGGATAAACTGCAACCAAGGTACGCTCCCTTACCGGGAACCGAACCTGGGTCTCTCTGAACCACAGGCCGACACTCTAACCGCTGAGCTAAACCGATTAGGGCTGCACTTTATTTAAGTATATTACCTATATCTATATATGTATCTGTGTTTTATGTATATTTATAATATACAGTTGACCCTTGAACAACCACTAAATAAAGGGACATTTTACTCCTTTTTTAAGGCCCCAAATGATGTCTCTGTACAGAAAAAGTTACTATAAGCATAATTCTTTCTATACCTGGATAAATATGCTAATATTAAGAGCTGGTTTAGATTCTTTTTTTGTTTGTTTTATCCTTACCCAAGGACATTTTTTTTTCCATTTTTTGTTCAGATAGAGTGGAAGGGGGAGAGAGAGAGAAACAGCGATGTGAAAGGGACACATCGAGTGATTGCCACCCGCACGACCTAACCAGGGCCAGGGACAAACTGCAACCGAGGTACGTGCCCTTAGCGGGAACCGAACCCGGGTCTGTCTGTACCACAGGCCGACGCTCTAACTGCTGAGCCAAACCAGCCAGGGCTGGTTTAGATTCTTTTTTTTTTTTAATCCTCACCCGAGGATATTTTTCCATTTTTTGTACAGATAGAGTGGGAGGGAGAGAGAGGAAGGGAGAGAGAGAGAGAAACATCGATGTGAAGGGACACATCGAGTAGCTGCCACCTGCACGACCAACCAGGGCCGGGGACAAACTGCAACCGAAGTACGTGCCCTTAGCGGGAACCGAACCCGGGTCTCTCCGGACCGCAGGCCGACGCTCTAACCACTGAGCCAAACTGGCCAGGGCCTGGTTTAGATTCTTAAAGTGCCATATTATTAGACACATCTCAAATGTTTGATCCTGGCACTAAAACTTTTGTGATTAGTATTGGTTAAGAAAGAATATGAGGTATACATATTATAGGTATGTGGTTTTCAATAAAGGTGCTTTTGGCATTGTGGGATGGACAGTGTTTTTTTGTTTGTTTTTTGTAGAGGACTGTTCTACACACTGCCTGATGTTCAGACTCTTGGGCGCTAATTAGGAGTTGCACTTCTGCACATAATCCCAAATACTCCAAGAAGAGACAGTATTACTAACTGTTGAAACTACTTTTAATGGGTAGTTATTAAAAACAATTAAGTTGGGCCCAGCTGGTGTGGCTCAGTGGTTGAGCATTGGCCCACGCACCAAGAGGTCGCTGGTTTGATTCCTAGTCAGGGCACATGCCCAGGTTGTGGGCCTGATCCCCCGTGGGGGGCGTGCAGGAGGCGGCCAATTGTTGTTCTCACTCATTGATGTTTCTGTCGCTCTTTCCCTTTTCCTTCCTCTCTTTCTAAAATCAATAAAGAAAAAATAAATTAAAAAAAATAAAGTTGGACATAAAAGAGCTGACCTTGAGATTTAAAAAAAACAGGTAAAGATTTAATTATTTTTTTTAATCTTCACCTGAGGACTTTTTTTTTTGCATTTATCTTCAGATAGAGCAGGAGGGAGAGAGGGAAGCAGAGAGAGAGAAACATTGATGTGAGAGAGAAACATCGACTGGTTGCCACCAACACAACCCCAACTGGGGTCAGGGACAAATTGCAACCGAGGTACATACCCTTAGTGGGAAACGAACCTGGGTCTCTCTGGACCACAGGCTGACGCTCTTAACCGCTGAGCCAAACTGGCCAGGGCAAGGTAAACATTTTAAATAATACTCTAAAGTTAATTTTAGGTAGATGTTTTTACTGTCATTTTTTATATACTTTTTTAATGTAAAATGAATTAATGTAATCTTATTTTATTTTTATCTTTATTAATGGTAAGGCTCGCATTCTGCATATTAGTAGTCGTATTTCTAGCTTAAGACAGTTAACCCAAAACCCTAGAAATGTTCTTAACATGCACTTAATGAGACCAAATATAGCTAGCTAAAATATAGGGCTATATTATATATATATATTTATTTTTGTGTGTGTATTTTTTTTTTTTTTTTTTTATTCTCACCCGAGGACATTTTTCCATTTTTTGTACAGATAGAGTGGGAGGGAAGGAGAGGAAGAGAGAGAGAGAGAGAAACATCGATGTGAAAGGGACACATCGAGTGGCTGCCACCCGCACGACCAACCAGGGCCAGGGACAAACTGCAACTGAGGTACATGCCCTTAGCAGGAACCGAACCCTGGGTCTCTCCGGACCGCAGGCCAACGCTCTAACCACTGAGCCAAACTGGCCAGGGCTGTGTGTGTATGTTTTATGTATTCTATATATGTTTTATACATTCTCTATGTGATTTAAAATGTTTAGGCATCTTGCCAAACCTTTCTGGCTGGGGAGAGATTGCTCTTCCTGGGATTAGTCAGTTCTCAGTTGGGAGCATGACTTTAATCTGCAAACTAAACAGTCCAGAGCCATACCTCCACTATCTGGAGCTTGAACACTCCAGGAAGCAACTTCTTTCTTTTTTCCTCTTTATTGATTTTAGAGAGAGAGGGAGAGAGAGAGACAGAAACATCGATGAGTGAGAACATCTGCTGGCCACCTCTTGCATGTCCCCCACTGGGGATCGGGCCCACAACCTGGGCATGTGCCCCGACCTGAATCGAACTGGCAACCTCTTGGTTCATGGGTTGATGCTCAACCATTGAGCCATACTGGCTGGGCAGCAATCTTCTTTCTTAATCATTCCATGGCCAGGTACAAGAATAACTAGAGACCACTTATATAGCTCAGAGGCCACCAGAATTATTTGCCACAAGAATTATTTAAAGTGGCCAATTCTAAACTGTTTATCCTGCCCTGCCTTGCCTTTCCCTTGGAAATTAAAGGCCTATGCCTAAACTCTCCTCTTGCTCCTGACCAAAACATGTTTCCCATGACCCTTTTGTAGAACCTGTGAGCATAATAAACTTTTTTGAGCCTCTTCTGTGTCCTCTCTTGTGGCTACACCTGACTGACCATCACATAAAAGAACACAGCACAAGGGTGTTATATATATTGTTTTATGGATTGCCATATCTGAAGTAAGATATTGCAACTTTTCACATAATTAAGTATGCCACAGGAGTTTTTATAACTTATTTTGTTTCTTTTCTTCTTTTTCCTATATAGCTCATAATTCTTCTTATTTTATTGTTCATATTTAAGAATTGTTGAAAATTCTGCATGCCTTATACTATATGTATCAAATAAATATGCAGATTTGAGTGAATTCATAATTTTTATGTTTATTGATTTTTCTATTGTTCCTAATTAAAGCATATTATAAAACTTAACTAAAAAATGTAATAATGAAGACTAGACTGTGATACTATAGCAAAGTGGTAGTAAGCAAAATAGTTTCTTTTTCTTTCACATAACACAAAGCAGAGGGAGAGCACCCAGAGCTGTTAGGGTACCTCTGTGTCCTCAGTATGTGGCTTCAGTCTCTGTGTGGAAGGTGGTTGCTCCGGTTGTTGCCACCTCCTAGCCAGCAAGAGGAATTATTCTTGGGAGTGGGGAGTGTCAGACCTCATATCTAGAACTTAATCACATGGCCACACAAGGTGAAAGAGAGGCTGAAATTGTAGTCTGTAGCTGGACAGCCATTTTAAAATGTGGGCATTATATTATTATAAAAGGGGAGCATGGTCATTGGTGGGTAACTGGTAGTTTCTGTTATAAACATATGTGTTGTTTTTGTAGAACATAGTTTTCTGTAATTTCCATCCATATACCACAAAATTGGTAAAAGCATTTTTCAAGTATAATATGGCACAGAGTTTCATTGGGAATATCTTCTAAAATTGGATTAAAACATCAGTTAGCTGGAACCAATCTACTTGGAGCCTTCTCTTCACTGGATTCCCTCAACACATACACTCCTTCATACTGTACATACAAACACATAGTTTGTGCATCATTGGTTTGTTAATGCGTATAACAAATATTGATTGAAAGCTAACTATGTGAAGCCTATGCCTATGCTATGTGACAAAAATGCATTGGTAGTATTGTTTAATCATTGTTCATGTTTATAAATACAACTTTTAAAGTTCAGAAAAGGCTGTGATGTTCAAGATGACGCTTTTAGGATTTAGTGCTTTTTGCTATGATACAAAAGCAGACATTTGACCATATAAATGCCAATAAAAACTACTTCTAGGAGTACTTGGTATTATTTTGGTTCTATGAAACCTGTATTTAATCTGACTTCTTGTGTTATGAGTATTTACCCCTTGTGTACATGTGAATAAATATCACATCAGAATAGTTATGAAAAGTTGATAATATTCTGGGCAAATACAAATTTCATCTTTGAACTCAGAATTGGTTCTTTGTTAGACACCAGTTCCTCAAGATTAAGTTACTGTACCATTAAAATATTCACTGTACACTTAATAGAGGAAGCCTAACATTTCATACATAACATAGTCTTGAAAATGTATATGAAGGCATAGCTAACTGCTCAACGAGTTGACTAAAAATATATGTTTTCTAATATTTGTTTTAAATATTTATGGGCTCCATGAGTGCCTGAATATAGCTTAGTGTTCACCACTTTTGGTACTATTGAGTTCCATCTTTTTGTTAACTGTAATGGGTTCATGAGACTTATGCTATTTAGTATTAGTATGAATTCTTTTTTTAAAAATTTTTTTCATTTATTTTAGTAAAATAAGTATAAAAATTCAGGAAAGTATTATAATGTTTGTATGAACAAACACCACTGTACAGTAGCAGGAACATAGCCGAGACTGACATTTTGTTTATAAGTTTTACTGCCATTCATCAGCTGCTTTATAGAAGGAAGTTAGGTATGTTAGGGTGGAAAATTCCCTGTGTGAAAAGTTGATGCTTTCCTATTCTGTGTTCAGCAGCCAGTGTGACCAGGGCCAGTTACTATAACAGTTATAAAAAATAATTATCTTTTAAAAATAATATGGTAAGAAAAAAACATATTTTTGTTATAAAAATAATACATGCTTATTGAAAAAATAGAAATTGCATATTCTATTTTTTATTGTTTTTACTGTACTTGTAAAGAAACATTAATTTGCCCTGGCCGGTTTGGCTCAGCGGTTAGAGCGTCGGCCTGCGGTACAGAGAGACCCGGGTTCGGTTCTCGCTAAGGGCATGTACCTCGGTTGCAGTTTGTTCCCGGCCCTGGTTGGTCGTGCGGGTGGCAGCCACTCGATGTGTCCCTTCACATCGATGTTTCTCTCTCTCTCTTCCTCTCTCTCCCTCCCGCTCTATCTGAACAAAAAGTGGAAAAATGTCCTCGGGTGAGGATAAAAAAAAAAAAAAAAAAGAAACATTAATTTATATATCAAATTGTCTTCATGTACTTATTGCTTTTAAAATTCTCCATAGCATTTTACTTGGGCTACAGATGCTTATTCATTGGACCTTTCTAGATTATTTTCAGTTTGCCATTGCAAAGATTATAGTAATTCATTTGAATTCTTTACATGCTAATGATATTAAATCTTTATTCTGGTTTTTTATTTACCTGTTCTTTGTATATGGTAGATTTTTTTTGACATTCAGAAGTTTAAACTGTTTTATGCAATCAAATCTGTATAAAATCTTCTGACGTCTTAATTTTTTCCCTTTTTTTTTTTTTTAATGCTTAGGAAAGCTTCTATATATTGGGCTAATAAACATTTTTTAAAGATAATATGCACCCTTGTGTTCATTGCAGCATTAGTTGCAGTAGCCAAGATATGGAAACAACCTCAGTGTCCATTGATAGATGAATGGAAAAAGAAGATATGGTACCTATATATTATGGGTTATTACTCAGCCATAAAAAAGAATGCCATTTGTGACAACATGGATGGACCTGGAGGGTATTATGCTAAGTAAAATAAGTCAAATTAAGACAACTACCATATGATTTCACTTACATGTGGAAACCTAAAAACAAAATAAAGAAAGAAAAGAGAAACAAACTCTTAGGTACAGAGAACAAATTGATGGTAGCCAGATTAGGGAGTTGGGGAATGGGTAAAAAAAAAGGCAAAGGGATTAAGAAGTACAAATTGGCAGTTATAAAAATAACTGGTGGATATAAAGTATAGCATAGGGAATATAATCAATAATATAATACCCATGTATGGTGTCAGATGGGTACTAGACTCATGTGGGGATCACTCCCTAAGGTATATAAATGTGTAATCACTATGTTGTACGACTGAAACTAATGTTGTATTTCAATTGTAATTGAAAAATAAATTTAAAAAATTATAAAAATATTTTTTCATGTTTTGTGCCTTATGTCTAATTCTTAAAATATTGGAATTTAATTTGGTTGTACAGTGAGGTGCCAATAATTTTTTTCCCTTCAAAGTAGCTAGTTTATCAGAGATAATTATTGAATAATACTTTAAAATTTTTATTTTTAATATATTACAGATTTTTTCTAGGTATTTATTCTGTTTAGTGGATTACATATTGAACCCCAATAAGATTACATCTCATAAACATGGATTTAAAAATAGGTGATGATTGGAGAGGAATTTTGTATTCCTTTATATAGGCATTCCGGTTTTGAAATTTAGTTTATCTTGTATCTGACTACTGATTGCTGTATGAGTTGTTTACAATATTCCAACAAAATAAGATCCTTTTCATTTTTGTAAGTGGGCTGAAGTATTTATTAGTATCACTTTCTACTCTGAATCCAGGTGAAATACTATAAATATTTCATTGAGTTGATCGGAAATTTATATTTCCTCATCATTGAGGCTTTTGCTAAATAGTTGGAAGAAACCTAGACTTCCTCTAAATGTATTATATGTTTTTTTTCCCACCCCAAAATTTGACATTTTTTCTTTCTTTTTCAAGGGAAAAATTTATACACAAATGAATATGTGGCAATTAAACTGGTAAGTTCATGTGTCTTATTTTTCCTTAATTCCTGATTTCTTTAATACTTAACTTACATTTTAATTACTATTTTATTTTCATATCATTTAGAACTTGAGTATTTATTGGGAACGTGATATGCAAAACTTATCTTTTGTTATTAATCTCCTAGCATTATCAGGCCCCTCAAATATGTGGTAGGATGTCTTTGTCTTTCCGTGACATGAAAACTCAATCCCTTTACTTTGGCAGCATTATAGAATTGAATTTTGGAATTTTGACACTATTTTTCTTTTAAGGAAGCTGGCATATTGACATTTTTATTTAGATAAAGATTCAAAAGCAAGATTTCTCTTTCTGACTCAAGCATTTGAACAAAAGTTTCCTTAATATTTAGGATTACAATCTTTGAAAGTATTTTTAGGTAGCTTCCAGAATCTTTTCTTGAATTGATATTTTATGTACGGTAAACTGTTCATTGCTTGACCTTCCCAGATTCACAAATGCTTGATGTGGGTGGAGGATGGCAAGGAAAGCAAACTCTGTTGGAACTGTTCTGAATTCCTAAATGTGCCCTGTATGACAGCTGTAAGGCATCTATCTCTTTTTTTGGAAGAGTTGGGATCTGGGAATTTTTATAAGACACAACTGTCTTTGGCACAGCTTTTCTATCTTGTTTGCCAGCCAGGTTTCCATGAGGTTAAGCATGGCTTGGTTTTTCCAGTCTGCCTGCCATTCTTAATCTTGTGCCTGCCAATATAACCACTGTATTAAGGGAATGTGAGATGATGATTAGAGGAAGAGGTAAGTGGGAGAAATAGAAAATCCTTTTTTGGGGATGAGCTAGAAAACTGTATGTACTACTTACTTTTAAGTATATTTGTGAGTATAGGTCAAGTTTTAATGCAACAAATGTTTATTTTTACTGGGAAATAAGATGTACAGTAGGGTTGTGGTGCCATCAAGACTGGCTGGCTGACATGTGGGTTTTGACTGGCATTTACCTAGAGGAATTCAATTTGATTTTAAGGCCTGGTTCTTGGCTTTATGTCAGAAAATCTGGTTAGGTCATCTTATTAAGATCATCACTGTTAATCATAATTATATTTAATCAATTCACGAAATCGGTCAAGCTCTCAGAAATATTTAGGAAGAGTTAATTTCTAATTAAATAATGAAGTATTTTATCATTATAGGTTCATAATGCCCAAAATCAGTATAAATAATATGTTTTCTTTCTATAGGGTGATCTACACAGAAAGCCAAGTTAAAATGACAAGCTTTCTTCATGAGCATGAAATCAGGACAGGAGGAGTTAGTTTGGATGAATCACAATGGGGAGGCTCAGGATGCAGGGACTGGACAGTGTTTGAATGGGCATTGCTGACTTTTGTTTCTTTGGGATTCTTCCTTTTTCTGTGTTCTGTGCGAGTGGTCTAGGATCTAGTCATTGTATGGTGTTGGGAGTAGGGGTAGCGCGCGAGACTAGAAGTGCTAATAGCCATATATGCCATGTTATTGATGCAGCAGCCTGTAGTGATCAGGTCTTAACAGTATGTTAAGACAAATAAACCATTGTGTCAAAACAGGAACCACTGCACCAGGCTGCCCTTTCCTTGTATGTTTCAGTTATAAAGTGGTGTTCCTTAGGTCCTGTTATTTTCAGATTTGGAACTTTTTTACCCTGTGATCAGAGTACAGCGCATACTAATTGTGGTTATTCTGTGTTCTTTGGGGGAACTGGGAATATTTTTGTATATGTTTAGTATCTTGAGGTTGAAGTATAGTATAGAATCATGCTTGCCTCAAATTCATCCAAAAGTATATTAGCAGGACTGAAAACTTTTCACATAAACTATTGGATCAAAGTTTGGTATTTAGTTTACTAAATACATGTAAAACATATACTGTATAATGTCATTTATATGACATACAACAACAGACAAAACTAACCCAAAGGTGCCAGAAATCAAAAAGTGATTAGTTCTGAGGGAAGGATGATAAAAATGTTTTAAGAGTTTTTTGAAGTGATAATTGCTGGGGAATATACAGTTAACAAAGCTCATGGAGTTAATGCTTATGTACTGTGTGTTTTATTGTAAGCTATACCCCAACTAAAAATTTTAAAAAATATATTGTTATTGTCAAAATTTTTATCTTTATATTTGTTCTTTCTTTTCTATGACTTCACTTAACCTGGAACTTTTAGATAAGAAATATACAGTTCAACCCTGGCCAGAGTGGCTCAGCGGTTCGGCCCACGGACCAGACAGTCGCGGGTTCGATTCCCGGTCTAGGGCATGTACCTACCTCAGTTGTGGGTTTGTTCCCTGGCTCCAGTCAGGGTCGTACGGAAGGCAACAAATCGATGTGTACTCACATTGATGTTTCTTTCTCTCTCTCAATTCCTCCCTCCCACTCTATCTTTAAAATAAAAAAATAAAAAAAAATCCATGGAAAAATACCCTTGGGTGAGGATTTAAAAAATAAAATAAAATAAAATAAAGAAATATATAGTTCAGAGGTGAATTCCTGGGAACAAGAGAAACAGAGTAAGAGTCACCATTCCCCTAGTAATGAATGTTTGCAATATACTTTTCTTCAGGGTCAAAGAGTCGAACATAAATTTCCCTTATGCTCGACCTAATAGCCACTTAACCTTATATACATTTTTGATATTAATTTATTTTACATTGAAATAAACATTCATTTGACCTAACTTTAGAGAGACAAAGATGCCTAATAAAATATTACTTTATATAAGAGTTGACACCAAGATTTATAATATTTGGAACTGGGGCCTAATGATCTTTTAATAACTTGTTGTTGTTTGTTTTTAATTAGGAACCCATGAAATCCAGAGCACCACAGCTACATTTGGAATATAGATTCTACAAGCAGTTAGGATCTGGAGGTAAAGTCTTACATTAATTTTTAAATGTGTGATAAAATGGATTGTCATATTAACCCTTTGGTTTCAAAGAATAGCATTTAAATCTAGTTAAAGTGAATCACTTCTTAATGCTGTACTTACTAGACATTATCTTACTAGAGTCTTCATGTTCCCTTTTTTATATTAAATAGGACATTTTTTGAGCTTTTTGTATTGGTACTAATATGAGTAGAGAAAGTTGTGAAAAATTTTAATTTGGAAATATAAGATTCATATAGTGTCCGTATTTTTAGATTTTTTAGTAATATGTAGTTATTGAAATGACTTGTGACATTGTCGATGTGCTGAAAAATGGCCCCATGAAAGATATATCATAATTCCTGCAACCTATAAATGGAGCAAAGACTTCGTAGGTATTAAATTAAGGATCTTGAGATGGGGAGATTATTCTGGATTATCTAGGTGGCCCCTAAATCATAAATGTCCTTGCAAAAGAGAGACAGAGGGACATTTTATATGCACAGAAGAGGAGAAGGCAAAGTGGCGATAGAGGCAGAAACTGGAGTGATACAGCCATAAGCCAAAGAATGCTGGCAGCCACTATGGGAAGCTTCTAGAGTCTCTATTGGAAACCCCAGAAGAAGTGTATGACCCTGTCCACACCTTGATTCAACCTAATGAAACTGATGTCAGATTTCTGGCCTCCAGAACTGTGAGAAAATACATTTTTGTTTGTTTGGTTTTTGAGCCACAACTGTGTGGTAATTACAGTGCTGTAGGAAACTAATAAAGGAATATTTTTGTATAAACTCTAAATCTAAGTGAGAATGGATGTGCCATTGGAAAAAATTAATGAGAAAATTTCCTATTATATGTTGTATTCCTTTATGTTAAAAGTTTTCACAGTACTACTTTTTCTGTTTACTCTTATTCTAACTGTAATGACTTTATATGTACAGTTTCATACTAGGTAGGGATATTTTGTTTCTCGAGATTTAATAAAATGGAATTTTTTTCATGTGTCTTTTTGTAAGTTCATGTTTACATTCTAGTTGGTAGAGCTGTCCATTTCTTAATACATTGTCAATTTTGCATTTTTTTTTTTTTCTACGAGCATACTTTCCAAATGAGTAGTAGTCAGTGTGGGGCCAGTAAGTCAACATTTTGTGTATCAATGTTTTTGTTATTATAAGCTTCTTATAATGCAGACAGGCCTCTAGGAGTTGTCAAAATTATCACTGGCAACAGAGATATAAAGGATGGGAGCATAAAACTAATTATTTGTGAAACCATACATATTAGGACTAACAAGTGACAGAAAGCCATAAAAACCTAAGTGAAAAAAAAAAAGTTTATTGCCTCATGTACTAGAAATTTAGGGAAAGGAACTTTCTATAAGACATTGTTGTATGCAGGACTTCAAATGCTGTCATCTGGAAAGTTAAATTTGTCTCTGTTCTACTGTTTTTTATTTATATTTCTTTGTGCATGTATGTGTATGTAAGCTTCTGACTAGCCCATCCTATGACATGGCAGATAGTTACTAATAGTTTAACAATTATAAAAACACACCTCTTTACTAAAAAAATCCAACAGAAGTTCAAGGACTGAATCTTACTGTCTTATTTTGTGTCTAATGCCTTTCCTTGATCTAATCATTATGAATTTGATTGCCCAGATTTAGATTCTGCACTTATTGCAAAGCTACCTGAAACTCAGGGATTATAAATAGTGAGAGGAAGTTGCCTAAAGGGAAATTGAGGTGTTATCAGAAGAAGGAAGATTGGATGCTGGGAGATAAAGACAACTGCTCTATCTGCTTAAGTAGTAAATCTATCATTTAGAAACATAAGACTGAATACTTTAATTGGATAAGAAGGAATAAATCAGTTTAGAATTTAAGGAGTCATTGAATTGAATTCCAAAGGTGCACTTACTTTTATTACCATATTCTTTGCCTTTTTAAAAAAATCTTCACCTGAGGATATTTTTTCCATTTATCTTTAGATAGAGTGGAAGGGAGGGAGGGAGAAAGAAAGAGAGGGAGAAAAACATCATATGAGAGAGTCACATCCACTGGTTGCCTTCCATATGACCTTGACCAGGGCCGGGGACTAATTGCAACCGAGATACATGCCCTTGGTCGGAATCGAACCCGCAACTCCTTGGTCTGTGGGCCGATGCTCTAACTGCTGAGCAAAACCCACCAGGGCTCTTTGCCTTTTTAAACTTTAAAATGTAAACATCTTTCACTACTTGAATGCCATAAGGTTGCAGTGTTGCACAACTCAGGGACCACTATTTACAGGGTAGTCTTTATATACAAGGGTGCTCCCCTGTGTTCTATGGCATAGCGTTTACACAGATTGAAATGTGAATGGCATTGCCTGAAGGTATGCATTGTGGTGATTCTGAAACACTAACAAGAGTGGATGTTTTTGAGTATTTCATATGAATTATGAATTTTGGAAACTTGTTAGTATTATCAATAATGAATTTTTAAAACATTTTGGAGTACACATGTGAACTTTGTGAAAAAGCAAGAGTTTAATTGAGGAAAGACTGTTGACTTTAAAATAATTTGATTTTAAATTTTTCTATAATTTATTTTCAGACTGCTCTTAATCATAAAGGGGCCATTCAGGATAATTTTACCTGTAATTCTATTATTGTATTTTAAGTATCATTTAAGTAGTAACTTGCTTGTTAGTGTTCTCTTTGAAAATAGATATATGTAATCAACATGCAGACTACATAAAGAATTCCTAAAACTCCACAGCAAAAATATAAATAATCCAATTAAAATGGGCATAGGACTTCAATAGACATTTCTCCAAAGAAGATAGACAAATGGTCAATAAGTACATGAAAAGATACTCAATATCACTAATCATTAGGGAAATGTAAATCAAAACCACAAAAACATACCACTTCACAATAATTAAAATAATTATTATCAAACAAATGAAAAAAAGGCAGAAACCAGTTAACAGATATTGGTGTGAATGTGCAAAAATTGGAATCTTTGTGGATTGCTGTTGGGAACGTAAAATGGTGCAGCTGCTATGGAAAACAGTGTAACTGTTCCTCAAAAATTTAAACATAGAATTATTATTTGATCCAGCAATTTCACTTCTGGTCATACACACAAAAGAATTGAAAGCAGAGACTCAGGCAGATATTTGTACATCCATGTTCATAGCTGCATTGTTTGCAATGACCAAAAAGGTCAAAACAAACCAAGTGTCCATTGATGGATGAATGGATAAACAAAATGTGGTATATATACAATGGGATATTATTCAGCCTTAAAAAGGAAGGAAATTCTGATTCATAGTAAGGTAGAGATGAACCTCGAAGACAGTATGCTAAACGAAATAAGCTAATCACAAAAGGACAAATACTCTGTGATTCTACTTATTTCAGGTATCCAAAACAGTCAATAGTCAGATTTATATAGATAGAAAGCAGGATGGTGTTGGCCAGGAATTGAGGGTCGAGGTGAATGGGAAAATTGCTTAATGGGATGGATAGTGGTGATGGTTGCACAAAAATCTGAATATACCTAATGCCACTGAACTGTACACTTAAAAATGGTTAAAATGATAATTTTATATAATGTATATTTTACCACAATGAAAACATAAATAAAAAATAGATTTACTTTCAATTATTTAATGAGATATTTTTGGAAAAATATACAATTTATTTAGTACTACCTGTGTGGTTTTTGATCCTCTTATTATAAGTCCACATGTCTCTTTTTATCTTCCATGACAGTATCCCTCTTTTATCTCTTATTTTGTTCACTGAAACTATTATATACATACAGTAGGATTGTACAGCTTTACTGCAGTGTGAATATGAGGGTCTGGCTCTTTATATTATTTAGCTTTTCATTGGATTGGAATATTGTTTTATACCATTATCACTTTTTGTGATAGCAAAAATGTAATGGATTGAATAGTGTTGTCTTTTCACATTCACTCAGCATTTATTGAGTAAACAGAGGATCTAGATTTGGGAGTCATCAATGCATAGGTGGTTTTTCAAGGTTAGGGAATGGATAAGATCTAGGGGAAATAAACAGAATGAGAAGAGAGGAGGAACAGGCAGAACTATACTGACCACTGCATTCGGTAGGAATGAATTTGACTGTCAGTAACAAAAATCATGCCAGCAGTAGCTTAAACAAATACAGGGATGTTATGTGAGAAAAATAAGCAAGGAGTTCCGAGATGGACACTGTAAGGTTGAGATAGCTACTCAAAAGTAAGGAATCAGGCTCTCTCTGACTTCCTGCTCCTATTTTAAGTATGTGGCTTTTATCTTTATGATCCTGGATATTTTGTACCAGGAGGGAGGGAATAAAGGATGAAATTACTATCTATATAAATAACTTCCAATTCTTTATCTCCTGTTTCCATTCCTGAAATTTAGTTATACATGTATGTCCCTACTGTAATCAGAAATTCTAATATACCTAGAATTATGCTCCCTACCTTCTTTTCTACTTACATTTCCAATGAATTTTTTTGTCTCTTTCACAAGACCTGTTTTCTCTTCTGGATTATCTTGTTCCATTACTGGCATATTCATTAAAGCTGAAAATTTTAGTCACCTTTGATTTTGGCCTTTTGGGGTAATCAGAAGATTCTGTCACTTATGTCTCTTCTCTGTGTCCTTGTCACTTTTCTTTGAATTGGGTCTCCTTTTTACCTTCAGTTCCTCATAGAAGGTTATCATTTAGCATAAAGTCCAAATTTCTTACACTTTCTACTGGCTCACTTTTTAATTGCACTAAACTTACTATTCCTTTAATAGATCTTACTGTTTTCATATATCTGTATTCTTTTTTCTGGAATGTCTTTCTTTCTCAATGAGTTCTTTCTTTCTTCAGGCCCCAGCTAAATGTCACCTCTTTTGCAGTGCATTTCCTGACATCTGTTTGTTTCTCTCCAGCAAAGCTTCTTCTTTGACCTGAAATTATTTTGAATGTATATTTTTCTTTTATCATACCATATTATATTATTTGCTTAGGACTGCCTCCTCCACTAAAATTTGAACTCTTTGAGGGCAGTAAATAATATGTTCATCTATTTATCCTTGAAACTGAGAAGGATGATTGATAAAATTGTAGGTCCTTGGTAAATGATTGATTGTCTTAACAAATTTAGAAATGCTGCTCATTTTATATAGAAGTGTCTGTTTGAGCAAACTGAAAGAAAACATTGTAATAACCATGAAAGTTAAGTGAATAAACTAATTAGAATATTACCTACTGTATTTTGGTATCAACAATACAAAACAAAAATAATAAAGAATACTATGTGAGTAGGTAGTACAGGTTAATCTCAGCCCAGATGACTAACAGTTTCTTAAATTCTTAAATGAGAGTAATAGACAGATTTATTAGATGTAAAGTTGTGGTACAAAACCTCTAAAGTCAAGCCACTATAGCTTTTTACCTTCTGTGATTATATGTTTAAAGTTTGATAATATTTTATAATATAATTAAAATTTGAGTTTATTTAATTTCTGACAGTGATACAATTTCAAAAAGTTTTATTTCATTAATTTTATTTTTATTTTATTATATTACCCTGTAATTAGGTAAATTTAATTTCTCATTTTAGATATCTAGAAATAGAAGAAAAAATGTCAGTAATGTTTTTTTAAATTAATGAAAATGGTAAAGCAAGGAGATTAAATGGTTATTTAATTAACTGAACTGTATAATTCAGTCATCTAACAATAATCTCTTTCTAGAGTAGGATAAGTTTTAATTATTAGAATTATTTGTTTCTTATTTACTTGAAAAAAGTTTAGTTGAAATGTTGATACTTTATGAAAATGCTTTTAATTTATTTTGAAATTTATAGAGAAATTTTTTTGAAAACCTGTGATTCTGAGTAACGCTTCCTTATGTTAAATTATTTTCTTGACATCAGATGGTTGTAAATAGTCATTACTGGGAGGAACTTTGCAATTATTTATTTCTTTTAATTTTTTTTTATCAAGCTGATATCTTTATCACAGAAAATAAAATAACTTTTTTCTGTCATAAATTATTACTTATTAAAGGAAGTAAAATTATCTTTTCTGTCATAAATTACTGTTCATGGCAAATCTCTAACTATAGAAATTATATTAAATATACTATTTGAGACCATGCATTTTTTTTACATTTCTTCTCAGATGAGTGGCTTGACTTTTTTATGTTCCCTGAACCTATGATGTTCTAAACAATATGTAATTTGATAATAGCAGCAATGGCTGTTTCTAAAATTATACTTCTGTATAGTATTGCCTTCTAAGAGCTGTTAAAAGAGCTTCTCTTTCATCTTTATACTGACTCCTCTGCCTTCCCAGTTTGTGCATTGTTAAAAAGTTAGAATTTATGTGTTCCTTGTATGTTTTGTTCTAGTTATAAATGCCTTCATTTTCACATTATTTAGCTCTCTTTGCTAGCTAAATGAGTATTGATAATTCCATATGGTTGGAAAATTTATCATACTGTTCACCATTGAGAAAGGTTGTGTGAAATAGTATTAGCCTTTTAAACATGGGTGTACACATTCAGTAATATCCAAAATTCTTTTTACTTATTCAGTTGCCAGATAAGATTTTTCTCTGATTGTGTCTTAACAAATTTAGAAATGCTGCTCTTTTTATATAGAAGTGTCTGTTTGAGCAAACTGAAAGAAAACATTGTAAAAACCATGAAAGTTAAGTGAATAAACTAATTAGAATATTACCTACTGTATTTTAGTATCAACAAAAATAATAAAGAATACTATGTGAGTAGGTAGTATAGGTTAATCTCAGCCCAGATGACTAACAGTTTATAAAGCAGATTCTTAGAGTTTCCTTTTCTGTCTTAGCTTAATTGCTTTTAGAAGACGTCTTAAGTATATGTAACACATCTGATTCTTTACAGAGGACTCTTCTGTATGAGAATTCCTGTAAGTTATGCCTTGCGAAGCTTTTACTAATTTATATGTGAATATATCTGTGCATTGATACTAGTAGAGGGAAATGTACACAGTTTTTCTGTTGAAGTTATAGTTCATGAAGAATGTGTACATTTAAAGAATTCTGTGCTGTGAATTCTTTAAATAAGTTCATTTGGCTTATATGGTGCAGGTATTAGGATAGTTGTATGTTATATGGCAATTATAATATTTTTAGTGATTAATCACATAAGAATCTTAAAAAAGAAAACATACTTTTTGAATAGGATATGACTAAATGGAGATGGAGGATTTAATTTTCTAAAACACAGCATCATTAAAAAAAAATCTATTTCTTAGTAAAAAGAAAGAAAGCAAAAGCCATGAAAAACAATATGTTGATTTAAACAATTTTAGATTTAATTATAAAGTAGCACATTGTGAGAAGAAAAGGTTTATAATCATGAAGATTGGGGGTAAAAATGATAGAATCCATTTTTTTCTTAATTATTAAGGCCCAAAGAGGATAATAACTGAATAATGAATAATATGATACAACATTAACGTGATATTTGTTGAATATTAATATAATAAAGAATAACTACTTATGATGTTATATTTTAATGCTCTTTAAAATTTAGAATACTTTCTAAAATAGAATTATCACAGAAAGTACTATTGCTTTTTTTTTTTTTTTTTTACAGTTGGGTGGCTTTATTCCTTTATTTGAAGTTGTTAGAATTTTTCTACTAAATGTGGGTTCTGTGGTATTTTAATGGAAGAACTGTTACCAAGTTCGGAACTCATTGCACCTGTTTGTTCATATCAGAGCTTACTATTTAGCTAGCTAAAATTTTTGGGTCTCAGGGCCCTTTATACTCTTAAAAGTTTTTGAGTATCCCAGAGAGCTTTTCTTGTTGTGGGTTACAGCTATTGATAGTTATCATTTGATAAATTAAAATATAAAAATATTGCTACATTAATTCATTTAAAAATAGCAATAACAATATTTTAAAATCATAACTAACTGTATATTCCAAATTTTTAAAAATGTGACAAAAGTGGCCTTCTTTTACATATTTTGGACATCTCGTTAATCTCTGACTTAGTAGAAAACAGCTAGATTCTTGTACCTTCTGCATTCATTCAGTACATTGCCAAATCATGTCATTTTAGTGTTATTATAGAAATAATTTGATGTCACTGATCTGAAAGGGTCTCATGGACCATCCACCTCTGTCCCCAAGCATTTCCAGACCATATGTTGAGAACTGCCGAGCTGGGAGTATAAGCGTTTGTGCTAAAGGTTAAGAATGCCTTAAAGAAAAACTGCCTTGGAAAAGAACATTGCCTGTGTGATAATTTTGTACTTAGTATTTGTAATCAGATTTTAGGTTTTCTTAACCAGATCTGTAAAATTTAAATTTCCTAACAAGAATATTAATTCTTTTGTTCTAATCTCGCCTATATAAATACTACTGAACCTGAAAATGGAAAGAAACATCATGATATTATTTCTTCTAATGCTATGCTTAACTCCCCCTACTTACAAGGAACTGAAGGACTTCAATACCTGGCACAAAGTACTAAGCACTCTTTAATAGTGTTGGACCTCCTAATGTTGTTTTGTAATGTAAATTAATTAATGTTGTTTAGTTACTTGAATGGAATGCTGAAATATAAATGAAATGTTTAGTAATATTAATTTGGGTAGAATAAGTGTATTTTCAAATAATATGTGAGTTTTGTATTCTTGCCCACCCTTGAGCTTTGCTTGTGTGTGGGGGGATATATGTGTGTGTGTATGTGTGTGTGTGTGTATACTTGTCTTGAAAATTAGAGATGGTAATAAGCATCCCTGAAAAATACTGATGTTGGAAATTTTCAGAACTTTGATGAATTCACAATGGGTGGCTTTTTATAGTAGTTTCAAAAATAATTTTAGAATAATAGGAATTGGGTGGAGTAAAAGTTTATAGTTGAAAATTCACTGGATATAAGAACAAATATAAAAGCTTGCTTTAGCCCTTGAGTTGGATTGCATCCATGCAATTCAGTAGCCAAATACTTTGATCAAGAGACATAGCTAGTAACTTAACACCTTCATTACTCTTCCTTCTAAGCCTTCTTTCTGAGCCTTTCTCTTCTCTGTTATTCTCTTTACCCTCACCTTTCCCACTTCCAAAAACACTCTTGTGGTATTGACTACCATATTTATATTGCTGTGGTGGTTTTGTTTTGTTTTTGCTTAGCATACTCCCTAGCCCCTGCTTGTTAGTTGCAAACTTTCCTAACTCTTAACAATTTAATTTGTTTGCTTAGTTTAGAAAACTATGCCGAGACTTTTCCTTGGAAATAAAATTCTAGTTTGGTCTGTACAGTGTTTGCTTTACATTCTTGATTTAAATAAATTATAACTCTTGATTACCTCAATGACATAAGATTAGCGTTGAAATACATTATTAATGGTTACCTAGGAAGTTTCTATATTCATTGACTCACAAAATAGTATGTGTCTCAAAGAGTCATTCAGAGTTAGGTCATCTTTTTTTCATCAAGGATTTGTACTGAGTCATATTTTAAGGTAAAATTATGTTGCATGATAAAATTGAGGTAATTTTCATTCATGTTGGAGACTAAATGTCTGTTTAATATACTCACTGAAATGTAATGCTGTTTATGGAATTTAGCCATCTTGGATAAAGCAGAGATACATAATTTTGAGGCACTTTGAAACTATTAAAGAAAGGAAATTTTAGAGAAAATTGAAGTAGTTTGTTTTTGTCCCTTTTCTGATCCTTTTCAGTGTTACTTTAGAAACCCAAAGCTATGGTATGTATATCGCTTGATTGCATGTACATGTTAGGTACACATTCTTCTCCCAACAACAAGTTGGCTTACATGAAGTATAGTAGAGCAGATTTACTTGTGCATATCTTCCCTTCGCTATGAGAAATTTTATGTGAGTAATTACGAATTTGGGTCATGCTTAATAGAGATAGTTTGAAAAGGTTGGATAAAAAAAAAAAGTTTAACAACTTGGATGGCAGAACTAGGGTAGAAATTTTTTGAAATTCAACCTTAGAAGTGTTCAAACCAAGTGAGGCAGAGTAAATCTGGGCCTTAGAATAGACCTGTTTATTGCTTTTGTTAGGGAGGTATGGTGGGAAAAGAGAGGAAGCCAGACTTACATTCTAGAGTCTGAATAGTATACTTTGCATTGTTCCTAGGAACTCCAAAATGAAGTTAATAGTTAAGAGTAGAGGTAAGGCTATATAACTTTGAATATTAGGCAGAGTGTTTGAGAAATACTAGCTCAGTTACAGTTAATACATGGATTAAATAAATGTGCTCTAAATCTTTTTGAATTTAAGTTTTTCTTTGTGGGCCCAGAAGAATTTTTAAAATGTGAATTTTATTCCTGATTGCAAAAATAGCATGTGTTTTTCAGAACAATTTGGAAAAGTTTAAAAAATATAAGAGAGAAAGTAGAAATCACCTGTGCTTCCAAAATGGGTGTGACATAATTTACCTCATTAGCCCAGTGTTGGTGGATTTTTAGGTAGTTCTTTTGTTGTTGTTTTTTACTGTTGCAAACAGCGCAGCTTCAACATCACTGTATACATGTTTTTTCTTACTTTGGAAAGGGTAGGGTAATTTTCCTCCAAAAATGTACCAGTTCATATTCTCACCAACAAGGTTTTAACTAACAACTTTGTAAACCTTGATTAATAAATTAACTTTTAGCCCTGGCCGGTTTGGCTCAGCAGTTAGAGTTTAGGCCTGCAGTCCAGAGAGACCCGGGTTTGGTTCCCGCTAAGGACACATAACTCGGTTGCAATTTGTCCCCATCCCCGGCCCTGGTTGGTCGTGTGGGTGGCAGCCACTCGATGTGTCCCTTTCATGTCGGTGTTTCTCTCTCTCCCTCCCACTCTATCTTAACAGAAAATGGAAAAATGTCCTCGGGTGAGGATAAAAATAATAATAAATTAAAAAAATAAATTAACTTTTAAATTATGAATATCCTTTTGATACTGCACCAAAACTTGACAGGTGATTGTTTCTTAAAGGTCAGTTACAATGTAGGGTTAGAAACAGTATGAAAAAAAAATGTTTTCTGTTCTCTCTTACAATAAAATCCATCTTACTTTGTTTTTTAATATTTTGAAAATTGATTTTTAGAGAGCGATGAAGGGAGAGATAGAAACATCTGTGAGAGAGACACATCGATTGGCTGTCTCCTGCAAGCCCACCACTGGGACTTGAGCCCACAACCCTGGGCATGGGCCCTGACCAGAAATCGAACTGTTGACCTCTTGGTCCATGGATCTTGATGCTCAACCACTGAGCCACACTGGCTGGGCAAAATCCATCATACTTTGAATAGATCAGTTACCCCTGCTTGATTTTTGTAAATATATTTATTGCTGATTTGGAAAATACTAGTTCTCTAAATTAGGTAGATATTTCAAATACACATTCCATTTAAATTTAAATTTAAATCTTAATAGTTAATATCACGATTTCATCAGAAAGGATTCGTTTGTTTCTTTAAATATTGAGAAGCTGTTAAATCCATCCTGATACATATAAATTTTGCAAAATCCTAATTTTTACTTGAAAGCATGAATTTTATTGTTGGTAACAAATAGGAACAAATATTTATTTTAGTTTTTCTTAATAGCGTATTTAATTTCGAAAATGCCTTTTATTTTTCATTTTTTTGCTTCATCGCACTGTTGAATAGAGGGGGGGAAATTGGACATCCTTCTCTTGCTCCTGGTCATAAGTGGGAAGCATTCAGTCTTTCACTTTCAGTATGAGGCTAGCTGTGAGTTTTTCTTAGATGCCCTTTACTAGGTTGATGAAGTTACCTTATGTTTCAGATCTGCTGAGAACTATGTCAGATGCTTTTTCAGCATCTATTAAGATGCTCTTATGTGTATTCATATTTATTCTGTTATTATGGTGAGTGACATCGGTGGGTTTCTGAATGGTAACCCAAATTTGCATTCCTGGGTTAAATTATCCTCGTTCATCCCATCTTGTTCACACTTAACCTGTAATGTCCAATCCAGACCTGAAAAGATACAGTGTATGCTCAAAGCGCATTCGTTGAATTAATCAAGACTGAAATTTCTTAAGTGGTTTTCCATTTTTGGAAACATTTGAAAAAAATCAGTCATTTAATAAACCAAAATATATTGCTACCTTATTCAGTGATCATTTCACAACAACTTTAACTACTAGAAATATAAAGGGTGACTCAGAAGGAAGTAGAAAAGCCCTTTGACAGTACTTCCAATGAAGAACTTCAAAACCTGTTTATTTTACATTCTATATATAGTCCCAACAAGCTTGATGTTCTGGTTTCCTTGCACCCAGATCAGAAGCAACAAACTAAAGAGTCAAAATGAGTTATTAGAGGTTGCTAAAATTAAACACTTTCTGTATTATAGAGGGAGAAAATCATTGTAGAAATAATTTTAAAAGCTTACTAGCTGAGGGCTGTTGATATATTTTGATTGCCTCCATAGGCTCTTAATGTATATAGTTTACTAAAAGTTGTATTTCAGAGTTAGAATAAACTTGATTGAATCTATCATACACTTTTACACATGTGAGGGGTAGATGACACACACATGATAAGAGTGGCTCTCACTAAGGTGATTGCCAGTGGCAAGGGGAAATTGTGTGTGTGTGAGAGAGAGGGGGGGGGGGGGGGAGAGAGAGAGAATGGAGATGCTGAATGTGCACATAGGAGTGTATGAGAATTTCTGTTTCTGGGGAGGAGGCCATGTATGCAATTTGAACTTGTCCCTGTCCCCTCATCCCTGCCATGATTATATTTTCTTACTTCCTTATCTTCAGATATTCTGCTGCCTCATTCATGTTCACATTTGGGAAAAACTGGTCTTACGCAAACTAGTAACACTATAGATAAGCCAATACAAGCCTACTTGAGAGGTTGAATGGTTAATATTAGGACAAACTAAGAATCTAGTTGTCCTGGCTTCTAGTTTAATGTTTTCTGTTATTCCTCTGCAATGAATAATATTCAAAATGACTGAGTAAATAACAAGAATAAAATTATGTTCCCCAAACTCTTTATTTTAAAAAGAATGGGAAAGTTTTAATTAAAAGATTTTTTTCCCTTCTAAAAAAACCCTAAACCACTCATAAGAAAAACTGAGGCATTTAAGATGGGAGAAGTTTATTTCCTCATGATGAATAAATAGATAAGTGCAATGTTAAGATAAATTGATTGCCTATTTACGTTGGTTTATTGGGAGTTTTCTTGTTCTAGAAATAAAATACAGATGATTTCTGTGTATTTAGACTTTATATTTGGAGTTTGATTATTTTGTACTGTTGAATAATTATTTAGTAATTGGTGACATAGATCAGGAGACTTCATTATCTCCCAGTTTCTATGTATCAGGAATCCAGGCATAACTTAGCTGGGTCCTCTGTTGAGGGTCTTGCCAGGCTGAAATCCAGGTGTAAGACCAGGCTGCAATCTTAGCTGAGGCTCAGTCTTCCTCCTAGCTCAGTGGTTATTCCCAGAATTCAGTTCTTCATGGCTATGGGACCAAGTCTTTAAGTTCCTAGAGCCTGCCCACTGTTTCCTGACATGTGACTTTCTTTATAACATGGGAGTTTGCTTCTTTAAGGCCAACAGGAAAGGTCTGTTGCTTTGAATCTGAATGTATCTGACTTCTAGACCCTCTTTGTACAGGGCTTGAGAAACACTTCTACTGTCTAACAAAAAACCACATGATTTCTTAAAGCCCAGATACACATTCTAATACACTTTTCAGGAAATAGGTTCTTGAAGAGAAAAGATTCTCCAAGTGAAAGACTAACAACTTTATTCTGAAAAGAAAAATAATTAAATTATTTAACTTAAAGTAAAGTGGGCACAATTCCAGGCCAGTTTATGGATTGTACACACTTTGGCTTTAAGCATTGCTATATTCTACAACAATTTAGCTCTAATACACACTGAGGCAAAACAAAACAGAACAATTTATGTTTTTAATAGAATTTATTTTTGACTTTCCTTTTCTCTGTATGCAGAATTTTCCAGAGAAGCATCACCCATAAGTTTGTACCTACTTTAGATTTTAAACAATAACAAAACATCAATAAAAAATCAAACACTAGCCCTGGCCGGTTTGGCTCAGCGGTTGGAACGTCGGCCTGCGGTACAGAGAGACCCGGTTTCGGTTCCCGCTAAGGGCACGTACCTCGATTGCAGTTTGTCCCCGGCCCTGGTTGGTCGTGCGGGTGGCAGCCACTCGATGTGTCCCTTTCATATCGATGTTTCTCTCTCTCTCTTCCTCTCTCTCCCTCCTGCTCTATCTGAACAAAAAATGGAAAAATGTCCTCAAGTGAGGATAAAAAAAAAAAAAAAATCAAACACTAAAACCAATCACTGTTCTCTCATGTATGTGGAGGTCACATTCAACTAATTGCCTTGTATGCATTTGAATATGCAGTTATTGAAATAAAAGACAGGTGTAAAAATAAATAAATAAATGGCTTACCTGATTAGGTCAGCCCACCAGAATACTCTCTTGATTAATTTAAAGTCCACTGATGGAGGTATTAATTACCTTTGCCATAAAACATAATCTAATCACAAGTGAAAACCGAGAATTTGCCCACACTTAGCAGGAGGAGAGTATACAGGGTGTGTACACCACAGGATGGGAATCTTGGAGGGTGATCTTAGCATTATGCCTAGGACAGGCTTATTAAAGAGAACAGTGACGCTTTTGTTCAGTGAAAATCAAATCTTTCCTGTGTGCCCAGCATTTCTCTAGGTCATGGAAATATAAGGCTAAAATGCCCAGTTCCTGTCTTTGATGAGGTGGTAGAGACCAACAATGAAGCACTGTTTGTAATGTAGTTCAGTCATGCAGCTGCAGTAGAGGTGTAACCAGGCTGCACTGTTCAGTAGGAGAAGCCTAGGTCAGGAAAAGTTTATTGTATGTATGGGAAGTGTAAAACTACTACAGTTCTTGAGACTACAAAATTAAAATACTTGTTTATTGAATTTTGGAGGAAGAAAAGTTTGACATTGAAAATGAGGAGATTATTAAAATTCTTTTTTTCTTTTCCCCCAGATGGTATACCTCAAGTTTACTATTTTGGCCCTTGTGGTAAATACAATGCTATGGTGCTAGAACTGCTGGGACCTAGTTTGGAAGATTTGTTTGATTTGTGTGACCGAACATTTTCTCTTAAAACAGTTCTCATGATAGCTATCCAACTGGTAAGTAAAGCAGGGTGTTCTGAAGTTGTTTGAACAATTGTTTGGTTCTTTAGTCACAAATTTATATGAAGAGTTTCAAGTTTTGCTACATTATCTTGCAGAGCACTCAACTTAATAAAAATGTTTCTGCTTTCATATTATTGTCTTTTGAGGATGCATATAACTTAACTGAATCAGGGTGTATTTTATTTTTATGAGAGAATTAATATTTTATTGCTTTAAGGACAGAATGCTTATTTTGAGAATTAGGTTGTTTCCAGCACTTTTCATTTAGAAGATGAATACTTAGAAAAAAGAACCCTCAGAAACATGGACTCTCAATCTTCGTAATAAATGCTAACGGCTGAGAAAAAGAGGAAACAAATTAATGAGACAGTTTTCTAAATTATTTAAATTTTAGGGAACCTATGTGGAAACAAACTCAGAGGATGATTTTAAGGTAGTTTTGAAATAAATGCCACTTAGAAGTATACTGCAGAAGCCTTAAAATTGTTTTTATTCATTAACTCATTAATTCCACTTCTATAAATTTATCCTATGGAAGTATTCAGATGTACTAAAGTTTTTTGTGCAAGGATATTTATAATAAAGTGGGAAACAACCCAAATGTACAGAAATAACAGGATTAGTTGAATAAATTGTTAATAGCTATAAAATAGTAAAGTATGTATTTAAAGTAATACATATCTTTAATGCAAATTATGTATTAAAAGAAAGTTTCATGACCTGGAAAATCTCATAATTTATCATTAATTAGAAGTATAGGTCACAGAATATTACATAATTCAAAATTTGTTAATAAACTAAAATGGCCTGAGTAACTATATGTTTACTCTGCATTGTCACCCATGATTATCACTAAATTATGCAATTTTATTTTCTTATTTGTAATGTTCTATTTTGTGACAGTTTGTACAGTGAACATTATTTGAGAATTTGTAAAACAATAAAAATGTACTGTATCATTATTTGAGCTATATTTGAAAATTTTCCAGTTTCAGGATCTTTTACATTGTTTCATGCCTAAGGATAAAAGTAAAGTAAACAAGTTACAAAAAAATTAAAGAAAAAAGAAAGAAGATATACTAAAGAATGTTCTGTTAATTGTTTTTATTTAACAGTTTGGACTCTTGAAGATTTTAAAAGATAATTGTAAAAGTTGATGATTGAACTGATAAGAAAAAATAAATTACAACTTTATGAATATGTTTCTTTATATTTTTAAGATTTACTATTGGTAAAGCATTTTGATTTTATGATGTAGCATCATCTGAAAGTATTGATTGAATCAGTCTTACTTATTTGAAAGGAATTCATAAAATTCAAACACTTTCATTATAAGTGACTGCAATAGTAAAGGAAATATTTTAAAATCATAATCAGATATATATTTGAGAAACTATAGACTGATATAATGTTACTTTTAAAGAATTGAAACAATTTCTGATTTTTTTCATGTTGTTTTTATTGTAAAAGTTGTTTTGCCTTAGCAATGTTTTTTTTATGGTAGTCAAAGCCTAAAATAAAATGTATCTTCTTTTTTTAAAATCAAGATTTCTCGCATGGAATATGTTCATTCAAAGAACTTGATATACAGAGATGTAAAACCTGAGAACTTCTTAATAGGACGACCAGGAAATAAAACCCAGCAAGTTATTCATATTATAGATTTTGGTTTGGCAAAGGAATATATTGATCCAGAGACAAAGAAACACATACCATACAGAGAACACAAGAGCCTTACGGGAACAGCTAGATATATGAGCATAAATACACATTTAGGAAAAGGTATGTGTACCTTTTGTTTGAATTCAGTAACTATTCTCAATGGTGTGAGTTTTAATATTTGTTATTATGCTTCAGTTTTTGCAGATTACAATTGCTTCTATTATAATTTTTGTATATCACATATAACTAGAATTTACTTTTATTTATATTTAATAAAACATTTAAAAAATAAGTTGCTCTAGAGTAAATGAATGACAGATTTTCTTGCATTCACTATATCTTTCTTTTAATGTAACTTGGAATGTTCAACTTTGATACAGTTAGGTTGATGCATTTGATTACTCCTATTAAAGGATATGAGAGAATACTTAATTGTAACTAAATTTAGTTTGTGCGGAGATTTTTGATTGAGACTATCGTACTTTGAAACAGTTAGCCAGGGAACTAACAAATAGGCTAATGCTTTTAATGCTGAGAGTACATACCTTAGTGGTACTGTTTACTGTGTTCTAGCTATATGACTGGTTTCCTTATTTGTAAAAAGGATAAAATAGTATCAGTCTCACAGGGTTTCTTAGAGCATTTCTTTTTCCTGGTCCAGGATCACACATTTCATTTATTTGTCATATTTACTTAGTTTCCTATCATCTGGAACAGTTCCTCATCTTTCTTTGTGGTTCATAACCTTAATATTTTTGTGCAGTACAGACTATTTTATAGAATGCTCTCGATTTGGGTCAGTCTGATATTTCTTCATGATTATATTTAGATATGCATTTTTAGCACAAATATAGAAGTGATACGTTCTCAGTGCATCATGTCAGGACGTACATGATGTCTCATGGTTCATTTCTTTAAGGTATTGTCTGCTTTCTCCACTTAAAAGTTTCTTATTTTCCCTTTGTAATTAAAAAGTGTTTTGTAAGTAGATCTTTGAGATTATGTAAATATGTTGTTCCTCATCAGGTTTTTACCCCACTAGATTTAGCATCCATTGATGATTTTCTAATTCCATCCCTTATGTAGTTAGTTGATATTCTGATGTAAGCAAAAGCTTTCCCTTCTGCCATTTGTTGACTTTTATCAATATTGACTTATGGATTCTTATCTTATTGAATATATTATAGTACGTTACTATTATTTTTTAATTTGATGCTCAGATTGTCCCAGATTAGGCTACTGGTTGCTCCATCAAGTTGGTTCCTCTGTACTTTTAGCAGGTTCTCATGATTCTTTGAGAATTTCTATACTTTCTGGTTCAACAAGATGTTCAAGGCTCATCTCGTAGTTTCTCTGCGCTAGTCCAGAAACAGATATTTCTCCAACAAGCCCCGGGTTCTTTTATTGGATAGTAGTACATGTAGAAACCAAGATTTGGGCACTAGGTATCATTCTACTGATACGTTATTGCTTCTAGGCCCTTTCTGCAGCAGAATTAGAAAGTATATGTATGTGAATATACACATACATACTCATTTGTGTGTATACACATACATATGCACATGTAAATATACCTACACATCTATATGCATACATATATAAATACCTATTAAAAACCATGTGTTTATACTGATACTTCTCGTTTCAGTCTAACACCACAAAGTAATATTGCCTCCTTTTTTTATTCGTAATTCCCGCCCTTTCTCTGTATTTATATCTTCCTTTGCCAACAATGAAAAAAGTGGCTGCCACTACTCTAATATACTTATTTTTAGAAGCCTAGGATACTAAGAATATAGTTTCAGAATTGGAAACTGATAACACACAAAGCAAGCTCACTAGATTTGCAATATTTGTGATTCCTTTATTTTAATTGAAGAGTTCTTTTTGAATTGAAGTAAAATTTAAATTGAGTAAAATACACATTTGCATGTATAATTTGTGGAAATTGACAGATATACACATTTGTGTAACTCATAACCCCATTGAGATGTAGAATATGGTCATCACCCTTTAGACTTCCTTCTTGCTTTTTCTCAGTAATTGATCTCATTTCTGTCACCATAGATTAGTTTTGCCAGTTATATTACTTCCTATAAATTATATGACCTCTTTGCTCAGTATAATATGTATGAGATTCATCTATCTTATTGCAAGTGTCAGGACTTGGTTCCTTTTTATTTATTTATTTATTTATTTTTCACCCTCACCCAAGGACATTTTTGCATTTATCTTCAGATAGAGCAGGAGGGAGAGAGGAGGGAAGAGAAACATTGATGATGAGGGAAATATTTATTGGCTACCTCCTGCACACCCTTACTGGGGGATTCATCCCAAAACCCAGGCATGTGCCCTGACTGGGAATCTAACCTGGGACCCCCTGGTGCATGGGACCATGCCCAACACTTGAGCCACACTGGCTGGGCTGTTGTAAATCTTTTACTGGCATGTGTTTTCATTTCTTTTGAGTAAATAACTAAGATTAGAATTGGTGGGTCATATGGTAGATATGCTTAACTTTTATAGAAAGCCGCCAGTCAGTTCCCTAAAGCATTCATACCAATTTTTATTTCTACCAGCAGTAAATGAGAGTTCAGTTTGTTTATGTTCTTGACAACATTTGATGTCCTTTTCATTTTAGTCATTCTAGTAGATACATAGTGGTATTTTATTTCTCTGTGGCTAATGATTTTGAGCGCTACTTAATGTGCTTATATTGTTTTTTATATCTTCATTTTATTATTGATATGTAGGAATTTTTAATATTTTCTGGATCTAAGCCTTTGCTAAGTATTTTTATTGTGTTCTGTGGCTTGACTAGTCATTTCCTTTTCTTAATTTTTTTTTTTAATCCTCACCCAAGGATATTTTTCCATTGATTTTCTAGATAGAGTGGAAGGGAGGGTGGGAGGGAGAGAGAAACATCGGTCTGAGAGAGACACATCGATTAGTTGCCTCCTGCATGGCCCCGACTGGGGCCAGGGTTCGAACCTGCAACTCAGGTATGTGCCCTTGACCAGGAATCAAACCCACAACCCTCTGGTCTGCAGGCCGAGGCTCTAATTACTGAGCCAAATCAGCCAGGGCCTTTTTTTTTAAAGTTTTTTTTTTAATCCTCACCGGAGGATATTTTTCCATTTATTTTCAGACAGAGTGGGAGAGAGGGAGGGAGGAAGCGAGGGGGGGGGGGAGAGAGAGAGAGAGAGAAACATTGATTGGTTGTGTCCCGCATGACCCTGACCAGAGCTGGGAACTGAACCTGCAACCGAGTTACATGCCCTTGACCAGAATCCAATCCGAGACTCTTCAGTCCTCAGGCCAACCCTCTAATCTCTGAGCTACACAGGCCAGGGCATTATTTTAGAATTTTAAGAGTTCTTTGTATATTTGGATAACAGTTTTTTATGAGATGTGCCTTCTGCAAATATTTTTTCCAATCTATATAGCTTATCTTTTCATTCTCTTGACCATGTCTTTTGCAGAGCTGAAGTTATTAATTTTAATGAAGCACAGTTCATCATTATTTCTTTTGTGGATCATACTTATGGTATTTTATCTAAAAAAATTATTGCCAAACCCAAGGTCATCTAGATATTTTTCTTGTGTTATTTTCTAGGAATATTATAATTTTGTGTTTAACACTTAGATTTGTGATCCACTTTGGTTGATTTTTTTTAAGGGAACAATGTCTGTGACGAGATTCATTGTTTTTTGCACGTGCGTATAGAGTTGTTCCAGCACCATTTGTTGAAAATACTTATATTTGCTTCATTGTATTGTCTTTGCTCCTTTCTCAAAGATCAATTGACTATGTCTAGGCTATCTATTCTGTTTATCTGTTTGTCTATTCTTTTGCCAGTACCATACTGTCTTGATTACTGTAGCTGTATAGTAAGTCTTGAAGTAGTGTATATTTTAATGTATTCTTTTTGGTCTTCAACTGTATTTTTGCTTACTTTTGTTATACCCAAACATAGATGCTCAATTGATTTTTGAGAATGGTACAAAAATAATTAAAGGTAGTAAAGGATAGTTTTGTAAAGAAACTGTGTGAAAATAACTAGATATCACTGTTAAAAATATTAATCTAAATCCTTACCCCACACCAAAATTAAATTAAGAAAATTACTTCAAATGAACCATAGATTCAAATATAAGAATCAAAACTATAGAATTTCTTGAAGAAAAAGTAGGAGAAAAGTTTTTGTTACCTTAGGGTAATCAAAGATTTATTAGATAGGACAAAACAGGATTAACAATAAAAGAAAAAAACCCTGATACATTGGGCTTCTTTCAAAGAACAGAAGCCTACATTATGATGAAACATAATTTATCAAGGTGGGAGAAAGTATTTGTAAAATTTATGTGTGAAAATGACTTTTATCCAGAATAAACAAACAATTCTTATAACTTTAGAATAAGACAAAGAGTAGAACTTAGAAAATGGTAAAATATCTGATCAGACACTTAACAAAAAGATGTATGAATGACCAGGAACACATGGAATGATGTTCAAAAATATTAGTTACTAGTGAAATTCAAATTTAATCACAATGATCAAACACTTCATGGCCACTAGCATGGCTAAAATTTAAAAGACTGACTGTACTACATGCTGAATAGGGTCTGGAGCATCTGGTACTCTCATACATTGCTGGTGGAAATATAAAATGGTACAACCCCTTTGGAGAACAGTGTGGAAGTTTCTTATAATGTTAATCCTGCACTTTCCATATGACACAGTAATCCATTTCCAGATATTTCCCCAAGAGAAATGAAAACATATGTTCACACAAAGACTTGTACAAGAATGTTGATAACAGTTTTATTCACAATAGCTCCCAACTGGAAGTCACACAAATGCCCTTCAATAGGCGAATGGATAAATATATTGTGGTATACTATTTAATAATAAAAAGTAATGAACGATTATCAGTGCATACAACAACATGGATGAATCTTGAAAACATTATGCAAAAGAATACGGACACGGGCCCATATTATATGATCCCATTCATGTGAAACTCTATTAAAAAATAATTTTTTTTTTTATCCTCACCCGAGGACATTTTTTCCATTTTTTTTGTTTGTTGTTGTTCAGATAGAGTGGGAGGGGGAGAGAGGAAGAGAGAGACAGAGAAACATTGACGTGAAAGAGACACATCGAATGGCTGCCACCTGCACAACCAACCAGGGCCAGGGACAAACTGCAACCGAGGCACGTGCCCTTAGCGGTAACCGAACCCGGGTCTCTCTGGACCGCAGGCCGGCACTCTAACCACTGAGCCAAACTGGCCAAGGCTAAAAATTCAAATTTAATATGGACTGGCAAAAGGCAGATAAGTAGTTTGAGACCAAGGGAGAGGGAGAATAACAGACAAGAGATATAAGGAAACCTTTTGGAGTGTTGGAAATACTTCTTGATAGTGACTGTACTTACTATGTATGTTCTCAAAGGTCATCAAACTGTACCCCTATAATGGGTGTATTTTATTATATGTTAATTATACTTCAATAAAAAAATTTTCTTTTTAGTGCCTATCAAATCTGACTCTAGTTTAGAATTATCTGCTAAACTTTTAAAAATGTGTATTCTTCTCTCCCACATCATACCCAAAGAATCAATCTCTGGCATTAGGCCTGTTTATTTGAGGTGTTAAAAAGATTCAGGGATTGATTCTGATTCTCAGCAGGGCTTCAGAAATATATATTTTTTTGTATGACTTTTCATTCTTAATGTTCCCAGGACTGAATAAAATACAACTTGAGTAATAAAAGGCATTACTGATTGTTTTCATGTTATTCACATCCTACTTACTTTAAAAATGGCTTTAAAAAGAACTTTAAGTCTGTATTACTTATTTTGAAAGTTTGCTGTTTTCAATAGCATATGCATACATTTTTTTTATCCTCACCCGAGGACATTTTTGCATTTTTATCTACAGGTAGAGTGGGAGGGGAGGTGGGAGAAGAGAGAGAGAAACATCCATGTGAGAGAGACACCTCGAGTGGTTGCCACCCACACAACCCCAACCAGGGCTGGGGGCAAACTAAACCGAGGTACGTGCCCTTAGCGGAAACTGAACCTGGGACCTTCTGGTCCGCAGGTCGATGCTCTAACCGCTGAGCAAAACTGGCCAGGGCTGCATACATTTTTATAATACAAAATAGAAGAAAAAATTTTCTATTATACCACCTTTTTCTTAGTATATGAAATGAGAAATTGAAATGTCCTATCTGGTCCTCCAGTCTCAAATCCCTGATTACTAATGATTTGATGCATATTCTTTTAGATATTTTCCTGTGCTTATAAAAAAGGGATGTATATCTAGTACTGTATATTTCCAAATATTCATTTATATATTTAAATAGTATGTGTTGAGTGCCTGCTCTGTGGCAGCCATTATAGTAGATTCTGAGGATTAATAAGCCAAAGAACCATCTGGCCTCTTATGACTTGCTATTTGATGGGAGTATAGATATTGATTAAATATTAACACAAAACATATATTTTTAAACTGTAGCACATGTTACAGAAGACAATTATAGAATGTTATGAGAATACACAGTAAAAATTAAAACGTTTTCTGAAGCTTTAATCCTAGTGTGCTCTTTCGAAAGTATTTAGTACTGCTTAGTATGATAATTCATTTGTATGAAACACCTTGCACACAAAGATCCTTTTATCAAGTATTATTTCTTTTCTTTTATTATTAATAAGTCTTTTTGTATTATTTTAAAATACTAAAAAATCTTAAGCATTTAATTTCAGTGATAAAAGCACTCAGCAAGCAAATTTTTTTTTTTTTTTTATCCTCACCCGAGGAAATTTTTTTTTTTTTTACATTTATCTTCAGATAGAGCGGGAAGGAGAAAGGGAGGAAGAGAGAGAGAGAAACATTCATGTGAGAGAGACACATCAACTGGCTGCCACCCATACAACCCCAACTGGGCCCGGGACAAGCTGCAACTGAGGTACGCGCCCTTAGCGGGAACCGAACCCTGGACTCTCTGGTCTGTGGGCTGACACTCTAACCACTGAGCAAAACCGGCCAGGGTAACAAGTAAATATTTATAAATACCTCCCTGAGTGTGTAATTGTCACATAGCTATGTGCTATACAACATTTTGTTACTAAAACAAGAATAGCAACTTAAAATTAAAGTTTGTTCTAGCAGCACATTTTTGGAGGGGTTATTAATGTTGGGATGTGTCAAAACACAGGTGTTTTTTATTTTTTCAAAATCCTCACCAGAGGATATTTTTCCATTTATCTTCAGACAGAATGTGAGGGAGGGCAAGAGAGAGAGAGAGAAGAGAGGGACACAAACATTGTCATGAGAGACACATTGATTGATTGCCTCCTGCATGACCCCAACCAGGGCTGGGGACCAAACTCCAACTGAGGTACATACCCTTGACCAGAATCGAACCCATTAGTCTTTAGTTCCTAGGTGGACACTCTAACAGCTGAGCCAAACCCACCAGGGCCACAAGTGTTTTTAAAAAACGTATTGCACAAAATACTAATTGTGTTTAAAATTAATGATATTTATGGGATGGGAGTTTTGTGTTCGTAAGTTTAGGAAATGCAGGGTTAAATGAAGCTAAACATATTTAGGGTTTAACATTTAAGGTTAACTTTTTAGGCAAAAACGCTAGTTTCTTTTCAGAATCTTTGATATGGTACATTCTGAACCTTTAAGACAGAGCTGTAGTACACAGTGACTATTTGACTACGGAACCTTTTTCCCCTTGTCTTTTATTTCTATGAATATTTAAATATCTCAGGAGAGAAATAAATCCTCAATAGCATCTCAAGAAAATGGCGTATTTTATAGATATACGATATTTTTAATGTAAAAATGTTGTTTAGACATGATCTTGTCCTTTATAAGCACTAGATCTATATTTTGTATTTATATACAAAACATTTGGGAATTAATTAATACATAATGAAAGAATCAGTTCTCCATTCTTGCATTCTTACCTGGGAGAGGAAAGTGAAATTTATGTTTTTCTTATATTTCAGAACAAAGTAGAAGAGATGACTTAGAAGCATTAGGTCATATGTTCATGTATTTTCTTAGAGGCAGTCTTCCTTGGCAAGGTTTAAAGGTAATTGTTTTTCTATTTATTGAACTTTATAAATTGTTAATACATTAAGATTCTGTCTTTCAAGTATTTAATTTTAAAATTATGACTTTCTCAAGGTTTTTTTTTTTTTCCCTTCCTATTTTAGGCTGACACGTTAAAAGAGAGGTATCAGAAAATTGGAGATACAAAACGAGCCACACCAATAGAAGTGTTATGCGAAAATTTTCCAGGTAATGAATAATGCCATCTTGGTACATATGCTTATACACAGGAGACCAGAACTGTTAATCATTGCTTAAGTCTATAAATACTTTTTTTCATGTTTTAAAAAAATGAGCTTAAAATATTATTTAGAAGGTGTCAGCATTTGATGCACAGACCACAGGGGCAGTCTGTACATTTGCTTTGTTGAGATGGTAATAGAAGAAAAATCCCATCTTTTCATATTGTTGACCAGTACCAGCTAAAGTAATATTTTCTTCAATGACGTATTTTAATAAGTTAAAATATTTGTTAAGAAATTCCAGCTATAAAGTTTTGGTGTACAATGTTAGTCATTTGAATCTCAATTTCCAACTCTAAGTGGGTATATGATATATGATTATTCTAGTTTTCAAAATACTGTAAAACCTTAACACCCTTATTACCTTTTGGCTAATTTTATATTGGGGAGCTTAATGAAAATAGTTTGGCTTTTATGTAGATTTTTGGCAATTCAAATTAAACCAACAGAAATTTACTTAAGATTTCTAAATCAATTAAGAAATAAGAATAAAAAAATATATAAAATAATGTGTTGCTAATGTATTAAAATACCTGCTATGATTTGTGCAATTACACTGAGTAAAAAGACAACCAAACTTGAAGATAGAAGACTGAATTCAATCTCACTTTGATACTCACAGATTCTCCTGTACAATGTATAATCTCTGGTAGTTCTTTCTCAAGTTTTCTATATTATACATTGTCAAAAATTTTTAATTATATGTTTTTCTTTTATAATCTAGAAATAGAAAATGAAAAACAATATTAGTTGATATACTAACAGTTTAGGTATAGGCAGATTGTCTGCATTTTAAGAAACCTATACAAATTTCTGCAGGAAAAATGATGGTGCCAAAGTAAATTAACCAGATAATGAGCTAGAAAATGGAATAGTGAGATTCATCATGTGAGGAAGGTCACTGGGTGCCACTTTCACTGTCCATTGGGCTGTGTGTGATCCTGTTCTTATTGGCTACCAGGAATGAATTGGACTAGAAAAACAGCTAGGTGTAACCTACCAACTCTTACTATAGTGATTTTTTGTGCTCTCATAGTGAGACACTATTTTGCTCACCATTTTGCCTGTTGATTTTTATGGCTTTTCTTCTTCTTTTTCTCTGGAGAGTATGACCTTTTCATATCTCTAATACATTTGGGAATTTTAATGGCATGCATGATTATTAATTATATGACCAGAAATTTAAAAAAGAATTAAACTGAGCTTCTGTGTTATATTTCTGAGATTTATTTTGCTTAAGTCAGTTGGTTTGAGTACAACTCACAGCCAAGGTTAGGAATTTGAATCCTCTCTTGGTCAGTTAGTTTATGCCACTGATTCTAAAGGAATCCAGCAAGCTAGTGCATATGCTTTCATATATAAATCAATCCCCACCAACATTTTAAACAATTTAAAAATGTATGAGCCGCGTATGATGCTTTGTGATTAAATAATAATGCGTTAAGTTGTTAATTCAACCTCTAATACCATTGTAAAATAAAAATTTTAGCCTTTCTTAATGAAATAAAACAAAAATAATGTATGTTAAATTAAGCCTCTTATTTCCCTTTTGTCCCTATTTCCTTTCCTCCTTTTTAAAGAATATTTATTATAATTAAATTAAAAAATTTTAAATTGCAATAAAATTTTACTTTTTCTGTTTTTATAATACTATGTTTTTTTTAGACATTTAAGTAATTTTATTATTAATGAGCATATGGATAAATATAATCAGAATTTTTATTTCCTTTCTAGAAGAAATGGCAACATACCTTCGTTATGTAAGAAGGCTAGATTTTTTTGAAAAACCGGACTATGACTACCTAAGAAAGCTTTTTACTGACTTGTTTGATCGAAAAGGATATATGTTTGATTATGAATATGACTGGATGGGTAAACAGTTGGTGAGTACTCTCTGCTATATAATAAAATATTTTATTGTGCTTTTTTCCCACAGTATAGATTCCTGAGTTGGAAAGAGTTTGAGAATAAATACTTTTTGAAAAAAAGGGTTCATTTTATTTTCTTTTTAGGGATATTTCAGGTAACACAAAACTAATATTATTTTTTGAATTTTGTAAGAACCCTACATTTGGACTCTGCTTTTTAGAGTGACATTTCAAATTTTTCATCAGATATACTTTAAAAATATATATATTTCAGCTTTTTTATTCTTTATTGATTTTAGAGAGGAAGGGAAAGAGAGAGAGAGAGAAACATTGATTGGCTACCTTCTGTATGTCCCCCATTGGGGATTTGGCCCACAACCTAGCCATGTGCCCTGACCGGGAATCAAACTGGTGACCTCTTGATGCATGGGTCGATGCTCAACCACTGAGCCACACCGGCTAGGCTGGATACACTTTTTTTGATGTTATACTCTAGTGATTACTTTAGAAGATTATATAGATTTGTTTTTGTTTACTTCAGTCATATTTTAAAACATCTGTCATTTAAAAATATGTTTTAATTCTAGCAGTTTTAAGTGATCTCTTGGAATAGATTGATTCTTGAATCATGTTTCAGTTTTTAAAACTGTAGCTAAGTTTCCATAACTTAAAATATTATCTTTATGATAACTGTAGGATCAGTGCTTATCACTTAAAGAGACACATCATTATATTCTTTCTTTGAAGAGACAAGTTCTAAAAGATCAGATATTTATTCTCACTAGTCTTTTTTTAATAAGTAAGAATGTCTTAGAAAATTTTCGGTAATTATGGCTCACTGTTAGCAAGTTTTTATTCATATTTGGAACCACTGAACTCTCAGATTCAAGTATTTTTCAACAATTGATCTACTTAAGCATTTAATCTATATTTTTCTTTAATCCAAAGAGATTTGAATGTATATGGTATCTAAAGAAACTTTGATTAAAGTATTTATATTTTGAATTATATTTGAAAATTAAAAAAATTTTATAAGCCTCTTCTGAGTGACAAGCAATTTTATTAGCTTATTTAAAAAATCGTTCCCTTAATTAAAAAAAAATTATGTTGTTTATATATTAGCTTTGAAAATGAGGAACATGAACAGATACACTTTCATATTTTATGAAAAAGTAAGTTAAAAGTAACGACAGCACTAAAAGGTCTTTTGTTGATATAAAAATAAGTACTTGATATAAAGCATGTAAATACTTTGAAATCAGTTTAAAGAGTAGCTATGCTCCCTGTGCTTTAACTTTTAGATTTGACAACATATATGTATTGAGATTGATGTCTTTTCTTAAGGTCTTACTTTATTTCAATGTGCCTCTTTTTCCCTTGATTCTTTTAAACAGCTAGATATTAAATATGACTTCTGAAATAGGTGGTGTTGATGCTAATTATTATTGTATTATAGCCTACTCCAGTGGGGGCAGTTCAGCAAGATCCTGCTCTGTCATCAAACAGAGAAGCACATCAACACAGAGATAAGATGCAACAATCCAAAAACCAGGTTTGCTGCACTTTTAGATAAAAAATGTCTTAGTTTGTTCTGTATTACCTTCTGACAGTTTATAAACGTATTTGGTGTTTTACCATGCTCAGATGTCTGCTTTATATGTGTGTGTAAGTGTATACATACACATGTATGTATGTGTATGTATGTGTGTGTATATATATATATGTGTATGTGTATATATATATACACACACACATACAATGCCGATTTTTTCCTTCAATAGATAAAACATTATATACACATATGCTAAGAATCGAAAAATACTTATTTCCCCTAATGTTCACTGTAAGTTTAACCATAAATTTATAATTTAGTGGTGTAAATTAGTATAATTTTGAGCAACATTTGACATTCTGTTAGACTAGAAGTATTTGGATATCTTGTTGGAAAGCATTATAATAGCAGTTGCTCTTTCTATTACTTTAATACATTATTTACTGAGTTTCTAGTATTTGAGAGCTACTATTTTACATGTTGCAGAAATGCAGAAGTAAAAAAAAAAAAACACCCAATATACCCTATAATAAATGATTTTTGTAATGAGTGGCTAAGAGCTCACTCAGTTTCTGACATCATTCATACCTGAATGTGGTTTAACCCTGGGCAAATTAATCTCTCAAAGCCTCAATTCTCTCATTTATAAATAATACATGTTAATTCCTGTATAGTAACCCTTTGATAAATCTCAACTCTCATGGCTGGTGTTATTGTATCATGATTATTATAATAAATTTATAATTACTATATTACAAAGCAGAAAAGTTCTGTCTCACGAAGCATATTAATAAAGTGCCATGGAAGATTATTAGAATATGTGGGAACTATTAAGATTTTATGGAGAAGGTGGTTTTTGAGAGGAACTTGAAGAATGAATGACAATTTTAAAGGCAGATAAAGGAATAAGGGCATTTTAGGGAGAGTGAACAGTATAAAATATGAAGCAGAAGTTTAAAAATGTAGAACTTGTTTGAGGAACAGCAAGCAGTTCAGTTTGCTTGGAGCAGAGAGCAGGTTCAAGACAACTCATAGAAGATTGATCCAGGGTGAAATGTTTGTATTTCCTGAGTAAGGTAATTGAGGGCTGTTGAAAGTTTTGAGCAATGTTTTCATTCTTTTGTAAAAAGAAGCTTCATTGAAGCCATCTTTGACATAAAAAATGTTGCTATCACCCTGAGTTAAAAAGTATCTTCATTGTTTTTTGTTTTTATCCTCATTCGAGGACATTTTTCCATTTTTTGTACAGACAGAGTGGGAGGGAGAGAGAGGAAGAGAGAGAGAGAGGGAAACATCGATGTGAAAGGGACACATCGAGTGGCTGCCACCCACGTGACCAACCAGGGCCGGGGACAAACTGCAACCGAGGTACACGCCCTTAGCGGGAACCGAACCCGGGTCTCTCCAGACTGCAGGCGGACGCTCTAACCGCTGAGCCAAACCGGCCAGGGCTCAGTGTTTTTGATTGTAACCCTTTTTAGAAAAGGATTGTGTCCTTTTTTACTTTTATATCTTTCATCCCATCAGAGTTCGAGTGAAGGTAAACGAGATAAAAAAAATCAAAGGAAAAAGCACAACTTGTTAGAAATCATCGCAAAATGAAATGCTACTTTTAGGGGATGTTTAACATTGTTCTTTACAGCCAATTTAAAAGTTTAATTTTAGAATTTTGCCTTAGAAAAATTGGGACAATAAAGGGTCTTGTATGTGAATTAATTCCAAATATAAATTACAATTAGTTGACAGCTTAGTGCTCTGATAGTTGCTGTGTATACAAAGACATAGCTCAGAAAGTCAAGACGCAGAGTTTGTATAAATCAGTTAATTTCTCAAATGTACTTTAGAAGAAAATCAATAATTTGTGGTCTCTGAAGATTTCTACTTGAGCTCTTAGGTGTTGTAATAAGTGAAACTTTTATTTTTGACTTAAATTTTAATTTAACTATTTTAGAGTTTAACTTTCTACATGGTTCAGACATGTTTAGCTAGGTAGATTGTGAGCTCACTGAGGATGGGAACCATATTTTATTCATACAGTCCTTGTTGCACTAAATATAGGGAGTCATTTGTTTTTTTTTTTACTTCAGGAAATCCTTTGATATAGCTTACATATTGAATTTGAAACCTGGATATGCAAACTGTCATCATAATAGAAAAGTTGTATATCTAGAAAAAAATTCTTAAATATCTGTGAAGCCGTAAACAGTTTTAAATTGTATGAGAAACTCATAGTTCACAATCCCCAAAAAGAAAAGTTAAAACCTTTGCTATGTCCCAAGATAAACAACTGGTAACCTAGCATCAAAGTTTAGTGGATCCTGATATTTTATAGAAAGTGTTGGGTGCATGTAAATGTTTATTCTGAGGAGAGGTTGCATAGCTTTCACTGTCTTCTTAAAGAGGTCCCTGGCCCCCAAATGTTGCCTGTTGTTCTAGGCAACTTTTAGATATTTGTCTCAACTTTAGCATCCTTTTCATTTCCCCATCCTGTTTAGATTTTATCTCATATTATTTATTTAATTAAGCTATAAATCTGCTAAATTCTGGTGATGAGTTTGGAGGGTTTAGTGAAAAGGCAAAACTATCATAATTGTTTCCAAGACATACATCATGTCACAGAATATGTAATTTTGCATTGTACAATTTCATTTAGGGAACTTAGTGCTTGAACTTTTATTCGTTGTATCTACTTGACCCAAAGGGTTGTTCTTGCCACTGATATGCTTAGGCTCCCTATAAACCAATGTGCTTGGCCCTCCATGACAAAATTTTCTTGACTTTGTTTGAAAGAGGAAGTAAAGAGCACCAGAGGCTATAGAACATAATGTAATTGTGCTAAGGAGCCTAGGTAGTGTTATTGGAGCAGTAGGCTCTGAGTTTGAATCTCTCCTATACTCCTTGCTACCTCTGTGATTTATGGAAGTGTTAACATCTCAATGTCTTCATCAGTAAAATGAGGATAATTCTCTCAAAATGAGATAACACATATGAAGCACCTAATGCAAAACCAAATATGTCATAGAAACTTAAATATTGTATTTCTTCCCCTTCTTTTATTAGTGCTATCCACATTTTCCCGAAACATAGAAATTAATCCCTTCTAATTCTGCTAGTAGATTATTATTAGTTTATAGTTATTGCCATGCAGATTTGCCAAGTCATCTAAAAGCATAAAGAATTATCAGCCTATTTTAGGGAAATGGGTTTCTTAATTTGAACCACAAAAAAGATATTAAAGAAGCCAAGAGATTCATATATGTAGGATTGTTACTTTAAAAATTGTCATATTCTTAATAGTGTTCTATATAGCACATTCCACTTTTCAAAGAACTTTTCTGTTTTCTCATGTTATCCTCACAATCAGAAATAGGGTACTAACCAATAGAGAAAAGTTTTCTAGGATCTTAAGAACAGCTATTTAAGGACTATTTTTTTTTTTTTTAATCATACCTTGTTAAAAGTTGTTTTTCATCTGAAAACCAATGGGGACTTCTACTATAGAAAATATAACTGATGGCTTTTTAGCTCACTCATGATTGATTTGGTGTGCTTTCTTAGGCACATTATTTTTACTTCCCTAGTTCTTGGTAAATTTCATTGATAATGTTAGAGAGTGGAGTCTATGATAAAAAGTCTTTTCACTTCCAAAATTCTATGGTTGTATTTTATTTTTATGGTTGATCATTACATAATTGTAGCAATTTAATTAAAATCTCTCCACATGCAGTATCATTGCATCTGTGACTCAGAATAGTAAGGGTATTTTAAAATTTCCTTTTATACGTTTGTTTTCTATATTATAAGGATGCGATGTTTAACATATTGGGTTTTTCTTCTTCCATCCATGCCACATGCATTAAATAAATGGCAGTCGGCAGACCACAGGGCAGCTTGGGACTCCCAGCAGGCAAATCCCCACCATTTGAGAGCTCACCTTGCAGCAGACAGACATGGTGGCTCGGTACAGGTATTTTCTGATTTTTGCATGAGTGATTATTTCCCAAATTTATACAACTAACCCTTTTTTGGAACTTGTGGCATGATTTTATATCCTAATGAAAACTTGTTGCTGAACCTCTCCATAATTCTATTCCATTGTATTTAACCAAAAAGCAAAATTAACATGGTCTAGAAAGACCAGCAGGGATACTAAGATTTTGCCTTTGTTCATTTTTGCGAGTACATGCAACAGTATTTAAGTCATACAACAAGTTAGAAAAACAAAGTGTATTACTTGAAATATGTGTTAAACTTGATTTTTCAACAGTTAGCTCAATCTTTTTAAATAGGTTTATGTAATAGAACATTTTTATATCTTTTCCCTTTCATTGACCTGCCTCCTTCAAACTTAAGTCAGTTAAGTAGATATCTTAACTTTTTTCATCCTGAATATTCAGATTGTACTCCCTGATTAATCAGTCAAATAAACATGACCCTAATTTTTTATAATGGTATATTTTGAAAATATCAGATGGAGAAAATAATGTCAAGGACAATTATTTATTAAATCTTAATTTTCTAGATATTTTAAAAAATTTTAAGCAGTCTTTTACATTTTTTTATGTGTTTTCTTTCCCTTTTCTATACACTTAGAGTTACGTACTGTGTTCTGTCCTCTCATGCCCCCTAAGTTTTAGTCTTTTGTGTGTGTCATAGAAATAGGGAAAGATTACTGAGTCTTATTTCTTTTAAAATGTTGGTTTAAGGTAATCTAAAGGCTGGTTTAAATTAATTGAGATCATAAATGTTAGTTCAATCCATTTTAATTTAGAACCTTTAAAAATATTTTGACTTTTTTTTCCTTTACATATTTCCACTTGAACAATTTAAAATATATACAATCTATTGAATCTATGTGATGGATTTTATTCTTTTTTGATTTGAATTTTAAAATCAATTTTTGATTAATTCTTATTAAGTTCTCATATTTTTTTCACCATTTAATTTTAGAGGTTATTTAACCAAGTATTTTTATAGGACTTTGTGGCTTATGGAACTTTTAGCCGTGTTTAATAGAAGTATTTGAGTAGTTCTATAAAATTTTAGAAAGTGGCACTCAGGGCCTGAATTGTAAAATTTTTAATGAATTCAACTAATATTATTGGAAAAATTAATTGAGCGTACTATATTTAATTTGCATAACACAAGCTGGATTGTGTATGTATCTGTACATTTACGTGCTTCTTAGTGTTGTGTGTTGTCACAAAAGCAGCTTGCTGAGTGTCCAAGGAAATCCACCACAATTCAGACACTGTTAGAAAGCTGTCCTCCCACTCTGTACCCCAAAACTTAGCTGCTTCTTGCTCTGTGGGGTTCCCAAAAGTGGCTTATGAGATCTCTTTGGACTATCAGAGGGTGAATGAGTTTGATTGTATTGGCTCATCACTTCAGTATTTTATATTCTATTTTTTCACGTTTTCAAAGAGATATTTCAACTGTGGTCATTTCTCATCATCTCTAAAAACTGTTCTGCTTGTAGAGACGGATCTGACTTCATTCTATTATTGAATAAGTGGTCAATTTTACTTACTAGGATTCTAGTAATACATAGGTAAAACAATAAACTTTAAACTATTTTCATTAATTTCCTGAACATATTAAGTTGTTCTCAATGTGGCATCACTAAGGTTGTTCTAGATGATGTGCAAGATAGAACGTCTTGTCATTTTGACCTACAGAAAGGTCCTCAGATATTCTTTATCTCAGATTTGCTTTTAATAGGAACTGAATCGTGGAGTCTAAATTTGAGCTCCTGGTCTTTCCAGAATTATTATATACATGGTGGGGCAAAAGTAGGTTTACAGTTGTTCCTATGGAAAATAATACGATAATTAATAAATAATTATATAAGAGTAAACTGTGCGTACTCACAACTGTAAACCTACCTTTGCCACACCCTGTATATTCCAAATCAGACATATAGGTTACTAAGTTGATTATATTGTAGTTAAGAGCACAAGCTTTGGAGTCAGATTTGAGTTCAAATTCTTTCCCTTAGATTATTCATCAGTAAAATGGAGATATTAATAGTACTTCTACCTCATGGTTTTGTGGTGAGAACTTAAAAAAAAAGTATTTAGCCTAGAGGCTGGGGCTTAGATAATGCTAAGTAGTAGAATAATCTTTTGCATTTACAAATTAAGAAATTTCACTAGTATTTTTATTCATCTCTGGGAAGCAAAGTGTAGAGGTACAGCCAAAAGAGAGCATCGTCAAATGCTATTTCTTTAGTGAGACCATGTTAATTCATTAACTAGAAGGATACAGCTATACATTTAATAAACTTTTCCCATTCAAGAGACTAAGAATAATATTCATATAGATAAAGACTTTATTTTGAATCTGTTCTTGGCTTGTATGTGTTTTGGAAAAGCTCCTAGATAATTCAGGTGTGTCCTCTTTGCGTCCTTAGGATAAGTGGTAATAAATATGGCTGAGAAACTTAGACCTACCACTTTCAGTTTCTGGCCATTCATTATTTAGCAAATATGTACATATAAATATCTACTAGGGACTAGGCACTGTGCTAGATTCTTTGAATAAAAGGAAGAAGGACAGATATATGGTGCCTGTCGCCCTGGACCTTTTAGTTGGTGGGGAGGGCTAATAAACAAGCATTGTGATATGTGGAGAAAGCTTAAGGGAGAGAGAGAAAGATTGGGGGGAGAGAGAGATTGAAGAACTAAATAAAATTCAGTCAAGCAGGAGTTATTGAGAAAGGAGCCTGAGAGGTAGGCAGGAGGCAAGTCATGAAGGCTCTTAACAGGTCTTGTTATTTAATTTGGACTTTATTCTGAGGATAGTGGGTAGCATAAGGAGAATTAGATAGGTAACTAACTTGATTATGTTAGTGTTGTCTAAAGATTTCTGTTGCTGGAGACTAGATTGAAGGGAGGCAAGGCTAAGGCAGGGGCGCAGCTATGAAGTCTGTAGCTGAGGGAAAGTGATGGGTCGTGGGGATGAAGAGAAATACGAGGACGTGAAAGATAATTATAAGATAGGATTTAGTTGGATATGGGGGTTTAGGGGAAAGGAAGGGTTGAGTTATCCTTTTTTGATATGTTTCTACCTGTCAAATTAGGACCTCCAAAATAAGGTTTTAAAGGGTACCCATTGGCAGCAGATACTGCTAATCTCTAATTCCACTGTAGCACAACTCCACTGAACTCAAAGCTAACTGAAAACCTGACACTATGAACTGAGAGGTAATTGCAAGTGGAAGGAAGAAGACAAATATTAAGGACACTAAACTACTGAAAAAGTACTTTACATGGTATGGTGTACTCCCTGATTGTTTGGAACTCTGTAGTTGTACAGCCTTTAATTTGCATTTAAGGAATAATGCAGCTCTGAGCACTTGGGGGAAAGAGGCAAATCACAAATGGTGCCAGTGTGTTGGCCAGCCAGGCACTGTTGATGAAAATAAAAGAATAACATTAATAAGCAGTCTGATATTTTATTCAATATATCTTCAGAAACAAAAACAGGTGATGATAACAGAAAGAGAATTGTATAAATATATCTTGAAGTGGTAAGAAAACATAAATAGTTAAAAGTCAGAGGAGTTATAGATACCTAGTCATTTCATCATTATACTAATTGTTAATACTGACCTTTCTAAAACATTTAAAATAAACAGTTTCAGTTTTCTCTGTCAAATCTTTGATAAGGTACTATGAAGGAAGAAAATTGAGTGATTAGTATAATCATATCTTCCTATTCATAGTTTTCTAAGGTACTGAAATCTGCAAAAGAGAGGTTGTGGAAGGAGAGAATAGTAGTACCCATTATTTAGGGGGAAACATTTCAAAACCCCTAAGGGATGCTTGAGACTGAGATATTACTGAATCCTACAGATATATTTTTCCTATGATAAAGTTTAATTTATAACTTAGGCACAGTAAGATATTAACAACATAACTAATAATAAAATAAAACAATTATAATATGCTATAATAAAAAGTGTGAATGTGGTCTCTCTCAAAATATTATATTGTACTGTACTCACCTTCTCACTTAAAGAAAGCACTGTACGACTTCTTTTTGGCATGTCTGAATTGCCAGCATCATACTCTTGTGCTTTGGGCCATTATTAAGTAAAATAAGATTGACTTGAACACAAGCACTTGGGATATTGAGGCAGCTGATACCGAGATGGCTACTAGGTGACTAAACTGGCGGGCAGTGTATACAGTGTGGATGCACTGGAAAAGGGATGGTTCATGACCCAGGTGGATGGACAGTACAGGATGGTGCAAGATTTTATGCTACTCAGAATGGCAAGCAATTTAAGACATCTGAATTGTTTATTTCTGGAATTTTCTATTTAATATTTTCAGACCCTGGTAACTGAAATGGTGGAATGCAAAACTGCAGATAAGGGGAGAGTACTGTAGTTACATGCTTTTATTACATAAATAATTTCCAACTCATCTCCATTAGGTTTAGTTTAGGAAATTCCTTGTCTGGTTATCATTAGAGTAAATCAACATTATGAATTTATTTTGACATTTTTTTTATAGTAACATTTACAATAACATCTTGAAAGATAGGAATACTAAAAGAATTGCGTGTTCTGCTTAATCCTTCCATGAGTGAAAGTTAGAAGACTGAAAATACATTTTGGTTTATATTTGTTGAAAGACAATGAGAATGTCCTATGCCTTTGGGTCATCATTTGAAATGAATATCAATTATAACTAGCTGTAGTTTTTAGAATATGTAAGAAAGTTGGTTTTGTACAATACATGTATACCCTAGCATAGATCTGATAAACTCTTTGAAAATTACTCTTTTTATCTTGTTAGTGTGGTTCCTTATAGATGACTTCTAGAAAAGGCTGCGTTCATAAGTAAAATATATAAAGTTTTAATATTTCTAATATATTTTTTGGATAGATGGAGATTTGGTTAAGTAATATATTGAGCCCCTACTGAGTACTTGGTAACATGCTTACAAAAACTCAAATAGAAATTAAGAAGGTAGTATAATTTGTATGAATTTATTATACTTGGAAAGTATATTAGTTGGCCTTTTCCGTTCATTGACTACAAAGATATCATGTATTATCTTTGATGGTATTTGGAGTCTATGAGAATGACTTGTTTTTGGAAATAGACGGGGCAGGCAGCCCTGCAGTGAATCTTCATTATTCTGGCACTTAGCTGCGGGCTGTTGCCCCACCCCCTTCCCTTAAACTCAGATGTACTAATAGTAAAACTGCATTCTGGTTGCCTTGTTTTTTTTAACCTCCTAAAATGAGAACTGCACTAAGTTTCTTATCAGAGTGGGAATATTTCTTTAAGAACAAAAACCCTGTAAAATACCGGAATCATTTTTTTAAATGTTAGACCTCAAAGCTTCTGTCATTTTTACACAGACTTTCATTAAGGAAATCAGCCTGATGAACACTAATATTTTAGAGACTTTTATGTTCTAATTTTGAGTTGTAATTCTAGAAATGTCACTTAAATGGAATTGTTCTTTTGAATTTGGCTTATAAAAATAATTTGTATATATTTGTTTGATTGATTGTTTAATTGAGGTCTCCAGGAATATAATGACACATTATTTGTATTTGTATTTGTATTTGTTTCTTTTTTGTCAACTCCCTTTGCAAAAAGACCACTGGTTTTCTTATTTTTTTTATCCTCACTGGGAGACATTTTTCCATTTTTTGTTCAGATAGAGTGGAAGGGAGAGAGAGGAAGAGAGAGAGAAACATCGATGTGAAAGGGACACATTGAGTGGCTGCCTCCCCCATGACCCAACCAGGACCGGGGACAAACTGCAACCGAGGTATGTGCCCTTAGCAGGAACCGAACCCGGGTCTCTCTGGACCACAGACCAACGATCTAACGGCTGAGCCGAACCGGCCAGGGTGACCACTGGTTTTTTTAAGTAAAAACAATTTTAATGCCTTGATGTTATAGGATAGTAACAATGATACACTTTCAAGTCACTGCTGTAGGACAGCTTTATGGGAGAACTCTTGTTACCACATTGATTCTTTTCTGACCCTGGGATATTGGCCTTCACTCAGAGGGTTAGGGAATCTGGAAATCCCAGGAAAAATTATATAAAGGAAGATATTACTTCCTTTAGGTCTGGTTCTGATCAACCAGGTAGAATGGGATTTGAAACATTTCAGTAAATAAAGTTTATTGAAGTTAGTTATGACTTTGTGTGAACTGAAGTAAATCAGATTATATACTTATAATGCATATATAGTTGCTGTTTGCTGGAAATTTAGAATACCTGAGTTCAATTATGCTGCTTAAAGTGAGGGAAGGCACGTTAGAGGAGCTACCTATAATTCAAGGTTGGATCCCTCCAGCTAGCTCTGTAAGCCATTGAACAGAAAAGAAGAAACCTGTAGAATATTATGTTGAGGGAAGAGTAATGAAAATGGTTCAGTGAACTGTCGTGATTATCTAGTGCATGCAAGGCACTTTGCTCGTTAAAGGTAGTGGGGAATCCTCAAGTGTGAGAATTCTGTTTTCCAGCTCCTTTCCAATTCAATGTTGGGGCTATGACATTTAAAAAATTAAGAATAAAGAACCAAATTATGCTTTAGAATTAGAACAAATAATTATTTTAAAATATTTTCAGAAGGAGGGAAGAATAAAGAGGAAAAAAATCAACATAGAATTCAATAGGATGACAGGAAGGAGGAAGCCGGTGCCCTAGAAGCAGAGAGGCTGACTTCGACATAGGAGTTTCTTCTCCTTGCCTGTCTCCAAGATGATCAGGGAAATTGTGTGTTTTCAGCTGTAGGCACAAATGCTGCAATGTTCATTTCTGAGTACATGTTCCCCATAGGATAGGAAACTGAACTTCTATAATTCCTGAATTAATCCAGGTATATTGGTTGATTTCTAGTTATTTTCCTTAGAATTAGGAAGAGAAGGGCCTATTTCTTTATACTAGAAAATCAGGTCCACAAGAGCTGGGGTGTTTGTCTGTCTTGTTTGCTATGGTATTTCCAAGTTCCTAGGACCATGCCTGGCATGTTGTAGATTCTCAGTAAGAACTTTTGAATTAAGTTTTAGAGGTAAGGGACTCTGTAACTAGTACTCTTAAGTCTAGTAGTCAGCTGCAGCCCTGGTGCTCAGGCCTTTGATATGTTAACATTTTTTTTCTCATAAAGAGATCAGGTAGGAGAAGTATCAAAGATGATTCTTTGATTTTGAGCCTGGAGGTCTGGGAAGATGGTAGGTAGGGCTTTAACAGAAGTTGGAAACATAGGAAGAGTAAGACATTTAAGAGACTACGATACATTTGGTTTTGGAAATGCTGAATTTGAGGTGGCAATCTTGTTTAGGCTCAGGGGATCCTTTACATAGAGATGATAATTGAAGCTTTGATTTTAACAATAATAATGATGGCAACCATTTATTGAGTTCTTTACTGTGTGTCAGTCACTGTACTTTATATATTGATTTCTTTTCATCCTCATATCAACCTTGTTCATTAGATACTGTTGTTTCCCATTTCATGGTTGAGAACACTGAGGTTTAGCACAATAGTGCATCTTCTCCAGGGTCACGTAGCTAGTAAGTAGTAGAGCTAGGTTTTGAATCTGGATTAATCTTATTCCAGGCATCAGCCAAGTGATAAGAAATGTAGAGGAAAACGAAGATTGAGCGAAGACCACTGAATATATTTTCTAGAAACATTGGAAACCTTCAACATATAATATGTACTCTGTAGGGGCAGAGTACATATTACAAGGAGTTAAGGAATAAATGAATGGACATTTTTATAAAAATTAAAGTGGGAACTTAAGACTTGTTTTCAAGACATTTGGGGTAAGGTAATAAATAGAACAATATGGTAAATTTGTAGGGTCAAGTGAAATTTGAGAGTTCTGTTATGGTTTCTATCTTGTTTTAGGATTTCATGCATGCATGTATGCATTCATTATTCCAACAAATATTTATTGAGTGCCTACTGTGTGCCAGGTAGAGTAGAAACATATAGCAGGAAACAACACAAAGTTCTTACTGTCATAGAGTTTAATTTTAATGGAGGTGGGCATGGTTATCAAGAAATAAAATCAGAAAAACATTAACATGGATAAATGCTATACAAAGTTAAAAATAGAATATAACGTGCAAGAGAGTGTCTGCATGGATGTTTTAAATTGTATGATAGAAAGGCCTGTTTTAGAGACATTATCTGAGAATCTAAAAGATAAGAAGATAACCAATAATCAGGAAGAGAATTTAGGGCAGTGGGAATAGATAATGCCAAAGTCTTAAAGCAGGAATAAGCTTTGCCAATATTAGATGGAGGCTGTTGAGCAAAGGGAAAGGTGGTATGATATCATAGAGGTAGGCAGGATTCAGATCTTTTTTGGGGCTTTGTAAATTGGTGTAGAGTATGAATCTTTATCCTAAATGAAGTGGGATATCAGGCACTTGAAGAATTTTAAGCAGGTAATTATACAAGATATAATTTACATCTTAAGACGAACACCTTGGCTGTTGTGTGAATAATACTTACATTAATTGGGGAGGACATACAAGTCAAAGCAGAAGACCGGTTAATAGGTTTTGTTCTTATTCACACAAGAGATATTGGTGGCTTTAGACTGAAATCTTAGTAATAAAGGGGACGGAGAACTGATTAGATTGCTAATGTATTTCAGGGAAGGATATAACAGGGCTGCTGATGGATTAGATTTGGGTTTCAGTCAAAGAGGAATCACAATGACTCCTAGATTTGGGGCTTGAACTATTGGGTGAATGAATGGGCAATATGAGAGGGAGACCTGAACATGATTACATTGAAACGAAGGATTTATTGAAAGAACCAATATTGAAGTTTGCAAGGGACATAATTCATGATAAAGCAAGGTACCAAAAGAGTGAGCACAGAAGAGGGAAGTGATTGAGGGATAAATGTAGGAGTTAGCCTTAAAAATTAGAGAGAAGGAGACAGAAGACAGACATTTCAAGATGAAAAGGAAGCTAAAAAGCAAATATTGAATTACCTTGATCTTTAATAGCTAGACCTATTACAGTGTTCAGTTAAGAACAACTAGATATTGTTTTATGTTCCTCATATTAACTTTCTAATTTAAATATTTTAAGCTTAATTATGTTTATCATCGTATAACCTATTATTTTGCATATATATAATTTTTGTTTGTTTGTTTTTGCAGGTTGTAAGTTCTACAAATGGCGAGTTAAACACAGATGACCCTACTGCAGGACGTTCAAATGCACCCATCACAGCCCCTACGGAAGTAGAAGTGATGGATGAAACCAAGTATGTATTTGTTTTCTTGTTTTAGTAACTTTTTGTTCTTAAACTATGCATGTTTGCATTTATAGTCATGTACAATTATTTCAGGAACTTTTTTTCAAGGAATAGATGCATGTAAGATAAGTGGTATGTTTATTTTAATCACTAAGTTTAGATTAGTGTTATTTCAGTAAATATTTTAATAATGCAAAATAGTTATTTAAGAACTATGCTCAAATTCTTGTTTAGAACAAACAGCATATTTTTAGCTGTTTATTTTTAGGAGTGTTAATGCATGAAAGTTATTGCTATATTATCAATTTTCATTTTTTTCTTTAAGCATAAGAATAAATAATTTTTAATTTTATAGTATGCTGCATGCATTAATATTACTTTTAATTTAGTTTTTGTTAATGTAAATTGTAAGAATGCTGCTTGGGAAAAAATTAAGCATGAAAAACAATGTGATAATTTTAATGTGGGCTGTTTTTGATGATCTCTCTCTCTCTCTCTCTCTCTTTCTCTCTCTCTCTTTTCTCCTTGTATTTTGTGTGTGTAGCTGCCAGAAAGTGTTGAACATGTGGTGAGTCCCCAAGTGCAGGCAGGCAGAAATAGCTCCGCTGACTAATTTCAAAGATTTTTAGCACTGTATTGTGATTTTTCAATACCTTTCTACATAGATGTTATAATTTGTAAAAGTTGTTCAAAAGTATTTGATATCATTTACATTAGCTCTGAAAAGCAAGAAATAATTGTTTGAGGAGCTCTTTTGCCTGCTGCAGCTTTTGCTTAAAGTAATATAGATTTGGGGGCACTTTTTAATTGAGTAGATACACCCACCCTGCTTGTGCTTGTGTATTTGTTTTGTAGCACAGAGGCTTTACTAGCTGTTTCAGATAGAAAGGCAGGCTTTTGAGATAAGCTTTCTTTTTTCCTGTTTGTGACAATTAAATACACATAGCAAACCCCTTACCCCCACCCCAATAGTATCACTAAAACAGTATTTCATTACTAACTAATAATATTGCCATTGTTAACACATGATTTCATGATAAACTATAGTTGTGTTATGCAAAATTCTCATCTAAATATTTTCTGCTACTTGCAGATGTTATGAAAGATAATATTCTATTAGTTAAAGTAATTTTGAGTTTAACTCTTGCTGACATTTGCCTTTAGTTGTTTTGCTGTGTATAAAATGCTTCTCTCAGTTTCAGGTCAGTTTTTTGAGTCAGCTTTGGAGTGAATAAAGAAAGTTGCTTAGATTAATAAATTTTGGAAAGTTCTCATATTCAACACGAACCTTACATAATTCCCCAAATAATTCTTCTTTGCTGGCTACAAGATGAGGAAATCTATGTGGATATATTTTTTTAAAGAATAGTTTATTGATTTTTTAGAAATAGAGGGAGAGAAACATCGACGTGAGAGCACAACATTAATTGGCTTCCTCCTTCACGCCCCCACCAGGGATCAAGCTCACAACCTGGACATGCGCCCTGACCAGGCATTGAACCCACAATCCTTTGGTGCACGGGACAGTTCCCAACCGACTGAGCCACACTGGCCAGGGCTGTGGATATTTCTTTTTAAAGAACAATGATCAAGTATCCATTTTAATCACTTTTGACTATGGGACTCATTGACAGTATGACTTGGTTTAGTGGATTGCAGGATATAATTAGTCAACTACAATCTTGTGCATTTTTATGTCAAGAATGAAAACAATAGTTTATGCTCATTTGTGCAGGCCTAAGTACTGTCATAGAAGTAGGTGTCAGATTAGAATGCACGTGTCCTTTGTAATGAGACAGGTTGTAGAATCCTACTTCTGCCACTTTGTTACCTTCTTTAGGCTTTTTTTTTTCCCTGTAAAATGAGGCTAATAATATCTACCTCATAGCTTTGAGAAAGTTAAATGTGATAAAACACTGGTATTTTGTCTGGCAGATGGCAGGTACTCAGTAATTTTTATCACCCAGATTTATCTCTCCTCTTCCACTTGCCTGTGGCCTTTCTCATCTGTGCTCTTCCCAGGCTGTGCTTCTTCTGTCCTTGTCCCATATTTTTACTTTCATACTCACAGTTCTTCACTGAAAACCAGCTGCTCCGTGTTCACATCCTACTAGATTCTTGCTTTCAACCAAATCCATTTTATTTTCCCATTTATTCATTCAGTAATTACACTGCTGGGGTTTCAGAAATATCTGATGCCACCCTTTCCCTTAAATAGATGGAGTACACACTAGTTGGGAAGATTGCAGTTGTATTAGCATATATCAGTATATGATTAAATACTATGAAAAAGGTATAAAGAGAAAGATTACTTACTGACAGGGTGAACAGAGAATGCTTTATGGAGGGGGCTTTGAAGAATGACAGTAATTTATTTAGTTGAGATGGGTGTAGGTGTGTGTTTATTTTTATGGATTTGGGTTTCTTTACATAGATTAGAAGATGAGAGAAAGGAGGTAAATGATGGGAAGGTTATTGCTGAAGGAAAGGTCCCCTGGTGCTTGGAGCATCACGTCCAGATGCCTGGCCTGGGACCACGGCTCTTCATGCCTTTCCTAGTCCAGCCCCTGCCTATCTGTCCTAGCTCCATTTTCCCTTCTGAAGCCGATATTCTGTTCTATTCTGACGTCGATATATTACTCTTGATCACTTTCCCACTTCTGGAAACTTCTTGAATTTCTTGAAAACAAGGCCTTTTTTAACCTTTAGAATCCCCATGCCTAAAACAGTATGCCTCAGTATATTATTACTAAATAATTGACTATAAATAATGTGGTGTATTCGTACAATGGACTATTAACAGGATAAAAAATGAAATTGAAAACATGCTAAGTGAAAGAAGTAGACACAAAGACCACATATTATATAATTCCATTTGTATGAGATATCCAGAATAGGCAACTGTCTAGAGACAGAAGTAGACAGTAGTTGCCTAGGCAGGGGAGAGGAGGGCAGGAGAGACTGCTAATAGGCAGTGTGGTTTCTTTACAGGGTGATGGAAACGCTTTGAAGTTAGATAGTGGTGTTTATTACTGCAGTATAAAACCACTGAAATGTACACTTTAAAAGGGTGAATTTTATAATATTTGAATTATCTCTTAATAAAGTAGTCATTTTAAAAAAAATGGATAACAATCCATGATTTTAGTGATGCTTCGAAACTTTCCTCACTCTTTACTAGTTGAAAACCTAACACAAAATTTTGTTTTCCTTTCATCAGGGTTATTCTTACATTCCTACAAGTTTACTATTGCATTCCTCATATTCTTTTAGTCTGTGATTAAGAAATGTGATAATGATTTCTTTTTCTAAATTGTATCTTATGCTTCTCTTCTCCCTTCCACCAGTTTATAGGTAGCTAGGAGCCTGCTTAGAATTCTCTCACAATGTGTTTCCATCTTCCCTTTCTTCTCGCCTGTGATTGGCAGCAATCTCTCTCAGCTTATCCCATTAATTGAACATTATCTTTCTCAGAACAAGAATGAAAGCTGTGTGTTTTAAGCCAAGAAATGGTATAATCAGATTGAACCTTAGGAAATTAATTTGGCAACAGTTTTGAGACTTAACGTCACTTGCTGGGATTCATCAAATTGCAAAAGAACTTCCTTTCTTCCTTGCACAGTGCAGGCTGCCCGGAAAGGAAGCCTAACGGATGACGAGACCGAGAGGAGAATGGAAATAGGTTGGAACCAAATTTAGGAGCTGTGTGGACTTAATGCCATAGACAGTGTAGAACATTGCTGAGACGTAAGAGGAAAGGCGTGGCCATACAGGTGGGGCGAAAGTAGCTTTACAGCTGTTCCTATTGAAAATAGTAGAGTAATAAAGAGATGATAATAAGACAGGAATGAACTCTGCTTTGCATACACACAACTATAAACCTACTGTGGCCCTACCCTGTATTTTTGATGGGGGAACTTTGGATGCAGATTGGAAAGAGGGGAGACAGACTGGGAAGTCATTTAAAAGGCTCTTAGCAATGGTAGAGACAGACAGTTCTCAACAAGCAAGCATAAGAGGATGGGAACATTTTGAAAGTCATTTCAGACGTGAAAGTCTAGACTGATTGCATGTGGATGGAACGGAAGATGTTGAAGGGAGGATGGGTGTGCAGGTTCCTGGTTCAATAGTTCTGTGGGTGGTCTTGCTCTCTGATCTAAACTCTTCTTGGTTAACTGAACAGTTCTTCATTTTTAAAATCAAGAGATCGAGAGAGATAAAATTACATACCAGGTATACATTTTAAGGGAAAAGACCTTTATCAAAGAATTAACAGTGAGATGTCATAAAAGGTATTTTCTGCATACTCATCAGCTTGGATGAGGAGAGGCTAGGTTCTGTGCCATCACTGGGGAGGGTCTGGCAGGTTACCAGCAGTCTCTCAACCAAAGGATGAGCCAGTGAGTCACTGTAGAAGGGACAGATAAGAACTTCAGATCTGAACAGAAAAACGTTCTTCAGTTTCTGGGTAGATTTGTGAGAAAGAAGAGTATGACATAATCTAAGAAAACAACCCACAATCTAGATGAAGAAAAAGGCAGTGACTGAAGAGGAAATGGTGGTGTCATGTCAGTGGCCAAGCCTTTGCCCTTACCAGGATGATTTCTACAAATTTTAGGACTTTGATCCTAAAATTTAGCTTCTTGTTTCCTACTTAAACAATATTTAAAGCAACAACCTTAGAATTCTTCAGGAGCAGGACTTAACATTTATTTCCAAAGGATTTAAGAGTAGAGATGGGACGTCAAAGCTTTTAGACTAGCTACCAAATGATCATGTCGGAAGTACAGCCTGACTTACGAGAACAATTGGCTTCCTGGAACTACATAAGGAATAATCAAGAAAGAACCAAGAAAAAGAGCAGCAAGGATAGAAAATATATTTTAACATTTTAAAGATCTGAATAATTTTCTAAGACCAGGTAATGAATTTATTGATAAAAATAGCTTGCTCACATTATCTGTGAGAACTAATGTATGTGCTAATTCCTAGAAACTATGCTATAATTTCTAGTTATTATTAACAATAACTTTTTTCCCTTTCAACTGTACCAAGTGTTAAATAACATTGTCTTTTTTTATTCATTTGCCTATACTCATAAATTGGCGGCCTGTGTGCACTCAGTATCTCCAGTGTTCAGTTCCCAGCGCCCAGGCCAAGGCCCCAGGGGAGTGGAGACCTAGCAGCTGCATCTAGACAGCAGTGCTTCCTGAGAGTCAGACTCCGTTAAGAATGTGTGCAAGCCATTTTTCCCCCCAGAAGCTTCCTCAGGCACTAAACTCTGCATTTTGTGAGCTTTCACTAATGGTACATGGCCCATGGCTAAAATCTCTGATTGTAGAACATGTTGCAGAATCTTTACTAGTTTCTTCCTCTAGGAGTTGCGTTTATGAGGCAAATCCTTTATTTATTCAGTAATATTTAATAAGTAACAACTTTGTGCCCATTTGTGAGATGTATCAATGAGCAAGATTATATGAAGCTTACATTCTATTTAATAAATAAGTACATAAAATAAATTTAGGTTATTAAATACTGAGAGGAAAATAAAAGAGTCATTTGTCAGAGTAGTGGTAAGGGAGCAGCATGTTTTAGGTTGAGTGCTCAGGGACAGGAGATCATTGAGATGGTACCTAACTTCTTAATCACCAAGACTATAAATCAGCTGTTTTGGTAATTTCTTTAAGAAATCAGCCACAAGTTTAAAGATCAATTTTCTTCTTCTGTAAGTATATCATATCTTGAGAGCATCTCTTTGTTTCTTTTTGGATATGTTCATATTGCATAAAGCAATGCTGCCCTCTGGTGGTAGTCAGTTTAATAGCATACCAACTTTGCAAATCTCTGTCAAGGGTGTCCTCTAGTGGGATTTATTTCTGAAAAATAGATGTCTTCTTTAGATTGCATTTGAATTTAAAATCCTTGAACAATTATAATTCATTTGAAAATTTTATTTTGTCTGAAATAAATTTTGGTAGTGGTTTTTCTTGATCAATAATACTTATACAGTTGAAGGAAAGGATACCTAAGACGTAGGAGGAACTCAACTGTCAGAATTGAAAAGAGATTAATGGTGCTGGCAAAATAAAGCAGGCAAGGAGAATTGCTAATACAAGTATGAAAAATCTGGGATTTGGACTTGTTCATCACAGCATATATTATTTTAAATTTCCCATTCCAAAAAGCTTGTATGTACCTTAAAGCACTTTTTCAGTAGAAAAATTTTAAAAGAATGCATTTTGGAATTTGAATAGTCAAGTGACTGTATTTAGGAACAGTGAATATTATTGGTAGACTTTATATTAAACAATAAGTTTCCATTGAAATAGGGCCATATTCTTTAATTTAACATCCTAAATATTTGGTCTGTTTCTTCTAAATACCAATTTTTTTGATATTTTGTTTTTTACAGTACAGACATGTTCTGACTCTTTTAAGTTTTTTTTTTTTAATCTTCACCCGAGGACATTTTTCTATTTTTTGTTCAGATAGAGTGGGAGAGAGAGAGGGAGAGAAAGAGGGGGAGAGAGAGAGAGAGAGAGAGAGAGAGAGAGAGAGAGAGAGAGAAACATCGATGTGAAAGGGACACATCGAGTGGTTGCCACCCACACAACCCAACCAGGGCCGGGGACAAACTGCAATTGAGGTACATGCCCTTAGCGGGAACCGAACCCGGGTCTCTGCGGACCGCAGGCTGACGCTCTAACTGCTGAGCCAAACCGGCCAGGGCTGGAAACTCTTTTTATTTAAAGCCCTTGATTGGGTAATTTATTTCTATTATTTCTGATAGTCACCTCAATAAAAGTAAAATCCATAATGATTGATAACTGCACATATTTCTTAGTTGAATCTTTATCAGGTGATATATACAGTTTTGAATTACATTTTATGGTCTCGTCATCACATGCTGTTGGAGTGCACTTAAAAAATGCAGTTGTGTGATTTGATTTTAAATGCCCCACAGTGGTTTTATAATCATAGCATAAATCACAGTAAAGGGTCTGAAATTAATTTGGTAATGTGGGTAGAGAAATTGTGAAATTTAGCTGGATAGGTGGATTTCCATTTCCATTTATTTCACCAAAAGATATAAATATCTAGCAATTATTTCATCTTCCATAATCTTTTGCCAAGTAGGGCATGTGAACCTGCACAGTGTCTATTATGCATGGCTTGAAAATGTTGAGTTAATATCCTTTTAGGAAGATGGGCTGGTAAGAATTACAGGAATATCTTTATAAAGTCACCATCATGAGACTTTAAATTGGCAGCATTTTGTTGATGGATTCATCATGTATATAATTGTCTTTCTTTTATTACAATATGATTTATACATTGACACACACATGCACATACATACACACAACTTCAGTGGGGAAACAAAAGAAGCCCCTTTTTATGTGGTGCCTGTCATCTTTATATTCTGATAGATTGGATAGACTGAATGTTTTTTAAGAGTGGGAGAGGGAAAGCCAGATCTTTATTTGAAAAAATATATATATTTGTTGTTGTTGTTGATTGCTGGTCAGTAGTTCTCATTCTCATGAATTTTTGATTCGTACCAGCCTCAGTGTTGTTCTACAGTGTTGTATGTGTTTTACTTCTCATGACTATGAGAATTTACCATGAGAAAATAGTTCTCTCGGGGATCATCTCTAGAATTTTTTCACCTAGGAATAAAAAACAGTACGATGTTTCCTTCTTGGACTACAAAACTGAATCAGTTTTAAAATACAAAACTGAATCACTTTGATTATGCTATTTTAAATGTCAATTATACTTTTTACCCTAATTAAAATAACTTATGATAAACTTGACCTTTTAACCCCTAAAGAATGAAAAAGTGCCAGTCTTGATATTCTCATTCTGCTTTGTGTGTTTTCTCTTTTCCAGTTTGTAAACATGGTGGAAAATGTTTGCTGAAGAGTGTATTTGGGATTTCTCTTTTTATTTTTGGAATAGAAACGAATTCTTAGTGAAAACAAAATCCCCAATATTAGGATCATTATTACTTTTCTAACAGTGGCTTCAACAATCATATATAAATATCAGGAAGAAAGGGAGAGAATCCATAAAATGAATTTTATAAAAGCATGCCATGCTGGAGATTATGACTATCCAAAGTAGTAACATGGTGCACCAGTTAGGATTCAGAGCCCCATAGTTTCTCTAGTTTCTCCACTGGTCTTTTGTGCAGAGCCTTCTTAGTTTAGTGACTCCTTTTAATGTTGCTCAGAACATCTTGCTATTTCTAAAAGGCACATTGATAAAACAATTGCAATAACTCTGCCATAGTTTCACTAATATTTATGCTTCACTGGCATGTTCACTGTTTACCTTGCACTAGCCTGTTGCTTTTTATGACCATTTAATTTAATACGATAGAGTCAGCTTTACGTTGTGGCATTTTAGTACTCTTATAATAAAGGAAGTGTTTCCCTCCATCTGCAGGTGCTGCTGTTTTTTCAAACGAAGGAAAAGGAAAACCATACAGCGCCACAAATGACTCTGGACACAGACAGATCATGGGGAGTTACTTCTGTGTTCACCTTCTGTCCTGTGATGGAAATCATCTCTGTAGTGACCACATACATTTTCAAGGACTCACTCTTAGAAACAAAAATGTCATACCTTCATACTTCATTTTGCGGTTGTCTTACATTCATATTTTTTTCTAATTTAACTTTTATGGAAGCTTTAAAGTTTTGTCAAAACATGAGTGCTTTGCCCATGAGTGAATGGAATGGACCAATGAGGTAGTCTTGATAAAAACAGTTCTATAGAACATTGTTCAGAGACTCTCCTCCTGTCATAGAAGGCAGTACAGTATCTTAAATGTCAACCAGTTACAGACCTAATCTGGTTTTTATAACTTCTGTAAGAGCATAATCAAATGGGAATTTTCTCCCCAGTGGACAGTGCAACAGAGGAAACAGAGTTGCCCAAATATTTAAAGAAGTTAATCCTTGAGAAGTTCAATTTTGGTGTGACATCTGCATTGGTATCAGTATTACTGATGGTACTGCTATTCATGAGTCACGTTAACATTCTCTCTGAAATCATGGTACAGTCACTGCCCAGAGGTACTGAGGAGAAAACTCTGTGGGTTTGGCAGATGGTAGTGGGAAAATGAATCACAAGTAATGTGGTTAATATGAGCTCTGCTTTTCTTTTTTTAATTTTAATTTATTGTTTTGAGAGAGAGAGAACGGAGAGAGAGAGAGAAACATCGATTTATTGTTCTACTTATTTATGCATTCATTGGTTGATTCTTGTATGTTCCCTGCCTGGGGATTGAACCCACAACCTTGGTTCTGTCCAGCTGAGCTCCCAGCCAGGGCTGAGCTCTGCTGTTTTTGCACCACCATGTGAAGAACAGCATTGCTGGAGTGGCAAAAGCACTTATTTAAAAAAATGCAAAATATTTGTAAAATGTAACTTTATGCTTCCAGATAATGTATGTGAGACAGCAAGAGATGAATATTTTGAGAAATGAGATATGTGGGAGTTTTGTTTTTGTTTTTGTTTTTTAAATACACTAAGGAGAAGAAATAAATGTGAATCTCATTGCAATGTATAGGCTGAAGTCAGAAGAGATCCCATTGAAACCCACTGCTGAATGATTACATTCTCCCCTAAGCAGAAAACTTCAGATGTGCCACTCAATGGTGTCTGTTTAATTATATGCTCTTTTATTAAAAAAAAAAAAAAAGATTCCCAGCAATAAAAACTGGGTCACTTTATTGCCCTCTGTACACATTAGTCTCTTGATTTCAACTTTGCTGGTTCTCTGGAATTTTCTGACTTGTTAGCATAATTTTGATGATTGAAAACTGTTTTGGAGAGGAGGGGTCAGGTGCTTTGCCTCCATGGTCTTTTGAAGTGCCTGCTGATGAACAGTTACGGTTGTGTAAAAGGAAACTCATTCCATTGTTCAAGTGCGCTTTGTTTTAAGCCATAAAGACAGGTGTTCTTTTGTCACATCCTTCCAGCCAGAATTTTCAAGAAGAGTTAAAACAAAAAGACTGGCTAGAAAGAATTAATGTTGTTCAAATCTCATATTCATCTTTCATTTATAAAGTTGTTACTTACTCCTTCCTTGCAGCCCCTTCTGTGTCTTTAAGTGCGTGCCTCCAGGCATGCTTATTTATTTTTATTGTCTCAAGGTAACATTTAAAATGTGTAAGTAAAGTAAATAAATCTACATTTTTGACTTCATTATTGCATTTACAGGGATTTAATTGTACTTTGTAATTTATTTTTCTTATTAGCCAAAAGTTCAATGCGTTGTTTTTGATGAATTAGGCACCCATATGAATATTGCATATCTGGACATTGTTTATCATTGTTGCTCTGAATCCTATGAATGATCTTTTTAAGTTCTTTACTTTACAGACCTACACTCAGCCTAGAAAACATTTGCTGTATAATTTGGTCAACAATTTCCATCCTATTTGTATACTATCATGACGTCATAAACTGCAGGAGTCACATACTGAGTTATTTTTGTTTGCTTTGAACAAGGTAGATGGATGTTTTGGCCATTATAATGTGAAACCACTTCTTTCTTTACAGTATTTGACCAAATATGTGTGTCTATGATATTTGTAAATACATGCGATATCTGTATTTCTTATCATAAGCCTATTTAGTTTTATTCTCGGTAGGGATTTTGGACTGTACAGTGTTTATATGATCTGAACTCCTTATACATAAGAAGGTGTGTATATTAATCCAATTATGGACTTAAGATATTTTAAAAGTATGAATACCCTTATTTGCTGCAAAGACCAGTATGTAGACATTTGCTTTTTAGCAATATTTTTAAGTGCTCCATTTTAATGCCAAGGAATAAATCTTTTGGCAACACAAACTGGTCAATAATAGGTAATGCAGGTATGTTCAGGTTAAGCCAACAAAGTTTTGCATTTTTATGCTTTTCTGTCAACATTAATGAAGTCAACATTGCCTGAATGTCTGAATAATGAAACACATCCCTGTTTAAAAGTATGTAACTGAAAAAGAAATAAAAAATAAAGGTAGTTTTTTTTTAAACTTGCTCTTAACCCTTTCCTCTAATCATGGGTAAAATAATGCTACTCACTAATTTGAGATAGGAATTTTTAAAATCCAGTTCATTGAGTTTAGTATATGGGAAAAACAGAGCTATAGGAATATGCTTTTATTTTTGGTTTGCTTTGTTGGGTCCCCCTCTAAAGAGCACATACCAGGAAGTATCTAAACTTTCTTTAATGAAAGTTAAAAAAATATTTTTTACACTTCTTTGAACTAATTAGTGGAGCAATTAATTAAAGCAAATGCCACTAATAAACCAAGAAAAATAAACAGAATCATTTATTCCTTTTTTAAAGTTTTTTATTCATTTTTAAAATTTATTTATTTTTGTTACAGATGTTCCTCCTTCTCCAACCCCAGACATCCTCCACCTGATCCCCCAACCCCCCAGCATTGTTGTCCATGTCCTTTGGTTATGCATATATGCATAGAAGTTCTTTGGTTTATCTTACCTTCCACCCCCGCTCCCCTCTGAGGTTTGTCTGAGGAGCCTTTCTATGTCTCTGGGTCTATTTTGCTATTTAGTTCACAATATTCCGCAAATAAGTGAGATCACGTGGTATTTGTCTTTCTCTGAGTGGCTTATTACGCTTAGCATAATACTCTCCAGGTCCCTCCATGTTGTCTAAAGTATAAGAGATCTCTCTTACAGCTGCATAGTATTTCATTGTGTATATGTATCACAGCTTTTTTTTTTTTAACATAGATTTTTTTTTTTAATTTTTTTTCTTTATTCTTTTTAGAGAGGAAGTGAGAGGGAGAGAAAGATAGAAACATTGATGAGAGAGAACATTGATTGGCTGCCTCCTGCATGCCCCCCACTGAGGATTGGGCCCACAATCTGGGCATGTGTCCTGACCAGGAATCGAACTGGCGACCTCTTGATGCATGGGTGGATGCTCAAGCATTGAGAGCCACACCGGCCGGACTACCACAGCTTTTTATCCACTCATCTATTGATGGATACTTGGGCTGTTTCCAGATCTTAGCAATTATAAATAGTGCTGCTATGAACACAGGGGTACGTATATTCTTTCTGATTGGTGTTTCAAGCTTCTTAGGATGTATTCCTAGAAGTGGGATCACAGGGTCAAATTGCAGTTTAGTTTTTAATTTTCTGAGGAAACACCATAATGTTTTCTATAGTGGCTGCACCAGTCTGCATTCCCACCAGCAGTGCGCCAGAGTCCCCTTTTCTCCACACCCTCGCCAGCACTTTAATGATTTGTTGATGACAGCCATTCTGGTAGGTGTGAAGTGATACCTCATAGTCGTTTTAATTTGCATCTCTCTGATGATTAGTGATGTTGAGCATTGTTTTCATGTGTCTTAGCCATTTGTATGTCCTGTTTGGAGAGGTGTCTATTTCGGTCCTCTGCCCATTTTTTAATTGGGTTCTTTGTCTTCCTTTAGTTGAGTTGTATGAGTACTCTATATGTTTTGGAAATTAACCCTTTATCTGATGCATTGTTAGCAATTGTGTTCTCCCACACAGTGAGTTCCCTTTCCATTTTGATGGTTGTTTCTATTGCTGTGCAGAAGCTTTTTAGTTTGATGTAGTCCCATGTGTTCATTTTTTCCTTTGTCGCTCTTGCCTTAGGCATTGTATCAGTGAAAATTCTGCTGCCTGTGATGTCTGAAAATTTGTTGCCTACTTTTTCTTCTAGGATTTTTATGGATTCATGAGTCACGTTTAAGTCTTTTATCCATTTTGAGTTTATTCTTGTGTAGGGTGTAAGTTGGTGGTCTAGTTTCATTTTTTTCATGTAGCTGTCTAATTTTCCCAACACCATTTGTTAAAGAGGCTGTCTTTACTCCATTGTCTGCTCTTGCCACCTTTGTCAAATACTAATTGAGAATAATGTCTTGGGTCAATTTCTGGGTTCTCTGTTTTGTTCCATTGTTCTATATGCCTGTTCTTGTGCCGCTACCAGGCTATTTTGATTACAGTGGCTTTGTAGTATAACCTGATATCCAGTATTGTGATCCCTCCTACTTTGTTCTTCTTTTTCAAGATTGTTGTGGCTATGTGGGGTCTTTTAGTTCCATATACATTTTTGGAATAGTTGTTCTAGTTCATTGGCATTTTAATGGGGATTGCACTGAATCTATAGATTGCTTTGTGTAGTATAGACATTTTAATGATGTTAAATCTTCCAATCCATATACAAGGTATATGCTTCTACTTCTTTATATCTTACTATATTTCTTTTTTTCAATGTCCTGTAGTTTTCTGTGACTAGGTCCTGCTTTGGTTTAGTTTATTCCTAGGTATCTTAATTTTTTTGCCACAATGGTAAATAGGTTATTTTTTTAGTTTCTCTTTGAGTTCATTATTGGTGTATAAGAATGCCATCGATTTCTTGATGTTAATTTTGTATCCTGCTACTTTTTCCAATTCATTTATCAGGTCTAGTAGATTTTTTTTTTTTTTAATCCTCACCTGAAAACATTTTTGCATTTATCTTCAGACAGAGCGGGAGGAAGAGAGAGAGAGAGAGACATCAAGTAGTTGCCACCCACACGACCACAACCGGGGCCGGGGACAAACTGCAACAGAGGTATGTGCCCTTAGAGGGAACTGAACCTGGGACTCTCTGGTCCACGGGCCTGTGTTCTAACCACTGAGCCAAACAGGCCAGGGCAGCTCTAGTAGATTTTTGATAGAGTCTTTAGGGTTTTCTATGTACAAATATGCCGTCTGCAAATAATGGCAGTTTCACTGCCTCCTGTCCAATTTGAATCCCTTTTAATTTTTTCTTCATGTCTAATTCCTGTGGCTAAGACTTCTAGTACTGTGTTAAATAGCAGTGGTGAAAGTGGGAGTCCCTGTCTTGTTCCTGTTTTTAAGAGTAATGGTTTTAGTTTTTGCCCATTGAGTATGATGTTGGCTGTAGGTTTTTATGTATGGCCTTTATTATGTCGAGCTGTGATCCTTCTATTCCCACGTTGCTGAGCGTTTTTATCAGAAATGGGTGCTGGATTTTGTCAAATGCTTTTTCATCATCTGTCGATATAATCATACGTTTTTTTGTTTTTCTGTTTTATTATTATCCTCACCTGAGGACACTCTTCCATTTTTTTTGTTCAGATAGAATGGGGGGGTGGTGGAGATATCGATGTGAAAGGTACGACACATCAAGTGGCTGCCTTCCACATGACCCCAGCCAGGGCCAGGGACTAATCCCAACTGAGACACTGACCGAAATCGAACTCATGACCCACTGGTCCGCGGGCCGTTGGTTGCTCTAACCGCTGAGCCACACTGGCCAGGGCTCATCATATGGTTTTTACCTTTGATTTTGTTTATGTCATGTATCACATTTATTGATTTGTGAATATTGTACCTGCCTTGCATCCCTAGGATGAATTCTGGTTGGTTTTGGTGAATAATTTTTTTAATGTGTTGCTGGAGCTGATTTGCTAAAGTATTTTGTTCTGGATTTTTGCATCTTTGTTTATCAGGGATATTGGCCTGTAGTTTTCTTTCTTTGTAGTGTCTTTTTCTGGTTTTGGAATTAGAATTATGCTGGCCTCATAAAACAAATTTGGAAGTCTTCCTTCTTGAATTTCTTGGAATAGTTTAAGGAGAATGGGTGTTAGTTCTTCTTTGAATGTTCGGAGAAACTCCCCCGTGAAGCCATCCAGGCCCAGGCTTTTGTTTACTGGGAGTTTCTTGATTACATCTTCAGTTTCCTTAGTTGTCATTGGTCTGTTCACGCATACTATCTCTTCTTGGATCAATGTTGGGAGACCGTGATTCTAGAAATTTGTCCATTTTGCCTAGATTGTCCAATTTGTTGGCATAATTGTTCATAGTATTTTGTAACGGTACTTTGTATTTCTGTGGTGTCAGTTGTTACTTCTCTTTCATTTCTGATTTTGTTTATTTGGATCCTCTCTCTTTGTTTCTTTTTGAGTCTGGCCAAGGGTCTATCAGTCTTGTTATTCTTTTCGAAAACCAGCTCTTTGTTTCATTGATCCTTTGAATTGTTTTTTTGGTCTCTATGTCATTTATTTCTGCTCTGACCTTTACTATTTCTTTCCTTCTATTTGCTCTGAGTTTTTCTTTTTGTTTACTTTCTAGTTCTTTTAAGTTGTGAGGTTAGATAGTCAATTAGAAATTGTTCTTGTTTCTTGAGGTAGGCCTGTAGTGCTATGAACTTCCTTCTCAGGACTGCTTTTACTGCGTCCCATAGATTTTGTGTTGTTTTGTGTTCATTTTCATTGGTTTTCAGGAAGTTTTTAATTTCTTCCTTGGTCTTCTTGGTAACCCATTTGTTGTTTAATAACATGCTAGTTAGCCTCCATATGTTTGAATGCATTTGAGTGTTTTTATTGTAATTGATCTAGTTTCATGCCATTGTGATCTGAGAAGATGCTTGATATGGTTTCAGTCTTCTTGAGCTTGTAGAGACTTAGTTTGTGTCCTAACCTGTGGTCTGTGTTTGAGAATGTCCCATACGCACTCGAGACGAATGTGAATTTTGCAGTTTGGGGGTGTAATTCTCTGTGGATATCTATCAAATCCACTTGATCTAGTGCATCATTTAGAATCTCTGTTTCCTTGCTCATTTTTTGTCTAGAGAATCTATCCAGTGATGTCAGCAGGGTGTTGAAGTCCCCTGCTATGATTTTATTGCTGTCGATTTCTCCTTTGAAGTCCTCCAGAAGTTTTTTAATGTATTTTGCTGCTCCTATATTGGTGCATATGTGTTTACCAAGGTTATATCTTCCTGTTGGCTAGATCCTTTCAATATTATGTACTGGCCTTCTTTGTCTGTAGTTATGGCCTTCCTTTTGAAGTCTGTTTTATCGGATATGAGTATTGCTACCTCTGCTCTTTTTTTCTTTCCGTTTGCTTGGAAGATTATTTTCCATCCTTCACTTTCAACCTATGTGAGGCTTTTATTATGAAGTGGGTCTCTTGTAAACAACATATATATATATTTGCGCGCGCACACACACACACACACACATATGAATGAGTCATGCTTTCTTATCTAATCAGCTACTCTATGTCTTTTGATTGGAGTATTTGATCCATTTACATTTAAGGTTATTATTGATATGTACTTATTTATTGCCATTTTTTTTTTGCATATTGTGGCTAATGTTTTCTTTCTGTTTCTTCTACTAATTACAGCAGTCCTTTTAATATTTCTTGCAGTGCTGGTTTGGTGCTAATATATTCCCTTAGCCTTTTTGTTTTGTCTGTGAAGCTCTTTATTTCACTTTCTTTTTTTGTTTGTTTGTTTGTTTTGTTTTATCCTCACCCGAGGACATTTTTCCATTTTTTGTTCAGATAGAGCGGGAGGGAGAGAGAGGAAGAGAGAGAGAGAGAAACATCGATGTGAAGGGACACATCGAGTGGCTGCCACCCACACGACCAACCAGGGCCGGGGACAAACTGCAACCGAGGTACGTGCCCTTAGCGGGAACCGAACCCGGGTCTCTCCGGACCGCAGGCTGACGCTCCAACCGCTGAGCCAAACCAGCCAGGGCTCTTTATTTCACTTTCTATTTTGAATAATAACCTTGCTGGATAGAGTAGTCTTGCACTCAGATCCTTGTTTTTTATTATGTTGATTACTTTATGCCATTCCCTTCTAGCCTGTAGTGTTTCTGTTGAGAAGTCAGCTGATAGTCTTATGGGAGTTCCTTTGTAGATAACCTGTTGCTTATCTTTTGCTGCCTTTAGGATTCTCTCTTTGTCTTTAATTGTTGGCATTTTAATTATTATGTGTCTTGGTATGGGCCTGTTTGGATTCTTTTTTACTTGGGGCTTTCTGTGCTTCTTGAACTTGTATGCCTTTTTATTCACCAAGTTAGAGAAATTTTCTGTCACTAGTTCTTCAAATATATTCTCTAACCCTTGCTCATTTTCTTCTTCTTCTGGAACTCCTATGATGTGGGTGTTATGTTTCATATTGTCCCACAGTTCTCTTACGCTGTCTTCCTGTTTTATATATATATATATATATTTTTTGGTTTTCTGATTGGGTGATTTTTTTTCTACCCTGTCTTCTAATTCACTGAACTGATCCTTGGCTTCCTCTACTCTGCTGGTTATTCCTTGCAGTGTGTTCTTTATTTCTGCTATGTCATCCTCATTTCATTTTGGTAGTTTTTCATTTCCAGTTGGTTGATTTTCAGTGTTTCTGTATCTTTACTCATGCTGTTGAGCTTCCTCATTATTATTACTCTGAACTCTACCTCTGATAACTTGTCAAACTGCATTTCAATTATCTCATCTTCTGTAAAATTCTCTTGTTCTTTCATTTGGGATTTGTTTCTTTGTTTACTATTTTGGCCTTCTCAGTGAGTTTTGGAGCCTGCCAAGTTTTCCCTATGGGTGTTTGTGTTCCACTGATTGTGGTTCCCTCTACTGTGTTTGTAGGAGTGTGGGAGGACCCACATTAAAAACCACTGTCATGTCTTACTTTCCTGTGTAGATTTGCAGGCCAGTGAAAGGTTCAGTTTTCCTCTAGCTCTTGCCTGCTAGCTATTAGTTTCTGTTACTTGATGAGCCTTGGTTTGTAGCCTTCAGCTAAATGAAAGAAATTCCTCAGGTGTTCAAGGTAAGAGGATTTCCAGCGGGTGGGGAAGATGCTTGCTGGCCATCTCTAGCTGTTAATTAGCCTCAATTTGCATTTCTCTTGCCTGGCCCGGTGGTGTTAAGTTCCTGAGGGAGGGGCTGTTGCTTCTCCCCAGGGCTCTGGGAAAGCACTCTTTGAGTAAGATGGCTTCTGCCCTATGAGGGGGTGTGATTCAGTAAAAAACTCCCAGTGCCCTCCCAGCTCTCCAAACTCCCAAGTCTCTCCACACAGTTCCAGTCCAGTTTGCCCTCCCTCTGCCAGAACCCAAGGTAAGTGGCTGTAGCTAATTTAGTGTTCTGTCCCCATCCTCCACACTGTGGATCTGGCTTGGGATTTTAACCCCGAGGTAACTGCTCACAGCTAAAACAGCTGCTGTCCATGGGCTCCCAGTATGCCCTCTCGCGTCCCCGCAGTTCCTGTCATACTCAATTTGGTGTCCTCTTTCCATCTCTGGTTATATGGGTTCTCTCCAGCTGCTTTTCTATTGTTGTTGTTGTTTTTCTGATGATTTGTCTTTATTTTAGTTGTAATTTCAGTTTGGTTCTGGGAGATGGTCTGTGTGGCTTTCATTCATTCTGCTGCCATTTTAGAATCTCATTTTACTCCTTTTAAAGATGGAAATTATACTATTGTGTTCACAGAAATAATTTTATTAATCCAACTTTAAGTGAATAACTATCATCACAGATTGAGAGCATATATCTGTGACAGTACTTCACAGTTAATCCTTGTTCTAGGTTCTTTTAGGGGTTTCACAAAGTGGTATTAGTGGTGCTCTGTTAACTGAAAGATGCTACAGGTAAGATAAGGCAAAGCAACATGCTCTAAGCACCAGCATTCGGGAAAAATGGAAAGACCTGGAGATGAAATGTAATGGTTAAAAGACGCTGTCTAGAAAAATCTGATTTAAGATTGGGGTTAAATCTGAATGATTGCATAGTTGCATTAGTGAGCACCCTTTGGATTCCAAGTGATAGAAACCAGACTTGGCTAATGCAATAACACAGTTAGCTGGAAAGTTTTGGTGCAAAGTCAGGAATCTGTTTATCTTTCTCCATTTTGCTTTCTACCCTGCTATTTTCATTGTCAGGAAGATTTTTCATGTGTGATGGTAAAGTAGCCACCCCGCAGCTTCAGACTTCTCTCCAGCCAAAAACAAGGGGCAATTTCAACAGCTGCAGTGAAATTCTAAGAATAGCATTTATTTCTTTGTTGGCTCACATGCCCACTCCTGAATCCATTACTGTGGCCAAAGGAACGCTGTTCTCCCACCTCGAGTGGGCACATTGGACTGAGAAATGAGGTGGAAAGAGTATTACCCAAAAGGAAATAAGAGCATTATTATCAGAAGGTAAGAATGGATACTAAACAGGCAAAATCAATAGATATCCACTATCATGATGAGGAAAACAAAATAAAATATTGTGGCAAACCTAATTGTTTTAAATTAGGAATTATTATTATTATCATCATTATTATTGAGACTTAATCTGAATATATTATTAGAAATCAATTATACTGAATGAGTACATTTGAAAAATGTTTTGGATTCAGGTAAAAATGAGGGTCATAAGTAATTGATGTGTTTTTGTTTAGTTTTTCAAGGATTTTGTGATAGAATTGGATTGGTAGAAGTCAAAGCTAATTTTTCTTTTTTATCCTCACCCGAGGACATTTTTCCATCTTTTGTACAGACAGAGTGGGAGGGAGAGAGAGGAAGAGAGAGAGAGGGAAACATCGATGTGAAAGGGACACATCGAGTGGCTGCCACCCGCACGACCAACCAGGGCCGGGGACAAACTGCAACCGAGGTACATGCCCTTAGCGGGAACCGAACCCGGGTCTCTCCGGACTGCAGGTGGACGCTCTAACCGCCGAGCCAAACCGGCCAGGGCTAAAAGTTAATTTTTTTACTAGAGTAGAAATGAATTGAATTGTGAGACTTTGCTGATGTCCAGGATAGCTAGTTTCTTCTCTACCCAGCTCTAATACAGAGCCACTTGTCATTTTCTTAGGAAACTTACTTCATAAGACTACATGGATTATAGCCAAAGAAAAGACTACGTATAGAAAATCATTAAAATGGCTTTGTTAGAAAGAATGATTGTTTTTAGGGATGTTTACCATACTGTGATTTTACTTAAATGGAAAAGCACTACTGTACTGCTCTAGACTTGGGGTTGGCAAATCTTTTTTGGTAAAGTTGAGACTGTGGGCCAGAGGCAAAATTGAGACTTTTATATACTTGTGTAATGAGAAAGAAAACAAATTCCCACTAATTTTGAACTGATAAAATTTAAAATACATATGAACACATGTTTTTTTGTAATACAGGTCTACTGATAATAATTGAATTATTTTGAGGGGATAATGCTTCACCTAATTGGATTTCAAAACCAATGGCAAATGTGTCTGTTTTGCTGATCTGTGATACGATTTTATGTATTTCATCTCTGAAAATATCTTTACACAGATACTACTAAATATTGTTACCAATCCTTAGTTTATGATTTTAATTGAGCATATAAATTTGTAAGGTAGTTATGGAATTCCATGAGATATTTGCCTTTTGGCATATCATTCCATTGCTGATTAAACATTTCCTCTCGAAGGATCATTAGATGCTCCTCAATTGTATGATCAGATTTTGAAATATGGAAGTTTCTTTTGCACTTGCATTGAGATCCAAAAATACAGCTGGAACTATAGTTGAGTTTGCAAAATATATCCACTGCAAGTTTGCATGGAGAATGGAGATCTTATTGCTTGTTTTAACTTGCCTGCATGGGAAGTATATGGAGCAGCCTGACATCATTTGTGATGTGAACAGCATTAGTTGTCATCATCATGGCTTTGTTGCAGCAGAAGTTTCACATAAGTGTTGTTTTGCCTTACAATTTTATGTTGACTGTATTAAGAAATAAGAAACATCAACTGTGCAGCAGAAGCTAATATCCAAAGCCATTCTGTTTTCATTAATAAAAGGTGAGTGTGATCTCATTCAGAAAAAAATCAGTCTTGCTGCCATCAAACTGCTGTGTAGCTGGGCAAGTCTGGGTATTTAGTTTCTATTCTGATAAAGCTTAATGGAGGCGATGATGGATAAGACCACAAGAGTAAATGAAATTCACTATTGACTTTACTAACTAGTTCAATAAGATGACAGTCAAGTATTTTCCACAAAATACCTGCTATTGAATAACATAAAGTATAAATCTTGACTTTAATCCTTTCACATTTTCAGTTTTGTAAATTTGTCCAGTAAACCTCCACCTGCTCTACACATATTTTTACCACCCTCAATTGTAACAGTGGATTCCACTTCAGTTTGCACTGAATTAGTGTTTTCTCAAGTTGTTTAAAAGTAGTCTTTCTTGTAGTTGGTCCATAAAGACTGTTCACAGAAGGTAATTCTTGAGTCACTTCAAACTCAGCGCTGACGTCTCTGGTAAACAATAACCGGCCAGTATTGGTAATGTTAACCTAAAAATAAAAGGCCTTTTAAAGTGAGAGGCAACAAGCATTTATTGAGATAAATAAAAATAGCGATTTGGGTATCATTAATGCATACAGGGGCCCAAATAATGTTCTGATTAGGAGAAAAAAGCAATGGGTATTTATGAGAAAGGGAAGAGAACCAATTGTATCTGCAGAAGGATGGCATTTCTATTGGTCAAGTAAACGCAGTGATATTAATTCAAAACAATGTTACTACATTTCAATTCAGTAGTTATCAGTTCAGTTTAATAGCCGCCTTCTTGTTGTCTTTGCAAACAGTATTTTTGGGTACAAGGCTGCTTAGGCCCAGTCCAAAGGTTATTTGGTCCTGTTTTAACATCCCAAAGATTGGAGGCGTACGGCTGCAAAGCAGTCCTCTGGCATAGGGGCTCCAGCTCCATTTTCAGTCTTTTTGTTTACATTTGCGTCTATTGACTCATCAAAAGCCAAGGAAAACTACTTGAAAACATTTGCCTTGTTATTTAGTTGACGATTGGTGTCTTCAAGTAACAGTCCTTGCTAAAACGCTAGTAGTCTTAAACAAGTTTATTTTCTCTGGACACACCATTAATCGTTTTCTTTGCTTGACTAATAAATGAGCCACTTAGAAAGTAACTTTGGTTGTGCCCCAGTTCTCAACCTTTTTGTGTGTGAATAAATTCTACTGTAATGAGACATTTCTTGTTTTCTAATTTTTCTGACTGTTGCAGTCCTGTGAGTTAGAGATACTGTGATGAGTGCTTAGTCTGGTCATGTCAAAATAAGTTGGATTAGCACAGCTAAAGTGTCATGGCATAGTAAACATGATGCCATAAAATTGTGTAACAGAATAACCCATATGCCACTGTGCCTTAAAAGGGCAACACTCAAAGTTCACTTTTCTTTCTTACAGGATGAGTATGCATGGGTAGTAAAAATAATAAAATGTATGGCAATATGTGTGCCACTTGAAATGCTGTCGAACTATGACTGCATCACTGAGACTTGCAGTGTGTTGAACAGCAGTGAAGATGAGCGTGTGGCATATGGTCCCTGTCACAACTGTCCCACTCTGTCGTGTGAAAGCAGTCAGACTGTGCACATGGAGAAGCATGGCAGGGCTCCAGTGAAACTTTATTTATGGACGCTGAAATTTGAATTTCATGTCATTTTCATGTATCATGACATACTCTTTAGATTTTGTTTTTAACCGTTTATGCATATAAATAAAAATAGGGAGTGGTCTAGATTTGCTTGCAGACCACAGTTTGCTAACCTCTGTTTTAGACAGTGGAACGATTTGGATATTTGAGGTAAATTATTATTTTTTACCTAATTGAATAACACTGCTTACCCAAAGATAGCCTTTCTTCCTTGATAAAGGGAAGGACCATTTTGAAATAGCATGAAGAATTATGATAATGTTAAAGCAAATGTATCACAGCGCATATGGGAGTTAGAAGTAAAGCCAATGAGTCTGGCTCTCACATACACTTGGATGTTGAAACAGTGCTGGTCTCGGGAAGAGCATGGATTTGGGGATCAGACAAACTTATTTGATTCTCCGCTCCTTAACTTGTGAGAACTGTGGCAGGTTGGTTGACTTCTTTAGCATCCGTTTTCTCACCTCCAGCTGGAGATAATGCCATCTTTGCCACGTGGCTCTGAGGATTAGCGATGATGTTTGTACTAGCTCTCAGCACAGGGTGCCTTTACCGTTGCCCTCATAATAAAGTACAGTTTAAAACTGAGCAGCACCTTGATTTCTCATGCAGAGTGTCTGCTTCCGCTTTTTGAGACATAAGAATAAGGCCTAGCATTTATTAAATTTTGTCTTAGATTGAAGCCATTATTCCTGTTTAAAAATATTTACACCGTAATTCTATCTCATCACACAATGAGCTATCTTGCCCCCCTTGTGGCATTGATAAATTCAGAATCATTAATTCTGTACCCTTAATAAAAATGACAAACAGGAGAGCCAGGGCAAAGCCCCGTGTGAAGTCACTGTAATGCTAGTGTAAGGTCAACCCATTGGATCGGTAACAAGATGTCAGAAGATTCCAATGTATGATAATTCTTCTCCACCACTTGACTACCATTAGCTACTTACCAGATGCTTTGTTGAAATTCAGGTGAACGATTTATTTGCATTTAGTCCTTTTTCATTATCCTGTCAACAAAAGAAACTGGATTTAGTGTGATAAGATTTTTTCTAGTGAACCCATGTTTATTCCTAACGATCACCTTTCTATTTCTAATACTATACATTGCCTTTGAGAAAATTCAGTCTAATCTTCCTTGGAATCAATCTATAGTTGTATCACCCACCATTTTTTTAAAAAAAATGGAAATTCCATTTCCTGTCTCTAGTCTTCTTGCCTTGCTTCGTTTACCACCTTCATGGTCTCTCAGTGTGAAATTTGTCCAGATCAGGAGACGGACTTGTTCCTTTTAAACATGTATACCCGTGATGGGCTTCATTCCCTCCCTGCCATTTCCCCTGCTTACCTGTCCAGGCTGGAGATTATTCTTGGTTTTAAAAAAATACACAAAAAGAAAAAAATGAAAGGAAGCGAAGTCTTTACACCTTCTTTGTCATTGTCATCTCTACCCTTAAGCTGGCTCACACCTACTTTGTACAATTCTTTTTTGTTGAGTTTAGCATTTTTTTAGACATTCTCAACTAATTGGGAGTAAATATTTTATGTTTCCTTGTTCATTTTCTATGCACATGATTTCAATTTTTATATATATCCTTTTAGAAACTGAGCTGGTCAGAAGAGACAGTTGTTTTTGCAAGCTTATTTCTTATTTTACTTATGAGGATCATTTTTTAATTGCAGAACTGGAATCGCAGTCCTGAGATCCCTTCACCAGGTATCACAGATCCTAAGATGACATCTTCACCTTCTCTCAAGGTGCCTGACACTTCCACGTTATCATTTCCTTCTTGCTGGTCATTATTGTGGTCCAGAATAGTAGCTTCGATTTTTGCTTCCTCTACTTTCAGGGAGATGAGCTTCTTGGTATGTTACAAATTGTCAGAGGCTCTGGTTTTGGAAGGGGGGGGAGTTAGAGATGTTGTTTGGACATTTGGGCCTCTCTATCACTACTAAATTTTGTTTCCTGAGTTTCTGCTCTTTTAATTACAGTTTATGTATTCAGCAACTTTTTTTTTTTTTACACCGGTGGCAGGCAATGAGCTGTGTGCCTAATCTATGTTTCTTTTTCTGGCCTGGGATTCTGTATTTCTATAACTGTAGCCCAGATTTCCTCTCTTCTTTGCCCCAATATTTCCCATGGTGCATTTTACCCTGGGTGTCCTGAGTCTCACCGCAGGTGTATGTCTTCCTGGTACTTCCCTGCACCTGCCTTCTCGTTTGTGTGCATTCCCATCAAAAATCTCATCAGTCCCGGTGTCGGGCTGACGGCCCTGTCACATTTGTTCTGCCCCGTTTTCATTTAAGTCTTCTTGTGTATGGGTTTTGTCTGTACATTTGTTTGAAGGCTTCTGGGTATTGTTTTCAAACTTCCTGCTAAGCTCTCTTCTTGAGGGAATCCCTCAGCCCTCTCTAACCGGATGGTGTGTATAACAGCTGGCTGCATGACTTTTATCCTATCTTTTCACCTGCACCCTCAATCCGTTTAAATTGCTTTAACAAGTCAAATGCACTCTTGCTAAGATCTCATGAGATAACATTAGAGCCATCTTAAATTGTGCCTTAGAAACTAAAATCTCTTTTTAAAACATCATATGGGTAAGAAAAATTGCTCACTTTTTTGCATCCCTCCCACCCCCAGTGGATCCTTACTCATTGGCATGTCTTTGATCTGAGATTGTTTAATATCTATTGAGAAGATTTCATCTCTCCCAGTGAAGGGTATTTGCCTGGTTCCTAGTGTTCTGTGTTTGGTGGTGAGAAAGGGGACATGTCTTTCTTATAGTAACTTATGACCCATCTCCCTGTTTTCAATCCATGTCTTACCCATAACCCTTCTTTTCCTGGTGCTTCCCACGCCCTAGCCTCTGAAGGGTTCTGTAGGACAAAATGGCTCTCATATTGTCCACATCTCTCTCTTTGGTTACTTAAATCAAGGATCACTCCGCTAAATCTAACTCTTTCATCTGTCCTGTTCTACGGGTCTATGTGTGTGTTTAACTCTAGCTCTGCCAGGTGAGGGCATCCGCTAGGTCCCCGAATGCCCCGATGACGGGAGCCCACTGAACAAGGCTGAGATGGGTTTTCCCAGAGGCCTGGAGGCTGTTCAAAAAGATGTAGGGATCCTAGCACAGGGCTTTACAAATAATTAGTACTTAGTAAATAACTGCTTGTTATTTGGGTTTATTGTTGGAGCCTAATGAAAAAGTTTTCTAGTCTATGTAGGGAGTAGATATAATATGATTCTGTTGGGGTACAGGAGGAAGGAAAGCATTGATTGACATAAGTTTATTAAACAGGAAATATGACTTTTGCATTAATAAGGTTGAGCTGGGCTCATAAAACTCAGATGTAGTAGACTACTACACTAATCTGTTTTTCTTATAATGTACTTAACATTCATATATATATGTATATATAAAACTAAAATATATATTATAAACATTTTAAATAACATTATGTCAATAATAGACCTAGTACTATTTAGTGAAATGCCTTAAAATTTCTGTTGATTTTTAGAATCTCTGCACTAAATAATGTTTCTGAATCTAGTGACCTTTCTGTCTTGTAAAGACAGTAAATCCTGTAGTCCAGTTAAAAAATGACAGGTCTTTGACTTGTGAGAGGTTTTTAAGAGCCTTCTTGATGGATAAACTACATCTAAATTGTAACAACACCCCAAACTCCTATTTATTTATCTCTCATAAATATGCCATCCTTATATGTCTTAAAAACGTACCCCTCAGCAGCAAAATGTTTTCAGAACAGAAAGGCATGAGTGAATGGGTATGTAATTTTCATGTGAACTACACTGTAATCCTTCATTTCTTTCCGACTCAAGTAAAGTTCATGTGACATTACGGCTCCCAGCGTGCCCTTGGAGCACTGAAAGAAGGTGTTATCACCAAGAACATGACCACGTTCTGCCCTGTCACTGACATCCAGTTCTGTGAAGCACCTGTAAATTCATTAGAAAAGTAGAATTTTCATATTCAACTGGATCACAAAAAAATTATTTTGACTTTGATCTTTGTATTTGGGGGCCTCAGACATTACCAGATATTTTTCAGTTTATTCTAATTGTGCCTTGAAATCAAAACATCTGCCCTCAAATAAAAGAGACCAGATTTGATGTTGAAGTAAATTCCATAATTTCCTAAAACATATTTTGTTTTTTAGAATATATGTAGTGAATATAATTCTTCTATCTTCACATCCTGGTATTAAGATACTAGGCCCGTGACTCTAGAATTCACTCTTGGAATAAATATGTTACAGCAGTGTAATCTCGCCATGACTCCATGTATCTTTTGAGTTCATGCTTTCAATTAATCAAGGATTTTATAACTTGCATCACCATTGCCTGTTACTTGTACAGTAAGTCCATCATTACTGGGGTCCCAGAGTCCCAGAAAGTTCAGCCCAGTGCCCACTTGTCTGGTTACCACTATTAACTGGAGCTTTTAAATATCTTTTCATGAATCTAAAGAATACTTTATGCCAATGACAGAAATACAATAGTACAGATGGTTGTACAAGGAAAGGAAAGTCTCCTGACGCTAGGCACGCGGTGTACCAGACCTCAGGCCACCTCTGCCACGTTTCTTGCGGATCCTGTCTAGAAGTGTTTTATGATGAGTAAACTGGGTGTGTATATTATATGTCTCTTATAGTAATGTATGAATATGTACACGTATACACAAATAGGTATCAATATACCTCTATATAACGTACAAACATACTGCACTTACTATTTTCTACCTTGCTTTCTTATTGACAAATGGATCTAGAAATTATTCCATATTGGCACAAGTACAGTACTACTCATTAGGAAAGATATCCATGGGCTATATTCCTAAAGTTGGAATTGCTGGGTCAAAGAGTATGTGTATTTACAACTTTTAAAAACTTTTGATCTACTTGGAATTTATTTTGATAAGGGTGAGGTAGAAATTTAGTTTGGTCCATTCCCAAATGGGTGCCAGTTTCCCTAGTACTCTTTGTGGGAGAAATTTCTCTCCACTGCTCCAATAAATATATATTTTATCATACACTAAATTCCACATGTATATTCTAGATGTGAATGCCGTATGTATTTAATCGGACATACATTAAGCTCCATGTGTAATTAGTTCTGTCCAGTCAGCTGTTCAGCTTTTTCATTGCCATAGCTTTGTGTAACGTCTTCTAACATCAGATCAGGCCGCTCACCTACTTGTGTATGTTTACTTTTTGACCTAATCTTTAAAATTCATGTCTTTTAGTGTACAAAAAGTAATGGTTTCTTTTTCTGGACTCAATTTATGGACTGATTTACGGAGAATTAAAATATGTAAGAGTATTCTTATGTAAAAACAGGATATGCATATTATTTTCATTTACCTGATTGTATTATTATTTGTATATCTTTTAAGAGTTTCCCTTTAACCCTGTCTGGTTTGGCTCAGCAGTTAGAGCGTCGGCTTGCAGTCCGGAGAGACCCGGGTTCAGTTCCCGCTAAGGGCACGTATCTTGATTGCAGTTTGTCTCCGGCCCTGGTTGGGTTGTGCAGGAGGCAGCCACTCGATGTGTCCCTTTCAATGTTTCTCTCTCTCTCTCTCTCTCTCTTTCTTCCTCTCTTTCCCACACTATCTGAACAAAAAATAAAAAAATGTCCTCGGGTGAAGTTAAAAAAAAGTTTTCTTTTATATTATAAAATAAGATTATCTCTATTGCTTTATTAGCTTTAAGCGATATCTACTTACAAAATTAGAAAAATCAACATGCTTATATTCCTGATACTATATTCTTTCCTTAATTCTTCCTGTCAAAATTTATTAATTAGACTGTTTAATAACATTTCAATTATTTCACCACAGTTCCCACAGTTTATATATCCAAGTGAAATCCATTGATTTCACCAGTCATTTACTAATTTTTTTTTCAATTATTCTTGAGTCCCATCATGTTTGAAAATTCATGTTATTTGCTTTTATTTTTGAAAAATAGCTTGGCTGGGAATAAAATTTTTACATCACCCATTTGTCCCTGGAGCCCTCTAGGCCTGCCTCGCTGTCGGCAATAACAGTTCTCATGGAAGGTGAACTCAGTTCCTTTTGCACCCTGCTCCCATCAGCGACGTGCTCGATCTTTTTTTTTGCAGGGGGTGGGGGTGTCTGGGTGCTCATAGTATCTTTGAAGGTCCATCTTTGAAATCTTAGGTTTGTTGTTTTATATCAGTCTTGGAGGGGCAAAATTTACCTTTTAAATCTTTTATTTCAAGGCAGTTTTTTTCTATTACTATCTTTTAGAAAACTTTGGTCTTATTTATTCTGTTTCCTTTTTCAGCAGCATCAGTTATAGCTGTTTTAGAACTCGTGTTTTTCATAGTCTTTCATTTTTTTGGTCTACTTTTTGTGAAGTGCTTTCTCTTTTTCACTTGATTTTGTTCAGTTTTATCATTGTGGTTCTCCCCAAACATGACTTGCTTCCAATGTTTCATACATTTAAATTGCAATTTTATTTTTTCTGTTCATTTTACTTTATTAATTTTATATACATGGGGTCTCCCCATGACCTTTATCTACTTTCCTTCTATGCTTTGTGGCATAGTTTTTCTGGTGTAGTATTTGGCTGTCTCTTACATTTTTTTCTTGAAGTATTTCTTTATGTACTTTGGTGTTTTTTTTTTTTTCTTGGAGTATCTCTTTACATATTCCATGCTGGTTCATCTCCAGTTATTGTTTGTTTTAGAACTCAGGCTTTTGGAAAACAGGGAAGGAAAGCTTTGAAATAAGAGCACTGAGAAGAGATGAAAAAGCACAAAGCGAAAATGATAAAACAGCAGAAATAGATAGTGAACCAGTGCAGCTCAAAAAGAAACGGAGAGAAAAGTAAAACCCTAAGAGAAGTCAAGGCATTGGGTGCTGCAAAGAACAGACCAGGCAGGGCGAACACACAGTTCGTAGTGAGCAGAAGAGGCTTGGACACCACTCTAGTGGGACAGTTGTTTCCTGAAGAGGACGCAGAGCGGGAGGGCTCCAGGGGTGGGCTGGATGCAGGAATCGTCCTTGTAGGCCTTACAAATTAAAGAGAAACCTCATTGCTGGGTTGGATTCTGCTGTTATCTAGTAGGGTCATGTTGAAAACTCCTCTGTCACAGAATTTCTTGTGCGCTAATTTACTTCTTTTGTTACCAATAATGGGTTACTGTCCTCCATCTCTCTTCTCTCGCCCCAACAGGTCATTGTTCTTTCAGGTGTCAGTTTTCCCTTACTCAGCTCCATTTCCTTCGCCCCAGTTGGTTGTCAGTGGCGATAGGGACCCTCAGGTGTCTGCCGCCGGCCCTGGATGTTGCCTTTTCAAGGAAGGAGCTGTGGATTTCACGCCTGCTCGGCCAGCTCTCTGTCGTGCTGGACACCGCAGGGTCCCGCGCTGCTCCCGCCTTCTCCCGCAGCGGGACCTAACTGCCCTCGGCACACTTCTCCGCGTGCGGTTCGGCGTCGGGCCGCGGACACGTGTACGTTCCTGTTTCACATTCCTGACCTTTCCTCACCTTGTAGCTCGGTGTTGGTTTCAGAGAGGACATTCCGAGCCCCGCCATACCAACTGGACAACGTCGTGATGATGGCAGGAGGTCATTCCTCTGGACCAAGCCTGCCTCTCTCGCTGTCGAGCACTTGTTAGCCTGGAGACACTGAGTCAATGATATGGTGACACTTTAAGTCAGAAACACTGCACTCGGAATTTATCTTTGTCACGTCTCGGAGACCATGGGACAGGGCCCGGGAGCGGGAAGGCGGCCTGAGGGTGAAGAAGCCGAGGGGAGAGGCATTGCCTTGTTGCTCCAGATGCTGATTCTCACGCTGGGAGCCACGGGTACGTTTCCCTTCGTGGCTCCGCACTCCCTGGGCTCCTGGGCCCATCCTGAACGCGGTAAGATGCCGAGTCTCGGATCCGACGGTTGGTACAGACCTGGAATTCGCAGGGCTGTCAGCGCAAGGGTGAGCCCTGGGTGCGTAGGTGGCTGACAAGGCACAGAAACACCTTCCTACTGCCCAGCTTATATTCTGTTACTGGGCCCACGAAAGCCGGGCCCTCCATGAAGTAGCTGCTGAAGGAAAGCCTGCCGTCGGGCGTCAGGGCGCCTGTCCTCACGCCGCCTCCACGCTCTGTCTCTTCTGTCTGCGGCCACTGCATTTAGAGCCTACCTGGTGGGCCCCTTCAGCCTTGTCGGGACGCTGTCGTCCTGAGATCCTGAATTATGTCTGCAAAGGCCCTTTTTCAAACAAGGTCACATGCATAGGTTTTGGACGGATATATATTTTGGGGGCCAGCATTCAATCCACTATACTTGCAAAACTCATGTTAGAGGATATTCTTATGTGTGACACACACACATCCATCATTAATAAGGTGACACAGGAAAGTCACAGGCTGGAATTCATGGGACATTCTTGAGGAATTAGCGACAACTCCATCTCCTTCTGGCCCACTGATCTCTAACGTGACAGTGAGTTGTCGCCGTGGTGGTTGAGAAACCAGTGGACGGTTTTAGGGCCACTTTACTGCCTGTGTGAATACAGCCAGGGTTTTACTACCCACTGCTGTGCCTCCCCCACAAGGTTGGACTCCCCTGACATCACACGTCTCCCAACCCCATCTAAGGTTCCTTTTGCATTTTACTATGCTGACCCTATGTGGGCACAGACCTGAACCACAGCCTGTTCCTGTAGTGCTTCCTCTCCGGCTCTGAGCCACATCGTGGGGGCGATTTCTGTGCACACTGATTTTCAGTGAAGAAAATATTTGCAGATGCTGCGACTGTACCTAGGCTCTCGTTGCTGTAGTTCCATAAGCAAGGAGTAGCGATGACAGAACAGTGTGCACTCAGTCTGTTGAATACAACACAAAGGAGGGGATGCAACCCGCCTTGGTTCCCACAGCAAATAACTGGGTGGAACTAAGTCAGGTCTTTCTGACTCCAGCTCCCATCCACTGAGTGTCTCCACTCTAAGGCTCCATTTAAAAAGAGCCACTTACACCACGGATGGGCTTATGTTGCCACCTTGTGCGAGTTTAACAGGACCCCACAGCAGGTCATCTCTGTGAGATCACTTGACTCCTCAAAATAGTACAGAGAACAAAAAGTCATTTTATTCAAGGGATTAATTACTTGATTAATTAGCTTGGCAGAACTACTTTAGGAATAGAATTATTGTTGCTTGGTAACAATAATTACTGTTTCTGGTAACAGGCTGCTTTGAACTTACGATGTCAACGCTGCGCACATCACAGAGCTCCTGTAGGTGGTAGAACGTTAGAAATCACGTCGTTCAGTTGAGAAGGCACGAGAGAGAAGGCGTCAGAACAAGGGTCAACACAGTGAAATGAGGAACAGTCCAGGGCCCCAGCACGAACAGCAAGAAAAGCGTAGAAATGGTACCACGCAGCCCAGAGACTCAGAATACTCCATCTCTCTTGGCATGGAACTGCTCCGACCTGCACGGTTCTGAAATAACAGGAAATACTTCTCCCGTAACCGCACTGCATTTTAGGTAAGTCGTTAAGCAGAATGCTCAGCATGAACAAATGTAAGAGCTTATAGCAAACTGAGATTCATAATGTAAAGGTTAGACCTGCTGAAGAGAGACTTCTTTGGCAAACCATGAGGTCAAAAACCGATTCCTGTGTTGTTTGAATAGTGACGTGGCGGCTGAGGGGGTGTCTCAGCCGAGTGGGTCTTGGTGCTTTGTCTTCTGTTTGATTCAGCGGGAATGTGCATGACGTCTGCGGGACTGTGACAAATGGCTGAATTCCCTCTTCCTGAATCGGAAACTAACAACTAGAAACATTGTCAACAAGGTAGGTTGTCAAAAAAATAAATAGTGTAAGTACTTTACCTAGAAATTGTTGTATATTCCCTTAGATAAACACTGAGGATTCTATGGGATAGTTTAGGACCCATTTATGTAAGTTTAAACCATAGTACTAGCTAAAAACAACTGGTAATTAGAATCAAAGAAACTTACTCGTTTTTAAACCTCCTGCCTCCGTCCTGAATTTGAAGTATATTCTCTAGGCCTGTTGCTAAGTGGGAAGACTGGCTGGGGACATGAGAACTTACGAGGACCAGAAGGTCCCTAATATCACATCTGGACTGGTGGACCGGCCATCAGAGGTAGTCCTCACCTTTTGGGGAATTTTGTACTTAATCCTTACATTTATAAAAATATTTATTGAGCCCTAACAATATTCTGGCCACACTTCTGGGGGTGAAGAGATAGGAGGGTGGGCCTGGGGAACAGCTGAGGGCACCGGGAATGCTGAGGTGCTGGCAGGTGGCCCCACCCCCAGGCAAGCGGAGGGAGGCGAGGGTCTCCAGAGCCCCCTGGGAGAGGTACAGTTTGAGGGGAGTGCAGAAGTTACTTCATCTCCGAGCCTGTTTCCTTTTCTGTAAACTATTGAAAAATGACCACCTCTCCTTCAGGGTTGTAGTGAGGATTTCTCAAGCAGGTGGTTCGGTTAAAATAGTTGATGGCTTAAAAGTGAGTTAACTGCCGATCATCCGCGAACCCGCGCGGGCCAGCCCGAGGCCCTCAGCTGTCCTGGCTTAGCTGATCGTGGTGTTGGAGTCGTCTTCTCCAGACTCCCTGGGCCTGATCTCCGACTAAAGAACCTACCACAGCAGTGGCCGGAAATGGCATGGGACTCTGGCCAGCCAGGAGCAGCTGGCACCAGTGCTGGCGACGCCAACTGCAAATTCAGATGCAAAGTGCTGGACCACGGGAAGCTGCTTCCAGAGGATCCAGCCTTTCTTGAGCCTCGTGCGGAAATGACACTCAGCAGGCCCTGTGGGAGAAGACTACCGGGATTTTGGTCAGTGTGTAAGCCAGCAACACCAAGGTCTGCTGTGGGTCCAGCTTGTATGCATCTCAAGCGTTTTTATCTTACGAACTCAGTGATGGAAAATACTGCTCCCTGCAAAGCAGATGAATGCAGTGTATCTAGTCCACAAGTCACTGAAACCCCAGGGGAGTCCTCTAGGACAGGAGAAGTCACTTGATCGGGCTTTAGAATATAAACTGCTTCTTACACGGCAACTTAATTTCCACCTTTTTGCCCACAATTCTGATAGACCTTTTGAGGGCTTTCTCACTATGTTAAAGACCTGCTGTCCCATGTTGGAGAATCCGGAGATTTCGAGGAAACAGCTGATGACTTTCTCAATAGAGTTGTGTCGGGATGCTTACCTTTGCCACTCACCTTCCAGCTTGCCCCGGTGGACGTTTTATCGAGTGCACTGAGCAGGAATTACTAGGAAAGGTTATTTATCAGCAAGTCTGATACGGAAAGAGAACAGAACTTGCTTGTCAGAGTTACTACATGTAATGGAAAGCATGGGAAACTCTGTAAAGGAAAATAGGAACCACCCAGATCTGAAGAAATTGCTGTTTTTTAACAGAGGTTGGAGAGCGGTCCCTCTGCTGAGCCTGCACTTAATGACGAAGAAGAGAAAAGGGTGTGAAGATGGTGATGTGTCTCAGAGATCCAGGCAGGAGGAGGTGTGTTCCCAGAGGAAGGCTGCACCCGCAACAGCTGCCTCTCTAAGCATTTGAGATCGATTGGTCAGTGCTAACAAGTCAACAGAAAGGGGAAGCACACCTGGAATTTAAATATTTTAAAAAATGAAATAATGTGTTAGCATCAAACTAGACTAAACTTTCCTATTCATTTAAAAGTTTTTCCTTCCAGGGTAGCTTTATGTGCAATAAAACACCTTCGAAGGATCCTGGTTTGGTTTTCCTCAATTAGTTAACCAAAAACATTTCCAAATGGGTTTTTTTTTTTTTTTTTCCCAAAAAAGAAGAAATCAAACAATCAAATAGGCCATCTTTAGTAGTTGTCTAGATAAAAATCTTAAATTGCTGAAGGGTAGGTAGGTAGTAGCAAAGGGTCTGTTCAGTTTTATAAGTAACCTCTTAGATTGCCTAAGTGAATCCATGTAAATGTGTTCTAGTTCCTAGGGATTTTTCAGGTTAAACATGTTCAGGCGATTTAACTCAAATTCAAAGGAGTGGATGTAAAAAGTAGGTGCACAGACCGCAGCACCAGATTACGTGGGCATGAATCATGGCTCCCTCTGCGCTGTGACTTTGGGCAAGTTACTAAAGCTCTCTGTGTGAAATGGGGGAAACAAGAATGCCTACTTCTCACAGGATTCATTAGAATAGAACCTCTGGATAGTAAGTGTTCAATAAAGATTGGCCATGATATAAAACAAATAAAAAAAAGTGAGTTGTTGGCTCCAGGCACAGCTGGCCTCTAAGGAAAGGTACAGTGTTAGTCAGTGTCCGGCTTCGTGTCCCCTGACATGGCGCCTTCCCCTTTCGGTGGACACCTCCTGCCGTAGACACACCACTTGTGTCAGTTCTAGAGACAACAAGGGACACAGTGTTCTCAGCTAATCTCACACAGATAACACGCCAGAAATGCATTTTAAAAGTTCATTTAGATATGATCCATCAACTCGTGAAGGTAGTGTGAACATCGTGTAATCACTTAGTTAAAGAGACTTAAAAGAACAGCTTTTCTCGGGGGTTTAGCCCTGTTGTACGGGCTCAAGCACTCACCCCGAATCTGGTGGATCCATTTCAGTGGAAATGTTAATGGGAATTTACTTGCAAATGGTATAGCTTAACTAGAAATGCTTTTAAGAAATCATGTTTAAGTATCAATAACTTTAAATGTATATATTTACTTACCTATTTATTTAAATCAACCAAATCACTTATTCCTCTCCTGAAGCACAGTGCACATTGGTATTTCCTGCCAGGGTTTTCTTTCTTCACCAGTATGTCCAGTTCTGTAATATTCAGGGTCTCTTTTGAACTTTCCACCTCTGGGAAAATTTTCCCTGCCTATATCCTGGTGGCTACCGGTTTTGGCTCTAAGTTATGACCTAGATTGTTACCTCTAGTTGTCACCTCCTTGGTGGGAAGACACGTCACACCCAGGTTAGTGGAAAATGATATAGCAGTTTCCGATTGTCTTGTGATTCTCTTAATGTTAGGACAGCTAGTAGTTTCCATGAGTCTTACAGTTCTCCTCAGCTTCTCAGAGTGAAGTTGGAGTGTCTTTTCCCAGAGAACTATAACACAGCTTTTGGGGGTCCTCAGAATCCTTTAGCTCGTTTTGGAGAAGTCCTGAAGCACATGGTAAAGGTTACGCAAACGAGAAAGGGAGAACGTCAAACCAGAGGGTTGCCATCATCTTTGAGATGAACTCCCGTTCTCGTCACCCGTGGGCCAGGGATAGGAAAGACCATTTTTAGAAAAATGAAAAAAGGGAAGTAATGTTTTTCCAAAAGCCAGCCTGAAGCACCACCATTGAAATAAATAATCTTCAAAAAATTCAGAACAGGCTCATTCTCAGTTTAAAATGACTTAGATATAAAAACATGAAGGTTTATTTTTTAAAAAAACTGCCGATGCTGTTGAATAAATGTTGAACGAGGCAGTGAGGTGTGCTGACACTGGGCTATGAGCTATTACTATAATTATTTGTTGTTTTTGTTTCCCATTTTAGAAAGTGTGCCCCCTACAGGCAGACCTGGGCCCCACGGCCCTCACCAAGGACCAGGGAAAAGACAAGTTTCCATCCCCACAGGGGCACCGGGGGGATTTCTGGCGTTTCCTCCACCAGCCGTTTCAGATCTGTTTGTTTACTGGTTTATCATTTTCCTGTAAGCCTTTGGAATCACTCTTTTATATAGCAGATGATTTTCTCTTTTAGAGAGAATCGGAGGGGACTGATGTCAAAATATAGGCAATATCTTTTTTTTTTTTTTTACTTATTTGCATTTAGTGTTTTGACAACCATGTTTTATTTTAAACATGCCATTTTTTTATGATATGCTTTTAGTTTTTAATCTTTTTTTTTAATCCTCACCCGAGGACATTTTTCCATATTTTGTTCAGATAGAGTCGGAGGGAGGGAGGGAGGGAGGGGGGGAGAGAGAGAGAGAAACATTGACGTGAAAGGGACACATTGAGTGGCTGCCACCCGCACGACCCAACCAGGGCCGGGGACAAACTGCAACTGAGGTACATGCCCTTAGCGGGAACCGAACCCGGGTCTCTCTGGACCGGAGGCCAACGCTCTAACCACTGAGCCAAACCGGCCAGAGCAGTTTTTAATCATTTTTATTTGCTATGTGGTCTGAGATGTTTATATTTTTCTATGTGTTTATATATTTAAATCATGATTTTATGAGCTATCACCTTAAGGTTCAATGTCTCTTTGCCTTCTCTTCCAAGAGATGGAGAGACAAGTGTGCTTTCTCCTGACCCGACCTCGCCTCATTGCCGCAGGTGGATTACATCAGTATGTCTAAATTGCTGTAGTCTGTAACATGTATGTACTGTTCTGCTTTTAATTCTCACAGTAGAGTAGTGTCTTTCTCCATCTCTAAGTGTCTGGGATATCCTACTGCAGTAGTTCCAAAGGAGAGCTCAAAGGAGCTATCAACGCAGTAATTTTCTTTAAAAAAACTTTAAAAATCTTTATTCTTCCATAGTTCATTTTTAAAAAATCCCTTGTTTTATCTCTGTTGATGCCTCTAATGTGACCTTCATTTATATAATAGTTTTATTTCTCTTCTATTCTTTGACTCTGATACATCACTTTTTATTATATTTATTTTCTGACCTTTTCCCTTGAGTCCTACTATATCTTGTCTGAACTCTTGTTTTCAAGGGGTTGTAATTTTTTAAATTCCTTTTATTTAACTAGTACTGTAGTTTTTTAAATTATTTTTCTTGTTGTTCTGATTTGTGTTAGAGTCTTGTGAATTTATTGTATCTGCCGCCTGCTTGCCCTATTCTATTCTTTAGGTTTTTGGAACTATTTTTGTATATGCCCCAGCTGATTTTTTTCTGACTACTACTCATCTATAATTCACGCCCGAACCAGCTGTTTGGTGATGGGTAACCTAGAGAAGGGTTAGGTAGGGTGCAGCAGAACATCCGCATTTTAGACCATGGCTTTTGGACATATTCTCACTAATATTCTACCCTAGGCTATAACGCAACTCTGCATTGGCTTGAAGACTCTCTGGCACATAGTGAAGTCACGTGTGTGTGTGTGTGTGTGAGTGTGTATGCAAGCATTTTCCTTCCTTTCTCCCTCCTCCCTTCTCTCCCTCCCTTCCTCCCATCCCCTGTGATTTTCCCTGCTTCTCTGCAGGGCTACTCACCACTGACAATTTCTTTCTCACCCCTGTCTATATGTTTTCTTATTTAGCCTGGCAATACCTTCCAGTCTGTGGTATAAAGTAAGGTTTACTGAGGGCTCCAGTTTCAAGGGTGGCAAAGTCACTTTGTAAAAGGCTATGCATCTAGTTATAGAAGGGGTTATTGTGCCTGTCTCTGGGCAAACAGTCTAACACACTGAGGTTCATCTTCAGATTTACGTTTCTTGATCTTATTTTTGTTTGGTTTCCTACTAAAGAAAAGTCTAGAGACAATTTACACTGTTGGTTTTACAGGAAGTCAGCTATTAGTTTTAATGGTGATGAGTAATAAGAGACCTTATACTGTTATACTTTCCTTTTTTAATAGGCTAGCACCTTTTATTTTTTTACTTATTAATGACCATAAGATGTAACTTAAAAAGTGTCTTTACTGTCTTTGGTTAATAGCTCTCAATGATAGCATAAGGATTCTGAGACTTGAAATGGAAAGTATCTTCCAGTTTGTGTAGTATAGGATAATGAATTTTGGACTGAAGGGCAAAAACACTGGCTTCTATTTCTGATTCTAACACTAGTTTTGTGATCTTGAGAAAATCAGTTTACTTTTCTTTTTTTAATTATTAATTAATTTATTTTTGTTACAGATGTTTCTCCTTTTCCCCTCCAGATACCCTCCTCCCAATCCCGCCCCCCTCCCCATCATTGTTGTCTATGTCCATTGGCTACACATACAAAAATAAGTTTACCTTCATCTCTCATTTACTAAAATGCAGTGGTTCTTTAAGGTGACCGAGATTACCTGTGGGATTTGTCAACAATTCAAATTCCATCCTTTTCTCCCTGGAAATCCTGACTCCGTAGGTCCACAGTGAAGTCTAAGAATCTGTTTTTTTGTAAGAACTTCAGATGGTTCTGTTGCAAGTGGCCTGCTGAGCACACCTTGAGAAATTCCTTATACCACAGGTTTTATAGAGCTTTGGAAACCCGAGAGCCAGCCTTTACTTTCAGAGTTGTATTGATTGTGAAATGTATCTTTAAAATGTGTTTGCTGCCTGCCTGGTGTGTCAACCCATGCACCAAGAGGTCACCAGTTCGATTCCCGGTCAGGGCACATGCCCAGGTTGTGGGTTCAATCCCCAGTAGGGGGTGTGCAGGAGGCGGCCAGCTGATGTTCTCTCTCCCTCTCCCTTCCTCTCTCTCTCTAAAATAAAGAAAAAAACTTAAAAAAAAAAAATGTGTTTGCTCATTGAGCAATGATCAACTGTTTAATTGCCAGCATCTCTTGGAGCAGCTTTGAGAATAAACATCTTAACTAGGGCTCAATGCTTTTACGTATGTCATTATTTAAATGAGAAAAATTAGTTTCTCATGAACATCATTAAAATGTGTTGATTTTAAAAACGTATACATTTTTGTAATTCTCACTTCTGGATCATACTTTTCTTCCCTGCCATGCATAATTGTAAATAGGTTGACATTACAATTAATCATAGAGATTTAAGGGCCAATCTTTAATAAGTTAAAAACCCGTATCTCCTACTACCTAATATGTGAAAATATCAGGTTGTGTTATAAGGACGCTGTTTCTCATAACTCAGACATATCCCATGTACTTCAAAGTTAATTCTAAGCAGTGAATAGTAAAAATTATTAAAACAAATTTATACATATTAGGTGCTAATATTATTAAAGAATTTATTTTTAACATTAGAAAATAGAGTTCAATGACTTTTAACATTAAATAGTTCAAGTTTAATGGCACCAACATATGACATTGCTATAGACAGGATTTGGGGTGAAGACATACTATTTAGCAATAAGCTTCCCAGAACTAAAGAATATTCACTTGCAGAGTATTGTAGTTTTTGGTTGTAGTTTTTGGTTGGCTTTGCAGGCCACATTTTTAGCTTGAGGGCCATACCATACAGGCCACAGACCTGGCCCACAGGGCATAGTTTTAAAGCCCCTGCTTATGATCAAAATGCTCATTAAGCTCTGATAAGATTGATTTCAGGTTTTAAACACGTTGGTAATTTAGTTGACAACGTTATTTTTTGTTAGGGCAACTCTCCACTTGGCCACTTGATGGCAGCATTTACTACGTGCTAACATTGAATTTCATTTTTCTCTAGGTTGTTCAGCCTCGTTTAACATTGGTAGTGGAAAAGATTGATAGCAATGCAAATGTATTTATAACCACGAGAGATAGTCACCTTCCACCCCAATTAGCCTTTGCATTGATTTACTGAGGAAAAACATCTATTACGGAAAAAAGTCTTACAGATTAGTGTTGCATTATTTTGTTACAGTTGAAATATGTAGGAAAAGTGATCTCACAGAAGATACACGTTAATCTAACTAAAAATGCACTTGCCCAATAATTTAAAAAAAACACATCATTGAGAATGCAGCTCTGGTTCAGAATACTGTACCACAATTTTCCCCCTTAAAGCCATATACTTAGTTATTTGAATATTTTCTAATAATGAGCTTGTCACATTTTAAGTCTTTAAAAAGAGATTTATTCATGAGCTGTTGCTTGGATAAAGCCATTGATCTACCAAAAAAGAAAATCCCATTTCTGAGTTTCTTTGTGAGAATATAATTATGATTGGAACTAAAGTCTTTTTTATTTTTTAAATGAAAAGGCTTACTGCCTCCTGAAATACCTTTTTGCACCCCCTAAAGAAGGGAACTACTACTCTGACTTTCTTCCCTGCAGAGAAAAACCTCCCAGTAATGATTCCACCAACATCCGGGCAAGCACCTTCCAGGAGAGGGTTCAACCAAGAGAACGGCTGCCTGAGAGCCAGTGGGGGACAGATTGGTAGAAATTTACAAGGCAGTTACAATTTAGCACTTTTGGCTTGAAGGAAGGAAATAGGTCTTTTGTTTGTTTGTTTTTAACCATTCCCCTTTTCCCCTGGTCCCTTAGTTCTCTTCAAAAAGCGTGACATTGGTAAGTTTGGTGAGGTTTTTTTGCGTGCGTGCTTGCGTGTGCGTGTATGTGCTGTTACCAGAGAATATTCCCCATACTATAATTCACTGCCATTTGAATTTATATGTCAGAATAAGGTTAGGGTACTCAGCACAGGGTTGTAAAGGAGGCTCTGCTGGAGTGTCCAGAGCTGCAAACTGGCAAGGAAGTTAACGTGGGGAAGTGAACACGGGGTTGTCTCGACAGCGAGTTACATGAGTGTCTTTGTGGGTGTATATAAATATTCTTGGGAGGCCATTCCGGCTGTTTTCACAAGCTTAACTCTACTTTCATGACTTCGTATGTTTACTTACATACAATGGTGCAGTTCCTTCTGTTTATATACACTTGGGTATTCTGGGTCTATGTAAGGAGACTTATGTTCCTTACCCATTCTTCCTGCAGCCCATCTCATGCTAGTGTAAAAAAAACCCTTTATTTTATAACAAAAGCAATGCTAGAGTATTGTAGAAACCTTGGAAAATATAGGTAAGTGAATAGTACATAAAAATATAGAATATCTAAGCATGCTATTATTTGTGTTATATAATCCTGATTTTCATATTTCTTGTTGGAGGCTTGGAGCCCTGGAAAAGGAACTTTCAAATGGTAACACAGTAGTCAACCACCAGGTCTGCTCGTGTACACACCAGGATTCTTTCAGAGGACCCAACTCCAGATGGCCCGATGTCAGCAGGGGATACTTGCAAAATTGTCTAGGAAGTTTAAGTCCAGATTTGACAGTCATAATCGCTGATATGTTCAATCTCAGACGAAATCAGAGTGGAAGAGAAGAGGGGAATAATAGCCCTGACAGCTTTCCCTGTGTGCCGCCGTTGCTGTATGTTAAAGTGCTGTTAGGTTCCAGCCGGCAGTTGAAAAGGAAGGAAGAGCTTAGTGCAGACTGAAGAGGGGCTGGTTATTCTTTCAGGAAAGCTCCGTTTCCCTTTGCCCGGTGCCCTGAACCGCCCAGGGCCCAGCCCAGCGCCGCGCCCTCCCTGGATGGAGGGCGCTGGGAGCGATCTGCCCTTAAATACCAGCTGGAAGTCAGAACCGCCTCAGCCGCAGGCCTCTGACCAATTACATAGCGGGGCGTGTGTACGTGCAGGCACACGTGAATGCGTGTTCACACACGGGGCCCATGTGTGCTGACTTTTCTGGTTAGTGGAGTGCAGTCCAAGCCTGGTCCCTGGTCAGGGCTTCGGGTGTAACCCACCTCCCAATGCGCAGTCTCTGATCACAGGTTCCCTGCCGGACTGGGGTGAGGACCACTCCATTGGGCTCAGCCGTGTCTCACTTAAAGCAGGACCACAGGGTCTCAGGAAAGAGAAGGAAGCGGAGACTGTGTTTAGTCTGAGGGTAGGCGTGGAGAAATGGTAGAAGTGACTGAGCGACCTGCCATAATATTTTGGGAAACTCCCTAAACTCTGAAGCAACCGGAGGACCTGGCGAGTTTGCGCCATGGGCTTGGGAAGCCCTATAGCTGGACGACCTTTTCTGGGTGTAGAACAGTTGAGTGCTCGCATTGGTTTTTCATTTCATTTGTTGTTTTGCCATTTGCAAATGTTCGGCCCCTGTGAAATTTTGTCTGTTCAGTAAAAAATTATCCGGAGAGTTGAAACTGGCATTGATTTTTAATTTATACAGAAGTTATTACAAATATATATCAGTGTCAATTAAAACAAATTTCATTGCCTACAACATAGGAAATCAAATTTTCTAATTGCATTTACCATGTGGGCAGTAGCACCGGTTTCAGAGTTTAAAGGTCATGGACTATTAGGCTCTGAGCTTAAATTACATTACATTACATTTTTTCCTCTCCCTCAGAGATCGCAAATGTGACAGACAGGCACTCCCGGCATGAGTCAGCATTATCTAGCAGGAGGGTTGTTGACACCTGCTCTTCGTTAGCAGATCCTCTAGAACTGTCAGGATAATGTGCAGGTAAAGATGTCGTTTTTACAATGAGAAAGTAATACCAATATGAGTAATATGCGACAAATGGAATCTTTGGCTCTGATGTACAAAAATGGTATGAATTAAAAAGTTAAAAATTATCCCTTTTTATCATCATACGGTGACGTAAGTAGTGTTCTCAGGTTCAGGTGTTCCCATTCCTGCTGCCTTATAGAATCTCCCCCTAAGTTCTGTTTCCCTGCCTGCACTTCTCATTGTCCATCTCTCTTCAGTACTGCCAAATTTTTAGTCTCTGACGATTTAGCTTTCTTTCTACCAGGTTTCAGTAAGGAAAAGAACTCAGTTCATTATCAGGCTATCATCAGGGGTCCGAGTGAGTTCTGGTTCTTACGTGTCATGTTGTACCTGTTGATTCCCGAGGCCAAGATTTCTTCAACTGCAAGATGAGGGTGAGGAGCTATTGGATGTCTACGGTCCCTTTGAATCTTAAAGTTCTGTGCCTCTTAATTTTATTGCCCCTATGAAGAAACTCAGGGCTCACTGAGCTTTTTATCTTCTTTTAAATAGAAAATGCAGGGAATAATCCCACAGCAAACATTTTTATCAATGAACATGGAGCTGACATTTTTGTTTTCTTAGGGACTATGATTTATCTCATAGAATGGGATATTTGTCATGATGAGGTAATTTTTAGACTAAAGCTGTTGCAATAGTAACTTAGAGGCTTTGAGTGTCCTAGTGGTCTGTTCATAAGGACGGGTGACACAGATGATAGCCAGGTGATCAGCAGGTGTAAGAGGGCAAATAAAAATACTGGTCATACTTTCATCCCGGTTAGAATAGGAAAGAAACCCCATAGATCTTGAGCACTATCTAGATGTAATTAAATTCTTGTTTGCATTATGATAATTTGGATTTATAGTTATAGGAAACATTTTTATAACCAAAATATCTGGAGGACATTAACTTTAGTGTTCTTTGTCTAAACATTGTCAGTACAGAACAAAATTAAGAGTTGGTTTTCAAACACTTTTGAGAGAATAACCTCTACCAGGACTAATCTAGATTAGACAAGAAGAAAGAAGACAAAATACAGAAAAAAAACCCAAAAACTTCCTAAAATTATAGATAGTAGAGGATTTAAGACAATAAAAATACTGTGCAGAAATATATGCATATAGTTGAAAGCATTGGAGAAATGGATAATTTCTAAAAATGCCAAAATTGGTGTAAGGAAAATAGAGAACATGAATAAATCAATAATCATTTTTAAAACAGCAATGAAAATCAGTGACCTACTGCCAGTAAAGTCTCAGACCTGGACTCTTTCATAGGAGAATTTTACCAAAAATTTAAGTAATAGAATCTCTCTCTATTATATATATTGTTCTAGAAAATAGAAAAACATTAAAGCCATTCAACTCATTTAGAGGCTACTATAACCTTGGCTACAAAGCCAAGTAAAAGTAATAAATGAAATCATATGTCTATTTTACACATGAGCCTAGATAATAAATTCTAAGTAAAATGTTAATTAAGAGAATTTAACAGCCTAATAAGAAACGACTGACATTACATCTATCTAAATAGAATGAAAACCATCATACTGCCAAATATCCTGAAATGTAGGACAATGTATCACATGTAACCTTAAATGCATAACTGAGTTCTAAGAAAGTAAAGGAAATCAGCAAGGGTCCAAAATGGAGGTGAGCAGTTCTGCTAAAGGCCAGAGAAACAAAATGTGCATTGATCTGTGGGTGCCCTGGGGATGGGATATGGGTCTCACGAACCAAGGGACTTGGTCGTAATGGTCAAAGAAAACGGGATTTATGAGGTGGGAAATTTGAACTCAAAGATGCTGGAAGTTTAATTCTGAGTGCAATATGGACTAAAAAAATCCTGTCTTATTTCCAGTCTTTTGTTACTTCACCAGCATAAGAGAAAAATTTCTTTTTTCATAGAAAATTTTTGTCTCAGATAAATTTTAATTATGAATAGCTCTAATGCATATATAAATTTTTAATTGACATTAAAAAAACATTCCTAAAGTAATACTGTCTCTGGAGTGCTGAGGAGAACATGTAAAATCTCAAACACAGCATAAACTAGTTTATACTGAGTTCCTGCTCATAATGTGTCTCCAAAGAAGAGATTACAGCTTCTAACTCAGTGGTTCTCAACCTTCCTAATGCCGCGACCCTTGAATACAGTTCTTCATGTTGTGGTGACCCCCAACCATAAAATTATTTTCGTTGCTACTTCATAACTCTAACTTTGCTACTGTTATGAATCATCATTAGAAATATGTGTTTTCCGATGGTCTCAGGCAACCCCTGTGAAAAGGTCGACTCCCAAAGGGGTCGCGACCCACAGGTTGAGAATCACTGCTCTAAAATATAAGCCATGCATGAAATAATCAGTGCCAGTGGAATTAGACCCTCAAGACGTTCAGATATAATTGTCATGGAATTTATACTATGAAAGTAGTATATATTAGATTCTTGAGGGCTTAAATGTCCACAAAATGAGAAAAAGAATGAGACTAAACAAATAAAACATGAGAAGACCTAATAGCTAAGTCCAGCAAAGTTGCAGGATACAAGATAAACATAAAAATCCATTGAATGTCTGTGCATTAGCAATGAACTTATGGACCCTGATGTTAAAATGACATTTAAAATCACTCCTACAATTTTAAATACTTCAGTGTAAATTTAAGAAAATTTGCACAGGACTTGTATACTGAAAAGTAGACAATGCTGATGAAAGAAGTTAAGGGACATCCCCCATAAATGGAGAGAGATATGTATTAATGTATTGGAAGACTCAAAATAAAAAAAGATGTCAGTTCTCCCCAAGTTAATGACCAGGTTTAATACAAATCCTATCTAAATCCTAGCCACATTTTAAATAAATATAGATAAGATTATTCTAAAATTTATATGGAAAGAAAAAGAAGCTACAATAACTAGAACTATTCTTTTTTTTTTGTTTTAATCCTCATCCGAGGACATTTTTCCATTTTTTGTACAGACAGAGTGGGAGGGAGAGAGAGGAAGAGAGAGAGAGGGCCACCCACACAACCCCAACTGGGTCCGGGGACAAACTGCAACCGAGGTACATGCCCTTAGCGGGAACCGAACCCGGGTCTCTCTGGACCGCAGGCTGACGCTCTAACCGCTGAGCCAAACCAGCCAGGGCTATTTTTTTTTAACGTATGTATGTCTAATTGTTCTAGGACCATTTGTCGATGTGTCTCTCTCTTCCTCCCTCTCTCCCTCCTGCTCTATCTGAAGATAAATGCAAAAATGTCCTCCCGTGAGGATAAAAATAAATAACTAAATAAACCTTCAATCTAAGCCTCATGCTTTATACAAAAGTTAAAATTAATCACAAGTTTTACATAAAGTACAACACAAAACTATAAAAAGTTTAGGAGAAAAATAAGAGAAAAATTGCAGTATCTAGGACTGGGCAAATATTTTAAAAGTTGACACTAAAGCACAATCTAGAAAAGGAAACATGGATAACTAGGAGTTTATGAAAATTTGTTCTGTGAAAGACCCTGTTAAGAAGATGAAAAGACAAGCAACAGAATGCGAGACAGCATGCCCACCTGACGAAGGACTATCAAACCACCCATCAGACAAAAGACTAGTATCTAGGATATATAAACCACTCTCAAAACTCAACAGCAAATAAGCAAGTGACCCAATTAGCACATGAAGATATAGAGATGGCAAATTAAGCACATGGAAAGATATTCAACATCAGTAAAGTATAAGAAAATTCAAGCTAAAATCCCAACGCTACCATCATTGCCTATCAGAATGACTGAAATGAAAAATAGTGACAACTCTAAATCCTGGTGAAAATGCAGAGAAACTGGATTGCTCACACATTGTTAGCCAGTTCTCTCCTCTCTCTCTCTCTCTCTCTCTCTCTCTCTCTCTCTCATGCACACACACGCCCTACCTGCTGAGATTTGTTTGGAATTTCATGGAATCTGTAGATCAACCATGGAATTGACATCTTTACAGTGTTCACTCAATACATGAACATACTACATTGCATGATTTACTTAGGCATTCTTTAATTTCTCTTAGTACTATTTTATAGAGTTTTTGCATAGTTTTCATTAGATTTATTCCAAACTGGTAGGTGTTTTTAAAATCTCATTATAACTGTTATTTAAATTCTATTTGTTACTAGTAGATATAAAACAGATTTTGAATATTGTGACTGTTCTTAATTCATGTATTAATTCTAATAATTTATATCATTTAGAAAAAGGACAGTTGTGGTTTTTTCTTCCAATTTTTTTCTTGCCTTGCCTTATTGCAATAGCTAAGAGAGAGTAATTAGAAGGGGCCGCAGCAGACATCCATATCCCGTCTTCATGCTCAGAGGTAAAGCTTTCAATATTGTACCATTAAGTGTAATTTTTACAGTAGGATTCAAAGATAGCTTTTCACACAATAAGCTGTTCCCATCTATTTCTAGTATGGTAGCAATTTTTATCATGAATAGATGCTTAATTTAATAAAAGCATTCCTCTGCATTTACTGAGATGATCATGTGATTTTTCCAATTTAATCTTTTGATGTAGTGAATCACATTGATCTTCAAATGTTAAATCAGCCTAGTATCACTAGAATAAGCCAGATTTGATCTTTTTTAAAAAAATAATTTATCTTTATTGTTGAAAGTATTACAGATGTCCCCTCACCCTTTACCCCCTTTACTCCACCCAGCTCCCTTGCCTCCCCCTACAAGGCCTTCACCGCACTATTGTCTGTGTCCATGGCTTATGCACATATGCATATAAATTCTTCGGTTAATCTCTTCCCCTCACCCACCCCCCACCAGATTTGATCTTGGTATATTGTCCTTTTTTTTTTTTTATCCTCACCCGAGGACATTTTCCCATTTTTTGTTCAGATAGAGTGGGAGGGAGGGAGAGGAAGAGAGAGAGAGAGAAACATCGACGTGAAAGAGACACATCGAGTGGCTGCCACCCGCACGACCAACCAGGGCCGGGGACAAACTGCAACCGAGGTACGTGCCCTTAGCGGGAACCGAACCCGGGTCTCTCTGGACCGCAGGCCGACACTCTAACTGCTGAGCCAAACCGGCCAGGGCTATATTGTCCTTTTCATATATCTTTGTACTTTGTTAATATTTTATATAGGATTTTTATATCTTGAATTCTTATCTTAGAATCAGCTTCTGGGAAAACTTACTATAACACAGGGAGTGTATACTTTAGAATGAATTCAACTTCAAGTCACAAGACCTTAGCCATGCTCAAACAGCTAGTGGTTTACTTTTCTCACAACATAAATTATAGTGATAAAACTTGATAGAATTGATTCATTTGTTTAGTGATGCCATCAGGAACCTAGTTTCTTTCTAACTTTTTTCTCTACCATTTATATTATTGCCTTTTTATCACTATGGCTGCTACCTCATGTTGTAACTCACAGCCTCGCGATCTCAAACTCTCCAAGGAAAGGAAGTCATGAAGGGCACCATCAATAAAGTCAACCAACAGGAAATACATAGGATGGGAGGAATTATCTGAGAATTCAAAACTGATAAGAGATAATATCTAGAATATTTAAGAGACCCTTATAAAATATAGGAAACCAACAGAAAAATGGTAAAGCAAAGACTGTAGGCTCAAAATGCGAATCTGGAGAGATTTAGTTTAATTTAGTATGCATAGGTGCTGTGATCCATCCATTCCACCACTGCGGGACTTGTGTTCTGGTCCCCAAGGAGGCACGTGGAAGAATGTTTGCATAAGCCTCATTTGTGCAGCAGGGCATTATAGACAACCTAGGTATCTATCTCTAGGACAGTGGTTCTCAACCTTCCTAATGCCGCGACCCTTGAATACAGTTCCTCATGTTGTGGTGACCTCCAACCATAAAATTATTTTCGTTGCTACTTCATAACTGTAATTTTGCTACTGTTATGAATTGCCATTAGAAATATGTGTTTTCCGATGGTCTTAGGCAACCCCTGTGAAAGGGTCGTTCGACCTCCAAAGGGGTCACGACCCACAGGTTGAGAACCGCTGTTCTAGGGGAACAGATGAGGGAAATATTGTGAACACTCACAGAGGTAACAAAGTAAAGACAGAGCTATATAGAAAGATCTTCCATTCATAATGTTGAGAGGAAAAAGTAAGATAAGATCTATAACATGATTTACTTGGGCAAATTTAAAACATAAATACAAAACAAAATAGTACAGTATTTCAATATATCTACACGTCCAAGAAAAATGCCAAACACATTACAGTAATTGTCTACATAGAGGAGGAGATTGGGAGTGGAGGTTGAGGGTAAGAAAGAAGAATAAAAGAAAACAAGACAGGAACCTTGCATGGATGATTGACGACTGTCATGACCTTGGGAATATGACCACCTCAGTGCTCCGCATCTTAGGTTATATGTTTACTAGCTAAGTCTTAATAAGATTCAAGCTTGCATACTATCTCTTAGTTAAGCATGGCCACAATTTTGAATATTTGTTTCTAACAAAAAAAATGTTTAAGTAGAGACACTCCTGTAATTACTTAATTTGTAGAAGCCACTATACATGAATATGAGCCCTAAAGCCACTGTAAACAAATGAGTATCTTTTTCCAAAATTATGCTTTTAAATCATCTATGGGAATATGTTGTCTTTTCCATTGTCTCAAAGACTTTGGTTTCTGGAAAACCACAATCAATTTCATCTGTAATTCTACTCAGTGTAAATTCCATTGTGCTCTCTACTGTGTTACTTCTTTTCAGCAATAACAAATGTTAAAAATTTAAACATTTGTTTAAAGATCATTATCTTCTGAGATAATAATCAGGTTTTCACTATTTTTTTCTGTTCTTCATGAGAATGAGATTTACGAAGAAGTTGGGAAGAACTATACCTAGGTCTGAAGACGTCTTATAACTGAAGGTTTGCCTGGTGAATTTAAGCCATGGCACGAAGCTGACCACACCGCATTCACTGGATAACACCTTCGGAGATTCATTCTGCGGCTTAGGAACGAGAAGGTGTCTTCATGTAAACGCTCTTCCGGCATCACTAGGAAAATTACACTGTGCCTTCAATAAACCACCACGTCTGTTCTCTCCCTGATGCAATCTTGATGTAATGTTTATTTATAGATTACTTACTTTATTAACCATGGATGGTTTGCTTGACCTGAGAGGTGCACGAAGATTCTGATGATGGTCAGGCCAGTTAGTGGATGCCGACTAGGACATTGCTAATCAAAAGTTGGTCTGAAACAACAGAATCACCTGGGAGATTCTCAGACTTTCAGAAACTCAGGCCCAGTCACAGACCCAGCGAGTCAAAACTTGTGCTACAACAAGACCCCCAGGTGCATCTTGAGGACATCCAAGGTGGGACAGCGTTGCTCATCCCTCATTCCTTGGCATGTGGGGCGGAAGAAAAGCTGCCTTAAAATTCTATTTTTACATAGTTAGCCTTGCTTTTCTGATCAGTTCTATCATGCATTCAATTCATGTATTCATTCAATATATTAAGTGAGTGCTTATAAAAGCAAACAAGACATGCTGAGAAATTCCTGGTTTTTTGAACTAAAAACGTCAGAAGGCAGCACTGCAGTGGAATGGACTATGCTTTGGGTCCTCTGGGAGAGTCCCCGCTCAGCAGCCTGCCAAGGGCGGCACAGCTGTGGAGACCGCCCTCCAGAGCCTGCTCCGTGGCCCTGGCCGTGCCCTGGCGGCTCAGCAAAGCAGCGAGGCTGAGACCGGCACCGCGCGGCTGGGGGCTTGGTTTCTGGCTCCCAGTTGGGCCGGGCCGGGCCGGTGCGGCTCTCCCGCTCGGAGCCGGCGGCTGGCACCCTGCCCGCCTCCCCAGTTTCGGGATGGCTCGATGGGCAGAGCACACGGGCATGGAGTCTGGAAGACAGGGCTGGGCAGGGGTGTCCAGCACCGGGTGTCGTCTGTCTGCCGGCATGGTCTGACTCGGGCTGTGAGCAAAGGGTTTTACAACTGTAAAGAAACAGAAACGAGTGTGGATTCCAGTTGTGGTCATTGACAAACAGCGCATCCGGCCCCGTCCCCAGGGCGGGCAGAGGGACCTGAGCGCCACGGGCAGTTCTGTGTTTTACGGCAGCCTACTCACGTTGATTCGGAGTTTTAACATAACGTGTGCTTTGATTTCATGATCCTCGCTTCAGGATTTAGAGATGAAGAATATCTACCAGTCCATCCGTCTTATGTGAATCAGCCACACAGAAAATTAGTCGAGGAAGGAGACTTTAGAAATATCTGATTTATAGCAACTACACCCTAGTCCAGGTCCAAACACCTTGATGGTTTTGTTTGTTTGTTTTCTAGTCAGTGTCTGTTTCCACGAAGTTGGAAATATTAAGAAAAAGGCAAAGAAAGCGAACTCTAGTTATGGAAAGAAAATCTTAACTTTGGTAAGATGAATTTTCTTCTTCTCACACCCATAGTTCAAACTAATCATTAGTATCTGCATGGTTGTGGCTGCCAAATGGATGAGGAAGGAAGAAAACATTTCAAGTAACTGATTATTTTAGTCCTTGGAGAGTCTTGTGAAATACTGCTTTGCTGTAGGGATGGCTTTATCATATCTTTATCATACATATAATTTGCTCATCCTTGGGTAAATTATTGAATATTTGTGATTCACTTTGCTCACCCATACAATAAAGAGAATTAGACTACACCAAGAGTAAATGAAACAATGTTGATTTCATTTAATTAGGCACATGGCAAGCACTCAAATTCTACCTATTATAGTAGGGTCAAAATTTACACATAATGACTAATGTGTTTAAAAAAATTAATTCTAGCCCTGGCCGGTTTGGCTCAGCGGTTAGAGTGTCCACCTGCGGTCCGGAGAGACCCGGGTTCGGTTCCCGCTAAGGGCATGTACCTTGGTTGCAGTTTGTCCCCGGCCCTGGTTGGTCGTGCAGGTGGCAGCCACTCGAAGTGTCCCTTTCACGTTGATATTTCCCTCTCTCTCTCTCTCTTCCTCTCTCTCCCTCCCACTCTGTCTGTACAAAAAAAAAAAAAAAAAATTCTAGCCCGGCTGGTGTGGCTCAGTGGTTGAGTGTCGACCCATGCACCAAGAGGTCACTGGTTTGATTCCCAGTCAGGGCACATGCCCAGGTTGTGGGCCCAATCCCCAGTGAGGGGCATGCAGGAGGCGGCCAATTGATGTTCTCTCTCATTGATGTTTCTATCTCTCCCTCTCCCTCTCTCTCTAAAATCAATAAAGAAAATAAAATTTAAAAAAAGAAAAAAATTAATTCTATTTTTTATAATTAAGCTCACTTTGTCCTTGAGTCTCTCAGTCTGCACTGACTAGTCAACTTAATTTTTCTTATTCGGGTATTTTCTGTCCAATTGGTAACTTCCTAGCTAAATTCAAAGATCATTATAATCACTGTCCGGTTTCATCTCAGCTACGTTGATGTACATTCGTAGTCTCCCATGTCTTCTTTATGTCTCCTCTTTGTCCTTCTCTACCATTCAGGGGTGACCTGTTTTCACAGAAGAGTGTACATATAGTTTTGGCATCAGGAAAGTAATAGGCGGTCTCACGGGCCTGTGCTAGAGGTTTTGTGTTCTGCGTGGACTCCAGTCAGTCTCTGTCACTGTGCCACCTGCAGTGATGTTCCTGGGTGTCCCTTTTCCTGAACTTGTTGACCTGACATCCTCTGAGGTGCCTCTGGCCCAACTGGCCTTGAGGTAGCATGTTAGCGTCTGGCCTTTGCCTCCAGCAGCAAAATCTCTCAAGTTTGCAGCTGCATCCTCTTGACCAAAGTCATCCGCCACCCCTCGCCCTCCCGTATTATTTGCTTCTATCCGCCTAGCAAGAGGTGGGCAAGACTCTTGATGGTTCTTTCTGTGTCACTGTGGAGTAGAGCCTACAGAGTTGTCCTTATGACCGCTTGGCCTTAGATATTGCTACCGTAACTCTCTCAGGTTGAATGTGGGACTTTTCTAAGAGGCTTGCTGTCTTCCTAGGTCAGGAGAGAGTTGGTATTGACCAATTCGGGCCTGAACTGTCTGGGTATTTTTCCTTCTCTCCACAGGCTTTTCTTTTAACCTTCTGAGGAGTGAGTCGGGAACCTTGAGTCTGGACACTTTCTGTCTTACCCTCTGCTCAGTCCCTCTCTTCCCAGAAAAGCCCTCTTGTATCCTGTGTAGCAGGACGTTACTTCACACCCACCGCCCTCCTCGTCTAGGGCTCATGCTAAAATTCTGTGCTGTCGCTGTCCATGCTTAGATCTTGACGTAGAAAGCTTTGAGTTTTTTAGAAAAATCTCTTTCCCCCTTAACTTGCTTGATTATTGCAACGCAAAGAAAGAAGAGAAGGAAAAAGATGTGAGGATGGAAGTGTTTTAGTAGCTAGTTGAGCAGAAAATAATTAGGTGCTTACAAAATAGTTGCAGGGCCCTGACTGGTTTGACTCAGTAGTTAGAGCGCCTGCCCACGGACCAGAGAGTCCTGGGTTTGGTTCCCGCTAAGGGCACGTGCCTCGGTTGCGGTGTGTCCCCAGCCCTGGTTGGGGTCATGAGGGTGGAGCCAGTCGATGTGGCCCTTTCACGTCGATGTTTCTCTCTCTCTCTTCCTTCCTTTCTCCCTCCCACTCTATCTGAAGATAAATGCCAAAATGTCCTCGAGTGAGAATAAACAAACAAACAAACAAACAAAATAGTTGCAGGGTCAGCAACGAGCTCCGGGCTGAGTTTCCAGGGTGCAATCAGAACAGCAACAGGCACTGCCCATCGAGGTAGCTGATCCATCAGCTGGGGGACTGCCAGGCAGATCCCGGGTTCAGAACCGCACCACCTCAGCCGAGATCCAGGCCAGGAAATAGGTAACACAGCACTGCTTCTTGGTGTTCACAATCCTCCAGACCAGGTGCTGGTACAGAGAAACCAGCGCCTTCCCCGGCTGTGCTTGTCAATGGTAAGAAGCAGCACACGCACGGACCACCTCCTGTCTCTCCCCGATCCCCTGCCGCGCATCTCCAGGTGCAGACCAGGTCACGCACCGCGGCCGAGCAGTGCGCAGTTTTCCCGCCTCAGGAAGACTGGTTGGAGTTGGGAGAGAGGATCCACGCTACTGCCGCAGGGAGAAATACTCAGACATCTACAAGCGTCCTGGTGGGATCGAATCTGTGGTGGGGGTTGTGGGTGTAGCACAGAGTCACGTTGTAGAGGGCACCTGCCATCTGCTCTCTTTTTAGATTTTTATGTTTTATAAAAAGGTGGCACTTATTTAAATATTCATGAAGATAACTTTTTTGGGGACGACAGCAGGAGCGAATCTCCTTCAGAGTGTGGCCTGCACCCGGATGAATGATGCTTGCATTTATTTACCTCAAACAGGTGTTGATTAAGCAAAGCTTCATTTCATGAGTATTTATGGAGCTTGTACTATATTTAAGGCACTTGGATAGTAATGAGGGGATTTACATTTCTTCAATTATTCTTATGAAGTCATTAGATTCTGCAGCCAAATAAAAAAACTTATGGGAAAGAAGCTATTTACATATCAAAATTACAAGGAGGGAAGAAATGCCCAAGCAGATACCATGCATGTAAGACCTAATATAAAGACTGGACAGACCAGAGAGCAGACAATATATTGATTCCAAGTCTCCACTGTGCTCTTGTGTTGTGCAAATTCCATGATGATTACTTAAAATCACCCACAATGACCCAGAGCAGAAAGAGAAAATCTTTCCACTCTCTGGTATCAACTTCATGAAATTGGAATTTTACCTTATTTGTGGCTCTCCTCCACCAGGGAAGACTCAGCTGGGTTCTTCTGGACTGTTTGCATATGTCTAAATCACCTTCTTTTCTAGCAGGCGGGAAAAGCATCCTTTTTCTTCCTAAAGCCCTGGCCCTGTAATGCATCTACCCCAGAGCATCATCTCTCTCTGAGGAGGAAAGACCCTACTTGATTGGTTGAATGAAATGGCTTGGCCGCCCTTTGCGTCTCCCCGCACAGAAGACACATTTCGTTACTGAATTATCCAGCCTTCTGAAATGCCACCCCATGCTCGTTTGTACCTCTCTGATCCAACTTATGTCAGCTCCTATATGATTCTGTTAAACTTATTCATCTTTACAATGTGGGAAGGTGAGCCGCTCAGTCAGAGAAGAACCAAAGACTAAGAACAGATTTGCAAGTCCATTTGCTCTAAAAACGAGGGGCATACCATTGTAGAGATACGACATGTATTTTTCAGTGGGCAAGCCCGCCTCCCTTGGCTGAGACCCACTCTCTGTGTGAATGGATCCTCTTCAGAGAGTCTGCTTTCCTACAACACAGAGGTACTTCATCTCCTGCAAAAGTTAGTGTTCCAAAATCGAGAAATACAGTTTCTTTCGGAATTTCTTCCTTCATCTAGGGCCTGTTCTCTGCAGACCAGTGCAGCGGGCATGTGAGGGGTGAGCGTGGACGAGGGCACGGGTGCAGCCAGCCAGCCGACAGAACCCAGCGTGCAGATGGACGAGGGGGAAAGACAGTGTGTCTTCTTCTCATATCTGTTTGGAATAAGGAAGTGGGCTGACTGTTCAAAATTTTATTTAAAAACTTTTTGAAAGAACCAAAAAATATTCCAGTTTTATTAGGTAGGTTTTGGAAATTCTTCCTAAGTAATGGGTGCATTCCCTGGGTGAGATATTTGCTGTCCACCCTCTGTGGCCTCTGGCCCTGCCCCCTCACTGAGCTGGGTGCTGCCTTCGCGCATGCTGTCCACTTTCTGAAAGTCAATGTGTTCTCAGGAAGGGACCTGGAAATTATTTATGCTAAAAGCTACAACTAAAAAAATGAAGAGTAGCCCTGGCCTGTTTGGTTCAGAGGTTAGAGCATCGGCCTGCAGACCAGAGAGACCCGGGTTCAGTTCCCGGTTGTGGTTTGCACGTACCTCGGTTGTGGTTTGGGGTCGTGCGGGTGGTGGCCAGTCGATGTGTCTCTCTCACATCGATGTTTCTCCCTCTCTCTCTTCCTTCCTCTCTCCTTCCCACTCTGTCTGAAGATAAATGCAAATATGTCCTCAGGGGAGGATAAAAAAAAAAAGAAAGAAATGAAGAGTAGTAATTCAGCCATCAGCCAGAGGGAGAGGAGGACTGTGGGATTGCTAACCGCCTCACCCTTGCTTTATGGGATGTATACTGATACAGACCAGTGGTTTCCAAAGTTGGGGGTGGGGAGCATCCTAAGAGGTGCTCAGGATAATCCATATTAAAATGCGTACACACATTCACGTGCACACACACATGCAAACTCCTCCTTTAAAGTTACATTTGTGGGTATGGTTTTATAATACACATACTATGCTAGTTCTTAGCGCATGTGTATAACACATAAATAAACATATGTGGAGGTTGTGGTGGTCACTTGTGTGTATCAGCTTGACTGGGCGGAGGGATGTCCAGAGAGCTGGTAAACCATCAGTGTGTCATTTGAGAGTGTTTCCAGAAGAGAGAAACATTTAAATTGGCAGACTGTGTAAAGAAGACCACCTCACCAGTGGGGGTGGGCGCCGTCAGTCCTTGTTGGACACACGCCAGGAGGCAGAGGAAGGACACATTTGCTCTCCACTTGAGCTGGGACATCCACCTTCTGCTCTAGAACATTGGCACTCGGGGTTCTCGGGCCTTCGGACTCAGGCTGGGGCTGACATCACTGACCCCCAGGTCCCAGGAGTTTGGGTGTGAACTGGAACCATGCACCGGCTTCTCTGGGCCTCTAGCTCGCAGACGGTAGATCATGGGGCTTCGCAGCCTTCGTAGTTACGTGATACACATATATCTTATTTAGTTTTGCTTGTTTTTATGAGAATAGTATTATAGTAGGAAAATCGTATTCTACTATGAAATGTCTTTTCCCCTCCTGACCTGGTTTCTAAGATTCATTGGTATTGGCAAGTATAGCCATAGTTTTTCATTTTCCTCGTTGTATGTATTCCATTATAAAAACGTATAGCATCCCATGGTGTAAATGTCAGTTACACCAAATTTGCTCATTGTATTCAACTTGATGTATTCTTACTGTTTTTTCTGTGTAGTTCTATCAGGTATTGAAGTGCGATATTAAAATCTCAACTCTATTTGAGGATTTTAACAGGTATAAAGAATAAAGGTGATCCACCCTAAGGGAAATAAGAATTCTTCATAAATATAAAAAGTAGAGAGCAGATGTCACAATCAGGAATGAAGAAAAATAATTCTTTATAAGCTTAAAAAGTTTCTTAACTTGAAATTACTCTTCACCAAATTAAAGGAAAGTAGAAACACATCTAGAGTTATTCTGCTAAAACTTTAAATTTGTATGACACAGAAACCATTTAAAAGCTTCCAGGCAGGAAACATTGTTGCTGTATTTCAAGGGGCTCAAACAATATGAGCCTCGGTGTGCTGAGTTCCAACATGGAGTTTTGGAAGACGATAGAGCATCCCCCAGAGACTTGTGAGCAAAGTCTGTGCTTGAAGTATTCTGTTCCCAGTGAAGATGCTATTCATATGTATGGATGGTAGAAACACGTTCTTGAATACACAGACCCAGAGAGCACACTACTTATAGATCACTGAAAAATTGACTTGAGCTCCTTGCTGATCAAAGGTGATGATACATCAGCACCACCTGGGAGCTTGTTAGTGATGCACAATCTCAACCCCCGCCCCCCAGACCCACCAAAATTAGAATCTGCGTTTTAACAAGATCCCTAGGTGATTCATAGGAACATTTAAATTTGGAAAGCACAGTTCCTAATGATCAAAAATAAAAAATAAAAAAGTAAAAAATGAGGAAGTCTGACTATAAAAAGACTAAATTATCTAATTGATAAAGTTAAATATGTAGAGCTGTCTAGATAATCCTTGAGTGTTAAAAATCATCTTGGAAAGATGAAATATAACATAAATATGTAATAAAACAATAATTTGTATAGAAACCCTTAGGTTATATGGGTCAAGGTCAGTATAATGTGGGCAGTAAGCTTAGGGTCACCTCACCAGCAAGCGTTGTGAAGTGCTTACAAGATGACACACGAGCTTAGCTACAGAAAGTAAAGCACATGAATCAAACTACTTTTTAACCTTTCAGATATGATTAAAAACAGCTCTAGGAGGCAGAAGGTGGGGAACCAATGGTTTAATATTATCATTTTGTGTTTCTATTCTATGGCCTGCTGACACTGGTGATGTCTAATCTCTCTGGACAAGATCATACTTTGATTCTTTTTCTTTTTTAATTGCAACAAGGCGGGACTCAAAAAGGTACCAAAAGACAGAGAATGGTCAACGCACGCTGTCAGTTCTTCCCTACTGATTGCAAGGCTGAGTCTTCGTGGCCACTTGTGCTGCTTCTGGGCTCTTCCCGAGGGAGGGCTTCTCCACAGCTCCCAACAGTCCCAGGGTGGGAGCCGAGGGGCGATGGCGAAGGGATTCGCCTGCAGTTAGCATCCCACAGCCAACCGGGCAGGACAGCCAGGGGCATGTGTGGGGAGCGGGGGCGGGGGGAGTGGAAAGTGGGACGAGTCCAATTCGAATTTTGAATTTCTTTCTCCAGAGCAGATAGTGTGAGCCCGTGGTCTTACATTCTTTCGGCCTTATTTCAGGTGCAAAGGAGCACATTTTAGTTTATTTTGTTTTTCTCTTATTTAACAATAAACTATATTATTATGAAACATCGCGCATTTGCAGAGACGTATAGAGGCTAACTAACATTATGACCATGTGCATATCTACTATTTGTTAATCAGTTATTAAATCTTGAGATTTTTTTGCCATCTTCACTGGAGATATCAAAAGCACACACACAAACATCGCAGTTAGAGTTGAGCGGTATATTCCTCCCTAACTCTATTCCTTGGCCCCCGTTCTTAAACAACCACCATCATGAATTTATTGTCTTTCATGCTATTGGTTTTTAGAAACACTTTTTGTACAAATCTAAACCTCCATAGATGTTTGCCACATATTTTTGTGGGTTTGGAACTATATGTCATTACACTCTGTGTGTCCTTCTGCAGCTCACTTTCTTTCTGTCAACATGATGTTTCTGAGGACTCTCCACGTTAATTCTGTGTGGCTCCGGCATATTCCTTGTAACAGCTGCAGTTCACAGTTGTTCAGTGTGACACACTCGATCTAGTCCCCTGTAATGGGCATTTCATTGTTTCTGAACTCTGGCTCTTGCACACAGTGGTGGGAAGAACATCCTCAGGGGCCTCCTGGTGCACCCTGCAGGCTGTTTCCCGGATGTCACCACATGCGCTACAAAGTATCTGCGCCGATCTCCTCTCTCCTCAATAGTGAACAAGAGGTCCCATTGCTCCACGTCTCCACCAACGCTTGGGCTGGTCTAATTTGCAATGTTTCCCAACTTAATTGATGTAAAACTGTACCTCATTGTTGGTTTAATGTTCATCTTCCTTGTAACGTTAGGGGCCGATCGCCTTTTCGTGAGTTTCTTGGTTCCCAGATTATCTCTTCTGTGAGTTGTGGCTCTTATTATTCTTGGCCCATTTTAAAAATTAGACTTTTAACCTTTGTTTCCCATCCATCTGTAGGAATGTTCTTTGCATTTTGGACACACATTCCTTCCTGCTTGTGTTCTTTCTCCCTGTCTGTGGCTTAATTTTTGTGGTTGTCTGCAGAAGCTTATTATTATTATGTAGTCAAATATAACAATATGGATTTTTCTTTGTGTCCTGTTTATGACATTCTTTCCTACTTTAGGTTTCCACAGATATTACTGTACATTGTGTTCTTAAATTCTCTACCTGTTATAGGGTTTTGGCATAAATGCCTTAAATAATAACTTCAGTTAGAAAGAGGTACTTTAATTGAACAATGCTACCCAATGAGATCATTGCCATGATGCCTGAGAAATCAGCATCTCATAAGGAGCTAAAGTCTAATCAGCATCTGGGGTTGGCTAATGGAATCCCTCCATTTCCCCAGGTGTACATCTACTCATGTACATTGTGGCATAAAGGGAGGCACATCAGTGTGCTGTGACCAAGCCTGATGACAGCCTGTTTGAGCGGCCACCTGGTGAAAAAGAACAGAGTGGGATGGATTGTCCTGTTCCCAGGTAATCTGATTATATTACAACAGTACAGTGTTCACAAGTTTTAAGTCAACAAAGAGCGACTTACCTCTCTGTTGCAGCAAATGACATTGTTTGATTCCCTTATCAATTGTCTGAGGCTGGAATCTTCACTTAACCGCATGCCATAAGAAGTTAAGTTCCTCTGTGCTTGAGACTTGCTAAAATCTTCTACCCTTCAGTGTCCCCTGAAGGAGGTCAGATTTCCCCCATCCCTCCCTCTCTCACTGCTCAGATGCTCCTCTTTTAGTACCCCTACTAGGAAATGGGTAAAGGTTTGTGTCTTCTGAGAGGTCTTTGAGAATAAGGAGTTGGTGTCATGCACCTTTGTACTCGTGGCCCTAGGACAATGCCTGGAACGTAGAGGGAGCAAAACACGCGAAGACAGTGAGGTAGACGCTTGCCTCAGTCTACCGCATCCTTCAGCTGGGCTGCGCCAGCTTTCCGGTGACTCAGACTTGCGTTCTACAATTGATCAGCTCCCGTTTCCTGCAAACTGTTTGTGTTGTTTCTCTTTCTTTTTCTTTTTCTTTTTGTATGTGTAGTTTTTTCATTTTTATCTGATTCAAAATTTTGAATGTTTATAGAAATTGGAGTGTAGTTATATATGTGAGTTTCAAAGATGACAATTTACTGCAGGTGCCTTCTAGCTCTAGTCTCATCTAAGTCACTTCCTAAGCGTCTCAGGACAACTTATAACATTAAAACAAGTGTGTTAACTTCCAAATGATAATGTCAAATGACACTGTGAAAATTGTCACTTCAGCAATATTTCAGAACTTGTAACCAAAGTTAAAACCCATGTGAACAACTAGGAGTCTTATATCCATCTCTCTTAGTACATTTGTCTTAGATCCGTCCTAAATACAAACTGTTGAGTGATGGACTGTTGTGAAACTGGTTATCAGAACTGGTTGGGTTTGAGAGCCTGACTCAGCAACATTTCACTGATTCCTTCACTGCTATGGGCAAGAATAGTTCCACTGACTAATGATTTTTTTTAACAGGCAGCTGGATAGCAGACATACATCAGTGTATATAGGACACTGAAAAGGAAAGTAAATAGGAAGACATTTAATTCCCCCCCGCCCCCCATTTTTTGCTGATGTGATATTTTTGTTGACGGATTATATTTCTGGGAGAAAGGAAGTTTCTAGATAAGTAGTACCAGTCTTTCAAATTGAAAAATATGAAATGTGTTAAGAGTTCCTGGGGACTTGACTGAATAATCAGTTCTAGGAGCTTTGTCTGTCTGTAAGACCCAAATCTGCTTCCCGCAAGAGTGCATCGTCCTGGGGCCACAGGAAGCAGATGTTGACAGCAGCGCTTAAATCGGGCATTTGTCCTCGCAGAGACATCGTGGTCACGCCGGCCCCCGCCAGCCCCTCGTTGTAGATTGCATTTTCCAGGTGAATAGAACTCGAAGCCCTCTGATGATACAGCGTCCCTGGGAGAAATCATGTAGCTGGTATAGAGACCTGTTCCCAAATAATTACCAAATAAAGCAGCCTGCAGACTCTGCCGTTAGCACAGTCACACTCGGTCAGGCACTGCCATCCGTCTCATTTGCTGGGCAGGCAGCACACAGCTTCAAGTGGTGTCGGTGGCCCCTGCGTCAGATAGACGCTGGGTGTCCACCTGAAAAGGTCTTATTTGCTCTTTTGGCAGTGATGTCTTTCCTATGCTGAACTGCTTTCAATGAGGGGGTGTGGGTGGTTAATAGTGCTTTCTCCCCTTTCTTTCAATATTTATAAAGCCAAGACATCCGTACAAGTTTGCTTTTGTGTGCGTGCATTGGGTACATATTTCGGTAAGTGCTGACACCTTTTTCCCCCAGAGGAATCAGCTGTCTGTGTTTTGCTTACCTTGCTACACTTTTATTTTTAATACTCTGGTCACTCTTTCAAATGCCTCGGGGAAGTGAGCTGATGGTTCAGCGGGAACAGGGAGAGGAAAACATTTGCAGAAATGTTTTCTGGGTTGTATTGTTTATGAATTTATTGGTGGTATTAATATCTTCCCAGTATAGGGAGAGTTTCAATAGTTTAACTGTCATTTTGATGTTCTGTTCTAAGCAGCAAGCTTAAGTCAGTTTTTTTAAGGGCAGAACACTTGGGGAGAAAAATCTCCAAAACAAAACATAACGAGCCTAGGACGCACTCCCCGACATGTATATTTCTGCATAAACCATAAAGTAAAGATCATAGCAGCTGAGTTCATTTGATCAAAATCATATTTGTTGAATAGCAATTCCTTTTCTTTCAACATTCCTCAACAGTGGGCCCACTTGTTAGAACACAAAAATATTCATTTGGTCTCCGAGAGTTGAGTACTCACTGGGTAAATGATTTTGGTTAACTCTTTGGTAATTCACAGTCATAGTTCATGAATTTAGCAATCTGAGATGCTGCTTAACACTTGTGAAACTTTCCCAGAGTGGCAGACCCCGCTGGTGCCGTGCCGTGGGAAGACAATCACACAAAAGGAAGACAACGGGAAGAACTAGCCTTTTGAGCAACCTCATGTACGGTGTCAGCCTGTGCAGGCTTTACTGTGTAGATGTTCCATCTGACGGGCAAGTGTCATAAGCAAGGTATTTTCACCATTTACAGATGAGGAACCTGAGGCTCAACAAAGGTAAATCATTGGCTAAAGAACAAGAAAATGAAAAGAAAAACGCCACATTTTTCTAATGCCAGAGCCCTTACTCATTCTTTGCTGTCTCATGCTCCCAGAACAAATTCCACACGTGGAAGGGGAGGACGGCTGTTCAGGAAACACTTCATGTTCTCATTTGGAATTCATTTCTGCGGATGCGATCCATGTTGTAGGGAAGGAGGGGGGAAGAAGTTTCAGGACATGTTTTCTGGGCTGTTTTATTTATGGATCTATGTATTTTATTTATTATCTTCCCAGTTCGGGGAGAGCTTCAGTATCTCAATAGTTATTTTGGGAAAAATACACTTGAAACAACCCTTCATCTTAAACCCTTCATCTTGATTAAGTAATGTCAACATTCTCCGACAACACAGACTTCATTCCAAATACCGCTTTTCAGCCTTTGTATTTGAGGTATTTGTATGAGTTTCTCCAGTTTGTTAATGAATCTGGCACTTATTTTTGATATGATTCCTCTGTTTTCTTGGTATCATTATGCACTGAATGTCATTAAAACGAATCAGCATTTTCTGAGCTGACATTGGATGTAAGGGGTCCCAAGAAGAATTGGACCTTGGCTATCAAATAGTATTTTAGATGCTATCTGTTTGTTTTATGCATTTATGAGTACATTGATTTATCATCTGCACTGTCAAAGGCCTGCAGGAAAAGAACTGTAAAATGCACAAAGAAATTTTGGTTATTTGAGAAATGGCAGGTGAAATGATAATGAATAAATAATAAATAAATGGTAAGTGCCCAGTCATGTATTTTTTCTTTTTTAAAAGAAAAAAATAAATGGAAGCATTTTTATTTGATTATAAATCAGAAAATTGTGACTATTTTTTTTTTTGTCTCCAAGGTATCCATGTTAATCATAATATGTTTGCATTTACATCACATTCATTTTTAATAGGAACATTAAATAAAGATGATTCGTTTTAGCTGGAAGTTAAAAAGAGCTTTAATATTTTTTAACTTACCGATGCCAGACTTTTAAAGTCCCCCACTTACTTTTTGTAAATATACTCTTTTTCCTCTCCACCCTCCAGTTTGAATTTTAGAATCTAAGTTGTTTTGCAATCTGTACATAAGAAAATTAGACTGTAAATCTCAATGCAAGCATGAGGACAGTAAAATTTTTAATGCAGGTGATCTCAGAATTCAATGTGGTGTCAGCAGGTAATATTATGGTAAGGCTGACTTATACTGAATCTCTTTGCATTTAGAGATTTAAATGCATGTCAGAACCTACTCTATTCACTTCAGGCTGTGCAAAAACATGTCACTTCAGACTGTGCACAAACGTAAGTTTGAAGAAATACATTGTGGTGCAATTCAATATGGGTAGAAGCTGCAGAAAGTTTACAAAGACATAAGGGTAAACCTCCATGGACTTGGTTTTCAGAAAGTCATTTGGTAACCTTAGGTCTTCTCCAAAGCTTCACAGACATGTCTATTTGCATCAACTTTTCCACTGGCCCTGGGGATCCCAGGATCCCAAGAACAGTGTTGAACCATCTCGAGTCAGGAATTAGGAAAACAAAGATAAAACTTTTGTACAAGACACCTTACTAAAAACCTATCATTGGTTACTTTTGCTTCTTTAATACTTTTTGGAAATTTTTACAGATAGTAGATTGTTTGACTATATAATTTGATTGAATGTTGTGTTATATTCATTTCTCTTAAAGCTTGGCACTAAGTTGTTATCCTATAATATTGTATTAGTTTTAGCATAAGTCATCATGGTAAATAGAAACTTCTGTGGGAAGGTAACCACAAGCAAAATATCTACTATGACTCAAAATTGTTTTTATAACTGGTTCAGCTAAGTACTCACTGTAATTTCTTATGTGTATCTGAAGGAAGATCCCATAGTAATAGATTTGTATGCCATACAAATACAGTGAGTAATACCCACATGGCCACACGTTTATAAGAGAGTGGATACAACGCTGGATAGAATGGTATTGAGTTGTATTATTGGGAAGGCATAAGAAATAGAAATACCAACCTCGTCTCAAAGGTGTTTTTAATCTAGTGGATGAGACAGAATTCACACATTTGTGGATTACGTGAACCTTACAGTGCATCATGCGAACAAGTGGAGGTGGTTTTGAGGAGGTTCACAGCGAAATGGTACTCAGCAGTATTCCATTAGGAAGGCTTCCTGGAGGTGGTGGACCTTTTTGGATATTTATTTATAAAACAATTTTTTTTTCTTTATTAATTTTTAGAAAGAGAGGAAGGGAGAGGGAAATAGAAACATCAATGAGAGAGAACATCGACTGGCTGCCTCCTGCATGTCCCGCACTGGGGATCGGGCCTATGACCCGGGCATGTGCCCTGACCAGGAATTGAACTGGTGACCTCTTGGTGCATGGGTCGATGCTCAACCACTGAGCCACACCAGCCGGGCTGAATATTTTTTTTTAAAAAAGCTTAAAAAACTAATACATGATTGCAAGCTCTTTGACAGTTCAAACAATTCAGAATTATGTATAATACTAGATATAAATTTCCCTTCACATCCATCTTCCAACTCATCTTCCATCTTCCATCTTCCAATCAAAATAAACAATATTTAAAAAATCAAAATTAATTAAAAATTTCATGATCAACAAAATATGAACATTTTAAACAAAAGCAGAATCTGTACTTACCTTACATTCAGTTTAGTTAAGGAGATATTAAATAATCACAAAATTCTTCTTCCTCCATTATTCACAAATTGTGATGTAGAAAGATCTCATGCTGATTTAGATTTAAATATCAAGGACTGTCATGAATTGAGTTACTTGAGACTCCGATTCTGAGATTAGCATTTAGGGGATTTATCCGGGCATGTTCTTGGGATTAATATTTTAGGAGGGAAGAGAAAGAAGCTGGATTTAGCAGAGTGAGATGTTGTAATGCTGTCTTAAGGGAAACCTCAGGTGACTCTTTGGGGAGTTCTGAAGAGATTCTGGATTTTTCCGGTTCTCTTTTCAGTGCTGTATGTGTTGGCTTTATGATTTGAATCTCTGTTAACAGGAACGTACAAAACTTAGACTGCTATTTTTTTTTATTTTTGTCTACTTTATCATTTTGAAATGATCTTTGTTATCCCTGGCAATAGCCTTTGCTCCGGAATTTATTTTTTTCTAATAATGTAGCTGCTCCTGCTTTGCGCTTTAGTAATGTAAGTTTGACACATTTATTTCTATTTTTTTCAATCTATCTATAACTATATTTAAAGTCACTTCCTGTAGACAGTATATAAGTTGCTCTGGATTTTCATCCGTGCTTCAGTTTGGATAGTGAACCATAATGCTATGTTTTCAAGTTCATCGATCTCTTCTTTTGTAGTGTCTAAAATGAATTTCTCAGGTCAGATATCATTTTTTTTCACTTGTATAAATTTCTTTTAGTGATTTTGTTTTATAGTTTCTATTTTTTTTCTCATTCTTATATTTCTTTAAATCCTTGAACATATTCTTTTTCAGCTGTTTTAAAGCCTGTAGCTGATTAATTTCTGCCACTTTTGGTCCTATTTCTGTTGATAGGCTTTCTTCTAGTTATTCGTCACACTTCTGCTGCTTTTTCACATGCGCAGTATTTTTTATTAGATATTAGACATTTTGTTGAGAATCTTGGTTTACTTATTTTCCTTTAAAAATGGAATATTACTTTTTATCTTTCCCAGGCTTATTTTAAGCTTTATAACAATGGAACTACAGTAGCCTTTATTTAGTTGGTATAGCTCTGCTGTTCAAGAATAACCCTTTTAGGGTCTTTTCTCAATATGCTGGACTTTCAATGAGGTCTCTTCATTATGACTTAATATCTCTTGGCTCTGTGTGAACTTTAGATTAGCTTTCCCTATAGTTCTTTGCTGCCTGGCTTTATAGGGTTCATATTACTCATTCACTTGATTGGAATTTCACTCTCTGACCTATGATCCAAAAAGTGACTCTAGGCAGAAAGACAGAGGCTTACCTCAATTTTTTTTTTTTCTCTTCAGAAATTATAATCATGTGCTCTCTGTGACCCTACTTTTAAAGACAATTGCTTCTTGCAATGTATTCAGTTTTCTACTTATTTATGTTGGGTGAGCAGGTGTGGTACCAGTTATCCATTCACTGACAAAGTGGAAGTTCTCTTCCTAACTTTTAATTCTCTTAATGTACTGAATTTCACTGCTAATCACATTGATATTTGAAATCTTACTTTTTATTATATATTACTCATTTAATACAGTTTTGGATAATTTCACTAATACTTTAATTAGGATTTTTGTATTTGCCCTCATAAGTGAGATTGGTCTATCATATTTTTCTTTGACTTTAGTATTAGTTCTGGCAATTTATAAATCTGTTTAGGACATTTAAAATTATTTCACATGTTCTGCAATAGAAAAATAGAATTATGCATTATGTCTTAAGTTTCTCATGAAAATATATGCATCAGATACTTTTTTTCAGGAGTTATAGGGAAGAGCTTGATACTTTAGACTGCCTTTTAAATATCCTCTGTTATTACTAATATATTTGGGTTTTTCTATCTCTTCTTTCTCATATATTGCCAATTGAAAAATTTTTACCTTTGAGTTTGAATTTACTCATATGTATTTATACCTAGAATTCTCTTGTAATTTAGAAAGTCTTTACCACTTCTCTATATATGATCCTTTCTCATCATCAATGTTGTAACATTTTTTTTGTTGCTTTTGCCAGACTTTTGCCTGTTTTACTTGTCTTTTCAAATAGTGCATTCTGATAATTTCAAAGTATGCATTTTCAGTGAAGTTTCAGCAAAGGAGAGGGCTAAAGAGAGAAGAAAACATTGTTTGAAAAGAAGGACAACACATGAAGAAACATGTGGGAAAGAACGAAAGTTATGTGGGATAATGGGGTAAAAGAAGGCGGGGGGGGGGGCTTTTTAAAATATCCCAAAGGGTAGGGAAGAAATTTCTGAGTTGAGACAGTAGTTAATGAGAAACAATGTGATGTCTCTAAGCTTCAGAGGCATGTAGGGGAACCAGACTTTGAAGAAAATGATTTCAGCAGCTGTGGGTATATTGGCATGTACAGAGACGGAAGGCAGAGATGTCTTGGAATGTCGTTGCAGAAAGTCAGGTGAGAACGCAGGCTGATTTAGATGAGTTGTTTTGAAATGGAGAAATAAACCCAAAATATATTATTGAGGAGATAATGGTGCATATTGACTCTGAATATGTGTGTGTGTGGTTTTGGTGCTGGGGAAAGGAAGTTTTAAAAAGAAATCACTCAGTAGGAGAAAAACAAACAAACAAAAATGTGGTAAGATTTTTGAGAATTGAAAAGTGGTGTAATTAATACTGACAAAAATATTGGGTAGAGGGGCCTGGTGGAGGGTGGGAGGGCCTACCTGGAGTTGGCTCAGGATGTGTAGTTCATGTGATATATATATTTAATCCTCACCTGAAGATATGTTTTTCTTGATTTTAGAGAGAGAGAAAGATTAATTGGTTGCCTTTTGTATGTTCTCTGACTAGGGATTGAACCTACAACCTAGGTATGTGCCTTGACCAGGAATTGAACCCACAACCTTTTGGTGTATGGGATAATGTTCCAACCACCTGAGCCACCCAGGCAGGGCTGATGTGAATTACTTAAGTGTAAAAGTTCTGCAGACATTCCAGAGACATGAATAAAATAGTAGACCCCGATTAGAGTCATCAACGGACTCAGGGGGTCTGGAAACCCTGGGCTTCAGAAAGCACTTGTGGGTCATACTTTTCTTTTCTTGGCTCTTTCAACCCTGAAATTAGAGTGAGTCCTGATGTTTACAGGTGACTCTTACCCGTGAGCAGGAGAAAGATCAGGTAAATTGCATGTTATTAAAGAATATGCTGGGAGATTATAGAGGCCTTCAGTAGGGGCATTTGAGGTTTTTTTGGGAAAAACCTCAGGGGCAAAAGAAAATATGATGTTGTTTTTAAATTCCTTTTTGTCTTTTTCAGATCACCAGTTTCGAAGGGAGTCACCAGGCTATAATGGTCCTTTCGTGTATTCCTTGCACTCGCTCTTACTAAGAGGGCCAGAGACTATCCCTGTCGCAGCTGTCAGTGGAAATATTAAGGACCAGACCGAGAAGGAGCCATTGTTACACTCTGGCTTTACTCTTCTAGGCCCAGTAATAGCTGTTGTTTAAAAACACAGCATTTAACAGCACTTGTTTTCCAAATAATGTAGCATGTTTTCCCCTACTTGAATAGCTTATTCAAAGAGCCATTTTCCCAAGTTACCCATGGATGTTGGATATAATTTCTGCGTTTCCCCTGGCTTATATTCTAGTTGTCAAAAAGTCAAAACACAAACACTAGCTGAACAGACTCAGTTACATCTCAACATGGTAATTGTTAAATCACTCAGTAGGAGAAAAACCAAAAAAAAAAAAGTCACACAAGGAGTTATTATTATGCATATGCATTTTTAATGTCTGATTCTCTGTATAACCTTAAATTACAATGCAGGTTAAATTTCCCTTGCTGATTTATAAGCATAATGTAAACTCTAGACACAGTTAATGATATTGCAATGTAAAACTGTTCGGTTGCAAACTAAAGACCTTGCTTAGCACTGCAAAGCTCCAGGTTCATTTCAATGTGATCATTGAGGCACTATGCAGAGATTATGCATTTATTGTATTTTTTTTCATGAATACATGAATGAATAATAAGTTCAACAAACAAGAGTTTCCTACTGGGAATGTCAAACAAATCATTCTGCAAAGTGCTCTGAATTTCAATCAATCACTCTCCATAACACTTGTCCCGCTGAGGTCTTCAGCTTTAGCAGAGTCAGCACTTGGAAGCACTACAAAGAGTCTAAGTAGGAGACACAGGGTGCGAGAGCGCAGAAGACAGAGCCTCACTGTGTGTTCCTATTCTTTTCACCGCAGCAGGGCTTCCTTGCCAGGCCCGGCTGGTTGCTTCTGTATTGGTGGACATTAGGGCACTGGTGAATCATATTCCTATAGCCTTGCTTCAAACATACCATCGCTGTTACCCATAAAGTATAATCCAGAAACTTTAGTGGATGGCTCGGTGGAAGCAAAGTATCCACTTGAGGTGGATGGACAAGGCAAGACAGAGCAACACCCAGAAATAGGATTTTACAGTTGTAACACTGTTAAGACCTGGATGAGTGGTGTGATTGGGTTCTTGAGTGTGACGACGTCATGCAGGATTTTTTCAGGGAGAATGGAGTCTTTATTTTGGGAAGAGTCACTTGAGATTCTGAAGTTGGATTTAGGTGCCCTTCCCTTCCCTTCCCTTCCCTTCCCTTCCCTTCCCTTCCCTTCCCTTCCCTTCCCTTCCCTTCCCTTCCCTTCCCTTCCCTTCCCTTCCCTTCCCTTCCCTTCCCTTCCCTTCCCCTTCCCCTTCCCCTTCCCTTTCCCCTCCCCCTCCCCCTCCCCCTTCCTTCCCTCCCCCTCCCCTCCCCTCCCCTCCCCTTCCCTCCCCTTCCCTTCCCTTCCCTTCCCTTCCCTTCCCTTCCCTTCCCTTCCCTTCCCTTCCCTTCCCTTCCCTTCCCTTCCCTTCCCTTCCCCTCCCCTCCCCTCCCCTCCCCTCCCCTCCCCTCCCCTCCCCTCCCCTCCCCTCCCCTCCCCTTTTTCTTTCTTTTTTTTTGGTACGTGCCCCTAGCGGGAACTGAACCCAGGACTCACTGGTCTGCAGGCCGTCACTCCAACTGCTGAGCCAAACTGGCCAGGGCTAGCTGCCCTTTCTTAGTGAATCCTCATTTTCATCTTAGAGAGTTCAATGTTGCTATTATGGGAGGTCTTCCTTTATACTGAGGTGGGGGAAGAAGAGACTTACAGAAGAGAACAATCCTTTCCTTGGTATTTTTTGTTCAATGGTTATTTTAGGACAAACAACACTTTAGATAGAGCTGTTCCCTCTTTCTGTCTTTTGCCTACATTGTGACCTGAGGCAAATTCTCCTGCTGAGGTTGACAACCTCCTGGGTGGGGAGTGCGAGTTTGAGGCAGGGTTCCTGTGGCTGGAGGCCGCATTCTCAGGGGGAAGGTCCTTGCCCACATATCTAGGGAGCTTGCCATTCATCACCTACCGAGTCAATGAATACCCACAGATTCTGAGTGAATTCCAAAGGCTCTAATAACCAGATTTCGACTTCAGTACACATGTTTATCTTCACTCTCCCCAGCCATTTAAAGGTTACTAAACCACACAATTGCTTTTGTTTTATTTATGGCCTCTTAAATAAGAATCGTATCCTCACTAACTCTTATTAGACCCGTCTGGCCACAGAGCCTATGCCGTATCTGTCTGGATCCCTCTTTGTAGTGCGTGGAGTGCCAAGCATAGTGATTTCTTAATACAAGTTGGTTCCTTTCCTCTCTTCCTGGCCTTTTACATTCATCCTAGAAACAAATACCATCAGTTGCAAATTTATCAGGTTTTGTTACAAAGATGCCTTCCCCACGGTGAATCTCATACAAATAAGTAACATTGCTTTGTCTGTAAGAGGAAACTGAGTGGATAAAATGTGACATGCATTTCAACCACTGGGCAGGCACTGAATTATTCACTCGGTGTTGGGGAGTGCTGCCACAGGAAACGGGCTCCCAGATTCCTGTAGTGGTCAGATGGTTCTGACTGGCTGTGTGATATAAAATAAATGACATCACCATTGCAAGTCTTGGTTTTCTCATCTGTAAAACGCAAAAGTTTGAGGCATTTGTTCCAAGGACCCTTTGATGATATAGCACAGTGTTCGAGCGTGGACTCTGGAGCTAAACCATCGAGGTTCAATGCCTTGAAACTGTAAGACTGTCTGTGCCTTAAAGTCCTCATCCCTGAAAAGGCTGGTGACAGGATCAGATGAGTTGGTCTGTGTAAAGTACTCTGCCTGTCCCAGGGTAGAGTTCATAAGTGTAAGCTATTATTATTTTGATTCTGACTTCCATGGATTTAATAATAATAACATACTGATACCTATTATTTATTAAGTAGTTAAAAGGTTACTGCCACAAATGGGTTAAATATTATTTACATTATCTTGTGAAAATATAAAAAATGACCCTGGGATGTACATACCGTAATTATCTCTATTTTACAAGTGAGGAAAATGAAGCAGTGTTAAGTCATTTCCCCACCGTCCCACAGGCAGGAACTGGACAGGACTCCAAACCCAGCTCTGCCCCTCCTCTGACAGTATCAGGCCCCATTCCACCCCCGACCCCCTGCTGTTGGAACCAGACCAGCTCCCAAGGTTTACTAGAGGACAAAGACAGAAGGAGCGAGGAGGAAGGCTCCTTTGCTGCCTCTGCTTAGCTTGATGTCAGAGTCTGCAAAATACTCTCCACTGAATTGATTTCCAGCAGTTTCGTTGCTGGCTTTGGCACTGTTCGTCAGCGTCTACCTAAACGAGTTCCAGCTACGTTCTTCTTGCACACTAATCCATCATGACCTCTTGCCGCTGAGGTGGTTTCGCGGGTGGCGTGCTGGAGTTGCTGCATGGTTCTCCTTTGTCCCCGTCGCCTTCACGCCACTGCAACCGGCTGTTCCTTCTCTGCTCCTTCCTCCTCACTGTCTCTGGTGCGTGTCAGGAATAAAAGGCAAAGCAGCTAACTCTGGCTCACGTTGCACCCTCAGAATTTCCCATGGTTCCAATTCCCCTTTAGTGTGTGTGTGTGTGTGTGTGTGCGAGAGAGAGAGAGAGAGAGAGAGAGAGAAATACATCCATTGCTTGTGATTGGATTTTATGGCGGGTGAGAAAATGTCCATGTGTTGCCTGGGAGTCCTAGCGGGCCTTGAATGCTGGTAAGCAAGAGAAAAGGAAGCCGTTGGCATATCCCTTTAAGTCCACGTAAGCCATTTATGCCAACAAGTCTTCGAAGTAAGAATTTATGTCCCAGGGAGAGTACTTATACTCCGGGGAACAGGGAGCCCAGAGCTGTCTCACCCAGAGGCAAGCTTATTTGATAGTTGATTTACAAAGGCCAACATCCTCTCCTTACTGATGATAGTGCTGATTTTAAATAAAATTCTGCATTTAATATTTAACCAGCTCTAATCCTCTTTAATACTTTTAATTGTTCACCATAGATTGTGAATAGGGAAGCAGTGGGCAGCTAGAAAGAACCTCAGATGATCTAAACTGGTTTACCTTTAAATCTCTAAATGAAATAGGTAAAGGATTCTACTATTCTACTCTCCTGTCCTAGCTACACTGTGGACGATGTCCATTTCCGGACCAGACATTGGACTAGATTCTCATCTCACTTTGCCATTCTTTGTCCCACTTTTCCTTTAGTAACTGATACTCAGTGAGGTCCAGGGTGTTTACTGTTCGTAGGGAGGTGCACACATCAACATGGTGGGAGCTCACGGGCAGGGCACGTTGTGGGGAGGTGGGCGTTTGGGGCATCCTGAACACGTCCCATTGTTTATAAAGAGGAACACATCGAACACCTGGGACCCCACCCAAGTGGGAAGGTGAGCCACATTGCGATTATTACTCCTTAAGTCTAGAAATTACAAGAATCCAGGTCATTATCAAGCAGAACATAGATATAAGAAAACCTTCCTATAAATTCCTTTGTATCTACGGAGCATAGTTTTGTCCCTTTCCAGTTTGTCGGGCAGTTACTTGCTGCTGCTGTCTCTGTACTTCCGATGTCTTCCCTGTCTCCCTTGTCTTAGAGGTCCCCGCTCCTCTGAGGGGTAACCGGGTCCCTGCATGTTCTTTCTGCAGTCCGTGTGCACACACCATCACCAGGAGCCTTTCTTCTATGTCTGCGTCCTTCAAACTGTCAGCACGTTCCATTTTGATGCCAGGGGTTTCCTGTTTGCCCTTCACCTGTCATCATGCCTGAGGGACAGCTCTCGTTCCTGCCTGCCTGCCAGTGTCACCACTTAACTCTCCTCAGGCCTCTCAACCCAGCCTACTCAGAGTCGGGTCGTCGTCTCTGTCCAGTCCTGGCTCCGGCCCACGCTCCACCGCTCGGCTCTGTCTCCCAGCGAAGGCCCATCATTTCCTTCCATTGCTCCGCCAGGACCGTCAGAGTCATTCACAGCTCTTCTTTCTTCCCGCATCGCCCACCGCTCCCGCTCCACCCGCCCACACACTTCCCTTCGTTTTGAAGTCCTACCAGTTCTGTCTGAGCCATTTCTGTCGCTTCAGGCTCTAATCATCTCCTCCCGGGACGACTGCAGTATCTTTCTAACTGGATACCCTGTGTTCAGCCTCCTCTCTCTTACCTCTGTCCTTCCAGTTCACGCCAGAGAAACCGTCCTACACTTCAGAGTTCACGTGAGTCTCATTTGCAAACATTTGTGATGGCTCCTCTTTGCCTGAGCCCAAACTTCTAAACAAAGCATCCTTCTCATGCCAGATTCTCTTTCCGGTTGTTCTCCATATGTCCCGTGCTACACAGAACAAACTGTTTACTGTGCTTTACGTTGTCATGAACTTTTATATATCTGTGCGGATTTTGGCCCAAAATGCTGTTTCACTTATGCATAAGAAACTGAAGCAGAGACATGGTGCCTTTTCTGTCCAGTGTCGATCCCAAGGACCCGGTGCAGTATCGAGCACGGAATGGACACAGAGAAGTGCACCAAGTCACCCAAGGACACACGCACACTGGCGAGGAAGAGCTGGTGTTTGGAGCTATTGACGCTCAGCCTCTTCTGTTCCAAAATATTTGATGTTTGGGGATTTAAATAAACAAGTTTCCCTAATGGTGTCAAGGATATCCGCTGGCCTTTACTTATTTAGCCCTGAGATTTATACAGTATATATCAATTGCAGGTTGACATTTTCGTGGCTTACAGGAAAGAAGTATAAGGAATACACTGGGTTTGATTCTTCTTTTTGGTTTTAACATCATAAACATAACTGTATTGTTGCTTTACAAAATTTAGTGTCCATAGAAGTCACCTAGGATCTTGTTTAAAAATGGATTCTGCTTAAGGGAAAAAAAAAAGTTCCACTGGCATCTGAGATTCTGCATTTCTAACATGGTCCCAGGTGATGGCCACAGTGCTGGTCCCTGATGGCACAGGAGAGCAGGGAGCTAGAAAATTTCACCCAGATCACTCACGTTAGCTAGTATTTTCTCTTTCTCCAGAAAAATTGGTGAATTAAAATAATTCTCTTTTCTTTATCCCATGATAGTCTACAGAAATAAAAATTTGATGATTATAACAAAATTCAGAACAAATTATCCTGATGCACTGTTATCTCGGTCAAGCCCCGGGGCAGATCGATGATAAACATGAAGGAGGGTGTGGGAATTCATGTTCATCTACAACAACTCTTCCTGGATCTTATTTCTGGGGGGGTTTCTAAATCCCCATTTCCCATGCCCAGGCAATAAGCATTGGTCAGTATTTCTTTGAGGAAATCCTCAGTATGATTAATCTGAAGGTGTTTCAAAGCCGACCTGGGGAGCGCACTGCGTAACTGTACCTGAGCGAAGGCACCCTTTCCTCCCATCCCCCACTATCTGCATCCAAGCAGTAACTCCATCAGGGTGGGTGTTATCTAATACTACTGCTATATTCGCAGGGGCTGAACCCAGACCTCTAATCTCATTGCTGTCTTGTGGACTTGATTTTAAAAAATCCAGACTGTGACTGACCATACGCAATGTCAAAAAGAGACATAACAGCTCTGCTGGTCAGTGAAAACTCGTGTGTGGACGGCAGTGCCTTTGGGCGGAGCCACTGTTATGTAACCTGACCAGTGTCTCATTACTGATCAGAACCTGAAATCTGGTTTGTGTAGCTGTTGCGTTGCATTAGTGATAAGGAGGGCACAATCCACATTTCAGTCACGTAATCACTACACTGCCAGGTTCATTATTTTTCTTTTAGGAAAACTGACAATAAAGCCCACCCTTCATAACTTTGCTACATCCAAGTGATTCTACTGCTGATTTCTGAGTATTGTTTACTTTACTGATGTATTGTTTTTAGTTTAAAAACAAAATTTCCTAGTAGGACCATAATTATAAACCAGACATATCTGATGTAAATAGAAATTGATATAAATATTTCATCAAAACCAAAAAGAAAGAAAACTGACAGTAAAAGACAACATGGGTGGTAAATAGCTTGGTTCATAAAAATAGTTCACTTACTCTACAGGGTGGGGCAAAATTAGGTTTACAGTTGTGAGTATATGAAACACAGTTTACTCTTGTACCATTATTTATTAATTATTATATTATTTTCCATGTGAACAACTGTAGGCCTATTTTTGCCCCACCTTGTATTTAAAAATAAGTTTTATTGAATGTTAAGTAACACAGGGTAATTTCCACTGTAATTGGATTGATGGAAAAGGGGGGGTTCACTGATCCAAGGAAGGAATTAAAGTGATTAACTGGGGAGCAGGGTCCTTTTGTATGTCTGTTTAATGACAGTGCTCAGAACCTTATGAACAATACTGGATATTAAATTATTAAATTTGATGATTGGGGAATACTTTTAAAACTTAATAACAAGTCCTCTTAAGCCTTATAAGGAAACACCACTTTCTTCAATCCATAGAGGACCAAGTACTCCTGTGATTGACATAAAAGTAGTCTGTTTGATAATATTTTAAAAATTAACTCTCTCCTCTCTCCCTCTGTCCCCTAAATCTAAACTAGAGGCTTTCTGGTAGAATTTTTAAAGTGTGTTCAGATGGAAGACACTGAATCCTATTGTAATCCTGGCTTTAAGGGAATGTTCTCTGTTGGTGCTGCGTTTGCCTTGAAATGAAAAAGATACTGTTCTGGTGGGAACACTTACTGCTCTGCTTTAACTAAGTAAGAACCCGTCTGCATGTTCGACATTTTAGTGTTAAGAAAGTTCCCAAGGTTCTACTGGGACAAAACGTGTATGTTGAGTATTGGCCGTATTTCTTTAAAGTTGACATTTCATATATAGGTACGTGCCTGGAAATGCACTTGAGTCGTTTGGTCTAACACTCTTCCGGGGTACCAGGGTCTGGGGGGGCTGCTCTCCGTGCCGCCGCGAGGGTGTGGGCAGAGGGGGAGGCGTGGACAGTCACATCACGCAAAGTGTGGTGAGAGCCACACATTCCGCTGTAATCCTCAGGTTTTTCTCTTAGCCTTCCATCTGGCTGATGGCAGCGGGGAGGAGGCTCTGACACATGTCGGGTGTGTTTCTAGAGCCCTCGGAGGAAGAACAACGCATCCTGTTGAAAGCATTCTTCACAGAGCCCCTTTAGGGATCAGACACTCTCGGGCTCTGTCATGGCTTTCATGGAGCCACATCTGTTTTTCTGTTTAGGTTACATCTCCTTTGTTCCCCAGTGAACCCAAGAGAAGGGCGCGTCATCCTCAGCGGAATCCCGCCGAGAGGGCAACAGCTAACTGCACCCTCAGACCCCAGAGCTGAGTGTTGTGCTGGACAACAGATGAGCCCATGGAGCTCTAAATGCATATCTGTATGTTCTGAGTAAACATGAGCTAATTAGGATGGCTTTAACTGGGCCTGATATGAGAACCAGGAGACTGGGAACTCTGCCATCAATGGACTTCGTAATCTTGGGCAAGCGACTTAACATTTGGGGGCTTCAGTTTTTTCACTTAAAAGTAAGACTATGTATGTGCTCTCGAAGGTCCTGTTAGGCAAAATGGCTCTAGAATTTTCCTTTAATTTACCAGAAAGAGCGCCAGGAAATTCTCTGATAACTTGTTTATAACATGAGATCCGTCTGGTGCATATCACCGACGCAAAAAATAAACCATTCACAGGTGCATATGGTATTTGTAGTGTTATTTGTTTCTTAAATGCTAATCTTCAGTAAATTGCTTGATCATTTGGTGTGCAACGTGCTACAAGTGTGTTACATACTATATTTGTGTTTTATATTTGGAAGTGCCATTGAGCATTGCATATGGTTGTCTGAATTTGTCAATAATATTCCCTGTGCATTCCATATGGGAACAGCCATGCAATCCTTATATGGTACTGTTGCTATTACTTTTCTATAGAATGTAATTAATGTTTTATACAATCAATGCACATATATTTCATAGTCTTGCACGTTTCCAAATTAGACTTGGAGATGGAAATGGTGATCACAGCAGTTCTATGTAGTAACTTACTAACTTTACTTTTTTATTTAAATAACCGACTCTAAGGAATACTATTTTTTAATGAAAAAGCTGTACTAATGTTAACTTTCGGGAATCGTTTTGGCTAGCAAAATCATATGTAGTTAACTTGCATATTATTAAGTCTTAGTTAAACAGGACTCTTCAAATATTATTTCTACTCTTCAAATCTCATGTTTTGATAAGGAAAAATTTTTATAATTGTGAATACATTTCTTTACATATTTTCCATATTCGTGCCATTTATATCATAAAGGCTTAAAAAGAAGATCGATGATAATTCACATCCTTTTGATTTAAACAGATGCTTTAATTTATGTGGACTCTATCAGGAAGTGCTCTGTTTTGTGTGAGAAAGCACCCATTTTTATCGTTATGAATTAGCTATGAAGTGGTCTCGTTTTCTGAGACGTGCAGGACATATGCTTGCACATTCTGTTAACAGCCAGTGATCCAAATGGAGAAAAACATTTCCAGGAGAAAAGCAGGTTGCATAATAGAAAGGACCCTAATAATCTAGAGGAGACTATTAAAAACATTCCAGATTGTCCATGTTGATGAAATGCCTTAGAAAATGTTTTAAATCAGAAGCCTTCCCTTTGCGGCCGATCGCGGTATTTAGTTAATGACCGAACAAGTCCGTCCAGGTGATTTTCTTCGGTAAAACCCTCCCCTGTTCTGAAAAGCACATTGATTTGAGACAAGCAGGTCCTTCTCCACCGCTGCTGGTTAACGCGTGCGCGCGGCTATTCCATTCCTTTTCCTGATGCATCTTCAGGTTCAAAACATTGCATCTTTGTTTGGCTGTTTGAGAAAAACCCTTCCAGTGTGTTTTCCCCCCTCATGTCTGAAACAGTTCATATTAAAGCTTTCATAATACCCTTCAGTTTCTGGGTTAAATTGATGTTTAAATTGGAAAGAAAGTGGGAACTCTGGCAGTTTAGATAATTCGCTGCATCTGGTGGGCAGCTATGCTAACAACCCCATCATGTGCCAGCACTCAGAGGGATGAAAGGAGGCCTCGGGCACCGAAGCCGCGTTTTAGGAGCAGAGGGAAAATGCAGTCAGAGTTCTTTGTTTCATCATTTTATTCTATAAAACGGTAAATTATTTTGCCTGGAATTTGAAAGTGTTAAAAGAACAATTTAAAGGTGCGCGGTGGCTTCCCTGTGGCCGATGGGTGATCAGTATGCTGGACAGAAGCCTTGAGCCCATGATGGCTTTTATTCCCCGTGTACTGAGCGCTGCAGGGAGGAAATGGTGATATTGTTAGCATGTTAATAACATCAAAGCCGGACATTGGAAGATGAGCCTGTATCTTCTGAAACAGAGTGCACAGCCTGCCCCGGTGCTGAAGGGCCTCTCTTCCTAACGGCGCTCTGTCCAGCCCCGGAGCGGCTCCCTCCAGGACAGGCTGGGTGCTCCCCGCACCGGGTTGCTGGTGCATGACCGCACGTCCCATCACTGAGGAGAAAGCATTTTCACATCAGATTGCCTTTCTCCACGAAGGGTGGGAAGGCTATTAGTTTTATTTTTTTTCTTTTCTTTTCTTTTAAGTTTGTTGGGGAGTGGAAGTGACATTTTCTTTAGAGGTCGCCCAAGATGCTCACAATTTTTATTATTATTTGTCCTAAGAAGGAGAGGCTGATCTAGCCAGTTGACAAGAAATAGAGTGGATAACTGCCTCTTCATCTCTGAATGCAGACAGGACCCTTTTCTCTGCCGCTGGATTCTTCAATCAATACTGACACGCTGGCCAGACCCAATTGAAAAATAACGCAGCCATCTCGCGTTTCTCTTCTGTGCATATTATTGGAGCGTGATAAGTAGTTCTCATCAAGCCCTTCTCTTTCCACCTGTCCTGATGACCAACAAATGCTGCTGCTACTCAAAAGGGAATTTTACTTCAGCAGCAGAATTACTGGGGCTTTTAAGAGCACCAGCCACGTCAAATAGGTCCTGGGATGATAAACGGTATGACAGCCCATAACAGAGCAAGTAATTCCAGATGCCTTGGATGTTTAGTCTATTAGCTCATGGGGACATGTAAGGAATAGTCAGTTTCCATTAACGTTCAATTTATTATTGCCCAAGATGCTTAGGGTATGATGCTGCTAGTCATTTTCTGTAACAACTTTATTTATAGAGGAAGTCTTTTCTGAAAGGTACATGGCTGGAACTTCATTCCTGAGCTCATATGTTATGCTGCCCAAAAACGTCTGTCAAAAGTTAGATCAATGTCATGGGCTATATTTTCATTTTCATTATGCTGGGAGTCCTTTTTTTAACATTTATATTGCCAGTGCTTAGATTTAACATTCAGTGAAGTTTGGGTTAGCCAAATTCCATCCCAAGGTTTAGAAATAAGCAGAGCATAATGTTGACATGATTGATTTCTCATTACTCACTCTGTAACAGGTCGCTCTCGCATGTTTAAGACATATCTGGGTATAAAAGCAAAGAAACAACGCATTTGTTTTATAAAGAGCTGAATGGGCTTTTGATGGAGAGGTGTTTTATAGCCTTTATAACAGAATACCTTTTTTTTTTCTTTCACTTTTTTGCCTCTCACCCAGAATGCCACCTTATTCTTCTCACATTCTCACCAAGTGATATACATCGTGAAAGTGAATCTTGGTGACTCAAGCTTGTCCGATTGTTGGATTCTGGACTGCTTCCAAATGGGAGGCTGGAGTGGAAAGAACTAACACAAAAGGCTCTGGGCGCATGTTAGGAATACCAAGTGCTTTCTCTAGATTTCCTAATTAGTTTTCAAGACAAATGCTCAGAAAACTACAGCAATGTACCTGATTCTGCTCACATTTTAAACATGGTCGATTTTAATAAGAATTCGTATTCGTACTTTTAGGTGATTCTACTTTAGGCTTCAGATGATTTCTTATATTTTAAGTCTCAGATTCCTTCTTCTTTTAAATCCACGTATTGATCAGCAAATGTCATTGCTCTGGACTGGATTTTCCTCTTCAAAGAGGCAGTTTCAGGTATAACTTGTTCAAGAGCGGTGGGAAGACACACCATTTAATTCAAGGTTGGATAGTTTTGTGCGCACAGCAGAGCATAAAACCTGCGTGTTACTCTTCTAATTATTTTTTCATACTATCCCTTTGTAATAATTTTACACAGTTTAAAGAATTCTTTATGTAGAACATTGGAGGGCAGAGGTTGGAAGGAACCAAGTGATGTCTCTGATAGAAAGAATGGTCTTACTTAATGATGTGACAGCCGGAGGAACGGATGGTGTCATGTGTCAGAGATACCAAGGCATCTACATGACTCTAGAGTTGTTGTCAGCTATCCTGATTGTTTGGAAAAGTTATTAAACACCATGCACAGTCGTTAATCCCCAAGCTGGCAAAAGAGATGATGAGAGTGGCCTGCAAAAATAAGGAATATCATACTAGCAGATTAAAAAACAAATCTCACTTGGCTAAGTATTGTTTTGAGACTAAATAAAGTATGGAAAAACTTTTCATCAGTGCAGCTAAAGCATCTGTACCCCTTTTTCTGTTCAGAATAATTGAATAAGGTCATGTTTCTGTCCTGGAATCAGGACCCTAGTGATTTGATCATTTGCCAGCAAGTCTAGTGACTAATTTTGGAGCCTGATTAAGCTTTGAAAGCATGTCTGTATGTTTTGTCTTATGAGATTACTAATGATCTCAACTCCCCAAACCCACCCTTCTCACTGGCTATGCAAAAATTCTTTTTTAAGGTCACGAAGACATTTCAAATTATGAACCGCAAGACCTTAGGAAGAGAGAGAGGGAGGGAGGTAGACGCAGAAAGAGAGAGGAGAGAGAGACAGAGGTGTATTGCATGTATGATGTGTGTGCCTGCAGGGATGGGCAGGATATAGTTGAGTAATAAGAAGAGGAAATCAAAAGGATGAAAATTCACTGAAGGAGCTTTGTAATTATTGCATTGGATTGAATTTATTGCTTTGACTAACATAGAAGTTTCTGCAACTGTTCAGGTGGAGACACATGAGGATGATCAGATTATTTATTTGTAAAGAAATAAAGAAATGGCTTTAAGCATCTGAATGCAATTTAAATAAATTAATTGCGTATTGGACCTCCTGAGCTGTTCCTAAGTCTCCTAACTGCTTTTCCTCATACACCCCATTTTTTGCAAACTTTTTATTCTACATTCTGGGGCATTTACTCAATTTTTTCTTCTAGAATTTCTAGTGATTTAAAAAAAAATTTCAATCCTAATATTTTTAATATTAAGGAATATTTTCGTGTTCTCTGGTAGTTCCTATCACAGCAGTTTCTGCTTTTATTTTATTTGTAATGGATATAATATTCTCTTAAATTTCCAATGTTACCAATGAGAGGTTTTTTTCCCCTAATGTTTTCATGGATTTTTAGTGAGAGAGGAAGGGAGAGGGAGAGACAGATAGAAACATCAATGAGAGAGAAATATTGATGAGCTGCCTCCTGCATGCCCCCCCACTGGGGATCAAGCCCGTGACCCGGGCATGTGCCCTGACTGGAATTGAACCAGCAACCTTTTGGTGCCTGCATCAATGCTCAATCACTGAGCCATTCCAGCTAGGCACCAATGAGGGTTTTTTTTTTTTTTTCATCCTCACCCGAGGACATTTTTCTATTTTTTGTTCAGATAGAGCGGGAGGGAGAGAGAGGAAGAGAGAGAGAGAGAAACATCGATGTGAAGGGACACATCGAGTGGCTGCCACCCGCACGACCAACCAGGGCCGGGGACAAACTGCAACCGAGGTACGTGCCCTTAGCAGGAACTGAACCCGGGTCCAATGAGAGTTTTTAAATAAATCTTTTTTGTGCTATGAATTGTCTTTAGTTCTTCTGAGGTCCTTGTTCTGTGTGTTCATCCCAGCCCTTCTCTCTTTCAATGTTTATAGATCCATGTAGAAGACATCCACAACAGCTTCTGAAACTCCTCTCGGGTCCCTCTTATCCACTCCTCATCAAGTATTGGAGTCTTTCATCCAGCTGTTTGTTTAGTCCTTGGTTATGTTCTTATAGTTTGATGTGGAGAAGGAGGGTACGGGAAAGAAGAGACTCAATGTTATCAAATCAAACCCATGTCTCCAATTATTTCCTATACTCTCACGATTTTCAAATTATATCTCAGTCCAAACCTCCTGAGATTCTGACGCATATTTCCATATGGACATTTCCACTTGGGTAGAGAGACCTAAACTCAACAAGCCCTGACTTAATTAATCATTAGACAGTCTCCTGCTCTTCCTCCTCTTCCCAAATAGGTTATCTCAGTGAATGGCCTGATCACCCACTTGACTATTCCCGCCAGAAACCTGGGTGTCATTCTCAGATTCTTTATCTCCATTCAACCAGTCATCCAGTTCTGCCAGTTCAACTTCCTGAATATCTCTCGAATCTGTCCCTTTCTTTTCTCCCCCTTTCCCACAGGGTATGTGTACACTACATCCTGATCATTTGAATTATTGCAACACATCTTTACCTGGTCTTCCCGCGTCTAGTCTTTATATGCTCAGTTCTTTTTCCAGAGTGCCCTTCTACAATGAAGAGTCTCCTATCATCCCAAACCTATCACCGCCCATTTCAGTGACTGCCCATTGAGCTGAGGCTAAGCCTGAGCATCTCACTCTGGCTTGTTTCATGATGTGCCAGCTGTCAACTCTCCAGCTGACCTTCCCTTGCCCCACCTCGCCTTCTGGACCTAGTTGTGCAGAGCCCGGCTCTCTCGTACTTGGACACCAGTATGTAAGAGTTGCAGAGTGGAAAAGGGGCTTATGAAATGGAAAAGAAGAGGCCAGAGTCACACAAAGAATTTGGAGAGTTTCCAAACAGGATAGAGGACTCATGAGTGTCAAATATAGTAGGGAGGGCAAGGAAGAGAAGAACGGAAAAGCGCCTGTTAATTTTTACAAGAAGAAACCCATTATGTAAATACAAAATCATCTTTACTTGTTAAATTGAAAACACTGATCGATGACTCGTTTATTTTCAAAATGAATCTATCTTCATGTGACCATGGGCAGTGAGGAAATGGGGTTAAAAAGAGGACGTGAGGTGAGGACGGGCAGATAGCTTGTATACCCAGCTCTTCTAACTATAGACCTGTGGGGAGAAGGAGCAGACAGTACGGTGAATACACTTCAGAGAGAGTGTCTAGTATGTGTGTATAGTGAGGCGTTGGCGGAGCGTAAGGTGGTAGCGATGTGAGCATGTTCATATGCTGAGAAGTCAAAGGCACACTAGTTCCTCAAACAGAATGGTTTTTTTCCTGCCTACATTCCCTGTTTTCCAAACACCTGCAGACATTGCTCAGCTCCAGGGAAAGGCACAGCTTAGGTTCTTGTGGGGACCCTCTTCTCTCCAGCATAACTCACGTGTCTGATGACTAAATGGACTTAGCTCTGGCTGGCAGGGTGTAGCCTCTCCTCCCCTACGGCACCCCTGCAGGAATCAGCTTCCTGGTGTCCACGTGGGAAGTGGGGGTTGTCTCCCGTCTGTTCTACAATTGCTTCCTCCACTGCCTTGTCTACTCTCCCCTGGATCCATCACGTCTTCCCCTCCTTGGGTCTCAGCTCACTTTGCCAGTGTCCCTACTTAAACAAGGCTTTTTCTAAAGGTTTAGGGAATCATGGAAAGGCCATACCACAGAGACAGGAAACATCTTTCAATCATAACATTATTCTTGCAAATTTACCAACAATGTCTGCACGATCGTGGCCTTCTGTGTAATCTGCCACGTGGTGGGGTTTCCTCCTTGATACATCTTTAAGTTTCCTTTTCCAGGGTCCCAATTCCTTTCTCAAAGCACTGGTGGGTAACTCCAAATTCTCTATTACTTCATTATACAGAGTAATTTAAATCTTCCTTTTCTAAATGTCCATCTATATAGTGGGCCCATATTTCAAATGCCAGCAGTCTGTTAGATGGCTTCCTAAAAAAAATGTTGTCTATTTTAGAGGAATACTGTAGTCTTTCTTAGGCAATTGGTTCAAATGACAGCCACAGTTTATAATAACAGTTATATATGTCTATCTCTCTATCTACCTATGTATAAAATATTAGGTTAGGATACCAAAGGAGAAAATCATCTTGTTGCATGCTTGCAGTCCCACTAACAGTGCACAAGATTCTCCTTTCTCCATGCCCTCCGCAGACGGGTGCAGCCCTAGTGGAAAACAGTGGAGATTCCTCAGAAAATTAAAAGATATATCATACTACCCAGCAGTTCCACTTCTGGGTATTTATCCAAAGAAAAAAAAACATGAATTTACAATGATATGTGCAGACCTATGTTTATTGCAGCAATATTTACAATAGCCACAATATGGAAGCAACCTAGGGGTCTATCAATAGATAGATGGATAAAGAAGATGTGGTGGTGTGTATATGTGTGTATAATGGAATATTACGTATCAATAAAAAATGAAATCTTGCTATTTGCAACAATATGGATGGGTCTTGAGGGTATGATGCTAAGTGAAAGACAGAGAAAGACAAATACCTTGCCTATGTTTTCACTTATATGTAGACTCTAAAACAAAACAAAACAAAAAACAGACTCACAGAAATAGAGACCAAAGAGATGGTTACCGGAAGGGAGGGGGTGAGGGAGATGGGTGAAAAGATAAAGGGGAATATAGTCAATAATACCGTGATAAGTTTGAATGGTGACAGATGATTACTAGAGTAGGCTGGGTGATCACATTGTATGATATAAAAATGTCAAATCACTATATTGTGCACCTGAAACTACTATAACCAATATAAGATTGTATACCAGCTGTACTTAAATAAAAAAACATCCCAGCTGTTCTTACCTTCCGTCTTCTCATTGCTCCAGACACATGCCTGTACCTGACAAAAGAGATGGGAAAGTAAATTCAGGTGAATTTGATCAAATAACTGGCTATTTTTATGGGAGAAAAGTTCATTTTGTTTATGCTTTTGGTTGAAGTTTTTTAAACAAACCAGAAATGCAATCTTATAAATAATGAAAATGATACTTTGCATAAATTAACAATCTTTATGTTTTACAAATCTGACCAAGAAAAAAATTTAATACAGTTTTGTGTAGCTTCCCTTATTTGTTCAAAAACCAAGGCTTCCCTTTCAATCTGATTGCTTGGTTGTGGGAATTGAATGAACCATGAGAAATTTCAATGAAGCATAGCAATATACATAACTTGTCAAAAAGATATAAACGCATACTGCAGCATTAAACCCGTCCTTTTAAAACTATTATATAGTAATATCCATTTTTAAAGGGACATGTCTCGGGGAATTATCTTGGATTATAACAAAATTGTTCACCTGGGTAGATGTTATCTAGATATGTTCATTTAACTGAGTGTGTTCTAAGGATCGCTGAACTGCTACTAGCTAAGTTTTTAAATTTTTGACCATGTGCCATCATTTCATTCTCACTATAGCTCTCACACTTTTCTATTTTCTAGGTTTGACTCCTTTTGCTATGAGAGCCTAGGAACAGAGGCCAAGCAAAGAAGTTCATGCACTGTAAGCCCTGTGTCTACTCAGCTTCCAGCCATTCTTTTCGCAAGAGGAATCCGTTGCTATCACAGTCAGTACCGCGGATAACTTGGGATATCAGGTGCTCCGGTAGCCACATGCCTGAATATTAATAATTATTTTGCTTCTAGCTTTCTCTACAGTTATTTGATTTTGAGAGCTAATGGTATTTCTGTTTTATTCCACAGTAAATATCAGTTCTACTAAATCATTCGGGTTTGGTCCTGCAGTTATAAGAGTATTGATTTTCATGTAAACCAGCAGAAAATGCTAAGAGATCATATAAAATGTTTGATAGCTTATTGGGGCTTTTCTAACGGCCCCTCTTCTTTCAGTCAGGCAGCATAACTGGGTTCGGGGTGGGCGGAACGCCCTGGAGTGAAGGGGTTATGACAAACCCTTTGCCATTTCTTCACACTAAGCAGTTATGTCATAGTCACAGTTCTAAAGAGTGACGGAAGTTTTGTGCGGCTTAAAGGATTAGTTGGGAGCTTGTGTTCCTAGATTATATCATTTAGTAGCTATTTACTGAGCTTTTATCACATAAAATGTACTTTGAAAAGTCAGCCAATAAAAAGAAAGTATAAAGTAACACAATTTTGACCAAGGCTTCCATTTCATTAGGTGTACTAACGTTAAAAATACGGAAACATCAGTGTTAAAATGAAGAAATTAATATATACGGAGACCCCTGAAATAGTCCTACTATTTTGGAAAATTAAGTTCAGAGTATCTACTGTGAGAATTCAATAAAACTTTTGGCCTTCGATATAAGATAGACCATAAATCAATGGAGTTTAAATAGTTCTGCTCTCTTGAACACCTGCTTATCTGTCTTGAGAAAATTCCATAGTGTTTTAACCATCATTTTATGACATTAAAAAGTAATGCTCACTATTGCAGTACTTGGACAGGCTATTAAAGTTAAGGGTCTGTCAGCCATCCCATTATAAACCCTGATTTCCAAGACTTTAATATAACCCAGACATTGCATGTAATAAACCCTAATGCAGGAATCTGAAACTTGGATCATTATTTTCTCTATTTAAAGGCCAATTGCCCTGCAAAGACTGTCTCTAGCCATGAGAAATACCTTTAGAATAAGTTATAATTTTAAAAATTTACCAAATGCTATTTTTTCCTTCCTGTGATATTTTATCTCTAATTTAAGATAAGCCCCCAGAAAGGCAGGCTGTGTGTAAAATAGCTTTTGAATGAAGTGAATCTACAGATGCGCAGAGCCCCCCCCCCCCCCCCCCGGCAGAATTTCATGCTTTTTTCCTCAGAGAAGCAGCTTTGGGCTCATATATATGGTGTATTTATTTTCTCTTGTTGCTGGAACAAACCACCACACACGTAGTGGCTTACCGCACTACACATGTATTCTCTTGAGGTTCTGGGAGTCCGTGAAATCGGGTTCACAGGGCTGTCAAGGGTGTCTGCAGGGTTGGCTCCTCCTGCAGCTCCAGAGTCACCTCTGTGTCTTGGCTGACGGTCCCTTCCTCCATCTTCAAAGCATACGAATGCAATCTCTGGTTCCATCGGAGGGTAATGAGCATTTCTTGGGAAGATAGTGTAAAAAACACCTTGAGTTGACTGGAATGTGAACTCTTAGGGGTCCTGAGCGATGATGCTGGGGGAGGATAAAAGGGAACCACAAGTTGGCATTTCGAAGACTCTCAAGAGCTTCCCATGTGCCTCCAAAGTGGGACATAGACTTCGGTTTTCTTCAGTAATTTGAATTACTTGCAAGAAAAGCCCTCAGGGGGAAATGGTATGGGCTATGTATTTTGAAATCGAGTTTAGCTTGAGATGCATTTCGATGGAAATCTGCATTTCCGATCTCTCACCTGCACGTGAAGTGGCTACACCTGGAAATGACTGACGTAGACCCACCTATAACTGGGGGAAAGGAGTATGTTTTAGAGGTGAGAAGAGGAAGAGAGACTGCAGAAACAGTTCTGTCCCAGCTCCCGATCTTCCTCGCTCGTGGGTAGGCCGAGACGTGGAGTCGGCAGCCCTGACGGTGGGCATCGCGGTATTTCTGCACCAGGGAGACAGTTCCTTCTTGATGGGTGGTGGGCGACTAGATTTGTGTGCGAGGAGGTACATGCCGGTAAGTGTTTCTTGACCCGTTTTATTTCTTTCTCCCTCTCTGTTATAGAATGTATTTTCCCAGTAGAATAATGTTGTCAATAAGATTTCTTTAAAACGCTTAGGATCCCGGAGCAGCTTGCCGACATTGCTTTGTTGAACCCTGGTATAGCCAATTTGTTTTTAGGGAACAAAGTATAAGTTGTGTAAGAACACAAGGAGGAGTAGAGAGTGGGGATAGGCTAGTGGGTCAATTAAAAAAATCAGTGTGTGCTAAATAAATTTCTACTTCCTGATGATTTAAATGTGCTTCTTTTCTTCATTTTTTTTCAGCAACGGAGAAACCAACCACACAATTCCATTGTTTCTCTGAGTAAAGTATTTTGTAAGTTATGAATAACTGAAAAAACTGGTATGTCATGGCCCATGGCCTTTGTCACACAAAAGAGTAGATGTTTGATAGAGATGCATGTGGGTTGATGGAAATGATTCTGTGTAGACAGCTTTGACCTCATAACATAAAATTTCCACAAACCTTCTGCAGCTTTTTATATCCACACAAATTTTGCCTTATTCTTTCTTTTTCTGGAACAACCAGCCATTTTATTTTAGGCCACGTTACTCTCTTTTTCCTTAACAAAACCACATCCTACACTTCTTGTATACTCTTCTTTTGAAAAAAAGTCCCATTTTCTTTCCATACTTTGTATACAAAATTGTTTCCTTTCACTCTTACTGCTTCTAGTAGTTTTGTTTCTATATATTGATTATTAATTTTAACTCTCAGTAATCTTTACTTTCCAGTGAAAACTAGGAAACTGACACTTGTGAACTGTCTGTCATATATTAGCACCCTATAGGTTAACACATTTATAAATATATAACTATAAAATTTGTAATATTTTTTTTGTCCTCACCCGAGGACATTTTTCCACTTTTTGTTCAGATAGAGTGGGAGGGAGAGAGAGAGAGAGAAACATCGACATGAAAGGGACACATCGACTGGTTGCCACCCACATGACCCAACCAGGGCCGGGGACAAACTGCAACCGAGGTACGTGCCCTTAGCGGGAACTGAATCCAGGTCTCTCTGGACTGCAGGCTGATGCTCTAACCAGCGAGCCAAGCTGACCAGGGCTATAATTTGTAATTTTTAAAAAGGTTCTTCATAGGACAATTTTTTAATGTGGCAAAAGACATATTTATGAACAGACCCAAATATCCCATTTCTCTGTAAAATTTAAAAAAGCCAAAAGTAAATAAACATGTGTTTAGCAATTTTCTTGGTATATGATCAGAAACGATCTGGATATTCAACTGGTATTCGTTATTTAGTTTAATTTGGTATTAATTTATGTACATCTGCTTAAATTACTTGTTTTTAACAATTATGCTTAGATTAGGTATCAAACAGCTAATTGTCATTTTAAATTATTTTTCTTGTTGACAAATTATATAACAGAGATAGCATGAGCTTATTTGACTAGTAAACCCAGGTAGAAAAAATTGTATGTTTGCATTACATTTATTTCTTTTTTGCTATTTATTTATTTATTTTTTGTTTGCATTATATTTAATGTTGACAAAGACATGCCTGCTTTTATTAAACCAACAAACGTAAACTAGCTTTACTTATCAAAGTTTACAGAGCATGTGAACCTGAAAAACATTTGGGCTACCTCTGATATTTCTGAAAGTTTTAGGAATAGTTAATTTATATGTGTTTATTTTTCTTTAAGCCAGTTAAATAGAACTCTCAAAATATCACGTATACATACTATATATGCAAACATAGATAGACATAAGCAGATAGACAGACACAGAGATCTTACAGCTTTCATGTAAAAATTTAGCCATGTCTCAGATAAAATAATACAACATTTAAAAGAATAGCAGGATCCAAATCATGTTTCTGGCAGATGGACTAAGTTAAGACCACCTGCACACTGCAGGGATTCTATAGGAGAAATTATTTTGGAGTCATTTTGTCTTTTAGAAGCTTCTGCATATCAATCAAAGAATGTTCCATTGTCTCTGAGAGTTTGAGATCCTGTCTCTTCAAGGGTAACAAGGGTATCCCTTAAAGTGGAGATATCTATCTATCTATCTATCTATCTATCTATCTATCTATCTATCATCTATCAATCATCTGGAATTTTTGAGGAAGGTGGAGAGTTTTAGGTCTGGTAGAACCCATCTTTGCCTTTAGATTTCCTAAGACATGTGAGGGACCCTGCATCTTAACAGTTATTGTAAAACACAGGGAATTGTGTGTTTTCTCTTCTTTTGAACAGAATAGGGTGACTTAACAAGAAATGTCAACAAACAAAATGCAAATATACATAACAAAGTCAGAGCACTCAAAACACAAAAAGAGTGAAGCTGGGATCCCAGAGAGACCCTCAAACTCCGAGTGAGCTCACGGGTTGCTTACAGAATCTTTGGGGATCTCTTAGAACCCCATTTCTGATGACAGGCACTGCCCCAAATTCAGAAATAGCTAAATTAAAACCACCAAATCCATAAACAGTATTTAGTAAGAGTTTAGTGTGCATAGAAGAACAGTTTGCAATTTGGGAACCTTCAAGTTCAAAGAATGATCTGAAGCTCATGGGCACGGAGTTTTAGGATGACTTAAAAATGAAAAGGAAGTTGTTTACCTTTTATAATGGTTAGTTATTACAGCAGGGGGTCCAAGTGGCAGGGCATTGGTTAAAAGTGATTCATTATCTCATACCATTTTTAGGAAAACTACGTTATTTCCTTTCACTATTGGCAGATGTATTTACAAGGGAAGAAGCCTAAGTTTCCTTACGTTCATGAAATAAGGTAGATTTAGTTTTGCTTCCATGGTTTTGTCTGTTTAGGGAACAAGCCCAGTCTCCAGTTTGGAATTAATTTTAATGGAGGGTAAATCTGGTTCCTGTCATTGTCTTTTGGCCAAAACCAGAGGTGTTCTTATGTTTTAAAGTACATCAAAGGCTTCCATTTGAAAGGTTATTATATACCATTCAATAGTTTATTCAGCATTTATCCCAATTTATTCTTTTTTTTTATGATTTATGCTCTATTAACCAATCTCCTAATAATTCCACCTGAGAAGACATTCTGTGGACAGATTCTCTCTTCCTTTTCACCAGGAAAATAATCCCTCCTGGATTAAAGGCTGGCCTAGAATAAGTCAGCATGTCACAGTGTTAACAAGTGACTGAGGGAGACAACTGACGGGATACAAACACTTCGTGAAATGGGCAGCCTCTCAGGAAGCTGCAACATGGGGCAGAAGTCAGGATCTTTTAGAGGACAATGAACAAAGAACAAAGAAGAGACAAACGGAACTACCTGATTGGCTGGGGCCAGGAGTCAACCTTGTTTGGGGAGAGAAAGCCCAGAGTTGACCTGGCCTTTGGGGGTTCACTGACTGGCTGTACTGCGTTTCTGGTCAAGCAGGGCATTTACGGGGACCTGAAAGTTATTGCTACGTTTTGGTTAGCTGACGTGCACCCGGGCAGGAGCAGCTCCGTCTGCGGCCTAAAAAGCGATTTCTGCAGCAGAAAAAGGATTTGCTCATTGCTGCCCTCATCCCTCACGCCTTCCTTCTCTCATCACACCTGCTTATAGGCTTGAAAAACAGGGCTATAAGGGACCAGTTGAGCCCTGTCCGAGTGGGAGGAGGAAGGACCATCTCAGCCCGTCTCTTGGAACATGGAGAAAAAGTATGTGAAATAATAAGAATATATTTATTAAGCATGTGAATTGTAATGTTTCGGTTTGTCAAAGGAAGTAAGTGGATTACACTTCGTTGCCCCTAAAATAGGCTCTCAGATGGCAGACGCTCTGCTCTTAACCTGCAATTGGCTTGTTGTGGTGGATAATTCAATCCCTCTGGCTCATATTATTACGGGGTTGGGTTAGTGCGTTGCGGTATAAGCCTAGGGGGCTATATATGTGATTGTACCATTATGCCATGAGTTTAGAGTTGTTTGAAGTTCACTGCTTATTTTATTAGAAAAATATCTGGGCTCTTGGGAGAGAGCCAGCATTTCTCAGGTTTCACACATGTAATAGATGCAGTTTCTCCCTTGTAAATATAAGCAGCATAGATTTTATTGGTCTTCACCAAATTTTCGGTCCAGAGAGCCCTGGATTCAGCACAGATGTCTGGTTCTTATCAATTGCCATGGGAGGATGACATTGTACCAGCCTGTTACCGTGAGCCTTTAATACCTTGACCCGAAAGGAAACTTAGTCTACAGTCTACAAGCCTCACAGCTACTGTACCCCGCACTCTGTAAGCCCCGTGGGCTCTTTCTTCCCTATTTCCAGGGAATCTGGTACTGAAATAATTTCCAGTCCATGCAAAGCAGGGAAACACACCGTTCTGGATAAAAATAACCTGATTTCTTTTTTCAAAGATAATTTTTTTTTTCTCGAAAAATAACAAACACCTGTCAGCAATGTGAAAATGGCAGGATTTTTAAAAGGCATTTCCTTAAGGACTGTTATGTGATAACTTCTCATTGGTCTGACATGATTTAGCCTAGGCATCTTTCGGCATTTATTTACCTTTAAATTGCAATATATTGTTTATAGGTTATTTTTGGAGCCACTGTGGGGAAACGACCCATATGTAATGCGTTTCTTGGGAAGACCATGTGTTTTTAGTGATGAATCAAACAAAGCTTTGCAACTGAGAATAGAAGAATCTGTCTCCCTGCTCACCCCCCACACCCTTCCCTCTCCCTCTCCCTCTCCTGTGTGTCTCCCTCTCCCTCTTTCTGTCTCCCTCGTTCTCTCTGCCTCTCTCTTTCTTCCCACCCAGCCCCCTCCACTCCTTACATCCTGCGCCAGGGAGACAGCTGTTTGCTCCCACACGCTGGAGGAGAGGAGAATACTAAACTGCGGAATCTGGCCGTCCTGTCAGAACAATGGTAAACTGCACACCTGTCGGCTCTTGGCACGCTGGGATGGTAAAATGACTAAGGTTGTTTTCCTAGCTTTCTCTTCTTGACAAGCACACCACTGGCTACATTTCTCTCTCCTTCGGTTCACAAAGGCTTAGATTTCTCCCTTGAGGCACTGAGGGAATTAAGCAGTTTTACTACTGCTTCTAATAAACAGCTTCCTCTCGAGAAGGTGGGTTTTCTTGCAGAACATGGTTTATTGCCACCTCTGCGCCCGCTTTCCCACACGGCCCCCCCATGAGCACTGACACAAGAGTTCTTTCTCCCTTTCTAGTCTGCGCTTTGCATCTGTAAGCATTTTTCTCCTGCAGCCACTCTGGCTTCCTAGAGGCAATCCGAAAGCCCCTTCAGCTAATGGCTCATTTAGCGATCAATTTGTCAAATAATGTTCACAGATGTTTTTCTGATGGAGCAGCGTGCAGTGCAGGTAATGCCTGAGTGAGTGATCACTTATGACAGCTGACAGGATCAAGGCATTGCATCACCAGGCAGCTCAGAAGCGGGGGGTTACCGGTCAACCTGCGAGGGGACATGTTCCTTTTTATTTTTAACATATTAAAACAGCCCTGTGATTTCATTGCCATCGAGTCACGGGCTTGCATAAGTGGTTCCTTATATCCATGTGGGAAGAGTCACAACTGTCTGATACTTAGCGGGAATGTAAAAGTAGTGTTTCTCTTAACTCTGCTTCCTGGGTTTGAGTTCGAGCCATATGCTGGTGCTGGGAACCTGAAAAGAGCATGAAAATATTACATACGTGATAATATCATAGTGGCTGGAAACTGTCTTCATACCTGTTGACATTTTCCAGTCTCACACACAATTCAGAATCACTCAAAAGAAACACTGATTTTACAAGAAATGTGGAAAACTTTGTAGCCATTAATCCGGAATGACGTGTCAAAGATCTAGAGGAATGGATTCCAACTGAACTCGCACCACCGGAGCCGAGGCGGGACTGCTGAGCACGCGGGCTGGGTCCCTGCAGCTGCTCTGGCTGGGCGCTCTTTCATGGTCCTGAATTATTTCCATTACCCTGAAAAGGGTTATAAAACTTACAATCAATTTAGTTTCTGGGGCATTGTGTTTTGAATACCGTTTAATAGGGTGTGACAAAAACACATAATTTCTCCACATGTTCCTACGTTGCAAGCAGATCTTACGTGGTGCTCGGCGGTGCACCAAGTAAAGTGAGCAGCATCGGAAGCTTGAGAACTGGAAATGAAGGAACAGCAACACAGCTCTAGAAGTTCCAGGGTAGGAGGAGAATTTTCCATGTACTAGTTGACCACCAAACAACTAAAATCGTTACACTCTGCTTTCAACTCAGCTTGGCATTCGCCCGAGATAAACAAAATTATTGCATACATGAAAAGTTCAATCGGGTTTCAGAACAGAAGAGATGAACTTGAACGCAGATGGACAGAATACATTTATTAAGAATGGTAGTGCCCTGGCCGGTTTGGCTCAGCGGTTAGAGCATCCGCCTGCGGTCCGGAGAGACCCGGGTTCGGTTCCCGCTAAGGGCATGTACCTCGGTTGCAGTTTGTCCCCGGCCCTGGTTGGTCGTGCGGGTGGCAGCCACTTGATGTGTCCCTTTCACATCGATGTTTCCCTTTCACATCGATGTTTCCCTCTCTCTTCCCCTCTCTCCCTCCCACTCTGTCTGTACAAAAAATGGAAAAATGTCCTCGGATGAGGATTTAAAAAAAAAGAATAGTAGTAAGGAGTAGTGGGTTGAATCTGATCTGCAGCTGGGGGTGTTATAGGATAAGGATTTCTGCTTCTGCTCCCCCCCCCTTTTTTTCTTTTTTTTTCTCCTCACCCGAGGACATTTTTCCATTTTTATTCAGATAGAGTGGGAGGAAGAGAGAGAGAGAGAAACATCAATGTGAAAGGGACACAGTGTGTGGCTGCCTCCCTTATGACTCCAACCAGGGCCCGGGACAAATCGCAACTGAGGCACGTGCCCTTGACCCAAATCAAACCCGCCACTCATTGGTCCGCGGGCCAATGCTCTAACTGCTGAGCCAAACCGGCAAGGGCTCCCACCACTTTTATTTTTTATTTATTTATTTTTTAACTCATCTTTACTGTTGAATGTATTATAGATGTTCTCCCCTTTTTTCCCCATTGACCCCCTCCTCCCCAATCCTGCCCCCTCCTCCCTTCCCCACACTATTGTCAGTGCCCATTGGTTATGCATATATGCATAGGAATTCTTTGGTTTATCTCATCTCACCCTTCCTCCCCCCTTCCCTTTGAGGTTCATCAGTCTAACAACCAATTTGTACTTCTTAATTCTTTCATCTTTTTCACCCATTCCCCCCAGCCCCAACCATCTGGCAAGCAACAAAACGTTCTCTGTATCTGGGAGTCTGTTTCTGTTCTGCTTGCTCATTTTATCTGTAGGTTCAATTGCTGATAGATACATATTAATTGCCATTTTATTGTTCATATTTTTGTTCTTTTTCTCTTTCAAGAAGACCCTTCAACATTTCATATAATACTGGTTTGGTAGTGATAAACTCCTTTAGCTTTTTCTTGTCTGGGAAACTCTTGATATGTCCATTGATTCTAAATGGTATCTTTGCAGGATAGAGTGGTCTTGGTTGTAGGTCATTGCTTTTCATCACCTTGAATATCTCTTGCCATTCCTTTCTGGCCTGCAAATTTCTTTTGAGAAATCAGCTGACAGTCTTATGGGAGCGCCTTTGTAGGTTACCAAATGCTTTTCTCTTGCTGCTTTTAAGATTCTCTCTTTGTCTTTAACCTTTGGCATTTTAAGATGATGTGTCTTGGTGTGAATCTCTTTGGATTCAACTTGTTTGGGACTCTCTATGCTTCCTGAACCTGTATGTCTGTTTCCTTCACCAAGTTAGGAAAGTTTTCTGTCATTATTGTTTCAAATAGGTTTCAATTTCTTGTTCTCGCTCTTCTCCTTCTGGCACCCTTATGATGTGAATGTTGGCACGTTTAAAGTTGTCCCAGAGGCTCCTTACACTATCCTCGTTTTTTTTTTTTTTTTTTTTAATTCTTTCTTTCTCTTTGCTATTCTGATTGGGTGTTTTTTGATTCCTTATATTCCAAATCGATGGTTTGCTTCTTGGCTTTACCTACTCTACTATTGGTTCCCTATAAATTATTCTTTATTTCAGTTAGTGCATCCTTCATTTCTGACTGGTCCTTTTTTATGTTGTTGATGTTCTCACTAAGTTCCGTGGAGGTCTCACTAAGGCCCTTGAATGTCTCACCAAGTTCCTTGAGCAACCTTATAACCAGTGTTTTGAACTCTGCACCTGACTGATTGCTTATCTCCATTTTGTTTAGTTCTTTTCCTGGAGTTTTGTTCTTTTCTTTTATTTGGGATATGTTTTTTTTTTCGTCTCCTCATTTTGGCTGCTTCCCTGTGTTTGTTTCTATGTATTAGGTAGAGTTTCTATGTCTCCTAGGCTTCGTAAGGTGGCCTATTGTTGTAGGTGTCTTGTAGGATCCAGTGGCACAATCTCTCTGATCACCCCAACTGGGCCCTCGAGGTGCACCCCTAGTGTGGACTGTATACTCTTCTGTTGTAATTGAGTCTGGATTGCTGTTGGCACATCAATGGGAGGGATTTACTCAGGCTGATCAGCTGCAAGGACTGGCTGTGCCCATTAGCCACTGGCCTCTGACTACCTTGGAGGATCAGCTGTGTAGGGCCCCCCCCTCCACACAGAGCAATACTTACTTCATCAGGGCTCTGGTACCCACTGAGTCCACCCCTTGAGTGTGTCACTCATGGAGATGCTTGGGTATTAGTGTTTGATGTGGTCTGAAGCTGTCCACTGGTTGTCCTGGCTCTGGGGCAAGGTCAGCCACTGCCAGTGTTCTATTTGGGGCCACCCGGAATAAGCTACAAAGTGATCTTCAGAGGGTGGCTTCTTGTGCTGGGCTTGGAGGTGTCCAGGAAAAGCCAAGTTGTGAACCAAGGCTGGTTGCTTCTAGTACCAGGCCTGGGGCCACTTAACAAGAGGTATGGAGCTCGTTGAGAACAGATGCTGCTTGTTTGAGAGATTTTAGGAAACTGAAGCAGGATCCAAGACAGGCCAATCCTATGGTAAAGCCTTTGGAAACAGCTTGGGTGGGGTGGGGCGGGGCCTCAGGGAATCACTAGGGTGGGGCAAACAGTGCGAGCCAGGTTGCTGGAGACCCAGATATGGTGGCCCTTTGCTGCCCAAGGGAAGGGCTCACTAAAGGAACATCAGCCTCTCCTAGCATGTCTGTCCAGGAGAAAGCTGCCTCTCTCCAGCCCTTGTCTTGAGGCCAAACAGCTCAATTCTTCCCTGTATGTCTCTGGTGCCCCTCAAGCTGCCTCCCCTCCCAGCTCAGAGGGAGCAAATCCCAGTAATTCTGTGTGCGGGCCCTTTAAGAGGAACTGCCTGGGGCTACCACAGCCTCAGACTCCCTCAACCTCAGTTTCCACTGGTTTTTCCAGCCAGAAGTGATGGGGATTTTTCTTCCTGGCCCTGGGACCCTGAGCTGGGCGCCTGGTGTGGGACAGGAACCCCTTACTTTTTAGGGAGGACCTTCCCAGCCAAGGTGCCCCTCCTGATTTTTATAAACCACACATGGGTGTGGGGCCAGCCTGTCTGCGCCTCCGCCCCTCCTACCAGTCTCCATGTGGTGGCTTCTTTAATTCATAGTTGTAGGACTTCCTTTCAGCTCGATGTCAGGTGGTTCTGAATGATGGTTGTCTTATAGCTTAGTGGTGGGAGGCGGCGATACCAGTTACCTATGCTGCCATCTTGACCAAAAGTCTCTTCCCACTACTTTTAACATAGACTTTATTTATTTGTTTATTTTGATATATCTTTATTGTTGAAATTATCATGGAGAAATCAAGCAACATGTACAGAGAGTTTTCATAGATCCCATGTCTCCACATGTTCACATCCTCCCCATTGTGAATATCCTGCACGAAAGCAGTACATTTGTTGCAGTGAACCTGCATTGATACATCTCTATCACCCCAAATTCATAGTTTACATTAGGGTTCATTTCTGATGTTCTCCATTCTTTGGGTGTGGACAAATATATAATGACATATATTGTATAATCACACATATATTGTATAATACTGCCCTAAAAATCCTCTGTGTTCCACCTATTTATCCTTCCCCCCAACTCCTAACCCCTGGAGACAACTAAACATTTACCTGTCTCCATGGTTTTGCCTTTTCCAGAATGTCATAGAGTTGGTATTACTTAGAATGTAGGTTTTTTAGATTGGCTTATTTCACTTAGTAATATGCATTTAAGTTTCCTCTTATGTCTTTTAATGGCTTGATAGCTCATTTCTTTTTAGTGCTGAATAATATTACATTGTATGAATGTATCACAGTCTATCCATTCACCTATGAAAAGCATCTTAGTCACTTCTAAGTTTGGGGAATGATAAATAAAGCTTCTATCAATATTCATGGGCAGGCTTTGGTGTGGACCTAAGCTGTCATCTCTTTTGGGTAAATGCCAAGGAACATGACTGCTGGATCATATGATATGAGTATGTTTAATTTTGTATGAAACCACCAAACTGTCTTCCAAAGTGGTTGCATCATTTTGCATTCCCACCAGTGATGAATGAGCTTTCCTGTTGCTCCACATCTTTGCCAGCATTTTGTGTTGTTAGTCTTCTGGGTTTTGGCTACTTTTATAGGTGTGTAGTTGTATCTCTTTACTGCTTCAATGTCCATTTCCCTGAGGTAGGGCATCTTTTCACAGGCTGATGTGTCATCACTGTATCTTCTTTGATGAAGTGTCTGTTAAGGTTTTGGTCAATTTTTTAATTGTTTTTTTTTTTAAGTTTTAAAATTCCTTTGTATATTTTAGATAACGGTCTTTTATCAGATGTGTCCCTTACAAATATTCTCTCTAGTATCTGGATCCTCTTCTTATTCTCTTGACCTTGTTTTTTGCAGAGCAGAAATTTTTTATTTTGCTGACTTACCACCTTCTGGACTCCACTCTCTTTTTTTAAAAAAAAAATATATATTTTTTCAATTATAGTTGATGTACAATAGTGTATTAGTTTCAGGTGTACAATCAATGCAGTGATTAGACATTTGTATAGCTTACAAATAAGTTTTAAACTTGAATGAAGTCAAGCTTATTATTTCTTTCATGGTTTATGCCTTTGGTGTATAAAAAAAGCCATTGCCATACCCAAGAGATCTAGATTTTTCTCCTTTGCTGTCTTCTAGAAATGTTATACTTTGAATTTTATGCTTAGGACTGTGATCAATTTTGAGTTCATTTTTTTTTTGTGTGAAATGTGTAAGGTCTGTGTCTAGATTGATTTATTATTATTGTTTTGTATGTGGATATCAAGATGGCCCAGCATTATTTGTTGAAATTTTCTACATTGTACTGCCTTTACTTCTTTGTTAAAGAATAGGCAACTATACTTGTGTGGGTTTTATTTCTGGGCCACTCTGTTCTGTTTCATAGTCTATTTGTCCATTCTTCTGCCAGTACCACATTGTTGCTATTCTGTAGCTTTATAGTAAGTGTTTGATATTATGGATCTTTTGCCTCTCCATGTAAACATCAGAAATAAGTCGCTGATATTCATAAAATAACTCGATAGAATTTTGATTTATATTTCATTGAATCTATAAATCAGATTATGAAGACTTGACATCTTGACAATTTTGAGTTTTCCTATTCATGAAATCTATGATTTTCTGTAAAATGAAATATCTCTCCATTTATTTAGTTCTTTGATTTCTCTCATAAGGGTTTTGCAGTTTTCCTCATATAAATCTTGCATATATTTGTTAGATTTATGCACAAGTATTTCATTTTGGGGATGCTAATGTGAATAGTATTGTGTTTTTAATTTTAAATTCCACTCGTTCGTTGCTGGTATAGAGGAAAGTAATTAACTTTCGTGTATTAACCTTTTATCCTAAAACCTTACTAGTTCCTTATTAGTTCCCAGAGGGTTTTTTGTTGTTGATGACTCTTTGGGATTTTCTACACATATGATCATCTGTAAATAAAGTCAGCTTCGTTTCTTCATTCCTTATCTGTATGCTTTTATTTCCTTTTTTCTTTCTTATTGCATTAACGAAGACTTCAGTACAATATTATAATTAAGTAATGAAAGAGGTATCCTTGCTTGTGTCCTGAACCAAGTGGGAAAACTTCTAGTTTCTTACTATTAAGTATGATGTCAGCTGTAAGTTTTTTTGTAGATGTTCTTGATCATCTTGAGGAAGTTCCCTTCTATGCCTAGTTGGTTGAGAGTTTTTATAATAAATGTGTATTTAATTTTGTCAAATGTTTTATCTGCATCTATTGATATTATCTCATAATTTTTCTTCTATAACCTGTAGATGTGAAGAATTATGTTAATTAATTTTGAAATTTTTAACCAGGCTTACATACATGAGATCAATCTCACTTGGTTGTAGTGTATAATTTTTTTTATACATTATTGGGTTTGAATTGCTAATTTTCTGTTGAGGATTTTTACATCTATGTTCATGAGAGATAGTGGTCTGTAGTTTGCTTGTAGTGTCTTTGTCTGGCTTGCTATTAGGAGAAAGCTGGCCTTAGAGAATGAGTGGGAAGTGTTCCCCCTGCTTCAGTATTCTGAAAGAGATTGTCAAAAATTGATATATTTCCTGGCTGGTGTGGCTTAGTGGATTGGCATTGTTCCATGAACTGAGAGGTTCCAGTTCAATTCCTGGTCAGGGTACATGCCCAGGTTATGGGCTCAATACCCAGTAGGAGATGTGCAGGAGGCAGCCGATTGATGTTTTCTTTCTCTAAAAAAATAAATAAATAAAAACATATTTTAAAAATCCTGTTAATGAATTGATATAATTTCTTCCTTAAATATTTGGTAAAATTTGCCAGCAAACCCATCTAGTTGGTGCTTTCTCTTTTAGAAGGTCATTAATTATTTATTCAATTTCTTTAATAAATATATACCTATTCATATTTTCTATTTCTTCTTGTGTCAGTTTTGGCAGATTGTATCTTTCAAGGAGTAAGTCCATTTCATCTACGTTATCAAATTTGTGGACCATAGATTATTCAAAATATTCATTTATATTTTTTTAATGTCAAGGAGAAAGAACTGTATCAATACCTCTTTTTCATTTCTGATATTAATAATTTATGTATCTCTCTTTATTAGTAAATCTGGCTGGAGGCTTATCGAATTTATTGATCCTTTTAAAGAACCAGCCTTTGGTTTCATTGATTTCCCTTATTATTATTATTTTTCCAATTTCATAGATTTCTGCTTTAATTTTTATTTATTTTTGTTTTTCTTCTGTATACTTTAGATTTAGTTTGCTTTTCTTTTGCTAGTTTCCTAAATGGAAGCTTAGATAATTGATTTCAGATATATATTTTTTTTGATAGCATCGAATGCATATATTACAATTTCCCACTACACACCACTTTCACGGAATCCCATAGATTAAAAAAATATATATTTTTTTCTTTATTGATTTCAGAGAGAGGAAGGGAGAGGGAGAGAGAGAGATAGAAACATTGATGAGAGAGAACATGGATTGGCTGCCTCCTGCATGCCTCTCAACTATGTCCTTAATGATTCTCTGCCTGCTCTGTCTGTCCATTTCTGACAGAGTGGTGTTGAAGTCTCCACTAGGGATTGGGCCCACACCTGGGCATGTGCCCTGACCGGGAATTGAACTGGTGACCTCTTGGTGCATGGGATGATGCTCAACCACTGAGTCTCACGTTCTGGGCAAATCCCACAGATTTTAATGTTAGATGTTATATTCAAAAATTTCTCTTGAGATTTTTTTTCTTTGATCTATGTGTTATTTTGAGGTGTATTATTTAATCTCCAAGTATTTGGGGGATTTTCCAATATTTTTTCTGTTATTGATTAGTAGTTTAATTTCATTATGCTTTGAGAATAAACATAGTATAGTTTTTATTCTTATAAAGGTGTTAAAGTGTGTTTTATGGCCCCAAATTTGGTCTAGTCTGGGTGAATGTTTGTTGTGACTTGAGAGGAAGGCAGATGCTCCTCAATGGGGTTGAAGTGGCAGTAGATGCAGTTATATCCAGGTGATGATGGTGCTGTTAGGTTCAACTCTGTCCTGAATGACTCTCTGCCTGCTGTGTCTGTCCATTTCTGACAGTGGTGTTGAAGTCTCCAACTATCCTAGTGGACTCATTTCTTTCTCCTTGCAGTTCTATCAGTTTTTGGCTCATGTATTTTGACTGTTTTTAGGTACATGCACATTAAAGATTATATCTTCTTGGAGAATTGACCTCTTTATCCTTATGTGATGTGCTCTTTATCCCTGATAAGTTTCCTTGCTTTAAAATCTGCTCTGTCTAAAATTACTATAGCTATTTTTTTTTTGACTCGTGTTAATGTGTATATATTTTCTATCCCTTTGTTTTTAATCTATATGTGTTTTGATACATATTTAAAGTGGATTTACTGTAGACAGATGTAGTTGGGTTTTATTTTTTTGATCCACTCTGACAATTTCTGCCTGTTAATTGGTGTATTTATAACATTGACATTTAAAGTGATTATGGATATTGTTGCATGCTGTGCTGACTGACAGGAACACTTACAAAAAAGCTTTTAGTGATGTGTAGGAAGGTGCGGAGACAGGAAAAGCTGTTGTCCTATAATTATGTCAGGTTTTTAGTGAGCCAGTGGTCCTGGGCTGTGGACTTCACAAATGCCTCTCATTCTTTTCTCAGACTTAAGTGGGACCAAATGGCTGGAGGGTGCTGGAGTTTGCTATCCCCCCACCCCCCATGCAGAAGGCCAGAGACGGCTGGAGCTGAACATTCCTTACCCCATGTTAGTCAGGCTCTGCTAAAGCCCTGGCGGGTTAGGCTCTGATAAGGTAGTTTCTCTCAAGGGCAGGTCTTGTTCAGAAATCCAGCCTGCTCTGGCATATTTAAACATGGCTTCTTTCCCTCTCCTCTGCCGGAAGCCCGAGAGGATTTTCTTTCAGTGTTTACTGTGGAAACCTCATAGGGCTTCAGAAGATAAGACTCACAGAAGTGTGGGAAAACCCCTGAAGTTTTGAGTCCTTAGATTTGTCTACACTGAGCCTCTAGCAATTCAACTACAGTTCAGTTTTTCCGTTCCCATGGAGATTTCTGCTCTGGCAAGTTGTGTTTCTCTGTTTGTCCGTCCAACTTGTGGGACAGGGGTTTGCCCTGTAACTGGGCTTCCAGGATGCATCCAAGAAGAGTTGTTGACTTTTCGGTTTAGCTTTTTGCTGGTTGTTAGGATAGACATTCCTGGCCTTCACCTTGGCTCGAATGCATTCATGTAGTCAACAGATATTCATGAGCACCTGTCATGTGGAAAACATGGGTCCAGGCACTAGAGATGGTATTAAAGCGACAAGCTCTCTCTCACATCAATGTTTCTCTCTCTCCCCCCTCCCTCTCTATCTCTCTCTCCCTCTTTCCCTCTCTCTGTCCCTCCCTCTCTATCTGAAAATAAATGGAAAAATATCCTCAGGTGAGGATTTAAATTAGAACAAAAATCAAATGGAAATGTGACTGAAAATGTCTCAAAGAAAGAAACAATCTAGATCCCCATTAAGTCTGACCTTGTCCTCTCCTGTCTTTAATGTGGATCCTGATGGTTCCTTTCTAACCTGGTTTCTTTGTCCAGAGTAGTCATTTTTGTTGTTCTCTGGGGAAAAGAATACACATATTCTTCAGTATATTTCTAGACAGTGATAGTTCAGCACTTAGACTTGTGAAACTTCATTCTGTGGTGGCAGAAAATTAAAACTTTGACATGATATGACTGAACCTATGGATGAGAGGTATTTTCTCAGAATCATCTTTAACATTCTTGGGATGAATATTAGCATTTGGAAGTCGTTGCTTCTCAAGAAAAGACCATCTTTCCTTTGTGCAATTGTATATTTTATTATTTTTTTTAAAGCCCGATTTTGAATATAAACATTACTAAGGTGACAAGGCACCATATTTAGCAAACTCGCAAAGAACTAGTAATTACAAATTCTGAATGTATTGAAAACCATACACACTTCCTTCTGGTGTCTGATATACTTTTCTGTGTAAAGACTAAAAAAAAAAGTGTCAGGATAACACTTGCATCTGACTGTTGATAATGTTAACATCTACAGTCATCACCCAAAAGTATCTTTGACTCCTTATTTTTAATTCATTCATTCAGCCAACATTTATGGGGACAGCCAACATACTGATATCCTCGCCTTTAAGAAATTTGAAATCTAGGGGTAGAGGCAGATAATCGTAATTTTTAAAAGGACAACAGACAGAGCTGTTAACAACACGTTGTGGACTGGCAATTTTATGCAGAAGTTACCTCATGTCATCGGCTATTTTTTTGTATGAAAGTGAAACAATCTAAATAAACTTCAGTATACTTTATGTATACATAATGACTTTATTTATTTATTTATTTTTTATTTTTTATCCTCACCCGAGGATATTTTTCCATTTTTTGTACAGATAGAGTGGGAGGGAGAGGGAGGAAGGAGAGAGAGAGAGAGAAACATCGATGTGAAGGGACACATCGAGTGGCTGCCACCCGCACGACCAACCAGGGCCGGGGACAAACTGCAACCGAAGTACATGCCCCCAGCGGGAACCGAACCCGGGTCTCTCTGGACCGCAGGCCGACGCTCTAACCACTGAGCCAAACCGGCCAGGGCCATAATGACTTTAAATGAAACTTTGTACATATCTGCTACATATTATATTTTATACATATTATATATTTTAGTAATATTTTTGGTGCATAGCAATCACCTTTTGAGACACACACTTTACACGTTCTAGTTGGATTTTTTTTTTATACCAGTGACTATTTTTTCTAAAACGTGGTCTTTTAGTTGCCCTGAAAGCCTAGAACATGAATCAATGTAAGGAGCTCATTTAGAAGTTCCAGAAGTGTTAGGTTCTGAGCTGCACTCGTTAGAACCAGCAGATACCCATTCCCTAGCTACTTCTAGAATAGAGAACAGTGTGCTGTTTTTCGAACTTCGATGCTCATGGTGAAGAGTCACAAATACAATAATCCTACATTATCCTGAGTTTCAAAAATTGAAATAGCGAATGCAGTGCAAACACGAGTTAACTCAGCAACGTTTGGGCGTGAAAACCTGCGTTAACTTGTGAACGGCCAATGTGTTGAGTGTGAGTTTGAGCAGGAATGCCTCATCTTACTGAGGTCGCCTGGGATGTGGAGTAGGGGTCTTTAGCCATGGCTGACAGTGGAGGGGTGGTTGGAAGAGTCCAGACGGGAGTCCACCGAGCAGAAAAGGGGAAGAGCTTGTGCAAAGAACAGAGCGATGGCCTTTGTTGGTTTGTTTTAGTCTTTGCAGTACTGCTAGACACAGTTACCCTTGCCTTCTAGAAAACGATGATTTAAGGGCCTCACAAAGACCCACAGGAAAACAACCCTCTCAGCTTGGCTTCCACTCATTTTATGAAAATGGGGCTGGGTCCCATCCATGGACCAGGTGTGCGGCCCTCTCCAGCTCTTTCTTCTATCGTCTGGCCTCAGAGTCTGTGCACAGACCTGGTTATTCCCAGAGGCTGCTTCCTCGTGCGGTTCAACTCAGACGAAGAAGCCGGGGGACAGACACTTTCTTCCCAGCCTCGAGGCCACCAGCACTGAGGGCATTTCCAGTAGTTAGGGCGACACAGTGGACAGCACAGGGATGGACATTCTCAAGCTTTAGTGTCCTTAAAAAACACCCAAAGGGCTTATTTAACCACAGACTTCGAGGCCTCAGAATCTGTGACGTGTGAGGTCTGGAGCGAGGCCAGGAGTTTGTTCCCAGGCGATGGTGATGCTGCGGGTCCAGGGAGAGCACACTGAAAACAGCTGTCTCAGAGAAAGTACATTTTCCTTGTCCGTAAAAAGGCGGGACCGAATTTAAACCACGGCAAACTACTCTGATATTTCACCTATGCTGATATTGAAAGACTTGGTTATTCCTAACACTGATGTAATATGATTATGGTTCAATTTGGTAAGTGTGGAGGATGGTATATCTTGAGCAGTCTTGACAGATAGGATTTAAAATGGCTCAAACTTTGGAAGCTTTCAAATGCAAAACCTTCCTAAAAGTGAAGAATAATATAGATTACTTTATAAAGGAAAAAAACCCAAATTAACTTTAAAATTTAATATTTTCCAGTTTAGTTTTCCTCATTTGATTAGTATGTACTTAATAAGCAGAATTTTAAAAACAGAACATCTACTAATAGGATTGGTAGCTATAATCATTTTGGGATGTCTAACCTCACTCAAGTGCATATTAAATCACTGTGCATTTATATATTATAAAGGGCTGCGGTTCTGAGCTCTCTCTGAACACTAGAAGCACCTGAGGGGATCTGGATTTAATGAATGTGTGGTCCAGGCATTGGCATTCCTTTGAAAACTCCTTGGGTAATTCTGATGTGTATGAAGAGCTGAGAATCATTGGTGCGGTCATGGAGCTACCAGCAACCTATATTTCACAAGTCAAGATTTTACTAATTGCTTTCCTGTGAAGCCCACATCAACTAATATCTGTATGAGGGCTTTTTGTTTTACATATGTCTTAATGGACCCAAATCCCCCCACTTTGGTAAACAACACTTTGAAATAATGCTATGTTCCATATTTTGCCAGTGAGTAAAGGAATCTTGTTTTTCTTTTCAACGAGTTTCGTTATATATGCCTATTAGGACATCATTTAAACAATTACAAGTCGTGGCAATGGAGACACCAGACAGAGTATGTTCCAGCCACACGACAGAAATGATAGACATTTTCAGAAATTTTCTGCAGCGAGTTCACTGCTGGAAGAGCCACAGATCACATTGACGACTTGCAGGCTGCCACCCTGTTCGTTAACTTGAAGGGAGTTTTTTATCAAGGGTATAGTCAACCTAGACCAGAGTGGAAATGACTCTTGACCAGCGGTTCTCAACCTGTGGGTCACGACCTCTTTGGGGGGTTGAATGACCCTTTCACAGGGGTCCCCTAAGACATAACAGTAACAAAATTACAGTTATGAAGTAGCAACAAAAATAATTTTATTGTTGGGGGTCACCACAACATGAGGAACTGTATTAAAGGGTCGCAGCATTAGGAAGGTTGAGAACTACTGCTCTTGACACTTGAGTTCTTTATAAGAAAGAGGAGTTTGATTAGTCACTCATAAACTTGACTGACCAAACAGAGGGATATAAACTACTCAGTGCAACAGCTTCCCATTTAGAATCATAGGGATTACAAGAGAAATCTCACCAATTAATGGTTTGTGACAGTTCCTAAATTCGAGGTTTATTTTACTCAGGTCCCCTGATTTAGCAGACCCAAGTACAGGGTGTTCAATTAAATGTGAACATCACATAAAGAACAAATGATTTTTAATATAATTAAATCTTAATTGTATGGGGTATACTCATTATCAACAATTATTCATTTAAAAAAATCTGAAATTCACATTTAACTGGACAGTCTATTTTATCTTATACATTTCAACCTTACTCCATCTTCCAAGGGGCTTTGGCAGGACAAAGTAACAAGAAAAGGATTCTCTTGAAATGACTATTTTAGAAACGTTAGATCTGACCTTCACTCACCTCTTCTTCCCCTTGTAAATTATCCCAACAGCAAAATACAGGCCTCTGTTTCACTATTGTAAAGTTGAGAAACGTGTAGGAGAGAGAGATACCTCCAACCCACCCAGTGAGCAGATCTAAGTAAAAACCTCTTCCTAACTTTCCATTGTTCTCCACAGTTCTTGAGATCTTCCCAAACTTGATCTTCCCCTAGTCTGAGTTGATAACCCTTTATGATTTCATTTCCTCTATTTTCTTTTGAAGCCTGGACTCCACGATTCATCTTGCAACCTCATTCTCACCCACAGTCTTAAATTGTTCATTCTTACGGTCCACATACTGAGGGCCCGCCCTGGGAGACAGAGAGAGTTAGAATGACCTGGGGAACTACCTAGATATGCCTGCTCTCCCTTCCTGCTCCTGACAGAGGAGCCTGCTCTACTACCAGCGGGCGAGGAAAGGTCAGGCTGTTCTCCCAAGTCTACAGAGGGAAAAAAACAATAACCTTTCTTGTCTTTTTTGCCTTTTCGGAAGTTGTTTCCAAGAAGAGGGCACAGAGTCCTGCCAGCAATTATGTAGTTCTTTGGTTATCCTTCCTTAGTTCACATTACTTCTATTAAAAGGGCATTATGGCCCGGCTGGTGTGGCTCAGTGGATTGAGCATCATCCATGGACTGAGAGGTCCCAATCCGATTCCTGGTCAGGGCACATGCCAGGGTTGCAGGCTCTATGCCCAGTAGGGTGCGTGCAGGAGGCAGCCGATTGATGTTTCTCTGTTTCTCTCTCTCCCATTCTCTAACAACAACAACAACAACAATAAAAACAGTAATAAAAAAATAATAAAAGGGCATTGTGATCTATACCTGAAACCAATGTAATGTTCTATGTCAATTACAGCTCCTCTAAAAGGTGGGGAGGGGTTTTGCCTTCTATTATCTCGGTGGCCACACTTAACTGCATTCAGAGCACTTGTCGCAAATCACGCTTCAGGTCATCTCGGGGCTGGCTGAGTGCATTGTGTGAGTGTGGGGTTGCCGGGCGCCTGTGCAGGTGGGCACCCCGGGACAAGCAGTGGTAGGAGACAGATGTAAAGTACTATGGTGTCTTCTAACATGTTCAAAGTCACGACCACAAAATAAAAATTGGAGACTGTCCAACATCACAACCCTACTCGGGAACAAACCCACATTATCATGGGTTCAGCTTTGGGCATGTATTTATAATAAAAAATATTGCAAATTGCTGCTTGTTTTTAATGTCAGGATTTCTTTCTTTCTTTCTTTCTTTCTTTCTTTCTTTCTTTCTTTCTTTCTTTCTTTCTTTCCTTTTCAACAGTGGAATATTTTTGCATATGTGAAAAAGGTAAGACATTCTTAAAAAACAAGTTAACCTTTGAAACCATGTATTTTACTGGGTGCTTCGTTTTATTTACTTATTTTTATTGTATGCAACGGTTCCTGTCTTCATGACATGTGAAAACTCATTTACTCTTAGTTGAGCAAAAAGCAGTTTGAAGCTCAAAAAAAAATATTTGGCTGTCAGACAAGCTAGTTGATGATGTAAAAACACTTCGTTTGAATGCAGTTTTCTCCTGGGAGGAGGAGAAGGAAGGACGGACATCACTGTCATGCTTCAATCATGGAGCTGGTCATTTGGACGCAGGTAAACATACCCAGAATCCCGAGCAGTAGTTTGCAAAGGCCCAGTGTGGAGCAGCACAGGCCCGAGCACTGGGGGGTGGGGGTGGGGTGGGGTGGGGGGTGTCTGGTCCCCGGAAATGTGCAAGATTAGCAGAGAGGTCCAGCGAGCACCCCCAGCACGTCGATACCAGGCCAACAACATCTCGTTGCCGTGGTGTGACTGGGGTCATGCTCTCAAGCCGTTTCATTCCAGTGCCCCGTTTTCATTGAAAAGTGAAACACCCTGATTGAGTCTTTTTGAGGAGGAAAAGCCCTGTTTCAGCTGTCTTTCCTGCAGAGCCCTGCCTGCAGGTCATCGTCTGTCTGCAGCTGCTGGCAGCAACCAGGTGCTAATAACGCTGACACCTGGAGGTCAGCATTTCCCCTCCAGGTGCGTGGCGGACTCCCGGGCAGACACAGCAGCTCGGTACTGAGGGGTGAGTCCTCTCGGCTGGGTCTGGCGGAGGGGCCTCCAGGCACTTCTCACTCTGAACGCCAAGGTGAGCGCTGAGCTTGCTGAAGAGACGTGAAGGTTATGTGACACGTGGGCTCTGCGGTCCCCAGAGCAGTTCTGCAAAGCCTTAGGGATGAAAGAAAGTGTGGTTCCAGCTCGGGGGTCCTTGTGCCAAACGGGACACACACAAGCCGTCTAAATGGCGCAGGGATATTTGTCGTTGCTGCTAGGCGTGCGATAATGACAGAGGGACGTTTGGGGACCCCAAAGGCTAAGCCAGAAAGCTGCACACCTGTGTGAGTGTGTGTGTGTGTTTCAAAAATGGGTCTTACCAAGAATGGATCATTGAAAAAAATTATTGTGAGGAAAGACATTTTAGTCACATTCACTTTAGTTGTCCCAGCTTGGCAAGGGCAACAGTAATATAGGGAAAATCAATGAAAGAAAGTTTTCCTTTAAATACCTTTTAAGTAGGAAGTGGCTCCAAGATCTCAACTCTAGTGATTTTTTTTTGGGGGGGGGGGTGGCAAGTGAAGAAGTGAGGCTACAAAATTCTTCATCTCCTGGGAAAATTCTCTCTTTATTTCTCATGTATATATACCATTTCTATCTATAGCTCAATGGTAAAAATGTACATATTTGCCATTACCCACGTGAACAACATTAACAACGAAGGGACGGAGAAGGAATCTGTATTGCTGATGCAAAGTAAGTCTTGTCAGAAAAGGATCTGATGAGAGTCCAGTGTGTCCATTTGCCACAAGAAGCCAAGAAAGAAGCCGAGCTACAGACATCATGTCGAGTCCAGCATTCTTCAACATGAATCATGCGATCTGTCTTTCAGTGAAGCTTTACAATGTACAAGCGTGAATTTGTGTCCTCGAGTCTATAGATGACTGTATACAACCACATGCACACGTGTGGCACTATCCGCAGTGGGACTGTGGCTGAGTTGGGATCCAGCTCTAAAGTCAACAGGTCACAGTTGAAATGATGAATTAGAAACGTACCCCTGGAAAGTGTTGAAGTCACTTGCAAAAGCAGTGCACACAGTTTTGTTTTTATAGTAACTCATGTGCAGGCTGAAGTTTCCGTGTGCATAGAATGAGCTGGAAAGAGGAAAGGGGAAATAGGAAATCTTCATGCTGACGTCTGGGTGTTCAAACCGCTCTTCTTATCATAGACAGCAGGCCTGGGACCAGCTTCCAAGTCCCTGGTGGGACGATGGGTGGATGATCTGAAGGGACGTATGCTTTCTGGCAGGGTCTACTTCATTTTGTTCCAATAGTAGGCTTCTATAATCCTAATGGTTCTTTGTTTTTGTTTTGTTTTTTTTTCGCAATGATGAGACTAAAAAGAGATAATGGTATCTCAACTCCTGGGGGTTGGGTTCCAAAGTCAGTAAAACATAAAGGAATATAAAATGAAATTCCACTTTATTTTGAGAAAGGAAACGTTCAGTTGAGTTGGTCTCACTTTGGACGTCACTGTGTCCACCTCGCGTCTACCTGCTCATACTCTTTGTGTTGCTAAGTGGAGAGAAGACGGGTTTCTTCTCCTTAAGCCAATGACAGTTCCTTGGTTATTTCATCATATTTACCATAAAACTGATTTTTATAGATAGTGATTGCCATTTCAGTCTCTCTTCTTACAATTCCTTTTGCCTGCATGGATGTGTGTGTGTGGAGAGTGTCTGAGTGCGTCACGGCATCTTGTACAAGCCTCCATCAAAGCGTGAGCATGAGGGAGAGCGGACATGCCTGGGACTCCCTGCACACTGTGGCCTGGGCTGGCAGAGCCTCATCATAGGACGACAGCAGAGTGCTGTGCAGACATTTGGCCTGAGACAGGAAGGAGTGTGGCACAGGGAACGTGGCCAGTAAGATGGCTCAGCTGTGGAGTTCGGGGGACACATCGGAGGACAGCAGGGTGTTTTTCTTTCCGGTCTGCCTTCTAGCCCACCCTGCCTGGACGCTGTGCTGACCCCTTTAGAGAGCACGCTGGACTGTTTTACTAGAAACCAGGAGAAACTGTGGCCCGAACGGCATGTTTCCAACAGGGGACAACTCAGAGGCAGAACAGGACAATAACTGTCACCATTTGGCACCACGGTACCTGACACGATAGTGCAAGTACCAGCAGGGTCAGAATTATTCATGGCACACATGAGGCCCTGTCTGGGGACACCCAGAAATCCATGAGTATACAAAGCGAAGAAATTTGAATTATGACTGTTTATGTGCCCACCTTTGTACCCATAGGCTGGTGAGGCTGAGGGAAATTCTGTTTTTACCTCTGTTCCTACACATCACATGGATGGTAGTTATTCATGTACACATCTGCTTCCCTACCAGGCTCTGAGGCTCTTTGAGCCTGTATTTTATTCCTCTTTGTCCAGAATCCAGGCTTTTCCCCTAGTACATAGTAGGTGCTCACTAAGTGTTGTTGTTTTTTAAAGGTGAAAGAGTAACTTCTGTGTTTGCATTTATTAGTGATTATAGAAATAACTGCCTGAAATGTGCAACTCCTGAGTGAGAAAGGAGAAGCCTGGGACTTGACTTGGTTTCCACTCTCGTAGCGTCTTGCATCTCAGGCTCTTGCCGTGATCACGGATAAACTCACCGGCAGAGCTTCCTGCCCGAGACGAGGATGCCAAATTAGAATCTGGGGAAGGAACCTCAAAAAACCCCATTAGAGTAGAGCAGTCCTGTTTTTATATAGAGGTTGGAGATGGGAGAAAAGGGTGTTTCAGCGAGAGGCTTTGAAAGGCTGACAATGAGGGTAGCACAATATAAGCCTCCGTTTATTGTGCCTGGATGAATGCAGTGGCATTTCCAGACTGGAACCTATACATCTGCTTTGCTGGGGGGAGGGGACATCGAGGCAGCCAGAGAGGAGGGATTAGGGTTGTAAAAATAGAACCCGTGTGAGACCGAAGAAAGGGATGTTAGCAGTGACCCGCTCAGCCACTTACCCAGCTCTGCCACATTCCTCAGAACAAACAGCTATTAAAATCCAAGCACACAAAGCCCATAGCAGGCTTAGTAATGACAAGCACTGTCAGCACACTATAATTAACATGGGGTGGTATAATTTATAAGGAATGCACTATGCAGTTTAACGCCAACGCAGAGGGGGGAATCGCTGTTGTGAGCCCGCAGAATCAAAAGTAGCCTTATCCCTTGATGCCAGCATCTTTCTTTCCAAATGCACTTTAATTTATTTTTTAACTCACAAAAGCCTTTGTCACACTGAGTTAGTTCTGTGCAAGGCACGAGGGAGCCTCCGAGGTGACCCTTCACCTCCCCTCCCCCTCCCATATTAATCAAGAAGGAAAGTCTCAGCAGACTGTCTTTACTGTACATAATTAAGCAGTTCTGAATGCTCAGTGAAATGAAATGGGATGGCACGGAGCCTGGTAATATGACAGTTAATGGGATGAGACCAGCACTTATTCTGCCTCCATCCTAAGCAAAGGCTTTCTGCTTTCTGACTGAGGACAGGAAGAGAAGGAAGCAGTCACAAAAGATAACAACAATGACAACACCTTTCTCTGCCTTTTATGATCGTCTCTGAAAAGGAAAGTGCACCCTAACGGGAAGAGATTGCCTCTTAATTATCCCAGTTCAGCGACTGTAATAAGCAAAAGGCTTCTACTTCTGCATAGCCATGGGCTGGGGTGGGAAGTCTTCCCAGAAAATAGCTCTAATGGGGAGCTTTGTACCTCTTTACTCTTCTCTCTGCCTCCTGAAAGTCTGCGAGGTGGCGGCAACATCGCCTTAACCCCACTTCCTTGGTGCTGAGGATGTTTAAGGCAATGATGGGTTACTTCGCTTTGAGGGGAAGGTCAACATAAGTAGGTATCATAAAGGACCATTTGCTCGGTCTGTGGCTTCCCTTTGCTGACCTCCACGCACAGAAATAGCATCTTTTCCCTTCCCTTAAAGAAAGAAACTGGATAAGATGATCTTGGAAGCAGGGGAAATCTGGTGAGAGAAATCCATGGTTATTTTTAGGCACACAATCTTGCCATCACACATTAAAAAGCCTCGTTGGCTTTGTCCCTTGAACAACTTGGTAAAAAAAAAAAAATCTCTTTGTGTTGTACGAGCGGTGGGAATAACTGGCATAATGCATGCTGTCATTAAATGATCCCGCAGAAGAGAAAACACAGCAAACGTTCATCTGAGAGGCAACAGCGCAGCTCCAGGAGCCTGGGCTCTTGTGTTAGGAGACATCCCTGGGATGCACACATCTAAGGGAACAAAACCAGCCCTGTAATTCGGATCAAGTCCAAGCCACTAGTCGGAATCACTTAGAATGTACCTGTCTACAGAGAGGCGCTGAAAAGGCATCTCTTACTGTTCCGGTTTCCAGGGAGGAAGGGGGCGGTGGCCGGATGTACTAGGATTTGCAGAGAGCTGAGATGTGGAGTTTGGGTTTGTATTTTGGGCTCTGTGGCTGCCTCTCTGTGCTTCCTTTAGAAAGTGCCCTGATTTCCTGAAGAACAGAGGAGAGAAACCTCTTTCGGTGATTTGAGGCTTTCACATGCAAGGGAGTCATCAGCCGCCTTGCTGATCAGCATCCCAAATTCTCTTTCCTTGGGGATTGTGTTAGCAGATGAGAGACAGCACGTGGCTCCTGAGGGGGTTTTGTCGGGGCTGCAGGTGTCTTGCTTGAGACACTGGGGCTGGAAACAGGGAGAAACACGGGTCTTGAAAGAGTAATTTGGAGGACTGAGAACCTTTCCATCAGGACGAACAGAAGTCCTTTCATTCACATCCTTCCTCTTTCGCTTCAGACTCAGAAACCTTTTAATTTCAGCAGAAATCTCAGCATATGTTATCTTGCTTCAAAACAGCAAACGGTGGCTCAAAATATATGCATGCATTTCAGATGCTTGCTCTCAAAACAGTAGATATATTTCTATTCATATGGCACTCATTTCAGCAAGCGTGTGGGGCTCCCCCCCCTTCTTCGCCCCGTCGCTCTAAATCGTGCAAGCACGCAGCAAACGTAAAGAGAATTCAAGAGCATTTTGTAATTCTTGAAAGGTTAATTGCACTATTTATAGACCAAACTGTAAAGCAAAAACCCTCAGCGTGACCCCGCAGGGTCACCGTGGTAATAGCAACCTCCACGGAGCTCTGACCAGTCATGAATTACTGTCTGTGATACTGAGAATGCTGACAGTTCAATCACAGCACTGTTTCAATAGAGGACTCCATATATTTAAAGCGCTGATACTGTTTTCCCTCTAAATGACAGGCTTGACAGATGGGCCAAAAGCACCGCAGACGTTTGAACAAGGAAATAGAGAGGGAGCCTGCTGGAAGCTGGGCTTCATGCAGCCAGCCGAGAATGATGAATAGAGTGTGATTGTGTCTGACAGGTAGTAATATAACTATTCATTCACCACAGAACACCTGGAGCACACTATATTAAATGGTACAAGATGGAGAGATTGTGTGACAAGAATAGGAAGCGTGGCTCCCAGGCTGAGTTAGGGTGCAGCAATATACAAGGTCAGGGGTCAAGCAATATAAACGGCCTCGGAGAAGGCTGTAATTAAATTATTTGCTTACTAAAGTGTTTCTAATGTTTTGCTAACATGTTGCCAGGATCATTACTTCAGCATGTCTGAACACTTCCAATAAAAGCAGCTTCTCCCTCTCCCTCTCTCTTTCCTTCCTTGACAACTCCGATGATTTCTTTTCTCGTCTGAAAACTCTCTCTCTTTCTGTGGGTGTCGTTGCTGCTCCAAATAATAGTCAGAGGAAAGTCAAGACAAAGGCTGATGGGCCGGACAGAGAGAGGGTCATCACCTCGGGAAAAACAGCTCCTCGGACACCGGCGGTGTGCGTGGGCCAGGCATGGGGGCCCGTCACTGTCAGCCGCACATCTGGAGGACCTGCTCCCAGGTGTGGACAGGAGCTGCGGACTAACGGAGGGCAAAGGCCGTGTCTACAAATGTCCTTTGCCTGGAAAATGCAAAACCACTGAGATGCTGCTGACCAGAAGCTCTGGTCTCAAAACAAACAGTGAGGATGGGCGAAGGGTTTCCGAGGTGACTGTGTTCGGAACCTGTGACCTCTCCTACGGCCTTCCCCTGCACTCTGGCTCGCTATGTCTATACCCGCTGTAGTGTGAATTTCTAGTGACCACACCTAACTGGCACCGCCTGAAAGCTTCGTTCCCAGGATGTGTGGTATCATAAAACAAGATTGAGTGGACTCTCAAATCTGCCATTTTAACTTCTGTGTGAGTGTATTATACAATAATATATCCAGAAGGCATATGAAATGTCAGAGTTCAGATAGTGCTCTAGTTTATCGTGTGTGTGTGTGTGTGAGTGTGTGTGAGTGTGAGTGTATGCACATATATTCCACGACTGGGGTTCCCCTAATTAACGAGGAGCCTGTATTGGACCCTAGTGGTTTCTACGATCCTTGGGAAAGGAAACATTTGGTGGTGGCTTTTACAGGGGTGAATGTTCATCAGCTGCCACCTCAAATTAGTTTTGCTTGTCACTTTCTGTATTCACAGGGTCCTGTGATGGCAGGAAGGGGACAGTGCTGCCACGGCTGTGCTGTTTGGAGGGTCCCTCTGGGAGCGGAGATGCTGGTCACTTTTGTCTTTTCACATTCCATTTTCTCTTCTTGTCTTTGTGGCTGATCCGGCTGGTCTGCAGGTGACTCCTGAGGGCAGGGTCACTGCCTCTGCAGTGAGTCCTGTGTACCCGACTGCACAATTCCACATTCTCCTTTTTCATAAAAAACACATTTTTAATAGGTGCCATTCTCTTTTCCAGCCCACTGTGGTGTGACACCATGTGTTTAGTGCTTAGAGAAGGATTTTGCATGTGACCTCTCTGATTCGCTATGGAAAATAAAATCCAGTTAAAAAGCACCCTGACCCCCAACCCTGACCAACCCTTCCTCCTTCCACCCTTCACACCCTCCTTTTCCAACTGGTATTGCTCAGCTATTTTGAAGTACCATGGGTATTGATTTATAGACATATCTATTTGTATAGTTTCATCTGTATCTATCTATCTATCTATCTATCTATCTATCTATCTATCTATCTATCTATCTATCGTATCTGACTCATTTCATGAAAGAATATTTTACAGTTCTTAGCTCTATCCTAGCCTCAACAGAATGAGTTTTGGAGAATTGGGCAAATGTACGAAATCCTATTTGGCAAATGTCTTAAGAGATCCCAAACGAAACCTTGTAACAAAACCTCTCATTTATTTTTCACCTCTCAGTAAGATTTCTGCTCCCCATTAGACTTCATCGTGGGCATCGCGTGGATATAGGTTTTATAAACATAAAATGTGTTGCCCCTCCGCCTTCTTTTTCAGTGAACTCTTGCTTTGTTGGCTGAATTGAGCACAGTCATTGTGTGGCCTCGTATCTAATGTATATCCTTTTTCACCCTGGTGGAGCATCTGCACAATGCTTAATACCACCAATAAGGGGAAGGGGACTGTTTTGCAAAATAAGCTGATGGGATTATCCTGTGTATAAATAGGCACTCAGTCTTTTTAGCCCATGTAAATCAGGAAAAGCAATTTGCTTGTGCAGAAAAAACCAGTACCACTGCTCATACCTCGCCTGTCTCGCTGGCATGGGGAGCTCATTACAGGCGAGGGAAGGACGTGTTCACACCCAAAGAGCTAGAGACAGTAATTAACTAATTTGCTTCTATTTTTCTGCAGTTTAAACATAGGTGCTATGAAAAAAATTTTCTTTTACATAACCCCAAATCTGTTGTGTGGTATGCGTATCAAGACAATCCAATGAACCGGGTTTCTAGATTCTCTTAGCTCTAATAAAGAAAAAAATAAACGTGTACATTTGGCCGATAATTTATAATTGACGACTAGTGAGAGTCAGACTGGTGCATCACAAAGATGGTTGGGAGTTGGTTTCTTTTAAGAAACAGTGGGCCAAGGTTGCCATGGTGCACACTGGGCATTATTCGAAATGAGACGCCGCGTCAGTGTGCATTGAAGAAAATGGCCAATTTTTAAGAACGGTTGTCATCTTATTACAGGGAACCAGAAATATGGTCAAAATTAATATTAACAATTTAATAGTCTTGGACACCCTGCTGACTAAGGCTCATTGCTAAGAAGTTGGAATAATGGACTAGCGGACCTAAAAGAAATCTAGCCGTCATTCTGTCCTGTTTTTATTCTCAAGGTGAAGCGGCAAAGCCCAGGGGGGCGGCGCTGAACGAGCTGGACAGGACGAGCGTCCAGGTGGCCACCTCTCCATTTAGGGCCACTCCCTGCAGCAAAAAGACATGCGGCAAAAATCCCCACCGATTCAGAGAAATGTTGTACAGAACTGGTATACATTGGTATGTGACACGAGTTCATTTAGTTAGGAGTTTGTTTAAAATGTATAATGAGCACACACAGATGATGATTCACACTTATTCTCACCTGTTTTTTCTTTTAACCATATCACAGGTGGGCATTTGTTCTTTTATTCTCTATTCTTCTCTTCCACTGATCTAGTTGTCAGTCCTGGGTAGCAAAGCATAGAAAAATAAGAAAACCGTGAAAAATTCTTTTAGGAGGAATGCTGAAGTCTGTAAACAGGTAGTCTTCCAAAAAAAAAAAGTAAAGAAAAGAAAGTGGGTCTGGGGGGCAGATATATAAAATAATCATCTTAGCCCTGGCCGGTTTGGCTCAGCGGTTGGAGCGTCCGCCTGCGGTACAGAGAGACCCGGGTTCGGTTCCCGCTAAGGGCAGGTACCTCGGTTGCAGTTTGTCCCCGGCCCTGGTTGGTCGTGCGGGTGGCAGCCACTCGATGTGTCCCTTCACGTCGATGTTTCTCTCTCTCTCTCTCTCTTCCTCCTGCTCTGTCTGAACAAAAAATGGAAAAATGTCCTCGGGTGAGGATAAAAAATAAATAAAATAAAATAATCATCTTGTATTCTTGGTTCCGGTACATAGCTGGCTTTGTGAGGTTTCCAACCGTCTTTGCAGAAATCAGCCCAGATCTTGCCCATGGCAGCAATATCTAGGTATCCTACGTGTGAAAGCAATTATGAATGCTTTTTGGCCACCTCTATCACTGTGCTGATGCTCACGTCTGAGGTCTCAAGCAGTATCTAACCAAAGGGCAGGAGGTGGGAGTGGGGGTGCACACATTTCTAAGGAAGTGGTGAGTGCAAAGCCACCCTGAGAACGCGGTATGAACATCATTCCCATTTTTACAGATGGGGAGCTGCCCATCAGAGAGTTTAAAAGCACCTTGCAGGGCCGTCCCTCTTGGGCGGCGGGCCGGGACTCGAACTCGCATCACCGTAGCCAGGGCCTGCGTCCTAGGACTCGAGGCTCCGGGGCGGAGCAAGAGCAGCAGCAGACTGAAGAGGCCCCGGGTCCTCAGGCAGAATGAAGTCAGGACTACAAAAACCAGGCAGACAAGCCAATAAAAAGACAAAATCATATCTTTCCATAGTTCTAATTTATAGGAGCAAATTACAGGCAATAAACTAAAAAAAAAAAAAAAAAAATTTAATGAGGCACTTTGCTTAATATTATGTTTTAAAGTGCTAATGGCATGCTTGTAATGGGGAAGAGAAGGTGGGGAAATCTGGCAAAAGGTCCCTGTGCTTAAAGCCTGCAGGTAAATATTAGGCTTGAAGATGAAAAGCAGCATCTGGGGAAAGTGCTATTGATTGGAATTTCCTCTGCAAGTGCCATTTCAGGACACATCTATAGGATTTATTCCATACAATAGAGGCTTGCAGTCACTGTGTCAGGATGTGCCTTGCTGGGGCATCAGACTTCAATTAGATAATGACCATGGCAAGGAGTGAATAGCCAGAGAGCCATTCATCTTCCTCTGTACATGACACAGTGTAACGGGTGTTTCTGATGATTGGTGCACATTGAATTAGGTCATCGCCGAGTTTGTGGGCCTTTGAGAGAGTCTGTGCATTTACATGTGAGGATTTCACCACCCCCGCTCCCTTCCCCCTCCCTCCTCTCAAACAGCATCTATTGTTCCGGAGCCCATATTGTAGTGGGATCTGAATTTATGTCCACGGATTATAAGCAAGGGACACCACCACCGTCCATAATCAGCTCATTAGCATTCTGCTCATGCGAGCCAGTGTGAGTACAATTTTCAATGGCCTAATGTGACAGGTAATCATAAATTAGTATTTGCTTTAAAACAACAGCAGAGTACACAGCCTGCATGCTTAAGGAGAATGACTCAGTAAGCAGTACAGCTCTGTAATGAAGTGGGAGCTCATTAAACAGATGCTATCTACTTCACCGAGCAGCACAAGCAGCAAACAAACCAAATGGAAATGTTTCAACAGAACACTGCGGTCAACCAGGACAAGTTCAGGTTCATTAGCTGTGGCACCATCTACAGGAATTAGTCACAGTAATAATTAAATAGTTGCTTGCTAATTTATCATTTTACATTTGTTGCTACATTTGCATAATGTGTGTGTCCTCCCCCCACCGTCCCGCACATCTCTGGTTACATTAATACGCCCTCAACTGTGTGTAAAAACTGGAAACGGCGTGATTTAAAACAACAACAACAACAAAAAGACCTCAGAAGTGGCCTATATTGAGTAGTTGGCTGGCGATAACCTTACTGTTTGCTTCAAATGTGGAAGCCGGGTCTCTGTTAGAACATCGGTACTGTGTCATTTCAACAGGCTGCACTTAGGAGGACACCCTGGAGGGGGTGAGGCCCCAGGCTGGTCTTTAAGCACCTGGCGAGTTGGGTGAAATAGGAACTCAGCAGCCAGTGTTGCTACATGAACTTGCTGTTCCAAAGAGCCTGGTGTGCAGGTCCTGTAATTTCAATCTCCAAAAATAACAAGGCCTTGGAGCGAGACTGCTGCCATCCGGAGGTCAGGAAGGGCTTCCCAGTGGATCCCGCTGCTGTGCTGGGATGACCTGTCCATAAGAGACAAAGTCATCTGGTCTCTTTCATATGAAGCACAGTCACTAAAATAACCATGGAAACTACCAAGTTTTGCTAGTTAGAGAAGGATCCAGGTTTTTGAGAGAGAGGGAGAGAGAGAGAGAGACTAAAAACCACAGTGATTAGCCCTGGCTGGTTTGGTTCAGCGGTTAGAGCGTCGGCCTGTGGTCCAGAGAGACCCGGGTTCGGTTCCCGCTAAGGGCACATACCTCGGTTGCAGTTTGTCCCCGGCCCTGGTCGGTTGTGCGGGTGGCAGCCACTCGATGTGTTCCTTTCACATCGATGTTTCTCTCTCTCTCTCTGTTCCTCTCTCTCCCTCCCACTCTACCTGAACAAAAAATGGAAAAATGTCCTCGGGTGAGGATAAAAAAACAACAACAAAAAAAAACCCACCACAGTGATTAGCACTAAAATGTTCATTCAGGGCGTAGGGAGTGGGGAGAATGTTCCGGGTGGGAATGGGGCAGGAAGAGCAAATTCCCCACTGGAGGGAGGGACTCTCTTATGTAACGTGGCCATGTTTGGGCGGGCTGGTGATATGATGGTACTTGATTCAGTGGACCAACAGGGAACAAGGACAGTTTTTCAGGGTTTTAATGAATTATCCCTTATTGTTATTGATATGAGAGGTCCCTTTATAATGTAAAATAAATGACAGCATGCAATCTCTGCATGCAGTTCTCTCCTTTCCCAAGAAAATTTGGTTTTAGGAGCAGCCTAGAAAGTGTGTTTTGGAAACCAGGGGTGATCTTGAAAAGCTAGGGCTCCCTGGGCTCTGAGAGACAGAAACCAAGAATAAGGCAACCTCCAAAGGCACATTGTACTTGCTCGCTATGTGTGGCCACAGCGGGAGGGCAGTCAGAGGATATATGTCTCTCTTGCCTCTTCATCTTTGTTGTAACCATTTGGCAACCCAAGGGTTTTAGCAGTGCAAACCAATGAGGTAGTCTGGGATTTTAAAACTTCTCTGCGAGAGAATGTGGATAAAATCTACTTGCTGGTGTGCTGCGAGAGAAGGTGAAGACATTGGGAAAACACCAGTGGCCAATTACAGATGAAGACGCGTAAACTGAGGAGAGTTGAGAAGCACGTTATGTTTATGACAGAACAAACAGGCAGAGCAAACTGCCACTCAGTGTGCTGGCAAGGCCCTTAGAGCCTTCTCGGGAGATCAAAACAGACGCCCTCTCGGAGCGTCTCGGAATATTCATATTGCCTTTGTTCTGCCGCTAAGTTTAGGAGTGTAGGGTAGAAGAACATTCATTTTAAAGAGTGGTTAAAAATTCACTATAGTGGCCATTCAAATATTTTGTGTGCTCAGCACCTTCTCCTTCCAGGAATTGTTCATGCTTTGTCAAGGAGGCTAAAAAGCACATGGCCCGTGTCCCAGGCCCCGGGAGTGGGCGTGCTACCTGGTCGGCCAGCAGGGGACTCCATTCTCCTGGTCACAGTGACTGGCACAGGTCTGGCCATATGAACCAACAGGCCAATTAGAACCTTTCTGGAGATTTCTGTTGGACTTTTGGAAAGTATACTTTGCAGGGTGGGGGTCGGGGAGTGCTCATTAGACAGTTTTAAGCTGCCCTGGGCTATCCTTGACCCCATGAAGAAAGAGCTTGTCTAAGAATAAATCTAATGTGGGGAAAAACCAAAAGGAGAGACACAGAAATAAGAGTGAGCCAGTGTTTTCCTTTCTTACTTAAGCCATTTTGTGACAGTTTTCTAGGACCTGTTAACTGGAAGAGTCCCGAATAACACACTTATTCACACCTTCATTTTATGGTAGAAACTGAGCACAGTTGGTGGAAATGCTACAGTCTATGAACTCCTGGTCCAGTTCCTTTTGCTAACGTACTGTTTTAGGTTAGTTCTGTGATCTGAACGAATCCTTGTAAGCAATTAAAGATAGCTTATAACAGTAAATAATATTACTTAGTATATAGTAATCAGTAAAAATATCTATAATAATACTAAGCAAGATATAGTATTTGAAGAAACACATTCTTAGGTTAATTTTCAAAAAACCATCTATTTCCAGTTCTTAGCCCCAACTCATCTTCAGTGCCTTCAAAGTGGCTTCTGCCCCTGTCATACTGTATTTGTTTCTTTACTCTCAGTCTCTTGAACTCAACTCAAAGCTGTCTTCCTCAGGACGACCTCCCACGCTCCGTAGCCGTGGGGGAGCCAATCCACCTGTTGTCTGGTTCATCACTTCTTCAGAACTCTTATCACACTTGTTGGTTTCCATTCTTCCCTTGTGCTTATCTGACTGATGTTAGTTTCCTTTACCCCCAGACTTAAGCTCTTTGAGGGCAGTAATTGTATATTTTCCCCTACCACTGTATCCTCACACCTAACATGGTACTTAAAAACTCAGGAGAAACACACACACACACACACACTCAGGATATATAATAGGTAGTGTCAGAAATGAATTGAATTGTTGGGCACCACGTTGGTGTCAGAGAATTGGAGAATTGCCTGGTATCAGAAAATACACCCCCAATAGACTGGTCACATGATATTTCTAGATAAAATTCAAGAAGCTGCAATTGATGCTTTTTTTTTTTTTTAAACAAGTTTTAAATTTCTCAAAGTGATTCAAATTTGGTAAATAACTGCACTGTGATCTAATGAATGCCAAAGTTTGGTTACTGTACAATTTCAGAGATGCTAATGGGCCATGCCAGTGATATTTAATAGTAGTTGGTGTGAGATGGGTCAAGTATTACGTCAGAAGCAATGGATCTTGCAGAAGGATACTAACTCACCCCGAGGCTGGGTGAGGAGTCTAGGAAATAGAATTGGCATCAGTGTTTTATCAGTAAATTTTAAAAAGGCCTGTTCAAATAACTCATTTCTACTTTCTAAGAGAATATATGAAAGTTACTTGAATTAGAGCTAAAGAGTAATTTATTTGACCGTTCAGTGCAAAGCACAGGTAATGGGTTTGGAAGGCCTAAAATGTGTTTTCAATTTCGGCTTAATTCTGGCAATGCCTAATTCTCAGTTTCCCATTTACATGGTTTGGCTAAATATTGCCTTCCTCTCACTTCCTACAACTTCATGGATATCAGGCAAATGGATAAGTTGGCCTTTAGAAAAAAAATTAATTTCAAATTACAGATAATTGGGGACTACACAGTGTTTTATTCTTGCGTCCCTGTCTCTGGCACCAAAGGAGACCTCTGCACTGGAGAACAGAAGGAATGGTTCCTTCTGGATTCTAAGCCAGTAGCTGGGGCATCCAGCTCCTCCTCTACCTGACCTGGAAATGTCAGGACACTGAGGACACTCAGTGGGTGTCACACTGAACCACGATCTTGGTTAAGTCCCTTACCTTTCTTGAGGGAACGCAGGACTCATTCATCATACGATAGCATAGGACCACATCAAGGGGCATTCCAATGCTCTGTGTCTTTTTTTTTTTTTTTTAAACATTTTTTTTTCTTTATTGATTTTAGAGAGAAAGGAAGGGAGAGGGAGAGAGAGATAGAAACAATGATGAGCGAGAACACCGGTTGGCCGCCTGCTGCATGCCCCACACTGGGGATCGGGCCCACAACCTGGGCATGTGCCCTGACTGGGAATCGAACAAGCAACCTCTTGGTGCATGGATCGATGCTCAACCACTGAGCCACACCGGCTGGGCTCTATGTGTCTTGATGGGAATAGTAAGTTGGCATTTGGAAAACAAAGAATTAAATGTATGATCATTGACTCCGATGCACCATAGCACTTGTACTGAATAGAATAAAATACTGTTTTATCTTAAAGGCCAGGGTCTCCCTACCCTGCCAAGTTTCCTTAGCACTGATTTGGGGCCCACTCGGGAGGCTGAGAGTGAGCACTAAAGCTGGGGTCACAACTGATGCTTAGAAGAGCTTTATATGACTGTAAGGGTGGAAATACCTTCATTGCTCTTGGTCTGCTTATCTGTTTTCATTTTTAATCATCTCCAAATGCCCCCCCCCCATAGAAACCACATTTATTGGTCTCATAAAAAGTGTATGATATAGTGATAACCACTGCTTTTGAAAGGTTTAAACTTTCTACATGGCTGTCATTTAATCTATATCTGTGAATTCAGTCAAGAGCACTAAATATAAATCAGCGAACTGAAGGCAGGCAGAGCATCTTTAACTAGTCAGTAGCACTGAACCAGAGCTACCATTTAATTTTCATGTTGGGCAAAAAATGTTTTCATTGAAGAATTTGTATGAGTACTAAACTTTTGTTAAACTTTGCAAGACTGGGAATTTTGGAAGGACACAGGTAGACTTGACATCATTAAATCTATTCAGTGATTGGTCAAGTATTTTACAGGTTTGAAGAAACTTCCTACCTTTGGAAACATAGGTCTACTTTTAGGACAGACATTCATGAAAGAGTTTGTACATACAGTATGTTGGTTCTTGTTCAACAATGCATTTCAAAAGATGAACAAACACATGTGCAAGGTAAGCCATTATTGACTACAGTTTCTTGTCTGCAATCTATAATGTTTCTGATGCTCAGCAAGCACCTTTCCCTACTAATTGTCTAATACCTAGTATGCTTTTTATAAGTACATATTTTGCTTAGTAACCTTGTTTATATACTTCTCTACTTTTCCATGTGTTGAACTTGTTTAACATGTTGAAAAGTATGCAGCAATGATTACTTGGATGTGATCAATTTTGTTTGACTCGGATGTGATGCCTATGCAAGCAGTTTGAATTCTGGATTCTCTTAATTGTATTCATTATAGACTACAGATTTCCCACATATGACAATTTTACTTTGAGACTATATTGGAAATGACTAGGACAACCAATTCTGTTTGACACTTGCCCGGCAATGAATTATTAGAATAGAATGATAGCTAATAACAACTCTGAAAGTATCTAAGATGATTCTGTTTATTGAAGTCATATGTTTGTCTTACCATAGAAAAAAAAATCACCTCACTTGTTCAGGGTGGACATTTTACTCTGATAGAAATATATATATATATATATATATATATATATATATATATATACACACACACACACACACACACACACACACACACACACACACATGTTATACATACTGGCGATGGAATTTTTGAGTTAGCCAACAATACAGAACTTATTTGCTTTTATACCGTATTACTGCTCTCTCTGTTAACTTTTGGAGAGTAACTTATATGTGAATATATTCCAGGAGCAAATCACTGTTTCTGTTTCTTTGGCCAAGTTTTGTAATGTCAATTCTTGTTCCTAAAAAAAAGCCTCGAATTACCTGATGTCCTAAGAAAGCAGATGGAGCTTTTGGTCTTAAGATGTCATCTAAAAGACCCTAGCCAATCAATTTTGTGCTACCCAATTTATCTGCCTTCAAAGGGTGAAGGACTGAGTTGAAGCTTTTGAGATTGGAATCTCTGGTTGCAGGGAAACTTGAGTATTTTGACCCTGAGGTCTCTACTACTAAGCCAAATCCTCTAGCATCTGACAGTTCATATTTGTTGAATTCATAACCTTGATCCTGGTCCTGTTCCCCTGTGAAATGTGTCATCATTTTTGTTTGCTCTTGAAATGCACAGCACATGAGGCAAAATATATCTTCTGCTCAGTAGCAGTCAAACTACAGGAAGTCTGAAACTTGTGTGATGGCAATGGCTTCTTTAAGGAGCTGAATGTGTCTGTATTAATAGCATCCATATGGGCAAGTCTGTGTAGCCTAACCGTGTCAGCCACTAGAGCAGTAGCAGTTCTTGGAGATTTCTATGTCCACATGCCTCAGATGACCTTTCTAAATACCCTGGCCTCTCAGTTCCTTAATCTCCTTTATTCCAGCCATCCTGACCACTACCCTAACTCACTCCGTGGATACGCCTAAGAACTTGTCATTGATATCTACTACAACCTACCATTTTCCAATTTCACTCCTAGTACCTTGACTTCAAGTAATATTTTCCAACCACTCCCACCCCTATTATCCACTGTTCTGTCATCTTTTCATTATCACTCACTTCCTGCTTTACATCCTCATTTGCATCCTCATTCAGCTTAGGTTCTATGGTCCACCCTTATAATGATCATTCTTTTGCATACATGCTCAACAAACTTCCCCTTTTCACTTTGCATAATCACCAAACAAAGTCCCATTCTGGTTAAATCCAGCTCTGACTAATCCAAGTCTGCACCTGCTCAGCTAAACAAGGCTAGAAAAATATATATAACGCAGCTTCCTCTTACCACTTTAAATTCATGCCATCTACTCAAGTTGGCTCTCGGTGCTACTTGGCAATCCTACTACATTCCGCTCTCCCACTTCCTGGATGGCTGTTTGTACCTTCTCTTTTCCCCCTCAAAGTTCCAGCACTCTCTTCCCCGTTATCACTTGCAGCTGTCGCCTCTGTTTTCTATTTAACCGAGAAAATAGGAGCAGAGAATTTCTAGGAGTCCCCACTCCTACGTGATTCCATGAACCAGCATCTGTGCCTGTATACTCTTCATGTTACTGCGGATGAATTATTCATCCTCCCTTCATCCTTCCATTTGTGGATCAGATCCCATTTCTTGTCATTCATCATTCCTGGGTTCTCCCACCCTTTCTCTTGCATTACCATGATTTCCCCCTTTCTACCGGATCATTTACATCAGCACATATTATTCTGTGTCTTTTCCCATCTTAAAAATCTCAACCCTGTAGCCCCTGGAGGTTTTGCCCATTTATTTGCTCCCTTTTTGGCAAAATTCTTATAAAGATGTCTGTACTCATTATTTCCAGTCCCCTTCCTCCTATTTCTTTCAGAATCGCAGGTTCAGGGCTTTGCTCCCTAAAACTCCCAGAAACTCCCTTAATCAAGGTCAGTGATGATCCACTTGCTAAATGTACTAGGAAGTTGCAGTCTTCCTACTTGACTGATCTGCAGTGTCTGACATGGCTGATCACTCCCTCCTCCCTGGAACGCTTTGCTTGGCTTCTAGGACATCACATTGTCATCCCTTCTTAATCCACTGGCCTGGCCTGCAGTCTCCTGTGGTAGTTCCTTCTCATCTCTCCAAACCTCAGTGCTGTGTCCTAGGAAATCATTTGAACCAATTTTCTTCTTAATCAATAGTCACTCCTTTGGTGATGTTGTCAGAGATATATATATATATATATATTATAGTAGCTAGACTTCATTTTTTCAGTGCAGTTCTAGATTTACAGAATAACCAAGCAAATAGCACATAAAATTGCTTACACCCAACCCTCCCCTCCCTTCCCCACCCCCACACAAAGTTTCTTCGATTATTAATATCTTGTATTAGTGTGATGTATTTGTTACAATGAACGAACAATAGTCTATAGGCTACATTAAGGTTTGCTCTTTGTGATGATAGTTCTGAGTTTTGACAAGTGCACAATGACTTGGATCCACCATCACAGTTTGCGCAGAATAGTCTCACAGCCGTAAACATTCCCCTGTGCTCCACCTGTTCGTCCCTCCCTTCCCCCGACCCCTGAATTGCCACCGATGTTTTTATGGCCTCCACAGTTTTGCCTCTTCCAGAATGTTATGTAATTGAAATCACAGTCTTTTCAGATTGGCTTCTTTCACGTAGTAATATGCATTTAAGCCTTGTCTTTTCATGGCTTGATAGCTCATTTCCTTTTTAATACTGAATTATATTCCCTTGTGTAGCTATACCACCATTTGTTTATTCATTTTCTATTGAAGGACATGTTTTTTTAATCCTCACCTGAGGATATTATATATATATGTATATATGTATATATATGTACACATACACACACATATATATCTTAGGGAGGGAGGGAGGAGGGGGGAGACAGAGAGAGAGAGAGAGAGAGAAACATCAATGTGAGAGAGAAACATTGATCAGTTGTCTCCTATCCGCACCCCAACTGGGGATCAAACTGACAACCTAGGTATGTGCCTTGACCAGGAATTGAACCTGCAAACTTTTTGGTGTACGGACAATGATCCAAACCACTGAGCCAGGGCTATTGAAGGACATCTGGATTGTTCCCAGATGATGATTATGAGTAAAGCGGCTATAAACGTTTGTGTGCTGATTTTTGTGTGGACATTAGTTTTCAACTCAGGCACATGCCTAGGAGTGTGATTGCTGGATCATATGGTAAGACAATGTCGGGCTTTGTCGCATACTGCCAAACAGTGTCCCAAAGTGTACCATTTTTCATTCCCACCAGCAATAAATGACTGTTTCTGTTGCTTCTCAATCCTGTCAGCATTTTGTATTATCAGTTTTATGGATTATAGCCGTTCTAATAAGTGTGTAATGGTGTTCCCTTGTTTAAATCGCAGTTACCTAGTAACCTAGGATGCTGTGCATCTCTTCCTTGCTTATTTGCCATCTGCATGTCTTCTTTGGTGAGTTCTTCTGTTCAGATTTTTTACCCATTTTATAATTGGGTTGCTTGTTTTCTTTTTGAGTTTTAAGAGCTCTTTGTGTATTTTCTATGCCATTCCTCTATCAGATCAGTGATTTTAACATATTTTATCTTGGTTTGTGCCTTATCTCTTTTATTTTCTCAGCAAAAATCTTTTCCCCCTTCTGTAATATTGAAATGCCAACAAATTAAACACCTCTTTTTAAATATTAATATGATTTAATCAAACAAAATTACTTGCCTAATTCTCATCTTTAATAACAAAGACTTCTTTAGAGGTCTAACATCATTAAAAGGTTCCAACACAGTCTGTGCCTTGTCTCTTCATTCTCTTCACAGACGTTTTTCACAGAGCAGAAATTTTTAATTTTAACGATGTCTAACCTACTAAGGTTTGTTTTTGTGGATAGTGCTTTTGTTATTATACCTAAAAACTATTCTCCAAACCCAGGGATACCTAGATTTTCTCCTTTGTTTTTCTCTTGAACTTTTAGGATTTTACATTTTACATTTAGGTCTGTGATCCATTTTGAGTTAAATATTGTGAAAGGCATAAGGACTGCTTCTAGATTATTATTATTCTTTTGCAAATGGATATCTAATTGTTCTAGTACTAATTACCCTTCTTCCAATTAATTGCATTTGCTTCTTTGTAAGAGATCAGTTGACTATTATTGTGTGTGTCTATTTCTGGGCTGTCTACTTTTATTCTATTGATCAATTTATTTATTATTTCACCAATATGCTGTATTTATAGCCTTAGAGTAAGTCTTGAAGTTGGGTAACACTAGTACTCTAACTTTTGTTATTTTTCTTCAACATTATGTTGTCTATACTGAGCCTATTTTCCTTTCCACATAAACTTTACAATCAGTTTATTGATACCACAGAATAGTTTGCAGGGATTTTTACTGGGATTGCATTGAATGTATAGATTAATTTGGAGAGGATTGACATGTTAACAATATTGACCTGTTCCATACATGAACATGAACTAGCTCTCCGTTTATTTAGTTCTTTTTGATTTCCTTCATTGAAGCTTTATACTTTTCTTCATATAGATCCTTATTTTGTTAGATTTGTGTGTACGTATTTATTCATTTTTGGCCCTAATGTAAATGGCACTATATTTTAAATTTCAAATTCCAGTTGTTCATTGCTGGTAAATAGAAAGGTGTGTGTGTGTGTGTGTGTGTGTGTGTGTGTGTGTGTGTGTATACACATATGCTTTGGTATATTAGCCTTGTATCCTGCAACTTTGCTATATAGATGCTTCATAAGTTGAAAATATAGTAAGTTGAAAATACACTTAATACACCTAACCCATCAAACATCATAGCCTAGCCTCGCATACTTTAAACATGCTCAGAGGACCCTTACATTACCCTACAGTTGGGCAATTATTTTATTTCATTTCTAAAGTAATTAACTTCCTCTTATTCTCACCAGAAACAGGACACATAGATGGGTATTTTGCAGACTTGGGGACATGATGGAATGCTAAAGCACACAACACAATATCCAAAAAGTACTTGCAACACCGTACACTTGTAGAGTATTTGTTGTTTACCCTCAGGATCGCATGGCTGGGAGCCGCAGCTCATGGCGGCTGCTGCTCAGTATTATGTGAGACTATCATACTGCATATTGCTGGCCTAGGAAAAGATAAAATTTCAGTTTCCAGTGAATGCCTATCACTTTCAAACCATCGTAAGTCAAAAAATCATGTTGAACCATCATAAATTGGGGACCATCTCTAATCATTTACTGTTTCTAGGAGGTGTTTTTATTTTTGTGTTATTGGTGATTCTTTGGGATTTTCTACATCGACAATTATGTCATCTGTGAACAAAGACAGTTTTGTTTCTTCCTCTTCAATCTGTATGCCTTTATTTCCTTTTCTTATTGTACTGCTTTAGCTATGATTTCCAGGACAATGAATACAAGAGGTGAAAAAGGATATTCTTACTTTGTTCCCAAACTTAGGAAAAATGCATCTAGTTTCTCACCATTAAGTATGATGTTCGCTACGGATTTTTTTTCATAGATGTTGTTTATAAAGTTGAGGAAGTTCCCTCTCTTCCTAGTTTACTGAGAGTTTTTCTCAAATACTTTTCCTGCATCTATTTATATGGTCATATGATTTTCTTCTTTAACCTGTTGATGTGATGAATTACATTAACTGATTTTTGCATGTTGAACCAGCCTTGCAAATTGTCCAATATGTCAAGACTTTAAAAACCTTCTATGTGTCCCTGACTCCCAATATCTCTAGCCTAGTCTTATCCCCTCTACGTCAATCATGTCCTAACATTTCCTAAATTAACTCTAGATCTTTGCTAATTAAAAATGTTTCCTCTCATCTTTCTCATCTCAATAATTATGAATCCTATTCTTCCATTGCTTCTTCTAGAAAGAACTAGAGTTCCTGGCTCTTCTACAGTGGTACCCAGGACTATATTTACCAATATTTCTGTGCTTTTGCAACATACTTCCAGGATGGATTTGGGAGGGCAGAAACATAGAAAAGGCACAGGCAGATGGCAAGCCTATTTATCATGGCACGAACAATCAACAAAAGAAAAACTGTGTGGAGAGAGAAGGATGGTGATATTAGAGTCCCCGAGGTAGCATAAAGTTAAAAAAATAGAAGTTCTAACCAGAGAGCCAGCATTCTGTTTTACCATGTGATTTCATTAAGCAGATTGCAACAGGAATTTTCTGCATGAGCTCACAACTGAAGGTAGCCCATGGCAAGAAAATTATAATCAGGAAGACCATATGTCTTTTAGGATAGTCCCAATTTATAGCCGTTGTAGGTCAGTTATTTATTTTCAATGCCTTATTTTAACAGTGCCCTAATTTGCTGATGTATTATTTGGTTACTTGTTTATGACTTAGAGGACATTAGAAAGTTGGATAGCTCCTAGAGACAGAAACTCCATATGGAAGATTTGTAAGGGGGATCTAAACCACCTTTTTGCTCACATCAGATCCTTGGGTTGGTACCTTAGAGGAAGCAATGGGATCAGATTTTATTGTAAACTTTGGTACGAAAAAGCCAAGGTTATTTTAGGGGAGTATAGAGATGCTGGTAGGGGAAAAAAAATGCTATAGACTCAATTCAGGACATGTACTTAATGGGAATGTTTCTGAATCTATAAAATCCAATCATGTTATGGAGCACTGAGGGAGGAGAGCCTGGAGGAGCCCCAGGCCCTGGAAGGGGCTCTGGTCTTCAGGTGAATAATCTGTTTGATGGGAAATGAAAGGGGAAGGAGAGTGAGCAAGAACGGCTGATGGTGAGGGATCTACTAGTCATGCATTTCTACTGGCTTCTGTGGCCTCTGGCAAGCCCCTCAATCCACATGTACAAAATCCAGCTTAGAAGGCATGAGAATCCCAGGAATTTGAGAAGAAGAAACATGAGACCTTTTTAAATGACGTGAACTTCAGAGAGTGGGATCATATAACGCATTTTCAAATTTGAGTTTTTAGTGCTGGTGTGGGTTTAAGAATATATATATATTGCATGCATATAATATATCCACAATACATACAGATATATACCATATATAAATAAATAATACATACAATACAAAATACAAATATATACAATATGTGCAAGTATAATACAGAATACAAAATACAAATATAGTATACATACAATATACATACTTACAAATGTATTTCTATGTATATTGATGGAGCGTCCTCTTAAATGTGTTTGCTAAAACCTCCTCTGAAATATTATTACATATATTAATAGACTCTGCATGTGACATAATCACTGAGTGGCTATTAGGAAAACAAAATATTAGAATTGACTGAGGTCAAGAAACAAAGCTATATTAATAAAACTTGTAGAATAAAAAATGTGGCTCAGAGAAAACATAGTTTGCCCCTCCCCAAACAACCACTCATTAAGGAGGGGACAAGGGGGTGTTCATAACTGAGAGAAGGAAGGGTTGACAACACCTAGGGAGCGGGACTCAGTGGCTTCCCAGCTTCTCATGGGGAGCTGGTGCCTTGACCCACCACTCAGAGTGATAAGAGCCACCCTCCCCAAAAAATGCTTTCCCCAGGGGCCTCAGAGTTAGTATGTATGGGATCCAGAAAACGTGTCCAGGATAAAGTGCATAATAGTATCACAAAGGTAGGGGAGAGCCTTCCCATGCAAGAGATGATCACAAAATTACATGGGGGCCAGTGGAAGTACTTGGTAGAGGGGAAGCATGTTAACAGAGGCAAGAAGAAGCAGGTGGAGACAGATTGCATATACTCTGGCTATTAGGAAAGCTAAAAAGGGGGGTTCTACAAAGCAGAAGGGGTGAGCCAGACTTGTATGTTCTCTCGTGCATAACCCTGCCTGCGGAGTGGGGACCCCCCCGGCAGTGGTGGCTTGAGCAGGGTCTGGTTGGGGAGAGCTGACTGTGCACATCTCTTCCCAACTCCACATTCTGTGATGTCAGATAGGTGGCTCGAAGTCAGTCATGATAAAATTATTTAGTGTTTATATCCCAGAAATATGCAAATGATGTAATTCAGGGCCTGCTTTTTAAGCATGCTTCCAGAGAACGGGAGTTTAAGTATTTATGAGCATGCCATTAGGTCCTACTTTTTGGTAATAGAAATCAGAAAGTCACATGTCGAACTGTGTCTTGTTTTCTGGTGAGCTCTTATACATCTGTCAACTTGCTGTTTGACAGAGAGACTGGTGTGACCGCACTCCAGAGTTGCTGACGGAGGTCTGTCTCATTAGACTACAGGGCCCAGTGCTGGATTCTGAGTCTGAAGCAGGCATTTCTGCCGTGGGGCTCCAACTCCAGAATAACCTTGTCAAGAGCTGAGTGCCCTGGACGTTTTGTTGCCTCTAAACTGCCAGATTGTTTATCTGCGGGTGAGAAGGTTGGAGAAAAGCAGTAGTGTTGCCCTTCCCGGATTTTATTGCATGTCAAGAAGTCTGTGGTTGCGTGTCAGCCTTACACCAGTCTCTCAGGGGATTTCTTCTGAATTTCAGAAGTATTTCAAGAAACTCAAAGCCCGAAACATTCTGTATGAATTTGGTGAAATGTGATTTGACACTGATCAGATCTTGCCAGGACCTCAAACCCAAGAATGTACTGATCCTGCACTCAGCTATGAAGCATGCTTTTATAATGTCATTTAATTATTGGGAAAAAAATCACTGCTACTTGTAAATGAGAGACTCGCATAGACAATAAAAGAAACATTGAACTTTCTTAGAGAAAGTCTGTAGGACCCCAAATAACTCTAGTACTTTCATACAGTGAGAACCTACCGGTGTTTGATGTAAAGAAGAAAACAGGACCCTTTGCTCATGAGAGGTGAAATCATTTGCTGAACAATAGGTGTGTCTGCATTGACCCCTGCAGGAGGCAATTAGCCTGTGGTGTGTAGCATCATCTAGCTGAGTGGAGGCTAATGAAGTGGATGTCATTCTTTGGAAGAAGAAACAAGAAAGTAGCTGGTTTACTTGTGAACCCCAAATAATTTAATAGATAGAGGATTGTTAAGGAGTAATCTGATGTAACTTGCTCTAAAATTGAGTCACTGGAACACACAGTAATTGTTACCGGAGGCTCCTGGAGCACTGGGAATGGGAGTCCTCACGCTGGTATTTGATTTCACCATCCTGTGTGTCCTTGGCGTGGCCGGGAGTGATGAAGCTTCTCAGAGACTTCGCTCACTAAGAAGTCCCCAGTGCTGCGGAGGGGCTGGTGTCAAAATGAGCAACTGCCAGTTTCCCCGCCTGCCTTTAACCATATGCAGTTCTTCTCAGCTCAGAAGCACGTGATAGAAGCAACGGAATCCAGCACTGTTTTAAGTATCTGAATATATTTATATAGCCAGCTATTTATCTTTATCCGCTTACTTTAAAAATGTTTTAAGGAAGCTGAAAAATACAAGCTAAGTGCCCTGGCTGGTTTGGCTCAGCGGTTAGAGCGTCGCCCACGGACCAGAGTGGCCCGGGTTCTGTTCCCACTAAGGGTACGTACCTCAGTTGCAGTGTGTCCCCGGCCGGCTGGGGTTGTGTGGGTGGCAGCCACTCGATATGTCCCTCTCACGTCGATGTTTCTGCCTCTCTGCCTCCCGTTCTATCTCAAGATAAAAATGCAAAAGTGTCCTCGGGTGAGGATAAAATAAAACCATACAAACTATACTACATTAAAGGTAGTAACGATCACCTGAGGCGATGCGAACAGCGAGGGCAAGGAGTACGGTCCCCGTGCACGCTCACCCGCACGGCGCCCACGTGAAATGTGAAGGCTCCAGGAACCAGCACTAAAGGCAGCACGTGCCTGGCTCCACGTCGTACAGTGGCCATAAACGTAAAACAAACCAATTGCTCAGCAAAAGCACAGCTCTTCCTGCCACTGAGAAGAATTTCTCCTCTGGGTCCCCTTCAAGAGGCCCCCCTCGTAGAATCCCAAGCAGGATTCGCAGCAGCGCCCTCAGAGCCAGGCTGCGGTGGGGTGTTTGCGGCTCTCTCGTGGTGGTTCTCCCTGGGAGCTGGCCCCGCCCGCCACTCAGGAAACACGGACACGGGCGAGGCCACCGCCATGCACGGGGCACAGACCCTTCTGACAATCTAGCTTAACGCAGGGGCACGTTTGAGAGTTTCTAGCAGAATGGACAGACAGAGCACATAGACGGAATATCCTTTACAAGCATGAAAAACATATTTCCCAGATGAAATTTCAGTCAATATAAGAGGATCGTAAATTCAACAGTAGCCTCCCTGACAGATACCTGAATTGTAGGGGTTTTAAAAGCAGTGTTGTATTTGATGTTAACAAGAGTCCTTGAAGTTCGATTTCACTATTCCCATTTTGTGGAAGAGTAAACTGAGATGAAGATAAGTTGGGTCATTGGCTAAAGGACATTCACCTAATCAGAAGACCAACTGACATTGACTTTAGGATTTTTTTTTTTTTTTTTTTTTTTACTTCAGTGTCCATTTTTTTTTACTTATGAACATTTTGCTCCTGCTTCCCAGTTATTTGGTGATTGAGGGCAATGACCACAGAAGCAGCACGGTTGGGGCCACAAGAGGCTGCTCACTCTTGTCCTCTTTGTTCCCAGCCCTGGACCCACTATGTCTCTAAGAAGGCCCATCTGGCAAATTCTGGGCTTTCTGACCCCACCCCCATCCCAGAGATCTTCTAGATAACCCTTATTATAAGACCATACTCCCAGGTACATGAAAGTTCAATATCTTGAAACTTGCTCAGGATGACCTTTGGGGAATGTGGAGGGTAGGGACAACTGAAAAGTGAGAGATTAATAGTTGGAAAAGCTTGACTCAGGGCAGTGTTTTTCCAGGTGACGTTACTAGGTGTGATCATCACCGACCACATGGGAAAGGTGACTTCTCGTCATCAGGGCTTCTCAGAGCATTTAGAAGGCGAATGTGTGCTGTGAGACACCATGAGCACACAGACCACAAGGGCTCCCTAAATGTACTGGACACGGGACTAAGCTTCACAGGACCAGTAGTGTGCACAGTTCATTTAGAACAGTTATCCCACAAGAGTGATTTTCGTTTGGATCTATCTGGGGAGCCTTTAAACCAACTAACTCCTGAGCCCCTAACCAGATCAAGTTGTAATATAGGTGGTGGGAAGAACACTGGTGTTTTGTAAGAAACTCTAAGGATTCTGATGCACAGCCAGGACTGAGAACAAGTGGTCCCGGACCAGGTCTTCAGGAACGTGGAGATCTACAGAATCCTGGTTTGTTCTTGTTCTTCTTTTTTTCAATCCTCACCCAAGGATATTTTTACATTTATCTTCAGACAGAGTGGGAGAGAGAGAGAGAAAGAAACATCGATGTGAAAGAGACACATCCATTGGTTGCCACCCATATGACCCCCCACCCCGGGGCTGGGGACTAACTGCCACCGAGGTACGTGCCCTGGGCCTGAATTGAACCCCGGACTCTCTGGTCCGCAGATCGATGTTCTAACTGTTTTTGCCTCTGACAAGAGTGATGGGCTAGAAAGCTGATGTCAGTGTCTTTATCAACATGACTCTAGTTAACTTTGCCTCTTGTTCGCTTCCACTGCCCGTTTCCCCCTCCCCCAAGTCTCCAAAACTGAGTCTGCGCAGCCCGTCTGGAACAGCTCCTCGTCACTCCTGCGTCAAGAGAACTCTGGCTTTGTCCACTAATTTCCTCCACTCGGCGTTGATTAGCATCGAATAACCACCTGTCCAGGGCAAGCCCAAATAGTTAAAACTCTGGAACGTAATACATCTGAGGTTTATATTGCACTATTATAACTTCCATTGTACTGTGTATATCAAGTCCTTTTCTTATACATTCCTTCGTCACTTGCCCTGGTTTGGACATTAGTTAACACAATTTTATGAAGTTTTTTTTAGATATTTGCACATGTACATCATATATGTCTATCATCAATTGAGATTCTATTATTTTACTTCTGATCAAATATGTTCGACAGCTCCTTTTTACGACCATCTGGTTATCTACTTCTGAGCTGTTGTTTTTCACCAAGACCCCTACCAAGTTGATTGAGCACTAAAATATATTCTTAGGGAAAGTTCTGTTTCCCTAATGTATGAATAATATTATGCTAATGGTCATCTTTAAACAAAGTCTGGAGGATAAAGGCAGGACACAGTGGAAAACAGAAAAATTTTTTTAAATCCTCACCCAAGGATATTTTTCCAGTAATTCTTAGAGTGGAAGGGAGGGAGAGAGGAAGAGAGAGAGAAATATTGATGTGAGAGAGACACATCAATTGATTGCCACTTGACGGGGGGGCGGGGGCTGGGGATTGAACCTGCAATCAGGTACATTCCCTTGATTGGGAATTGAATCCATGACCCTTCAGTCTGAAGGCTGATGCTTCAACCACTGAGCCAAACCTGCCAGGACAAAACAGGGATTTTTTAATACACTGTGTTATGCCAGGAACACATATCTGGGTCTGGAAGAATAATTTCAACACAGGACCTAATTTGAACCTGAACATCATGGAAGAGAAGAAAAAGGTTATGAAGACATCTTACAAAGTGCACCCCAAATTTCAGGCTCCGAAACATTCACTATAACAACAGCTTATGAAACCAGAACCAGGCCAAGACAGCACCTAAAAAAGAAACCCAGAAATGCATGTGAACTGCATTTGGGGAGTATTCTGGGATAACAGGGAGCCTACCAGGGGCAAATTATCAAGCACACTATCTGCGATCTTTGACTTCACCCATGAATTCAAAAATACAGGACAACCAAAGCTGGGATTTTCCTAAACGTGCGACTGAAGAGGGAGAAGTGAGCAAATCATTGTGTTTGTTAGATTCAGTTTGTTACAAGAGCCTTGGAAGAAATAAATTGAGTTCCTGGGGTATGCAATCATGTCAACCATAGGGATTGGACTGATGTTGGCTTCTAATGTCTCAAATAACCTAGAGTCACAGCAATAGAGAGAAACAAGGAGAAAGCAGAAGGACCGTGGCGGGAAAGGGCCAATGCATCACCTGGGCTGAGAATGGAAGCCCAGCACGAGGGAGCTGAGCAGGGTCATGGGAATCATGATCTGAATGAGAATCGTCTGACCATCGCCAGCTTTGAGAAAGGGTTTGCCCTGTAAAGGCCAGTTAAGAGATGGCCGGTTGTCAAATAGTTGAAAGCAAACTGGACTCAACTGAAATAAGCCCCAATTGCCCGATGTTATTTTTTTTAAATTTATTTTTATTACAGATGTTTCTCCTTTTTCTCCCACTGACACCCTCATCCCCATTCCCCCCACCCGCCCCGTCCCCAGCTTTGTCTATGTCCATCAGTTATGCATACATGCATATAAGTTCTGTGGTTTACCTCATCCCTCCCCCCACCACCCCTCTTCTGAGGGTTGTCAGTCTGTATCCTACTTCCACGTCTCTGGGTCTACCCTGTTCTTCAGACGATTATGTTCATTATATTCCACAAATAAGTGAGATCATGTGGTATTTGTCTTTTTCTGCTTGGCTTCTTTCACTTAGGATAATACTTTCCAGGTCCCTCCATGTCATCTCAAAGGATAAGAGATCTTTCTTTCTTACAGCTGCATAGTACTCCATTGTGTGTATGTACCACAGCTTTTTTATCCATTCATCTACTGATGGACACTTCGGCTGTTTCCAGATCTTAGCTATTGTAAATAGTGCTGCTATGAACATGGGGGTACATATATTCTTTCTAATTGGTGTTTCAGGCTTCTTAGGCTATATTCCTAGAAGTAGGATCACTGGGTCAAATGGCAATTCAATTTTTTTTTTTTTTTAATCCTCACCCGAGGACATTTTTCCATTTTTTGTTCAGGTAGAGTGGGAGGGAGAGAGAGGAACAGAGAGAGAGAGAGAAACATCGATGTGAAAGGAACACATCGAGTGGCTGCCACTCGCACAACCAACCAGGGCCGGGGACAAACTGCAACCGAGGTACTTGCCCTTAGCGGGAACCGAACCCGGGTCTCTCAGGACCGCAGGCCAACGCTCCAACCGCTGAGCCAAACTGGCCAGGGCGGCAATTCAATTTTTAATGTTTTGAGGTAACACCATATTGTTTTCTATAGTGGCTGCACCAGTCTGCATTCCCACCAGCAGTGTATTAGAGTCCCCTTTTCTCCACACCCTCGCCAACACTTGTTTGATGCTTTGTTGGTGGCGGCCATTCTGACAGGTGTGAGGTGATACCTCATTGTTGTTTTAATTTGCATCTCTCTGATGATTAGTGATGATGAGCATTTCTTCATATGCCTCTTGGCTATTTGTATGTCCTATTTGGAGAGGTGTCTCTTTAGCTCCTCTGCCCATTTTTTAATTGGGTTCTTTGTCTTCCTTTTGTTGAGTTGTGTGAGCACTCTATACATTTTGGAAATTAACCCCTTATCTGATGTATCATTGGCAGTTATGCTCTCCCATGTAGTGGGTTGCCTTTCCATTTTGATGGTTGTTTCTTTTGCTGTGCAGAAGCTTTTGAGTTTGATGTAGTCCCATGTGTTCATTTTTTCCTTTGTTTCTCTTGCCTTAGGTGTTGTATTAGTGAAAATTCTGCTGCGTATGATGTCCAAAATTTTGTTGCCTACATTTTCTTCTAGGATTTTTATGAATTCATGAGTCACATTTAAATGTTTTATCCATTTTGAGTTTATTTTTGTGTATGGTGTAAGTTGGTGGTCTACTGATGTTATTCTTGAAAAGAATCAGTTAAAAAAAAGCTGACTTGGAGAAATGAAGTGCAGAAGATGACATATGAAGGCTAAGTTAAAGTGATACCAAACATTTTCTCCTGGCCCCTCCGGTTGGCTAGTAAATAGGGAGGTGAGTGCAGGGGTAGGAAGTGGCCTGGAGGATGGACAGTACAGGAATCAGGCCAGAGGACTGAGGGAATTTCTGGAATGTTATATGAGCAAGGAAGGGACTGACTTTTCCATCTGTGTCGAATGAGTTGAATAGCATTCAGAGTTTTCAGTTCTTTGGTTCTACTGGGTCAATTGTGTCCTCCAACATGTATAGGTTGAAGTCCTAATCTCCAGTGCCTCAGAACATGACCTTAATTGACAGAGGGTTGTGGAAGGTGTAATTAGTTAAGATGAGGTCAGACTGGGTAGATCCCAATCTTACATAACTGGTGTCCTTTAAGAGGAGAAATTTGGACACAGAGACAGGCACCCAGGAAAACTGCCATGAGAGGACTGGAGTTGTGTGGCCATAAGCCAAGGAACGACCAGAAGCTATGAGGGAAGCCTGGAATAGACCTTTCCCTGGAGGCTTCAGAGGAAGTCTGGCCCTGCTGTCGTCTTGCTCTTGGACAGCTGGCCTCCAGAATAGTGACACAATGGATTTCTGTTGTTAAGTTATCCAGTTGTGGCATTTGTCATGGAAGACCTAGGATGCACACAGGCTTGCATGGAGCCTCCTTTTTGAGCCCAGTTCAGGCTTTTCTGCCTCACTGAGCAGAGACAGAAGACAGCAGGGTTCTGGAGCAGATGCACATTGGCTGGGGAGCTTACAGGCATTGTGGGGAGAATAAAACTGGTCAGCAGGATGCTAGTTTGGGGCAAAGACGGAAAAGGTTGTGTATGATTCCCATCAACCACAGAGTCTTGGAAAAGCTCTTCTGCAGCAAAACCTGGGGTTAGAAGCAAGGGGTGGGCCTTTGGGAAGACAACCCATCACTCACTGCAATGTCTTAGTGATGTGGAATGGACAGGGACAGTGAGAACTCTTGTCAGGGGATGTGGGAGCTAAAATACTCTGAATGGATTTTGGAGTTTCTGGAGTATCTTATCTCATTATTATTTATTTAAGTTAATGAAAGTCACAGAACATGATGAAGAGGTTTGACAATTACACATCAAAACCAGGGTGATGATATAAATTGAATAGGGGGAGAAGACTCAAATACTGACCCCCTCCCCAACCGTTCCATGAATTGGATATTCTTTGGAGTGTGACCCCAGATTTACATTCAGACCCATCCCTCCCCCTCTTCAGATGGTTTTCCTCCCTTGTTTCCTCCACTCTCCACCTATGTTATGACTGAGTCATGGGGTTTGCTTATGGTCAGGGAAGCTCTGTTACCTCATGCTAGAGAAGCTAATTTCTCGGATTTCATACTTCTTGCTATTTTGGAGAAAATCTTGAGATTTCCTTGAGGAATTAAATCTTTGCATATAAAACATGCTCTTTTATTGTTTCATGGATACCTTAGTGGCACATATGCTAAGATGTCAGAGAAATCATGTAAAAAAGAAGTGATAAGTGATCCCAAAGTAAAGTCCTAGGGTAAATAATACAATGCCACATTTCAGCATGGCTGCAAAAATTTAACTGCAAGAGATAAGAAGCAAAGACACGGGTAATTGGACAATTGACTCGCGTATGAAATATGCAAGTTTGTTCCGGAGTCTTGATAGATTGGAACGTTACACCTATTGAAGATCAGGATAAAAGAGAAAGAAATAAAAGATTAAGTGGAACTCTTTCCCCAGACATGAAAACATCAGTCAGTAGGTTGAAGATTAAAGAAGAATAAAGACCCCTTAAAACAAAATAAGAAAAAAAGACTACCTAGCAAAAAACAAATGCAATACTGAATTTTAACATAGTTGTCACTCTTGTTATTCCTATCACATGTATTTTGCCTATATTTGAAGATAGTATCAAGAAAATATGCATTTCCAGCATACACTTCAATAGCAGCTTTTTAATACCCACATGACAAGCGATGGGACTTGGGTTCTGCTGGTGTAGGTTACAGGGATGAGATTAAAGGACTTACCGAGAGCTCCTGACTCGTTAGGAAGCCCAGTGGTGGAAGAGTCAGAACTCCTCTCTTCCTGCCCTCCACTTTCTGTCCCACTTCCCATTTCATAGCCACATGGTGTGCCACATTTCCGTATGTTGAGGAAATAGGTCTGTTAATCGCGACACACCACACAAAGACAGAAAGGGTGTGTTTCAGTTTATTGTAATGCTTCAGACCAAAGTGGGTATTAGGCCCAGCTTCCCCACTTACTAGAAGTGTAACGTTGAGAAGTTAATTAGCCTCTATTACACCCTGCTAAAATTGGGGGTAATAATATGCATTTCACAAGACTGGTGTAAGGATTAGATGAGATCGTGTATATAAATCACCTGGTGCGTAGATCCACGAGTGATTGCTACAATTCTTAACCTTTTAGGTCTAATGTTAAGAGGTCAAGTAGGCCCAATTATAAAACTTCAAAGGAATGAAAATTCTAAATGTTAACATCAGCTATCAAATAGTCCCTCTTTTCCTGGCTTGGTCTTTGGTCTTGGTTTTGGTTAAGCTTCATTTAAAGCTGTATTTCTTTTATTGATTTATTTTTAATTTTATTTTTGTTACAGATGTTTCTCCTTTTTTTCCCCATTGACACCCTCCTCCCCATCACCTCCACCCCATCCCCAGCTTTGTTGTCCATGTCCATTTGTTATGCATACATGCATATAAGTTCTGTGGTTTACCTCTTCCCTCCCCCCACCACCCTCTCTTCTGAGGGTTGTCAGTCTGTACCCTACTTCCACGTCTCTGGGTCTACCCTGTTCCTCAGACTGTTATGTTCATTATATTCCACAAATAAGTGAGATCATGTGGTATTTGTCTTTTTCTGCTTGGCTTGTTTTGCTTAGGATAATACTTTCCAGGTCCCTCCATGTCATCTCAAAGGATAAGAGATCTTTCTTTCTTACAGCTGAATAGTACTCCATTGTGTATCTGTACTACAACTTTTTTTTTTTTTTTTTTTTTTTTTTTTTATCCTCACCTGAGGACATTTTTCTATTTTTTGTTCAGGTAGAGTGGGAGGGAGAGAGAGGAACAGAGAGAGAGAGAAACATCGATATGAAAGGAACACATCGAGTGGCTGCCACCCACACGACCGACCAGGGCCGGGGACAAACTGCAACCGAGGTACGCGCCCTTAGCGGGAACCAAACCTGGGTCTCTCCGGACCACAGGCTGACGCTCTAACCGCTGAGCCAAACCGGCCAGGGCTGTACTACAACTTTTATATCCATTTGTCTACTGATGGACACTTGGGCTGTTCCCAGACCTTACCTATTGTAAATAGTGCTGCTATGAACATGGGGGTACTTATATTCTTTGTAATTGGTGTTTCAGGCTTCATAGGGTATATTCCTAGAAGTAGGATCACTGGGTCAAATGGCAATTCAATTTTTAATTTTTTGAGGTAACACCATATTGTTTTCCATAGTGGCTGCACCAGTCTGCATTCCCACCAGCAGTGTACTAGAGTCCCCTTTTCTTCACACCCTCGCCAACACTTGTTGTTTGATGCTTTGTTGGTGGCGGCCATTTTGACAGGTGTGAGGTGATACCTCATTGTTGTTTTAATTTGCATCTCTCTGATGATTAGTGATGATGAGCATTTCTTCATATGCCTCTTGGCCATTTGTATGTCCTGTTTGGAGAGGTGTCTCTTTAGCTCCTCTGCCCATTTTTTAATTGGGTTCTTTGTCTTCCTTTTGTTGAATTGTGTGATCACTCTATACATTTTGGAAATTAACCCCTTATCTGATGTATCATTGGCAATGATGCTCTCTCATATAGTGGGTTGCCTTTCCATTTTGATGGTTATTTCTTTTGCTGTGCAGAAGCTTTTTAGTTTGATGTGGTTCCATGTGTTCATTTTCTCTTTTGTTTCTCTTGCCTTAGGTGTTGTATCAGTGAAAATTCTGCTGAGTATGATGTCCAAAATTTTGTTGCCTACATTTTCTTCTAGGATTTTTATAGATTCACGGGTCACATTTAAGTCTTTTACTTATTTTGAGTTTATTTTTGTGTATAGTGTAAATTGATGGTCTAGTTTCATTTTTTTGCACGTAGTGGTCTAATTTTCCCAACACCATTTATTAAAGAGGCTGTCTTTACCCCATTGTATGCTCTTGCCATCTTTGTCAAATATTAATTGAGCATAATGTCTTGGGTCCATTTCTGGGTTTTCTGTTCTGTTCCACTGGTCTATATGCCTGTTCTATATGCCAGTACCAGGCTGTTCTGATTACAGTGGCTTTGTAGTATAACCTGATATCTGGTATTGTGATCCCTCCTACTTTGTCCTTCTTTTTTAAGATTGCTGTGGCTATTCGGGGTCTTTTTGGGTTCCATAGGAACTTTTGAAGTATTTGTTCTAGTTCTGTGAAATACGTTGTTGGTATTTTGATGGGCTGTATTTCATTAAACCAATGAAGAAAATATTGAAGGAAAGAAAACCAGAAGAGCAGTTCTCAATTCTAGTTGTACATTGGAATCACCAAAAGTAGAGTGAGACTTTCAGCACCGCTGAAACTTTGGGTTGGTACTCTGATTGGTGGTGGCTGTATGTATTGTCAGGTGGTCAGCAGCGTCCTGGCCTCTACCTACTAGCTGCCAGTAGCATAGCCCTCTTCCTCAATGGTGACAATAACAGTATCTTCAGATATTGCCAAATATGCCCCCCTTGAGGAACAGAATTATCTACAGCTGAGAAACATTAAGGGGTTGTGATTTACATGCTTTGGGCAGGACATAGGCTTTGGTATTTTTAGAAACTCCCTAGATGAGTTCAATATGGAATCAGAATCAAATTTGGAATCAAATTTAGAATAACTTGCCAGAGAATTTATATTGTATTTTATATTAAGATATAATTGACATATGATATTAGTTTTAGTGTATGACATAATGACTCAATATATGTATATATTGCAAAATAAATCACCACAGTAAGTCCATTTGGCATTGATAACCACCCAGTCACATTTTTTTTTTCTTGTGATGAGAACATTTAAGGTTTACTCTCTTAGCAACTTTCAAATGTACAATACACTATTATCTGTAGTCACCATGCTACACATTACGTTCTCAGGACTTATTACTATTATTTTTTATAACTGGAAGCTTGTACCTTTGACCATGTTCACCAGTTTCATCCCCCTCACCTTTGGCAACCACCAATCTGTTCTTTGTATCTATGAGCTCGTTTTTGTTTTTTTAATTCCGCATATAAGTGAGATAATATATTTGTCTTTCACTGTCTCATTTCACTTAGCATAATGCCCTTATGGTCCATCCATATTGTTGCAAATGGCAGAAATGCCTACTTTTATATAGCAAAATCATATTCTGTGTGTGTGTGTGTGTGTGTAATATTTCCTTATCCATTCATCCATCAATAGACACACAGGAGGTTTCCATGTTTTAGTTATAATAAATAATGCTGCAGTGAACATGGGGATGCATATATCTTTTGAGTCAGTGTTCTAGTTTTCTTTAAATAAATACCCAGAAATGGAATTGCTAGGTCATATAGTAGTTTCATTTTTACTTTTTAAAGAATCATTCATACTGTTTTCCATTGTGGCTGCACCAATTTTTATTACCACCCAGAGTACAGAGGGTTTCTGTTTCTTTACAGCCTCACCAACATTTGTCATGACTTGTCTTCTTCATAATGACCATTCTAACAGGGGTGAAGTTATATCTCTGAGGTTTTGATTTGCATTTTTTGATAATTAGTGATGTTGAGCACTTTTGCACGTACCTATTGGCTATCGGTACGTCTTCTTTGGAAAAGAGTCTATTCAGATCTTCTGTGCATTTTAAAATTAGATTATTTGTCCTAGCCTGTGTGGCTCTGTGGATTGAGCGCTGTCCCATGGACTGAGAGGTCCTGGTTTGATTCCTGGTCAGGACACATGCCCGGGTTGCAGGCTCTATCCCCAATAGGGGGTGTGCAAGAGGCAGCCGATCGATGTTTCTCTCTCCCCCTAAAAAATCAATAAAAACATAAAGATATTAGATTATTTGTTTTTTGTGCTATTGAGATGTATGATTTCTTCATATACTTGGGATATTAATCTCTTATCAGCTATGTATGATTTGCAAATATTTTCTCCCATCAGGTAGGTTGCCTTTTTATTTTGTTGATAATTTCCTTTGCTGTGCAGAGCTTTTTAGTTTGATATAGTCCCAGTTGTTTTTTTTTTTTTTTTTATTTTTTATTTTTTATCCTCACCCGAGGATATTTTTCCATTTTTTGTACAGATAGAATGGGAGGGAGAGAGAGGAAGGGAGAGAGAGAGAGAAACATCGACGTGAAGGGACACATCGAGTGGCTGCCACCCGCACGACCAACCAGGGCCGGGGACAAACTGCAACCGAAGTACGTGCCCTTAGCGGGAACCGAACCCGGGTCTCTCTGGACCGCAGGCCGACGCTCTAACTGCTGAGCCAAACTGGCCAGGGCCAGTTGTTTGTTTTTGCTTTTGTTGCCTTTGTTTTTGTTGTCAAGTCCAAGAAATCATTGCCAAGACCAATGTCAAGGATCTTCCTGTCCATGTTTTCTTCTAGAAGTTTTATTGTTTCAGGTCTTACATTCAAGTCTTTAATCCATTTTGAATTAATTTTTTGTGTGGTATAGAATGGTGCTCCAGTTTCATTCTTTTGCATTGGCTGTCCAGTTTTCCCAGTACCATTTATTGAAGAGACTGTACTTTCCCCATTGTATATTCTTGGGGAATTTATATTTTAATTAATATGGCAATTAACTTCTCTGAAATTTAGAATTAGTTATAATTCTTTATTAAATGAGTGAAATTCTTAGAATTGAACAAAAACTGCTGAAGGTAAGAGTGGCCTGGAACTATTTTCACTGCTCCTCCCATTTGGATAGAAAATTTTCAGAAAATGTATATGAATTAAAAACAACCAAGACAGGGAAGTTTGGATATGTGGCAATCACTCTTTACTTAAGGTTAGTTTTAATTACTGGCTTAGTCAGCATTGGCGGCCATAAAAAATAGGTGGCTTAAACAGTGTAAATTTATTTCCTCATCGTTCTGAAGGTCAGAAGTCCAAGACCAAGGTGCCAGCATGGTTGGTATCCAGTGAGAGCTATCTTCCTGCCTATAGATGGCCACCTTCTTGCTTGCTGGGTACTTGTATGACAGGAATTGAAGGAGGGAAGGAGGGAGGGAGGACTAAAGGGAGGAGACAAAGAGGGAGGGGTGGAGGGAGGAAGAAAGGGAATGAGGAAAGAAAGGGGAACAGAGAGAGAGAGAGAGAGGAAGAGAAAGAGAGAGAGAGGTTTCTTCCCCTAAGGGCACTAATCCCATCACGGGAGTCCCATGCTTATGACCTAATCTAAACCTAGGTACCTAGCAAAGCTCTATCTCCAAATACTACCACACAGGGGGTTTAAGTTTCAACATAGGAATATGTGAATTTGGGGTGTGGGACACAATTTGGTCTATAGAAATTACCAAGAATTTTTGCACTTCTGTATAAGCATAGAACCAGAATAATGTTACCCCCAAAGATAACGTCCTACTCCTCAGAAACTGTGAATGTTACCTTTCATGGCAAAAGAGACTTTGCAAATATAATTGAGCTATAGATCTTGATATGGGGAAATTATCTGGGTGGTCTCAGTTTAATCATAAATATCCTTAAAAATGGAAGAAAAAGGCAGAAGAGAGTCAGTCACTAGTGCACAGAAATAATAAAGACCTCAACATTTGCCCTGGCCAGTTTGGCTCAGCGGTTAGAGCGTCGGCCTGCGGTCTGGAGAGACCCGGGTTCAGTTCCCACTAAGGGCCCGTACTTCGGTTGCAGTTTGTCCCTGGCCCTGGTTGGTCATGCGGGTGGCAGCCACTCGATGTGTCCCTTCACGTCGATGTTTCTCTCTCTCTCTCCCTTCCTCTCTCTCCTTCCCACTCTATCTGTACAAAAAATGGAAAAATGTCCTCGGGTGAGGATTAAAAAAAAAGACCTCAACATTTATAATCATATGTTAACTTTCTATATATTGCATTTAAAATCAAATAGCAGGTGTCATTTTAAATTTTCTTGTATTTTTCTCTATTATCAACTCATAACATCTTATTCACAAATATCCTTTACTATTCTTTCCTAAAGCTTTGTAAACCCTTTCTTCATTGGTTTCTGAGTTCAGGACCTGTTCTGTCTCTCAGGTAGACCTCCATCTTGTGATTGGACCTGCAGAGCATCTAGGCCAACTACAGTGTTAGAGGGACCACAATAGTCAGTATAAATTAGTACTGTAGTACACTAGCAAGAACAAATACCCTTAAGCTAAGTCATAGAAGGTGATATAAACTCCACTTGGTACCTTGGGACACATACTCTTGGAGCCCAGGCATCAGGACATGAGGAAGCCATGCAACCATAGAGAGTCCACCTGCTTGAGTCCCAGTCCCAGGTAAGGTTCAGCCAATGGCTAGTACCACCTACCAGACACGGGATTGAGTGAGCCTTCAGATAATTCCAATCCCCAGCCTTTGATGTGTCCCTGTTTACATCAACTGGAGCTAAAATGACCTGTCCAAAAAGTCCTGACCAAATTGCAGATGGATGAGAAAAACAAATGTCATTGTTTTAAGCAACTCATTCGGTTTTGATGTTGGTTGTCACACCATATAGCAAGTGTAAACTGTAATAACCTCTGCATCTCTACCAAGCCCAATATACATTCCTTTATCTCTCAGCACTCACTGACACCAGGCTTTAACCGACCTTCCCAGTCTCATCTATGATGCCCCGTTACTCATATGCTGCTACAACCTATTTAGCAATTGTTCCTTATACCCGTCTAGATACAGAGAATAGTAGTATTTTGTTCTATCTATGCTCATTGAAATCCTGCCTATTCTTCAAAGTCCATCATTTAGTTCATGCAGTACTCATCTGTTGTCTTATTTTCACCATATCCAAGACCACAGGTCTGGTGCCAGTAGCCTAATTTTCCTTTGGGGGAAACCGCCTCTTCTTAATATCCTATCCGGAGGCTTTAGGTAAGGTGGACTTTAGTTTCCAGACTAAGGCAGGCGAGGGGGCCAGACTTAGTCAGTTGGCATAGTTCATCTTTCTCACCAGTGTGATTAGTTCAAGAGTGAGCACATGCCTGAGTTGGTCCAAGGAGACCGAATCCTGGACTTTTCCCAGAACAATCTTTCAATAGTGCCTGATGAACCATGAGGCTGTCAGCCAAGGGCTGCCAGTGGCCAAACAGAGTGAAAGCCTATCTGAGAATGAAGCCAACTAGGAGAGACCAGAGCCAAGTGTCAGCTTTCTCAGGGCATCATTGGAGGATCTGGCTTCAGCCATTGTCTAAAGATCAATCCTCCCTCCACCCATGGCTTCTTCGTTTTGTGAGCCAAATAATTCCCTTTTTAGCTAAAAGCCAGATTGAGTTAGATTTCCAACACTTGGTAACTGTAGAGCCCTGGATAGTACAGACCGCATCTTCCTACCCAATATGGCAATTCCTAAGTGCCAATTGCAAATGTGATTCTATTTTGGAGTTGAGACATGAACATTTTGTAAGACAAGGTCCATGAGGCTTAACTTTATCCACTACCCCTTCCATCCCTTCAGCAGAGTTCCTCATGATGCCATTTAGTTACAGCACTTCTCACATTCTTCCGTGTAATTAGCTGTATGCATGTCATTATCAGCTTTGCTGTGAAGACAGGAAATGTTCACTCATCTTATAAGTATGCATGTATGAAAGTGCGGACATATAATATCGACTCAGTAGATACTATTTTTTCTTTCTTTCACATTGCACCTAGCACGGGTCTTGTTCGTGTTTGATAAATGATATGTCTATTAACCAATGTCTCTATGTAATATTAGATAGCATTTATGGAACAATTATTAGAGACCAGGCATAAGTACCATCCCAATTCTCACAATAACATGAAGAGATAATACTATTCTTCTTCCTTTTGTACAGGTGGGATAAAACCCAGCAAATTAAAGCTTGTAGAGTGAAAATCTTGTCCATAGTCTCACAGCTAGTAAGTGGCAGAGTGAGGACTCCAAGTCATGATTCTCTCATACCAAACACTTAGCTGATAGCCAGTAAACTGCATAAAATGCATGGGATTTCCTGCTTGGAAAACATTCTAAATACTTGTTCTAAATGAAGGTAAACTGGCAGGGTTAAAAGGCCTCGAGGCATGGGAAATCAGCCCTCGAATTAGTGCAGTGGTGCAGCCCACGTTCGAGAGCACCTCGGCATCGTTTGGGAGGCAGACAGGGTAAGCAGAAACGTAGAAGGCATTGCCATAAGCCAGAGAGCAGGAGCAAATTGCCTGAGCTTTGTTCTTCCCACATCAGCCACAGATGTGAAGAAAACGACAAGAGTAAAAATCGCAAGAACCTTTTCTAAAAAGTGTTGCAAATTTGATGGCTGCCAGCCAAGAAATTGTCGTGTCCCTGGTTGTCACAAGTGTATAACAGAACAAAGACTCTCAGGCTGCAGGGAAACATGATAGGGCTGGAAATGAAGAGCTTATGAGGAAGCAAAATATAAAAATCTAACCATGGGTAAATGGGGATAAAAGGTCCTTGAAGATTTCAGGAAGACCTGTGTAGAGTTTGAATGAGGACATGCAGGGAAATAAGGTATTCCTAGAGCTGCAAGCTGAGTTTCCCACCCCCATTCAAGGACTAGAACAGGCTCACTATTAGCATTCTGGTGATTCTTTGGGAGAAGAAAATGCATTCGTAGGCAAATTGAAAAGGGTGACCATAATGTGTGTGTGTGTGTTTTTTTAAATAGTTCAATAAAAAATTAAATATTTATTATAGATTTAAAAATACTCATGAAAAAGGCAGATTTTTTCATCTTAATTTCCTAGTAGGTGCTCTGCAGAGCCCCTTAGGAGAACTGGTCCCCTAAGTCTCTGTCCCTTCCCCAGTCAGTCCTGTGGTCAAACTGGGAGTTGAAGAGCTAAGGGGCCGACTGGAGGCGCATTGCTGCACTTTGAACTGGGGGGAGTGGGACCAAAGATGAACTTCTGTTACATTTGCATTTTGGATCCTCAGCTTTGACATCTGAAAAATAGTCCGTGAAGACACCTTTCTCACTTGGTCATTTTCAGGACTGAGTGGGTAATGCATCTACAGGCTCTGCCACCCCATCTCCTTCACTCCCGCACTTTCCCACTGGTCTGAGCGCCCCAGAAGGGCAGAGACCAGCTCTCGCTCCTTCACTGCTCTGCCCCAGTGATTGGCACAGAGTCGGAGCTGGACAAGTGTGTGCTCTAGATTGAATGGATGCCTGTGGGCTGTGTAATCAGGAAGAGGCAAAACCAGTTTTCTCTCCATTATGCTTGTTCTAAAGTAATTTATGTCACTACACTAAATTTATCCCTAAGTAACCTAAGAGATCCTGGTGGTGAATTAAAGTGGCCAGTAGTGTTTAATGACAGAAAGGACGATGGGGGACAATGGGCAGAGAAATCCTCCTACATACTATGGTCCTCTAATGAGCAAAGCACTCTTATCTAGAGACTATTGTCTTAATCAAAATGTACCTTAATAAAAAAGCACAATTTGCACATGGCCTTTGAAAGATGTCAAACAGCAAGAACAAATTCTTTGGACATTCTTTTTTTGTATCTGTCTCCAGAAGGAAAGAAAGTGACATAGAGGTGAAATTTGTTAAGCTCTGCTTAAAACCATTTTGCTGAATGCATTCGAGTTCCAATTTACGGGTACCTTTTCCAAAAAGTCTTCTTGGGCATGAATGATGTATAAATATATTAGAGAGGTATGAATAAGAGATACTGAAAGTATTAATAGATTAAAAAGAGATAAACTATATTGAAGGCTGTGATAACACCTATGAGAGCTAGGTCACAGGGCTGGGAGAGAAGGTTGTCAGGGAATTAATGGTGTGCAGGCAGAATCTTAATTATAGGTGAGTTAATGAACTCATTTAATTCTTTCTAAAGTCTGGTAATGAAATTATTGTTCCTATTTCATAGGTTGTACTCTCCAAAATTCAAACTCTTTCTACTATACCATTTTATAATGCTTTTGTCTTTGGTTAAGATTAAGTATTTGTGAGGCTACTAAGTATTTGTGAGGCTACTAAGTATTATTTTAATCATTCTACTGTCATTAGTATGTCTTAATCCCATCCCTTTATTTCACTCTGTCCCCAACAACCCTCCCCTGTAGTCCTTATCAATTTGTTATCTATAAGCTTGTTTCAATTTTGTTTATTTTGCTCTTTAGATTCCACATATATATGATATGATAGGTTATATCTGTCTTTCTCTGTCTGCCTTATTTCACTTATAATACCCTTTAGGTCCATTCGTGTTGTCACAAATGGTATGATTTCCTTTTTTATGGTCAAGTAATATTCCATTCCATATATGTACCGCCAATTTTTTATCCACTCGTCTATTGATGGGTACTTAGTTGCTTCCATATCTTGACTATTGTAAATAACATTTCAATGAACATAGGAGTGCATATATTTTTGAATTAGTGTTTTGGGCTTCTTCAGATATATACCCAGAAGTAGAATCACTGGGTTGTAAGGCAGTTCCATTTTGAATTTTTTGAGGGCCCTCCACACTTTTCCATAGAGGTTGCAGTACCACCAACAGTACTAGGGTTCCCTTTTCTCCATGTCCTCGCCAAAACTTGTCATTTGTTGACTAATTGATGATAGCTTTTCTGACAGATGTGAGGTTCATTTTGGTTTTAATATGCATTTCTCTGATAATTAATGATGTTGAGCATCTTTTCATGTCTTTTGGCATCTGTATATCCTCTTTGGAGAATGTCTACTCAGGTCCTCTGCCCACTTTCAATTGGGTTGTTTGCTTTTTTGCTGTTGAGTTTCTGAGTTCTTTTTAAATTTTGGAAATTAACTCCTTTTCAGATGTATTGTTGGAGATTCTCCCATTCAGTAGGTTGTCTTTTCATTTTGTTGATGAGTTTCCTTGCTGCGCATAGGTGAGTGTATTATTAATGGCCATATTATAGTGTTTACCTTAAATGTAATTTTTATAATCTTTGATTATATTTATAATATATGATAAACATTTGTCCACTTAATAAATATTACACAGTGTTTAATTTACTTAAAAATAAGAAAAATATGATTTGGCCATAAATAAAATAATAAATATTAGATTATCTTTGATTTAGAAATATAAACCATAATAAAATATAAATTTAGTTTACAGATTATGGCATAAACAATGGCCCCAAAATGCCTTCATTTAATGTTCAGAAGGTTTAAATTTTACATTTAAAAATCAATCAGTTAATTTTGAAAATTTTCATGTTTTATTTCTAAATTATAGAGTAGTCTGGAAGACAGGCTGCTATTTGTAATCATTTTTCCATAAGTAAGGCATTCCAGATGTTGGTCGCCTTTATTCTCAGTAAATGAAAGCTAAATCAGTTATAGTGTCACAGTGCCTTCTCTTTGCAGTGTTTTCTTTATTAGCGGAGACATCTTGCTGGCCTATGTTGTGAGTATATGCACCTGACCTACAGAGCTGATAGGCAGCATCTTTAGGCACATGTCTCAGCCAGCTCAGGCTGCTATAACGAAATACCACAGGCTGGGTGGCTTAAGCACAGACATTTACTTCTTACAGTCCTGAGATCAGGGTGCCAGGCAATGGCCCACTCCTGGCTTGCAAAGGGCTCCTTCCCACTGTGTCTTCACACGGTGAAGAGCAAAAGAGCTCCTGTCTCTCTTCTTCTTATTCTAAGGACACTGATCTAATTATGGGGCCCCCACCCCCATGACCTTATCTCTAAATACTATCACACTATGGGTCAAGGCTTCAACATAGAAATTGGGGGAGGGGGACACATCTTCAGTTCATAACACCACGTTTGTAAAAATGCTGTGGCCCAGACAAGAGGGGCCCCGCCTCAGGCTTTGGGACCTGCTCCGGCCCTTCTCCTATAAGAGTGAAGGATCTTCAGGACCAAGAAGATACACACACTCAGAGCCCACACCATCCCTTCCAGGTGACTGAGTGCCCAGGATCCCAGAATTTCCAGCCCTGCAAGGCCCTTTCCCCAGGTCACCCCCTGCCACCCTCTTCTGTGAACTGCCCCAACACTGCGGAACTCCTCTACCCAGGATGGCTAAGGGGTGGCTGTTAGGATTCAGGGGAAAATGGCTGGAACTTTAAAAGTGCTGGCTGGGAGTGCATAGGTATGAATACAAGATGGAATTAGGATGGAAAGTGCCATAGTGTTCTCGCACCAAACTGTGATTAGTACAGGAATTCTACACTCAAGCCTCAACTTCCAGGTTACTAAGCAGATGTAGTTGTGAAGGTAGGAGGATAGAACATTTTATTTCAGATGGCTGGGCTGATCTATTACATTGATTGATTTGCAAATGGTAAACCATCCTTGCATCCCAGGGATCGATCCTACTTGACCACGGTGAATGATCATTTTAATGAGTATCTTACTTGGTTTTCCAGTTCTTTGTTGAGAATTTTTGCATCTATATTCCTCAGGGATATTGGCCTGTAGTTTTCTAGTGGTGTCCTATCTGGTTTTGGTAACAGGATAAAGTTGACCTTGTAAAATGAGTTTAGGAGTCTTTCTTCCTCTTCAGTTATTTGGAAGAGTTTGGTAATTCACCAGGACACATTTTGGTCCTGGGCTTTTCTCATTATGAGATTTTTTATTACTTATTCAATCTCCTTACTAGTAATTGGTCCATTCAGTTTCTATTTCTTCCTGATTCAGTCTTGGTACATTGTATGTTTATAGGTCATATGTTCACAGTGGCCTCTTGTAATCCTCTTGTATTTCTGTGGTATCAGCTGTAATGTCTCAGTTTCATTTATAATTTTGTTGATTTTGGTCCTCTCTCTTTTTTCCTTGGTTTTTCTAGCTAAGGTTTTGCCAATTTTGTTTGTATTTTCAAAAAGCTAATGCTGAGTTTGATTAATCCTTTCTATTGTTTTCCTGTTCTCTATTTCATTTATTTCTGCTCTAATCTGTATGATTTCCTTTCTTCTGCTAACTTTGGGCTCAGCTTGTTTTCTCATAGTTTTTTAAGGCATAGAGGTAGGTTGTTTATTTGGGATCTTTATTCTTAATGTAGGCATTTATTGCTATGAACTTCTCTTCTTAGAACTGCTTTTACTGCATTTCATAAATTCTGGTATGTTTATTCCTATTTTTGTTTGTTTCAAGAAAAGTTTTTATATCCCCTTTAATTTAATTCTTTGGTATATTGGTTTTTCAGGAGAGTGTTGTTTAATTTCCATATATTCCTGGATTTCCCACTTTTCCCTTTGTTACTGATTTCTAGCTTCATGCAATTGTGGCCAGAGAAGATACATGTTACAGTTTCAGTCTTCTTGTATTTTCTAAGACCTCTTTTGTGGCCTAACATATGGTCTATCCTAGATGTTTCATGTGTGCTTGAGACAAAGGTGTATTGCCTTGTTGCCAGGTAGAATGTTCTGTATATGTCTGTTTGGTTCATTTAGTCTATAGTATTGTCCAACTCCACTGTTTCCTTGCTTCTCTGTCTAGATGATCTACTAATTATTGAAAATGGGGTATTAAAATCCCCAGCTAGTATTGTACTACTGTTTATTTCTCCTTTTAGCTGTTAGTTTTTGCTCTCTGTATTTAGATGCTCTAATGTTGGATGCATAGATACTTTAAATAGTTATAGCTTCCTGATGGACTGACCTCTTTATCATTATATATTTCTTCCTCTTTATTCCACTTTTAGTTTATAATCCATTTGTCTGACATACTTTAGCTACCATGCCTTTTCATTTTTAGTTACCTTTGCTTGAAATGTCTTTTCCATACCTTCACTCTCAGTCTCTATATATCTTTAAGGTCAAAATGAGTCTCTATATATCTTTAAGGTCAAAATGAGTCTCCTGTAGGCAGCATATCTTTGGATCTTTTTACATTTTTATGCATTCAGCTATTATATGTGTCTTGATCAGATAGTTTAATCCATTTACCTTTAAAGTAATTATTGACAGGTAAGGACTTACTATTGCCATTTTGTTGTTTTCTGGTTGTTTTGTAGCTCCATCGCTCCTTGTTTCTTATCCTGCTGTCCTTTTTGTGTGTGTGCTTTGATGTCTTTTGGTATCAGTAAGCTTTGGCTTCTTAATGATGTTCTTTCGTGTAATTGCTAAGGGTTTTTTCCTTGTTGCCATGAGGCTTACATAAATATCTTAGTATTATAATACCATATTTTAAGGTGATAACTTAACTTCAATAGAATCCTAGAAATTTGACACTTTTTGCTCCCCTCTCATATTTTATGTTATTGCTGTTACTATATATATACACACACACACACACACATACACATGGTATATATACACACACAGAGATATATTATGTAACTAATAACATTGTAGTTACATTCATTTTTTAACTTCAGAGTTGTATGTATATTATGTATCATCATTACTATATTGCAGAATTTAACTTTGACTATACATGTACCATCACCAGTGAGTTCATACTACCTTTTCATGTTGTTATGATGTTGGTTGGTGTCCTTTTACTCCCACTAAAAAAAGTCCTTTAGCATTTCTTGTAAAGCAGGTCAAGTGGTGAGCGGTGATGAACTCCTTCATTTCTAAAGGACAGCTTTGCCAAGTACAGAGATTTGGGTTCACAGTTGTTTGTTTGTTTCAATATTTTGACCATGTGATCCTATTCTCTCCTCGCCTGAAAAGTTTCTGTTGGGAAATCCATCAATGTTCCTATGGAGGTTCCTTTATATGTAACTTCTCTCTTTTCTCTTGTTGCCCTTAACATTCTTTCTTTGTCTTTGGCTTTTGATCATTGTAGTATAATGTGTCTCAGCATAAAGCCTTTTTCAAATTTAACCTATTTGGAGTCTTTTGGGCCTCATGGAACTGAATGTTGATTTCTTTTCCCAGATTTGGGGAGTTTTCTGGATTATTGTTTTGGATATACTCTCTATCCCTTTCTTTTTCTTCTGAAATTACCACAATGCAATTACTGTTTCTTTTCACTGTGTCTCATAATCCCTTAGGATTTGTTTACTCTTTTTCATTCTTTTTCTTTTTGCTCCTCTGACTAGATGATTTCAAATGCCTATCCTCCAGGTCACTGATTTTTATTCATGGTTGAGTCTGCTTTTGAAACTCTCTATTGAATCTTTCAGTTCCGTTATTGTATTTTTAATTACAGGGTTTCTATTTGTTCAAGGGCTTTTTAAAAAATGATTTCTATTTCTTTGTCAAATTTCTCATTTTGTTCGTGCATTATTTTCCTTATGTTATTTGGTTGTTTTTGTTTGTGTTCTTAGACTTTGCTACATTTCCTTAAGAGGGTTATTTTGAATTCTTTGACCATTTATAGATCTCCATCTCTTTTTTTTTTTTATTTTATGAATTTTTATTTTATTTTTTGTTACAGATATTTTACCTTTTTACCCCATTGGCACCCCCCACCCTACCCCCCCTCCACCCTGTCCCCGGCTTAGTTGTCCATGTCCATTGGTCATGCATACATGCATATAAGTTCTGTGGTTTATCTCTTCCCACCCCCCCACGCCCCATCCCCTCTTCTGAGGGATGTCAGTCTGTGCCCTACTTCCATGTGTCTGGGTCTACTGTATTCCTCAGACTGTTATGTTCATTATATTCCGTATATAAGTGAGATCATGTGGTATTTGTCTTTTTCTGCTTGGCTTCTTTCACTTAGGATAATACTTTCCAGGTCCCTCCATGTCGTCTCAAAGGATAAGAGATCTTTCTTTCTTACTGCTGCATAGTACTCCATTGTGTATATGTACCACTGCTTTTTTATCCATTCGTCTACTGGTGGACACTTGGGCTGTTTCCAGATCTTAGCTATTGTAAATAGTGCTGCTACGAACATGGGGGTACATATATTCTTCCTGATTGGTGTTTCAGGCTTCTTAGGGTATATTCCCAGCAGTGGGATCACTGGGTGAAATGGAAGTTCAATTTTTAATTTTTTGAGGTAGCACCATATTGTTTTCCATAGCGGCTGCACCAGTCTGCATTCCCACCAGCAGTGTATTAGAGTCCCCTTTTCTCCACACCCTCGCCAACACTTGTTGTTTGATGATTTGTTGATGGCGGCCATTCTGACAGGTGTGAGGTGATACCTCATTGTTTTAATTTGCATCTCTCTGATGATGAGTGATGTTGAGCATTTCTTCATATGTCTCTTGGCCATTTGTATGTCCTGTTTGGACAGGTGTCTACTCAGCTCCTCTGCCCATTTTTTAATTGGGTTCTTTGTCTTCCTTTTGTGGAGTTGTATGAGCACTCTATATATATTGGAAATTAACCCCTTTAGATCTCCATCTCTTTAGAGTCAGTTATTGGAGCTTGATTCATTTCCTTTGGTGGTGTCATATTTAACTGGTTTTCATGTTGATATTTGTACATTTATTTGCTTAACTGAGCTACTCTTCTAGACTTTACAGCTTTGCTCTGGCAGAGACACATTATTGCCAGTCAGCTCCGTTTGGGCTTCTAGATGTGCCTGCTGATAATGTCCTTGGGGAGGTGGCACCTGCTGTTAGGCTCTATTTTTGTGTGAAGCAGCTGTTCAAGCTCTGAGGTTGGCGGTGGCAGGAGTGCGCTGGCTGAAGAGAGTTAGATAAACTGTTGTCTTGGATCCGTCCCCAAGAGAGGCTGTGCAGCGGCTCCCTGAACGTTATTATTTTAATTTGTTTTGCTTTGCACTAACATTATTGACATTAAAGAATAAGTATTGTTCAGAATCACGCTTTCCTTTTCCATCATCATATTTGCTTCTGTCTGTTTTTGTATTTTCTCGTTCTCAGTGGATAATGTAAAATTATTCATTCATCTATTAGGTGCTAAGTATATAAAAGTAATTTGGCAATCTTATAAAATAGGAAGTGGTGGTGGTCGGTGGTATGTGTGTGTATTTAATTTACAAAAAGGGCACTGATTTCCCTATATTCTCTTTCCTGTTGTTCTTATTCCTTTACTTTTCTCCTACTTCCCTTCTCTCCTCCTCTTCCTCTCCCTCCTTGTTTTCTTCCTATCCTTTTCATGTTCTACTTAACAATATTTATTTTTTAAAAATTCATGTTGCTATGTGTACAATTACACCTGATTAATTTTTCAATTTTAATTTGAGTTTTTAAGCATCGCTTGAACTTTGCCAATGAGAGATTCTGCAGTTTAATTCCTTAGGGAAAAGTGGACTTATTGAATAAAAGGAAGCACATTAAAGTTAGTGGTGAAACAGTTCTAGGACCATTTTCGTTTAAAGGGAGACTATTTGGATGGTACTACTAGGAAAAATGTGTCTACAACCTGGTCCGTCACTTCTCACAGATCGGTAATCTCTCTGACACAAAAGATCAGTTTGATCGCTACCACAGAGCTTCAAGGTCGCAGCAGCATCTCTCTACCTCGTTTGAGGTAACACTGCCCTGGCATGTTCCCCAGGAAAAGGTTTGATGTTGAGTTGGAGAACTTGATGATGCAGTCAAATTGCACATCTGTGTTCATTTATGGTCAACTCTGGTTTTTCTTTCTTAATGTCCATGCCATGGGCCTTTAATTTGTATAATAAATATACATGGCTTGTGTGTGAGCTCGCGTGTGCATGTGCTATCTGCCTTTTATACTACTGCTGAGCCAGATGACTTCTAAGCTGTGTTTAGTTCTGAGAGTGGGTAGAGAAAGGGGATTTCAAAATTTCGCCAAGTATTGATCCATTTGTGAGTGGGCATGATATTGAAACCTATGACTATTCTGCAAGGCAAGATCCCATCTGGGGATAATCAGGACTTTGTGGGGGATTTTTTTTTTTTAATTTGAAATTGTGCTGCTAGAATAACATTTGCTTTCTGGATGTTTATTTTTATTTTTATTTTTTTTTATCCTCACCCGAGGACATTTTTCCATTTTTTGTTCAGATAGAGCGGGAGGGAGAGAGAGAGAGAGAGAAACATCGATGTGAAGGGACACATCGAGTGGCTGCCACCCGCACGACCAACCAGGGCCGGGGACAAACTGCAACCGAGGTACGCGCCCTTAGCGGGAACCGAACCCGGGTCTCTCTGTACCGCAGGCCGACGCTCCAACCGCTGAGACAAACCGGCCAGGGCTGTTTTCTGGATGTTTATAGAGCTCCTCGACTTTGAGAACAAGGTCGATTAACTTGGAAGTATCGTCTCCATTTCTTACTACGTATAACTATCTTTTTGCAATTGATGTAAACAGCTCTTTTACTTGTGGCCTCTCTTTTGTGCATCTTAGGGCTGCAGGGAGTAGAGCTTCACTTTACAATAGAGACGGAATGGTGGTCCCCAAAGAGCTACACTAACACTGGTGAAGTGATTCATGTACCATGATACGGAACCTTGTCTGTGCTGGGTAAGTTTGACTCCTGTGCTAAGTACTCTGCTAATTTCTTACTGCTGAATGGTAGTGCTCCACTAATAAGCAGATTTCTCCTTTTTCCCAGCGTGAGAACCCCAAAGGGGCCAGCCAAATCTAGAAATGGAAAAGTCGTTCTCGTAGGCAGAGAAGAATCTTAATTACAGCTGACATCGTACTGGATTTAGCATATTGTTTTGGTAGTCTTGGGATAAATCATTTGACTTAATATTTCTTTATAACTAGTTTGAAGAACTTAGTGCTTGAATGAAAACCTGCACGCTGGTTTTCTACGGTAACATCCACTTGTTTCTTCCGCCTCCCAGGCTGCCCTCACCTACTGTGAGCTGGGTGAAAACAGACGTCAGGGTTGCTTCAACAAATGCTTGTTTTCTCAAAGCTCTGCTCGGTAATAAACACTTTTAGAGAACAAACGAAAAACAGCCAAAAGAAGCAAAAAGGATAGTCAGTGTAGGCTCATCTCAAATCCAGTAAAAGAATATTTTTAATGTTAAATGAACATTTAGTAACACCTAACTATGCCTGGGCACTGCGCTGGAAACTTACACACTGTTTCGTGTTTTCCTCCCAACAGGATCACAACATTTAAGAATTTTATTCTAAAGATAAGGAACCTGTCTGTGGTCCAGCTTAATTAAGTTAATTAAGCCAGATTCTTGTTGAGAAGAACAGATTTCCATGATTGAAGCTGTGGGTGTCTATAATTCACATATTTCTAGCAATGAGAGCTTGGGGGCGGTCAGTAGACAGACCTGCAGCCAGAGTGCCTGGGTTTGTGTTCCTTAAGCATTCCGGACCTCATTTTTCTCTTTCTAATTGCATTTATTGGGGTGACATTGGTTAATAAAATTATATAGGCTTCTGGTGTACAATCCTATAATAAATCATCTGTATATTATATTGTGTGTTCACCACCCTAAGTCTCCTTCCATCACTATTTATTCCCCCTTCGTCCCCTTTCTCTCTGGTAATCACCATACTCTTGTTTATGAGGTTTTTTTTTTTTTCATTTAATCTCTTCACTTTTTTCACCCAGTCCCTCAAACCCCTCCTTGCCTCCCCTCAGACAGCTGTTCTCTGCATCTATGAGTCTGTCTCCATTTTGCTCATTAGATTCCGCATAGAAGTAAAATCATGTCCTGTTTCTCTCTGACTGGCTTATTTCATTTAGCAGAATGCTCTCCAGGTCCATCCATGCTGTTGCAAAAGGTAAGATTTCCTTCTGTTTTCACAGCTGCGTAGCGTTCCATTGCGTACATGTACCACCGCTTTTTTAACTGCTCATCTCTTGATGGGCACTTGGGCTGCTTCCAAACCTTGGCTATTGTAAACAATGCTGCAAAGAACACAGGGGTGCATGCATTCTTTTGAACTAGTGTTGTGGGTTTCTTCAGATAAATTCCCAGGAGTGGAATCACTGGGTCATAAGGCAGTTCCATTTTAAAAAATATGTTTTTATTGATGTTTTTAGAGATAGAGGAAGGGAGAGAGAGGGAAACATCTCTCGGCTGCCTCCTGAATGCACCCCACTGGGGACCGAGCCTGCAACCCAGGCATGTGCCCTGACTGGGAATCGAACTGGGACCTCTCAGTCCATGGACAACGCTGAGCCATGCCGGGCAAGGCAGTTCCATTTTTAATTTTTTGAGGTAACTCCATCATCTATCTGTGAGTTTATCTGCATGACTACTATGAATATATGATTTATCTTTCTGTTGGTAAGTCATGGTAGAAGCTCTTGGGTGTCTGAATGAATTAAGCAGGGCTTACCTTACTTTGCCTAAGGAACTTGCCTTCAGGTTGAGACTCAGGCTTCCTGTCCCCATCTTGTTAGCTGCTACATGAGATTTAGCAATTACAGTTCTCCTTTAGTAGAAAGGTGTTTATTGGACATGTTTTTGAGGGTGAGAAGGGGAAAGAGGGAGTGTACTGTACCAGGAGGATGGCAGACAGTCCTGCCTGCAGCCGGCACTCCGCTCCCTAACGGCCTGACGCTCCAACCTGCTCCTTTCTTACCAGGGGGTCTTGCAGTGGCCGGAAAGAAAGGGGGTTTCGAGTTTTCAAGTCCTGAACTCGTCCTGGCTCCGTCTGATGTTTCCTCTCTAGAAAAATGCGAAGAATAATCTTTACCTCAGTGTAGCGAAAGGTAATACTAATTATTATTAAGTTCACAACAATATTCCCTATGTTTAAAGTTTTCTCTTGGAAATGGTAATATTTTTGGCATGACACTGTCAACACCTCCTTGCTCCTCGGGATGCACCACAAGCCTCCCCACCCCCTGTCGGTGTTTTGACATAACTGGTTTGCTGTCCGACAGCTGAGAGAGCTTTCTTCTGACCGCTTGGCATGTCCACAGCACATTCCTGGCCCACATTAGCTTGTATGCGTTATTATCTAGAAGTGAGTAAGACATTCTTTCACTAAAACACTATATTGAGATATACCATATTTAGATGGACTTCTAGGAATGTAGGAGCATAGACTTTTTTCAATCCAGTTACAATTTGCATTTATTTTTTTTAATCCTCACCCGAGGATATTTTTTCATTGATTTTATTTTTTAGATAGAGTGGGAGGGAGAGACAGATCGAACCCACAACCAAGGTGTATGCCCTTGACTGGAAATTGATCCGGTGACTCTTTGGTCCATGAGTCTGACACTGTAACTACTGAGCTAAATCGGGCCAGAGCCCAGCTGTAATTTTTAAATACATCCATAATACCAGAAATCAGAAGTTATTTTAGGTCTAACTGACTTCCTATGATGTCCCCTGAGGCACAACTGGGATTGTTAAAATACTGTTCGTGTTTATAGAAAAGTACTAGCAAAATTCTGTTTCTTAGATGAAAGGTTTGTTTACATGTGTGAGCAGTTTATTAATAGTGTGGAAACTTATATTGTTGGTTTGGGAAACTCACATCCTTTTGACTGTCTGGTATAACCAGAGGTGGGTAGCAGTAACTAGACTTCCTAAAAGACTGACTTTCCTATTCATTAGAAATGTTTATATGCCAGCACCTGCATCAAATTACAGCCTGGCTTGCCTTAGTCCCTCTCCATTTAATGTGGTTTGAAATGCAGAATCCCAGGCCCACCCCAGACCTAATCTGAAGCCACATTTTAACCAGATGTGTGCTGGCCGGACATTCAAGTTCAAGAATGCTGCCACGGGAGACCTTACACTGCGTTCTTGCCTCCTTTTTAAAACTACTTGCTGCTCTTGTCATAGAAAAAATTCGAATCAGCAAAGCAGCTTAATTAGTAACTTGCACATCTGCAGAGACCAACACTAACCTAAAGAAATACGTGAGCTACATGTATATTCAATACACCCAAAGTATTATCTAAGGAGGTAATCAGTGAAAAAATACTCTGACATGTTCAACTTTTCCCCATAATAATGATACAATCTCATAATAAATACTTACGTGTATATTACTTCCCGCACCTCTCCATTTGGACTAGCCACATGTGGTGAGCGGCTGTCCTACCGGGACAGCAGTTGCAGATGGCGATGTTTCTATCATCCAACTCCAGGGTGCCTTGAATTGCCATCCCTGTGGTGGTGAAAGGTGGGGAGGGAGCTATGTGAACATTCCGTGCTTAATTTGTTTGTCTGTTATTAGATGCCTACTATGTGTCAGACTGTGTACTAGGTTGGAAGGAAGACACAGTGTCTCGTGATAAATGCAACAGGAGAGCATGAACCATTGTCCAGGGCAGGAAGACAGCAGCAGGCTCGACACCTGCTGGAGACAAACTGACCGTTTTTAAGGACTCACCTCAGTAACTCTGGGCTCGCAACAGGAGCTAATGACAAAACCAAAACCTTCTCATAGTGTTGTTATAAGGGCAACATGTTAATTGGATATAAAGTATCTAAAACATATGGATTAATAGTTATTATTAAAAGGAAGGTGATGGCAAATTTAAATGTTTATTGATGAGTGCGTATCAGTCAGGGTTCACCAGTTATTAACATCTGCCTTCTCTCTCTATAGATGACAGATACACACACACACACAGGGTGGGCAAAAGTAGGTTTACAGATGTTCGTATGGAAAAAGACATGAAGGTTACGATTACTACAATAGCTTTATTAACTCTGTGTTTGGTGTACACACAACTGTAAACGTATTTTTCCTATCCCGCATATACACATGCATATACGTATACATGTACTATTCCTAAACCATTAGAGAGTAATTTGTAAACATCAAGTCTGTTTATCCCTAAATATGTCAGTTCATAGTTCCTGAGAATAAAAACATTTTGTTACATAATTAGGATATAATTATCAAATTAGGACCTTTAAAACACCTTTTTTTTTTTTTTTTTTTCCTAATCCACAGCTCGTATTCCGGATTCAGTAAGGATCATATCACCCTCCACTGTGCTAGCTCTGTGGTCTCTTGTGACCTGGAACTTCCTTGGGAAGAGGGTAGACTGTAAAAGACCTTGACATTTTTAGAAAGAAAAGGCTATTTTGTAGAATTACCTCAGCTTGGGTTTATCTGGTGTTTCCTCACAATTAGATTCAGGTTATATATATTTTGGAAGGTTGGTTAGGATTTATAGATACTGTTTTTTTTTTATCCTCACCTGAGGGCATTTCTGCACTTATCTTCAGACAGAGTGGGGAGGAGAGAGGGGGGAAGAGAGAGAGAGAAACATCAACGTGAGAGAGACACATTGAGTGGTTGCCACCTGCACAACCCCAACCGAGGCCGGGGACAAACTGCAACTGAGATACATGCCCTTAGCGGGAACCGAACCCGGACTCTCTGGTCCATGAGCCGATGCTCTAACTGCTGGGCCAAACCAGCCAGGGCTATAGATACTTTTTAATGAAGGAACCAGAAAATCAACACCAGCCCCAGGCTTGAAGGAGAGGGGCAGGAAGGGTGTGCTCGGGTCCTGCTGCAGGTGAGGGGCACCTGAGCGCAGCTGGAATTATTCAGGGTGCCACCATGGCAAAGAGGGGGGCGGGAAGGGAGAGGAAAAAACTTCCTGACCTTGCTCTCTTTTTGCCTTTGGATCCCCTCCAATTGCTCTTAGTGGCTGAACTCAGCAAGAAGTGGACAAGCAAGGCAATGCAGGTAATTTAGTCTTTAGCAGCCCACCTCCTAGAACAGGGAGGTTGGTGCAATAGTACAGAGAATAGATCTCAGTGGGATTAGATAGAAGAAACCATCACCATCACACCTGTTGAGGAACATCCAGAATGTACTCAATGCATTTGTAAAGTTATTGTGTATCAAACTAAGGGCTTTTAAGCATCTCCTGCTGACAAAGATTTTTAAGTTGGGAGTCACATAGAGACTTGTGTTTCAGGAGAAGTAGCTATGGTAGCAGTGGGGAGAACTGCAAAAGAAATGGAAGTCAGGGAGTTACTGCAACAGTTCAGGGCAGAGAGAAAAGGGTCAAAGATGCTTGAGGCTTAACTAGTATGTAGCACTATTGATAATGATGGCTAACAGGTAGTGGGTACCTTTAGTCATGCGTTGCATAACTCTTCAGTCAACAATGGGCCACATACATTACAGTGGTCCCATAAGAGTATGATGAAGCTGAAAAACTCCTATTGCCCAGGGACGTTGTAGCCATCACAACGTCGTAGCGCAATGTATCATTCACGTGTTTGTGATGATGCTGGACACAGTGTTTATAAAGTCTTCAGTAGTGTCCTTAATGTCCCAGATCTTCACATTCACTACCCAGAGCCACTTCCAGTCCTGCGAGCTCCATTCATGGTAAGTGCCCTACACAGGTGTACCATTTAGGACATCTTTTATACTGCATTTTCCCTGTACCTTTTCCATGTTTCGATATGCAAATACCATGGTGAACAACGGCCTGCAGGACAGCGACAGGCTAGGCGGGCTGGTAGCCTAGGTGTGTATATGTGCACTCTACAATGTTCACACAATGGCAAAATCACCTGACAATGCAATTCTCAGAACATATCCCTGTCGTTAACTATATAAGAAATAGAAATGTTGGGGTGGGTGATAATGCCATGAATCGAGGTAGAATAAAGTTGCCAGTGGGACATACAGTCAGTTCTAACCAGTAAGCTCTTGGAAAATGGGATCTGGACTGGAACATGGGAAACATCACATTGTAAATGTGAGACTTACAGTCATAGAAGATATGAGACTGACCGGGATAGTTACTGAACCAGAAGAAACACCACCATGTGATAAGGAGCATTACAAAACACGAGCTAGGAAATGTCAGGTGTTTGGAGGGAAAGGAGAATACTACCTGTAGTGATTTTGGTGTTGAGATAGTCGACCTCTCCAGCTTCGGTCTCATTGTCAGTCCAGCTGGCCTGGACTCGTAAAGGACACAGTTCACTACTTTGAAAATAGAAGTTCTGATTCAACAAAGCGATGAAACAAGATCCTGAACTTACCTCCTCCTACGAATACACCAAATCTACAGTCATATATGGAACAGTTTCCTCTGAAAATAACCCACTTCAAAGCAGGTAGGAGACACAGTCTTGTCATGTGACTAACAATCGGGAGGGAACTCAAAACCTGAAGTTTCTTCCAGATGAGCAAAGGGTTTGAACCCCACATCGGGCACCCTGACTTTTAAGACCTGCACCTGAGAGACAAGCCCTCAAAACATCAAGTTTTGAAACCCAGTGGGGCTTGTTTCCACGAGATAAGCAAAGCTATAGCAACCTGAGAAACAGCTCTGCAAAGGCTGACGTGCTCAGACTCCCCTGCCCCAGTGCCCCGCAGCAGCCTATTGAGAGGTGCCCAGGCTTTACGTGTAAGAGGCTCACTTATCTTAAAACATTGGCCTGAAGGGCAGGCATCTAACCTAACGTACACGTAGGGCCCTTGCTGGGGTGCTCTCGGGGTTAGGGTTAGCTCTATACCTCGCTCAAGCCGGCAGGTTCCACCTCTGTGCTCCGTGTCTGCCATGCTCCACAGTATGTGAGTCTGGTGCCCTGGTCTTCGTGGCTGCTGCCAAGGGGATGCCTGGCTCTGCAGGCCAGTGTTCCGAGTCCCACAGAACTGGAACCATCAGAGGAGAATTGGCTGGCTAACACCCCAGGATATTGCACAGATAGACTGAGACACACGCCTAGTCATTCTGCTCTGCCTCACTCCAGCTCACTGGTGTCTCCCAGGAAGGCATTTACACCCTTGTCTAGAGCCTTGATTTTTGAAGTTGCTGCCAGGGGACAACTTCATATTACACAGCCCACCTCCCCAGGTTCCATAGGATCGTAACAGAGAAAGGGTTCTTAAATGGCTTCCACCCGTAAGGCAGAGGAATAGGCCTACTGTTGAGGGCTAGGATCTCCTGGAAGGGAGCTTTCGTAGGGGACTCCCCTTCATAGCCTGGTGGCTGGTGTTTTTGGGTCCCATAGGACTGAACTAATCAGAGGTAGGTTTTGGTAAGCTACACCCCCCCCCAAGTCACTACCTAGACAGCAGACTAAAGCACACCCTCATTCTTCCTGTGAAAGAGGCCTGTTTGCCTGCAGCTTCATTCTGAGGGCAGGGGCCAGGTTTGGCATACATCTAGAAGCCCGCAGCAGTACTCTCACAGAACAGAGGCTGGTGAGCACCAGCTCTGGGCACTCCCTCATTCAAGCTCACCAGTGTCTCAGAAAGGAGCTGTACACTTGTCTGACACCCTGAATTCTGCAACTGCCACAACTGACACCCCCAGATAGCCTGGCTGTGATAGCCAGTGGCGCTCATGCCTGTGGTCCCGCTGGACTGTATACATTTGCATACAGTTCTCACCCTCTATCTGCAGGACAAACATTCCAAGACCCTGAGTGGTTGCCTGAAACCATGGATAGTACCAAACCCTAAACATACTGTGTTTTTTCCTATGCATGAATACCTATGATAAAGTCTAATTTATAAGTTAGGGGCAGTAAGAGAAACAAGGGTTACTTGAACATAAATACTGTGATACCCTGATGGTCAATCATATAACTGAGGTGGCTACTAAGTGACTAATCGGCTGATGGAATATACAATGTGGATGTGCCAGACAAAGTGATGGTTCACATCCTGGGCAGGATGGAGTGTGATTTCATCACACTGTTCAGAATGGTGTGCAATTTAAAACTTATAAATGGAAAATTCCAGAAATAAGTAATATTTCCAGACTGCTGTTGACCACAGGTGACTGAGAAAGTGAAACCACAGATAAGGAGGGACAACTGTAGTTGAAAGTACAGTAAACCTGAGGGTCTGTCTACCAATCCACCTGAATCTAGGTGCTGACTGAGATCCACCCTATTTAGACACTAACAAGTGTTTTAACACCCTCAACAATTGGGAGCAACTGATAATAAAATTGGCTACTGGGACAATCGCAAAGGTTTGAGAGAGAGGGCAAAAATAATAAGGCTCATTTCCTCCTACACAAGGGCATTCCTTCAAGACAGGAAGAGTTGGCTGCTTTGTCTAGTGCATAGAAACCAACACAGAGTCACACAAAATGCAGACAAGTATGTTCCAACTAAAGATGAAAGTAAAACCTCAGAAAAAAAACTCTTCATGAAATGGAGATGACTGATTTTCTTGATCAAGGGTCCCAAATAATGGTGATAACTGAACTTGAGGAAAGAATGAATAAACACATGCGAACTTCAACAAAGAGAAAAGTATAAGAAAGTACCAAACAGAAGTCACAGAGCTAAAGAATACAATAACTGAACCTAAAAATTACACTACAGGGTTCAACAGCAGACTAAATGAAGCAGAAGAAAGACCAGCGAGGTTGAAGATAGGGCACAGGACTCAACCAGTTGGAGCAGCAAAAAGTTAAGACATACTAAGTGGCTTATGCAAAACATCAAGTGAACCAATACAGTCCTCCCTCATTTATCATGGTTAATCTGTTCCAGACTCTAGTGGTTGCATCTGGCGTTGAAGGATTCCTGGGGTGCTCGAATACATAGGCCTATAGTTCATACGTATAATAATTTTAATTATAATTGTAACACAGAGGTGTATAATTGACTAGACAACCAAGCACAGGCAGTATCATTTTCACTGTCTCGATCAACCTTTTAGTGAATATATTTTAAAAAACTGAGATAGAGTGAAGCCGCGAACGTGGAAGAGTGAAGTGACCAGGGATGACTGTATTTGCATTAGAGGTTCCAAAAAGAAAAGAGGGGGAGAAAAGAGAAGAAAACGTCTCTGATTTGGTAACAGATATCCATTCAGGAAGCCCATAGCATTCCAAATAAGATAAACTCAAAGACATACCAAGACTACTTAAAATGACAAGTTAAAGACAATGAGAGAAACAAAAAAGTGGCAAAAACACAAAAAACTTATCACGGATAAGGGAACCCCCATAGGAGTATTCACATGTATTTTCAGCAGAAACTTTTGCAGGACAGAAGGGCTTGGTATGATATATTTAAAGCTTTGAAAGGAAAAGGCTTCCAACCAAAGACACTCTACCCAGCAAAGTTGTCACTCAGAATCGAAGGATAGAGTTTTCCAGGCAAGCAAAATCTAAAAAAGTTGCTCACCACCAAACAAATGTTAAAGAGACTTCTTTAAACTTAAAAAAGTGAAATAATTGCTAACATAAGATGTAAAAGTATAATCTAACTGTTCAAGGTAAAAATATATTAAAGGTAGTGGATTAATCATTTGTAAGCTAGTCTAAAGGTTAAGAGACAAAGTAGTAAAAAATAAAAAATAAAAAAACTGTAAATATAAGAATTAGCTAAGGGATACAGAAGATAAAACTATGTAAAATATGACATCAAACGAGGGGGATAAAAATGTAGAGCTTTAGAATGTGTTCAAACCTAAGTTATCAACTTAAAATAGACTGTTATAATTGTTTTATGTAAGCTTCCTAGTAACCACAAAGCAAAAATGAGAAAAGAATCTAAGCATACCACCACAGAAAATCACCAAACCACAAAGGAAGAGAAAGTACCAGGCAAGTTACAACACATCCAGAAAATAATAAGTACATACCTATCAATAATTACTTTAAATATAATAGACTTAATTCTCCTAAGAGTGGCTGGATTATCTAGGCCCATCTATATGCTGTCAGCAAGAGACTTGCTTCAGATGTAAAAACATATAATACTGGCCCTGGCCAGTTTGGCTCAGCGGTTAGAGCATTGGCCTGTGGTCCCGAGAGACCCGGGTTCGGTTTCTGCTAAGGGCATGTACCTTGGTTGCAGTTTGTCCCTGGTGCTGGTTGGGTCGTGCGGGTGGCAGCCACTCGATGTGTCCCTTTCGCATCGACGTTTCTCTCTCTCTTCCTCTCTCTCTTCCTCTCTTTCCTTCCCACTCTATCTGAACAAAAAAATGGAAAAATGTCCTCAGGTGAGGATAAAAAACAAACAAACAAAAAACAACATATAAGACTGTTAGTGAAAGAATGGAAAAGTTGTTCAATGTAAACTGAAAGAAAGGTTGTTTTACCTATAACACACAAAATGGACTTTAAAACAAAGATCATAATAATAAAGGGGTTCACTCAAGATAGTATATAACATTTGTTAATATTTACGCACCAAACATAGGAGCAACTAAATGGACAAATAGATAGTTGTACAATAAGAGTAGGAGACTTGAGCCCTGGCCAGTTTGGCTCAGCGGTTAGAGCATCAGCCTGCGATCTGGAGAGACCTGGGTTTGGTTCCCGCTAAGGGCATGTACCTTGGTTGCAGTTTGTACCCAACCCTGGTTGGGTCATGTGGGAGGCAGCCACTTGATGTGTCCCTTTCACGTCGATGTTTCTCTCTCTCCCTCCCACTCTCTCTGAACGAAAAATAGAAAAATGTCCTCAGGTGAGGATAAAAAAAAAGAGTATGAGACTTGAATATCCAATTTTCACTGATAGGTTATCTAGACAGAAAAACAACAAGCAAACACTGGACTTAAATGACATGTCTGAGCAGATGGACTTAGACATATATAGAACATTTCTTCTGAAAGTATCACAATACTTGTTCTCAAGTGCACATGAAAGGCCACAAACAATATTTTCATCTTCCCAATTTTAAGACTTAAGTATCTTTTCTAACTAGGATAGTGTGGAGAAAAACAATAAGCTACTGTAAACTACTGGGTCAACAAAGAAATCAAATAGGAAATAAAATATACTAAAACTTAGTGAAACAACTAACATAGTTCATTCACTCAGGGAAGTTCGTAACAACCTAAATTTATAACTCAAGAAACTAGAAAAAAAAGAGACTAGCTCAAAGGTAGTAGAATGAAGAAAATATCAAATATTGGAACAGAAATAAATAAAATTGAGAAAAGAGACAGCAGAAAAGAACAATAAAACCAAGAGCTTATTCTTGTAAAATATAAATAAAATTGACAAACCTTTAGCTAGACTCACCAAGATAAAAAAAAGGGGGGGGGGGGTGGCTCAATTACATTAGAAATGAAAGAGGAAATGTTATGACAGCTACAGCAGAAATACAAAGGATGTAAGACACTCCTATGAAAAATTATATACTAACAAATTTGACAACTTAGAAGAAATAAATCAACTCCTAGAAACATCCAACCTATCAAAACTGAATCATGAAGAAATAAAAATCTAAACCAGTTCACTAGTAAGGAGATTAAATTAGTAATCAAATACCTTCTCAGAACAAAAGTTCAGGGCCAGAAAGCTTTACTGGTGAATTCTATCAAACATTCAAAGAATTGTTAACACTAGTCCTTCTCAAACTCTTCCCAAAATAGACAAGGGGGAAGATTTCCCAACAAAATTTCTTATCCTAGCATTACCCTGACACCAAAATTAGACAATGATGCCACACAAAATACAGGCCAATATTCTTGATGAACACAGATGTAAAAGTCTTCAAGAAAATATTAACAAAGGGAATTCAACAATACATTAAAATGATCATACACCTTGGTGCAGAAAAAACATTTGACAAAATTCAACACCCATTTAATATAAAAATAACTTTTGGCAATGTGGGTATAGAGCAAACATATCTCAACATAATAATGGCCATATGTAACAAGCCACAGCTAACGTCATACATAATGGGGAAAGTACAAAAGCTTTGCCTCCAAGACCAGAAAAAAGACAAGGATGCTCACTCTAACACTACTCCTCAGAATAGTACTGGGAGTCCTAGATAGGCCAATCAGGCAAGAATAAAGAACAAAAAAAGGCATTCAAATCAGAAAGAAACAAATAAAACTTGTTTGCAAATGGCATAATTTTACATACAAAAATCCCCCCAATGACCACCAAAAAACTATTAGAACTAATAAATTCAGTAAGTTGCAGAATACAAAAATCAACATATCAAAATATGTTGTTTCTATATATTTATAACAAATATCAGAAAGAGAAAATAAGAAAAAAATGCCACTTACAGTTGCATCGGAAACAATAAAATACACAGGAATAAATTTAACCAAGGAGGTGAAACACCTATCTACTGGAAACTATAAGACAATGATGAAGTAAACTGAAGAAGACAAATAAATGGAAAGATATTGTGTGTTCATGTATTGGAAGAATTAATACTGTTCAAATGTTCGTACTATCCAAAGCAATAGACAGATTCATTGTCATTCGTATCAACATTCCAAAAGCATTTAATCAACAAAAATAGAATAAACAATTTTAAAATTTGTATGGAACATGGAAGATTCCAAACAGCCAAAGAATCTTTGGAAAGAAAAAAGTGAAGGCATCATGCTCCCTGATTTTAAATTATATTATAAAGGGACAGTAGTTAAGAGTATGTTATTGTATGTATCTAAAAACAGATCCATAGATTAATAGAACAGAATAGAGAAACCAGAAATAAACACATGCATGAAGGTCAATAAATTTATGACAAAGAAGCCAGGATGTACAATGGGTACAACACAGTCTCTTCAGTAAATAATATTGGGAAAACTGGACACCCACCTGCAGAAGAATGAAACTAGATCACTCTCTTACACCATACACAAAAATTAATTGAAAATGGATAAAAGACCTGAATGTTAGACCTAAAACCAGAACTGCTGGAAGAAAACACAGGGTAAGCTCTTTGGCAATGATTGTCTGGATTTGACACCAAAAGCAAAGGCAACCCAAGGACACCATAAAACTAAAATGCTTCTGCACAGCAAAGGAAACAATAAAAATACATAAAAAAAAGAAAGAAAAGGCAACCTACTGAATGGGAGAAAATATCTGCAAATCAAATAGCTGATAAGGGGTTAATTTTCAAAATATATAAAAAAGATTAAAAATGAGTAGAGTATCTGAATGGACATTTTCTTAGAGAAGACATAGAGGGCCGACAGGTACACAAGAAGGTGCTCAACATTAATAATTATCAGGAAAATGCAAATCAAAACCCCAATGAGGCATCACCTCACACCTGTTAGAATGGTTATTATAAAAAAAGATAAGCAATTACAAATATTGGTGAGGATGTGGATAAAATGGAACGCTGTGTACTGTTAATGAGAATGTAAATTAGTTCAGCCACGATGGAAAACAGCATAGAGGTTCCTCAAAAAATTTAAAAAAGAACCTATGATTCAGCAATTCCGCTTCTGGGTATTTATCCAATAAAGTCACTAATTCAAAAATATCTTTGTAGTATTTATAATTGGCAAGATATAAACACACACACATAAGAATGTTATTCGTCCATAGAGAAGAAGGCAATTTTGTCGTATGCAATAGCATGCGTGGACCCTGAGGGCATTATGCTAAGTGAAACAAGTCAGACAGAAAGACAAACACTGTATGATCTCACCTATATCTGGAGTCTAAACAAAGAACAACAAAAACTGAGCCACAGATACAGAGAACAGATGCTAGTCGTCAGAGACGGGGCGGGTGTGTTGAGGACAAGCAAAATGGATGAGGGAGTCAAGTCTCAAACTCCCAGTTGTAAAATAAACCATGGAAAGGTAATGTTCAGCATGGTGACTATATTCCATTTTTGAAAATTGTTAATAGATTAGATCTCAAATGTTCTCATCAGAAGAAAAAAAGTCTGGAACTAGATATGGTGACAGATGTTAACTAGATTTATTGTGGGTTTCATTTCTCAATATGTACAAATGTTGAATAATTATAATGTACACCTAAAACTAATATCATGTTATAGTTCAATTACACCTCAATTACAAAAAAGGAAACTAGCTACTGTGACAAGATTTTTTCTCTGGGACTTGACGATAACTTGAGCTCATTACTCAAGGGTAAACTTGCCTTGAGGGAAGTATCCTGGTTTGTTCTCGACTCCACCACTACTTCATTTTGTTTTGTGATGTCTCCTATGCCCTTGAACTTCTACCTGGGAATTAGTGATTTCTGAGCTCCTAAATAGAGGATGATAATTGCACATTGGAAAAGTATTTGATCAAAATATTCCAAAGTCCTTGAAATATAATGCATACATTTTTAAAATGTTAATTTTACACAGGATTACGGCTAGATCTTAATCAAAATGCAAAGTCCCTTACATTAACTAGATCCTAAATGAGTGTTCCTTAATAGTCTGCAGTAGATGTATTCTGTGTTTTTCATTTTGAGGAATCAAGTTGAAAATATTTTCCATGTGCAATAGGAATGATGAAAACTAGTAATGTAGCTGGACGCTCTCTATTACTTTGGAATCCTTGATTTTATTCCTTGGTTACTGGCAGTTCTATGATAGTTTAGAGACAACAATAAGAAATTTTATGTGTTATGCTTCATTGGGAAAAAAAAATTCAGGTATTTAACCTCAGATAATTGTGACCCCCACTGTAGATGTGTTGCATATTTTCAGAGGCTATGTGTTCTTAAGCCATAAGAAAGTATAGAACACAATTTATCCTGGGAGAGCTCCTTTAGGATCTGTAATATCTTTTTTGTGGATTGTTAATATATACTATATATGGCTGTATTGTATATTATATCTCTTATTAACTCTAGTGCCATCACTAATGTTTTAATATATAACTGTATGTGCCCCGAGAGAGCCGTTTTTGTGTTTTACTGGCAAGGAGCACACACAAAAAATTCTCCCTGCTGCTCCCCTCTATTATAAATTAATATCCACTACCAGGGGACCTCTTACGATATAAAATTGTCATCCTGTGAGGGGTTTGGATGAAATCACCACGGAGGGAAACTCAGCAGCAACCAGAGTATGAGCAGGCAGCGCCCCTCCGCTATATGCGGGGACCCCCAGTATGTTACGTTGATTTATGATAAATAATTTACATTGCTAATCTCAGAGTTTAATACTCTCTATTATCTTTTTAGTCACAATCTTTTCTTAATGTAAGTGTATTTTCTATACTGAAATAAAATATTCTAATAACATGGCATCATTTTTACCAGCTCTAGAGTATTCTGCAATTTCTAGAAGAGAAGGTTGTAGCCCGTAAGAGGACCTGGGGGATGGATCCTTTCAAATGACATTGCTGCCTACATTGCTTTTCATTTTAGCAGTAAAGGAGTTTTGGGAGAAGGCGGCTGATCCACAATGGCAGTCCTGTGGGTTGTAGCCGGGTGGTTGCCTGGCAACTCTACCTGTAGAAACCAAATATTAGACTTATATCTATATTAATCCCCTCTTGTTGTCAAGGTGTGTGGATATTCAATATACTAAGTTCAGAAAAGGTTTAAAAGCAAAAAGGCTTGCTCATTTGTTGATCCTTTGGAAGTATATAAAATTGTTGGATGTCAACAAATAAGGTCTTGGGGGAGTAAGTGGTATAAATGCTGTAATTAGGTCTTTTTTTTGAGAGAGAGGGAGAAACGGAAAGGGAGACAGAAATATCAATGAGAGAGAACATTGACTGGCTGCCTCCTGTATGTTCCACACCAGGGATTTGGCCCACAACCTGGGCACATGCCCTGACTGGGAATTGAACCAGTGACCTCTTGGTGCGTGGGTCGACACTCAACCATTAAGCCACACCGGCCGGGCTGAATAGGTCTTGATTGTATTTGGGGATCTCTCTTAAATGAGTCTGAACCTAACCTTGGCGTCTCACATCGTTTACTTTTATCTCTTCCATGGATATCTCTCTACACTTGAGGAACTTTTCTGGACTGTCATTAATGTGTTGGCTTCTACACTAGATATGGGCTAGAAAATAAATGTAAGAAAAATGGAGTCCATGACCTTCCCGTTTGGGGTGGACACTTTGTCATCTAGTAGAGCGTATAGCCGGAGAGGAATGTTCTCACTGTCACACTCAGAGTACACGCCCATCGTATCAGCTATTCTTTTTCTGCACATGCGGAGATCAAGGTAAGCTGTGGATTATGCTCCATACTAGAAGCTCCAATCCGAGCTCCCCTCCTCCACCCACTCTCGGAGTGTGTGTGCTACCACATCAGTCATTATCCTCGTCTCGCAGTCCCTCAGCCTCCACTCCACGTTTTCATGCCTCAGACTTCACTTTCCGAGTCGATCCTCTTTTTAACTTCGATGTAACTTACCTTGATGCCCTCACTGATCTCCCCTCGGTTTAAATCAGAGCCTCACAGAAAGGTTGTGAGGGGAAACAGGCTAAAAGATGACATCTTTTACTAATAGAAAACTCTCCTTAGGGATAGCAAAGTACCTCCAAGTTCTAGAAATGGACAAGGTCTCAGGATCAAATGTACCGTTTTCAATGCATTCCACACTGTTTTAAATCATTCCAAATGGGGACATTTGGTCATTGATCTTCCACAGAGCCATTATCTTAGTTGTCTGAAGAAGCTGAAAAGTAGTTACTGCTTTGATTCTTGTTGTAATCATATGAAGGGTACGCTTTTTTGTTTGTTTGTTTCTTTTTCCTGGCCACCAAAACACTTATGACTTCTATTAGCTAATTTTTATCCCAGGTCAGTACATCTGATCATGAGGAACAGAGCTGAATAAAAATTATCGCTCTCCACCACCTCTGTCACTGGCTAAGACAGCACCACGTTCTCGGCCACAGCTCATCCAGAAAGGGCACATTTATTAGGTGTGCTCCTGAAGCCATCGGCTTCAGCTGGAGAAACTGAAGCAGTGTGTGACGGAATAAAGAAAAGATTCATTACATTAACGAGCCCTTACACAACTGTCAGAGAAGTTAGTAAGTATCCAGAAGGGAGAAAAGAAGGATCAGAGAAAAGCCACCAACCAGCATTGCTAAAGCAGGGGGGCTGGGGGGCGAGTGGGAACTTGCAGGGGAGTCTGGGAAGCAGGCGTGCTCAGCTGCCAGGGCAGGGCCGTGGAGGGCCCGGGGCTGCTGCTGCTCAGCAGCACTGCCGGTCACAAGGAAGAGCTGGGGAGAGTCAGGACAAGCTGGTACCCACGGACCCCCCTGAGTTGCTCCCAAGTCTTCGGGGTTTTCTCATTTGCCACCTTCTCCAACAACCTTTCACCTGCCGCACTGACCCACAGTGATTCCCCTCTGCGAATGTGGCATTTGTGAAGATCTAATTTTTATTTTCTATTCCTATTAATATTTAACCTTCCATGACTTTATCACCCTTCTCCCACTGGATTGCTGCGCCCTTAAATGCCTTAAATGCCACAACCACCTGCAGAAAATAATGGCCGCTGCTTCACTTCTGTCTCCCCAAATCCCTGCCAGTTTTAAGCCTGGGACCATACGGGGAGGAGGATTCCAGGCAATGTGGCATTATAACCGGTCTGCATAGTCACATCCACCACAGACTTTGTGTTGAGGGGGGGTGAGGAATGCTTCCGTCACCCCCGACAGGGCAGAGCCTTCAGGGCGTGTCAGTGAGCTCGCTGAGGACATGGACTCTGTGTCTCGTTCATCTTTTTTATCCCGATGCTCAGTTCAGAAGAGCATGTAGGAGAGGTTAGCTAGAGCTACAGCTTTGTAATGCCTGCTTTGGTCATGCTGCAGGTGGAGAGCTAGCTGGTCGTGCTCCTGCAGCACATGCTTCTCTGCTTCTTCTCTTCCCTCAGCTGCTGCACAGCTCCCAGCAGAGGGGTGACCAGTTAGCCTTTTCATGGCCACTCGAAAGTTACACTCACAGGTTCCACTGTGCTAGTCATTAGGAACGCAGAGACAGATGTAAGTTGCTCACTTTTAAGGCATTTAAGGGAGCAGCAATCCAGTGGGAGAAGGGTGATAAAGTCATGGAAGGTTAAATATTAATAGGAATAGAAAATAAAAATTAGATCTTCACAAATGCCACATTCGCAGAGGGGCATCACTGTGGGTCAGCGCGGCAGGTGAAAGGTTGTTGGAGGAGGTGGCAAATGAGAAAACCCCGAAGACTTGGGAGTGACACAGTGAGCTCAGCACCTGCCACTATTGTCAGTCAGCCTTGGGAACCAGAGAAGCATATGTGACCTCAGATGTTAGGGCTAGCAGAGGTTAAACGAGTCAAAGTATTTAATTCTACGGTACAAGGAGAAAAAAATCATAAGGACTAAGATCAGAATGATTGAGGAAGAAAAAACAGGACAAGTTATACAACGAGAAAATGGAGTCGGATAAAATATATATCAACTTTGCATCTATTTAGAAATTCAATTAAAATGATAACATAGATGCCTGAAAATGGCTGTGTATCGTGGTAGAAACAGTTTTTCCTGTGCTGGAGACTTTTGCCTTTGAATGATTAATGGGTCAAGTTGTAGGTTCCCGCTCAGAATAAAATTGTAATATTGGGTCAGCAGTACCATTTCTTGGCTCAGAATATAATTTGCATCAGAATGACATTAAAAATTCTGTAGCTTAATTGCCATTTCAGGAACAAAATAAGCTTTAGAAGCGACCCAGGAGAGTAAAGTAGGCCAAGAGTTACAATGAGATCAAAATCCGTGAAGTAGGTCATCTTTTGAGAATAACAGTACCTTTCTTTCACCAGCATTTCCTTAAGAATCATCCTGACTCTTAAGCTGTCTTTAATTTCTCCCTAATTTTACTTTTCTTCTCTTTGTAATAAGGCCCAGATAATTTCCACAATAAAACAGCAAATTGACTACTATTCTCTCTCTATCAAAGCTGATATGATAAATGCTCTGTTTTTCTCTGTAATAATTCAATTTGGTTTATAGTTTAAATTTACATAGAGACTACTGTTATGAGCTGAACTGCGCCCCCCCCCATTAGCATGTCACAACCTGACCCTCAGTACCTCAGAAAATGATTGACAATATCCGTCTTTAAAGCAACGATTAAATAAAAACGAGGTCTTGTAGTGGGCTCTGGTGTCCTTGTAGGAAGATATTTGTACACAGACACACAGCAGGGAGATCCTGTGAAGACACAGGGCGATGACAACCCAAGAAGAGAAGGATCAGAAAAACAACAGTCTTTCTGACACCTTGATCTTGGACTTCTAGCCTTCAGGAATGTGGGAAAATAAATTCTGGGTTCCCAGCTATCTGTTATGGCAGCCCTAGAAAACAAATACAACCACTGTTTTCAAACTGAAGGCAATAAATATACCAAAATTACTTAAAAGCACCATCATTCTATCCTCCGAGATAAGGCAAATGGATGCTGTCAGTTCCATCGTATTTGGCCTCAAGAAGATCACAGGGAAGACATCCCTATTTAGGGGCCAAGGTCATTATCAGAGTTAGGGTGGTTTAATGAAACATTCAGGGAATTCAGAGCCAAAGTTGTATGTTTAACACTCCTCCTTCTGTAACTTAATTCTTCTTGTGTGATATAACTATTAAGCCCAGTTTCTTTGCTTGGCAAATATGGATAAGAATCATCTGACGGGGTTTCTGTTCAACACGGTGACATAAAGAAGATCCTGAACTCATCTCCTCCTAGGAACACACGGAATTCATAGCTACTTATGGAACAATTTCCTTTGAAGGCACCCACAAACAGGCTGAGTGCCTCCTCCTCAATGGGTGGGCAAGAAAACCCACATCAGAGCAGGTGGGAGAGGCTGAGACACAATCTCACAATAAACCCCACCCAGGGCGTCACTACCCTCAATCGAGGGGGAATTCAAAGCTCCAAGCTTCTCTCTGATGTGTGAAGGGTCTGAACACCACATCAGGCAGCCCAACTTTTAAGACTTGCACCTGAGAGGTGAGCCCTGAAACATCTAGCTTTGGAAACCAATGGGGCTTGCATTCATGAGACTAACAAGACTGCAGTGAACAGGAAAATGGTTCTCAAAAGGACTGGCATGTAGACTCATCCACCCCAGAGCCCCGTGCAGAGGCAGCCAACTGAAAAGCACCAGAATTGCTCTGAAAGCAGATTATTTGCTTATTTTAAAGTGTAAGCCTGAGGGGCAAGCATTTACTTTACACACAGCTAGGAGCCTACAGACTTACGCTCTGGGGAATGGAGGTCAGTGAGTACCCTATTTTTGCTCCCCCTCTGCCTTTCTCACTGGTATTTCCTAGATATGAGCTTCTACCCTTCTTTTGTAGCTTGATTTTTATGGCTGCTTCCCAGGGGGCACCTACAGATGCTCTGTGGCCAGTGAGGCTGATACTTGCAGGTGCCACAAGACTCTAAGAAATGGAGAAAAAGTTCTTAACCAGCTATCACCTGCAGGGCACAGCAAAGAGGCAGCAAACAGAAAAGCTCAGTCTTTCCATGAAAGAGGCCTATTAGCTTATCTTCACAGGTGTGGCCTGAGAGGCAGCTTCTAACAAACACACATCTGAGGGCAGACTTTAATCCGCTCCAGTGATCTCAGAAGGTGGCACCGTTTTTATGCTTTCTCTTTGCTGTGCTCCAAAGCACCAGTAACTCCCATTTGGGGGGGGGGGGGGTGTGTCTTAGACATATTTAATGCCCTGGTTCTTATGTCCGATTCTCTGTTTTTGGTGGATACTTCCCAGAGGCATGACCCTTGATTGCCTGGCTCTGGTGGGCAACAGGAGCTTACCCATATGGGCCCCATGGGCCAGTAACAGTGAAGACACAGTTCTTTACTGGGCATCACTCCAAGGGCACAGAACAGGCAGTGGACTAAAACACACTCCCAGTCTTTCTTTAAAAGAGGCCTATTTGCTTGTCCTGGAGCTTTGCCTGAGAAGTAGGTTTGTGGTTTATCACATAAGAAAAGGGCTCATGAGGTTCTCTCTGGGATGCAGGCTGATGAACACCATCTTTGTGTTGCTCTCCGCCTCAATTCCAGGTCACCGATATCTCCTGGAAAACAGTTTGTACACTTGTCTGGCACCCCAATTTTTGTGGCTACAACCTAGGGGATACCTTTAGATCCCTTGGCTCTGGTGGCCCACAGGGCTGACACCTGTAGTCTCACAGGACTATTTTGCATACTTTAAAAGCTTCTCCCTGAGGATCTGGTTTCCACGCAGCCTGTATCCAGGTGCTGACTGAGATTCTTCATGTTGGGACACTGACAGGTGCTAGCAAACCCTCAACTACTGGGAGCCACTAACAATGAAATGGGCTGCTTGGCTGTGCCCTAATGTTTGAGAGACAACAAAGAGCTAGGGCAAGGTTGAACAGTAAGGTTCATCTCCTACACAAGGGCACTTTTTCAAAACTGGGAGTGGTGGCTGGTTTTTCTAATGCATTGAAACCAACAGAGTGCCAAACAAAATAATGAAACAAGGAAATATGTTCCAAACAAAAGAATAAAATAAAACCTCAAAAAAAGAGTCCTTAATGAAATAGAGGTAAATGATTGACCTGATAAAGGGCTCCAAATAATGGTCTTAAAGTAGATCACTGAAGTCAAGGGAAGGATGAACAGAGTAAAAACTTCAACAAAGAGAGAAAACATAAAAAGAACCAAATAAAAGTTACTGAACTGAAGAATACAACAACTGCACTGAACAATCCTCTAGAGGGACTCAACATAAGACTAGGTGCGTCAGAAGAAAAGATCAATGAACTCAAAGACAGGGTAGTGGAACTTACCTGATCAGACCATCAAAAAGAAAAAAAAAGTAGTGAAAAAAAGTAAAGATGGCTTATGGGAGTTGGGAGACAACATCAAGTAAACCAACATTCACATTTAAGGGGTCCCAGAAGGAGAAGAGAAGGGGAAGAGAAGATATATTTGAGAAACAAACAAACAAACAAAAAACAATTGCTGACTACTTCCCTAACCTGGGGGAGGAAAGAAATCCAGGTCCAGGAAGCCCAGAGAGTCTCAAATAAAATAAACCCAAAGACACCCATACCAAGATATGTTATTTAAAAAAGTGTAAACATTTAAAGACCCAGAGGGAATCTTAAAAGCAAGCAAGAGAAAAACCAACTTGTTATGTACAAGGGAACCTCCACAAGACAGTAAATAAATTATTCTTAACAGACACTACAGGGGAAAAGGGAGTGGCACAATATATTCAAAATGCTGAAAGAAAATTTTAAAACATTTACACCAAGACGACTCTACCCAGCAAAGATGTCATTCAGAATTGAACAAGAGAGTTTTCCACAGAAGCAAAAGCTAAAGGAGTTCATCACCATTACATTAACCATACAAGAAATGTTAAAGGGAGTTCTTTAAGCTGAAGTGAAAGGGCACTACTTAGTAAATGGAAAATATATGTAAGTACAAAATATACTGGCACAGGTAAATATATATTAAAGTTAGAAATAATCTAATATTATAAAAGTGGTGGGTTGAACACATTTAAAGCTAAGATGAAGGTAAAAGCTGAAAATAGTAAAATAATTATATATAACTACAGTAATTTGTTAAGGGATACCTAAGATAAAAATGTAAATTGTGACATCAAAAATATAAAATGGGAGGGGAATAAAAATGTAGAGTTTTAGCATATGTTTAAAATTAAATTATCAACTTAAAATAGACTTATTAATATGTTGTTTTATGCATGCCTCATAGCAGCCACAAAGTAAAAATCTATAGAGTAGATGTACAACATATAAGAAAAAAGGAATATAAGCATACCACTGAAGACAATCATTAAATCATAAAAGAGAGTGCAACAGAAGAAAAAACAAGGGAATTATAAAACAGCCATAATACAATAACCAAAGTGGTATAGGTACATACCTGTCAGTAATTTCTTCAAGTGTAAAAGAACTATTTCTCCAATCAAAAGATAGAGTCACTAGATGGATAAAAATAATAAAAATAGACCCATCTATATGCTGCCTATAAGAAACTAATTTCAGATGTAAGGACACACACACACTGAAAGTGAGAGGATAAAAAAAATATTCCATGCAAATAAAAACAAACCACCACCAACAACAAACAGCTGGAGTACCTATACTTCTATCAGACAAAATAAACTTAAAGACAAAGACTATAATAAGAGACAAAGACAGACATCACAAAATGATAATGGGACCAATCAAAGAAGAGGATATAACATTCGTTAATAATTTGCCCTCAACATAGGAGCACCTAATTATATGAAGCAAGTATTACCAGACCTAGAGGGAGAGAAAAACAGCAATACAATAATGATAGGGTGCTTTAATACTCCACCTTCACCAATGGATAGATCATTTAGACAGAAAATCAATGAAGAAACATTGGCCTTAAATGACACAGAAGACAGTATGGTCTTAGACATATACAGAACATTCCATCCAAAAGCAACAGAATATACATTCTTCTCTAGAATACGTGGAACATTTTTTAGAATAGATTTCTAAAACAAGTCTTAATAAACTTAATAACAAAAATTAAATCATATCAAGTTTCTTTTAAATTATATTGAGTTTCTTTTCCATGAAGGTATTAAATGAGAACTTAACAAAAAGAAAACTTGAAAATTCACAAAAAGTCGAGAAAGATAACATGCAACTGAACAACCATCAAGTCAAAAAGGAATTAAAAAAATTAAAAATTCCCTTGACACAAATGAAAATGAAAATAAAAATAAACCAAAACTTATGGAATGCAGCAGAAGCAGACCTAGGACAGAAGCTCATAGCATTAAATATCTACATCAGGAAATAAGATAAATCTTAAATAAACAACCTAACTTTATACTTCAAAGAACTGGAAAAATACGAACAAGCGAAGCAAAGATAGTGGAAGGGAGGAAATAAAGATCAGAGTGGAAATAAATGAAGTTGAAACTAAAAAGACAATGCAAAAGATCAATGAAATGAAGAACTGGTTTTTTGAATAAACAAAATTGAGAAACCTTTAGCTAGACACACCAAGAAAAAAAGAAAGTGATCTCAAATAAATAAAATAAAAACTGAAAAAAGATTTTAAAACTGATACCACAGAAACGCAAACTCATAAGAGACTGCTATGAGCAATTATTTGCCAAAAAAATTTGACACTCTAGATAAAATGGATACATTCCTGGAAACATACAACCTACCAAGACTGAATCATGAAGAAATAGAAAACCTAAACAGACTGATACTAGTAAGAAGATTGAATCAGTAATCAAAAAGTACATGACTAGATGGCTTCACTTGTATGCTACTAAACATTCAGAGAATTAATGCCAAAACTCAAACTCTTTAAAAAAAATAGTACAGGAACAACTCCCAAACTAATTTTATGAGCCCAGCATTAACCTGACCAAAATCTGACAGGATGCCACAAGAAATTGACAGGCCAATATACCTAATGAAATATAGATGCAAAACTTCTCAAGAAAACCTCAGCAAACCAAAGTCAACAATAGAGTAAAAGGATCACAGACCAGGGTCAAGTGGGATTTATTTCAGGGCTGCAAGGATAGTTCAACATAAGCAAACCAGTAAATATGATACAGCACTTGAACAAAATGAAGGGTAAAAATCATACGATCATCTAAATAGATACAAAAAAGCATCGGACAAAATTAAACAGCCATTCCTGAAAAAAATTCTTAACAAATTGGGTATAGAAGGAATGCACCTCAACATAATTAAGGTGATATATCACAAGCCAACAACTAACAACGTACTCAATGCTGAAAGGTTAAAGCTTTTCCTCAAAAACCAAGAATAAGGCAAGAATGCCAACTCTCACCACTCCTACTGAGTGTAGTCCTAGCCAGAACAATCAGGCCAGAATAAGAAAAAAAGGCATTGAAATCAAGAAGGAAAAAAAATTGTCCTTGTTTTCAGATGGCATGATTTTATATACAGAAAACTTTAAAGACTACACCAAAAAAATTTAAAACTAGTAAACAAACTCAGGAAAATTGCAGGATACAAACCAACACACAAAAATGTGTTGTTTCTATGTATTAAACAATGAACTATCAGAAAAAGAAATAAAGAAAATCCCATTTACAGCGGTATCAAAAACAATACAATAGCTCTGTTTGATTTGGCTCAGCGGTTAGAGCGTCAGCCCGTGGTCCAGAGAAATCCAGGTTTGGTTCCCGCTAAGGGCACGTACCTCAGTTGCAGTTTGTCCCCGGCCCTGGTTGGGGTTTTGCGGGAGGCAGCCACTCGATGTGTCCCTTTCACATCGATGTTTCTCCCTCTCTCTCTCACTTACTCTCTCTTCCTCCTACTCTATCTGAACAAAAATGGAAAAATGTCCTCGGGTGAGGATAAAAAGAAACAAAAACAATACAATACCAAACTATAAATTTAACCAAGGAGTTTATAAAAGACCTGTACCCTAAATCTATAACACATTGTCAAAAGAAATTGAAGAGGACACAAATAAATAAAAATGTATTCCATGTTCATGAATTGGAAAAAAAGAATATTGTTAATATTTTCATACGACCCTAAGCCATTTATAGATTCATTGCAATTCCTATCCAAATTCGACTGCATTTTTTACAGAACTAGAAAAAATACAATCCTAAAATTTGTATGAAACTATAAATATACCCCATAGTCAAAGCTATCCTGTGAAAGAACAAATCTAGAGACATCATACTTTCTCATTTCAAATTATATTACAAACCTTTAATAATCAAAACAGTAGATATGGTACTGACTCAAAAACAGACAGATAAACCAATGGAACATACTTAAGTGTCCAGAAATAAACCCTCACTTACATGGTAAAACTAACATTGGACAAAGGAGCTCAGATACTTAATAGAGAAAAGACAGTCTCTTCAATAAATAGTGCTGAAAAAACTGAATTCTTATCTTATACTACTCACAGAAATTAACTTGAAATTAATTAAAGACCAAAATGTATGAACTGAAACCCTAATACTGCTAGAAGAAAACAGGGTAAAAGCTCCTTGACATCAGTCTTGGAGATGATTTTTGGTTTTGACACCAAAGGCAAAGACAACACAAGAAAAATAAAAGAACCCTTGTGCATTGTTGGTGGGAATTTATATTATTGCAAGCACTATGGAAAACAATATACAGTTTCCTAAAATAATTAAAAATTGAACTTCCTTTTGACCCAGTGATCCCACTTCTAGGAATATACCCTAAGAAGCCTGAAACACCAATCAGAAAGAATATATGTACCCCCATCTTTGTAGCAGCACTATTTACAATAGCTAAGATCTGGAAACAGCCCAAGTGTCCATCAGTAGACGAATGGATAAAAAGCTGTGGTACATATACACAATAGAGTACTATGCAGCCGTAAGAAAGAAAGACCTCTGATCCTTTGAGACGACATGGAGGAACCTGGAAAGCATCGTCCTAAGTGAAACAAGCCAAACAGAGAAAGACAAGTATCATATGATCTCACTTATTTGTGGAATATAATGAACATAACAGTCTGAGGAATGGGGTAGTCCCAGAGATGTGGAAGTGGGGTTAAGACTGACAATCCCCAGAAGAGGGGGTGGTGGGGGAGAGATAAACCACAGAACTTATATGCATGTATGCATGACCAATGGACATGGACAACAAAGCTGGGGATAGGGCAGGGAGGGAGGGGGAGGGGGGAATCAGTGGGGGAAAAAGGAGCAACATCTGTAACAAAAATTAATTAATTAATAAAAAAAATTTAAAAATGGAACTACCACATGATCTAAAAATTTCACTTTTGTACATCTGAAGAAAAAACACTAATTTGAAAAGATCTGTGCAACCTGCATGTTAACTGCAGCATTATTTACAAGCCAAGATATAGAAGCAACCTAGGTGTCCATTGATGAAGAAATGGATAATAAAAATAAGGAAAATGTGATACACACACACACACACACACACACACACACTGGACTATTACTCGGCCATAAAAAAAGAAGAAAACTTGACATTTGCAACAACATGGATGGACCTCAAGAGCAGGCAAATACCATATAATATCACTTATATGTGGAATCTTAAAAAACAAAACAAAACTGAGCTCATAGATACAGAGACTAGATTGGTTCAGGAATAGAGTTTTGGGGAAATGAGTGAAGTGGAACAAAAGGTACAAACTTCCTTTGATAAAATAAAGAAGTTTTGGGAACATAATATACAGTATATTATCCATAGCTAATAATACTGTATTTATTATTTGAATCTTGCTAAGAGTAAATCTTAAACGCTCTCCCCACAAAAATATAATTTATAACTATGGCTGGTTATGAGTGTTAACTAGACATCCTGGTAATCGTTTCATAATATATATAAATATGGAAGCATTGTTATATACCTGAAACTGATATAATGTCATATCTCAATTTTAAAAATCATAAGATTCTTCTGACAGAATATAAACAAGTGAGGTAATATTGATGAAAGCATTTTGTATACTGTAAAGCTCCAAACAAATATTAGTTATTAATATGAGTGACAACCAAAAATACTGTATGGTAACATCAGATGTAAGGAGTACATTTATTATTGGATAAAAATCCTCAATAACTATTTATTGATAACTAGATAGATGGTCATGTGGAATCACAATACCACAATGTAACTGTATTGTAGAATCTTGCAGCTTCAGAAATATAAAAATGTGTGTAAGAAATGATTGCTTGAATTCCTACCCATTATCAGGCCCTCCATGATTATTAGCCAACCAAAGTAATGCTTCAATTTTCTTTTCTTGGTGTTTTTTTCCTGCACTTCATTTCTTCAGCTTAAAACCATGACCTCGGACTCTCTGAGCGGCTATGTGTATTTTCTAAGATCAATCATGGGAAAATGTCATGAGTGATGGCCAGTGGATGGGACAATTCTGCACAGTGTAAATGATGGCGAGTGACAAGCTACAGGTTGACAAAAGGCAGCCACCAGTTCAGTTCACTGCTGGGTAACAAATGGCTCAGTTGCTAAGCTACTCCAGAGGGTATTCTGGCAAAAATACTCCCACTTTTTTTTTTTTTTTCTAAATTTATGATGGTGATATGAAAGGGGGTAGGCAGGGTGGAAAGCCTAAATACGCGTTCCTATGTCAGAGATGGTCAGCTAAGAGAATTGTTTTATTAGAGAGAGTAAACCCCTAACCATTGCATTGACCACAGAGGCCAGAGGTGTTGGTTGGTGTTTGTTCGAAGACACAGAGTCCCAAGCTGCAGTCTGGCTCGTTGCTGGTGACTGATGAAGAGGGGGGGATTTGGCTTCTGGCAGAACATAAAGCCAAGCTGACAACAAAGCTTCCCTTTCAAGCTATCCAAATGAACACATTTCTAATCTGAAATTCAAATACTTGACAACAGAGAGCCTGTGAGCTGGGCTTTGAACAGGAAATTGCTTCATGGTTTTAGCATAATGAATTAGGCAGTTAGACTAAATCCATTTAGTAGGAAAAGAATGCTTTCACATGCTTTCTGAAAGAAACGCGGGGAGGAGGGGGACCTTCTTAATTTACCCAATTTTTCAGGATTTATAAACACAAATGTTCCATGTAAATTTCATCTGTTGTGTTCTATGATTGGTGTGTAAAAAGTCCTGCTAGCCCGGAACCTGGGAATCATCTTTGTTAGAAAATGCTATGCCTTTTCAAGTTGGGGAAACCAAAGGTGATTAAGCATTAGGAGGGTCTCATGCGTCCGTGTCCTGGACTTTCCCTGACAGTGGTGAATGCATTTGAATTCTGGAACCTGTCTTTTTGTTGTTGTTAATCCTCACCAGAGGATATTTTTTCCATTGAATTTGAGGGAGTGGAAGGGAGGGAGAGAAGGAGGGGGAGGGAGAGAGAAAACATCAATGTGAGAGAGACACATTGGTTAGTTGCCTTCCCCATGACCCCAAGGTGTGGCCGGGGATGGAACCACTCTAACCTCTGAGCCAAACCCGCCAGGGCTGGAAACCACTCAGTCACTGGCAGTGTGAAGTTCAACAGGCACAGCACTAGTCCAGGGGGTGGCGGGGGTAGGGGGTGGAGGGCAAGCAAGAGCAAGCTTGGAAACCAGATAAAGGTCCGTGCCCGTGGGCCCTGGGCAGGCTCTCCCGAAGTCCCGGCCTGTGCTCAGAATCCCTCCTCTCGCCCTCACACCTGAACACAGAGGCAGGCCATCCCCTGAGCTGGCTTTGTCACAAAGACAAGCAGGGAGACTTTCAGTGTGGGCAGGAGGAGGATGCTATTAGGTAGGGGGGAAGGGGAGCGAAGTTCACCTGAGTCAGGTCCATGTAACAAGGCTAACCTTGAGAGAGCGATGATGGACATCCCTCAGGAAGGAGAATGAGAGAAAAAATTTTTCATATATATTTTTATTGATTTTTAGAGGGAAAGAGAGAAATATCAATGAGAGAGACACACATCGATTGGCTGCCTCCTACATGCCCCCCACTGGGGATCGGCCTGAAACCCGGGCATGTGCCCTGACCAGGAATTAAACCAGTGACCTTTTGGTCAATGGGTCAATGCTCAACCACTGAGCCACACCAGCTGGGCGAGAGAAAATTTTTAAAAAAGCAGGAGTGATAAAAGCATAAACAAGAAGACAGAAACCTTGGGAGAGGAGCGGGTTAAATCTCGTCCTGGGCAAGTTTGCCAGAGGAGGGCTGACCTAGCCGAATAGGGACACAGTTGCGTGGGCACAGCCTCTGAGCTTGGCCCAGACGGCTAAGGGGCCAGCACTCTGCAATCACTTCTCCCAGAGCAGACAAACACATAACGAGGTCTGACATCTTTGCATTCACAACTTGCTAGGTAATACACCCAAAGTGTTCCCTGCTCCCCACTGCTATGGAAACAAGATGTCAATAAATATGGTTTCTTTTTAGTCGTTGTTTTCAACTTTCCTATCAGAGGGAACATCGAGTCCTTCCAGTTGGCATGGTGATGAAGACACTATGACAGATTACATTACAAAGAGATGACTTTAAAACCATTAATGTGTGCCAAGCATCTAATTCATGTTTGTAGTTAAAAATAAAATGGACTGTATCCCAGTTTCCTCATTTCTAAGGAAGCATCTTTCTTGGTGGGGGATGGGGGACCTTGGCACCTACCCAGACTGGCTATATGATCACCTACCTGAGTGGATGCGTGATGAATTAAGCTGAGAAATACTGATGTGTAAGTGCGTCAGGGCAGTTCTGATCTGGAATAGTAATGATCACCCCAGGAGCAGAATATGAATATTTAATGGATACTATGCCGCCTGAGTGGTGCTGAGGTACCGACCAGAGCTGGTCAAATTCATTCAGGATAGTACCTCAGCCCAAGGAGTGAGAGATGGGCAGAGAGGAGAGTTTAATAGTCAAGTAGCTTGATTTATCTAGGTAAAGCTGTGCAGAATTCTAAATTTACGCCTGCTGCCAGACGGGGAGCTTTCCTGCAGATACTGTTCTTCCCGAGCCCGGGGCGGGGCGCTGGGTGGGCCAGCAAAGGGGCCTTGCGGGAAGGGGCCTGGACTTAGCAGCCGGTCCTCTCTTTTGCCTACAGAAGCCCAAATCCCCTTAATTCTATGATAAGAAATAAAGTGTAAATGATATCTGAACTTTATTATAGGGTGGAGAGGAAGTTCCAAGGAGGGATTTCTTAAATACAGATTCTTGCAGATGCTGATGATATCTTTGTGTACCCCCAAAGGCTTTGTGAATTCCAGTTTGAGGCCAAGTGTGCAAGGCTGCAAGGAGCCGAGAGATGTGCACAGAGGAGGGTGGTGGGAAGCGATGGGCATTTTCACTCAAATCCTTGTGAGGGAGGAATTGAAGAAAGGGGTATGTGTCCCCCTGGGAAGAATTTAGCTTAGAGACCTGTTAAAAGCTCAATATTTCTTTCAATTTGGTGGTTTATCTTAAACTTTTTTGAGTAATTTATTTTCAATTCCAAGATGCTTGTTTTGATCCACAAATGATTTAAAGTGACTTACTAAGAAGCGAATTTGAGCTTCAGGAAGGGGTGCCTGGCTGCCTGCCCCTGGGCCACCCGAGTTGAGGAACGTGGACCTGGGGCCGGTTCCGACATAATGACTGTTACAAAGCGAGTTGCTAAAAGCTCCGACTGTTGTTTTCTTATTCAGCCCTAATTCAAGATTACTCAAGACAGGCAAAGTGATCTACGGAGAGAATCCCCCTACTTCCAGCCCTTCAAAGCTGCCTTTTAAAATGATCTCACTTATTTGTGGAACATAATAAACACAATAAGCTGTCGACCAAAAAAGATACAGAATCATGGAAGTAGGGAGCAGACAGATAAACCTCAGAGGGGTGGGGGTGGGGGATGGGAAGAGATAAACCAAAGAACTTACATGCGTATACGCACAACCAGTCGACAGGGGCACTAGGCTGGGGAAGGCAGGAGGGGAGTGGGAGCGGGAAGGAGGGGGTCAATGGGGAAAAAGGGGGGACATCTGTAATAATTTCAACAATTAAACAAATAATTAACTCAAAGAAAAACTTGAGGATTTCAATCTTTGTCCCTACCCCAACTACTAGAGAGATTCACCATCTTCTTTGGGATGACCCCCCCCCCCCAGTCAAGTATATAAAATGCAGTTTAAAAAAATCACTAATAAGAAATACAAATTGATTGCAAATGCAAATTGACCCCACCCACCGAGGTTGTCTTTTTCTCCACCGCACTGGAAACAACAGGTTTTAGTTAAGTGTAAGTAGAGGCACAGGGCAGCCTCACACATACCGAGGAAGACCCTCCAGTGTTGGCCTGTCTGTTGAACAGGACGTTTTCCTGCTGGGCTCCCCCACGTGGCCCCTTAGCACAGGGACTGCAGAGTGGTGTCAGGTCTGTGTGACAGAGCCTTACTTGGTGGGCTGATGGGGCTTTTCCCACTTTGCAACAAATCATTCCCCTTTAAAAGTGATGACAAAACATCAAACGACAAATCTGTAAAAACATTAGGTATCTATTTGTATCATTTCATTAGTGTTCAAGTTTTTTTTTTTTTTCATTCAAGTTTTTATTTTATTTATTTATTTTTTTTATCCTCACCCGAGGACATTTTTCGATATTTTGTTCAGATAGAGTGAGAGGGAGAGAGAGAGAGAGAAACATCGACGTGAAAGCGACACATCGAGTGGTTGCCACCCACACGACCCAACCAGGGCCGGGGACAAACTACAACCAAGGTACGTGCCCTTAGCGGGAACCGAACCCGGGTCTCTCCGGACCGCAGGCCAATGCTCTAACCGCTGAGCCAAACCGGCCAGGGCTCATTCAAGTTTTTAATGAAATAGCTAATGTTTAATATTCACATATGAGCATTATTAGAAGTCACTTCTTCCTTTCCTTAATTATTTTCTTCAGCTATAAAATAGGAAGAATAATACCCTTATTCTTAGCCAGCACCTTGAGTCCACCATATATTCAGGGTAGGAAAACAGCCTCAAACGCCTCATTCATTTGTGTACTATCTTCATATGTATCGCCTGTACAAATGTATTTTACCTTTCATTGTCTAACTTCAACTTATGTTTGTTTTCTTGGGGTTACTCTAAGCAAAAATATCTATGAAATTATAGTTTTGATAAGCTGATGTGTTTCTAAGTATATTAAAATAGATAAGTACACAACTATTAAAATACAAGATAGAAAAAAGCAATTTCCACCTGCCATCTGAATCATCCTGCGAAATCCCCGTAATACACATAAAACAGGTGACACCCAAAAAACAACATCAGGTCCTACAGTGGCCAGGAAATATTCAACGCAGAGGAAAGAGGTGAGTGAGATGGCCTATAATCTACAGGTGGTAGCAACTCCTGGGATGAAACTGGGCATTGGGTTCCAAAGAGAAGGATTTGGGGCTGTGGGTAGGCCAGGAAGAGAATAAACTGCAGTCTCCTCTCAGAATTCCTAGGAAAGGTGGGGGCTACACAGGCGCACTGCTGAATGCACAGGTATGCAGAGCTGGTGTTGAAGCTCTGTGGTCCAACCTTTCTGCTGTTCATACTGGGTCGTGGCTACTGCAGGAATTGAAAGAGAGAATGAATTGCTTTTGGAGGATGAAGCAGAAAGTACCTACTGGAGAATATGCCACGTTGAGTCAGGAATATTTTGAGCTGAAGACAACTGAGAAGCAGCAGATGTAAGTCCAGCCCTCTATCCTTCCCCTATTTACCTAAATGCACAACATAAATTTATGAAGGTCTCCCTCCCACACACTCTCTATTATTATTTGTTAAGATACTATATAAGCCCCAGTTTTAGCCACCCCTTTGAGTTAGTCATCACTGGGTGCTCCCAGGTGTGTGTGAGATGCACGTTCTAATAAACTTCTGTTTTTCTCTTGTTAATCTGTCATTTGTCAGTCTAATTTATAGGGCCACAACCAAGGAACCTAAAATGAGAAATGAATAGAAGAACAGATTTTTTCTTTCCCTACACTTCTGTTAGTTCCTTTTGCATTTGTGAGTAATCATAGATTATTTTCTTCTTGCCACTACTGTGGCAATAGAATGAGATCGGTTGATCAAGAAAAAAAAGTTTTTTTTCTTTTTAAGCAAACCAGTATACATCGCTTCTCGGCCTTTTGGCTAAGATCAAGTGCAAACCAGTATTAAAGGTCAGGTAAATGATCCCCGTTTATGTACCTACAAGCACGGCGTGCGAGAGGTGTTTTCCTGGGGGAAGGTGCAGATCCTGCAAGTCTAACGTTAACAGGTGTGGCGACAAGACCGGCTGCTGCCATGGTGCTGGCCAGGTGGGGGAGCACATGAAGTCCAGAGTGACTCTGGAGGCCCCGGGAACTGGGCTGCTCATTTATAATTCTTATTTTGAGCTATATTCCCCTTGGGGTACAAGTAGTGCTCGGGAAAATTAAAGAAAGGATGTGACAGTGTGGGATCAAGGACTATGTCTTGCTATTGCTGTTTGTTAGTTTTTCAGCAAATCACTAAGTGGATAATGTAATATGACTATGAGGGCCTAGCCCAACCTAGGATTCCGCTCTGCTTCTACAGTGACACAAGGTCAGTAACACTTAGGTATTGTGCTTACGATGTATGAGCACATAGAGGGCCACTCTTCTGAGTCCTTTACCTCAACATAAATTATTTTCAATATATATTATCTTCATTTCACAGATGGAGAGATTAAGCCCAGAGTGGCTGATTTGCCCAAGGTCATGTAGTTAGTGTGAGGCAGAGCCTTTGAGAATCGGGGCAGCCTGGCTTCAGAGTCCATGCTCAGAACTACTGTGCTTATCTTCTTTGCTTACTAAATGTGGGATGGATGGGTGGATGATGGATGGGTGGATGATGGATGGGTGGATGATGGATGGATGGATGGGAGAGAGAGTGGAACAGCAGCTTATGTGACTTACTGAGCTTCATGTGGCTGCTCCCGGGTGGGACCACAACCTCAGTGGCCCTGACTCCTCTGCTTGTGCTGGACAGATGACGTGTTTCCTTTTCCCCGTATTCACAGCTGAAATACACGGGTGGAAGGATGAATTCAGGATTGCCTTTGAAGTGTCTGGGGAAACGCTTTCCAGGTTCCTTTAACAACATCAAACACTGTGCACAAAAATACTCTGTTTCCTGACGTTAACATTTGTATTTAATGCATCAGTGGTAAATCAGCAAATTCAGGATCATCTGGGTTTTTACATTGTTATTTGTCTGTTTTAGAAGGACAGACAAGATCCTTCATCTGTTTTCCTTGTTGTATCTCCTGATAGAAATCCACACATAATCGGCAAGCTCCTTGATAAAGAGTATGTGCACATAAACTTTCTTTAATGCTATAATCAGGTTGGAGTTATTTTGAATTTTAGAAACAGTTGTCACAATTAGAACTTCAAATGAAAGCTCTGGACAAGTACCTGGATATTAATATGTTAAAAGCATAATATGGCCTGATCTTTCTTTTAGTGATATTCAGGATTTATTATTGAAATACATCCCATAGGGTATTGCCCAGTGTTATCATATACCCTGAGTTGGAAATCCACTTGCAGGCTCTTTGACCTGAGGCAAATTACTAGCCCTCTCTGTGCCTCTGTCTCTTCATGTGTCAACTGGGCTAATATGACTCCATGATCGTGAGATGGTCTGTGTAATTAGCTCGTAGTACAGTGCCCAATCCATTGTAAGCACTCAATAAACTTTAGGCAAAAATGAATAAATAAGCACACACTGTGCGATATTCATTTACGGTGTAATAGGAATTTCATTCAATAAAAATATTTATATTAAAAAAAGGTCTGGCTCCAGGTCTCTCACAGAATGCAAGCTCACCAGGTGTTAAATTTGCATCTTAATTACCCAATTGATGGTATGTCAGAAAAAGCGGACACCACGTGGCTACCTATGAAATAGGCCCCCTTCAGGCATTTCATTGCATAGAGCTGGCCAATAATCTGAGCATGCCTCCTCTACAATAAGCACAACTGTGGTTTAGAAATAGCCTTCCAGTAACACAACGTTATTTTTTTTCTTAACTGTTTTACCCCTGCAGTCATCTAATAACTCTGAAGCAGATTAATCTATTAAAAGGTGTACACCTAGTGTTCAGTAATTGCCGGTAGTCTAATCGGATAGTGTCTGCAACAGAAGAGCCTTCAAGAAATACTATAAGATAATTAAAACATAAAGGTTATGCAAAAGTAGCAAATCAATAGAGACAGTAAACATGGTTTATCAACAGTCCTGAGAACATTTTTTCAATTCTGAAATGTAAATGGACCTGGGATGGAGCACACGGCTAGGATGACAGATAGGATCCCCCATAACGGTTTAATTAACTCCAGTTTCTTGCATGTTAAAGGTTGCTTCAGCCCACTGGCTCATGTAACAAACTCTCTTAGGATTTCGTTAGCTGGTGTCTGATCTGAGGACCCAGCCGCCTTCCTTTCTTGCAGGGTAACATTTTGCCCTCCTTCTCTGGAGTCCTTATCAAAACACAGCCCTCTGTTTTCTCTAGAAATACACAGATATTTTTAATTTCAGTTAAAATGGTTTGACTTTGTAATCAAGGTAAAAGAAACACACAGATACACTGCCGAAGTAATGAGAAGAGTTCACTAGGAAGAATTGCGTAATTAAAAGGATACATTAAAATTCACGCGTGTATGTAGAATTTTAGAAAAATCATGGCAGCGCTCCAGATGATTCAATTGCTGTTTTTAATTCCTCTATAATATAGGCTATTTTATAATTAGCTGCAGAATTGTGCCACTTGGTTAGTTCAATCCAATGAAAGGGATAATAAGGAATATTTACTATTAATGGATATTTGAAACTACTACTCTGAGCAGTCCCAGTAGAGATCAGTTATTTACTGTTCTTAGCTCGTCATTGTAAAGGGGATGTATCCAGTGTTTTGCTTGCAATCATGAGTTAGGTGAAACTATAGCAGAGAATGAAGGTAAGCTTCCTTTGAAGAATTAAAATATTAAAAAAATATCGCTGTGAAGGCCAAGTGTGAGTTAAAAAAACATCTTTTCCCAACCTGGTAGAATGAGGTTTCACACAATTAACTTTATCATTAGTAAATAAAGGAGTTACTTAACCTCTGCCCTTGCAGAAGCTCTTGATATTTTGCTTAGTAAAAGGCAAGGAACCTATTATGGTTTATTTATTCATTTTGTTAAAAGGCGATTCTTGAAGATTGTGATATAGAAACACGTAATACATAATCATTGTGTTTTCTTCAGAAAGTTTAAAAAATGTATTGCATTTATTGAGGTGACTGGTTAATAAAAGTATATGGGTTTCAGGTGTACAGTTCTATAATACATCATCTGTATATTGCATTCTGTGTTTACCACCTCAAGTAAGTCTCCTTCCATCACCCTTTATGCTCCTTTTACCCTCTTCTCCCTGCCCCAATCCCTTTCCCTCTGGGAATCACCATACTGTTTTCTGTTGTCTGTGTGCTGCCAAATTTTTTTCCTTAATCCCTTCACCTTTTTTCACCCAGCCCCCCAACCCCTCCCATCTGACAGCTGTCAGTCTGTTCTGTGTATCTATGATCTGTTTCTATTTTGTTTGTTAGTTTATTTTGTTCATTAGATTGCACATACAAATGAAACCACATGGTACTTGTCTTTCTCTGACTGGCTTATTTCACTTAGCATAATGATCTCCAGGTCCATCCACGCTGTCGCAAAAGGTAAGTTAATAAAGATCTATTTACTCCACCATTAAAGAAGCTGCTTATTATTATATGATGCTCATTAGTGTCATGAACAGGAGATTTTTTCTGTTGCCCATGGGAAGCGTTAACAAGCTGTTGGTAAAGGACTCATTTTCTTTAAATCAGAAATCACCGACGTGGAGGATATTAAAAGCAAGTGTCGTCATGCTATCTTATTACAAGATGAGCTAGAGGTAAGCAGACCGCTCATCTTTGAAATAAAATGTTGAAAACACCAACGACCTGTGATTTTTAATATTTCTCTTTCTTGCAACACTTAGGGGTTCATCCTGAAGCAGGAATCTAAGCTTGTCCTTTTAGACAATGATTTAGAGGAAGAAATTTAACACCCTCTGCTTGTAACATCCATTTTTCAATAAATCCATACTTTCTCTGCCCTCCACCACATTATCAGTCATTCCCATCCAGAGGAGACGCTTCAGGCTGGGGTTACATTAAGGTCCTATCTCTACTGATGGTGGAGAGCTGTCTACATTCACAAACAAACTTATCTGCACCATGTACAGCCATGAATACTTCCTGCCAAGCAGAGACGCTGTTTTTTACTCCACGGATGCAAATGGTAAGGTTACTACGTGCCAGTTGAAAATTAAAAGAAAAGCCACAATTTTGCCTCATTATAAATTGTCAATAGGTTGAACTTAAATCAGCCTAACTCTCTGATGCTGAAATCAGCATGGGATATGGTTGCTCTATATTCTTTCTTTAAAAAGAAAAATTGATCTAATGTGATGCACTGTCTTCACATTTCTCAAAATAATATTTCAAATTATACTGCTTCATATGCTTTTTTGTCAATTTGGTTATACCTTTTCTATTCTTCTGGGATAAGTATAGCATCTGAAAAGACCATTGTTTCATAACTTCTTGACAAATAGAAAATAGAAAAACAAATCCAATATAAATTAGTTTTTTTACTAAACAGAAGAATTGTCTCAGACCTCAGGGTTAGTGAAGGCCAAAGATAACTAGACTTTCTGATAAGAAGCATATAAAATATACACATTCTTTTTAAAAAACTATTTAAACCAAACCCATTTCAATGAACTTTGTAGATAAATATTGTAAACTACATTTGACTTTATCACTTTTAGTCAGCCAGTATGGTTAGAAACTAAACAAAGCCCAGTTTCCAATATAAGAGGGGTCAACAATAATTTGCCATAAAATCTCTCAGCTGAGGAGTAGACAGTATAACAGAGAAGTATCTGACCGGCATGAGGTTAGCTGATCCTAACACACCAGCAAACCACAGTGGAAGGGGGAGGAGAGGTGGGGAAGGATCCATTATATTGTATGATTAGCTGCCAAATTCACCAACTCATTCATTCAAAAAATATGTCTTAGGTAGCTACTATGTGGTAAGCACAGTTGTAGGCCCTGGGGGTATATGAGTTAACAAAGTCGATGTCCTCACAGAGTTTATATTCTATTGGGAGAGGCAGATAAATATGTGACTATATATATGCCTGATGATGGTTAGTACTATGAAGAAAAAGGAGGTAGGGAAGGGCACGGTTTTGTTTAAGAGACAAGGAAAGTTCTCACAGGTAAGGTGACATGTGAGCAGGGATTTGAAGGGAGTAGGCCATGGGCATATACGGGGGAAAAGCAGTGTAAACAGAGAAAACAGCAAGTACAAAGGCCCTGGGGTGAGTGCTCAGAAGAGCAGAGATGTCAAAGTGGCGGAGTTAGGGGATACATGATAGAAGATGAAGGCAGAAAGGTGGTGATGGGTTGTAAGGTGATCTGTTGGTATGCTTGGGGTACATCATATACCCCATGTGCCTTGGAGGCCATTCTAAGTACTTGAGCATTATGAACAGAGAAGTACTGTGATCTGATAAAGATTTTTAGAAAACGAATATGTCTGCTATGCGGAGAACAGACTAAGGGAACAGGGGTGGAAGCAGGAGGAATAATCAAGGGACAATTGCAACTATCTAGAGAAGAGATGCTTGTGGCTTGGACAAGAGAGTTGGCAACAGAGAGGGTGAGAAGCAGTTCCATTTTAGATATATTTTGAAGGAGCCTAAAGAATTTACTCTCAGACTGGATGCAGGGTTGTGAGAAAGATGGTTATAAGGTTTGTGGCTGACAAACATAAAAAAATACAACTGCCATATAGAGATGGGGTGACTCCCAGAGGAGCAAGCTTGCAGGGATGGAAGTGGCTGGTGCGAGAGCTTGCGAGTGGACTTGGGTCTGAGATATCTATTAGACATCCAAGGCGATAGGAGCCTAAAGTCAGGAAAGAAGTCCAGGCTGAAGACACCAATTTGAAGTCATCTAGATAGAGATGCACTTACATCCAGGAGAATGGATGAACTCACCCAAGGAGCGGATGTGGACAGAGGAGAATTCTGAATGCTGAGCTTGGGATACTCTGTGGTTTAGACGGCTGCGTGGTAGGGGAAGAACCAGCAAAGAAAACCAAGAAAAATGGCTGGTGAGATAAGATAATGAAGAAAGAGAGTTGTTCCAGGAGCCAAGTGAAAATGCTTCAAGGGGTAACCTTATGTCAATGCTGCCAATATAGAAAGTAAGGGCGGAACAGAGAAATGACCATTGGGTTTGGCTGTATAAAGGTCATTAGTGATCATGCCAAAGGTAATGTTGGTAGAGTGATGCGAACTAATACCTGATGGGAGGAAAGGATCTAGCAAGTGTCTTATAGGAGTTTTGCTGTCAAGATGAGTAGAAAAATAGGGCAGTACCTGGAGAGGGACCTATGTAGGGTTACTGAAATGAGAGACATTAGAGTGCATTTGTATATTGATGAAAATGATCTAGGAGAAAGGAAAATACTGATGACACAGAGGGGACATAATGACCCACATGTATTAGATAAGCGCTGAAATATATTAGTAAATGTCACTCTATAGATTACAAATCACTTGTGGTCTTACAGGTTCATATAAGTTTGTACAGAGAAAAAAAAGGGTTTGGGGTAGAACTAGACAACTTCAAAGATCCTTAAACAGCTGATACAATGATTGTCTATGTTCACAAATCTAATTTTACATATCCAAAATAGGGATAATTGTAACTGTAAAGGAGAAACATGAAAATATGTCAAAAGCATCAAAAGATCCATTCTCCTACTTTAATTGGATAAAAGTCATTTTAAACTAGAAAGGATAAATGGTAGAGTTTGTATTACATTAAAAATATATGTAACTATTTCAGGTCACTTGTCTTTGTGTATGGTTGGTTCAGATTGAACTCAGAACCCTGAAGACATGAAGAAGGATGTTTTTCCATGGCAGTACTGTAGCGTAGTTTTGTTTCACAATATCTTTGTGAAATTGACACGATGCAAAATTGCATACAAAGTGTTTAAATGAAGAAAATTTTGGGGACCAGCGTTGTGCCAGCCTATAACTGATGCCACATGCTAAATCCCTCTCTATGTGCCTCCCTCCTCAACCTCTGTCTAACCCATACTTAAAGTTATGGCCCATTTTTGTGACCACCTACTGAGGCCATCTGATATAACCCATTACGCCTAGACTTGTCCCACAGTAATATTATACACTCTTAAAAGGTTCTTCCATAGATTTTTAAACTGTTTATTTTTTAGCTCAACTAGATCAAAGACTTAATGGCAAGAACAATCTGTAGTTCTGTACCCTGAGGAGCTAGCACTTGATTTTATTAAACATACTTTCTAAATGTGCAAGTTGGGTCCCTTCAAGTTGCTAGAAAATAGATAAACTGCCAGGCTGGTGTGGCTCAGCAGTTGAGCATCGACCCATGCACCAAGAGGTCACCAGTTTGATTCCCAGTCAGGGCACATGCCCAGGTTGTGGGCCCAATCCCCAGTAGGGGGCATGCAGGAGGCGGCCAATCGATGTTCTCTCATCGATGTTTCTCTTCCTCTCCCTCCCCGTTCCTCTCTCTCAAATCATAAAGAAAAAAAATTTTAAAAAGAAAATAGGGATATAGAAAAAATGGCGGCGGAGTGAACGGAGCTACACAGACCATCTCCCAGAACCAAACTGGAATTACAACTATAACACAGACAAATCGACGGGAAAAACCAACAGAAAAGCAGCTTGGGGGACCATACAACGAGGGACACCGACTCGATCCCAATAGGCTTGCGAAGGCGCGAGACGGGGCTGGGAGCCCACGGTCGGCAGCTCGGCAGCGGCCTTAGCTGTAAGCGGCGCCCTCGGGTTACACTCCCAGGCGGCCCCACAGCGCAGCCGGGACAGAGGCTGAAACAGCCACAGCCACTCACCTTGGGCACCGGCGGAGGGAGGGCGGACTGCACTGGAACTGTGTCGGGACACGTGGGGTTTGGAGGGCGCTCAGAGCTTTGGCTGAGTGCAGCCACTCAGGACGGTGGCCACATTGCTCCTTCCCAGGGCTCTGAGGAGAGGCAGCAGCCCCTCCCTCGGAGATCCAACCCCAACCCCAACCTGTGGGCCATTGAAATGCTAATTGAGGCTCACTAACAACCAGCATCTGCCCCACCCACATGAAAGCCCCTTGGCTGAGCACCAGAAGGAGTTTTTCAATCAACTGACAACCAAAACTCATCAATTAACCTAGACTGCTAGCCTCCAGGCAAAAAGCTAGAGGATAACAGTACGTTTCCTGGGCTGGCAACTTTAACCAGGAAAGGAAGAATTGACAGTGGTGTTCAACGTGGGTCCTCCCTCGCTCATCTAAACACAGGAGAGGGAGCCACAAACAGCAGAACACCAACACCCACAGGGAGAACTTGACAGGCTCCAAAGCCCACAGTGATAGCCAAAATGGTGAAACACAGAAACAGAAGCCAAATGAAAGAGCAAGACACCTCCACCAAAGATGAGGTCAATGCGGAGCAATTAGGCATGTTAACAGAGCTAGAATTCAGAGCCATGATCTTGAGGAAGCTGAACAGCATGAGTAAGGACATAGAGACACTGAAAATAAGCCAATTGGAAATTAAAAACCAACAAGAAGAGATAAAAAATGACATATCAGAAATGAAAAACACATTGGAAGGTTTAAAAAGCAGAGTAGGGGAAGCTGAGGACCGGATCAGTGAATTAGAAGACAGGGTAGAAAAAATCAACCAATCAGAAAAACAAAAGGAAAAAACTATTAAAAAACAGGAAGACAGCTTAAGAGAACTATGGGACAACTGGAAACGTAATAATATTCGCATCATAGGAGTCCCCGAAGAAGAAGAAAAGGAGCAAGGGATAGAGAATATATTCAAAAAAATAGTGAGAGAAAACTTCCCTAATTTGGTGAAGGAAGAAGGCATTCAAGTTCAAGAAGCTCAGAGAGCCCCAAGTAAGAAGAACCCAAACAGGCCCACACCAAGACACATAGTAATTAAAATGCCACAAATTAAAGACAAAGAGAGAATCCTAAAAGCAGCAAGAGATAAGCAACAGGTTACCTACAAAGGGAACCCCATAAGGCTTTCAGCTGACTTCTCACAAGAAACACTACAGGCTAGAAGAGAATGGCATGAAGTAATCAAAGTCATGAAAAACAAGAATCTGAATCCAAGACTACTCTACCCAGCAAGGCTATCATTCAAAATAGAAGGTCAAATAAAGAGCTTCCCAGACAAAAAAAGGCTAAGGGAATACATTAGCACCAAACCAGCACTGCAAGAAATGTTAAAAGGACTGCTGTAAATAGCAGTAGAAATGGGAAGAAAAATAGAACCACACTAAACAAAAATGGCAATAAATAAGTACATATCAATAATCACCTTAAACGTTAATGGATTGAATGCTCCCATAAAGAGACACAGAGTAGCTGATTGGATAAGAAAGCATGACTCATCTATATGTTGTTTACAAGAGACCCACCTCTCAACAAAAGACTCACATAGGTTGAAAGTGAAGGGATGGAAAAAAATTTTCCAAGCAAATGGAAAGCAAAAAAAAGCTGGAGTAGCAATTCTCATATCTGATAAAATAGATTTCAAAATGAAGACCATAACTAGAGACAAAGACGGCCACTGCATAATATTGAAAGGATCTATCCAACAGGAAGATATAACCTTGATAAACATATATGCACCCAATATAGGAGCACCAAAATATATTAAAAATCTTCTGGAGGACTTCCAAGGAGAAATCGACAACAATACAATCATAGCAGGGGACTTCAACACCCCGTTGACAGCACTGGATAGATCCTCTAGGCAAAAAATTAGCAAGGAAACAGAGACTCTAAATGAAGCACTAGACCAAATGGACTTAATAGATATCTACAGAGAATTACACCCCAAAACTACAGAATACACATTCTTCTCAAGTACACATGGGACATTCTCAAAGATAGACCACATGATAGGACACAAACTAAATCTCTACAAGTTCAAGAAGATTGAAATCATATCAAGCATCTTCTCAGATCACAATGGCATGAAACTAGAAATCAATTGCAATAAGAACATGCAAAGACATTTCAACACATGGAGGCTAAATAGCATGTTATTAAACAATGAATGGGTCACCAAGCAGATCAAGGAAGAAATTAAAAACTTCCTGGAAACCAATGAAAATGAACACACGACAACACAAAATCTATGGGATGCAGCAAAAGCAGTTCTGAGAGGGAAGTTCATAGCACTACAGGCCTACGTCAAAAAACAAGAAAAATTTCTAATTGACTGTCTAACCTCACAACTTAAAGAATTAGAAAGCAAACAAAAAGAAAACCCCAGAGCAAGTAGAAGGAAGGAAATAGTAAAGATCAGAGCAGAAATAAATGACATAGAGACCAAAAAAACAATTCAAAGGATCAATGAAACAAAGAGCTGGTTTTTCGAAAAGATAAACAAGATTGACGGACCCTTAGCTAGACTCACCAAGAAACAAAGAGAGAGAACCCAAATACACAAAATCAGAAATGAAAGAGGAGAAGTAACAACCAACACCACGGAAATACAAAAGATCGTTAACAACTACTATGAACAACTATATGGCAACAAATTCGAAAATCTAAGCGAAATGGACAAATTTCTAGAAACACACAGTCTCCCAAAACTATTCCCGGAAGAGATAGAAAACTTGAACAGACCAATAACAACCAAGGAAATTGAAGAGGTAATCAAGACTCTCCCAGCAAACAAAAGCCCAGGCCCAGATGGTTTCACGGGGGAGTTTTACCGAACATTCAAAAAAGAACTAACACCCATTCTCCTCAAACTATTTCAAAAAATTCAAGAAGAAGGAAGACTTCCAAACACGTTCTATGAGGCCAGCATAATTCTAATTCCAAAACCAGAAAAAGACACTACGAAGAAAGAAAATACAGGCCAATATCCCTGATGAACATAGACGCCAAAATCCTGAACAAAATATTAGCAAATCGGATCCAGAAGTACATCAAAAAAATTATTCACCATGACCAAGTGGGATTCATTCCAGGGATGCAAGGCTGGTACAATATTCGCAAATCAATAAACGTGATACACCACATAAACAAAATGAAGAATAAAAACCACATGATCATATCAATAGATGCTGAAAAAGCATTCGACAAAATCCAGCATCCATTTCTGATAAAAATGCTCAGCAATGTAGGAATAGAGGGATCATATCTCGACATAATAAAGGCCATATATGAAAGACCTACAGCCAACATCATACTCAATGGACAGAAACTAAAAGCATTTCCATTAAGAACAGGAACAAGACAGGGATGTCCACTTTCGCCACTCTTATTTAACATTGTACTGGAAGTCTTAGCCACAGCAATCAGACATGAAGAAAAAATAAAAGGGATCCAAATTGGAAAGGAGGAAGTGAAACTGTCATTATTTGCAGATGACATGATATTGTAGAAAACCCTAAAGACTCCATCAAAAATCTATTAGACTTAATAAATGAATTTGGCAAAGTAGCAGGATACAAAATTAATGTCAAGAAATCGACAGCATTCTTGTACATCAATGATGAACTCACAGAAAGAGAAACTGAAAAAACAATCCCATTTACCATTGCCAAAAAAATTACGATACCTAGGAATAAACTTAACCAAAGAAGTAAAGGACCTATTTGCAGAAAACTACAGGTCATTGAAAAAAGAAATAGAGGAAGATATAAAAAAGTGGAAGCACATACCCTGTTCATGGATTGGAAGAATTAACATAATTAAAATGTCCATACTACCCAAAGCAATCTATAGATTCAATGCAATCCCCATCAAAATACCAACGACATATTTCATAGAACTAGAACAAATACTTCAAAAGTTCATATGGAACCAAAAAAGACCCCGAACAGCCACAGCAATCTTGAAAAAGAAGAACAAAGTAGGTGGGATCACAATACCAGATATCAGGTTATACTACAAAGCGACTGTAACCAAAATAGCCTGGTACTGGCACAAGAACAGGCATATAGACCAGTGGAACAGAACTGAAAACCCAGAAATGGACCCAAGGCAATACGCTCAATTAATATTTGACAAAGGTGGCAAGAGCATACAGTGGAGTCAAGACAGCCTCTTTAATAAATGGTGTTGGGAAAATTGGACAGCTACATGCAAAAAAATGAAACTAGACCATCAACTTACACCACACACAAAAATAAACTCAAAATGGATAAAAGACTTAAATGTGACCCGTGAATCCATAAAAATTCTAGAAGAAAATGTAGGCAACAAAATTTCGGACATCATACGGAGCAGAATTTTCACTGATACATCACCTAAGGCAACAGAAATAAAGGAGAAAATGAACACATGGGACTACATCAAACTAAAAAGCTTCTGCACAGCAAAAGAAACAGTCATCAAAATGGAAAGGCAACCCACTGTATGGGAGAACATCATTGCCAATGATGTATCAGTTAAGGGGTTAATTTCCAATATATATAGAGTGCTCATACAACTCCACAAAAGGAAGACAAAGAACCCAATTAAAAAATGGGCAGAGGAGCTGAATAGACACCTCTCCAAACAGGACATACAAATGGCCAAGAGACATATGAAGAAATGCTCAACATCACTAATCATCAGAGAGATGCAAATTAAAACAACAATGAGGTATCACCTCACACCTGTCAGAATGGCTGCCATCAACAAATCATCAAACAACAAGTGTTGGCGAGGGTGTGGAGAAAAGGGGACTCTAATACACTGCTGGTGGGAATGCAGACTGGTGCAGCTGCTATGGAAAACAATATGGTGCTACCTCAAAAAATTAAAAATTGAACTCCCATTTGACCCAGTGATCCCACTGCTGGGAATATACCCTAAGAAGCCTGAAACACCAATCAGGAAGAATATATGTACCCGCATGTTCATAGCAACACTATTTACAATAGCTAAGATCTGGAAACAGCCCAAGTGTCCACCAGTAGACGAATGGATAAAAAAGCTGTAGTACATATACACAATGGAGTACTATGCAGCGGTAAGAAAGAAAAATCTCTTATCCTTTGAGACGACATGGAGGGACCTGGAAAGTATTATCCTAAGTGAAAGAAGCCAAGCAGAAAAAGACAAATACCACATGATCTCACTTATATACGGAATATAATGAACATAACAGTCTGAGGAATACAGTAGACCCAGACACATGGAAGTAGGGCACAGACTGACATCCCTCAGAAGAGGGGATGGGGGGTGGGGGGGTGGGAAGAGATAAACCACAGAACTTATATGCAGGTATGCATGACCAATGGACATGGACAACTAAGCCGGGGACAGGGTGGAGGGGGGGTAGGGTGGGGGGTGCCAATGGGGTAAAAAGGTAAAATATCTGTAACAAAAAAATAAATAAAAATTCATAATAAAAAAAAAAAATAGGTAAACTTGTATGACTTCAATTGAAAGGTATTTATTATAAGGATACACATGAAAGTAAGAAGGACCAGAAATGATTGCAACTAACATGTGTCCAAGTATTATGTGACTGCAATGCTGTTCATAAACTAGGACTTTGTTTAAAATACATTATATCCCCCAAGAAAGTATAGCGCCATTGACTCTACAGCAGCAAACATTCGTTGCCCTGATCTTTGGGTGACTTTATCTCTGTCTTTGTTTCAGTTATTTACAACAAAAGCTTCTCTGTTATTCCCTCCACTTTATAGCTTGTGCTTATGCATGGTTTTCCAACCAGGGAGATTTATTTATTACTGTATCTATGTATTTTGGCCTCTAACTCTTCTAACAACTATCCATTCTCCCCAAGAGAAAGGCTATGATTGATTTAATCATTTTCCTGGGTTTCCATCTACATCCCTGGCCGCTTCTTTGTGGACTCATTTTCAGATTCAAAACCTTCCTGGTCATTAAATGTGTGGTTTCATGAATATCAATCCTGACTTCTCTCCCCATTTCCTGCTCTATTGTTCCCCAGGTGATTTCATTCAGCCTTGCTCTTGGCTTTGACTAATACCTGTACCCATATGATTTCACTTGCTTAACTGCTTCTCTTCCTTCAGATATCAGCTCAACTGTCACTTTCTCTAAGAAGTCACATTTGACCAGTCTTCCCTCTCACTATAATCTTTTATGACAAGGACACATTTCAGCACACTTGTAGGATACTTCAACTACTTTCCATTTCGCTCAGTAAACTGTACAATTCAGGACAGTAGAACCCTTGTCTGTTTGCCATGTGTCACTGGTTCTTTATAGAACATTTAGCGCTTAGCAGGAGCTCAAAAATTAGTGAAATATTGAATAAATCAACCTCTAATTTAGACTTTTCCCAATGAAGAGTTCTTGTACTAAACAATATCACAGGCAGGGCCCTATGTTTGATCCTTCAGTAGTGATCAGGGAAGTAGAGTCATGTGGAACAAAGCAAAAAATCTCCATCTATTTTCTATAAAAGGGGATTCGGGGAATGGCAGATCCGAGACCCATTTCCAATACATGTTATTTTCTCTGCTCAGAGCTTAACAATGTCCAATTTTTCCTTATAGGATTGAGTCAGCAACTAAGAGTATAATATATATTCATCACTGAGATTCCCTGTAACAGACCCCTGGGACATTAATTCATGTCAATGATTCAGTATATCTCATAAATGTTTATTGACAAGACAGGATAAATGTCATGGAAAAACACACAAGACAGAATGCTGTTTTAAGTGTGCTTTGACTTTCAGAATTTGGAGTTGCTAGGACAAACAGATGTTTTCTTTATTTTTTAAAAGATTAGACTGGAATAGGTATGTCAATTGTCTATGATTTAATGACCTTTTCTTTCCTTAGAGGTGTAAATAATCTTTACCCAGATCACTGGGTTCTACATTATTTTTTCCCAAGATAATTATTTTAATAATTTCACTGGTTTTGGTTTGAACTTTACCAGCATTTGTGAAATGATTAGAATAAAACCTGTTTAACAATAAGTGAATAGCTATAATTAACTCAGAGTTGATAATTAGAAATAACCCTTTGTCTTGCATTGATATGCTCTGTTATTAATTTAACTTTTATTTTTAAGGCCATCCCCCAAAAACTTTCTGTAATCTCTTCATTAAATATACTGCATTACATCAAAATATAAAGATCAATAACTCAAATCCAAATGCAATTAATCAATTTTATAGAAGTACATAATGCTACTCGTATTTCTTATTGAAAGAAAGATTGTTGATAAATTTAAAGCAATGTATAGTATAATTCATAGGGGTGATATATTGGGCTAATGCTAATTATTACTTTGTTTTTATATAAAAATAACTGTTAATGACATTATTAAAAATTAAAGTTAAAATTATATAAAATTTTATATCAACAAAGATATAACAATCTATATATTACCAATGGAATATTTTGATGAGCATAGATATATACAGATAAAAAGTAGATAGATTTTTAAGGAAACTATGTATTAAAATGTTACTTTAAAATAAAAAGAAAGTAAATTCTTTTAAATTTAATGGGGAAAAAAACATGGATCTCAAATCAAAGTATATTTCATACAAAAATTAATTTTTTTTAATCCTTACCCAAGGACTTTTTTCCATTTTTGTTCAGATAGAGTGGGAGGGAGAGAGAGGGAAAGAGAGGAAGAGAGAGAGAGAGAAACATCGATGTGAAAGGGACACATTGAGTGGCTGCCTCTGCATGACCCCAACCAGGGACGAGGACAAATCACAACCAAGGTATGTGCCCTTGCCCGGAATCAAACCTGCAACTCATTGGTCCACAGGCTGACGTTCCAACTGCTAAGCCAAACTGCCCAGGGCCAAAAATAATTTTTAAAAGGTTATGATAAACCTGAAGAGATTGGAGTTCATTTTACAAGTCAAATTCCTAAACTGTAGATAGTATTTCTCCATGACCTGCTATGAAAGATGTTGACATTTGAACATTAGCATATTAAAACTTCCCCTCTCACCCTTTCTTCCTTATCGCCTGCTTTTTGGGTAGTTCTGAATATTATATTGTCAAGGTTTATAACATTTACATTGTATACTATAATCATACTTCTCTGGTGTTTTAAGTCTGGATCCCACATTTTTCTCCTTCTATACAACCATTTCTCTATTCTTATGCTCTGTTATTCTTTTTAAACTGTATTTTATATTTAAGTACTTGTTAAAAGAATGTCTGTGGATGGTTATTTCCTGAGTTTTTGCACCCAGTGGAATGCCTATGTTATACCTATCAGTCAAGGTCCATTAGGGAAATGCAGAATCAGTCCAGGTGCTTCAAGAGGGAATTTGAAGTTGACTAAACTGTTGAAAAGGCTGGAGCTGTGCAAGTCAGGGAAACTGACATTCAGGAAATTAGGGTGGACAAAAATCTCAGGAAGCCATCACTGATGATCTCAGTGGCCTCTAGCACTGATGTGGGTGATTTGCAGGGAAGGCTTAGAAGCTGCCAAGTGCCAAAGCCTATATGATTAGCTGATGCCAGCACCAAGCCACAATAGTGCTTTTTAAAAGACCAGCTACCAAAGGACTTTTTCATTTTGAAGTTCAATAATACCATTCAAAGTCCTGCTATTGTTGTGAATTATATTATTATTCCCATTATAGTTCCCTGTAAGAAGAGTCTATTTTGGCCTGTTTTGGCTCCTGCTTCAGATTTTCCTAAATTCTCTCAAACAAGCACCATCTGGCCACAGCAAGTCCCATAGCCCCATACCTCTTGCTAAGTGGCCCCAGACCCAGCACTAGAAGCAGCCAGACTTGGTTCACAACTTGGCTTTGCCTGAGCACCTCCAAGCCCAGCACAAGCAGCAGCCATCAGGAGAATGCTTTATAGCTTATGCCTGGTGGCCCCGGGTAGAACACAGGCGGTGGCTAACCTTGCCCCAGAGCCAGCACATCCAGTGGGCAGCTTCAGACCATGTCGAAGCACCACCTCCCAACCACCTCCACAAGTGACACACTCTGCTACTCAAGGGGTACCAGAGCACTACTGAAGTAAGTCTTGCTCTGTGTGGTGGGCCCTTGTACAGCTGATCATCCAAGGTAGTCAGAGGTCAGTGGCTAGTGGGCACAGCCAGTCCTTGCAGCAGATCAGCCTGAGTAAAACACTTTGATGTGCCAACAACAATCAAGACTCAATTACAAAAGAAGGATGTAAAGTCCACACAAGGGGTACACCTTGAGGGCCCAGCTGGGGTGATCAGCGAGGTTGTGCCACTGGATCCTATGGGACACCTACTACAACAGGCCACCCTAGGAAGCCTAGGAGACATAGTAACTCTACCTAATGCATAGAAACAAACACAGGGAGGCAGCCAAAATGAGACAAAGAAACATGTCCCAAGTGAAAGAACTAAATGAAATGGAGATAAGCAATCTTAACAGATGCAGAGTTCAAAACACTGCTTATAAGGTTGTTTAATGAACTTAATGAGGGCTTCAAGAGCATAATAAAGAACCAGTCAGAAATAAAGGGTGCATTAATGGAATTAAACAGTGATTTGCAGAAAATCAATAGTAGAGTAGTGTCAATGGGGGAAAAGGAGAAACATCTGTAACAAAAATAAATTAATAAAAATAATTTAAAAAATAACAGTAGAGTAGGTGAAGCCAAGAAGCAAACTATCGATTTGAAACATAAGGAAGCAAAATACACCCAATCAGAACAGCAAAAAGAAAAAAAAAATCTAAAAAATGAGGATAGTATAAGGAGCCTGTGGGACAATTTCAAGTGTACCAACATTTGCATCAGGGGAGTGTCAGAAGGAGAAGAGAGAGGGCAAGAAATTGAAAACCTATTTGAAAAAATAATGACAGAAACTTCCCTAACTTGGTGAAGGAAACAGCCATACAAGTCCAGGTAGCACAGAGAGTCCCAAATAAGATGAACCCAAAGAGGCCCGCAACAAGACACATCATCATTGAAATGCCAAAGATTCAGGACAAAGAATCCTAAAAGCAGCAAGAGAAAAGCAGTTAGTTACCAATAATGGAGCTCCCATAAGGCTGTCAACTGATTTCTCAAACGAAACTTTGCAGGCCTGGAGGGAGTACCAAGAAATATTTAAAGTGATGAAAATCAAGGACCTACAACCAAGATTACTCTATTCTGCAAAGCTATCATTTAGAATCGATGGCCATATAAAGAGTTTCTCAGACAAGAACAAGCTAAAGGAGTTCATCACCACCAAACCAGTATAATATGAAATGTTGGCAGGTCTTCTTGAAAAAGATAAAAAAATATAAACATTAAAAAGGCAATACACACCTATCTATCAATAATTAAACCTAAAACAAAATAAGCAAGCAGAACAGAAATAGACTCATAGATACAGAGAATTTTTTGTTGCTTGCCAGATGGGAGGGGAGTTGGGTGAAAAAGATGAAAGGACTAGGAAGTACAAATTGGTTGTCAAAGGGAAGGGGGGACGTGGGGTAGGAAGAGAGAAACCAAAGAACTTATATGCATAAATGCATAACCAATAGACACAGACAATAGTGTGGGGAAAGCAGGAGCGGGGTGGGATTGGGAGGAGTGGGTCATGGAAGAAAAAAGAGGGACATCTGTAATACATTCAACAATAAAGACAAGTTTAAAAAAAAAAAAAGAAGAGTCTATTTTCTTACCCCATCTCCTGTTTGGCCATATGACTTTCATAGACCAATGGAATGTAAGCAGAAATGCCATGATAGCATAGAGATTTTTAGGTATTACCTAACAGAGCTTATACTGAAAGTCTATTTTAAGGCAGTGCTCAACTATAAGCACAGAGGTGTATACAGGTGTTTAGTGCAGCATGGTTCATTTGCCACAGTGGAACATCGGAAAAATTAAATATTTATTAATAGGGCAATGGTAAGTGAATTGTGGAAATATCCAGAATCCAGACTACTAAACACTATGTGGACATAGGTCTTATACAGCAAGTCCTCACTTAATGTTGTTGATTTTGGAAACTGATTTTAAATGAAACAACATATAACAAAACCAATTTTACCATAGGCCAATTGATATAAATATGAGTTAAGTTCCTGTGACATAATTCTGGTCACAAAAACTTCATCAAACTATTAAATAAAGATCCAAGACCACTTCTAATAATAAACATTAAAATAAATATGACCTATATATACATCTAAGAAAAACAAGCAAAGTTATTATTTTTCAACCTCCTTATTCCAGTTTAGGATCGTGGGTGGCTGACGCCTCTCCCAGCAGCTCCAGGTACAAGCCCGGCATCAAGCCTGGACAGGACACCCTTTCATCACAGGTGCACTCGCACACACACCCACACTCATTCAGACTGGGACAATTTAGACTTGCTTCATATGCACATCTTTGGCATGTGGAACGAAGTCAGATACCCAAAGAAAACCCATGTCTGTATAAGGAGGATGTGTAAACACCACACAGTCAGTGGCCCTGGACACCAGGAGTCAGTTTATTTTCTCATCAAATTTATAACAAAATGACTTTATTTGAGCACCTGCTATGGCCACTAACTGCGAAAGATCTTTAAGACATACTGTTAAAATTTAAAAGCAAGTTGTAGAAAATGTTATATGGTGAAAATTCAATGCATGTGAAACACCAAATTCATGTTTTATACATGTATAATTCATGTCAGAAAAACATAGGAGAATAAATTCTAAAATGCTAAATATGGTTTTCTGGAGTGGTGATGGTTTCTGAGGCTGAGAAATGGGATAGGAAGGCATTTTTCTCTATGCACTTCTGCATTGTTATTTTTACAAGAAAACTTACTGTTTAATGGATAACCTTTAACCACTGTTTTGGTAGCTGAGGTGGGGAGAGAACAGGAATAAGAGGCAGAGGAAAACCATCATTAATATTGAGTAGGCATATGCCATGCTTTCGACTTAATGATGTTCATGGCACCATATGAAATAGAATGGTATAACCCGCATGTTAGAGATGAGTCAACAGATTAAAAAATCTTTAGTGACTTATTCAATAGCACACTATTGACAAATGGTAGAGTCAAGATCAAGACCCAATAACTAATTCCCATATTGTTACACTTTATCAGACAATACCTCTATCTTTAGCCGTAGTGGTTATATATGTTTAATTTATTGTGGAACAACTATAGTAAACTATGTGTTTGGGAATGAGTGATAAATGGAATAGACAGCATGGCTAGAATTTTCAAATTATCTGTGCTTTCTCTTGTTTCTATATTACCTTCATGCGTCTCCCTACCTGTTTATACTTCTGAAAGCTATTGTACTTTTTTTCTCTTCCTGGATTTTTCATATTTGCTTCTTTGTTTTTACCAGATTTCTATACCTAGATAGTCTCTGACTTTGCATTATTCTATTTTCACTGGGTTATTCTTCCTATAGTGTCTAGACCAAGCAGAAATTAAACCTCTTTAAGTAAACTAAATTTAGAACCAAGATACTGCATGGACCAAGATACTTTGATATTTTAATAACACATGATCATAAAGGTTATTTTAAAATTACCAATGGGAAAATTAGTTATTCCAGGTAGTATCCCAAGATAATTTTATGAAGTTTTTCTATCTAAATTTAGCTGCTTTATTAGCTTGGGTTATCTAACTAAAATAATTCTTCTTCTATGTAGTCAGAAAGTTAATATGAGCTGAGATTTTCAGAAAGAGACGACAAGAGTTCATAACTTTCTTGTTGTCTGCTCTAAATAACCTCATAAAATCATACCAAAAATACTTACTGAAGATGTTAAACTACATGGATGATATAAATGGAAGCATTGTGGTCTATTTTATGACCTTTAAGGAATGACTTCTGGTAACTTCGGTAAAGGCTCTACTAGTTTTATTAGTTACCAGAGTACATTAACCAAAATGATCATTTTTAATCTCAGAAACTTCAATAGGGACAAAGGCCTTGCTATTTGTGTGTAGATAAAAAGAACAGTAAATAAATGCCAACAATTTATTTGGGCTAGAATTGTTAAATTCTCATCATTTTCTTAGCATCAACATTGTCTAGGTTCTAAAATTCTTCCCCAAGGGAAGGAAGAATTAGAGCAAACATGGGAATAATGTTTCACCTGAGAAATAGGCAATGAATGTCAACTGTCCCAGTCTCAGGCCTTAGTCTGACTAGAACGCAAACCTTTTATTATGCTTCTTCCCACCCAACCCACTAAAACTTCTCATTGATCCCAGCTACTGTCAGCCATACAAGGGCCATGTCTTACAATTCTCTCATCCAAAGCTCTTATGCCACACTTAAGAAATTAATCTTCCTCTGGCTTATAGCCTCCTTAAGTCCCACCCATAAAAAGAGAAAATCTAACTAAGTGTGATTGAACTGTTTCATGTTACTTAGAAAAACAAAAATAACAATCAAAATTAGTCTCTGGCAAATTTTATCCCAAAGCAGCAAAATATACATTCTTTTCAAGTGAACATGGACATGACAGGTCTCATTAAATTTAAGAAGACTAAAATCATATCAAGCATCTTCTTCCACTGCAATGGTATGAAATTATAAATCAATTACAAGAAAAAAAAAACCTGGGAAAACATAAACACATGGAAGCAAATAACATGTTACTAAACAATAGATGAATGGGTTAATAATGAGATCAAGGAAGAAATTAAAAGATAACTTAAGACAAATAAAAATGAAAACAAAACAACCCAAAAATCTATGGGACAGAGTGGAAGCAGTTCTAAGAGGGAATTTCATAGCAATACAGGCCTACCTCAAGAAACCAAAATAATCTCAAATAAATAATCCAATGTTACACGTAAAGAACTAGAAAAAGAACAACAAACAAAGCCCAAAGTGAGAAGAAGGAAGAAAATAATAAAGATGAGTAGAAATAAACAAAATAGGAATCTAAAAAAAACAATACAACAGTTCAATGAAATAAAGAGCTGGTTCATTGAAAAGATAAACAAGATCAATAAAATTTTAACCAGACTCATCCAGAAAAAAAGAGGACCCCAATAAAGTCAGTAATGGAAGAGATGTAATAACCAACACTATAGAAATCCAAAGGGTTATAGGAAAATACTAGGAATAACTATATGCAAACATATTGGACAGCCTGGAAAAAAATGGATACATTTCTAAAAACATACAATCTCCCAAGAATGAATCAATAAGAAACAGAAAAATCTGAATTGACTGATTAAAATAAATGAAATCAAAGTACCAATTAAAAATCTCCCAACAAACATAGTCCTGGACTGGATGGCTTCACAGGTGAATTTTGCACAACATTCGAAGGAGAATTAACACCTAGTCTTCTCAAAATATTCCAAAAAATTCAAGAAGAGGGAAAACTCCCAAGCTCGTTTTACAAGCATCATCCTGATTCCAAAATCAGATAAAGACACTACAAATAAAGTATCATAGGCCAATATCGCTAATGAACATAGACACAAAAATACTTAATAAAATACTAGCCATCAGAATTCAGCAATGCATTAAAAAGATCACACACCACGATCAAGTGGAATATTTTCCTGGGATGCAAGGTTGGTTCAATATCCACATATCAATTAAGGTGATATGCCATATAAACAAAATGAAGGATAAAAATCATATAATCATATCAATAGATGTGAATGCAGAAAAGGCATTTGACAAAATCCAGCACCCATTTATGACAAAAAAATCTCAGAAAAATGTGTATAGTGATAACATACCTCAATATAATAAAGGCCATATTTGACAAACACGCGGGTGACATCATACTCAATGGGGACAAACCAAAAGCATTTTCTTTAAGATCAGGAACAAGACAGGAATATACACATTCACTACTCTTATTAAACATGGTACTGGAAGTCCTAGCCACAGCAATCAGAAAAGAAAAAGTAAAAGGTCTCCAAATTGGAAAGGAAGGAGTAAAACTGTCATTATTTGCAGGTGACATAATACTATCTATAAAGAATCCTAATGATTCCATAAAAAACTAGTAGAACTGATAAATGCATTCAGTCAAGTAGCAGAATACAAAATAAATATTAGTTTATTATTGGTGTATAAAAATGTAACCATCAGAAAGGGAAATTTAGAAAACAATCCCATTTACAATTGTATCAAAAAATAAAATAACTGAAGTAAATTTTACCAAGGAGATAAAAGACCTGTACTCAGAAAAGTATAAGACACGGAAGAAAGAAACAGAAGAAAATCCTAATAAATGAAAGCATATACGATGCTCATTTTAATTTTTTTAAATATGTTTTTATTTATTCATTTATTTTTTTAGAGAGAAAGGATGGGAGAAAGAGAGATTCAATCCACTGAGCCACACCAGCTGGGCATGATGCTCATCTTTAAAATGTCCAAAGTAATCTATAGATTCAATGCAATGCCTATCAAAATATCAGTGGTGTTTTTCACAGAACTAGAACGAATAATCCAAAAATTTATATGGAACCCTCAAAGAGCCCTGATAGCCTCAGTACTCTTGAGAAAGAAGAACAAAGTTGGAGGTATCAAGCTACCTGATATCAAACTGTGCTACAAGGCTATAGTAATCAAAGCTGCATGGTACTGACATAAAAACTGACACATATATCAATGGAACAGAAAAGAGAACCCAGAGACAAACCCATGCCTGTATAGTCTATTAATGTATGACAAAGGAAGCAACAACACATTTACAATGAAATAAAGAGAGCCTATTAAATAAATAGTTCTGGGGAAATTGAACAGATATGGAACAAAATGATACTAGACCTCCTACTTACACCATATATAAAAATAAACTCAAAATGAAATACTTATATGTAAGACTCAAAACCATAAAACTTCTAGAAGACAACATAGGCGATAAACTCTCTGACATTACTTTTGGCAATTTTTTCTTTCTTTCTTTTCTTGTTTAGTTAAACCTAAACTAAAGATATTTTTTTCATTGATTTTTAGAGAGAGGGAGGGAGAGAGGGGGAGAGTGAGGGCAAAAGGAGGAGGGGGAGAGGGGGAGAGAGAACATCCATAAGATAGAGACACATTGATTAGTTGCCTCCCACATGTGCTTGACTGGACCTGGGATAGAATCTGCAGTCCAGGTACATGCCCCTGACAGGGAATCAAACCCATGACCCTTTGCTGTGTGGGCCGATAATCTAACCACTGAGAAACACTGTTCAGGGTAGCAAAATTTTTTCTAATATATCTCCCTGCACAAGGGAAACAGAAGAAATAATAAACAAATGGTACTACATCAAACTAAATGTTTTTACACAACAAAACAAACCATCAATCAAATGAAGAATGTATTCACCAATAATATATTCAATAAGGAGCTAATATCAAAAATGTATTAAAAACTCACACAACTCAACACCAATAAATAAACAAATCAACTAAAAAATAGTGAGAGGACCTGAACAGTCATTTCTCCAAAGAGGATATACAGATGGCCAATAGACATATGAAAAATTTCTCAGTGTCACTAATCATCAGAGAAATGCACATTAAAATCATAATGAGAAACCACCTCACACCTGTCAGAATGGCTATCACCAATAAATCAACAAAATCTTGATGAGAATGTGAAGATAAGTGAATGCTTGTGCACAGTTGCTGGGAATGCAGACTGGGGTAGCCACAATAGAAAACAGTATGAGATTTTCTGAAAAAATTAAAAATGGAATGGTCTTATGACCCAGCAATTCCACTTCTGGGTATACAGCTGAAGAAACTCAAAACATAAATTCAAAAGGGTATATGTACCCCTATGTTCACTGCAGCATTATTTACAATAACCAAGATATAGAAGCAACCCAAGTCCCATCAATATAGAAGTGGATAAAAAAGTGGTGAAATGCTATATAGCCATAAAAACCCCCGAAATCTTTCACTTGCATGGTGGACCTAGAAGGTATTGTGCTAAGTGAACTATCAGGCAGAGAGAGAAAAATATCATATGATTTCACTTATTTGTGGAATTTAAAGAAAAATAAATGAACAAACAAAATTGAAACAGACTAAGTCATAGAGAAAAGACTGATGGTTGCCAGAGCAGAGAGGGCTTGGAGGGCTTATTGAAAAAAAAGGAAGGATTAAGAAGTACAAACTGAAAAATGGCAGTGGAGTGAATGGAAGCTACACAGACCATCTCCCAGGACCAAACTGAAATTACAACTAAAATAAAGACAAATCATCAGGAAAAAACAACAGAAAAGCAGCTTGCAAGGACCATATAACCAAGGACACTGAATTCATCTTGGTAGGGCTGCGGAGGCACAAGAGGGGGGCTAGGAGCCCACGGACAGCAGCCGCCTTAGCTGTGAGCAGCGCCCTCAGGGTTAAACTCCCACTCCCACTCCACAGCGCAGAGAGCTGGGATAGAGTGTGAAAATAGCAACAGCCACTCACCTTGGGCTCCGGCAGAGGGAGGGTGGACTGGACTGGAACTGTGTGGGGACACTCGGGATTTGGAGGGTGCTCAGAGCTTTTGCTGAGTTGCTGCCATGCACAATGGTGGCCATCTTACTCCTTCCCAGGGCTCTGGGGAAAGGCAGCGTCCCCTCCCATGGATATTCAATCCCACCCAGGTGGGCCACTGAAAGGCAAATTCAGGCACATTAACAACCAACATCTGCCCCACCCTTGGGAAATCCTTTTACACTGAACACCTGAGGGAGTTTTTCATCCAACTGAGAACCCAAGGCTCTTCAAGTAACCAAGACTAATAGCCTCCAGACAAAAAGCTAGAGGATCACTGAACCATTCCTGGGCTTGCAAATATACCCACAAAAGTTAGACTTGACAGTGGTGTTTAATGTGGGCCCTCCCATGCTCATCCAAACCCAGCAGAGGGAGCCACAAACAACAAAACACCAATACCCACATGGAAAATTTGCAGGCTCCAAAAACCCACTGAGATAGCCTAAATGGTGAAACAAAGAAATAAATCCCAAATGAAAGAACAAGAGACCTCTACCAAAGATGAAATAAATGAAATGTAGTTAAGCAAATTATCAGAGGTAGAGTTCAGAGCCATGATCTTGAGGAAGCTCAACAGCATAGTAAGGACCTCAACACCATGAGTAAAACTATAGAAGCACTGAAAATCAACCAAGTAGAAATAATGACATAGCAGAAATAAAGAACACGGAAAGCAGACTAGAGGAAGCTGAGGACTGGATCAGTGAATTAGAAGACAAGGTAGAAAAAAATCAACCAATCAGAAAGCCAAAATGAAAAAAACAATTAAAAAACAGGAAGGCAGCTTAAGACAATTGTGGGACAACTGGAAACGTAATAATATTTGCATTGTAGAAGTCACCAAAGAAGAAAATGAGCAAGGGTTAGAGAAAATATTTGAAGAAATAGTGACAGAACACTTCCCTAATTTGGTAACAAAAGAAGGTATTCAAGTTCAAGAATCACAGAAAGACCCAAATAAGAACACAAACAGGCCCACACCAAGACACATAATAATTAAAATGCCAAGAAAATAAAGACAAAGAGAGAATCCTAATAGCAGCAAGAGATCAACAACAAGTTACCTACAAAGAAACCATGATAAGCCTCTCAGCTGACTTCTCAACAGAAACACTACAGGCCAGAAGTGAATGGCATAAAGTAATCAAAGTCATGAAAAACAAGAATTTGAATCTAAGACTAATCTATCCAGCAAGGCTATCATTCAAAATAGAAGGTCAAATAAAGAGCTTCCCAGACAAATAAAGGCTAAGAGAATGCATTAGCACCAAACCAGCACTGCAAGAAATATTAAAAGAATTGCTGTAATTAGTAGAAGAAATAGGAAGAAAAATAGAGCCAAACTAAACAAAAATGGCAATAAATAAGTATATATCAATAATCACCTTAAATGTAAATAGATTGAATGCTCCAATAAGAAGACACAGAGTAGCTGATTGCATAAGAAAGCATGACTCATATATATGTTGTTTACAAGAGACACACCTCACAAGAAAAGACTCACAAAGGTTGAAAGTGAAGGATGAAAAAAATCTTTCAAGCAAATGAAAAGGAAAAAAATCCTGGGGTAGCAGTACTCATATCTGATCCAATAGATTTCAAAATGAAGGCCATAACCAGAGACAAAGAAGGTCACTACATAATATTAAAAGAATCTATCCAACAGGAAGATATAACCTTGGTAAACATATATGCACCCAATATAGGAGCACCAAAATATATTAAAAACCTTCTGGAGGACTTCAAAGGAGAAATTGACAGCAATACAACCATAGCAGGGGACTTCAACGCCCCACTGACATCACTGATAGATCCTCTAGACAAAAATTAACAAGAAAACAGAGACTCTAAATGAAGCACTAGACCAAATGGATTTAATAAATATTCACAGAGACTTACACTCCAAAACTACAGAATTCACATTCTTCTCAAGTGCACATGGGGCATTCTTAAAGATAGACCACATGTTAGGACACAAAGTAAGTCTCTAAAATTTCAAGAAGACTGAAATCATATCAAGCATCTTCTCAAATCACAATGGCATGAAACTAGAAATCAATTGCAAGAAGAGCATACAAAGACATTTGAACACATGGAGGCTAAATAGCATGTTATTAAATAATGAATAGGTTACCAAGGAAATTAAGGAAGAAATTAAAAACTTCCTGGAAACCAGTGAAAATGAACACACACCAACAAAATCTATGGAATGCAGTGAAAGCAGTTCTAAGAGGGAAGTTCATAGCACTACAGGCCTACCTCAAGAAACAAGAAAAATATCTTATAGACTATCTAACCTCACATCTTAAAGAACTAGAAAGCAAACAAAAAGAAAACCCCTGAGCAAGTAGAAGGAAGAAAATAGTAAAGATCAGAGCAGAAATAAATGAAATAGAGACAAAAAAACGAACAAACAAAAAACAATTCAAAGGATCAATGAAACAGAGAGCTGGTTTTTCAAAAAAGATAAACAAGATTGATGGACCCTTAGCTAGACTCACCAAAAACAAAGAGAGAGAACCCAAATACACATATCAGTAATGAAAGAGAAGAAGTAACAACTGATACCACAGAAATACAAAGAATCATTAACAAATGCTATGAACAATTATATGGCAACAAATAGACAATCTAAGCAAAATGGACAAATTTCTAGAAACACAGTGTCCCAAACTGGACTGGGAAGAGATAGAAAACTTGAACAGACCAATAACAACTAAGGAAATTGATGATGTAATCAAGACTCTCCCAGCAAACAAAAGCCCAGGCCCAGATGGCTTCAAGGGGGAGTTTTACTAAACATTCAAAGAACTAACACCCATTCTCCTCAAACTATTCCAAAAAATTCAAGTAGAAGGAAGACTCCAAACTTGTTTTATGAGGCCAGCATAATTCTAATTCCAAAACCAGGAAAAGACACTATAAAGAAAGAAACTGCAGGCCAATATCCCTGATGAACACAGATGCCAAAATCCTGAACAAAATACTAGCAAATCGAATCCAGCAATACATCAAAAAGATTATTCACCATAACCAAGTGGGATTCATCCCAGGGATGCAAGGTTGGTACAATATTTGCAAATCAATAAATGTGATACAACATCTAAACCAAATAAAAACCACATGATCATATCAACAGAGGCTGAAAAAGAATTTGACAAATCCAGCACCCATTTCTGATAAAAATGCTTAGTAATATGGTAATAGAGGGATCATATCTCAACATAATAAAGGCCATATATGAAAGACCTACAGCCAACATCATACTCAATGGGCAAAAACTAAAAGTATTTCCCTTAAGAACATGAATAAGACAGGGATGCCCACTTTCACCACTTTTATTTAACAGAGTACTGGAAGTCTTAGCCACAGCAATCAGACAGGAAAAAAAAAAAAAAAAGGGATCCAAATTGGAAAGGAGGAAGTGAAACTGACATTATTCACAGATGACATGATATTATACATAGAAAACCCTAAAGACTCCATCAAAAATCTACTAGACTTAATAAATGAATTTGGCAAAGTAGCAGGATACAAAATTAACGCCAAGAAATTGATGGCATTCTTATACACCAATGATGAACTCACAGAAAGAGAAACTAAAAAAACAATTCCATTTACCATTGCGGCAAAAAAACTAAGATACCTAGGAATAAACTTAACCAAAGAAATAAAGGACATATTCGCAGAAAACTACAGGTCATTGAATAAAGAAATAGAGAAAGATATAAAAAAGTGGAAGCACATACCTTGTTCATGGATTGGAAGAATTTACATAATTAAAATGTCCATACTACCCAAAGCAATCTATAGATTCAATGCAATCCCTATCAAAATACCAACGACATATTTCACAGAACTAGAACAAATACTTCAAAAGTTCCTATGGAACGAAAAAAGACCCCAAATAGCCACAGCAATCTTGAAATAGAAGGACAAAGTAGGTGGGATCACAATACCAGATATCAGGTTATACTACAATGCTACTGTAATCAAAATAGCTTGGTACTGGCACAAGAACAGGCATATAGACCAGTGAAACAGAACAGAGAACCCAGGAATAGACCTAAGACATTATGCTCAATTAATATTTGATAAAGGAGGCAAGAGCATACAATACAGTAAAGACAGCCTCTTTACTAAATGGTGTTGGGAAAATTGAACAGCTATGTGCAAAAAAATGAAACTAGACCATCAACTTACACCATACACAAAAATAAACTCTAAATTAATAAAAGCCTTAAATATGACTCATGATTCCATAAAAATCCTAGAAGAAAATATAGGCAACAAAATTTCGGACATCATGCGCAGCAGAATTTTCACTGATACATCACCTAAGGCAACAGAAATAAAGGAGAAAATGAACACATGGTGCTATATCAAACTCAAAAGCTTCTGCACAACAAAAGAAACAACCATCAAAATGGAAAGGGAACCCACTGCATGGGAGAGCATAATTGCCAAGGATGCATCAGAAAAGGGATTATTTTCCAAAACATATGGAGTGCCCATTCAACTAAACAAAAGGAAGACAAAGAACCCAATTAAAAAATGGGCAGAGGACCTGGCCGGTTTGGCTCAGCGGTTAGAGCGTCCGCCTGCGGTCCGGAGAGACCCGGGTTTAGTTCCCGCTAAGGGCATGTACCTCCGTTGCAGTTTGTCCCCGGCCCTGGTCGGTTGTGCGGGTGGCAGCCACTCGATGTGTCCCTTTCACATCGATGTTTCCCTCTCTCTCTCTTCCTCTCTCTCCCTCCCACTCTATCTGTACAAAAAATGGAAAAATGTCCTCGGGTGAGGATAAAAAATGGGCAGAGGAGCTGAATGGACACCTCTCCAAACAGGACATACAAATGGCCAAGAGATATATAAAGAATTGCTCAACATCACTAATCATCAGAGAGATGCTAATTAAAACAACAATGAGTTATCACCTCACACCTGTCAGAATGGCCGCCATCAACAAAGCATCAAACAAGTGCTGGTGAGGGTGTGGAGAAAAGGGGACTCTAGTACACTGCTGGTGGGAATGCAGACTGCTGCAGCCACTATGGAAAACACTGTGGTGTTACCTCAAAAATTAGAAATTGAATTGCCATTTGACTCAGTGATCCCACTTTTAGGAATATACCCCAAGAAGCCTGAAACACCAATCAGAAAGAATGTATGTACCCCCATGTTCATAGCAGCACTATTTACAATAGCTAAGATCTGGAAACAGCCCAAGTGTCCATCAGTAGACGAATGGATAAAAAAAGTGGTGGTACATATACACAATGGAGTACTATGCAACTGTACGAAAGAAAAATCTCTTATCCTTTGAGACAACATGGGGGGACCTGAAGAGTATTATCCTAAGCAAAACAAGCCAAGCATAGAAAGAAAAATATCACATGATCTCACTTATTTGTGGAATATAATGAACACAACATTCTGAAGAACAGGGTAGACCCAGAGACTTGGAAGTAGGGTACAGACTGACAACCCTCAGAAGAGGGGGTGTAGGAGGAGGGAAGAGATAAATCACAGAACTTATATGCATATATGCATAACCGATGGACATGGACAAGAAAGCTGGGGACGGGCTTTGGGGGATGGAGAGGAGGGGGTCAATGGGGAAAAAAGGAGAAACATCTTAACAAAAATAAATTAATTAAAAAAATAATAATGAAAAAAAGTACAAACTGTTGGTTATAAAATAGTCACGAGGATATAAATTACAGCATAGGATATAGTCAATAATATTGTAGTTCCTATGTATGGTACCAGGTAGGTACTAGAAATATTAGGGGGAATCACTTTTAAAGTATATGATTGTCTTGACACTCTGCTATACACCTGAAACTGATACAAAATAATCCTGAATGTAAACTGTAACTAAAAATTAAATTAAATAAATAACTAAAAGCCAAAACAAGAAAAAAAAAAATCTCTGGTATGCCATGTCAATCAGTAAAACACTATCTCTGGGTACACATTTAGCTAAAATATTCTCATTTCTGAACACTCCAACTGTTTGTTTTTAGCAAGAGGAAAACTGCAGCAATATTTTGAAGGAAAATCACTGATACATAAACTGTCACCTGTTTTACCATTTTCCTCCCAATCCCCAAGTTGAGATCCATTTCAGAACTTTAAAGAAAACACATTCCTGATATAAATACATAAATACCCATGAAATAGTTAGAAATAGTTGAACAGAAAGCCATAAAGAATCTTCAAATTATGGCACTGAACAAGATTTTAGAGATGATGTCATTCAACCTCCTTATTTTACAGACGAGGAAGCAGCATCGCAGAAGTTGAAGTAATTTGTGCAAGGCCAAAGTGGAAAATTAGAGGCAAATTAAAACTTGATTTAGTTATCTGCCTTCTTATCTAATTCTATTCCCAGATTGCATAATAAATCACCAATAAAATGTTTGATGACATTGAGTGGGCATTTTAGACTTGGGAAAGGAAGTATATCGTACTCTGTACGGTGGTATAATTGATACTGTATCAATATAATATATAATTTTCATATATAAAAGATTGTATTTTATAGACATGTATGTTGTAAAGTTATACAGGTTTACAATTTCATGACTTGTATAAGACTTTGGCACCATCTATTTTTCTATATATGTGCAATTAATATTAAAATCACAATCTCATAATACTTCATTTGAACTTCTCAGCTTTAAAATTTTACATTAGCCATCTGAGTGCATTTTTTCCATTTTGCACAGAATGAAATTGAGTTTCATAAAGGTTGAGCAAATTAGATCTAGGATCCATATCTTCACACTTTTCCTTCTAGCTTGATAATCAGATATAAGTTATATACGTGCCATAAAAGGGCATAAAGATTGAAAACAACGTGGAAGCAGGGTACAGACTGATAACCCTCAGAAGAGGGCGTGGGGAGGAAGGGAAGAGAAACCACAGAACTTACATGCATGTACACATAACCTATGGACACGGACAACAAAGCTGGGGACGGGGTGGGGGGATGGGGAGGAGGGTGTCAATGGGGAAAAAGGAGAAACATATGTAACAAAAATAAATTAATAATACTAAAAAAAACAGACTGAAAACAACAAAAAAGAAACTTGGGCAGGCCAAGACATCTTTTCAGCTCTTTTTTATTTTTCTGTATCTTTGTTTTCCCTCTCTCTGATCATTGAGAAATTACAGTAGTCATGGGAGAGACCTCAGGTTGAACCAGCAACCACTGAAGTTTTTTGGTTGACTCACTAAGAAATCATTTATTTAAAAGGACCATTTACTATTAAAGTGAAAATATTCTTTGCTGTTATGAATATTGACAATTCCTTTTTAACAGCAAGGGTATATTGTGGTCATTCAGAGGACATTAAATGGTTAACACTAACCGCATGGACATTAACAGTTTTGACAATATTCACATTTGTCAGACCCCTTCCACTAAAACTACAGGCTTTTCTCGTTGTTGTTTTTTAAAAACAATATTATATTATACAAGGTTTGTGTATAGCTTTGAGAAACTCTGGCCTTTTCAAACAAAGAAACAAAAAAAACTGATGAAGATTAGAAATATTGTAGGCTGATTCTTGAAAGCAGGAAACTAACATTATGTGAAATTTCTGAGGCCACTGCACCACCTAATTAATAGCTATTTAAGAGCAATGACTAAATGTAATGTCCACCCAAAAAACATTTAACATGATTTTGTTTTGAAGCTATACATGATAATCAAGTTAAAAAAGGCAAAATAGGCAGCCACTCGATGTGTTCCTTTCACATCGATGTTTCTCTCTCTCTGTTCCTCTCTCTCCCTCCCACTCTACCTGAACAAAAAAATGGGAAAATGTCCTCAGGTGAGGATAAAAAAAAAAAAGGCAAAATAATACTAGAGAATACATAGTTTGGTGTATATCATTGGATTAAAAGCTAGAATCTGATGTATCACATAGAGGTTACCTATACATTCCATGTGAAATAGTCACTTCTTTAAAGTATAAAAAAAACCCTAAATTTATTATACCATTAATCTATAAAAATAATTACTAAATTTTTACATTAATGAGTGGTCAAATTAGGTGAGAAAAAGGCAATATTCTATTCTTGGTATGATAATATTCTGCATTATATTTTTATTATATTTTTCATATAGGTGCTGTGATATAGATGGGGTATTTCTCCCTACACTTTCATTTCCTTGTAAGACAGAATTGTAATTTGCTATTAGATTTGGTGTAATTAATATTTCATTAATACCTTACATGATGAAAGGTAGAAAATGCTTCTTGAACCTTCTGATAAACCAAGTTGCATATCATAGCTAAAGTTTTATAAAGCATAAAGATTTGGGGAAAACTTTGACAAAGGAGAACTAAGAAAATAGTCAAAATGATGAAATGCTTTACCCATTAAAAGGACATATTATTTAAGTTTTTGATGTAGTTTTGATCCGTTAGAAAACTCCAGTAGCCATTTCCAGTTTCTTAAAATACAAAGTTTAAAGAATTGTCTTTTATAATCTGCTCAACTCATTACCGAGAAAGTTTAAAGACATACTAAAATCAGTTTCACTTAAAAATTCAGTTTTCAAATGAAAGGCTGATTGCAATAATTGACATTAAGTGCTGTTTTGAGTAGCAAACCAGGGACTTCTTGACATCAAACAGAAAAAGTTTGTGAAACGATATTAAATTAACATTTACACTAAATTAATATAAATGGTTTGGAGAATGAGAAAAGAACTCTCCCACTAGTGGGAATTTCCATGAACAGAGCTGATATTAAGTAAACTTGATAATCGTACGTAATTGTGGAAGTGAGAGGAAGTCAGCGAGCAAGAAGAAACTGCTCGGAACAGACCAGCTGCACGAGAGATGACTTTTGTAAAAAAGTTCCATCCGCAGGAAATGGAAATGGGATATTATTTTTAACAGGTATGATTTAACAGAACCATTTTCACAACTAGTCCGTTTTGTGATATTTGTTTTTCAGGTTTTCCTTTATGAGCATCAGGCTAAAACACAAAGCCTCAGATGTTGACTGACTATGATGTTTAATTATTAAACTATTCACTTAATCTGACTATGTTTACAGAGTCATTCCACAAGTGTACTTAGGTGGTATTAACTCAATGAAGAGAAAAAGTAGGGAGAACTTTGTTTAACCAATGTTCATCCAAATGCCTGCGGTTGTCATACTATAAAGAGTAAGTCCAAATATGTTTTGCAGATCCAATATAAATGCTTAAAATGGCAATTTTCCTATTAAAAGCATTAGGATTACCATATGATAGAAACGATAGATCGATCGATCGATCGATTGATAGATAGATGATAGAGAGATAGATGGATCATCCCCATGATTGACAGTTCTAGCACACTGGTCATCTCTAAAAACAGAAGCTTCAAAATACCAGATACTCACTTGGAGAGGACTCAGCTATCAGATACACTACCCTTCATTTTACTTATGACATCATCATGGGCAGGAGAAACCTTTTTGGTGGTGTTGGTGAAACACGTATTTCCTGGGATGGTGCAGCAAGCTGCGGTGCGTAGCATCTTGTCGCTGGCGCTGGCGGCCCAGGTTCTGGAGGACTACGGTCTGGAGGGATGGTCATGGGGCTCTCGTAGCACTGCGCGCAAGGCAGGCGTGGGCTGTGAGCCTGGCTGTCTAGTCTCCTTCTGCTCCGAATCAGGTTGTCCGGTCCTTTCCGCCAGTCTGTGACCTACCTATTAAAGTTGCAATAATTTCTTTTTCTCATGAATTAGTCTGAACTATCTCTGTCGGTGGCACATCGACAATTGACTGACATAAGTAACTTGCATTTAATTATATGGGAACATAATACACAGTGGTATTTAATAACTATTTGTTAAATGACTCTATTTGTGATTAAGACTCGATTCTCGAATATAAATTTCCCTTATCCTGACGACTCTACTGTCACTTGCTAATAAATAAAACATCTCAAGGAAATGTATAAGCTGTCCTTGAAACAACTTTAGCAATGACAGGTAGCTTTAAATGTCCACAGTGAGAAGAGCATGAAAAGCTGTCGTGAGGCTCCCCTGAGGAGGTATGACCTCGGAACTCTTCTGATCTGCGTTGCAGGGGTGGACATGTGCAGAAGCAAATTCGGGGGTAATAGAATCTGTTACTTTCTAGGCACACCATCTCAGTATTAATACAGTATTACTACACATTTTTTATCAGTGGTTGTAACAGGTCTGCTTCACAAAAATGCCTAATTCTCTAGACTTAATTTCTACTATATAAAAAATACAGTGTGATAAGTACTATATATATAGTCAATAATATTGTAATGACTATGTGTGGTGCCAGGTGGGGACTTAAAATATTGGGGGAGGGGACATTTGGTATAAAGTATATGATTATCTAACCACTGTGCTGTACACCTGAAACTTAATACAAAATAATCTTGACTGTAAACTGTAATTGAAATATAAAATTTACAAAAAGAAAAATGCCTCACCTACTAGACTTAATTTCTACTTATCAAAAACATACACAACGCAGAAGTAATTATCTTGCTATTAGCAACAAAATGCACATGAGACTTTGTCATTTATTTATCCTTTACTCATGGCTTGCACTGTCACAGGAGACAGTCACTAAAATTGCCACCTCATATTCTGTATTGACTATTACATATTTTGCTTCAAGTACAATTTTCCCCAGCCTGGCCATTTCATCCTCTTTATCTACATTTTATTATTAAAAAAATAAATATATAAAACACTGTAGTTTTTATAGCTGTTCTCCTGGGTGCTTTTAGTTACTATTCCTAAATGGAAAAAACTGTCTACTGAGTTTTCCGCACCGTTTCCTCACAGGGTGGGCAATGATTTCATCAGATATGCTAATAACCCCCTTTCGAACATGTTCGCTCATAAGTGATACATCTTTCTCATTTTATGAAATACCATTTCATTATGCCATCAAGTCATCAATCTGAAAACTGGACAGGACAGAGACTATCAGCGAAGCACTTAGAGCGCTGGTAGCTTCCTAAACGTGGGATGCAAGTAGCTGATGACACAATAATTAGAATATGTCGAATTAGTGCCGCAGGTTTAAGAAAGGACAAGTCAAGGAATATTAGCGCGATCAGGCACTGCCCTCAACAGCGGGAACTAAAGGATGTGACTTTCCTTAACAGGTAGGGGTTGGGCTATGGCGGTGTGGCAGACGGGAAGATGTTTTTGGCTTTTCAAATTTGAATATAATGTAGTGCCCACATTTCTCCTGATCTTAAGTAAGAGGAAAGTCTTAACTGGGTTGGTTTCTCCGATTTTAAAATTAGGACAAAAAGTCATTGGCATTTTAGATTTTCTGTGGCCCCAGTTCATTTGCTCTATAGAAGGTATGATTGGACAGTTATTTTTAATGTTTACTCAGTTCTACATAATATTACTTATTCATTTAATTTTACAGTAGATAAGGGAACTGAAGAAAATAGTTGGGATTCCAGGAAGCAATGCTGATCCCCCAGGTGCCCATGATTAGAATGAACTCCGTATGGTACACTATGAATTTCAATGTCAGCTGAACAGAGCTGCGCTTGTGAGCGGTCTGACTTGACAACTGGGGGGTTGTTTTCCAGCTGCTTCCCATGGGAAAGGTCAGCCAATCACAGTAATTAGGAATTATTTTGTATTTGCCTTGTTCAGCTTGGAAAAACCAGTCAACAGTTACAACTGCACAAGTACAGTTTCTACAGAGAAACTATTGAGCTTAAGCAGGAATTTTTACAAAATGGAAATCATTTTCAGGTTTCGCGTCTTAAGCATGCTTAGCCTCACTTGCTCCACAGAAACAGATTTTACAATACTTTTCATATTCACCGTTAACAAAAAAGAAAGCCTCTGAAAAGCAGACAATCTACAGTGGATTAATCGTGTTAAACGTAGAAACACAAGGAGATTACAACACTTGTGAAAGCTCAAGCATTTCAGATGCTGTTTTGGAAAATGCACAGGGAATCTTATTTTTCAATCAGCATCCGTCTACGTGATACAATTTTTTGCTAAGAGCAATTTTCTGCTGAGTTTATATGTGTAGGTGTATCTGCTTAGTGAAAATATAAATTGCAAGATTTTATTTTTTGCAGCCAAAAAACCCCACCAAAACAAAACCCCAAAAAAGCAGTTGCTGGAGACTTGAATAGTTATAGACTGAGTATGGATAACAGGGGCATGGAGGCGTGAGGAAGTCCTGACAGGACCTTTGCTCTTGTTCCCCCCACTTGGAATACCCCTCATGCAACTCTCTCAACTTTTTTTTTTTTTATCCTCACCTGAGGACATTTTTCCATTTTTTGTTCAGATAGAGTAGGAGGGAGAGAGAGGAAGAGAGAGAGAGAGAAACATCGACGTGAAAGGGACACATCGAGTGGTTGCCACCTGCATGACCCATCCAGGGCCGGGGACAAACTACAACCAAGGTACGTGCCCTTAGTGGAAACCAAACCCGGGTCTCTCTAGACCGCAGGCCGAAGCTCTAACCACTGAGCCAAACCAGCCAGGGCAACTCTCTCAACTTTTGTTTGCTTAATTTTATCACCATGTGACACATTAGGTGTTTTATCTCATTACTGTCTCTCACAAATAGAGGTCAGAAGTGCTGGCATTGTTCACTGTTTAAACCTCAAACCTAGAACCGGCCCAACACACAGTAGGGGCTCAATAAATACTCATTGAATAAGAAAGGGGGAAGGATCTGCTCTCCTTTCCTTCAAGAGCTATTGTTTGACAACACTCACGTCTTCATTGTATGTATGTATATTAGAAGTGTGACTATACAGGCTTCGTGTTTTTAACCGTTTTCATCTACAGCCACAGGAGCCAGGGGGAAGTTGATGGGCCCCCCAAGATAACAACTGTACAGCATCCCTGGGACAAGAGAAGGTGTTAGAAATATAAAGTGAGAACAAAAATAGCAGGCCAGGTCTGAGAGCGCCGAGAATTACCAATGGCTGATGGAGTGGAATAAGTTTCTGCAGTGTGACTTCTCTCCCTCCCCAACTCTACCTTCTCTTGGCCCCCGTGGGCCTTATACGGGCAAGAGTTCTTCTCTGCTCTGGCTTTGTCTCACTCTCCGTAGCCTTGACAGCTTTGGTCTCCAATCCATGTGACATGTCTAATATCTTCTAGTTCCACCACCCATCAAATAGATTTGATTCCTTTGGTTCCAATTTCAATATTGCCAGGGAAGGATCCCAATGGGCTCAAATTGGATCAGTTGGCCACCTGTGGAAGAAAAGCTCCATTCAAGGGACAGAGGTACATTGTATTAACATTAGGATGAACAAATAATTTATCGTCCAAATTGGGCACTACGATAATTGTAATTATTTAGTTTTTTAAAAAATATTATTTACTGGCGCCCTGGCCGGTTTGGCTCAGCGGTTAGAGCGCCAGCCTGCGGTCCTGAGAGACCCGGGTTCGGTTCCCGCTAAGGGCATGTACCTTGGTTGCAGTTTGTCCCTGGCTCTGGTCAGTCGTGCGGGTGGCAGCCACTCGATGTGTCCCTTCACATCGATGTTTCTCTCTCTCTCTCTCTGTTCCTCTCTCTCCTTCCCACTATACCTGAACAAAAAATGGAAAAATGTCCTCGGGTGAGGATAAAAAAAAATATTATTTACTGGCTCACAAATTGGTTTTATTGTCACAGGACCTTAAAAAAACCTTATTCAAAACGACTCCTCCAACATTCTTTCCAAAAGAATAAAATGATATATCTGTAGACAATAAAGCAAAAAAGAAAATAAGTTCTTTATGTCAATGATCTATCTAAACATTAAAAAAGGACCATATGGCTATAAGATTTAATAACAGCGGACACTCAATAAATATGAGATGGATAAAAGGGAAGAAAATGACTTGAAAATTTCAATGAGCTTTTAATTCTCAGCTGATAACACAAACAATTCAACAAATGTTAGCAACTCCTTTATTTGAATAGGTCTGTATTCTAGCGCATACTCAGCTGTAATGTATACCCTGAGAACTTGCCAATATTTCAGAAATCCTTAGAAGAAAGGTGACACCTCTCTGAAACATTCCCTGTAACCAATGGAGAGAGGCCGGGCTCCTTGGTACCATTTCTATATGCATCCTCGGTGCTTCTCCCTGTATGTTCCATCTTGCAAACCACTGGTAACTACCCTCCCTGAAAGGGGAATTCATAACATTCCCCACTTATGAATTTTGTTTGGCTATGAAGAACACTCCACTGGAATCTATCTTTTTCTCCACCGATGATCTCAAATTATTTTGTTTTAGAATTGTCTCCCTAGATGGTTTGTACACTTCAGGATATTGCATTTATAAACTCTCACAGTGCATGTGAAATAAACAGGTTTTATATTTTTCTCCCCCCAATGACCAGAATAATTGTCCTTTGTATATATTCACAGATTTTAATGATTTCTTAGCTATATCTGTTTCTAATAGGGGTTGAAATCTCTTTCTATAGAATATATTTTAATTTTTCTCAGTTTTTAAATTTTCATAAGTTGTCTGCATTTTTACAAAGATATATTGTAATGATTAATAAATTTGAAATTGTTAGCACTTTTAGTTGACTCTATAGATCACAATATTTTTAATCAAGAAAATAAATATTGTCTCTATAAGTCCTGAAATTGAGAAAGAAATTTGGCTAAATGAGGGGTATCAATAAATATTCTTATTTTTTTTGTGTGTTCAAATATAAAAATATTTCTGATAAAATATTTTCACAGGTTCTGTATTTTTTCCATTCAAACTATCTTACTCTGAAAAATAATTCTAAAAGATAAAATTCAATAAATAAATATATTATTATGATTTCTTGAATGTTTTTCAAAATTAAATGCCATAAAATCACGAGCCTTCCTAATCTCATCCTATTGTGGTCCAGAACTTAAATTTATTTCATTAAAAACAGATCAAAACGTTCTTCCTAATATTATATTAAATTGGAGGTTGGACTAGATTCTTCGCAAAACAAAGTCAGTGTCATAAAAACAAACACAGAAGTGTTTCACTTAACATTTCTTGTTTTGTCCTTATTCCAACCCTGAGAGGTAGGCACCACTCCCAGTGAGTAGACGAGAAGAATGATGCCGAATACGCGGTGAGCCATTCACTTACTTCAAAGTCAATTAATGAGAACAAAGTGTTGGCAGAACCAGGAAGTGATGTAAATGTGGTCTGACTCTAAATCCCAGGCTCAAAAATCATAGCAAAAATCTGCCTCTCAGACCGTTATTCTTGGGGGTTATGGATTTCCCTTTTGAAACATGCATTTAAGGGACTGTATCTACTTGCCAGTCACCAGGAGCACAAGTTTGTAACTTTCAGATGTTTGTAACTACATTGATTTCAGCAAACTTGTCCTGTGGATTAGAATAACTCAACAGCCTTACTTCACTAGCAATGAGTTTGTTTTTACCTCATTCCACTCTAGAGGAACTCTAAATGTAAGGCAATGGTTTTGTGCATTAAGCTCCCAACGGTCTCCATAATTAATTTCTAACCATCTGTCCATATCTATCTTTTGGAAATAAATAGAAACTCCAATGCTTCCTCCATTGGATACAACCTTTAAACATTTAAAGACAGTTACATTTTCTGCTATTTTCTTTTCTACAAAACTACTCTCAGATCATTTGTTGCCTCTCTGGCTCCAATGAATAAATCTCATTTCCCCTGCCCCCCAGAAAAACAGAAATTAGGAAACCACTTTAAAACTTCCCTCTTTCTGAGATCAACTTGTGTTCTTCTTATAACTCCTAGAATCTTCCTCAGTGATTTCACAAGTAGATCTCAGACCCTTGAACAATGTCAAGGTCTCGTCTCTCCCTTCTCATGAATTAGAACATGACTGGCACATGAGCACATGCTCAGAGACCAGTTTGCTGCCTTAGTCTTGTATCCACAATTCCGTCATCTTTGCGAAGTGGGTAATTCCTGGCTGCCGGATGTATATCAGCTCTCTCACTTGACTGATATCACTTTACCAAGTCTTTTCTACATGGCATTTTTTTTTTCTATTTCTTGCAGTAATTCTCTGAAAATGTTACTGCTCCCATTAAATAAGAAAGCGATGAAAGGTATAGCACAAAACTTGGCTTACAGTAAGCCGTTTAATAAATGCACTTCCCCTTCCTTTCCTCCATTCTAAACGGAAGTTTGAGCAATCAAGTAACTGCCCAACCATGTAATTTAAGACTCAACATCAGCTCTTCAGATTCTAAGCCTCTTCTCTTTCCACTAGAGCTTTTTAAAGTCTTTGAATCATTTTCTTGAGTAACGTCATATGCGGAACTCAATGTCTAAAACAGATGAAGGGCATTTAACAGTAAACAGTCTGTAGTTTCTGAGTTAAAGGTATAAGATTAACTTATGCCAAAATTATTAAGAACAATGAAGCTTCTCTGATGCTGAACACAACTTTTTTTTTATCCTCACTCGAGAACATTATTCCATTTTTTGTTCAGCCAGAGGGGGAGGGAGAGAGAGGAAGAGACAGAGAGAGAGAGAGAGAGATATTGACATGAAAGGGATACATCGAGGGGCTGCCACCCACACAACCCAACCAGGGCTGGGGACAAACTGCAACCGAGGTACATGCCCTTAGCGGGAACTGAACCCGGGTCTCTCTGGACCACAGGCTGACGCTCTAACCGCTGAGCCAAACCGGCCAGGGCTGAACACAAATTTTAAGTTTGTAGTTACAAACACACTTTTAGTCAAATTTCAGTGCATCAGATTAATTTTCTTATGATTTAAATATGAACTTGTAGATATTCTAATAGTTCACCTTTTAATCGGAGGGTACTATTCAATTATACTGATTCAGTAGCTTCAAAATGAAATAATAGAATTATTGTTTCCCAGTTCAGTCATTAAGACTAGAAAAGGCTCACATTCCGTATCCCTGAGAGATGGGAGGGGTCAGAGGTGCTCTTCAGACTGCGGGTCTTCAAATATTAACTCTAAGAGTTGACACTGGGTCCCGCCTGTGTGGCTCAGTGGACTGAGAGTGCTCCCATGGACTGAGAGGTCCCAATTCAATTCTGGTCAGGGCACATGCCCGGGGTGCCGGCTTCATCCCCAGAAGGGGGCAAGCAGGAGGCAGTCTATTGATGTTTCTCTCTCCATCTTTGTTTCTATCTCTCTCTCCCTTCCTCTCTCTCTAAAAAAAAAAAAAAAAGTTGACTTTGGGAAAATTACTTAAACTTTTTTTTTTTATCCTCACCCAAGGACATTTTTTCCATTTTTTGCACAGATAGAGTGGGAGGGAGAGAGAGGAAGAGAGAGAGAGAGAAACCTCGACGTGAAAGAGACACATCGAGTGGCTGCCACCCGCACGACCAACCAGGGCCGGGGACAAACTGCAACCAAGGTACATGCCCTTAGCGGGAACCAAACCCAGGTCTCTCCGGACCACAGGCCGATGCTCTAACTGCTGAGCCAAACCGGCCAGGGCTACTTAAACTTTTTGAACCTCCATTTATTTATCAGTAAAATGAGCACATTGTGTTTGGGCTCTCCAGATACTGACTGTTATATTAGGATGAACTTGTTCCCCAAGCATTATTAAAGTGGCATTATGAACTAGTGTAAGGCATTTAAGCACAAACATTCAGTGAACTGAAATTTCCAAAGGGCCAGTCCTGAGTTATAAACCTCCCAATAAAGGAAATGTTTACTAAAGTCTCTATAACAAAACTTAGTAAAAATCAAACTGAAAGTCCACCCATATGTTAATACTGTATGTCATAAACTGTAGTTTTTAAAGTTTATAATAAGGATTATATATAAATATATAGAAATGTTTAAATCAAGTGCTTTGTGGGACATCTTAAGCACCTGTAGAATATAGCTTGAAAATTTCTTATTATAATACATCTTGAGGCTGAAGACTTTCCTTATTAGCGTAGCAAGGTTCCTTTCAAAATACATATGTACTTGCTTTCTTTGTGGTCATCAATAGGCCAAATCTACTTGGTCTAACTGAACACACATCACCAAAACTCTCTAAGGCCAACATCCTCATGGTACAAACAGGGATACTAATAGATATGTGACAAGATTGTGTCGAGAAGATGAAATGAGATAATAAATGCACTTAAACATTTGCTCATAGCATAGTCATTATTCATTCAATGATACTTATTACCATTATTGCTATTATTTTTCTCTTATATTAGACATACTTATGTGTTTTGAAATGGGTGAACTTAAAATATTATTTTAAGAAGAAAATTAGAAAGCTCTCTACCTCTCTGTTGCCTTTCCAGAAGCAAATATAATCCATTTTTCTAGCTTAGAACTGAACTTGCACAAAGAGAGCCCACTGGGGGAAACTGGTTTCAGTTATCAGCATGCAGATGGTGTACAATTCCGAATGCGGCCTGTGCGAGAATGTGGTAGGCGAATAAAATCAGAACTTTAACGACACGATGGCTTTTAATGTGACCACAGATTAAACTAATTTAAAATGTTTGGCTCTTGGTCTAAATACATTTTGCTGCTATAGAAAAGCACAGGGGGAACAATCTCCAAATAGAAATAAAAAATCCTCCAAGAAGTTTATTTATACCTGTTCTGCAAATAACCCTATGGTAACAGGATGTTCTTTCTCTTACAAACCATGTTATTTTAAATATTTCAAGATCGCCACCGGTATGCTAAAAACCAGAGCTCAGAAGTAACAAGTGCCCCTAAATAATAGTCTAGAAAATAATTCAATTACAACATACTTTAATATAATCAGTTTATACAGAAATATATATTAAAATAGATAATCTCTCTTATTAACAGTCAGCAGGCATCTTGCTCAGCTGGAACTGAACTTATTTCAGACTCACACAGAAATCTCAGATTACAGATATATCAGCACACAAAAAATTAAACAGAATACACTTTGTAAGTGTCTAAGGCACTAAGATTATTTTGGTGGGTGCCTCTGTATATTTTTATGACATACTGTGTCACTGCCTTTTCAAATTTGTGTAAATTATATTTCTATAATTTTGCAAGCCATAATTACATTGGCTCTTGCTCAATTGTTATGCTTTATAATACTGAGCCAATATTAATCATGATTTCCTAAATTTATATCTCATTCACTGAATGTCATTTTACTGCTTATGTGCTCTGGATAATTATACTCTTCCATTGCTTTCATTATGTGGTTGGATACCACTCCCTTAGTCCCATAGCTTCCATCCATCTTACAGCATTCAGACCATGGTTTAAAATTCCTTTTATTCTTTTTGGCCAATACTTGTTTTTAACTGAGCGATACTTTTACCTTTCTGTCCACCATCCTTCTTACTCATCAAAACCAGATTGCATTTTGCTACAGAAGAAAGATGTGTTCAATAAAACTTTGCCAAGAAGATGGTTATTGATATGTCTTTGAAAGGCGGCTGTATTGCTTATGTACCACTGGGGACTGGATAGTGAGACTTCAATTGCTTGTGGTATCAAGCAAAAGCAAATCGGGTTCTTTGCAACTGAAAAATCTGAAATAAAGTAGTCTCTCTGTCTTGATCACATTTAGGAAGAGAATTGTGAATAAAGAAATGGCCCTTGGAGAATGCCATCCACAGGTGCACTGCAATATTTTATGGTCACAGTCCCAAGAATATAATTAGAGCTAATGTAGTAAAATAATTTATAGTTGATTTTTAAGTCTTTCAAAAAGTTCCCATAAAGGTATCTTTGCACATTATCATACATATTTAAAATCCTTAGACTATAGAGCTCTCTATGATATGTGAATACTTCATTCAGTAGCTTCACTAACTTGATCATGAATTGTTTGAGATCTAAGGCAGCCATGTGTAACTCTCTGACTACTGTAAAGTGAATGACTGCAAAATAGAATAGGAACTCATGAAAGATCCCCTGAAAACATACATACTTATATATTGTCAGTTATGTACAAATGAGGCTTCCGAGAGGGGACAACTGAAATGCAAAGACATGCCCCTTTATGCATCCAGTGGGAAATGTGAGTTTTAAAATATGTGATTGCAAGTAGCATTTACAGAAATTCCCTTTTGGTGAGATATAAAAACGGTTTTTCTAAGGCTTCCCTGAACAGCTTTCTTGTTCAAGTTGAAAAACATTCTTGGCATTTTATATTACTTCATAATCCCTAACGAACCAATTGCCAGTTCAAATTAGACTGTTTAGCGTGAACCAATCCAAACTGTTTATTTTCAACATTAATGATTTGTTTTCACTTTTCACTCTGCTCTTCTCTCCTAAACAAAGTTCTTCTGTTAACTTAGTATAATGCATCTGTGATTTTTCACATAATTTTCATCATCATTGTCATCGATAAGAAAACAACCCTTTCTGGAGAGCCCCTATCGTCACTTTAGCCTCTGTGCTGTGTACACGGGAAGGCCCACTGCGTGCTGCTCATGCCCTGAAGGAGTGTCCCCTCTAACTGCTGGGAGCTATGTGCTTTTTTAAATTTTATTTTTTAAATTTAATTAATTAGTTAATTTTTGTTACAGATGTTTCTCCTTTCCCCCCCACTGATACCGCCCTTCCCCACCCTCCCCGCCCTGTCCCCAGCTTTGTTGTCCATGTCCATTGTTCCCACTTCTAGGAATATACCCTAAGAAGCCTGAAACACCAATCAGAAAGAATGTATGTACCCCCATGTTCATAGCAGCACTATTTACAATAGCTAAGATCTGGAAACAGCCCAAGTGTCCATCAGTAGACAAACGGATAAAAAAGCAGTGGTACATATACACAATGGAACACTATGCAGCTGTAAGAAAGAAAGATCTCTTATCCTTTGAGACGACTTGGAGAGATCTGGACAGTATTATCCTAAGCGAAACAAGCCAAGCAGAGAAAGACAAATATCACATGATCTCACTTATTTGTGGAATATAATGAACATAACAGTCTGGGAGCTATGTTCTTAAATTTACTCTTGCCTTCAGATTCTTCCCCTGTCATACCACCCTTTGAAATGTCACCAGACGCACAAATGCAAATTTCCAGCAAAGTGATATATATTTATAAACCTCTCTTGAATTTCCATATCTCAGTGCATGCACACAGGAAATGCAAAAGGACCCAGCAGAGAGTAAAATCAGGGCAGTTTAAAGACTGAACTTTGAATGTGCTCTCTCGCTGACATCCATATCCATTAACAGCAATCTGATACCTGTTGTCTTAAAGTACCTGTGAACAACCCCTGTCCAGTCATTGGATGATGGACAGTTAAGCTATACCAACACATAGGCCAACTTTATTATAAAAACAATAATCATTTTAAAACTTGAGCAGATATGTCATTGGCTGCCTGTGAGATAAATTTCACAGGTTTAGAATAAGCAAGTTAATAAACAAACATAAAAAACTCAAACAAGCAACAGGAATAAGAACTTTGGGAGAGAATTCAGAATCCACAGTTGGTACCATGTATTATTTAAAATGCAGTTTTCAACAAAAAATATAACCTAGTCAAAGGATTAGTAAAATATGACTCAGGAAAAAAAAACCCAGAAAACAAAAACGAGCAATACAAGATCACACTAATTGTCCAGAGCTGTTGGATTTAGCAAAGACTTCAAAGTGGCCATTATAAATATGCGCAAAGAACTCAAAGAAATATTGTTTCAAGAATTAAAGAAAAGCATGATAAGAAATCAACAAATAGAGAATCTCAATAAGGAGATCAAAAATATTTTTTAAAACACCAAATGGAAATTGACAGTGCAATTAATAAAATTAAGTAGAGGGACCCAAAAGCCTGTGGGAGATCAAAGGAAAGAAAATCCATGAACTAGAAGATAAATAGAAGTGAACATATTTAAAGAACAGAGAGAAAAGATTGAAGAAAAATAGAGAAGATCCTGAAAGACATGTGGAATCACATCAGATGTGCTAATGTATGTGTAATTAGAGACCAGAATGAGAGGAGACAGAGAGAAAGGGGAAGAAAAAAAAAAAAAATTGAAGAAACATGGGCCAACTTTGCAAATGTGATGGAAAAAAAAGTAATCTCCATATCCAAAAAATTTGCCAGAGGACAGAAGAATAGCATTTTCAAAGTAGTGAAAGAAAAATGTTTTTAATCAAGAATTCTATCTCCGATAAGACACTTCTCCAAACAGGACATACAGATGGCCAATAGATATATGAAAAAATATTCAAGGTCACTAATCAGAGAGATGCAAATTTAAACTACAATGAGGTATCACCTCACACCTGCCAGAATGGTTACCATCAATAAATCAATAAACAACAGGTGCTGGTGAGGATGTGAAGAAAAGGGAACCCTAGTACATTGTTGGTGGGAATGCAGACCGGTGAAGCCACTGTGGAAAAGAATATGGAGTTTCCTCCAAAATTAAAAATGGGTCTGGCTGGCGTGGCTTCATAAATTGAGCATCATCCCATGGACTGCGAGGTCCTGGTTTAATTCCCAGTCAGGGCACATGCTTGGGTCATGGGCTAAATCCACAATAGGGGGCATGCAGGAGGCAGCCAATCGATGTTTTGCGTGCTCTCTTTCTCTTAAAAACAACAACAACAACAACAACAAAAATCAATACAGTAAAAACATTTTCAAAAATCAGAAATAATATATTCACCCCTATATTCATAGCAGCATTATTTATAATAGCCAAGATCTGGAAACAGCCCAAGTGCCCATCAGCAGAGGAGTGGATAAACACCTGTGGTACATTTACACAATGGAATACTACTCCACCATAAAAAAGAAGGAACTCTAACCCTTTGCAACAGCATGGTTGGACTGGTAGAGCATTATGCTAAGTGAAATAAGCCAGTCAGAGAAGGACAAAGACCATATGATCTCACTAATATGTGGAAACTAATGAACAAAATAAACTGATGAACTAAATAGAACCTGAAGTGTGGATACATGGAACAGACTGACAGGTGTGTGTGTGGGGTGGGGGGGTGGGGGCGGCGATGGGTGCTGGATAAAGAAAGTGAAGAACTTATATGTATAGCCCATGAACACAGACAATAGTGTAGTGAAGGCCAAGGGAGGGGGAGGCGGGGGAATGGGTGAAGGTGAGCAAAGTGGGGGGTGGAGGGGGTGGGGGGACATCTGCAATAGGGTCAACAATAAAAATGTTATATTTAAAAAAAGAGAGAGAAAAGAAGAATTCTATTCAGGAAACTATCTTTTAAAAATGAAGGCAAAATAAAGATAATCTCATTTAAAGGAAGACAGACAATCAACTACTTTTCACAGAGCCAGAATAGGTGCTACCTAAGGTAGCCACAAGTACTTCTGGCAGACCAGAACCACAGGCAGTTGGACCTGCAAGTGCAAAGTCCTCAAGAAGAACTGTGCTTAGTTTATTTGAGGAACACTAAAGGGTTCAGTAAGTTTGGAGCAGAGCGAATGTTTAGAAGAGGAGGAGATGGAATTAGAAAGGTAATGGGTGGTCAGATCATGTAGGGCATTCTTGGTTATAGAACTATTTGAAGGTTTTAAGTTGTTGTTGGATGTGGGAGTTGACCTGATCTAACTTATGTTTCAACAGAATTTCTGAACACTATGTTATCAAAAGTTTGAGGGAAAAGAAAGTTAAAGGATGAAGACCAATGAATAGATAATACTCTAATACAGGCAAGATTTACTGATGCCTTACACCAGGTGGTAGTAGTGGAGATGAAAAATGATTAGATACCTTCTAGAACAGTTCAACCTGTTAAAAAATGAGTGAAATTGTGGTTACCAGCAGATGGGGTGGGGGTATAAGAGTGATAATGTTTGAGGGGGCAAACTTGTCATGAATAGTGAAAAACCACAAAGATCTAATGCAAAATATAATGAATATAGACAATAATATTGTACTGTAATTATGTAATGTGGTAAATACCTCTACATCGGCAATCATAGTACAATATATAAATGTGTTCAAGTAATACATTGTACACCTTAAATTTACACAATGTTACATGTTAAATTTATTCAATATAAATTTAAAAGTTTTTAAAAATGATTGGATTCTTGATATGGTTTGGATATAGAATCAGACAAAATTTGCTGATATTGTGGATGTGGGTTGTGAGAGAAAAAGTGCATCAAGGTTGACTTAGAATTTTTCTTGAGTGTTTAGAAAGATTAACTAAGATGTGAGACTATGGGAGGAACCACCATGAGGAGGAATATCAAGAGCTAAATTTTGGACCAGTCAAGATTAATGTCACGTAGGCTATGAAATAAACATATACCTGTATTTTGGGAGGAAGAGAATCTAGGGTGGAGATAAATTATGGGGTCATCAGGACTTGGATGGAATTTAAAGCCATGAGACTAGATGAGATCATCACAGAGAAGAGGCCTAAGGACTGAACTATGGAGCATGCCAATAAAACTATTAGTAGGAGCTAGCAAGACAGATTTAAAAAGAGCAGCCAAAGAAGTAGGTGGAAAATGAAGTAAGTGTGTATCCTATCCATAAATACAAGGAAGTAGGGCATTTTAAAAAGAGAGTATGATCTAGTTGTGTGATATGTCACATGGGATGAGAACAAAGAATTGCTGTTAGAATTTAGCAATGTGGATTTCTTTGCCACATAAGAGCAATTTGATGGCATTGTGGGAGCAGATGCTTATTGTATGGGTTTAAGAAAAACAAGAAAAGAAGTTGGACACATTTGGCACAAAAAAATATTTCATGTATTATTGTAAAGGTACGAAGAGAAACGAAATAAAAATATACAGCTTTAGAATGCATTCCAACCTAAATTGTTTTTAACTTATAATAGACTATTATAAATATAGGTTGTTATGTGTAAGCCTCATAGTAACCATAAAACAAAAACCTATAGTAAATACACAAAATATGAGAAAGGAATTTACGCATACCTCTAAAGAAAGTGATCAAACCAAAAAGAAAGAGCAAAAGAAATAAGCAACAGAGCAACTACAGAGAGCCAGAAAATTAACAAAATGGCAATAAGAGCATAACTCAATAATTACTTTAATGGATGATATTCTCCAATCAAAAGATAACCTACACAGCTGATCCTCTAAGGTAGTCAGAGGTCAGTGGTCAGCGGGCACAGCCAGTCCTTGCAGCTGATCAGCCTGAATAAATCCTTCCCATTGATTTGCCAACAGTAATCAGCACTCAACTACAACAGAAGGGTGTGCAGTCCACATCAGGGGTACACATCGAGGGCCCAGTTGGGGTGATCAGAGAGATTGTGCCACTGGATCCTACAGGACACCTACAATAATAGACCACCTATGAAGCTTAGGAGAATACAACTCTACTGAATACAATCACAGGGAAACAGTCAAAATGAGGAGACAAAGAAACATGTCCCAAATGAAAGAAAAGAACAAAACTTCAGGAAAAGAACTAAACTGAGTAGAGATAAGCAATCAATCAGATGCAGAGTTCAAAACACTGGTTATAAGGTTGCTCAAGGAACTTAGTGAGACATCCAAGAAACTTAGTGAGAACATCAACAACATTAAAAAGGACTAGTCAGAAATGAAGGGCGCACTAACTAAAATAAAGAATAGTTTACAGAGAATCAATAGTAGAGTAGGTAAAGCCAAGAAGCAAACCATTGGTTTGGAATATAAGAAAGCAGAAAACACCCAATCAGAACAGCAAAAAAAAACAAAAAAACAATCCAAAAAAATGAGGATAGTGTAAGGAGCCGCTGGGACAACATCAAGCATGCCAACATTTGCATCATAGGGGTACCAGAAGGAGAAGAGCGAGAACAAGAAATTGAAAACCTATTTGAAACAGTAATGACAGAAAACTTCCCTAACTTGGTGAAGGAAACACACATACAAGTCCAGAAGCACTGAGAGTCTCAAACAAGGTGAACCCAAAGAGGTCCACACCAAGACACATCACCATCAAAATGCAAAGGTTAAAGACAAAGAGAGAATCTTAAAAGCAGCAAGAGAAAAGCAACTGGTAACCTACAAAGGAGCTCCCATGAGACTTTCGGCTGATTTCTCAAAAGAAACTTTGTAGGCCAGAAGAGAGTGGCAAGAGATATTTAAGGTAATGAAAAGCAACAACCTACAACCAAAATTACTCTATCCTGCAAAGCTATCATTTAGAATCGATGGACATATCAAGAGTTTCCCAGACAAGAAAAAGCTAAAGAGTTCATCACCACCAAACCAGTACTGTATGAAATGTTGAAGGGTCTTCTTGAAGGAGAAGAGGAAGAAAAATATGAACAATAAAATGGCAATAAATACATATCTATCAACAATTGAATCTACACACAAAATGAGCAAGTGGAACAGAAACAGACTCCTAGATACAGAGAACTTTTTGTTGCTTGCCAGATGGGCAGGAGCTGGGAGGATGGGTGAAAAAGATGAAGGAATTAAGAAGTACAAATTGGTTGTTAGGTTGATGAACCTCAAAAGGAAGGGGGGAGGGAGGGTGGGATGAGATAAACCAAAGAACTTCTATGCATATGTGCATAACCAATGGACACCAACAATAGTGTGGGGAAGGCAGGAGGGAGGCGAGATTGGGGATGAGGGGGTCAATGGGGAAAGGGTGAACTCTAATATATTCAACAATAAAGATGAGTTTTTTTTAAAAAAAGACACAAAGTGGCTGAATGGATAAGAAAACAACACTAACCTATATGCTTCCTACAAGAGACTCTCTTCAGATGTATGGTGCACACAGACTGAAAGTGAAGGAATAGAAAAAGGTTTTTCTTGCAAATGGAAATCAATAGAAAGGTTTGGTTGCCATATTGTATCAAACAAAATAGACTTTAAAACAAAGACTCTATTTATTAAGAGACAAAAAGGGCATTACATAATGATAAAGGGGTTGATCCAAATCCAACAAGAGGATATATCATTTGTAAATATAGGGTGTTCCTCAAAATGTATACACAACATTGAATAATTTTAAAGCTAGTATTTATTAAACTACACTTCATTTTCAAAATGTAATAGAATCTACAGAGACCCTGTATGCACTTTTTGGGACACCCTGTATTTATGCACCTAATATAGGAGCAACTAAATACTAAATGTATAGAGTAAATACAGTATTAGCATACCTAAAGGGAGAAATAGAAAGCAGTACAATCGCTATAGGGGAGATTTTAACACCTTCCTTACATCAATGGATACAATATCTAGACAGAAAATCAATTTTAAAAACTCAGCCTTAAGTGATACAATAGAGCAGAAGAACTTAACAGCTATGTACATAACACTCCTCCCCAAAGCTGAAGAACACACATTTTCTCAAGTACACATGAAACATTGTCCAGATAGATTATATATTAGGCCACAAAACAAGTCTTAATAAACTTAAGAAGACTGAAAGCATTTCCAACATCTTTTCTGACCATGGTATGAATCTAGAAATCAATGAGAAGATAAAAAATGGAAAATTCACAAATATGTGGAGATTAAACAACATGCTACTAAAGCAATGAAAAAAATCAAGGGAGAAATGAAAAAACACTTTGAGAAAAATGAAAATGGCAATACAACATACCAAAACTTATGGAATGCAGCAAAACCAAATCTAAGAGGAAAGTTCCCGCATGCCTTTAAAACAGCCATCATCAAAAAGACAAGAGATAACAAATGCTGGCAGGCATGTGGAGAAAAGGGAACCCTTGTGCACTGTTGGGGGGATTGTAAAACAGTATGCAGCATCCTCAAAAAATTAAAAATATAACTACCATATGATCCAGCAATTCCACATCTGGGATTATATCCAAAGGTAATGAAACCACTAACTCAAAAAACCACTAACTCTGCATCTCATGTTCAATACGGCATTCTTTACAATAGTCAAGACATAGTAACAACCTAAGTGTCCATCAGTGGATAAATTGGTAAATAAATTGTGATATATATATATATATATATATATATATATATATATATATATTTATATTTCAGTCATAAAAATGAGGAAATCCTACCCTTTATGACAACATAGATAGACCTGAAAGGCATTATACTAAGTGCTATAAGTCAGAGAGAGAAAGACAAATACAGTATGATATTGCTTACATGAGGAAAATAAAACAACCCCCCCCAAAAAAAAACCATTACAAAAAACTCATAGAAAAAAAGATCAGACTTGTGGTTACCAGAGATGGGGACAGGAGTAACTGGAGGAAGATGGGCAAATGGTACAAACTTTCACTTATGAAGTGAATAAGTATTACAGTTCTAATGTACAACGTGATGACTATAGCTAACACTGCTATATGATATGTAGAAAAGTTGTTAAGAGAGTAAGTCCTAAGAGTCCTCATCGCAAGGAGGAGTTTTTTTCTTTATTCTTTTCTTTTTACTGTATCTATATGGCAGATGTTAGATGAACTTATTGTGTAATCATTTCACAAAATACATAAATTGAACCATCATGTGGTAGACCTTAAACTTAAAAAACCAGGGAAAAAAAAAATCAAATAAGCAACCTGATTTTACACTTTAAGGAATCTATTTGAAAAAAAAAAAAAAAAGCTCAGAATTAGTAGAAGTAAGGAAAAAGACAAAGACCAGAGTGGAAATGAATAAAATAGAAATTTGAAAGACAATAGAAAAGATCAATAAAACCAAGAGCTGGTTCTTCCAAAATACAAAATCAAACATACTGTAGCTAGATAGAGGGAGAGAGAGATCAAGTAAAACCAGAAACGAAAGAGATGTAACTCCTACTATAGAAATACAAAGGATCATAAAAGACTACTATGAACAATAACATGCCAACAAATTAGACAATCTAGAGAAATGAATACAACCTGTCAATACTGAATCATGAAGAAATACACAGATTACTAGTAAGGCAATTGAATCAGTAATCAAAAATCTCCCAACAAACAAAAGTCCAGGACTAGGGGGCTTCACTGGTGAAGTCTGTCAAACATAAAAGACTTGAATATAAGACCTGAAACCATAAAAATCCTAGAAGAAAACATAGGTGGTAAGCTCCTTGGCATGGCAATGATTCTTTGGATCTGATTCCAAAAGAAAAGGCAACAAAAGTAGAAATAAACAAATGGGACTACACCAAACTAAGGTGTTTCTATATAGTGAAGGTAACAATCAATAAAATAAGATAAAAATATTTGTAAATTATATATCTGATAATGGGTTAACATCCAGAGTATATGAAGATCTTATAACTCCATAGTCAAAAAAATGTTTTTATTAAAAAGTCGGCAGATGATCGAACAGACTCTTTTCCAAAGAAGATAATAGGTGGCCTACAGATACACTAAAAGAGGCTCAAATCTAATCATCAGAGAAATGCAAATCAAAACAACAATGAGATATCACTTCACATCTGTTAAAATGACTATCGCCAAAGGACAAGAAATAACAAGTGTTGACCAGAATGTAGAGAAAAGAGAACCCTGTTGATAGAAATGCAAATTGGTGCAATCACTATGGAAAACAGTGTGGAAGTACCTCAAAAAGTTAAAAATTAATAACAGAACTACCATATGATCTAGCAATTTTGCATCTGGGTATTTATCTGAACAAAAGAAAACACTAATTTAAAAAGATACATAAACCCCATATTCACCGCAGCATTATTTACAGTAGCCAAGATATGGAAACAATCTAAATTTCCATCAAAGGAAAAATGGATAAAAAAGTTGTAGTATATGTATACAGTGGAGTATTATTCATCCATAAAAAAATAAAATCTCGCCATTTGCAATAACATGAAAATACCTTAATGGTATTATACTAAGTGAAATAAGTCAGACAGAGAAAGACAAATACCATATGATCTTACATGTGCAGTCTAAAAAAATAGAAACACATTAATTTTAGATACAGAGAACAGACTGTTGGTTGCCAGAGGCTGGGTGTCAGAGGTAGGTGAAATGGTTGAAGAATGTCAAGGGTATACATTTCCCACTGTACAATAAAAGTCCCAGGGGTATAATGTACAGCATAGTGATTATAGTTAATACTACTACTGTCCTGCATATTTGAAAGCTGCTAAGGGAGTACATCTTAAAATTCATCTTCACAAGAAAACAATTTTTTGGTACCTATGTACAGTGACAAATGTAAACGAGACTTATTGTGATGATTATTTCACAATGTATACACATGCCAAATTATTATATTGTACATCTGAAACTAATATGTCAACCATCCTCAAAAACAAAGGAAAACAATACATTGGAAATGTTCAGTACAAAGAAATCATTCTGGTTTTATTGTAAAGGTAAAGAGAGAAATGGAGTGAGATTTCTTTAAATGGGAAAAATAGTAACATTTGATTGCTGTTGGTAATAATCCAGTAGAGAGGAAAACATGGCAGCCATTCTCTTTCATTTATTTATTTATTTATTTATTATTAATTAATTTTTGTTACAGATGTTTCTCCTTTTCCCCCCACTGATTCCTCCTCCCCCTCCCTCCCTGCCCTGCCCCCAGTTTGTTGTCATGTCCACTGTTCATGCACATGCATATAAGTTCTGTGGTTTATCTCTCCCCCACCACCCCCTCTTCTGGGGATTGTCAGTCTGTACCCCACTTCCACGTCTCTGGGACTACCCCGTTCCTCAGACTGTTATGTTCATTATATTCCACAAATAAGTGAGATCATATGATACTTGTCTTTCTCTGTTTGGCTTGTTTCACTTAGGATGATACTTTCCAGGTCCCTCCATGTCGTCTCAAAGGATAAGAGATCTTTCTTTCTTACAGCTGCATAGTACTCCATTGTGCCATTCTCTTTCATTGGTGAGAGAGGAGATGGGTCTGAGCAGGGAGTAGGGACAACTTCAGTCACATCTGTAGGAGTGTGTGGCTGCAGATGTTGGTAGGAAAGGAGCTGTTTTGTTTGCCTTTAATAATTCTTTTGTCTCCATCCTGTGGGATCATGATCACTTTTACTGATCATAAAAATCCTGTTTTCTCTCTTGACCAATAAATAATACTATCCTCAGAAAGCAGAGTGACTTATTTTATGTTGTCTTCTCTCATCAATAGACTCTGGGTTTATCCACATTTTTTTTTCTATGAGCCATAGATGAGTACACACAGTCTTCATTTACAGGTTTGTTATAATTCTCCAGATGATTTGCTTAGCCATAGGTGACCATCTAATAAGTAGAATATTACATCGGCCAACATATTAATAACTGCTAATATTTGTGGAGTACTGTGTGGTACCAACATTTTCATATATTTTACCTTCTTTAATCTTCTGAAAATATTTGAATGCTATATAAAAATAGTTATTTTTTATTATTGCTATTTTACAGATTGGGAAACTGAGATAAAGTGGCATAGCCAACATAATTAAAAACAAAAATCAAAACAAAAAAACTAGTGAGAGGTAAATCCACGATTTCAACCCAGATATGCTGAATGTACTACACCAGGGGCCCAAATGCCATAATTCCCATTTACTCGTGTAAGCATTTTATGTAGAATAAAAGCAAGTTTTCTAACTTAAGGAAGGAAAAGGACAATTTACTTATAAGTTTTAGCCTTTAACAAGTTTGCCAAAAACATGTGAGATAAAAACAACACTGCCAGTGGAGGTCACAAAAGGTGTGAGAATGTCAGTGGGAGCGGGAACTGGGGTAAATTTTGGTAGATTTTCTGCCCACATGTGTTTATAAGGATTTTTGTTTCACCATATCACAATCACTCCAGGATAATTACTACAACAGTCCTCAGTAATGGTATCGTATCATGCTCTTTGTTATTTACCAGTAATTCGGAACAGTCTTCTGAGGACAAAGATTGTTTTTATTTGGCTGCATTAATGTAGAATAGATGTAAAGGAGCTGAGTGGTAGGTGGTCTTTGGAGGTGCTGTCTTACTACACGGCGCTGATGCTAATCACGGAAAAGGGAGCACGTTCTGTTAAAATTGCTCCTGAAGTTGTGAACGCCTCACAGCAGCGTGTTCACTGCAGAGCCAGAGGAGAGGTATCGGAGTCAGTCCTTACAGGGCTCGACGGAAAACTCTGCGGGATACAGACTTTGTGTCACAATCTTTTTCTAACTTCTTTCAGTCCTGAACTGTGGGCAAGGGCGTCAAATCACTTGCGATTGGGTATTTGACTTTTCGAGGCCAAAAGAAAAATGAAAAATGCATGGTCATTTTTCTTTCAGTAAAATTAAGTACCTGACTTCGTAGGTGAGAAGTAATTGAACATGTATATTTAAACAACAGATCCTTAGCACTTAATTTTTTGAGATCTTTCACATTAGGGCAGAGCTGACAGATGAGTGTTTGCTCCTTGTTTTTCAATGACTGAGCTGTCACTTCTTATTTCTCTTAGCCACCAGGAAGCTAGGCACTCCTGACTCCTATGTCCTTTAGCGTAGCCACAGAAACCAGGTTGGACGCCTCACACGTGTTGTATAGACTATTTGAGCCTCAGAAAGGAACCAAGGGACCCGTGAATTGTAGCTGCTTTTAAAAAAGACTTGAAAAAAATCAATAATAAATTATCTTCCTATACAGCCGCTTAGGTTCTTTGCACATCCCCTCTAACATGTAGATGTATTAGTTATAAATTGATTTAGCTGGGGTCCGTAAAGAATCTCACTTGCTCTGGACTGCCTAGCAAATGTGCATTAGTGAAATAAAAATAACCCACCTTGTCAGAGAGCCCTTCTAGGAGCTGCCGAACCCAGCAGGTTATTTTTACAGTTTAATGAGCAAGGCCCTGGCTTCAACAGGGGAGACACAGCAAGTGGATTGCTTCATAATTTACTGCTGTAAAATGATCGGGATTCATGTTGTCTATAAAACATGAAAAACATTCTTCATTCCTTACCAATTAGATCATAGTTACAACTCACAGTTCCTTTGAGCTTAAAAGAAAAAATTTAACTGCTAGACATAAATGAATGCTGTGGTTAAATTAAACCCTTCAACAGCCCAAACAGGCTTGAAAGAAATGCCTTCTGGATGTTATTAACATGCATATTTAAGTGCTATTTTTAAATTTTAACTGCAAGCCATAGCAAGCACAAATGTTTAGAATAGCTATTTTGGCATCATAGCTTTGCTTTCACATGTTTTTCGTCTTTACTAATTCTTTCCAATAATTATTTCACCTTTTATTATTTAAAAAAATGTTTGCAGAGATAGGACTCTTGCCTTATGGGAATAATTGTATTTGAGGAAGCAAGAAGCTATTAATGACGAAGTAGCTTTGTAGTAAAAAGTTCTCTTTGTCATCCACAGAATGTTTCATTTTCTGAGAGTATTCTAAAATTTGCAGGGATTGAGAATTTGAATGCCAATGCTTTATAAATGTTTAATTTGTGTATAATTATTTAAAAGTATATTCATTGTGAAAAAAGTTAAATAACTACAAGGAAGACAATAAAAACCACATCTACCAAACAAAGTGAAGTTTGAGTAAAATGTCTCGTGTTTATATGTACATGAATGTATGTATATGCACATATATGAGACACACACACAGAGATTTGGTTTTCATATTGTCTATATCACAAAAAACTATGTATTTTCCTATGATATTACATACTTTTTGAACACATGTTGTATTAGTTTGCTAGGGCTGTCATAACAAAATGTACAGAGTGACTTGCTGAAACAACAAATTTATTTCTCACAGTTCTATAAACTGGAAGTGCAACATCAAAGTGTTGGCAGGTTTGGTTTCTCCTAAGGCCTCTTGTTGGCCTGCAGACAGCCAGCTTCTATGTTCTCACATGGCCTTTTATCTACATGTGCGTATTCCTGGTCTCTTTCTCTCCTCATGACTACCAGGTCTATTTGATTACCGCCCCAGCCTTATGATTGCATGTCTTAATTACCTCTTTAAAGGCCCTGTCTCCAAATATTATCTCCTGAGGGGTTAGAACGTCAACATATGATTTTGTTGGGGATACAAGTGTCAATAAAACATAAAAGTTCATATGATATTTTATCTTAGGTATATCCTATATTAGCATTTTTGAGAGATTCTGCCATTAATCTACATCTTATATATGCAGAAATATATCTGCATTTTTATTCACATCTTTGACAATATCCTTAATATACATTACTAGAAGTAAAATTATTGGATCAGAAGACCAGCATTTTAAGCCACTCTCATTCATTTCTCTCTTTCATACTGTGACATCTTTGCCTAACCCAATGTCTTATAGGTATTATTCTATTATTTTCTTCTACAAACTTTATAGTTCTTGCTTTTATGTATAGGCCTAAGATCCATCTTGAGTTACATTTTTATGTAAAGTGAGGTAGATATAAAGATTTATTTTTTATCTATAAATACATCCACCTCCTATAGCTAAACAAAAAATAATTTTTGTTTGAATTAATTTCTTTTCCCTATTGTTTTGACTTGTTACCTTGATTGGAATATCAGCTTATTGTACATGCGTAGGTAGGTCTATCGCTTGTTTCAGTTCTTCCTGGCTTTGTGGGCTTCTGTTCATCTACATCTCTGTCCTTACGTCAAAGCTTCCTCTGTCTTGCTTATTTATAACTTTATAGTACATCTTGAGATCAGTTAACATAAATCATATGACTTTTTTCTATTCTTTAAGATTTTTACTATTTTAACTCTTTTAAATTCCCTTATTATTTTTGGAATCAGCTAATCAACTTATTTTAAAAATCTGCATTTTGATTGGTATTGACTTATAAATCTATTTTGTGATAATGGACATCTTAATAGTGAGTATTCTATTTTATTGGTATGGTATATCTCTCATTTATGTCTTTAATTCTCTCAGCAATGTTGTATTACTTTTCGGTGTACAAAAATCATACATATATTGGTAATTTATTCCTATGTGATTAATGTTATGATACTATTGTAAATTATACTGTTTTCTCAATTTCATTTTTGTCTGTTGCTAATATTTAGAAATAAAATAGAATTTTGTATATTGACTTGTATACAGTGACCTTGATAAATTCACTTAATATTTATTTTGTTTTTTGGTGTATGTTGATTTTATAGGGTTCTCTATATACACAATCATGACATCTGTGATGAAGACATTTTACCTATTTCTCATCTTTATGCCTTTTCTTTTGTTTTCTTGTCTTATTTCATTCTTAGTACTTCCAATGCAATGTTGACATTTTATTTTTTATTTATTTATTTTTTTATGCTCACCTGAGGACATTTTTTCCATTTGTTGTTGTTGTTGTTGTTGTTCAGATAGAGTGGGAGGGAGAGAGAGGAAGAGAGAGAGAGAAACGTTGATGTGAAAGGGACACATCGAGTGGCTGCCACCCGCATGACCCAACCAGGGCCGGGGACAAACTGCAACCGAGGTACGTGCCCTTAGTGGAAACTAAACCCGGGTCCCTCTGGACCACAGGCCAACCGTCTAACCGCTGAGCGAAACTGGTTAGGGCAATACTGACATTTTAAAAGTGGTTTTTATTATGTTTCTAATTTTAGTTTAAAAGTATTCCATATTTCACTATTAAGTATAATTTCAGCTGTGGGTTTTTCAGCTAGTTTTTATGAAATAGAGAAAGTTGATTCTATTAGTTTACTCTCAGTATTTCTTAAAATCATGACTAGATATTCAAATTTCTCAAATCTTTTTATCTTATTTATTGAGATAAACTGATCATATACTTTCTCTCTTTTATAATGTTAATATAGGGAATTGCATTGACCAATTTTCAACTGTTAAACCAAATTCTTTGCTGAGATAAATGCCTCTCAGTCATGATCTATTATCCTTTTTAAGTATTGCTGAATTCCACTTCTTCCTATTTGGTTAAGGATTTTCATTATATAGTTAATGCCCTGTAGTAATATGTATGCTTCTTGTTATTGCAGATATTAATATATATATTTCTTCTTTAGTCTTGCTAGAGTTTACACATTTTTTTATTTTCAAGAAGCAACTTTTAACTTTGATTTTCTCAGCTGTTAGTTTTCTAGTTTATTGCCTTTAGTTCTACTTTTATTTTTTCCTTCCTTGGGCTTCTTTCAGGTTTAACTTTTTTCCATTTTTCTAGTTTTTTTGTTCATAGAAGCTTAGGTCATTGATTTTATATATCTTTTCTCAAATATAGTTCTTTAAAACCACAAGTTTTTAAGTACCATTTTATCTATATCTAACAAATTTCATTAAAAAAATTTTTTTTAATTTATTTTATTTTTCAATATATTGGTTTCAGGTGTACAACCCAGTGATTGAACATTATATAACTTACTAAGTGATCATTCCAATAAATGTTGTACCCACCTGACACCATACAGTTATTAGGGTATTATTAACTATATTCCTTATGCTGTACTTTATATCCTCATGACTATTCTATAACAATCCAAATGTATTTTCATTATTACTCAGAAGTACCTTCTAATTTGTGTTGTGTGAATTCTTTAACTAGTGGGGTTTTTAGAAAAATATTAATTTTCAAATGTGAGAATTTTCTCAATATTTTTATTAATTTCAAATTTAGTAATGTTGAGGCTTAAAAATACACAGATGGTTTTATTCTTTTAAAATTATTGTGTTCTAACTTGGTGAATGTTCCATATGTTCATGAGAAGAATGTGTATTTTGCAGTTGGTGTTTGCAGTGTTTTGCAAATGGTAGTCATATCAAGTTGGTTGGTAGTGTTTCAGACAGTACATATCTATACTAACTTTTATCTTTTTGTTCAATCAGTTACTCAGAGGGAGTGACACAATCTACAGCTATGATTGCACATTTGTCTGTTTCTCCCTTTTTTTCCTGCCTTTTTTCCCCACAACTACTGTGAAGCTCAGGATTAGGTCTATATTGTAAGATTGTTATAGTTGGTTGATACATTGACCTTTTTATTATTATAAAATGTTTTTCATTATATCTGATAATCATTTTGGTCTAGATGCTTATATTTCTAATATTAAATGATCAATAATAGCTTTTTTTATGCTTTGAATTTAAATAGTATTTCTTTTCTCTGCTGTTTTGCTTTCAAGTTTTCTCAGTCTTTAAGTATTATTTGTAATACTTACAAATAGCATTGTTGATATTAGCTTTATTAATCCAATTTATGGTTCATTTTGATCATATATGCTGGTTCATAAAACTATCTACCTCCAGAAAAGGGCATATACCTTCTTTTATCATGCTGCTAGTATGGAGGGATATATCCATTCAATATTTAGCTGAGTTTGGTTGGGTTATGTTATACCTTTATATAAATTTAGTATATCATTGTCTTCAAATGGTTTGAAGGTGAAATAAGAACTTTCACTTTAACAGTGCTTGGGATTTGAGCACTAGGTAGATTTCATACATCTATTTATGTTTTACATCCTAAACGGCAGATCTTTCTGTTTTACAACATAGCCGACAGCTTTGTGTCTCACTAGGGAATTTATTTTTCTTCTCCAGTTCTTCCTGGCTTTGTGGGCTTTGAAAGACTTCTCTCAACCCTGCTCCTCTGCCCCAAGCATTCAGAATCTGCTACCTTCCCATCATTAAAGGTTCAGTGTTCCTTTGAAGGATTTTATTTCTTCTGCCCTTCTATCAACCTCTAGCAGGCCACTGCTGAGCACTCTGTGAATGTCTGGGGACCCCTCTTGGTGCTCATGCCCCACATCCTATCTTCAGAAGGATTCCCAGTGGGTTCCCAGAGTGATTAGGAAGAATTTCTCTCAACTCTCCATTTCCATTAACAAGCTTCAACACACTACTCCTGTGCACTTGTTTAGGCCGTTAAGAAAGGATTATTTGGTAAATGCAAATTTGTTCTATGGTTAGGGATCCTTGGTATAATCATCTATCTTGTTTGTCCATGAGGCATTAAAAGTTAGTTCAATTTTTTGCCCGGGCTGGTTTGATTCAGTGGTTGGAGCGTTGGCCTGTGGTCCAGAGAGACCCTGGTTTGGTTCCCGCTGAGGGCACGTGCCTTGGTTGCAGTTTGTCCCCGGCCCTGGTTGGGTCATACGGGTGGCAGCCACTGGATGTGTCCCTTTCACATTGATGTTTCTCTCTCTCTCTCTCTCCCTCCCTCCCTCCCTCCCACTCTATCCGAACAAAAAATGAAAGAGTGTCCTCAGGTGAGGATAAAAAAAAAAAGTTAGTTAAATTTTTAACAGGTTTATTCCTGTGTGGTATATTTTTTCTCTTCCCAGTGTTCCAGCAAACCTGAAAACATCCATAGATCTTTTTCTCCTAGGACGGGCCCATCACATTTAAAATTTCATTCATTGGGATATCTTTATACCTCCAGCTCTGACCTTTCTTTTAAACAATATTAAAACCTTGTCAGTTATTCAGCGTATCCTCATTGTTAGGATAGAAGTAACAGTCTTTGGAAGCTTTCACTATCTTAATTGGCGATGGAGATCTTTCCATTCCATTGGAACCTTTCTTGGAAAATTTAGCTCAGCTAATTAATCAGTTTGGCAAAAACTGATACCTCAAAATAGCCAAACTTACCATTCTGAAAGATACTCTTTCTTTCTATTGAAATATTTATATACTTTACCCAGTTTCTACTTTTAGCCATTTATTATAAGAAAAATAGTTTAAGTATGGTCAAAGAAAAAATATTTAAATGTGCAACAAAGCTTAAGCTAGACTAAGGAAAAAAAGAGAGAGAGAGAGACTCAAATAAAATCAGAAATGAAACAAGGGACATAACAACAGATGCTGCAGAAATAAAAAGGATCATAAAAGATTATGAGTAATTATACACCAATAAACTGGATAACTTAAAAGAAATGGTAGAGCCCTAAAAACATACAATATACCATGACTAAATTATGAAGAAATAGAAAGACTTAACAGACCTATAGCTAGTATGGATATTAAATCAGTAATCAAAACCTCTCAATTAAGAAAAACCCAAGACCAGATAGCTTCCCTGGTTGAATTCTACCAAACTTTTAAAGAAGAATGACAATCCTTTCAAACTCCTCCAAAAAATTGAAGACGGAACACTTCCAAACGCATTTTGCTAGGCCAGCATTACCCTGACACCAAAACCAGACAAAGATACCACAAGAACAGAACTACAGGGTAATATCCCTGATAAATATAAATGCAAAAATCCTCAACAAAATACCAGCAAACCAAATTCAACAGCAAACTATAAGAATCATATACCATGGCCAAGTGGGATTTATTCCAAGAATGTAAGAATGATTCAACATACAAAAATCAATTAATAATGAAGAATAAAACCATATGATCATTCAAAAGATGCAGAAAATGCATTTGACAAAATTCAACACCTTTCATGATTTAAAAAAACTCAAATGCAGAATGGAAGAAAAGTACTTTGACATAATAAAGACTATACATGACAAGCCAACAGATAACATCATATTGATGATGAAAAACTGAACACTTTTCTTCTAAAATCAGGAATAAGATAAGAATGGCCACTATCACCACTGTTATTCAACATAGTACTGGAAGTCCTAGCCAGAGCAATGAAGCAAATAGAAGAGATTCAAGGCATCCAAATTGGAAATGAAGAAGTAGAAAATGTCCCTGATTACAGATGACATGATCTCCACATAGAAAACCCTATGGACTCCATCAAAAATATGTTAGCACTAACAAATGAACCAGTAAAGTTGCAGGATACAAAACCAACATACAAAAATCAGTTGTTTCAATAATAATAATGAACTATCTAAAAAGGAAGTTAGAAAGACAATTTCATTTATAATAGCATCAAGAAGAATAAAATACCGAGGAAGAAACTTAACTAAAGAGGTGAAAAACATATACTGAGAACTATAAAACCTTATTGAAAGAAATTAAGACACAAACAGACATCTTATGTTTATGTGTCAGAAGAATACTGTTAAAAATATATATACTACTCAAAGAGATCTATAAATTGAATTCAATCCCTATCAAAATCTCAATGTCATTTTTTATTTATAAAATAGATAAAACAATTCTACATTTCTATGGGATTACAAAAATCCATGAATAGCCAAATGAATCCTGAAAAAGGAGAATAAAGCTGGAAACATCACAGTTCCTTTCCTGATTTCCAACTATATTATAAAGCTGCAGACATTACACTTTCTGATTTCAAATGATTCTACAAAGAAAGCTATGGTGATTAAAAAAAAAAAAAAAAAAGGTAGGGTACTGGCATGAGACACACACACAGACCAATGAAACAGAATAAAGAGTCCAGAAATAAATGTGATCTTTGAGAAGGATGCCAAAAACGCACCCTTGAGGTGAGGATGGGGAAAGGCTAGTCCCTTCAACACATTTGCTAAGAAATTGGATACACATGTGCAAAATAAGAATTGCACCTGTATCTTATACCATATACAAAAATCAACTCAAAATGGATTAAAGACTGACACATATGACCTGAAACTGTAGAATTACAAGAAGGAAACAAAGGAGAAAAGCTTCATAACGTTGGTCTTGCCTATGATCTCCTGAATATGAAACCAAAAGCACAGGCAACAAAAGTGAAACTAGACAAGTGGGACTGTATGTGCCTAAAAAGCTCTGCAAAGCAAACAAACAATCAAAAGAGTGAAAAGGTAATTTATGAAATGAGAGAATATATTTGCAAGCTATACATCTCCAAAACACATAAGGAAACTCTACAACTCAAGAACAAAAAAACTAATAACCTGATTTAAAAATGGTAGAGACCTGAATAAACATTTCTCCAAAGAAGACATGCAAATGGCCAATAGGTATATGAAAATTGCTCAACACGACAATCATCAGGGCAATGTAAATTAAAACCACAATGTGACAAATCACTTGTCAAGTTAGCTTATCAAGAAAACAAAAAAATAACAAGTATTGGTGAGGATGTAAAGAAATTGGAATCTGGAGGATTCCAAAGTGACGGTGGAGTGAACGGAAGCTACACAGACCGTCTCCCAGAACCAAACTGGAATTATAACTATAACACAGACAAATCGACGGGAAAAACCAACAGAAAAGCAGCTTGCGAGGACCATACAACGAGGGACACTGACTCCATCCCGGTAGGCTTGAGAAGGCGCGAGACGGGGCTGGGAGCCCAGGTCGGCAGCTCGGCAGCGGCCTCAGCTGGGAGCGGTGCCCTCGGGTTACACTCCCAGGCGGCCCCACAGCGCAGCCGGGACAGAGGCTGAAACAGCCACAGCCACTCACCTTGGGCTCCGGCGGAGGGAGGGCGGACTGGACTGGAGCTGTGTGAGGACACTCGGGATTTGGAGGGTGCTCAGAGCTTTTGCTGAGTTGCTGCCATGCAGGATGGTGGCCATCTTGCTCCTTCCCAGGGCTCTAGGAGAGGCAGCAGCCCCTCCCTCGGAGATCCAACCCCACCCTGTGTGCCACTGAAATGCTAATTGAGGCTCATTAACAACCAGCACCTGCCCCACCCTCCTGAAATACCCTTATGCTGAGCACCTGAGGGAGTTTCTCAATCAACTGACAACCCAAAACTCATCAAGTAACCTCGACTGATAGAGGATAACAGTACCTTTCCTGGGCTAGCAACTCTAACCAGGAAAGTAAGACTTGACAGTGGTGTTTAACATGGGTCCTCCCTCGCTCATCTAAACACAGGAGAGGGAGCCACAAACAGCAGAACACCAACACCCACTGGGAAAACTTGACAGGCTCCAAAACCCACTGTGATAGTGAAAATGGTGAAACACAGAAACAGAAGCCAAATGAAAGAGCAAGAGACCTCCACTGAAGATGAGATCAATGTGGAGCAATTAGGCATATTAACAGAGCTAGAATTCAGAGCCATGATCTTGAGGAAGCTCAACAGCATGAGTAAGGACATAGAGATGCTGAAAATAAGCCAATTGGAAATTAAAAACCATCAAGAAGAGATAAAAAATGACATATCAGAAATTAAAAACATATTGGAAGGTTTAAAAAGCAGAGTAGAGGAAGCTGAGGACCTGATCAGTGAATTAGAAGACAGGGTAGAAAAAAATCAACCAATCAGAAAAACAAAAGGAAAAAACTATTAAAAAACAGGAAGACAGCTTAAGAGTACTGTGGGACAACTGGAAACATAATGATATTTGCATCATAGGAGTCCCCGAAGACGAAGAAAATGAGCAAGGGATAGAGAATATATTCCAAAAAATAGTGACAGAAAACTTCCCTAATTTGGTGAAGGAAGAAGGCATTCAAGTTCAAGAAGCACAGAGAGTCCCAAGTAAGAAGAACCCAAACAGGCCCACACCAAGACACATAGTAATTAAAATGCCAAAAATTAAAGACAAAGAGAGAATCCTAAAAGCAGCAAGAGATAAGCAACAGGTTATCTACAAAGGAAACCCCATAAGGTTCTCAGCTGACTTCTCACAGGAAACACTACAGGCCAGAAGGGAATGGCATGAAGTAATCAAGGTCATGAAAAACAAGAATCTGAATCCAAGACTACTCTACCCAGCCAGGCTATCATTCAAAATAGAAGGTCAAATAAAGAGCTTCCCAGACAAAAAAAAAAAAAAAAAAAAAAAAAGGCTAAGGGAATACATTAGCACCAAACCAGCACTGCAAGAAATTTTAAAAGGACTGCTGTAATTAGCAGTAGAAATGGGAAGAAAAATAGAACCACACTAAACAAAAATGGCAATAAATAAGTACATATCAATAATCACCTTAAATGTAAATGGATTGAATGCTCCCATAAAAAGACACAAGTAGCTGATTGGATAAGAAAGCATGACTCATCTCTATGTTGATTACAAGAGACCCACCTCACAACAAAAGACTCACATAGGTTGAAAGTGAAGGGATGGAAAAAAATTTTCCAAGCAAAGGGAAAGCAAAAAAAAAAAAAAAAAAAAGCTGGGGTAGCAGTACTCATATCTGATAAAATAGATTTCAAAAAGAAGGCCATACTAGAGACAAAGAAGGCCACTACATAATATTGAAAAGATCTATTCAACAGGAAGATATAACCATGATAAACATATATGCACCCAATATAGGAGCACCAAAATATATTAAAAATCTTCTGGAGGACTTAAAAGGAGAAATCGACTGCAAAACAATCATAGCAGGGGACTTCAACACTCCGTTGACAGCACTGGATAGATCCTCTAGACAAAAAAATTAGCAATTAAAAAGAGACTCTAAATGAAGCACTAGACCAACTTGATTTAATAGATATCTACAGAGAATTACACCCCAAAACTACAGAATTCACATTCTTCTCAAGTGCACACGGGACATTCTCCAAGACAGACCACATGATAGGACACAAACAAAATCTCTACAACTTCATGAAGATTGAAATCATATCAAGCATCTTCTCAGATCACAATGGCATGAAACTAGAAATCAATTGCAACAAGAACATGCAAAGACATTTCAACACATGGAGGCTAAATAGCATGTTATTAAACAATGAATGGGTTACCGAGGAGATCAAGGAAAAAATTAAAAACTTCCTGGAAAGCAATGAAAATGAACACACAACAATACAAAATCTATGGGATGCAGCGAAAGCAGTTCTGAGAGGGAAGTTCATAGCACTACAGGCCTACCTCAAGAAACAAGAAAAATTTCTAATTGACTGTCTAACCTCACAACTTAAAGAATTAGAAAGCAAACAAAAAGAAAACCCCAGAGCAAGTAGAAGGAAGGAAATAGTAAAGATCAGAGCAGAAATAAATGACATAGAGACCAAAAAAACAATTCAAAGGATCAATGAAACAAAGAGCTGATTTTTTAAAAAGATAAACAAGATCGATGGACCCTTAGCTAGATTCACCAAGAACCAAAGAGAGAGAACCCAAATACAGAAAATCAGAAATGAAAGAGGAGAAGTAACAACCAACACCACAGAAATACAAATGATCGTTAACAGTTACTATGAACAACTATATGGCAACAAATTTGACAATCTAAGCAAAATAGACAAATTTCTAGAAACACATAGTCTCCCAAAACTAGACCGGGAAGAGATAGAAAACTTGAACAAACCAATAACAACTAAGGAAATTGAAGAGGTAATCAAGACTCTCCCAGCAAACAAAAGCCCAGGCCCAGATGGCTTCACAGGGGAGTTTTACCGAACATCCAAATAAGAACTAACACCCATTCTCCTCAAACTATTTCAAAAAATTCAAGAAAAAGGAAGACTTCCAAACACGTTCTATGAGGCCAGCATAATTCTAATTCCAAAACCAGAAAGACACTACAAAGAAAGAAAATTACAGGCCAATATCCCTGAGGAACATAGATGCCAAAATCCTAAACAAAATACTAGCAAATCGGACCCAGCAATACATCAAAAACATTATCCACCATGACCAAGTGGGATTCATCCCAGGGATTCAAGGCTGGTACAATATTCGCAAATCAATAAATGTGATGCACCACATAAACAAAATGAAGAATAAAAACCACATGATCATATCAATAGATGCAGAAAAAGCATTCGACAAAATCCAGCATCCATTTCTGATAAAAATGCTCAGCAATGTGGGAATAGAGGGATCATATCTCAACATAATAAAGGCCATATATGAAAGACCTACAGCCAACATTATACTCAATGGGCAGAAACTAAAAGCATTTCCATTAAGAACAGGAACAAGACAGGGATGTCTACATTTGCCACTCTTATTTAAAATAGTACTGGAGCCCTGGCCAGTTTGGCTCAGCGGTTAGAGCGTCGGCCTGCGGTCCGGAGAGACCCGGGTTCGGTTCCCGCTAAGGGCACGTACTTCGGTTGCAGTTTGTCCCCGGCCCTGGTTGGTCGTGCGGGTGGCAGCCACTTGATGTGTCCCTTCACGTCGATGTTTCTCTCTCTCTCTCCCTTCCTCTCTCTCCCTCCCACTCTATCTGTACAAAAAATGGAAAAATATCCTCGGGTGAGGATTAAAATAGTACTGGAAGTCTTAGCCACAGCAATCAGACATGAGGAAAAAATAAAAGGGATCCAAATTGGAAAGGAGGAAGTGAAACTGTCATTATTTGCAGATGACTTTATATTATAGATAGAAAACCCTAAAGACTCCATCAAAAATCTACTAGACTTAATAAATGAATTTGGCAAAGTAGCAGGATACAACATTAATTTCAAGAAATCGACGGCATTCTTGTACACCAATGATGAACTCTCAGAAAGAGAAACTGAAAAACAATCCCATTATCATCACGCCACAAAAATTAAGATACCTAGGAATAAACTTCACCAATGAAGTAAAGGACCTATTTGCAGAAAACTACAGATCATTGAAAAAAGAAATAGAGGAAGATATAAAAAAGTGAAAGCACATACCCTGTTCATGGATTGGAAGAATTAACATCATTAAAATGTCCATACTACCCAAAGCAATCTATAGATTCAATGCAATCCCCATCAAAATACCAACGACATATTTCACAGAACTAGAATAAATACTTCAAAAGTTCATATGGAGCCAAAAAAGTCCCTGAATAGCCACAGCAATTTTGAAATAGAAGGACAAAGTAGGTGAGATCACAATACCAGATATCAGGTTATACTACAAAGAAACTGTAATCAAAACAGCCTGGTACTGGCACAAGAACAGGCATATAGACCAGTGGAACAGAACTGAAAACCCAGAAATAGACCCAAGGCAATATGCTCAATTAATATTTGACAAAGGTGGCAAGAGCATACAGTGGAGTAAAGACCGCCTCTTTAATAAATGGTGTTGGGAAAATTGGACAGCTACGTGTAAAAAAATGAAACTAGACCATCAACTTACACCATACACAAAAATAAACTGAAAATGGATAAAAGACTTAAATGTGACCCATGAATCCATAAAAATTCTAGAAGAAAATGTAGGCAACAAAATTTCGGACATCATACGGAGCAGAATTTTCACTGATACATCACCTAAGGCAACAGAAACAAAGGAAAAAATGAACACATGGGACTACATCAAACTAAAAAGCTTCTGCACAATAAAAGAAACAACCATCAAAATTGAAAGGCAACCCACTGTATGGGAGAACATCATTGCCAATGATGCATCAGATAAGGGGTTAATTTCCAATATATATAGAGTGCTCATACAACTCAACAAAAGGAAGACAAAGAACCCAATTAAAAAATGGGCAGAGGAGCTGAATAGACACCTCTCCTAACAGGACATACAAATGGCCAAGAGACATATGAAGAAATGCTCAACATCACTAATCATCAGAGAGATGCAAATTAAAACAACAATGAGGTATCACCTCACACCTGTCAGAATGGCTGCCATCAACAAATCATCAAACAACAAGTGTTGGCGAGGGTGTGGAGAAAAGGGGACTCTAGTACACTGCTGGTGGGAATGCAGACTGGTGCAGCCACTATGGAAAACAATATGGTGTTACCTCAAAAAATTAAAAATTGAACTTCCATTTGACCCAGTGATCTCGCTTCTAGGAATATACCCTATGCAGCCTGAAACACCAATTAGAAAGAATATATGTACCCCCATGTTTGTAGCAGCACTATTTACAATAGCTAAGATCTGGAAACAGCCCAAGTGTCCACCAGTAGACGAATGGATAAAAAAGTGGTGGTACATATACACAATGGAGTACTATGCAGCGGTAAGAAAGAAAGATCTCTTATCCTTTGAGATGACATGGAGCGACCTGGAAAGTATTATCCTAAGTGACATAAGCCAAGCAGAAAAAGACAAATACCACATGATCCCACTTATATATGGAATATAATGAACATAACAGTCTGAGGAATATGGTAGACTCAGAAACATGGATGTCAGGCACAGACTGATATCCCTCAGAAGAGGGGGTGGTGGGGGGTTGGAAGAGATAAACCACAGAACTTATATGCATGTATGCATGACCAATGGACATGGACAACTAAGCCGGGGTCAGGGCGCGGGTGGGGTAGGGAGGGGGGTGCCAATGGGGTAAAAAAGGAGAAATATCTGTAACAAAATAATAAATAAAAAATTTTTTTAAAAAAGAAAGAAATTGGAATCCTCACATACTTTTAACAGGAATGCAAAATAGTGTAGCACAGTGGAAAACAGTGTGGAGTTTCCTCAAAAAAACAACTAAGAATAGAATAACCATATGATCCAAAGTTCTACTTCTGAGTATTTATCCAAAGGAATTGAAATAACGATCTTGAAGAGATATCAGCACAATGTTAGTTGCAGCACTGTTCACAATAGTTAAGTAAAAACAGCCTAAATCTCCATCAACAGATGAATGGGTGAAGAAAATATGTTCTATACATACAATGGAATACTCTTCAGCATTTAAAAAGAAGAAAATTTTGCAACAACATTATGAACCTTAAGGATAAATATGCCAGACACAGAAGGATAAGTACTTCATGATTTTTTTTTTCTTTATTGATTTTAGAGAGAGAGGAAGTGAGAGGGAGAGAAAGATAGAATCATCAATAAGAGAGAACATCGAATGGCCACCTCCTGCATGGCCCCCCATTGGGGATCTGGCCCGCAACCTGGGCATGTGCCCTGGCTGGGAATGGAACCGTCCACCTCTTGGTTCATGGGTCAGTGCTCAATCACTGATCCACACTGGCTGGACTGCATGTTTCTTTTTATGTGAGGTATCTAATAGTCAGACTCATGAAGTGGTTGCCAGGTGCTGGCCTAAATTTTCAGTTAAATAAGAGAAACTCTAGAGAACTGAAGTACAGTATTGTACCAGTAGTCAACAATACTGTATAGCACACTTTAAAAGCTTTAAAATGATAGATTTCTTCAGTAAAATTAAATTTAAAAAAGAAAAAATGTTTCAATACATTCGCATTTTTATTTATTAAATATTTATTTTTTGCAGTTCTTTAGTCAATAATTAGATATATTATTTATTTTTTTGTTGAAATATTTTGCGGCAAAGAAAAAAATCAATTTTTTGAAGCCTCTACAATATAAAAAAAGTTCAGTTTTTTCCAAAAGGTTATATATTGAGCACCCCTTAAATTCCAAACATGGTAATAGGGGCTAACTATACACAGATAAATAATATATGCAAGACTTCTGCCTGAATGAAACTTACAGTGTTGTAGAAGAGACCAAGTAGTATACAAATACATAATAACAAATTTTGGTGATATAGGAAATAAATGAAAAGGGTGCAGATCCCTAGTAGCACGTCCAAAGTCTCTCTTAGCAGAGAAGAGTCACTAGAAAAGGTGCAGTCACGTGAGTGGCAGAAACAACAGTTCAGGCAGTGGGAACAGCATGTAGGAAGCCCCAAAAAGGAGCTAGTAAATTCAATGCAGTTTGCAAACTAATGGGATGCTCCAAGACGGAAGCATAGTCAGCAGGCAGGAAGGTGTGATGTAAAAGGCTGAATAGGCAATTCGGAGACCTCTTCATTCACACGTTTAAAGTCACTATAAGGTATGAAAACAAGGGTTTTAGATTTGTTTCTCAGTGCAAGTGTTTTTTTTGTTTGTTTGTTTTTGTTTTTTTAATCTAAGTGTTTACATTGCTTTTTGAATATGGTCTGGTTTATGTTATTGCAGAGCATACTTCTCTTTTGAGTAGAGAAGAGAAGCATAAGACGTAAGGAGACCAGATAGGAGGCTACTGGGAGTCCAGGTGAGAAATTAAAGTGGTGTATTTACAGAGATCACAATCTGTTTGTAAACTGTGGCCAGACCAGAGGTATGTTTTGAAAGGGAATGGCTGGGACTTCCTGATAATTTGGATGAGGGCATGAAGGAGAGAGAGAGATGGAGTAAGAATTGATATCCAACTTAAGGAGAAGAACTGAGCAGAGGGTGATACTAATTTCTGAGGTGGAGAAGATGGAAAGAGAAGAACCGTGGGAAGAAGGAAACTATAAATCAAGTCGTTTGTTTTAGTTATGCTGACCTTCACGTCCAAAGGAGGATGCTAAGCAGGAAGTTGAACTTAAAGCTAATGAGGAGGTTTGGGCTGAGGCTAACTTGGGAAGTTGTCAGCACATTCTTTTAAGTGAGAAAAAAAAAACAAAGTATAATTAAGAAAGTATGTATTCCGTGATCTCAATTATACTGAAAAAAATACGCAACTATCTTCCAAAATAAAGAGTTATTGGCAATTGTTTGTGGAGGAATAATGACTGGATTTATTATCTTCCTTGTGACCTTACATTGTATTGAATATATAAACAAATTTTAATTTTAAAGGGAATTAAAAATATTCAGGAGGACAGTACAGTCTCTGACTCTAGGAATAACTTATTCTCTCCATCTCTTTTCTCATGGTTGCCTTGACTCTCTCTGCAAATTTACTCTTCTCTCATTCAAAGCATTGTTTTTAATCAGAAAAATGCCATTTCAAATAGTATAATAGTTTGTTGTCTTTCGTGTTACAGAAGAGAATTCTGAATCCTTTGTACTTTTCTTTATGTGGATATAACTTTCCCCTCAGATGTTCACAGAGTTATTTTTAATGTATAAATGTATGTGTAATTGTCCTTGGCACTTTTCATTATTTCTTGTAGTTATTGTTGAATCTTTTTGATATGTATATTCAGGATTAAAAGATTTTTATGAATAAAATTCTCTGTTTTTTTAGTACTCCACATCAAATGGTATCACACACACACACACATACATGCACACACACACTTCTTGATCTTTCTTTGATGTCTTTCATCTTTTATTGATATCATTGCCTTTTCCTTCTGTGTATTCTGTCTCAAGTTTATCTTTGTACTCCATGAATTAATTTTTATTCTTTCTTGCAAGCTAGTTACTCTATCAATCACTTTTTAAAATTTGCAATCAAATTTTTATACCCGTGGAATCTTTTCCGATCACAGGAGATTTCTTCCTTATAACCTATTTTTTAAAATGTATGTGTCATTTTCTTGGCTCTTTTTAGAAAATGAATCAAATTTAAAGAAAAGTTACTTTTTAAAAAATCTGTGTCTCTGTCTCTTAAAAGGACCGGGATTTCCCCCCACATATGCTTATTTTGTAGGAAGTCTCCCCTCACAGACTCTCTGATTGCTCTGCTCCAGCCCCCTGCCCCACCCTGAGAGAAATCCCTACTCCAACTTTCTATACCTTTTGTTATTTGGCCCCAAAAGGGAGATTTGCTTTCAGTTTCTTCAATTTGCCTAATATACAGCCTCAACCCCGGGAAGATCACTCCCACCGTTCAGGGGCCTGCCACTCTATGAGGGGGGCAATACCAGCATCGCTTCTCCATGGCACTTCCTATCCCATGTGTCTCTCCTGTAGCATAAATCCCAAGTTTCTGGCATGTGGCTGGCATCCATATTAGTTTTCTATTGTTGCTATAACAAATAACATTGGTTCTGTTTCCCTGAGTTTCCCACAGACTGTCAGCTGATTTCTCAACACAAACTTTACAGGCCAGAAGGAATTGGCACAAAATATTCAAAGTGATTAAAAGCATCTGTAATAAGAATACCCAGCAAAGCTATTGTTGAGAATAGAAGGAGAGATAAAGAGCTTCCCAGACAAGAATATCACCAAGTGTTCATCATCACCAAATCAATACTACAAGGAATGTTAGAGGGTGTTCTTGAAAAAGAAGAAAAGATCAAAAGTATGAATAATAAAGTGACAATAAGTACATAAATATCAACAATTACTTTAAATGCAAATGGATTAAATGTTCCAATCAAAACATATGTTGGCTGAATGAATAACAACAAAAAAAAGACCCTTATATATTCTGTCTACAAGAGACTCACTTCAGATCAAAGGACAAACACAGACTGAAAGCAAAGGGATGAAAAAAGATATTCCATGAAAATGGAAACAAACAAAACCTGGGGTAGCAACGCTTATACCAGACAAAATAGACTTTATTATTTTATTTTTATTTTTTGTTATAGATGTTTCTCTCCCCCCATTGACACCCTCCTCCCATTCCCATCCCTGCCCCATGCGCCCCCCGCCCCCCGACAAAATAGACTTTAGAACAAAGGCTAACATGAGACAAAGAAAGACCCAGCAATTCCACTTTAGGATATTTATCTGAAAAAAAGCCACAGACTAAATTAAAAATTATATACATAAACATATTCATTGCAGCATTATTTACAATAGCTAAGATATGGAAGCAACCTAAGTGTCCATCAATATATGAATGGATAAAGAAGTGGTGCATATACACAATGGAATATGACTCAGCCATAAAAATAAATGAAATCTTGACATCTGCAACAACATGGATGAACCTAGAAGGTGTTGTCCTAAGTGAAATAAGTCATCCAGAGGAAGACAAATACCATATAACTTCACTTATATGTGGAATCTAAAACAAAACAAAACAAAATAAGCAAACAAGCAGAACAGAAACAGACTCATAGTTACAGAGAACATCTTGATGGTTGCCAGATGGGAGGGGGTTGGGAGGTGGCTGAAAAAGGGGAAGGAAATAAGAAGTACAAATTGGTAGTTACAGAATAGGCACAAGGATATAAATTACAACATAGGGAATATAGTCAATAATATTGTAAAAACTGTGTACACTGTCAGGTGGGTACTAAATTTATCAGGGTGCTAACTTAGTAGCTTATATCACACCTAATCACTGGGTTATGCTCCTAAAACTAATATAATATGGTATGTTAAATGTAATTTAAAAATAAAATTAAAAGACTTACCTCCCAGCGCCCTGACCAGTTTGGCTCAGTGGTTGGAGCATCGGCCTGCAGACCAGAGAGTCCCAGGTACGGTTCCCGCTAGGGGCGCATACCAAAAAAAAAAGACTTACATCCCAGAAATGGACCCAAGATATTATGCTCAATTAATATTTGACAAAAGAAGCAAGAGCATACAATGGAGTAAAGACAGCTCTTTAATAAATGGTGTTGGGAAAATTGGACAGCTACATGCAAAAAAATGAAACTAGACCATCAACTTACACCATACACAAAAATAAATTCAAAATGGATAAAAGACTTAAATGTGACCTGTGAATCCATAAAAATCCTAGAAGAAAACGTGGGCAACAAAATTTTAGACATCATACACAGCAGAATTTTCACTGATGCATCACCTAAGGCAACAGAAACAAAGAAAAAAATGAACACATGGGACTACATCAAACAAAAAAGCTTCTGCACAGCAAAAGAAACAACCATCAAAATGGAAAGGCAACCCACTGTATGGGAGAACATCATTGTAAATGTTACATCAGATAAGGGGTTACTTTCCAAAATATGTTGAGTACTCATACAACTCAACAAAAGGAAGACAAAGAACCCAATTTAAAAATGGGCAAAGGAGCTGAGTAGACACCTCTCCAAACAGGACATACAAATGGCCAAGAGACATATGAAGAAATGCTCAACATCACTAATCATCAGAGAGAAGCAAATTAAAACAACAATACAACAATGAGGTATCACCTTACACCTGTCAGAATGGCCGCCATAAGCAACTCATCAAAAAAGTGTTGGCAAGGGTGTGGAGAAAAGGGGACTCTAGTACACTGCTGGTGGGAATGCAGACTGCTGCAGCCACTATGGAAAACAATATGGTGTTACCTCCAAAAATTAAAAATTGAATTGCCATTTGACCCAGTGATCTCGCTTCTAGGAATATACCCTAAGAAGCCTGAAACACCAATCAGGAAGAATATATGTACCCCCATGTTCATGGCAGCACTATTTACAATAGCTAAGATCTGGAAACAGCCCAAGTGTCCATCAGTAGATGAATGGATAAAAAAGCAGTGGTACATATACACAATGGAGTACTATGCAGCTGTAAGAAAGAAAGATCTCTTATCCTTTGAGACGACATGGAGGGACCTGGAAAGTATTATCTTAAGTGAAACAAGCCAAGCAGAAAAAGACAAATACCACATGATCTCACTTATATACGGAATATAATGAACATAACAGTCTGAGGAATAGGGTAGACCCAGAGACATGGAAGTAGGGTACAGACTGACATCCCTAAGAAGAGGGGTGGTAGGGGGTGGGAAGAGATAAACCACAGAACTTATGTGCATGTATGCATGACCAATGGACATGGACAACAAAGCCGGGGATGGGTGGGGGGAATGGGGAGAAGGGTGTCAATGGGGTAAAAAAGAAGAAACATCTGTAACAAAGCAAAACAAAACAACAACAAGAAAAGATTTACCTGGCAGGTAAGATACCATAAACACAAAGGTGGTTTTCCGAGGTCGAGGTTTATCCATTGCTGTCCGGATGTGCTGACCCCTGCGATCTCCCCAAATGTGGGAAACTCGACTGCATATTGTGGTAAGTTGATGGTCTAGTTTCATTTTAAATTAGATTAAATTAAATTAAAAAAAGATAAATATGAGGAAAACTCTGATGAAATATATCAAAGGACTAAATAAATGAAGAGAGAGTCCATATTCATACATGGAAAGGTACAATATTGTCAAAATATCAGTTCTTCCCAAGTTGATCTATAGATTCAGCTCTCTCCCAATCAAAATCCCAGCAAGTTATTTTATGGATATCAACAACGAATTCTAAAGTACAGGCAAAAGACCTAGAAGAGTAAACACAGTATTGAAGGACAAGAACAAAATTGGTGGACTGACACTACCCAACTTCAAGACTTACTATAGCCCGGGCCTATTTGGCGCGGTGGTTAGAGCATTTGTCCACGGACCAGAAAGACTGGGCTTTGGTTCCCGCTAAGGAAACGTACTCCCCCCTACCCTGCCCTGGCAAAAAATGACTTACTATAAAGCTACAGTAATCTCCCAGGCCAGTGTGGTTCAGTGGCTGAGCATCAACCCATGCACCAAGAGGTCACCAGTTAAATTCCTTGTCAGGGCACATGCCCAGGCTGTGGACTTGATCCCCCGTGAGGGGAATGCAAGAGGTGTCCAATCGATATCTCTCTCATCAATGTTTCTATCTCTCCCTCGCCCTTCCTCTCTCTCTAAAAATTAATTAAAAAAGAAAAAGCTACAGTAATCTGAATAGTGTTGTACTGGTGAAAGAATAGACAAATAGACAAAGGACCAAAGGCAATACAATGAAACAAAAATAGACCCTTCAACAAATGATTCTTGGCTAACTGGACATACACATGCAAAAAGCAAATTGATACACAGACCTTACAGCCTTCACAAAAATTGAGTCAAAATGGATCAGAGACCTAAATGTAAAACAAAACACCATGAAAGTCCTAGAAGATAATGTAGGAGAAAATCTTGGTGACTGAGAATAGTGATGACTTTTTAGATAAAACACCAAAGGCGTAATTCATAAAAGAAATAATTGATAGGCTGAACTTCATTAAAACTTTTCTAAATGTAATGTCAAAATAATAAGGAAGACAAGCCACAGATTGAGAGAAAATATTTAAAAGGTGTATCTGATAAAGGATTGCTACCCAAAATATATAAAGAATTCTTAAAGCGCAAAAATGAGGAAATGAGCAAGCAACCCAATTTAACAAGTAGGCAAAAGACCTGAACAGACATCAAACCAAAGGAGATATACAGATTGAAATTCATGTTATGAAAAGATGTTTAATATCATATGTTGTTAGAAAACTGTACTTTAAAAGAATGAGATACCTATTAGAATGGCCAAAATCCAAAACACCGACAACACCCAGTGCTGGCGAGGATTTGGAGTGATAAGAATTCTGATTCATTGCTGGTGGAAATGCAAATGGTATAGCCACTTTGGAAGACAGTCTGGCGGTTTCTTGGGAAAGTAAGCATGCTTCTACCATATGATTCAGCAATCGCACCCTTTGGAATGTACCCAAATAAATTGAAAGCTTATGTCTGTACAAAAACCTGCACACAGATATTTAAAACAGTGTTATTCATAACTGCCCAAATTAAGGCAAGCAGGTTGTCCTTCAGTAGCTGAGTAGATAAACCATGATTCTTCCAGACAATGGTGTATTATTCATAGATGTGGAGAAAACTAAAATGAAAGAAGCCAATCTGAAAAATGCTTCAAGATATATGATTAATACTATATGGATTCTGGAAAAGGCAGAATGACGGCAACTGCAAAAAAAAACAAAACGTTCAATGGTTACCAGGAGTTATGGTGGAGGGAAGGATGTGTAGGCAGAATATGGAAGAATAGAACTATTCTGTTTGGTACTACTGTGGTGGATATATTTGTCAAACCCACAGAAAAACACCAAGAGTGAACCCCTATATAAACTACAGACTGGGTGACAACGTTGTGTCAATGTAGGCCCATCAGTTGTAACAAATGCACCACTCTGATGGGCAATGTTGACAATTAGGAAGGTCATATGTATGTGGGGAGAAGGGGTATAGTGCTACTCTCTGTACTTCTCATCCAGTTTCACTGTGGACCTAAAACTGCTCTAAATACGGTTTAATTTAAAAAACCAATTGCCATGGTTCCACTACCAAGAATATTAACTGTACAAAGATTGTGTAAGTTTTTAAAGACATGAAATAACTAACAATGGAATTAAAAAGGAAGAGAGGTTGGGGGTTAAAAAGAAAAATGTCAAAAAGAATACATTTAGCTATTGAAAAAAGTAACCAAAATAATTTTTACAATTAAAAAAAAAATTCCTAAAATAAGACAATAAGAGAGGATGCACACTTATTCTAGGAAAACATGAAATGTTAGGGCCAGAATAACAAAGATCTGAGATTCTGTTAAGTCAGGGGTGCCTTTAGACATAATCATTTTGACACAGACACTTCCCTTTTTTAAAAAAATATTTTTTTGTATTGATTTGAGAGAGAGAGGAAGGGAGAGAGAGCTAGAAACATCAATGAGAGAGAACATCGATTGGCTACCTCCTGTATGCCCCACACTGGGGATTGGGCCCACAACCTGGGCACGTGCCCTGACCTCTTGGTGCATGGGTCAGTGCTCAACCGCTGAGCCACACCAGCTGGGCTCCATCTTCTTTTCACACTCAAGGGTATTCCAAACCCACAAACCCTACGTAATTCTGTGTAACAATGTTAATTACTGATCCCAAGTGACTTCAGCTGTGGCTATAAACTGACCCTTTTTTTTCTTTATTTTCAGAGAGAGAGGAAGGGAGAGTGAGAGAGAGAGAGAGAAAATCAATTGGCCACCCCCTGCATGCCCCCCATTGGGGATCATGCCCTCAACCTGGGCATGTGCCCTGACCGGAAATTGAACTGGCGACCTCTTGATACGTGGGTCGACGCTCAACCACTGAGCCACGCTGGCTGGGCTATAAACTGACTTTGTAAATAGGCTACTCTGATATGCTTATAAAAGGAAAACGTCAACATTCAAATAAGATCACTTTCTTACCAAGTCTTAAGGCAAGTGACCCTAACCAAATGCTGAATTATAGGATGTCAAAGAACACCAAGAATTTGCTGCTCTTTAAAGAGTATTCAATAGAAATTAAAGCTAAGTATTGATAAAAAAAAAAAAAATACTGTGATACATTTAATAAGTATATTATTTTTTCTTGAGAAAAAAATAATATTGTACCCTAAATATTTGATCAATTTGGTTCTCGACTTAAAAAAACAATCACAAAAAGATTTAATAAATTTTCCCAATGAAATTCATTTTGTTCAGTTTTTCTTTCGGGAGGATCTAAGGGAACTCAGATATAGCACTATTCTTTCCCACCCAGTTCTGAACAGTTCTAGAAAAAAAATACAAGTTGCATTTGGGATCAGGTTGAAAGTCATGGTTCCACCAAGGTCAATAGGCAAGTAGCACTGTGAATACTGAACATGAGAAGTAGGGAAAAGCATCCGTGCCAACCCAGGCGGTCTGGGTGGGGAGCTGTGCCCCAGAGGATGAGCAGTGCCAGCTGTGCAAGGCCATCCTTCACCACACACAGCCCCTCTTCTCCGCCTCTCTGGGTCTCCTTCGTGTCCCTTCCGCTTGCTTGCCGCTCCCAGTATCGGAGTGCCAGCGGCTTAACCCGCAGAGCACATCTGTCTTTCTCACTCTATTACTCTCTCTTGATGACCCCATCCTGTCCCATGACTTTAAATCCAGTCTCTGAGCTGATGTCCAACTGGGCCTTTTTCCTCTGAGCTCCAGAATCATGTATCTAATCCCCTGCTCCATGTGTCCACTTGTATGTCTAGCAGGCATCTTAAACTCTGTGTATCTAATCACTGAATCCCTGATCTTTACCCGTCTCCCCACCCCACCCCATGCGGCTCCTTTCCCAACCCTTCCTATCTCAGCTCATTGCAATGCCAGTGCCTGTAACAGTGTCTGAGATACATAACTATTTGTTAAATGAATGAATGGTCAGCTCATGTCCAAGAGGAAGAAAGGTTGAACAAAACCAAGCATGCTTAATTACTTTCTAAATTGGCTGTGTTATCAGAACGGCCCTTCCCTCAGGCAGAGTGAGGCCATGGGCGTTGTGTGTGGCGCCCCAGGAATACAGAAGGAAAGGGCAGAAGTGGAGAATAAGGGATACTGTAACAATTTCTTTGTTTCCATATTCTGAATTTCCAGCTAAGGTAATGTTGCAGTTATAATGCCAGCAAATCGAAAACAGAGGACTTCTAACTACAGTCTGAGGGCCAGATCTGGCCTGCAACCTGCCTTCTGTATGGCCCTTGACTTAAGAATTGTGTTTACATTTCGAAAGGAGGAAGAGGAGGAGAGAATCCTTCTACTCAAATCCCTAACCTTCCTCCACGGAAGAGAGCTAGACTTTTGAGTTTGGTTTCGTTGCGTTTTCTATCTAGGAGACAGCATTTGTGCAGTCGTGCCATGCCAAGAAAAAACAACAACAACAACATTATACACACACAAACTATTGCCTTCAGGAAGCACTGGAAGTCTGAAATCGAGAGACGTTCTGCATCCAGCCCCCTCCCCCCTCAGTGGGAGGAACAGCACCTCCTCCTGACATGTTGCCAGACCCTGAGCGGGAGCAGCAGGGATGAGTCTGTTCTTCACGCTTCAGTCCTGCTGAGACATCAGGTGCTCCCTGTAAGGACACTTTGAAGAACAGGCTGCAGTGCATTCGGGAAATGGTGTTTGAGAGACAATAAAAGGAGCCCCAGCTTAAAGTATATTAAGGGATCACAGGAGCACATCTCGACTGCATTTTCAGATCTTTGGATTCAAAGATACACATCTTCTTATCTCCCAAGGGCTGAGGCCAACCCAGCACAGAATTATAGACAGAGCCGCACAAATAAGGTTGCCAACCGCGTGTCAGAGATAATTAGTGAGGACACGGCGAGGGGCTTTTTCACTGCCTTCGATACAGAGGGAAAATGCAGTAGGGTGTGTGTGCTGAGCTGCCAGCCTACATGTGCAAGGCCACAGGCACCGGGGTGGCACCGAAGTGGTTAACTGTGCACAGGGGCCACCACGGGAAGGGGCTGCATCATCCTTGCTCTGCTCGAGGGGTTTGCTTGTCCACTGCTTAGGGTATTTCACTAACATCCTTTCCCACAGAGGAACAGGAGGCCGGCGGGTGTGCGTGGGTGCGAGAAAGAGAATGGCAAATGGGATCATTGAGAAGAACAGATTTGGGCTACATGTGCTAAGATCTGAGCAGACCCCGTCCCATTTTACACACATTAAGTTAGCAATGTGCCACTTTCCAAAGAGGATTTGAGATGATTGACTGTCGAGGGCATGTGTACAATCAAATGAATATGAATACTCAAAGGTGTGAAAAGGAAAAGAAAGCAAAATGGCAAATCGGAGGCTTAGAAACAGTCGTCGTGATGAATTTTCACATTTCCTTCAGTTCGCTGTTGGCCAACTCACTTTGCCTGGTAAAGCCACACAGGTCTAACTCGTATTAGTCAATCCCTGTGAGCAATGAATGAACCACCACACAGCAGTCTCATTGCTTTCTACAGACACTGTCCAGGAAACTCACGGACAGGTGCCCTCCAGGAACGCCCTAGCTTTCGAGTCACAGATGTTTCTCTGAACGTATCAATGTTTATTTTGCCAGCGGAATTTTTTTTTTTATTAGGAAATGGTGTGAATGAAACTACACTTTTATCAGATTGCCAACTAATAAATAGAGAAATGGTCATAAAGGGACATTCTAACATAACTGTGGACTGTTTTCTTATCGCATTTTTCCAATTGTTTTAAAACGTATTGCTTAACAGGGATACTGTGGGGTCTTTTTTTAAATTTTATTTACTTCCGTCATTCACCTGCAATTTAATCGAACTGCTTTCTCAACTCGCACATCCCGTTCACTCACTCCACATGCGTCCACCTCCTCTCCTGCAGAAATGAAGGAAGATGGGTAAGGGTTTCTTTGAAGTTCGTTCAGCTCCCATGAGTGTGCACATGCTATCTTGTTATAAATTTTATACACACGTACACACATGCACACATGCCTATCTATAAAATCACTGTAGTACAACTGCAGAGATAGCCAAGCATGTAAACCACAACTCTAAGGGCTTTTGGCCCTTATCTGTGTCTTTAAAATAGTGTTTGATTTAATTAATAGATGATACCTAATATTTAACATTATACTCTTTTTTTTTTATCCTCACCTGAGGATATTTTTTTGCATTTTTCTTCAGATAGAGCAGGAGGGAGAGAGGGGGAAGAGAGAGAGAAACAACGACGTGAGAGAGACACATTGACTGGTCGCCACCCACAGGGCCCCAATCGGGGCCGGGGACTAACTGCAACCAAGGTACGTGCCCTTAGCGGGAACCGAACCCAGGACCCTCTGGTCCATGGGCCGACGCTCTAACTGCTGAGCCAAACTGGCCAGGGCAATTATACTCTTAAATTGCTAAAGCTCCTACATAACAATTATCTGTATGGTCCTTTTTTCTTTACACTTTGCAGTGATCTGGAACCACACTGTCTTCTTGCCTGTCCTCAGACCTCCAGATTCATGTAGAGTTTACACAAGTCCATTTCAGAATCAAAAATGCACCCCAAATCTCAGCATATTTGAGAATGAATCATCATGTCCTTACTACATTGTATCCTCATTCAGTATCCCTTCCCCAACAATTGATACTTCCCTCCATTTAACTACACAAGCGCCAAACCCAGAAGAAATGTTTAAAGCACCTTAACCCTCACGCCAGGTCAAATCCATCACCAAATTCTCTTTACTATACCTCCTTGGTAGCTCTCAAATATATCTTTTTCTCTTTAATTCCACATCATCCTTGTTTATGATACCACAATGTCTAATGTTTGTTCTGGTGCAATGCCAATCTGTTTGCTACAAAGTAGCTGGGATTATCATTATAACTGCAACTCTAATCAGGGTACTGAGCACCCATACTCCACTCACACAAAATACGTAACATCCAAGAGTGGTTTTTCTTTGCTCTTATGCTCAAGGCCCAAATCCTCCACACATTATTCATGGCTCCTACATGAGTCAGCCCTGCCTACATCTCCATCCTCACCCCATTCCTCCATCTCCCTCATGACCCAGCCACACTTCTCTTTTCTCTTCAGACTTGAAGTCCTTCCAACACTCCATTCTCACTTCTGCCACAGGACCTTTGCACATGCTGCAGCTCTCTCTGGAATGTCCCCTCCATTCCAAGCCTTTCTGGATAACTAGACTCTTACCTATCAGGTATTAGCTAAGTGGCCATTTCTCAGTGAACCCTTCTCCAAGCCCTCAAGTCACATTAATTTCTTATACTCTCCTATACCTTTTCTCTCAGATCACTGATCTGAGTTTGTACCAATGATGTGACTTCTAAGTTTCTATTTATCTCTCCCATGAGATTTTAAAACTTCATGAGAGCAGAAGCTAGTGTGTATGTTGTGGGGGAGGGGGTGGGCACGCATGGAGAATCCCCACTTGAAGTGTAGTTTTCATTTGGAAAGAGCGCTCATTTATTAGATGGACCCGATACCAGAAGTATCATTTTGCTGACCCAAGACTTTCTCTGGATTTGTACAGGAGAGATCTAATATGCCTTCTCTAGGCCCATCCTTTAAATATTGGAAACAGTCGTATTATATTACAAAAATGTTTTAACTGCGCCAAACATTTCCAGACCTTTTAATAGTTCCTTAAATGACATGGTTGCCAAGTGCTAATCTTTTTCAGATGTACTTCAGTTTTCTAGCCTGTCCCCTAAAATCATCATTCAGAACAGTTAACAACTCAGACATGTTGTGATCTATTTAGACTTCAGTAAAATCCTTCCCTTCACAGTTCCAAACTATGAAGTCATCTTGTTTCTTAGGATGACTTAAGCTTTGGAGAGACTATGTCACAAAACTGCACCATGTAGAGTTTAGAGCTTACTAACACTCTTGCCTTTTTCATACAACTATACTTTGCTTTTTTCTAAAAGTAAGTATACAACATATATATATGTATATATGTATATATATGTATATATATATTCTTATTTGTTCATCTAAGAACAAGCTACTACTCACAACTTGGAGTCATCTATTTACTGGATGAGCATGCTTTCCAGATTTTAATGATAGTTTTTATTATTATTTACGAAGGTTGGTTCAAGGGAGCAGTCCATGGGGTCACACTTAGGGTCCTCTCACCAAGTTGCACTGGTGAATATGCTGTGAGTATTTGTAAAAAAAAAAATAAAAAACAGAACAAAAAAACAACAATTACAGAGGTAGTTACCTTTAATTTAATTCATCTGTTGGAATTGAAAAATGTTTCCTTGGGCCCTGGGTTCCAAGGAAAACAAGTTACTTACTCAAGTGAATGCACTTATTATTAGAGCTGGGAACAGGACTTAGTTACCCTAATTCCATAATTATTTATTTTTTCTTCCTCCTCTTCTAAAAGTGTAAACATTAGTATCAATTACATCTGGTAAATGTCAACAAAATTTTCATTAAACATATAATTTGGGAATCAAAATATGTTTCAACTTCTCTCTTTGTCGTAGTCTGCTTCTGCAGAGTGTTAGTCAGGTGATTGTCGGTGATAAGCTGAGGTGTTATCATCTCCACAATGATCTGCTCCAATGTCATTAATTTCAATGGGATTAAAAGTGATCACTGAGGTGAGATTGCATTGACCTCTTAATACTGTCTTTCCCAGTCTAATCTCATTGTACTGTTCAACCTCATTGAATTGTAGCTACAATGCTTGGATATGGTGCTATCCACACCACACGCATTAAAACAGAGTAATAGTTTACTATCTCCAATACCTTAATTGAAAGCTATTTACTTTATTTCAGAGTATATTTGGGGAGTGCTTTAAAAATATTTCTTCTACTTTAATTCTTTTCTGGAGGAGCTTCTATAAATGACTGCATCCTGAAAATGGCGGAACGGTAGTATGGAAAGAAAACTGAACTTGAGGTCAGGAAACCTGAATTACAGTTTGAACCCTTCCACGGCACATAGGTGTGTGACACTGAAGATTTCCCTGAACCTTTCTGTGCGTCAGTTTTCTCGTGTGAAATTATGTTTACTTCAAAGCACCATTGAACAAATGAAGGGTCCTATGTAAAAGCGCTGTAAGAAAGGTATGCCACATGTATGTAAGTCATTACTGTTCAGAAAATATGCTAAGATGTAAACTTTAAGAATAGGTAAGAAACTTCTGCGTTTCCATAAGAAAATGGTGGTCACTTAGACTCACATCTCTCTACCTATGTACGAAAAGCATTCAGACCAGAGCTCACCCCAGGAGGACAGGTGGCAAAAAACTGTATGGGAAGAGCAGGGAGTGAGACAGAGGGATCCCAGGCCTAATATGACAGAAAACAGATCAAAATCATCCCCCCACCCCAGGGAAAAAGACTCACCCTAAATGCTACCTTAGAGCAGTTCTGAGACCGACTGGTTCAGAGCGCTGGCTGCTGAAGAATCCAGAGGAAGAGACCTGAGAACGCGCCAGAGCACAGATTAAATTCCTGAAAAGGTACCGTTCAGGGGAGCAGGGGACTAGCTGGAAGGGAGGGGCTTCGTCTAGGGTTGAGAATGAAAGGAGAGAAGAGAGCAAGTATTGGAAACTAAAGGGTCTACAGAAAAGAAAATTACAAAGTGAGGACAAAGACTGTATGATCTCACTAACATGTGAGATCTAAAGCAAACAAACAAAAACCACACTTGCCCTGGCCGGTCTTGCTCAGTGGTTAGAGCTTCAGCCTGCAGACCAAAGAGTTGCGGGTCCAATTCCCAGTCAAGGGCATGGGCACATACCTTGGTTGCAGGTTTGATCCCCCGCACCAGTCGGGGTCGTGCGGGAGGCAACCAACTGATATGTTTCTCTCACATCTATGTTTCTCTCTCTCCCCCACCCCTTCCACTCTATCTAAAAATTAATGGGAAAATATTGTTGAGTGAAGATTAACAAAAATAAAATTAAATTAAAAAACCACACTCATGGACACAGAGAACAGATGGGTGATTGTTGGGGGTGGGTGTGGGGGGCAAAATGGATGAAGGGGCAAAAATCTAGGCTGTCACTAATAAAATAAATAAGTCACGGGGATGGAATGAACAGCTTGTTGACTATTGTTAATAATACTGTATTGTATTTTGAAAGTTGCTAAGAGTAAATCTAAAAAAATTATCATCACAAGAAAAACATTTTTATAACAAAGTATGATGACAATGTTAACTAGCCATATTGTGATGATCATTTCAGTGTATACAAACAGCCGATCTTATGTCATACACCTGAACTAATGTAATCTTCTAGGTTAATGATTATAAGAGTGCCTCAATTTTTTTTTTTTTAAATCACAAAATCAGAAAACAGAAAATACCCTCTCCCCGCCAATACCAGGCACCGTTAATTCTGCGGATCGCAGTGCAGTATGCAAAGAGAAGAGGGCTAATTCTGCAAAATGAGAAACTCTGTCAGCCAAACACAGTGCTCGCCCATGATGGATGAGACAAAAAATGATAGGTCATTTCAGAATTAGCATAAATTGGCATACAACATCCACACGCAGGGTTTATAAATAGAAAAACAGAATCAAAGATGTCAGCTGACAAACATTTTCCAGCAGAAATCAAGCAGATAAAAATGGACACAACACTACAACCTGAGCTAAACCCTCTTAAACTAGCATTTGCCGATGTGAATAAAACATGTCAAATCAGAAACCAAAGACAAAGAACCAAAATTGGTGCATACACACACACCGAGAGAAGAAGAAAAAAAACACATAATCAACTTGGAATAAAATAAAACTGCAAAATATCTAAGGGAGATTAGAACCCACTGAAAATATAACACAAGACACTTAAGAAGAATAACATAGTCAAGAGGTGGGGAGTTAATAAACAAATAAAATGAATCTGAGAGACAATGATAGATAGAAAATAGGAGAATCAACATATAGATAACTAGGGAATTAAGCAAAGCAAAACAATGGAATAAAACTATTATTTAAATTTATAATGAAAGAAAACTTTCTAGAAATCAAAGAAGGACATCGAAAGAGTCTAGCATATGTCTAAACATATTTTAGCTAGTCTAGTTCTGTTATATCCTAGTAAAACTATCACGCATTAAGGATAAAGAACAAAATCCCCTTGCTCTTCAGGAAAAAAAAGTGACTAAGTTACTTAAAAAAAGAAAAGTCGAATTGGCATCCGACTCTTTCACAGTAAGATATAAAGCAAAACAACTGGTGAGCAACCATTTAAGGACTCAAAGAGAAACTGTGAACCAACAATCTTACATCCAGCCAAGTTCTTCAAATAACAAGGCTACAGACAAGGTTCGCAGGCGGACCGTTGGGGAATACTGTCCCCGTGAGCAGTTCCTGAGAATCTGTGAGAGGGAGAGCACCATCTAACCAAGAGATGACAGGAAACTTCAGCAATGGGAGCAATGACGAACATTCAGGACCCTTAACTGTAGATCTAAGGTTAAAACACATAGGGGCCTAAGGGGGAAGAAAGGAGTATTCATGTTATATGTTCTGACCTAGGAGAAATAATTCAACAAAATGTTAGAGGAGAAAGAGACAGAGGGAGGAGTTGGATAAGCTCCTTGATTGTCACATCATAAGTGGGAGTTGAGGATATCACTTAAAATTGTCAAAACACACAGAGGTATCTAAATAATGGAAAAGAAGATAAAGAGTGTTATACACATTATTAACAGAGATGTAACCACTAGCAAAAAATACAGATCTTCTTAATAAATAAGAGCACTCTAAAAAGTGGGCAAATAATATAGAACACAGAGGGAAAGAAATACAATAAACATAGCATATAAATATATGTAATGTAAACATAAAATGATCAAGCTGAGACCAAACATAATTGTGATATAAATACAAAACGGGCTTACCTCCACGATTTAAAAATATTCAGATTCACAAAGAAAAACCCTATTGTATGGTAAATGAAAAAACATAGTCAAATATAAATAATTCAGAAAAGCTAAAAATAAACAGATAGGCAAATGTACACCATGAGAATACAAATAAGGCAGGGACGCAGTCCTGAGAGCAAACAAGGTAGAATTCAGACCAAAAAGCAGGATATGTGACAAAGACCTTTATAACACTGAGAACCCAATTCACAATGAATTTATAACAATTACAAGTATGTACAAACCAAATAGAAACCTGTCATTAATCATACGCACTTTAAATAAAACACTTCCTTTGTCCTATTCGTATCAGGCCTGTCAAGGATCCTTCTCCCTCCCAAGTCAGCAAGTTGTTCTCAGTTTCTATTGCACCTTTACAGACCCTGGTGCTGTGGCCTTGTGCCCAGAGATTCTGATTTAAAAAAATAAAAAATAAACAAAAAAATAAAATACTGAGAAGTGTAAAAAAGAAATGAAAGAAAATTGGCAAGATGGATGAACGGGTCACAGAAAATTTAGAACAAATGTTTCTTAAACTATGAAAAGACACTCAACTGCCTATTACACCTGAAATGAAACTGAGATACCAATGTATCAACCGAAAACTGTCCTATCACTCAGGTCTCGCAGTGCCCTCGTCCATTAAATGAAACCAGGGATGCCTGTTGCAATGGAAGATTGCAGGGCTGGAACAGAAAAGGGTTAAGGTCAACCCTCAACATTGTGTTCTAGAAAGAAAGTGCACTAGGACCAGTGAGGGAGGCAGCTTGACGTCGATACCATTAGTCAAATTTGGGACAATTGGAGCATCAAAAAATGATGAAAGTCAGGGGTTATATAACACTGAATTTTTAAGAAGTTATCTGTGAGTCCATAATGATATTCGAAAGAGAAGGAAAAGGAGAAAGGGAGTTCTTTCTCTAGGAGAATGGCAGCTAATAAAGGAGCAAGGATGGTCAGAGTTAGTAAATGCCGCCAGTTACAATCCCCAGAGTGGGAACTGATTCAGGCAAGGATCATCAGTGCGCACTAAAATGACCGGGTGAAATTTTAGGGGCTGTATTAGTTTTTTTTTTTTGCTGTTACAACAAATTGCCAACAACCTGGGGGTTTAAAGCAACACAAACATATTAACTTACAGTTCTGTTGGCTAGAAGTCGGACGTGGGACTCACCGGGCTGAGATGAAGGTATCAGCAGATGTGCACTCCTTGCCAGAGCCCCAAGGGTGAATCTGTTTGAGACAGAATATCGATTGGCCACCTCCTGCACGCCACCACCGGGATCAGGCCCACAACTTGGGTGTGTGCCCTAACCAGGAATTGAACCAGTGACCTCTTGGTGCATGGGTCAGAGATCAACCACTGAGTCACACCAGCCGGACCCTCCATCTTCACTTTTAAGGATGCGTGATTCCATTGGACCCACCTGGATAGGGCAGAATAATTTCCCTGTATTCAGGCCAGCTAGTTAGCAAACTGAATTCTATCTGCTGCCTTCATTCCCCTTATCCATCCCTTAACCCAACATATTCACATCCGTGGAGTTGGTAGGGGGGTAGAGGTTGTCTAACACAGGAGGAAAAGAAATTTGCATGTTTTCCAAGTTTTATACCTCTGATCACTCACTGATTATATAAAAAGGAACAAAAGGCACCTTTACAAAAGAGAGAGATCAAGCATAATTAAGGGCCCATTGTAGCCTCACCAACAACAAGGCAATGGGCCATTATGAGAAATGAATGGAAAGCAATAGGAAGAAGATGAACTCACTTCTGTAGTGTTTTTGTCAAAAACCTGTAATCTTAATTTACACATGAGAAAATAAATCAACAAATCCAGATTGTGGCACCTTCTACAAACATTTGGCTTGGGTTCTTCAAAAATTTCTACTGCACAAAAGGAAAAAAGTAATAGCAAGCTAACTGCTAGAGATCGGAGACCAAAAAGACGTGACTGTGAAATGCAATGAGTTATCCTTGACTGGGTCCTGGAATAGATGGTCTGTTTAACATGCAAATCTATGTATCCATATTATTTAGGCATGATCGTGATATTGTGGTTATGTGAGAGAGTGCTGCGCTCTGAGGAGATGGTATTTAGGGACAGGGCATCGTGATATCTTCAGCTTGCTTTCAAATAGTTCAGCAGGAAAAGGAGGGTCAGGTGTGTGTGGGAGGCTATGTAGAGGAAAAGAAATAGAGAAAAGTGAATATAAAAAATTTTAACATTTGGTAAAATAGTAACATTTGGTGAAAGGTTAACTTCAGTGACTATGTTCTTTCTTGCTTATGCTCACCATGTGGATGGTTGGTTTCACAATGGGGCATCAGCCATCATTTAATTTGTTTGGAACATATGACCAAAGAGGCCAATTATTAAACCTTCAATCTTCTGAAAGCCTAACAGTTTTCCTTTCATGTAGTTTTATTTATTTATTTATTTATTTTATCCTCACCCAAGGACATTTTTCCATTTTTTGCACAGATAGAGTGGGAGGGAGAGAGAGGAAGAGAGAGAGAGAGAGAGAAACATCGACGTGAAAGAGACACATCGAGTGGCTGCCACCCGCACGACCAACCAGGGCCGGGGACAAACTGCAACCGAAGTACATGCCCTTAGCGGGAACCGAACCCGGGTCTCTCCGGACCGCAGGCCGATGCTCTAACCGCTGAGCCAAACCGGCCAGGGCTCATGTAGTTTTGAACTTTATATCTGTTGCCAAATTGCTTACGTTGGCTTAAATCCTCCACAGCTTAGACCTTAACTATTTGCCTACTATGAACTTCTCTGTTAGAGAATGTTTTCTCTTTCCTTCTTCTGAGACTTTGTTGACGCTTATCTCCCTTATTAGTGATCATTTAGATGAATATAGTAAGTTATCTTCCTTCTTACGTACCTATTGAAATGTCTTCTTTCCTTGGCCCAGGTAAAGAAAGTACCTGTAGTTTCTCACATGGCTCCAAATGCACAGGTGTGATGACCTGTCTGTGAATTGTGTACCAAAAGAGAAGAGACCCTTTGTTTTTTCTGCCTTTTTAAAATCTTCACCCGAAGATATGTTTTATTGATTTTGAGAGAGAGGGAGAGAGAGAAAACAATATGAGAACGAAACATTGATCAGTTACTTCCCATACACGTCTTGACCAGGATCAAACCCACAATCTCGGTATGTGCCCTCACCGGAAATTGAACCCACAACCTTTTTTGGTGTATGGGACGACCCTCCAACAAACTGAGCCACTGGCCAGAGCAAGACCCTTTCTTGACCTCAGTAGCTTCAATCATATTTTGGACTTCCACATATGTTAGATAAAGGTAAAGGACATTTTTCTAAGTCACATTCTTTAGAATCAAAGCCTTTCAAACCAACTCTTTATCCTTTTTTTGAGGGTGTACTTTGATTCTTAAACAGCAAAAGTGAGAATAAGTAGAATGGACAAAATATAGGAGCTTGTACCCTTACAAAGCCAATATAAATGTTTGAAAAGCGATTCCCTACGATTCATGGCTGTTTCTTCTTACAGAAGTTTCCTTATAATTCTAGTATTCTATCACCTGATGAGCTACACAGCCCCTTACTATTTCAAGTGATACCCAACTGGATTTTGGAGAACTCTTTATTAAAATGCCCTTCGGTCATGAAGCATACTTGAAAATATAACAGTAGGCAGCTGCTTCAGTAAGTTGAAGATCAAAGGTGTCGCTATCCCCGTGGCCAATGAGAACGAAACCTTGATTTTCGTGCAGAAGTGTTTGGGGAAGAAATGATTTCTTGCTAATAAAAGAAAGCTAGACATGGAGCCAGGAGGCTGAGGACCTCTCTCCTTTACTACATCCACGGTCCATATATTTCTCCAACAGCCTATCAGACCTTCCTTGACTCAGTCTTTTAAAATGCAAAACCCTTTCTTCAATTCACCATTTTTTTCTCTTCTCCACAGCTGGCCCCTTATCTTTGGCCTTGAAAGAGAACATGCTGACCTGGCCCCCTGCAGACGAGCCCTCTGAGGCCAGTGCCTGCCATTCCTTCCACGCGCTGCCCTGTTCTGATACAGCCCACCCCACATCACACTATTTCTTCCTCATTATTTTCCCATTCCTGCTTTGTGCAAGCCGGCAACAGGCCTGCGTGATAAAAATGCTCGCAGCACCACTGCAAGAAGCTGCATGGAATCAACTTTTGAGACCGACTGTTGACAAGCCGTTTGCTTTGTACTTTGGAGGTTACTGGCTAGTGACGAAAACTGAGCCAGTTCCACATCTCTTGATCATACAGTTCCTGGGGTTTCCCCAATTCTGAAGCAGAATGGTCAGTTACTCTCACTCAGCACATAGTATTGAGGAAGGCAGGAGGAGGATGGGGAGGCCAGGCTGGCCATGACAGTCTGGTACCAGCGGGTCGGCGTCTCCGTCCCAGCAAACCTCCGGGCAGACCTGAGAGAGACAATCGGCACAGAGGGAGGGCTCGGCCTTGAGGATTCTAGTAAAGGCTGGTTTGTGTTGAATAATGTATCCATAACACTATTTAATATTCAATTCACATTTAAGTATGGTTACTAAACCATGAGAGAGAGAGTTTAGATCTGAGGATAACCCACTTTGTATTCTCTCTCAGAACTAATGGAGATTGTAGCCTAAGGAGCCATTTCTTTTGAAAGTTTTCAGAAATCCCACAACTACCCTAAGGTCACATGGAGACGTCCGAACAGCTCAGCATAGCCCACAACCAGTGTCACGTACTCCATGCCGAATGGATAGATGGGTGCATATGTACATATCAGAACAGAAAAGTCAGTGAGCCTGGGACTGAACCACGGGTCTGCCTTCAAACTGCCCTGTAACATTTTGCATGAGAGAGCAGTCAGAGAATGTATGATTATTTCCTAGAAGAGGAATCGATTCTGCATGTAAGCACTCCCACTAAACAGATTTCAACATATCACACGCATCTCTACAGTAAGTAGACATTTCCCTTTTTATGTAATTTTTCTCAAATGCTTTAAATTTTAAAAAAGGAATGGCATAGAGACAATGAAGCCATAAAGCTACATCTGGTCATACAAATATTTCCAACCACACATTAACTCTCCATAGGGGTGTATTTTTATATGCTCGTATGTATAATGGTCCGTATTTAAAAGCTCATTTTCTCCTGGCATTCTCTCCCACCTCCACCCCAAGCTAACACATGTGTTCGAGGACAAAGAAGTCTAGCTAGACTCTACGCCGTAACACAGGCTCGAAATGGTGCCCCGGGAAAGGAAGGCGCTGTGGCTCTGTCATTCCGACGTGAATGGCCCAGATCAGACTGGCAGTCTGTTGGCAGCCCCACTCATTCATGGCTCCAGCATCACTCCACCATGACCTCTTCTATCGAATGCAATAGCAGCTAGAAACAGGGCTTCTCTATTAAAGGACTTTTTCAGGGAGAGTGGTTTTTATTTATCTATTTATTTTTAATTTTGTTACAGGTGTTTCTCCTTTTCCCCCCCATTGACACCCTCATCCCAGTCTCCCCCACCCCACATGGTTGTCTGTGTCCATGGTTATGCAAACATGCACGTAAGTTCTGTGGTTCATCTCGTCCCTCCCCCCAAACCTGCCCCCTCTTCTGAGGTTAGTCAGTCTGTACCCTACTTCTGTCTCTGGGTCTATTTTGTTCTTCAGCTTTTGTTCATTATATTTCACAAATAAGTGATATTTGCCTTTCTCTGATTGGCTTATTTCGCTTAGGATAATACTCAGGGAGAGCATTTTGAATATCTAATTTAAATAAAGGGTGATGTGAGCTTTTGGAAAAAATAGAAAATATTTTCATTTAGAATGCATTTGGGTGGGGGGGGGGGGATGAAAACACCCTGTGTTCACAAAATGATGCCTTCTTTTGTTTTTGCATGAGACTGATGATGATGGTAACACATCTTGCTTCCAAGAAGGTAGCCATAGGAAGAAACAAGGTAATTAGGAATGGTGTCAGGATTGCCCCTTCTTCTTTTGAATACATACACTATTTATTAAAGTTTTAGGTTCACAGCAACACTGAGTGGAAAGTACATCACTTACCCAGTCCCCCACATGCACAGCCACCCCTACTATAAATATTCATCAGAGTGAAAAATGTGTTAGCCGATTAACCTACATTGACCCAAAGTCCATAGTTTACATTAGGGTTCACTCTTGTGCATTCTTTGGGTTTTGCCAAACGTATAATGACATCTATCCACTACTATAGTATCACACAGAGTAGTTTTACTGCCCTAAAAATTCCCTGTGCTCTGCCTCTTCATCTGTACCCCCTCCCTTGGCTCCTAGAAACCACTCATCTTTTTATTGTTTCCATAGTTTTGCCTCTTCCAGAGTGTCATATAGTTGGAAGCATACAGTGTGAGGCTTTTTCATATTGACTTCTTTTGATCAGCAATGTACCTATTGTTTTATGGCTTGATAGGTCAGTTCTTTTTAGAGCTGAATAATATTCCATGATATGGGTGTACCAACAGTTTGTTTAATGACTGACCTACTGAAGGATGTCTTGGTTGGTTCTGAGTTTGGACAATTTTGAATAAAGTGGCTATAAATATTTGAGTACAGGTTTTTGTGTAGATATAAGTTTTCAACTCATTTGTCTAACTATCAAGGAACATGATCGCTGGATTGAATGGTGTGTTTAGTTATGTAAGAAACTATCAAGCTGTCTTCCAGAGTAGCTGTACTATTTTGCATTCCCGCCAACATGAATGAGAGTTTCTGTTATTTCACATCCTCTTCGGCACCTGGTGTTGCCAGGGTTTTGTATTTTAACCATTTTAATAAATTTATACTGTATCTCATTTTTTTTATTTATTTCTAAGTCCCTAATAACAAGATGCTGGGCTTCTTTTCATATGTTTATTGCCATTTCTATATTATTGATGAGGTGTCTATTTAGATATTTAACCTTTTTTTTAAATGAGGTGGTTCATTTTCTTACTGTTTAGCTTTAAGAGTTCTTTGTATATTTGGGTAACAGTCCTTTATCAGGTATCTTTGGAAAATATTTTTCACCTAGTCATTGGCTTATCTTTCCATTCTCTTAACTATTTTTCTTCATCATTTAACCATGGGCACTGAAGAGAATGTTTAAATTCCAGTTCATTGCAGTGATTTTATTTGAACAACAAACGAGGTATGAATCATCTACTGTGTGGTTGTTGAGTAACAATAAATCATTTTGCTATCATATTCTATTGAAACAATATAGTCAAAAGATCTTTTTGCAATTTATTAAACTCTTCCTGGGAAAAATAAAGGGAGTAGATAGCATTTTCCCAATTGACAGATGGGAACTTAGACACCCAAGAGTTAAATATATCTCCTAACCTTTACTTAATAAGTGAGCAACTGAATTAATTATCAGCAACTTTCCTTCTACCAGGGGTGTGTGTGTGTGTGTGTGTGTGTGTGTGTGTGTAGTTATATATGGATTTTAAGATTCCTTTTTCTATTTCTGTAAAAAAATGCCATGAAATTTTGATAGGGATTTCATTGAATCTGTAGATCACTTTGAGTAGTATGGACATTTAAACAATATTATTTTTTTTCAATCCAGAATCATGGGATAGCTTTCCATTTATTTGTGTCTTCCTAGATTTCTTTTATCAGTGAATTAGTTTTTAGGGTACAGGTCTTTTATCTCCTTAGTTAAATATATTTCTAGGTATTTTATTCCTATCTTTTGTATTTTATATACATATATATGTATACACACACACATTGAGCGAGAGAGAGAGGTTTTACTTTGTGGTTATGATGAGATTTACATACAACATCTTATAATAGTCCATTTTAAGCTAATAACAACTTGACCTTGAACACATACAAAAACTCTACCTCCCCCCAAACATTTTTTGTTTTTGATGTCACGATTTCTTTTTATGTTGTGTATCCATTAACCAATCGTTGTAGCTATAATTGTTTTTAATGGTGTTGTTCTTTAACTTTTATACTAGAGTTAATTGTTTGAGACACCAGTATGAAAAAAAAGACACCAGTATAATCAATAATACAGTATTCTGATACAGTATTCTGAATATGAAGATACCAGTGTATCTTATATTTCTATATGTTTTCATGTCACTAATTACTGTCCTTTCATTTTAGCTTGAATTACTTCTTTTAGAATTTCTTGTAAGACAGACCTAGCTGTGATGACCTCCGTCAGCTTTTGTTCAGGGAAGTCTTTATCTCTCCTTCATTTCTGAAGGAGAGTTTTGCTGGGTAAAATATTCGTGGTTAGCGGTTTTCCTTTCAGCATGTAATATAAAAATACTGAGAGTGCGATAACATCACATGGAGTCAGGTTCTGTTCTGGCCACTTGCAAGTTGTGTGATTTAGGGCAAGGAGGTCGCTTAATCTCTCTGAGCTTTAGTTTTCTCGACTCTGGTAAAGATGAAATGAGATAGTGCCATGAGTTCCTTTACAGAGAGCCCTTTTCATTAAGCACTTGTCAAATTGCAATGTAAATACAGGGTGAGGCAAAAGTGGGTTTAAAGTTGTTTGTGTGGAAAAACAATACAATAATTAATAATATAAGAATAAACTCTGTGTTTTGTGTACTCGCAACTGTAAACCTACTTTTGCCCCACCCTGTATTTGCTCATGGGGCTGTCTCCCCTTCAGAAGGTGAGTTCCTTGAAGGCAGAATCATGGTCTATTTGTTTTTCCTTTTGGCACGAGCTCCTAGCACTTACTATTATATGTTTTTGAATGAACTGATGAATCTGTCAACAATGCTTTGACCATCGGTTTGGTCATGGTAGGATGTCCCAGGACCCCTCTGTTTCTGACACAGTGAGGCAGAGGAGATGGCTGATTGAAAAGACCTAGGGCCTGTTATCCCCTTCTCTAGAGATGAATAAAATATTGATATGACTTACATATTTGTTCTTATTTAGCTCCCCAAAAAATCCAATGAGATAGAAGTATTTCTATGTATACACAAAAGAAACTGAGACACAGAGAAATTAACTATATTGCTCAGACTGAGTATATATTATACCAGTAAAACTGTAATTTGAACTCAGACAACATTATGGACTGAATGTTCATGTCTCCCACAAATTCATATTTGGAAGCCCTAACCTTCAATGTGGCTGTATTTAGAGATGAGATCTCTAAAAAGTAGTTAAGGTGACTGAGGTAATAGGAATGAGGCTCTGATTCCATAGAATTTTTGTTCTTAAAGAAAGAGATGCCAGGAGCTAATGGCTAATATAGGGACTCTCTCTCTCTCTCTCTCTCTCTCTCTCTCTCTCTCTCTCTCACACACACACACACACACACACACATGCACTGAGGACACAGCAAGATAGTGGCCATCTGCAAGCTACAAATAGAGCCATAGAGCCCTTACCTGAACCAGAATTGGCCAGAAACTTGATCTTAGACTGAAAGCTTCTAAAACTGAGAAAATAAATTTATGTTGTTTAAGCTATCCAATTTATGCTATTTTGGTATGGCAGCCCAAGCTGACTGACATAGGCGTTGTTCCAGTTAGCTATTGCCGTATAATGAACCATCCTCTAATTTCGTGTATTAAAACGACAATCATTTTCTTATCCCTCATGGTTTCCTGGAACGGTAACTCTGGAAGGGCTCAGATGGGCAGTCCTGACGCGGTTGTCATTCTGTGGTTGCAGGCAGATTGCGGCTGGGACTGAAAGAGCTGAGGGCTGGCTGGGCGTCTCCTCTTGTAGGCTCAGGACCTCTGAATGGGGTCCTTCTGCACAGGCTCCTGGACTTCCTAACAGCATGAAAGCCGCAGGGTTGTCAGATAGCTTACATGGTGTGTGAAGGTGTCCAGAATTAGTATCCAGCAAACAAGGCAGAAGTACTGTTGTATTTTATGACCTAACCTCAGAAATCATACATTGCCACTTCCATCCATTCTACTGGTTATGCACAAGTCACAACCTGATGATTCTGAGGGAGAAGGTAGCTGGAATCTACCTCTTTATAGGAAGTGGAAAGATTTTAAAATAGAATGTGGGGTGGGGTCTTTTTTTCGTGGCCATCTTTTGAAAATATAATCTGCCACAGATATATTTGTGTTGATTGTGATTTGCCCATAACAATTTTCTGATGCTTAAACAGAAACCCTTCCTTTCATTGAGGGATTAAAATGAAGCCTTTAGAAGAAAAGAAATGAGTTACGTAAGATGAGCTGAGTAGTGCCCCACTCCACTTTGTTAAGAGACCTGGGGTCACAAAAGGCATGTCCAAACAGATGTCTTCAAACAAACTCTCAGCTAGGTCCTCTGGAGAGGATTTGGGATCTACGTGGTCAAGTGAAAGGATGACTCAGCTTCTCATAAAGCCAGAGAACTGAAGAGCGCTGAGCTCAGACACTAGTATGAGGGGATCTCACCCAGGACTGATCAATGAGCAACTCTGGTCAACACCAGAGCAAAGGCAGGACCATGGTTGGGGAGTAAGAGGAGATGGGGTGATGGTGGTGTGAGAGGGAGGTGAGTAGCAGGAAGTGCATAGACTTGGCAGCAGTTCCGTAGATGAAAACAGCTGAATGGAGGTGTTCTGCAAAGAAATGAGAAGCCAAATCCTCCAGCAGCGCCACCCAGAAAGGCAGCAAGTAGAGAATTTTGCTTAACTACAAAAGAGCCTTATTAATCCACAATGGAAGAGAAATCACAAAACCATGTCTGATAGGAGATTATCTCTTAGGATGGAGTTTCTGGGTACACGACTTCTCTTACCCCTGGAAGAGGCTTGCTGACCCTGTGTTTTCTATTCACAACACCTTGCCCCAGCCTTGATAGTATCAAAAAAGGAAACAAATAAATAAAAATAAATAAACACTGTCAATAGATCTGGACTGAGTTCACAAAGAAGGATCAAATACTGCTGAGGCTGCTCATAACAGTGTTAATCAAGAGCCCAAAATGCTCATGGAGTTCTTGGTGCTCCCTCTACCAACTGTTCCCCAATATAGGTCACAGGGTCAGAGTACAGGGCTAACTAATGATTCAAGGTAAAGCAAGGTGATATTAATTCACATTTTTGGAAAGGCAGGAAAGTTCTTTGAGATATAAAATTTTAAAAACTGAGTCTGAAAGGAATGTAGAAAACAAACACCACTATGCTCCGCTAGAATAAAATGGGATGATTAAGTTGACTCTCCAGTGTCCCTTTCCTCTGCGCAGAGCCGGTGGCAATACCTTTTTTTTTTTTTTTTTTTACATTTTTGAAAAACAATTATTCTCCCTGAACAACAATGTACTGGTTGAGGAGTAACCTCCACTCAGAGGAGACTGACAACAATAGCTCAGAGAGGTATGCAACATGTTTCTAGTGTTGCCATTTCTTTTCCATGGTCCTTCCCCATTTCAAGAAGACGTTCTATGGTTGGCAACAGATCAGTGTAACATCTTTGACCCTTAGTCTCCCCCAATCATAAACTAGTAACTGAAACTGGGGGGGGGGGCACGGAATACATTAATTCAGAGGAATAAAGTATAGAGACTTGAGCCTTGAAAGAATAAATTCAAATTTTAAATAAATATTTGGAAGAGCATAAGAGGAAAATGTATCTACTAATGTATTTCATTCCAAGCTTAGCATATTTTGTCTTAATAATCTTTCATTCTAGATAGTCATGCCACACCTCTCATTCTTACCCCCTAACCACCTCCGTAATTCAAGGTGTTCTGAAAAAATGTTGTCAACCTAAAGGCACGTGGTCTGAGGAAAGAGCAATGTTTTTCCTCCACTTGGGAAGATGGTTCTACGCAGCCATGGTAATGCTTTAAGGAGGAAAAAAGAGAACACCACAAAGTTAGTGAATTCAATCTCAGTGCTCAATGGAAGGGCAGCCGATCCAGCCTAATTACTGCGGTTACCATAAAAGTGACTGCCTCTCCATTGCCTTCCTGCCAATTATTCCGCAGCACTTTTTGATAATCCAATGGCAGACATTGCCTATGAAGTATCGTCTTCAGAACTGCTTTCCCTAGAAGAGTCACATCCCTGGAATATTTTTTCATCCTGTTTCAACAACCCACAGACTTTGGAGTAGAATTCAGAACCAAATTAATGGGAAGGCAAACTGGGTATCCACCTAGGATGCAGATCTAAAGGGGAAACTAAAACATCACTGGAATAAATTGGCAAAATGTAAATTGGTTTCACTCCTCACTGGTGTCAACCTGTCTGTGTTGAGCACTTTGGTGAATCGCACATGAGCTTGCTGTCAGCTGAGTTCAAAAAGCCACAATGCATGTTGTTTTGCTTACCAGGAACTAGTGACTTAGTTTAATCATCTAAATGTTAAACCCGTTAATTTGCCTCCCAAGATACTGTCTCATACAGAAAATTGCAAAAGAAAGAAATTGAAGAGATTGTCCAAAGAACATACATGCGTAACCCATAGACAGAGACAACAGAGAGGTGATGGCCAGAGAGAAGGGGGGTGGGGGCTGGGTGGAGGCGGGCAAAGGGGGTGACTGGGCCATCTGTAACAGTGTCAACAATAAAAAATAAGGTTAAAGGAATAAAAGCATACTCTCAGCTCAAATAGAAAAAAGAAAAGCAAAATTCAAAAAATGTAAGAAATATTTTGCATTTTTTAAAGGCCTCCCCCCTTCTGTAGCTAGTGAAGTTAGTGACTGTTTTTACATACAGTTTGTGTTAATTTTAAAATTTCAGTTTCTTGTAAGCTTCTATTAAAAAAGGGTGTACTCATGTTTAAAGAAAATATGGTGTGAAATGCCAATTTCATGGTCTTCCTGGAGCAACTGCGTGTCTCTGGTCTACCCAAAGGGACACGAGCCATTCTATCAGCGTCTGGGATTCTTGGTTGCAGGGGGCAATCCAAAAAATGAAAGGTATTTTGAAGTAGTGTTGACCTTCCAAATCCATTTGCTAGCTCTGCCATTGTTAAATAATCAACTCCTTTAATTTAGGGAACCATGTCTTTCCCTTTCTCTTTTTCTTCTCTCTCAATTCTCCACTATTAACTTCTCGAAATTTTATGGAATAATTTCCTCACTTTTACTCAAGAACATTATTTGTTGTTTGGCCAACCTCCAATTCATCATTAATTATGAATTCTCTCTATGTCCTCTATAATTCATTAAGAAACATCATAAATTCTGCATCAACTTAATTTGGCTTCACTGAGTCTTTGAAGACTAACCATAGTTTTTTGTTTTGTTTTTTTATCCTCACCCGAGGACATTTTTCCATTTTTTGTTCAGATAGAGTGGGAGGGAGAGAGGGAAAGAGAGAGCAAGAGAAAGAAACATCGACGTGAAAGGGACACATCGAGTGGCTGCCACCCACGCGACCAACCAGGGCCGGGGACAAACTGCAACAGAGGTACGTGCCCTTAGTGGGAACCGAGCCCAGGTCTCTCTGGACCACAGGCCAACGCTCCAACCGCTGAGCCAGGGCTAACCATAGTTTTTAAAGTACTTACCATGTGTCAAGCACTGAGTTAATGGCTATATACAGTTATACAATATTTATTTTATCTTCAAAAATAACCTTCTAAAATAGATATTATATCTATTCAAGACAAAAAAAAAATAAAAAGCTAAAACACATTGCTTGTTTTCCCCCCTAATGTTTCACAGACAGTAAGTAGCAAAAACAAGAATTTGACCCATGGGTATGTCAACTTATATGACACCAAAACCCTTGCTCTAAGACTCCACACTAATTGTCATTCTTATCTACCATTCACTGACTGAGTCAGATGCACTGCGCACTTTGCATTCATTCCAGACGGACTCACCAAAATTCAGAGGCTAAATAACTCTGTAAGTGGTCTCACAGCCTATGAATGGCAAAGCTAAAAGCCAAACTCAGACCTGTTCTCTCCAGGTGTACAACTGACCACACTAGGTCTCTATCTTTAGGAAGAATGTGGGGGGTTTGCTTGGAATGTTGAGAGACTGACCACTCCCTCAGCGCCCAGCATCCCCACTGACTGTACAAACAGAGGTTTCAACACTACTGAATTTTCAGTCTTTGGGAGCTAGTGTTTTATGTGTAGCTGTGAGAACCCTTGTCCATCTCGATTATTATATCTTTAATTTTTTTCCAGGAACTTTTGAATGCCATCTGGTAAAAATTTCTCTCATATAAAAATTATCTATTACTTTTCTGAGGCTTTAATAAGAGCTAGGGTTGCCCTCTGTACTTTATCCCTAATATTCTTTTTATTAGGTAAGTGAACAGTTTATAAACACTTACCCTAAGTCATTTTTCATTTTATTTTCACAAAAGCAGAGAGATAAAAATCTATATTAACCTAAATGCTTAACTTGTTCCCACTGCAATATTTAACAAGCAATTCCCTTGTCATATTAGTGCAAGTAATCGCTGAAGTTGCCCACTACTAGGGCTCTTGAAATAGGTAGCTTAAGACATAGCTCCCAGTACCCCCCCACCACCACACACACCTCTTGGTATTCACGCCTTCATATAATATCCCCCCTCCCCCCCCAGAGTATAGTCTGGATCTAGTGACTTACCTCTGATGAGTAAAATATAGCCAAAGTAATGGGGGCCATTTCCACGATTACATTAGAAAATGATACTGACTTTCATTGTGCTAAAGCTCTCACTTGCTGATTTTCTTTTGCCCTCTCACTTTCTCACTCTGATGAAACCAGCTGCCGAGTTCTGCGATGCTCATATGGCAAGGAACCAAGGGGGAATCTCTGGCTAACAGCTTGTGAGGGACTAAGTTTTAGTCCAATAGTTCACAATGAAATGAATCTTGCCAATAACCATGAGTGAGCTAGGAGCATGTCCTTCTGAATCAAGCCTTGTTAGAGAACCCAGCTAAGCATAACCAAATTCCTGACCCAGGTGCACTGTGAGATAATAAATGCATATTGTTTTAGTCTGCGAAGTCTTGGGGCAATTGGATACATAGCGATAGACAACAAATATAGCTCAGAGTGTGTAGCCTTCCTCAAGAGTATGCCGAGACCTGCTATTCTCAGGCTGGGTACCCAGTACACCTGACTGCATCCTCAAAGGACACTATCTCCTTCATATTTGAAGTGCATATTTTTGAACTTGGTGCTTATTTGCTTTCATTGTTTGCTTCTTAGGGAGAAGGCAAAACTCCTTTTTCTTCAGAAATATACTCTCCCTGTTATTGGGAATGTGACTATGCAGTTGTCCACTTGCCTTGTCCTCACAAGGCTTCATTTGGGCCCTAAATAAGGACTGACAACTGGGATTTTTCCCCTGACTTTCAGCCTCCACATTTTTATTATCAATCTTATAAAGTTTGTATAATCACAGCAAAAAAAAAAAAAAAAGAAATATGTGCACCGGCCAAAATAGGCTGGCAGAGTAGTGATGCCCAGGCAGAGTGCTGAGGTCAGAGGTGCGAACAGGGTCAAATGCTGACTTTCAAGATTTCTTTAACACGTTAGGGCCATTAGAATGATTGTTTTCTTTTTTTAAAAATTTATCTTTATTGTTGAAAGTGTTACAGATGCCCCCCCCCCCCCATCGGACCCTTCCTCCCTGCTCCTAAAAGCTCCAAATTCTGAAAGCAGTCTTATTGCCTCTGGAAAATTTTTTCATCTCATGTGTTTTACTAAGTGCCAAACCGAAGTCGATGTGTAAACTGAAAGTTGACGGACTTCCTTTCATTTCCACGGAAGAACTAATTCAAACCAACCTGCTCTCATTTCTATCTCCCTTGAATGAAAAGTCAATGCGAACAATTCAATCTCCATTGAGATGAAGTAGAAATTAGAAGCTTTCTATGTGGCTTTAAGCAGCCCTGGGATTTGTCATTGCACTTTTACACATTTCGTTTAGAGGGAGCGAACAATAAAGATTAAACGCAATAACCCTGCAACGCACATATTGTAGTTAGACTTGAAAGGACACAACAAGCTCCTGCTCAGAAAGAAAAGTCCCTGCGGCTGGGCTTCTGGTCTTCCGTGTATTCATTTCTTGCTCCCATTGACATTCTTTGAAGGCAGCAACCACTGTCGTTTAATTCGACTTTCAAAGCAGCCACTGTGAACCATGCAGTCCACTGTGATGGAGTCAAAACGTGTGTGAGGTTTCCTCCAGCAGTGGAAGAAGGGCCTAGCTACATTGTCATTCTTCAGCCTAAACCTTTCCCCTCTTTAGATATTTAATTCGAATTTAGTCACATGACCCGCTTCCTTCCCACCACCTTCCAGGACCCCTCTCTCATCAACCTGTTTGAGACTGCCTGGCTCTCTGACGGGTAGTGTTTTCAGATCATCTTTTCTTCCCCCAAGCATTTTATCCTATATTTTAGAAGATTACATTTTAAATACAAGTCTCATCTTCTGTCTCTTTCCTGTCTCTCCTGACATTCTCTTCCTTTCTCTTTGTTTATAGCTGCCTCCAGTCAATAAGAATAAGTATTTGACTTTATTAACCTTGACTAGACATTTAGCACATTATTTTAAAAACAGTGCAGGGAGATTTCTGGGGAAGGGGGATAGTTAGATTTATTAAACGAATAAAAAGATAGACAGTTGTTTTCAATATTATAACCAGATGATCATAAACTGCACCTTTTCCTGATTCTTTAACGGGTCCACTTTCTTCACCACTTGGGAGTGCACTGTAGATTTCCATAGCAACTCTCCTTAACTGTTATTATGTCAATGTAGTAATTATCACAACCACAAAAGAAGACAGGTCGTTTTCTCAGTAGGGAAAGAAAATAACTATGGTCTATGGAGGATCCCAGGATGATAAATCATTCATACCCTTCCCACCTAACTGCATCCTGAAGCAGTCTCTAGCAGTTTTTGCAAAAACTGTTACTTATGAGTTTGTTGATTTTGGAAACACAATTAACTCTTTGAAGTCATTAAGGCACCCTGCAAAAATACAAAGTCTCCGGTGAGCCTAGGTAACTATGGTTTACCATGTTGGCTTTTATTGGGCTGTTTACAAATGGATAAAAGCAATATATAGTGTCATTTTAGAGGGTTTCATATAGAAAGTAGAGAGGGTTTTAAAGATGCAAGTACACTCAAACATACACATGCACAAACACCATCCCACACACACATGCACGCGCATGCACACGTATACACATTATCCTCCAACTTTAGAAGGCTCTTCAGTTATTATGATTATTTGGCCCGGGTATATAGATAAAAACTCTATTCATAAAAGTTCTGTTATCTAACATGAGTAACCTTTTAAATAAATCTTGCTTACTCTATGTTTGAAAATGATGGTCAGCATAACAAAAGAATCCACAAAACAATATAGACCAGAGCTTTCCAATGGCATATTTAAAAAATGCTTCAGTAGGTAAGGTTGGGCTAGAAAGCAGCAGTACTTCTGTGTAATAGTCTCTCCTCTGCTTTCATTGTTAAGGCTGCAACAGAGAAATGTCTGGTTATTGGTGAGATTTGCAACTCATGTGCCTCCAAAGCACCACTCTATCTGTACGTCTTAGGGTGGGAGATTCTCTACTGCCCAACAAATTCCTTTTTTTTAAAAAATCCTCACCCGAGGATATTTTTTCCATTTATCTTCAGATAGAGTGGGAGGAAGAGAGAGAGAGAAGCATCCTTGTGAGAGGGACACATCGATTGGTTGCCTCCCACATGACCCTGATCAGGGTTGGGGACTGAACTGTAATCGAGGTACGTGCCCTTGACTGGAATTGAACCCGAGACTCTTTGGTCAGTGGGCTGACACTCTAACCACTGAGCCGAATGGGCCAGGGCACAAACACAAATCTTTTTGAGCTTCTACTGTGAGGCTGGCACTGTCCTAGCCCCAGCAGACTTAGCAGTGGACAAAACAACCACCTTCCTGCAGTCACAGAACTTACACTCTAGTGGTGGAAATAGTCAACCATGAATAATCATATCATAAGACAGCTGATAATAGGTGTTGTAAAGAAAAATAAAGCAAGATAAAGAGGATAAAGACTAATAGGAGTGAGGGGTATTTTCTGTGGGGTGGTCAAAAGAAAACCTTTCTGAGGAGGTGATATTTGACATTGGAGCAGAGTCTTAAAAGAAACAGCTTTTCAGTATGCTAAATGCTCTCAGATCCCCACACTCCTTTCAGTAAATCTGAAGATGAAACAAACATCTGCCAGATGAAAGAAGAAAAGGTAAAGACAGGAAACGCGAGTGATAAATCCACACAGATCCAATTCAAGGACTAATTTATGTTTCCAAAGCATGTTCAGAAAAGAAGTTAAAAAGAAATCCCCACACTGGGACCCTTTGATGAATCACCAGTAGCTAATTGTTGCTGAGCATCCCACAGGCATGACATATCATTCGAAATCTGGGTGGATTTCAGAAGAGAAATGTTGTTGCATTTAAACAATACCATTAGCCAATCTGATTTCACTTACTGGTATGCACTTTGTTCTAGCTATCTAGTCTAAAGATGAATTGCCCGATGGTTCTATTGTCAAAATGACAGGGAAAAGAGAAGCATGTGGGTTGTAATAATAATGTGGTACATGTGTAGGAGGTCAGAGAAGCAACAGATTAACATTCCAGTGAAAGATTTCCCCTGGGACATCTCTTGAAAGTATCAAAGGCCAAAGATCAGGACACTGATAATGTGTCTGGCATTGGTGGTGAAATTGTTGTATGTATTTAGCTCTGCTGAGGACAGAGCTGTGTTCTTTTCAATTAGTTGATGAAATCTCTCCTGAACAAAGAAGCCAACCAAGGAAACTGGTTCAGTGCAGCTGAATGAATGGAAAAGAGGTGGTGAGGAAATATGAGTCGCTTACTTCCGATTAATAAAATAAATCTGAGCACGTTCCCTTGAGAAGGCAACTAAATAATATCTCCACCCCCCCAGCCCCTTCCCACGCCAGATATTTAAGCCTTCCCAATATAGCATGGCATTTCTTCATTGAATTTCAAACCAAATTCTCAAGCTTGTAACCTTTCTGCAAGGTGACCCTGGGGACTGCTGGGTGGGGGAGTCCTGGGGTCCTTTCTAACTGCCGCCAGTGCGAAGCAGTGAGGGAGTGGGGGGCGCACAGGCAAAGACACCTGGTTTTGAACCCGGATTCCATCGTTTTCTGCTGTGCAAACATAATCTTCATTTTCCTTATTTTTAGAACTGGGGAAATATGCACAGTCCAAACAATAGTAAGCAGATTTTAAAAGATGGTGTTCATGAAGCATTTAGGAAACTCACAGTGAATGGGAGCTACTGCTCAATTTTACAGCTTCTCTGTGGCCTCTGGCTTTCATGCTGCCTCACCTTCTCCTCCCCAGGTAGATTCTAGGTGATCTAATACACATCGAGAGGGAAGGGCTAGTTTTGTTTATATTTCCAAATATAAGCACCCCTTAACTTTAAGAACGAAGATTGTCTACTTTGTTTAAAACTTCATTTATGTGTTTATTATCACAAATAAAGATCTGAAGAAATAGAAAAATATTTATTGGAAAATGTTAGGAAATAGGTAAAATATACGTGATTTGCAAAGTACAAAGAAAATATCACAGTAATAATTTAGGAGGCCCTGAACCCATGGTTAGAATGCAGTTGATGGATCTAGTGCATGGGTTTAAATTCCAGTATGACTAGCTGGGTAATCTCATGCAAGTTACTTCATCTTTCTGGGCCTTGCCTTCTTATCTGTAAAATGGGCTAATAGTAGTGCCCACGTCATAGGATTGATGGAGGATTAACTAAATTTTTAAAAAGCTCAAAACAATGCATGTTACTATTTATAATTTTTAATTACTTAAACTATCATAAATGCCATTCTAACCATAAAAGTGTTTTAATAAAAATTAATGTTCTTCTTTTAGCTCTGGCCAGTTTGGCTCAGCAGTTAGAGCGTTGGCCCGTGGACCAGAGAGACGCAGGTTTGGTTCCCACTAAGGGCACATATCTTGGTTGCAGTTTGTCCCTGGCCCCGGTTGGGGTTGTGTGGGTGGCAACCAGTCAATGTGTCTCTCTCTTCCTCCCTTTCTTTCTCCCACTCTATCTGAAGGTAAATGCAAAAAATGTCCTCAGGTGAGAATAAAAAAAGAAATTAATGTTCTTTAGATGAAAACTTCAATTGTAATTTGTAATTCTCTGGGCGGTTGTGTTATTACCTCTTTGCCATAGGTCTTATTTCTTTAGATACAAATAAGTGCCGTAGATAGCAACAAGGTAGGCTTACACTGAGCTGACTTAACTTTAAACCATTTTGAGAATACAGGCCTTATACTCTTCCCAGTAGGATCCCTGGAGACTATCAGAGCAGCCCCCCTGAAACAGGAGCCTCCGTCCCCCACTCTGGGTGCCCCAGGTCCAGCTCCATTCTCAATTCCCTCCTTCAACACAAACTGGAAGGAGACAGCCCTGGTGAGCAGGTTAGGACTTAAGGACCCCAAAGAAAAGTTTCATGAAGATGTACTATCTCAATGTGGGATGTAAAAATCTCCTTTTAAAAAAAAAAAAATCTGGCCTCATTTTATAACTTGGATAGCCAATGTTTGGGTAAGATGTTAGAAACCAATGAAGTATAAAACCTTGGGCAGAACTCCTAATCTTTTGAAGGTTCCCAGACAATGATGTCAAGTCCTCTTCTGCTGTTGACAGTGATCATTTGATAGTCTTTGAATCAACAATAAAATGGAAATGGAAGAGACAGTCTGACCGGGACCTTAAGAGGAGGCGGTAGAGGGCTTACAACAATGACCTGAGGAAGATGCAGGCCGGTGTGCACCAAAGCAAGGGATTAATAGATTCAACAACTGCTTGATGAATTTCTCTGAAGAGAGGCTTGAAGGACACTGGCAGAGAGAAATGGAAGGAAACAGAAATGGCTCGTGAGAAAGAGCCAAATGGCCTTTTCTTGTTTCCTCGGAGACTGGATGCCCTGTGTTGTAGAATGCCATTTCTTATAAAAAGCTTCTGGAAATGCACTTTCTTACCAAAATTCAAAGCAGGGCCACAAATCATTTATAGGAGACAAAAAACAATAAGTAGTGTCAGCACAGAGGAATATATTTTACTTTGTTCTGCCATGAGGAATTATGGTGGGCTGTGATGAGTGGAATATAAAGTAACATAAGTTGCCTGTTGACAACAGAGTTTGGAATTATAAAATGTAAAACCAATATATTTCTTGCACACTAGGAAACAGCTGGGGTATTTTTATGGCTTCTAGCAAGATACCATGCCATCTCTCAAAACCCTGTAATTCTGTAAGCACGTTAAGTGCATCCTGTTATTTATTTTGTTTGTTTACTTGGCTTCCAGAATTTCACAGGCAGCCTTGCACAGAGTCAAACGTAGAGAAAGTGCTGTCTGCAAGAATGTCCAGTCCTGGCTCTACTGTAGGGTGGCTTGGACATTTCATGGTCAATGTGCCAATGTGCCTGGGCAGAATGCCATCTTTCTCCTGTAGAAAGGGGGAAAAAAATGACTCAGTCCAAAATGCCACAGGAATGTTTTCCCTCCACAGTCTACTCAGAATGGAAGCATAAAAATTAAGTCTTTTATGAGGTTAACAGCTGAGGCGTTCAACTAAGATCACTTTAAATGACAGATGGTGATAAGCAAGTCAACACTTCTTATGTGCTAGACATTCGAGGTGTTGTAACGATTGACCCACATTAATGCCGGGCCCTGACAAAAGGCAGGAAGCAAGACTCCTACCCTGAAGAATGATTCGTTTTATCACCTTCATTTGGGTTGCTTAATCTAAACCCAGGTATGTCAATCCATCAGAACAAAATACTTGGATTGCTTGTCTGCTTGAGCTGTTACGTTTCTTGGGAGTTTTATATTTTAATCAAACGAGCACATTTTCAGTGGTTCTGTACGGGCTGAACTCCTGTGCTGTAGAAATGACTGGAAATGTGTTGGGGCTTTGGCAGTGCCGGTGGTTCGTGGTTGGCTGCACAAATGCAGCTGCAGATGGGCAGACCGGGAGGGTCGGGGGAGTGTCAGGTAATGTTCTGTTTGGCGATGGGGCCACCTTGCCCCGAAACCGACGCCTGCTCCAGGGGAGCCCGGGGAATCCAGGCAGATCTGCTCTCCCCGTTTTAGACAGAGGCCTTGGCGGTGCCCTGCAGGCTGAGGAAAATCTGTGAGGGGAAGCATTGCCCTTCACGCAGCAGTTTGTCAGCTGTCAGCAGCTCTTGACAGGACAAAGTCCCAAAGCAGGGGTGCCGGGATGCGTCCCACAGAAGTGCCCAGTCGTTGGAGTTGAAAAGAGGAGACATCAGACGTTGCTTTTCAAACAAAGGCCCAGTTTTATACTTAACACCACACAGATAACTTGGTTTTCTGTTCTTAGGATTAAAAAAGAAAACCTTTTGTTCCTTTGAAGTAAGAGCAAGCTATGTGAAATGAATTTTAACCAGGTTCTGCCAATATCTATCCGCACGCAGCGTTTCATATCGCAGATAATAAGAGTCTGGAGAAAATGACAGGCAGGAGGAAGGGGTCTGCAGGCCAAGGCCGGGGTTGCAGTGTCCAGCTCAGACGGGGTTCAGGAGGCTTTCAGGATGATGGTGGGATTGGAGCTGAGGAGGGTGAGTGCCTGTTTTCAGGGGTGTGATTTTTTTTTTTTTTAAGAAATATTACATTCACCAAAGAACTTATATGCATATATGCACAAGCCATGGACACAGACAGTGGTGAGATGAAGGCCTGGGGGAAGGGGCAGGAGGGGTCAAAGGGGAAAAAGTGGGACATCTGTCATACTTTCAACAATAAAGATACATTTTAAAAATGAAAAAAAAAAAGCACATTCAACCAATGATTTTGGGGGTTAATTTTCCTTTTTAAGATGCCCACACGCGATGCAGAGAAGCCTTGATCATAAATGAATGGAGTGTGTAGCTCATTTTTCAAGGCAGTAACTGAATGTCATTTACTAACAAAGTTTATGAAGGCCTTCTCCTCTAGGTAAGACAAAGAAGCTAAGGTTCCTTTTCACTTAGGCAATGAGGAAGTTAAAATTGTACCAGTAAAAAAGATGGCATGTCTTCCAAACCACAGGCTGTGATAAGACAGTGTGCGTGACCTCTGCAGGTGGAAGAATTGATGATGTCTGAAAAGCAATGAGTCGGAGAACCATGAGGCCTCAGGAAAGGTGTAGGTTTGGGTATCCTTCTTCAGATACTTTGTTTGCATTGCATTGTTATACACTAGATGGAAAAGAGCGTGAAAGAAACATGCCTTAACCACAGCTGGTGGAAATAAAGAATCAAAAGCATGAGATCCAGGTGTTAATACCAGTAGCTGTTTCTTTGATCCTGAAAAGAGAAGTCAAAAAGCCAGTTCAACACACGTCTCTGATATGAGGCTTTTTCTGGTCAATTCTCCACTAAGGGAAACAAGAGTTAGAAACCACTGCACTGAGATTTATAGCCAGTACAGGAACCATTTCTGTATTTGCCTGTGGTTTATTGTTTCTTTTTTATTATTCTATATCTTTTCTTTCCCCCTTAGAGTGTTTTTTCCTTAGAGTTAGTTGTGCAGATTTAAAAACAAGTCAATTTGGTTAAAGGTAAGAAAAATGAAGTGGTGACAAGGCCACTCGGGTTAACTCAGAAGATCAAAGGACAAACCTAAACACTCACTCACCACGTGACTTGAGCTTTTGGCTTAACTTCCCTGGGCCTCTCGCCCTCATCTCGTTTAGGCTTTTGCACCGGCCTTTTCTGAGACCCTCTCTTGGCCTGACATCCTACAACTGTTCTCCACATGATCTCAAGGGCAAAATCATCAGTGGTGGGGGAATAACACGGGGCGGGTTTTTAATAGCACATGCAGAGAGTGATCGTACTTTTAACTGCATTTTGTTGTATTTCCTATTACTCTTGGAACAGAACTGCTATGTATTAAGGCAACCATGCAGGATAGAGTGTCTTAGAAAATAATTATTGTACAAGAAAAATTGAATTTCTTCTCAAATTTTGCATTAGTCTCCTGCTAGGTAAAAGTATCCGACACTGAGGTTTAGTATTTCCGGGTCCAGATTTTGCTCTCAAGATTCTGGGCAAAGCTTTCATTTTCCATTACTTCAAAGTGAAGGGAGGATTTGGGTGCAACAAGTCTGTAGATGTCTTCACAATCCCCTCTTCATGATGTCCTGGGAGAAAGTGAGGCACAGTGGAACATTCTGGCCTTTTCAGCAGCAGGACCTGGACTTGAACCCCAGCTCTACCACCACGGCTGTGTGACGTTCGCCACGCCGGCTCTCTGAACCGCTCAGCTGTCAGGACTCTTCCCAGGGTAAGGCTGCACAGAAAGTGGGGCATGTATGGAACTGGAATTTAGGGAATGTTTGTGATTATCCTGGAGCCTGCCCTGATTTCCTTTTGACTCTGGGCTTGTGGACCCGAAGTAATTTTCATGGTTTATATACAATATCTGTCTGGAAAGAATCATCTTAATTTTCATCTTAAAGCAAAAGCCCTCTGATTTGTAGGTTAGCATCTGAGTTTAAGTTGAAACCCCGATCAAATCCTTCCAGGCCCTCAGAGTCCTTGGAGCCCAGCCCTGCAATCTTGTGCACAGCAAAGAGCAAAGCCTGAAATACTGTCACTTCTTACAGAGTAAACCTAAGGGCCTTAGCTCCACCTCAGCAGAGAATCCATATAAACCATGACAGACTCCATATAAGCCAAGGCAGACTCCTCAATAAACCAAGAAATTGAAATAGCTCCAATGAAAGGGTTCCCAAGCTGCCCCCCCCCGGGGGGGGGGGTGGTAAATCAGATGGGCACACATCCACCCATCTGTCTGTATCATCCATTTCATCTGGATTATGCCACAGATACACCCTACAGCCAGAGCTGCTCCCACATCAATTCTGCACTATTAGTTAGAAGAAGAAAATGAGTTTCCAGAGGAAAACAATAATATGGCAAATAATCACATTTCTTAATAGCTGAGCGACTTGCATGCAAGCAGTGCATTTGTTCTTTATGTCTAGGGAGGAAACATAAGCAAAACACCAATTCACACTTTGCATAAATAAATAATATAGAAAATTGTTTGATTTCAATTCCATGTTTTTGACAAGTATGCCAACCTATGTATTAATGATTTAGAAATTCAGACATGGAAGACAATGGTAAAATCATTTAGCCTATCATCATTTTCAGAGGAGAAAAGGGCTTTAAATATAGTTGCCTTTACATCACCTTTCTGAAGTTTCCCATGTCCCTTGATTCACGTCAGACTTAATATTTCATGTATAACTTGGTCACTGAAGTAAATGTTCCACAAGTATGAAGTGACTTTGGCATTCATGTCAACTTTAATCTAATGCCATGTCCAAGTCGCTGCCTGTTGACCACACAATTTTATATGGCTAGAAACCTCCCATAAGTATCAAATGATGAACTTCAAAGTATTCTAGATGTAAATTAGGCTTCTACAGACAGAACATGCTTGACTATGAAGTGTTTAATTCTCTACCACTTTGAAAGTGTAACTCTGTATGTCAGATAATGACATTTGTACTTAAAGTTAAGTTCTACCTAGTCAACGGCAAGGAAAAATATGGACTTGGTTATGTTCCACAAAGATTTGATCTTGTCTTTTTGTGTTCTTGTTTAAACTGATAGCTACCTTATCTCTCTGTAATGCCCACTTCCCTGCTTGATGTTCATGTTCTTATATCAGGAATGTGTCTGTCTACATCATTCGTGAATCATGTTAGGAGTCTGATAGGAATCATTTGGGTTAGGCTAAAATGGTGAAATGAAAAATGCTGTAAGAGCTAATACACATGACAATTTTATCACATAGTTCTTTTATAAAATAAATACGTATATCAAATGCTTGTATTGCTTCTTGAATAAACAATGGAAAATTTAAAAAGCCAATATCCTTGATCTAAAGGATTATAATAACTAGCTAACATGTTTTTCACTTTTTAGTTATTATAAGTACATATTTAGGGTTATAGTGTTGATTTTTTTCTTCCTTCATAGGGTCTTTTCCTTAAATACAAAACTGTATGCTTTCACTGGAGTCAAAAAAGTCAATTCTTACTTTCAAACTGTTCAAGGTTTACTGCCAATAAAAGACTATACTTAATAAATGCCCAACTGTGTTTGTTGATCTTGTTTCATTTCTTTAACTTGTTGGAAGATGAAAGGTTCACTTATGTTTCAGGGGGATAACTGGTGATGGAAGGAGACTCGACGTGGGGTGGTGAACACACAGTACAATACACAGATGGTATGTTGTAGAAGTATATACCTAAAACCTATATCATTTTATTAGCCAAAGTCATCCCAATAAATTCAATTAAAAAGTTTGTATAATTAATTTAAATATGTGAATAAATTAGCTCCTCATGAATGGATAACTCACTAGTCATTTTATATCCTTACAAAATGTACTATATTGGTTGACTGTAGTCAATGCCCAGGTCTACAGAAGAAGGCGCATCATAGATGTTAAACATTCTCAGTTTACCTTAATTTAAATGTTCGATGTGGCATGTGATTTCTAAATGACATTAAATTGATTTACACTAGTGAAGATGCTTCTCTGACCTGGAACAACGATTTATCTTTTCACCAAAGTTGCTGTTGTGCTTTCTCAACGAGGCATTTTAATTTTCACGCTGACAACCAGTCAGAAAGAATCTATTATAAATGATCAAAGCATATGCTTGATAGGCTAGTTTCTTAAAATGACAAGCAGGACAGATGTTTGATAGGGAAAAGTTGCTGTGTGCTTTAATTTCCATGTTCTATGCGCTGCACACCACACTGCCTCATTGAAATGCATTTTCACTAAGTGTTTCCCCTTTAAACACTTTGTCAGGTAGAGAGATGCTCTGGACTAATGGTGTAGTAACTGTCTTACTACTTAACAAGTGCAGAAGTTTGGCTCGTTTTTCTAATAGTGGACCCTAAACTTTAGTTTATAAATGGAAAGAGATGAAAACAGGAAAAAAGAAAAAAAAAAGTTAACATTTCCTTTTTGACTCTTAATATTCAGGGATTAATTATAACAAATGAAGTTAAAAAACAACCACCACCACAATTAACAACAGTGGTCAGAGTTGTCCAGAAATGGAAAGGCCTTGTCTGGTGGTGAAAGAGCATAAAACACCAGTTGGTTTTAGACAACCAGGCAAACTGTCCACCTTAGGGGTCTGAAACAGGTAAGGGTTTTCCTATGCTATTTCAGGTCCACAAAATGACACTTTTCTTTATATTTCTAAAACAAATCCTATCCATTTCCAAGCTCAGATGGCCAAGGTTCAGGAAAAGGTTAACATTTTATGACTTCTTGTCCTGCCTAGTGACTCTAGGACTTCCGGGGCTTATCAGGTTCAGAAAACTGGTCATGAGGCCTCTGCCGGCAGTTCACGTTGGCCGCTGTTGAGTTGCTCATTGTGGAGGCCTCCGTGATTCTCATAAGGGCAAGTGACTGTTGGCTTCATGGCAGGCTCAGCCTCAAGGACTTTGTCCCATTTTCCAAGGGCATTACATCTGCTAGTCTGAGAGACCTGAATGAGGTGGTGAATTCACATCAGTCACACAGCAGCAGATCCACACAACTCCTGGGACCAGCCACTTGTCCCTCCCATGCAAGCCACAGGAACACAATTCGCTGTCCTTTGTAGTCAGATCACTCTTTCTTCTGACAACCCAGTGTCAAGCCTTTTCACTCTCAGAAAATGCACCCTGATTTTCTCAGTCTTCCCAGTACCTTAAAAAAAAAAAAAAAAAAAGCCTGCCTGCAGTTATTTTTAAAATATCTAGCAACACAGCCTTTTCTCGTCTTGAAACACAAAACCTTTCATTCATTTCTGGCACAAGGTTGAGGAGAACCCATGGGCCACTGCCCTGTCTCCATCTCCTGAATGAGAACATCATCTTGTAATTCTTTGAAAACATGAAGCAAAAAAGAAAAGGCAGTGAGTTCTTTGTCATTAATTCCACTCCACATTCATCTCAAGGCATTTAACAGTAAAAACTCTAGGGAGAGGAAAACCTAGTGGAAATCAAGGAACATCAGAACAGAGGGAAAAGGTTAAGAATAAAAATGTGAGTTCAGAGGGTACATCAGAGCCCCACTACCACTGGGAAGAGATACCAAAAGATTAGAGCTGGTTCAAATGCTATTTTTCTCCTTAGATCCCCTTCCCAGATCAAAGTGGAGTTGGCTTTCCCCCATGTTTCTTTGCTGGGACAACAACAAAAACAACAGCTACATTTAATTGAGAACTTGCTATGAACCTAGGTACTATATCAAGCTAAGTGTTTTACATGCACTATTTCCTATAATCCTTACAAAAGCTCTCTGAAGTGGGTCTATTATTTTTTCTCCTTTATTACTGAGCTTTTGGCTCAAAGTAAAAGAAAACTGCTACTCAAACCAACTATGTAATAACTAGAAGTCTAGATAGAGCAGACTTCAGGTTTATCCGGTTCCTCAAGAGCATCATGAAGGCATTTTCAGTCTCTCCATCCTCCCTTGACATGTTGGCTTCATCCTACGGCTCATCACCCTCAGAGTCATGAGATCCCTGCCACCAGCAACGAAGCATAATTCCTTCTCCACATTCAACAGGACTAGCCTCTTTTCTGTATCTTCCTGATCCCAAGTAGTTGAGGCCTGTCCACCCATGAAGCAATTCCTGTCAAGGAGCCTGGATGACAACACATATCTTAGATGAATCCTTGAAAGTGGAATGATATTTGGGATGCAACCACCATGACCACTGTGTGCCCCATTTTACACGAGGGGACTGAACAGCAAGGCAGTTAAGTGATTTACCCAAGATCTCATAGTTGAAAGAGGGAGACGTAGGTCTGTCTACCAACAAAGCACATGTTACTAACCTTTGTTCTCTAGAACTTGGACACGTTCTGGAGGTGAGAGAGGGGATCTCAAGTTCTCAGAACCCAATTTTAGGTGCTTATTTATAAGACAAATAAGAAAGATCTACCAAAAATCACCTTCTTTCAAATATGAGGAATTAAATAGATAAGATTACCTAGGTAAGGGGACATTGTGATACTATATTTGTAACACTTGGGACACTTGAATTTTTCTGTTTATGTATTGCAATCAAACGTAAGGAAGGCATGGAAGGCAGAGAGAAAGTTATAATCAAGGGAAAGGTCAAGAGTTGGTAACTCAGCTTTCTTTGAAGCAAAGAATATTGTGTGTTAAAGACTCACTTGGTTTTTTTCTGTGACTGTTTTAACTACTGCTCAACTCATTCTTGTCATGTGAATTGCACTCTGTTTTAAAAATAAATGAACAACAGATTTTAGCAAAATGTTTTCCTTCCCTACTTCCAAAAAGACTCAAAGTGGCCATATAAAATTCATCATTCAAATTCAAATCATTTTTAACTGGTCATATAAATGACTGATTCTATTAACTACTGAATCAATAAAGTAGAATCTCCTTCAGTACACCCTGGGAATTACATGATGGATCTTTCCTTTTCATCAATAACTCTGAATCGCGCAGTGTTAATAAATCCTTCATATTTCTCCTCACAGTAAGTAAGAAAACTAGAGGAACCTCCCAATCTGTGATGTGATTCAGTGTCTATGAGAATGTAGGGACAAAGACTCAAGGAATCTTTCCCCTAAATGATGAGAATAGGAGGCATTAGAAGCAATGTAATTATTCTGAATGAACCAAAAGCAGTCTTCCATTTTTTCCTTATCTTCTTTCATCCCTTCTTTATGTGATTCATAAAAACACTATGTTCTTGCCCTGGCTGGTTTGGCTCAGCGGTTAGAGTGTCGGCCTTCGGTCGGTAGAGACTCGGGTTCGGTTCCCGCTAAGGGCACGTACTTTGATTGCAGTTTGTCCCCGGCCCTGGTTGGTCGTCCTGGTTGGTCGTGCGGTGGCAGCCACTCGATGTGTCCCTTTCACATCGATGTTTCTCTCTATCTCTTCCTCTCTCTCCCTCCCACTCTATCTGTACAAAAAATGAAAAAATGTCCTCGGGTGAGGATTAAAAAAACAAACAAACAAACAAAAACACTATGTTCTTAATTATTTTCATTTCCCCCCTAATTTTCTTCTTTAAAACCATAAGAAAATTGCATACTATGTTCTTCTCTTTCTCTCTCTTATCCATCCATCTAGCTTCTTTGTACGCTGTGAATAGGTTATGAGTTAAAGTTCACAGATTTTTTTTCTATAGATAAATGCCATATAAACAAAATAATTTTAAATAATGTCTACTGAATTTATTATTTTGGGATGTTTTAAAAGAATTCTCCTATTTGATAAAGTATGTGTATTTGAACCTTCGGGTAAAATGCTAGGATTTTAATGTTGGGATAGTTTTATTTATATGTGTGTGCATAATCTGAACATGTAAAACTCTTATCAAAATTGGTATCTTCCAGTGATTTTAACTTGCCTTGTTTATCAGTGACAAGAATCTCTGAGGTTGATGGAAATGAAGGAAGGCTAAAAAATCCAGTTGTGCACAGGGATAAACAATTTATTTTCTAATGAAACTACAAACAAAAACAAAAACACTGTTTTAATGACTAACATTTAGAGATGTCAATCTCTTTTACTTTGGCAATTTCATGACTATGAATGGTATCTCCCTATGGCTTAATTTACATTTCCCTGGTGACTGATGATGTTAAACACCTTTTTCATGAGCTTTGTGACCATTCACATATTCTTTTGTGAAATCAGTAAATTTCTGATTATTTTTTTGGATTATTTGTCTTTTTATAATTGATCATTAGAAGCTTGTTAGATATTCTAATTTTTAATATTCAGATTATTTTGCTGCAATAATGTTTCCCAGTATGTGACTTGCAAATTCATTTTTAATGGTGTCTTTTGATGAGCAGATACTTTTCATTGTGATGAGGTATAATTTATCAGTTGCCTCTTTATTATTTATACTTTTTGCATTCTGATTAAAACAGTTTTGCCTATCCCAAAGGAATAAAGATATTGTAATGTGTCTTTAAGGAGCTTTATGGTTCTGAGTTTTACATTTACCACTATGACCATCTTAAATTAATGTTTATGTGAGGAATGAGCAATGAGGAATAGACTGCGGTTTACTTTAAATCGTCCTAGCAACATCCCTTAAAAAAGACCTTGCTATGCCTTTTGGGTTGACTTGAAACCTTGATCAAAATTCAATTTTCTACATGTGGGTCTACTTCTGAAATTTCACATCTCCTCTACTAATCTATTGTCTAACATTATTCCAAAGTATACAATCTTGATTGTCATAGCTTTATAGACCTTGAAATTTATAAGTTTTTCAAATTATTTTTTAGGTTGTTTTGTCTATTCTAGGTTCTTTGTATTTTGTATAAATTTTAGAACCAGCTTGTTTATTACTTCCCAAAAAAGTCTGCTGAAATTTTGATGAATACTGCTTTGAATTTTTATATTTATTTATGGAAAATGAACAGTATTGGTTCTACCTATTCAATAACAGTTTATGTCTTTCCATTTCAAGTATTCTTTAATTTCATTCACTAATGTCTTCTAATTTCAATAGAATTCTTCTTCATATTTGTTCGATTTATTTCTACATTTTTGATGTTTTTAATTTATCAATGCAATTGTTATTTCGATTTTATTCTTCAGTTGATCACTGCTATAATATAGAGATATGGTTGATTATTGTATACTGATTTTTATCCTGAAAATGTCTTGACACATTGATTTATCTACCAACATAGAATGTCCTTTTCCCCTTGTAATTACTTTTCTCTTGATATTAATATAGCCATTAGCTTTTTAAATTTTAAATCCTCACCCGAAGACATGTTCACTGACCTTAGAGAGACAGGAAGGGAGAGAGAAAAAAAACATCAATGTGAGAGAGAAACATCAATTGGTTGCCTCCCGTACATGCCCCAACTGGGTATCAAACCTGCAAACTAAGTATGTGCCCTGACCAGGAATTGAACCTGCAATTTTTTTGGTGTACAGGACGATGCCTTAACTAACTGAGGCACCTAGCTGGGGCACCATTAGCTTTTTATATTTACTATTTATATGGCATATATTTTTATACTGTTTTACTTATAACTTATCTGTGTCTCCTGTAAACAGCTCACAATTGGGTCTTGCTTTTTAATCTAGTCTACAAATCTCTGCCATTTAAGAGCAGCATTTAGTCTATTTATATGTAATATAATTATTAATATTATTGTTTTAATTTCCCAAATTTGTATTTTTTTATATTTATTCCATTGTTCTTTGTGTCTTTACAATTCCATTTCTGCCTTTTCAGTAAAGAAATAAATATTACTAAGAATTTTATATTATTTCTTGTAGTAATTTTTAAGCTACAGAGTTCATGTGTAATTTTGCATCTGAATATAATATACATCTTTAAATGATCACATTTTCTTTTAAATAATAGTATCTAAATCATAAATAATATAAAACTGCATAGTAGTATCCACATATACCTCCACCCTTTGTTTTTTTGTCTTATATTTTACATCTATATATGTTAACTTTACAATATATCATTTTTGCTTTAAATAATTTTAATTATTATTTTTTATCCTCACCTGAGGATAGTTTTCCATTGATTTTCAGATAGAGTGGGAGGAAGGGAGGGAGGGAGAGAGAGAGAAAAAAAAGCATTGATGTGAGAGAGACACATCAATTGGTTGCCTCGTGTGTGACCCTGACGAGGGCCAGGGATTGAACCACAACCAACATATGTGCTCTTGACTGAAATTGAACCTGCGACTCTTTGGTCCTTGGGCTGATGCTCTAACTATTGAGCCACACAGGCCAGAGCTTTAAATACTTAGTTTTTGAAAGAAATCAATTCATATAACTAAAACATAAAATAAATTTTTAAGAAACTCTTGAGTTCTATTTGGTATCAATCTCTTCAGCCTAAAAAATTTCTATCTTTATTTATATTGTGAAGGTCACCTGGAGATAAATGATTTCACCTTTTTTTCTAAGAAAATCATTATGTTGCCTTACTTTTTGAAGAATATTTTTGCTGGATATAAAATTCTAGATCGATAGATCTATTTTGTTCTTTCAGCACTTTCAAGATATCTTTCTTTTATCTTCTGGCTTCCACTTTTTTGACTGATAACTAATCCTTCCTCTATATTGCTGTTCACTTTTCCACATCTTTTTTCTCTGGGTATTTTTAAACTTTATCTCTGATTTTCAGCAATCGACTATAATGTGGTTTTCTTTGTATTTATCCTGCTTGGGTTTGCTAAGTGGCTTGGATCTTTCATCAATTTTAGAGTGTTCTTAACTATTATTTCATCAAACATTTTGCTCCATTCTCCTTTTCCTCTCCTTGGACTGTTTCATATTTTCCCAAAGGTCTTAAATTTTTGCTTTTTTTTTTTTTTAACTCTTTTTTTCCCTAATATTTTCTATTAACTATTCAAGTTCACTTAAAGCTTACTCTGCTTTATGAAATCTGCTTTTAAGTCCATCTAATAAAACCTTCCTAATGTTATATTTTCATTTCTAGCATTTCTACTTGAATTTTTAAAAATATATTTTTGTATTTCTGCTAGTATTTCCAGTTTCTTCAAAATGTACACTATTTCTACTATATCTTTTATCATTTTTATCACATCTATTTTAAATCCACTATTTGATTATTCCAATGTGTAGTTCATCTATAGATCTGATTCTATTGATTATTTCTTCTTTTGGCATGGATGCCATTTTCTTGTCTTATAATCTGCAAGTATATACCAGGCATTTTATATAAGAAAAGAGTAGAATCTAAAGTAATGATATTTACCTCCAGGAAGGTGCAGGTTCCTTTTCTGTCAGTCTATTAGAAGTGAGGGAAATGACTGAGTGAGCTAGATCTGGACTGTGCTGCTGCTTTAGTCTGATTCAGTTCACCACTGGCATGAAATATTTTGAGAGTGGGATGACAACTTTCTAACCAGCAGGGACTGAGATCTGAGCACTGATAACATTCCAGAGATCTATCTACACTTCACAGCCAATCTACCAGCTTTCAGAACTGTTGAGATTATCTTCATATTTTACTGCTCAATTATAAGATTTTGGGGTTACTCTCTAGTGTCTTTGCTCTCCAGTTTTAACACCAAATGCTTCCTGTTCCCGAGGAGATATTTACAGCCTTTCTCCAACTCCTCTATTCTTTAGAAAGCCAAGGACTATATACTCATGAAGAGCCTCGGTGCCATAAAGTGGTGCCTTTTAGCTCCCCCACCCACCCTGTCTTCAATAGTTAAAGCCTGTAGTTTCTGAGCTCGCCTGATGTGCCCACAGTCTTTTGTATATCAAAATCTAGATTGCCCCAATAGGTTTATATTAGCTGCTTAATTAATATTTATTTTGGTAGGATGTGTCTCAGAATCTTTATTTAGAGACAGCATAACATTAGTACTTTAGAAGAAATCTGTTTTCAAAAATCATACAATCCACAAAAAGACAGTTCAATAGTCCAGTTTATGATAGTTTTATTAGGTGAAGTAGAATGTATTAAAATATCATTATATTAAATATTCTAACTTTATAGCTGAGATAGCTTCTTGGTCCAGTGAAACTCTGTCACAGGGTGATTCTTGATTATACTCTTTGCTCTTTCATTGCTTACTAATGAACCTTGGGAGCATCATGTGACTTTGTTGCTCCAATTTTCTCAGTCTTCATTGTCTATGCCAGGGAGAAAAGTGAGAATGAATAAGTCTGTAAAGTACTTTGAAAACTTTTCAATGGGTCCTGTATAAATCTAAGCAGTCATTACCATAGACATTTTCTATTTCTAAAATCATTTTTATAATTAAAAAAAATCATAATAGTCTTTTCAATTGTACAGTATTCATCAGCACACCAATGAGGGCTAATGATTCATGAATATAGTTTCTCAATTTCTAAACAAAACACTAATAAAATACAAAACTGGCTCATTTTGATTTTAGAATGTAATGATACCTACACATGGGGGCCTGCATACAGCTTTCAAAATCTTGAAAGGAAAACACAGTTTATAGAATTCTTGCTGGATATAACAGTCCACTAGAATTAATAGTATTCCATGAAATTGTACTTGCAATTGTTCTCCATGCTGACTCATGGGAAAGACGAAATCTCTGTCATCATGGAAAATAAAGTGTGGCAGGTGATCATAATATATGATAAGGGCTCTGTTCCCTTTGAGGACAAAATTATTAGAGTGTTTGTCTCCCAGCACATAGGGCCATTGAGAAGGTTCCTTTCCATAAGCCCTTGTAAGTATTACAAGGAGAAAAATTAAGCTCCAAATGGGCATATCCATTAGTGAAACACCTAAAAAAGCTACTTTATAATTAGGACATTTAAAACTATGGTAGCAGTGAAACTATGTTTGCAGAATGTTCATGGTTCCTTCCACCAAGGCCAATGGTCTGCAGTGGCTACTTGAGCACACTATGATATAGAGAGAGAACAGCAACTCAGTCTACACACGAGCACCTGTGCTGTGTGGCCGTCCACCACAGTGTCCATCTTCACCTCTGGGGCGTTTTATTAATCTTCATCAGTAGGGAGGCTTCTTTTGAACTCTGCTGTGTAGTGGCCTAACGATAAATGAGTATATTTTTTAAAGCCATATAAATCTATTCTCAAAGTGACATTTTATAGTTGCAGGAACCTTAACATTTTGTTCAATCGTAAAAAAAACTATTCATAATCATGTTCTCCAATAAAAAATGCACTAGATCAGAGATCTCGAAGCTATTGTGATACACTCTTGTGAGTAAAAGGATGTTGAGCAAAATTGCCCAATACATACATATTTATTTACAAATTATATTGCATGTCCTACCATTATTAACTAGTAAAGGCAGAATATACACTTGGGATTATAGCCATCCTTCTGATAATATGCATAAACTGATATTTGAAACGGCCCTCTTAATAATTTCAATTTTGTTGTCTAACTACTTGTCAGATCTTTTTACATTTGGTTTATTTGCTTTTTGGGGGAAGTTTGGCTGCGGTTGAGCTTGTTTGAAAAGTAATGGTAACAGCTCTGCCAATGACTAGTTGTTTGCTTGCACTTGCACCATGAGCAAAACTTTTAATCCGTGGTTTTCTGCCTGGATCTTTTAAAGTCACTTGTACTTTTGCATGAAGAATGGTCGGGCATTGACGTGGATGGCATCATGCACAGACTCCCTAAAGCAGGCACACATGAACCACCACATGCCATGACAGACGGACTATTTGAATAGCACATGTGACGTGTGGCACTGTGACATAAGAATGGGGTAAGAGGGCCTAGTTCATTTTACAGGCTAAATATTAGAAAAAGGATGTCTTATCTTTAGATTAAAAGGATGCAATCCTAACACTTTCTGTATCACCTTCCTTACCCACTGGGCTGTGTGCTCCCCCCCACCCCTTGGAGCCCACTGGCTTCAATGACTCATATTTGAAAACAGAAAAGCAGGACATGATTAACGGAAAGGGAAGTGCTGTTATTAATCCGCGAATACATCATGCTCCAAGTAAAATCAAATTGAAAATCAAGACAGGATGACACAGTCGAGAATCAAACTACATTAACTTGCGGTGATCTTTATCTAAAGAGACAAGACGATTTCTTTTCCCACAGAAGAAGAAACCAGAGGAACAGACAGGGAGAAGCGACTCCAGGGGTCCAGAGACGACACGAGGAGAGTGGGGTGGGTTGGCAGGGCAAGTTCACACAAACAGAGGGGGACACACGGCTGCTGAAGAGAAGAAATTCTGGTAAAAATCTGAGTTCACTGGAAATTAAACTGGGGAAGGACACATACAGTCTAATTAGAGGTGGGCCAAAGAATATGCCTTGGTCATGATGGCGTCCTAATGAGAGAGAAGGTGTTATCCCCCTCGACACTGCCTTTAGCATTTAGATCACTCGTGAGACCAAGGAGTCAGCTGTTGGCACGTTTAGTTACAGTGACTCAGTAACACCACTTCCTCACTTCTGATCCTGGTCTCTGCCTCAGGAAAGGAGTCCTTCTCCCCCTCTAAAGCTCAGAGTCCCCTTTGTGCCACCCTGCTCCTCTCTACCCCGTAGCATCAAGACCCTTTTTCTCAATTAAGCCTCTAGGCATCTTCAAACCCTTCTCACAGTGTTCACCCCATGCCTTCAAACAAGCATAGTTCCCTGCTCTCAGAGAAAATGTTCTCTTGACCCAGCTGCCCTTCCAGCTACTGCTATAATTTCTTTCCCTTTTACTGTCAAACTTTTCAAATAAGGAGCCTCTATCTGCTGCCTCCATTTTCTCTGCCATACCCCGGAATCAGGCTTCTGTTCTTATTATGCTGCAAAAAAGAATTTCCCACTGTTCTCCTCCGATCGTTACTGTGCCCTATTATGTCTCTTATCACCCCTCTCCCCCTTCTCGGCCCTGCATGCCCCTAGCCTGGCCTTTACTATTTCCTGCCTCTCATCCAGATTCCCTCCTTCCTGTCCAGACCCTCACTGAACCGTTATGACACTTCTCTGTTCGTAGTAGTAACATTCTCTACTTCGAGACACAGAGCATTTAATTCCTCATCCTCACTTTTAAGGTTCTCATATTTGTCCCATCCTTTCTTTTTTTTTTATCCTCACCCGAGGACATTTTTCCATTTTTTGTTCAGATAGAGTGGGAGGGAGAGAGAGGACGAGAGAGAGAGAGAGAAACATCGATGTGAAGGGACACATCGAGTGGCTGCCACCTGTACGACCAACCAGGGCCGGGGACAAACTGCAACCGAGGTACATGCCCTTAGCGGGAACTGAACTCGGGTCTCTCTGTACTGCAGGCCGACGCTCCAACCGCTGAGCCAAACCGGTCAGGGCTGTCCCATCCCTTCTTATCAAATCATTATTCATTACCACAGAAAGGTATAAATCAATATTTGTTGAGTGAATGAATAAATGAATGCACATGTATTCTATGCTGTCCTGCTCAAGAAGTATCCTCATGGTTCTATCAAGCCCATACTAGTTACCTTTTTATCTTTATTATATTGATAAATAATAGCCAGTGGGTTTGGGTGGGTCCGTAAACAAGAAAAATGTTCATAAACATACACATTAGAGGAGAGTTTCAAGGAATAGGTTGCAATACTTAAAGATAAAAGTTATGAAACCTAGGCCTTTGGGGATATGATCTTAACTTTCTTCTATTTCCAACTATGATGAATTTCAACTTGCTTTGTTCTTGGATTGCCTGAAGCCTGGTATGTGTCGAAGCCTTTCAATTAACTAGCTAATATATTTAAGCTTTTCTCTAAGAGTGTCATTCACTACCTTCTCCTTCCAAGTGCTTGCCAGTCGATAGCAGTGGAGATGAACTCCGAGTCATGAATACGGTGATTACGTGGCTTTGTGGCTGCCTGTGCTACTTCCCTCCAGGGAAACCTGCCCGGCCTGAGGTTCCCACTTTCTGCGCCGCATCACGTCCCTGAGTTTTGATTTGGCCGATTTACTGCCGAATGAAATCATACAGACAGACCCCTTTCCTTCCTCCTAAAGCCTTTTCTGGATGGAAGTCTAGCAGAAAGTGAAATCTGTCGACAAGCCGTCCTTTCTGGTTAGAGGCCCCCGTCAGCATGGTTGGAAGCTACTAGTAGTGATTCTTTTAGCGAAAAACCAAAACTCTATGTAACAGCGAGATAAAGGATAAAATACACAGCACCGCCTAGTCAACATAGTTATATAATGTACTACATTATTTATAGGATTCTCCCATTTTGAAACCCTTTTCTGTTCCAAGAAGCCTTCTACAATTATTGTAACTTTACTGATGTCCTTTATCTCTGAACTTTTACAGACATTAAACTTTGGCACTGAATTATACAGTGCACGTGCTGTGGTTTTTTGTTTGTTGCTGTCAACCACCTGTCCCTCTTTGAAGGTGAGGACCAAATCCTTCAGTTTAGAGCTCTATCATATTGCACATTGTCAAATATTTAGCAGTAAATTGGCACTCGTGTGCCTACTGAACAGTGAAAGTTGGCCAGGGGATAGGGGGGAGGGGGGGAGGTAATGACCAAAGTACTGACTGAATATATTAGTCAGGAATTCCAAAGTGCAAGGAACACAGAGCCAACCCAAACTTGTTTTATTCCTTGTCATTCAACAAATACTTATTGAGCACCTACTCTTTGCAGACACTGTTCTAAATGTTTGGAATATATCAGTGCACAAAATAGAGAAAAATTCCTCTGAGGAGCTTGCACTGAAGTAGAGTGGGATATGTATTACACAATAAACATAATAAACAATTAGAAAATAGAATGAAAGTTTTTGGGAAGACAATAAAAAACAAACAAACAGGCTAAATGATATTAGAGAGTTGGCAGGAAAAGCTTTTAAGTTGGGGAGGTCTCATTACTAAGGTGATCATTTGGTAAAGACCTGAAATAGAAAAAAGAGTCATGTGATATGTGTGTGTTCTAGACACAGATGACAGTCAGTGCCACGCCCCTAGAGCACAGCCATGCCTTATATGCCAAGTTCAAGGCCAGGATGACTACAACAGAATAAGCAAGGGGAAGAGATCAGGTCACTGAGCTGTGTGGAGGGGAGAGATAGGGGGAGTATTATCACACAGATTTCTTTAGGTAACTGGAAAAAAAATGGCATTTTAGTTTAGTGACATGGAAAGCCAGTGCTAATGCAGGACTTTAAACAGAGAAACAATAAGATCCAGCTTTCATTTTAAAAGGTTCTCTCTGGTTTACGTGAGACCAGTATCAAAGCAGGGAGACCAATTAAGAGTCTCCTGTAATACCAGAGCTGAGAAATGGGCGTGGCTTGAAGCACAGTGGTAGTATTGCAAAGGTATTTAGATTGTAGATGTGCAATTTAGGTACAAAATTTATTTAAAAAGTAGAATTGGGAAAATGTTCTGATGGATTAGCCTTGAGGGGTGAGAAGAGAGGAAACGAGGACACTTCAGGCTTTTAGCTTAAGCAACTGGAAGGTTGCAGGTGCCATTTCACCAAGAGGGGAAGAACGTAGGTAGAGCAATATCAGGGGAAAGAGCAGTAGTTCACCCTGGGCATGTAAATTATAAATTCCTATCAGATATCCAAAGAGACCCTGAGTAAACAATTAGATACATAATTCTGAAATTTGGATGTGAAATCTGAGTTGGAGCATAATTATGGCTTTAAACCACAGTGGCTAATAGCAACCCAACTCTTCAAGTGCAAAGTAGTTAAATGGTATTATGGCAGCTCGGTGTCCTCACTAATTTCTATAAAATCATCAAGACTGTGATGATAAGGTGAAAGAAATAGATAGCTAGTAGAACTGTTTTTATTCTAAATACATTCTGCTTATATTCTAAATATCTGTTAAATAGAAAAATCTACTTCTTACACCAACCTCCATCGCCCAATGTTGCCCCTCAAAACAGGAGGCATCAAAAAATAAAGCATGATAGAAAGAGACCCCCACCCCCAAAAAAGAACCAGGTTCTACAAGACTAATTTGGATGAAAGAGAATAATTCATTTCTCTTTCATAGGTGTTCTTGAGCAATGGTCAGAAGTTTGCTTTCATAATTGTATGCCAGCATCTTATATCTACAGATGTCTGATTTTCTTGTTAGCTCATATATGTATATAACAAACATGTTCTTGGAAACAATGCCTTACATTGCTAGTTTATTACAATTGAATTGGTTTTCCAAAAATAAAGCATCACTGTCATTAACAATTGTGGAAATAAAAATTAGAGATGCAGTTTGCCAATAGTGATTTTCTAAGATGCACATTTTCACTCTATGAGCGCAAAGATGGTGTTGTTTTTTCACTTTAAGCCAAACTACAGTTGTGATCATCTTGAAGTACCTTTAGTCTCACAGAACTGCACAAACCTGCAGACAATGGTATAAAATTCTCATTGCCAAAAATTCCAGTTAAATCTCTGCAGCACAAAAGGTTTGGAATCAAATATGTTTTTAAATAATTAGAAGTTATAGAAAAAGGTTCTAAATAACACACAACAGACCAACAAACTTTTACTATGCTGGACGGCAACATATAAAACAGGAAACTACTGTTGCTTATTCATAAAACTAATACAAGGATCAAATGCTGGATTTGGGGATATGCAAAGGCTCTGAGCCCTGAAACCAACCTAATATTTATTTTAAGGGGAGCACCCTGAAAAAGCTTCTCATATGCATGCTCAATCTAAGAGCTATAAAATTTCTCTACATTTTAGTTTTCCCTCTGGAAATAAGAATAACATTTTTCCTGAAAGGTGGCAGTAAAAACTAAAATTATGTTAAAGAACTTGGTAAAAAGTATTTACTTAAAATGCTGTGCAACTCCAATGGAAGAGTTATTTTATTAATTACAATAAAAATCTTATTTCCAAATATTAAGTCTAATATTCCAAAGAAATAATATTCAACTGAATTCCTCTATCAAGAAATCGTGATAAATGTCTCACCAATAATTCAATTAGATATATATCACACTGTGAAACTTCATACACATACATACATCTAAGTCGTTCCTCTAGGCGATATAAGAGCTGTTTTACGACCGTCTCATTGGCTTTCAACCACCTGATTCTGCAGAGCATATATTTTTAAAGGACAAGGTACAAGAATTTCAAAATATATAACTTTACAGAGCTAACTTGGGTGCTGACAGGAAAACCTTAGACTACAATTATTCCAACAATAGCATCGGGTTACAAACTCCCTCACCATGTGGGGTCAACAGCTTCCCTAGAAAGGCAAAGGCTTGTCAGTGAACACTAGGTAACACAGCTCATAAAAAATTCATTAGATTGCCCTTCTCTTCTTGTGGCAAGACAGATGTAAAATCAGAAATATTCCCAGTAGACCCCTCTCCTAGCATTTAAAAAAAGAAGCTGGAAACACACACACACACACACACACACACACACACACTGGGTTGAGTTTGTTGAGTTTGACGAGTTGTAGGTAGAGCATGCCACACGTCTTCGATCAAAGGTGCCACACAGTCAACAGCAGCCTCTCTCCTTGCAAAGGGCTGACACGCGCCTGTGCCAGGAACCGCCAGCGCCGACCGAGTTATGGGAAATGCTGGTGGAATGTTGAGTGTGCAGAGAACAGGCCTATAATTATTCGCAAAACTTCAGGAAATAAACATGTGCTTTCAAAAAATTGTTTTCAGCTGCTTGAAAGCCAAGTGACAGGCAAATTACAGTTCAGAGAGGGAAAAGTTTCCATTTTCTAATTGGATGCGTCTTGGTGCAGCGGACTCCGTTATCCAGAGGCCCGGCGGGCACCTCCTGCCAGGTTCCAACCCCGGCCGAACGGTGGAAAGGCCGCCTGTCCAGGCCCAGCGTTCCTGAGAAGTGTCTGGGGACCGGGGGCGACTCTTTGGGTTAACATTCCCAGGATTTCCACAAGTGCTTTCGGCCGCACACGCTGTGGCGGCTCCTTCAGCGTCTCCTTTGTGCCAGGCTGTGCTGTATTGATGGACACGGCTGGCCCTGCCTGGGAGCCGCCCCGAACTCGCATTCTCTCCCAGGGCTCGGCCGGGAAAGGAGGATGGGGAGACAGAAGACATGTTGGGAAGAAAGACAGCGAGTCTTCGGGGCTCACAAGCTGACAGGTAGCTGTCAGGAAAATAAATAAGGGGCTGGTGTCTGACAGTATACGAGGGAAGAAAGGAAATTAAGTTTTTATTAAAAGAGATAACAGCCATGCTATCAGCCAGCCAGGTTCCTATTGCCTGCTGGGTCCAGAGATGAGGACTCCCAGTTCCGAACGTGATAGACTGTCAGAAACGGCCCGGAGATGCTCACTGAAGATGCTCTAACCAATTCGATAAGAGAAAATTAAGAATCCTCCATACACTGCTTAACTTGGGGCCTTGAGCTAGTTTTTTCTACATTAAAACGTAGACTGTGATCCATTAGAAATATATATGCAAAGGGGAAAATATTTAGTAACAACTATTTCACACACAAAAGAATGAAGCCAAAAGTTCTGGCTGAGATTAATGTTTGTTACATGAAATCCAAAGTCATACTCTGACTCCTTCTCATTAAAACCCTGTGTTACCATTTATGGTGACTTTGAGCAATTTAAAAAAAAACAAATTAAACAAATTACACACTAACTTCAAGTATTAAAAGAGAAAAAGAACTGATCATCTCTCCCTTTAGATCAGCAGTTCTCAACCTGTGGGTCACGACCCCTTTGGGGGTCGAATGACCCTTTCACAGGGGTCGCCTAAGACCATCGGAAAACACATATTTCCGATGGCACTTCATAACAGTAGCAAAATTGCAGTTGTGAAATAGCAATGAAAATAACTTTATGGTTGGGGATCACCACAACATGAGGAACTGTATTAAAGGGTCAAGGCATTAGGAAGATTGAGAACCACTGCTTTAGATGAATCCACTTGCCTGTCAAAGATTTTCCCCAAATGATACCCATGCCTTGAAAACCTTTTCTCTTTTTAAAAATGTGAATGGCTCAAATAATTTAGGACAGAACGACACAGGAGACAAAGGAGAGGACTTGATCCGAATGCGGCAGACATCTATATTAGCACAAATTGAAGTTGTTCATAGGTACCTATTTCCTTCAAAACACTGATTTGGGAACTACCAAGAGTTGTCCAATAACATCTCTTCACACTTCCCAGTTTTCATAGGAAGACTTCTGGGTTGCATTGAAAATGGATTTTTTTTTTCCAAATAGGTTTTCAAATTCAGATATTCTGAGCAGCGCCTGACTGACTACCTGGTTTGCGATGGTGAATCCTTCAGCACGGGTGAAGTGAGGAGACGGGCAGCCTTCTGCGCAGTCAGGTTACAAGGACAGATGCTCTGATTTTCCATTTAATGGGTTATTTTGGTGTGGAAAGGGCTGAAGCTTCAGTGAGGAGTAAAAAAAAAAAAATTGCCTGAGGCACAAGAGCTGTGTAGAGTTTCTTTGGGTTTTGAATAAAATTGTTTTTGCAGGACCAAAAAGCTATACTACATGTTCTGTCAAAGATCATTTCTGATGTCTGAATTTATTTTTAAAATTCTAAGAAAAAAATGCAACTCAAATCACATTTAAATTGCATTTCAAATCTTTGGGGGGGGATGCATGATAAAAAACAAACAAATATAGTTATAACAGGTATATTCTTTATTGAAACAGAGTGCTTAAAATCATGACTGTCTTGAATATATATTGCTCTTTTAATATATTCCACAGGAAACCTATGGCCATGAATTATTAAAATCTCTGAATAAAGAGATGAATTATGGAAACATAAGACATTCTAATAAGTCTCAGTAAGGAGTCTGCTTAGGACGGCTCTGTAAGTTCACACTTAAACACGTGACCTCTTTTCCAAAAACAGAGCAAGGGCAGATAAAAATCAATTAGAAATAACTCAGCTCAAAAAACAATGTAAACATCTCCATACCCTGGAAGTGGAACAGAGATGCGAAGCTGTAATGGAGCTAAAACTCAGTGCTTTTTGGGCTCTGCAATAGGTTTGCTGTGAAAACCCTTCCGCAAAGGTTAACGGGGCCTGAAAGCCAAGACTTGAACCTAGACATTTCTTCAAACCTATCATGCAAAGAGGCCAAAGAAAAGTGCTGTGACAATCAAGAAAATCAACAACACTGACATACTCCAAATAAAATTCATTTTAGGGGACATTTTGACAGTCTTTAAATGAGGATACTTACAATGCTCAGTTCATCTTTTTCAATAGGGTGGGCTAATGAAAGAAGCGGCTATGTGAGAAGCTTAACAGAAATATGGGGGATAAAACAAATGAACTTCAAACTCTCAATAAATTGTATAAATGCTGGAATAGTCACAAAGGTAGAACCAGTGAATTTTAAGAATTGATGAATATACTCAAAGTGCATCGCAGAGAGATAAATGAGGTGAAAAGCAATTAAGAGCCAGAGAATGATCTGAGAGGCTCTAACATAAGTCCAAACTGGGTTTCCGAATGAAAGAAAGGGAGGAAGTTAGAGGTGCACAATATTTGAAGATGAGTAGCTGACACTTTCAACAATCGAAGAAATTCATGAATCTTCACACCGTAAAAGCATTCTGAATGCCAAACAGAAATATATAAATAAATTTCACATCTAGATGGGTACTGCAGAATTCAGAATATTAAGGAAAGGAGACAGATTTTAAACTGTCAAAGAGAAAAGACTGTTAATCTACTAAGAATCATTCTTAAACTGGAAAATTTTCATGCAGCAACAACCAAGAATAGAAAAGAATCTAATAATATTCTATAATATCTTCGAAGTGCTGAGAGAAAATAACTGGTAACCTAAATTTTTATATCCAGATAAGCTATCACTTAAGAACAACAACAACAGAAAACAGACACACAAAAGCAACAGAGTTTCATTAAAAAAAAAAAAAAAATGTATTTTAGAAAAAAGAAAATCCTTAGATGAGAAAATGTCAAGCAGAAATGTATAATAATGTGTCAGTAAATGTAATTAATGATGGTTAAAATAACTTTAAAAATGTAAAACTAAACTCTGAAATATAAACTAAATTCTACTCAATAATAGGAAAATGGATACCTATTTGTGTATTACCCATAGAGAGTATAACTGTCATGGGTGACATTCATAAATACTTGTATTTATGGGTGCCATGCTTTAAGGACTCCACACTTATATCACCTCAGCACCTTTACACTTACTGTTCTCCTTGTTTGGAAATGTATCCCCTTAAATCTTCTCGTAGATTTTGCCCCTCACTTTCTTTCAAGTCTTTGCTTAAATATTGCCTTTTCAGAAGTCAGAGGTCAGACAGGAGGTGACAACTGTCTTTGAAATAGCCCCTCTTCTATTTGTCATCATATGATAGTATATATTGACTGATTTCAGAGAAGAGAAGAAAGAGGCACAGAGACAGAGATATCAACTTGTGGTTTTACTTATTGTTATTATTATTTTTTAATCCTCACCCGAGGATATGTTTTTATTTTTTTGAGAGAGAGAGGAAGAAAGAGAGAGAGAGAGAGAGAGAGAGGAAGGTTGGGAGGGAGAGAGAGAGAGACAGAGAAAGAAAAAGAAACATCAATGCAAGAGAGAATTATTGATTGGTCACCTCCCAAACGTGCCTCAACCAGGGATCAAACCCATATGCGCCCTTACCAAGAATCGAACCCACAACCTTTTGGTGTATGGGACAATGCTCCAACCAACTGTTCCACTTACTGATAATCTCTCCTCTTTGATTTAAGCCTCATAAAAGACATCCAACTACTGCGTGTGAAGTGAATGAATGGATAAATAAATGAATGAAGAAAACTAAAATAATGATAGTATAGACTTTTACCACCATTTTCTGAAGTATTTATTGCAATAGTAACATAGGCTAACGTATTGGAATGGTCTTTATAAATGTTACTTTAAGTACTGTGATACTAAATATCTGAAAGAGCAAGGACCTTATTGACCTTATTGGACCTTATTGACACAGCAAAGTCAAGCTACACGCCGTGCATTACCTCATTTAGTCCTCATCAAAGTGTAACCAATGAAGAAATTGAAACTTAGGAAGATAGTACTAGTTGTTCAAAAGCACTGAGCTAGTGAGTAGTGAAGTCAACACAGTGCAAAGGTCTATTTGATTCTAAATTCAGTGCTTGCTTTTTTAAATTTTTTTTTTCCTTTTTTGGTACGTGCCCCTAGTGGGAACCGAACCTGGAACTCTCTGGTCCGCAGGCTGATGCTCCAACCGCTGAGCCAAACTGGCCAGGGCCGGGGCTTGCTTTTTCTACCACACTGATCTTTCCACTCAAATGCATCCAAAGTACCTGTTTTGTGAGCGATACTTTGCTTAACTATTGGCTGCGCTTAATTTGACATCACCACCACCTCCTTGCAGGTTCTCTGCATAAGAGGAGAAATTGGGAACTACATTTCCCAGGATTCCCTTCCCCCATGATTTCCAGTTAGAATTTTCCAGTGAATCACTTTCACATGAAAATGAGGGGTGGGAGGGGAGAACGGGCCTTATTCTCCAGGGACACTGGAAGCCAGACCTATGGATAGACAGGAGATTCATAGCAGCTTCCAGGCTGCTCCTCATAACATCAAACTGAGATCCTCTTCTGATCTTTGCTTCCCCAGTTCTTTCAATGTGAGCCTCCAACTGATATGTTAAAACCCATTATACTTGGGATACATAGAGTGAGTTCTATTTTCCTGACTGAATACTGAATACATGCATTTTTGCATATGATATTTTATATGATCACAACCTCTCTTAGCCTTCAATGAGAAAGCTGAGGCATAAAGAATTAGTTTCTCAGTCCTGCAAGTGTGGCTCAGTGGATTGAGCACGGTCCCGTGGACTGAGAGGTCCAGGTTTGATTCCGTCAGGGCACATGTCTGGGTTTCAGGCTCAATCCCCAGTAGGGGGCGTGCAGGAGGCAGTTGATCAATGTTTTTCTCTCACACTGATATTTCTATCTCTCTCTAAAAAAAAATCAGTAAAACCATATTTTTAAAAAATTAGTTTCTCTAGATCACAATAAATGACCAGCAACTGATCCCTCGAGCCTATGCTGATTCTGATGAAATTGCAGGAATGTTAGGAAGGCAGGCCAAGGCTGTTTGCTCAGTGAGAAACAAGGTCATCAATCCCCTCGCAGTACTACTGACAATACTCAGGTACAGAAGCAGCAAGCGGCAGTAAATGTGTTTGCCAGTCATGTGTTAAAATAGCGAAAGAATAATAAAATGACAACTCTGTTTTGGCCCGCAGTGACCCAGGCTGGTACTCTGGAAACTCACTATTTCATGGGGCGATTGTTTAGCTCTCCGCACACATCAGAATTAAAGATGTAGTTCATGTGTTGTACGTTGTAAATGAGCTATATCGTTATGTTTTATTTTCAAAATTTTAAAAGTCCCCAATCATTTTTTATTGCCCATTCAATTACTATAAACCCTTAGTGGGTAAATAATCCGTCTTCTAAAAGGTTTTTATACGAACATATTCTTTTCTGGGCTTACTCAAACAAAACACAGGCTTTTACTAAAAGGCCTTGGTCACTCAGGCAAATGGACCATTCATCCCATGGTGCTGTGTAGCCTCGCAGAGAAGCCAGCCTTCTGCATGAGATCAATAATAGCTGTAATGTACTCCATGCAGGCAACATTTGTTATTTCCTTTAGGAAAGACTAAAAGATAGTCAAAAGAATAGTGTTACTATTACCCAGCACCTTTATTCTTGTTTTACAAGCAATATACAATTTAATTTGGATGTTACTTTCTATTCTGTCATGTGTCGTTCTTTCAGAATGCCAGTGTGAGGGACATGACAAATCAGAAGAGTCTAGCGACTGGACATTTTAAACATAAGGCAGGCTTTAGTAGGTCTACCACGTGTCCGATCTTTGTTCTTGGTTCATCAGGCCACGATTCATGTCAAATCATTCATCTTATTTTTATTTCAAGACTACAATGGATACGCTGTATAGTTTAGCAGTTAGAGAAAATGATGAATAGGTCTCCTCAGTTTCTGATAAATGGTTGGGAATATAAAAATGAAACAAAACAAACAACCACCAGCACAGATTGTATGACTAGTGATCTGGAAGCAGCGCCGCAGTCATTCACCTGTTTCTGGGAAAGAAAGCAACGCTTTGATGAAAATGTCTCTGAATTTTCTTACCCAGGGCTTCTTATTCACAAGTCAATTTATATTCTTGATGTATTTTCTCATGATGGAGTAGATCAGTACTATATTTTAAACAGACGATATCTTGGAGATTTTTAAAGCTGCTTTTTCTGTGTCTAATTTGAGGTTAATGAGTGCTTTGATTCAGCGAGGGCAAGAGCTCCAATATCAGCTTTCCCATTGCACAGGCAGAACATTTGGGCCACAATTTGCCAGGTGATTAGGACCTGCTTATGTCCATTCAGGTGGCCACCAAACTGCCTGCAATCTGCACAATTAATCAAGTCGCCTACTTGGTTGTTAAGGGAACTGAAAACATCAGCTCAGCTATTTTTTCCAATCTGGTGTTTTCGCGTTTGCCACTTTGTGATGTTGGTCACTTAATTTCTCTCTTTTGCATTTGCTTTTCAACTCACAGTAGAAAAATACATCAGTATATCAGTGTTATCATAGTTTGGGGTTTGCATAAAAGCCTGGCAATGCCTTTTAACCTGACCTTGATAAGCAGATTACTAAAATTTTCACAGTGAGAGATGTAGCTGGTCTCCAAAAAAAAAAAAAGGTTTAGTTCAGTCGGATGGGACATAATAAAAACAGAATCGCTTTTCTATTTATCAACCAAAATGATGTCCATTATTTCCACTATCATCATCTACTTCTTACTTAGTGGAAATCTTAATCAAATATTAATAATCAGTATAATATTCCTGAAGCCTTTGGCTCTGTCTTCAGAATTAAAATTAAGGAGAAAGCTGAGCTAATACCAAATGGGTTTTAGCCACAAAGACACATACCTGGAAAAATATGGCTAAAGCAAAACATTGTTCTCAGTTTTTTAAATCCTTTCTTTAATCTTTTGCAACTCTTTTTATAAATAGTAATTAATTCAAAAAATATTTAAAGGGTGCTTAATTTGTTATAGGCCTTTGGATTTTCAAAGAATAAGAACACCCTCAAGAATTTCTAAAAATGGGGATTTGCAGTGACTTTAATCCCACACCCCCTCTCCAACCCCTATCCATTCATCAAATCTCAATTTGGTGCCCCAAAATATCAGAAGAGTCTGGCTGGTGTGGCTCAGTAGTTGAGCATCGACCCATGCACCAAGAGGTCGCCGGTTCGATTCCCAGTCAGGACGTATGCCAAAGCTGTGGACCTGATCCCCAGTGAGGAGATTGCAGGAGGCAGCCAATCGATGTTCTCTCTCATCGATGTTTCTATCTCCCTCTACCTTCTTTTCTATAAAAAATAATCTATAAATGAAGAAAAAAATTTTTTTAAATATGAGAAGAAAAACAAATTGTAACTTTGACAGGGTTGTACCTCTATAAAAAATACATGAAGCAAACGCCATACATTATGAAATACACTCATGATGTCTTCAGTTAAGTGTAAAAATAGTCTACATTTTCAAAATAGAAAAACAGACTCAAAGGATATGGCTACCACCTTAAGGAAGATGGGTCAATATTCCATCCAAGTGATAAGTAATGTACCCCATCCCACCCTACTCTCCCTGAATATTCTCATGAAACAGCCTTGATAAAGACCAGGACGGGCCCTGGCTGGTTTGGCTCAGCGGTTAGAGCGTCGGCCTGCGGTCGGGAGAGACCCGGGTTCGGTTCCCGCTAAGGGCACGTACCTTGGTTGCAGTTTGTCTCCAGCCCTGGTTGGGTCGTGTGGGTGGCAACCACTCGATGTGTCGCTCTCACGTCGATGTTTCTCTCTCTCTCCCTCTTACTCTATCTGAACAAAATATCGAAAAATGTCCTCGGGTGAGGATAAAAAAAAAAAAAAGACCAGGACAGGTATCATGGGTGCATACAGAAGGAAAAACTAAACAGCAGCAAGTCCATCTGAGACTCACTGCTTCTGCGAAATGTCCTCTATCACAACATCTAGGTTCCTCTTGTTCCTGGCAAGGAGACCAGGACTCTAACAGGACATGATGGCAAGAGATAGGCTGCAGGCTTTCATTTACTACATGAGTATTTCTTGAATGTCTATCACGTGCTAGGCATGTAGCATCTACCAAGAATCCCTTATGTGCCAGGTACTGAGTCAGCGTCAGGGATATTTCTATATCCTTGAGAAGAAAATAAAAATCCCAGGGGAAATCTCAGTCCGTTCATTTCCCCCACCCACTGATGATTCAAAGACTTATGACTTCTGCTTGAGGCGAGTTTCCCAAAACTTCCATGGGGAAGAAACCTTTCCATTACAAAAATTACAAATTAATAAAAATCAAACTAGCACTTTCCGGTTTATAAACTATTGTTAAAGAAATAAGAATACCTAAGCCTAGGGCAATCCAAGATGATGACTATTTCTGGCAAAGTATATTTAGAAGAAATCACAAAGAAGAGAGTCATTTTTCCTTGTTTCATTTTGTTTTGTTTCGTTTTAAACACATTTCTCAATTTCTACAGTGTTGAATATGCAAAGGAGCAAAGACTTCACTTGAATAGAGAAAAACTGAGTTATTTTGCTTAAATAAAAATGCAATTTTACCTGAAAGGACCCTTTTTCTTTCAGTGCGAGGCAACAGTTACTTAATTTAGGAGGCCGTTAACCCCTGAAATAACAAATACAAATCATATTAAAACCACCCTGGAAGTTGTAGATTCTCGAGACCTACAAAAGAGCTCAGCTAAGTGACCTATCTAAAATATACACTAGTACCAGAGAGGAGACGCCAGGTTTAATTAAAAGCAAATATCCAGTTTCCCTTTCCTGCTTTTTATATTTGTCTCTTCACTCAACTATAGTTTCCAAGTAATTTTCTGATTATTTCCATTAATGTTTATTTTATTTTATTTTTCAGACAGAGTTTGTCATGAATTTAAAAGCCAAAAAGAGCTGAGTTCCATTAAAAATATCAAACTAGCTTGGCCTATGTGGTTCAGTGGTTGAGCGTCAACCCAGGCACCAAGAGGTTGCTGGTTCGATTCCCTGTCAGGGCACATGCCCAGGTTGTGGGCCAAATCCCCAGTGGGGGGCATTCAGGAGGCGGCCAATCAATGATCTCTCTCATCGATGCTTCTATCTCTCTTTCCTTCTCCTTTCCTCTCTCTCTCAACTCAATAAAGAAACAAAAATATCAAACTTACTCCTTCCTTATCAAATATTTATTAAACATTTTTGCCTGTGTCAAGTCTACAAAATACTGTTTTTGTATGATTACATCACAGCAATTATAATGTCCCAAATTAAAATTTTAAATACTTTAAGGCAACTATTTTCATATTTTATATAAAAGGAAATAGATTTAAGATTCAGAAATTAGCAGGTGCTTGGAGCAATACATGTAAGAAAGAATAATTCCTTGTAATTCAAGGTCAGTTACTATTTTTTAAAATATGCTTTTATTGATTTCAGAGAGAGGAAGGGAGAGGGGGAGAGACAGAGAGATACAAACATCAATTGGCTGCCTCCTGCATGTCCCTTACTGGGGATCAAGCCCACAACCCGGGCATGTGCCCTGACCAGGAGTCAGATTGGTGACCTCCTGGCTCATGGGTCAGTGCTCAACCACTAAGCCACACTAGACCAGCCCAGCTATCTTTTTCCCAATAATTTAATTCATTTGAAGACATGTAAATAGCATATGTTTTATGTTATACAGAGCAATGAAATAGTACACAACCCTTGTATTATCTGTTTATATTGGATAATTATCACTAGTAATGATGTCTTTAACAATGCAGTAAAACAATTTTCAAAAATGGTCACTAAATTGACGTAGTCACTGGATATCTGCTTTTTATAATTCTGATGTCCTACATTACTATCAATCTCTGAATTACATTTTAGCCGGTACTGTTGTCTGCTGTGAACAAGAAGAATATGAACATTACAAGAGCCAACAGGGTGCCTCCTGATGTTGATTATTCCAGAGCTGACCATACTTCAAAAAACTGCAACTGTACAAAATTGAGGAAATAAAGAATTAGGCCATTCCTTTAATAGCCTGCGGTTTCCAAAGAAGAGGCAAAGATTCAGGATCTATTGGTGATTGCTTTAGTTCCTCTACATTTCTTTTTAATGTAGGCCATGCCCAAGGACCAAAGAGTTGGGGGTTCAACTCCAGTCAAGGGCAGGTAGCTTGGCTGCGGTTTAGTCCCCGGCCCTGGTCGGGGTTGTGCAAGAGGCAACTGGTCAATGTGTCTTTCTCACAGTGATGTTTCTCTCTCTCTTCCTCCCTCCCTCCCACTTTATCTGAAGATAAATGGAAAAATATCCTGGGATGAGGATTAAAAATGAAAATAAAATAAAATGTAGGCCATGGACTTTGGACAGCAGCTTCAACCTAAGTTCATATCCAAGTAATTTTTTTAATTGCCAAGAAGAACCAAACTTGGCAGGAAGCTCTGATACCTAATGTTAGTTCTTAAGCAGTACCAAACATGTCTTCTAAGAACCATGGTCAGACACTCTACTGAGGCGTTTATGGGGGAAAATAGTAATTACTGACTTGAGAGATAAAAACAAAAACAAAAACAGGAGGATGTAAAAATGGAGGCAGAGTGAATAGAAGCTACACAGACAATCTCCTAGGACCAAACGGGAATTGCAACTAAAATAAAGACAAATCCTTGGAAAAAAGCAACAGAAAAGGAGCAGGATAGGACCATGTAACCAGGGACACTGGTAGGATCTGCAGCGGTGTGACAGGGTGGTGTGCTGGGAGCCCACGGACAGCAGCTGTGAGTAGTGCCCTTGGGGAATAAAGACCAAGCCTACTCCACAGCCCAGACAGCCAGGACAGAGTGCTAAAATAGCCAGAGCCACTCACCTTGGGGCTACCACAGAGGGAGGGCAGACTGGGCTGGAACTCTGTGAGGACGACAGGGATTTGGAGGGCACTCAGAAGTTTTGCTGAGTTGCAGTCACAAAGGCCAGTGGCCAGTGTGCTCCTTCCCAGAGCTGTGGGGAAAAGCAGCAACCCCCCCCCCCCCCCCCGCCCAGAGGTTCATCCTTTCTCAGGTGAGGCAAAGAAATGCAAATTGAGGCTCATTAACAACCAGCATCTATCCCATCCTCTGGAAATCCTCTTATGCATAACACCAGGGCTACATTCCAAGGCACTGAGTTACTGAGACTACTAGCCACCAGGAAGAAGCTAGAGGATAACTGAACCTTTCCTGGGCTTTCAAATGTACTCAGGAAAGTAAGATTTGACAGTGGTGTTTAATGTGGGCCCACCCAGGCCCATCCAAACCCACTAGAGGGAGCCACAAACAGCAGAACACCAACACCCACAGGGAAAATTTGGCAGGCTCCAAAACCTACTGAGATAGCCAAAATGGTGAAACAAAGAAACAAATCCCAAATAAAGAACAAGAGAACTCTATCGAAGATGAGATCAATGAAAAGCAGTTAAGCAAATTATGAGAGGTATAATTCAGAGCCATGATCTTGAGGAAGCTCATCAGCACCATGAGTAAAAATATAGAAACACTGAAAACCAACTAAGTGGAAATGAATAATGACAGCAGAAATAAAGAACACATTGGAAGGATTAACCAGCAGAGTAGAGGAAGTTGAGAACTGGATCAGTGAATTAGAAGACAGGGTAGGAAAAAAATCAACCAATCAGAACACCTAAAGGAAAAAACAATTAAAAAACAGAAAAACAGCTTAAGAGAACTGTGGGACAACTGGAAACATAATAACATTCACATCATGGGAGTTCCCGAAGAGGAAGAAAATGGGCAAGGGTTAGAGAATATATTTGAAGAAATAGTGACAGAAAACTTTCCTAACTTGGTGAAGGAAGAAGGCATTCAAGTTCAAGAAGCACAGAGAGCCCCAAGTAAGAAGAACACAAACAGGCCCACACCAAGACACATAGTAATTAAAATGCCAAAAATTAAAGACAAAGAGAGAATCCTAAAAGCAGAAAGAGATAAGCAACAGGTTATCTACAAAGGTAACCCCATAAGGCTGACTTCTCAACAGAAACACTACAGGCCAGAAGACAGTGGCATGAAGTAATCAAGGTCCTGAAAAACAAGGATCTAAATCCAAGACTACTCTATCCAACAAGGCTATCATTCAAAATAGAAGGTCAAATAATGAGCTTCCCAGACAAAAAAAGGCTAAGGGAATATATTAAATCCAAATCAGCACTGCAAGATATGCTAAAAGGACTGCTGTAATTAGTAGAAGAAATAGGAAGAAAAATAGAACCACTCACATATATGTTGTTTACAAGAGACCCATCTCACAACAAAAGACTCACATAGGTTGAAAGTGAAGGGATGGAAAAAAATCTTTCAAGCAAATGGAAAGGAAAAAAAAGCTGGGGTAGCAATACTTATATCCGATAAAATAGATTTCAAAATGAAGACCATAACTAGAGACAAAAAAGTCACTACATAATATTGAAAGGATCTACCCAAAAAGAAGATATAACCTTGGTAAATATATATGCACCCAATATAGGAGCACCAACATATATTAAAAATCTTCTGGAGGACTTCAAAGGAGAAATCGATAGGAATATAATCATAGCAGGGGACTTCAACACCCCACTGACATCACTGGATAGATCATCTAGACAAAAATTTAACAAGAAAAGTTCAAGAACATTGAAATCATATCATATATCTTCTCAGATCACAATGTTATGAAACTAGAAATCAATTGCAACAAGAACATGCAAAGACATTTGAAAATATGGAGGCTAAATAGCATGTTATTGAACAATTAATGGGTTAACATGCAGATCAAGGAAGAAATTAAAAACTTCCTGGAAACCAATGAAAATGAACACACAACACAAAATCTATGGGATGCAGCAAAAGCAGTTCTGAGAGGGAAGTTCATAGCACTACAGGCCTACCTCAAGAAACAAGAAAAATTTCTAATATACTATCTAACCTCACAACTTAAAGAACTAGAGAACAAACAAAAAGAAAACCCCAGAGCAAGTAGAAGGAGGGAAATAGTAAAGATCAGAGCAGAAATAAATGACATGGTGACCAAAAAAAAAAAAAATTCAAAGGATCAATGAAGCAAAGAGCTGGTTCTTTGAAAAGATAAAAAAGATTGATGGACCTTAGCTAGACTCACCAAGAAACAAAGAGAGAGAACCCAAATACGCAAAATCAGAAGTGAAAGAGGAGAAATAATAACTGACACCACAAAAATACAAAGGATCATTAACAAATATTATGAACAATTATATGGCAACAAATTCGACAAACTAAGCGAAATGGACAAATTTCTAGAAACACATAGCCTCCCAAAACTGAATTGGGAAGAGAGAGAAAACTTGAACAAACCAATAACAACAAAAGAAATTGAAGATGTAATCAAGACTCTCCTAGCAAACAAAAGCCCAGGCCTGGACAGCTTCATGAGTAAATTTTTTTTTTTTTTTATCCTCACCCGAGGACATTTCTCTATTTTTGGTTCAGGTAGAGTGGGAGGGAGAGAGAGGAACAGAGAGAGAGAGAGAGAAACATCGATGTGAAAGGAACACATCGAGTGGTTGCCACCCGCACAACCGACCAGGGCCGGGGACAAACTGCAACCGAGGTACGTGCCCTTAGCGGGAACCGAACCTGGGTCTCTCAGGACTGCAGGCCGACGCTCTAACCACTGAGCAAAACCGGCCAGGGCTTCATGGGTAAATTTTACCGAACATTCACAGAAGAACTAATACCCATTCTCCTCAAACTATTTCAAAAAATTCAAGAAGAAGGAAGACTTCCAAACTCATTTTATAAGGCCAGCATAATTCTAATTCCAAAACCAGAAAAAGACACTACAAAGAAAGAAAACTACAAGCCAATATCCCTGATGAACATAGATGCCAAAATCCTAAACAAAATACTAGCAAATTGGATCCAGCAATACACCAAAAAAATTATTCACCATGACCAAGTGGGATTCATCCCAGGGATGCAAGGCTGGTACAATATTTGTAAATCAATAAATGTGATACACCACATAAACAAAATGAAAGATAAAAATTATATGATCATATCAATAGATGCTGAAAAAGCATTTGACAAAATCCAGCACCCATTTCTGATAAAAACGCTCAGCAATCTGGGAATAGAGGGATCATATCTCAACATAATAAAGGCCATATATGAAAGACCGACAGCCAACATCATACTCAATGGGCAAAAACAAAAGCATTTCCCTTAAAAACAAGAACAAGACAGGGATGCCCACTTTCGCCACTCTTATTTAACATAGTAGTGGAGGTCTTAGCCACAACAATCAGGAAGAAAAAATAAAAAGGATCCAAATTGGAAAAAAGGAAGTGAAACTGTCATTATTCACAGATGACATGATACTATACATAGAAAACCCCAAAGACTCCATCAAAAATTTACTAGACTTAATAAATGAATTTGGAAAAACAGCAGAATACAAAATTAACGTCAAGAAATCGACGGCATTCTTATATACCAATGATGAAGTCACAGAAAGAGAAACTAAATAAACAATCCCATTTACCATCACAGCAAAAAAAAATAAGATACTTAGGAATAAACTTAACCATAGAAATAAAGGACCTATTCGCAGAAAACTACAGGTCATTGAAAAAAGAAATAGAGGAAGATATAAAAAAGTAGAACCACATAACTTGTTCATGAATTGGAAGAATTACCATCATTAAAATGTCCATATTACCCAAAGCAATCTATAGATTCAATGCAATCCCCATCAAAATACCAATGACATACTTCACAAAACTAGGACAAATACTTCAAAAGTTCATATGGAACCAAAAAAGACCCTGAATAGCCACACCAATCTTGAAAAAGAAGAACAAAGTTGGAGGGATCACAATACCAGATTTCAGGTTATACTACAAAGCCACTGTAATCAAAACAGCCTGGTACTGGCACAAGAACAGGCATATAGACCAGTGAAACAGAAGAGAACCCAGAAATGGACCCAAGGCAATATACTCAATTAATATTTGACAAAGGTGGCAAGAGCACACAGTGGAGTAAGGACAGCCTCTTTAATATATGGTGTTGGGAAAACTGGACAGCTACATGCAAAACAATGAAACTACACCATCAACTTACACCATGCACAAGAATAAAACTCAAAATGGATAAAAGACTTAAATGTGACCCGTGAATCCATAAAAATCCTAGAAAAAAATGTAGGCAACAAAATTTCAGACATCATACGCAGCAGAATTTTTACTGATACATCACCTAAGGCAACAGAAACAAAGGAGAAAATGAACACATGGGACTACATCAAACTAAATAGCTTCTGCACAGCAAAAGAAACAACCACCAAAATGGAAAGGCAACCCACTGTATGGGAGAGCATAATTGCCAATGATGCATCAGATAATGGGTTAATTTCCAAAATATATGGAGTGCTCATACAGCTCAACAAAAGAAAGACAAAAAACCCATTTAAAAAATGGGTAGAGGAGCTAAATATACACCTCTCCAAACAGGACATACAAATGGCTAAGAGACATATGAAAAAATGCTCAACATCACTAATCATCAGAGAGATGGTAATTAAAACAACAATGAGGTATCACCTCACACCTGTCAGAATGGCCACCATCAACAAATCAACAAACAACAAGTGTTGGCGAGGGTGTGGAGAAAAGGGGGCTCTAGTACACTGCTGGTGGGAATGCAGACTGGTGCAGCCACTATGGAAAACAATATGGTGTTACCTCAAAAAAATTAAAAATTGAACTGCCATTTGACCCAGTGATCCCACTTCTAGGAATATACCCTAAGAAACCTGAAACTCCAATCAGAAAGAATATAAGTACCCCCATGTTCATAGCAGCACTATTTACAATAGCTAAGATCTGGAAACAGCCCACATGTTCATCAGTAGACAAATGGATAAAAAAGCTGTTATACATATACACAATGGAGTACTATGCAGCGGTAAGAAAGAAAGATCTCTTATCCTTTGAGACGACATGGTGGGACCTGGAGAGTATTATCCTAAGTGAAACAAGCCAAACAGAGAAAGACAAATATCACATGATCTCACTTATTTGTGGAATATAATGAACATAACAGTCTGAGGTATGGGGTAGTCCCAGAGACGTGGAAGTGGGGTACAGACTGACAATCCCCAGAAGAGGTGGTTTGGGGGAGAGATAAACCACAGAACTTATATGCATGTGTGCATGAACAATGGACATGGACTACAAAGCTGGGGACAGGGTGGGGTGGGAGGTGTAGGGGGTTATCAGTGGGCAAAAAAGGAGAAACATCTGTAAGAAAAATAAATAAATAAAATAAAATAAATAAAAAATAAATAAATAAATAAAAACAAAAACAAAACGAGGGGGTGTTACTTTAGTTGATTTAAATTTTTTGAAGTTGAAATAATTTTTAATTATTTAAAAAAATGTTTTCTTACTATCCTTTCTTTACAAACGCTTGATTTGGGAAACAAAGTATACTTTCCAAACATCTACACAGAAAGAACACTCTAATGGTTTAAGTGATCAAGTAGTAATCTGAGATTTAAGTACCATAAGATTTAACTTGAAAGCTGAGAACATAATTTAGTTTTGCTTTGCAAGATTTTTATGAAGATTTTTTGAGGATTATCAAATAAGACATTTGGTCTTCACTAGAGGGACAAAGAAAAAGAGTGTCAATGACAACACTGAAGATTTTCACAAGGTGAATAGTCAGTAACATTTGAATGAAAACTTCATGTTATATACTTTGGCTTAAGTCTATCACTTTGCTAATCACAAGCACTGGTACATGACACGAGTCCACTGTATACAGGATGGGTGTTGAAACTCCTCTTTCCCTAGGAGAGTCTGCTTGTTTGGGTGCTTACTGGTTTTACTAAGGTTATTGGCTCATCAGAAAATTGTTAAACTTTTTCTGAGAGGAGCTAAAGGTGGTTTTGGGTCCTGGTCTGCCTGACACATCTTCTCCAAAACAAAACATATGTCCTGCATGCAAGTACCCGAGAAACCTGTAATCCTGTCTATGTCAGGCAGCATTGCTATTACAAGAATAAAACCACTGAAAGAATAAAAGATGAGAGAAACCACAGTCATGTATTAAGAAAGTTATTTCTTGGCTATTGTCAGTAATGCTGCAATGAACACAGAGGTGCATATATTCTTTGGAATTCATGTTTTGGGTTTCTTTGGATATATTCTCAGAAGTAGAATTGGTTGAATTTTCATACACCAATAATGAACTATCAGAAAGAAAACCTAAGAAAACAATCCTATTTACAACTGCATCAAAAATATAAGGTACCATCTGGCCAGTGTGGCTCAGTGGTTGGGCGTCGATCCACACACCAAGAGGTCACCAGCTCGATTCCCAGTCAGGACACATGCTCAGGTTGTGGGCCCAATCCCCAGTGAGGGGCATGCAGGAGGTGGCCAATCAATGGTCTCTCTCATTGATGTTTCTATCTCTCTCTCCCTCTCTCTCTAAAATCAATAAAGAAAAAAAAACCTAATACATATATATGTGTGTGTGTGTGTATATGTATATATATATATATATATATATATATATATATATATATATATATATGGTACCTAGGAATATATATATATAGTACCTAGGAATAAATTTAACCAAGACCTATACTTGGTAAAAGACCTATACTTGGAAAATTATTAGGGAAGAAAGAAATGAATAAGATACAAATGCATGGAAGCATATACTGTGTTCATGGATAGGAAGAATTAACATTATTAAAATATGCATACCATCCAAAGCAATTTATAGATTCAAGATAATTTCTATCAAAATATCAATGGTGTATTTCACAGAATTAGAACAAATAATTCAAAAATTAATATGGAACCATGAAAGACCCCAAATATCCTCAGTAATATTGAGTAAGAAGAACGAAGTTGAGGTACATGCTACCTGATATCAAACTATACTACAAGTCAATAGTAAGCAAAACAGCATGGTACTAAAATAAAAAGGGACATAGAGATCAATGGAACAGAATAGAGAGACCCAGAAATAAACTCACACCTATGTGGTCAATTAATATTTGTCAAAGTAGGCAAGAAGATACAATGGGGTAAAAACAGTTTATTCAATAAATGATGTAGGGAAGATTGGACAGTTATGTACAAAAAAATGAAACTAGACCAACTTCTTATAGCATACACAAGAATAAAACAAAAATAGATTAAAGACTTAGTTAGACTTAAAACCATAAAAATCCTAGAAGAAAACACAGTCAGTAAAATCTTGGACATTTCCCATACCAATATGTTTTTCTGCTATATCTCCTTGGTCAAGAAAAACAAAAGAGAAAATAAACAAATGGGACTACATCAAATTTAAAAGTTTTGGCACAGCAAAAGAAACCTTCAATAAAATAAAAAGACAACCCAATGAATGGGAGAACATATTTTCCAATAATATACCTGATAAGGAATTAATATCCAAAATTTACAAAGAACGTATAACTCAACAGCTAAAAAGCAATCTAATTACAAAACAGGCAAAGGACCCGAATAGACACTTCTCCAAAGAGGACATACAGATGGCCAATAGACATATGAAAAGATGCTCAATGTCACTAATTATCAGAGAAATGCAAGTTAGAACCACAATGAGATATACTTCACCTGTCAGAATGGTTATCATCAATAAATCCACAAACAACAAGTGTTGGTGAGAATGTGAAGAAAAGGAAACCTCATGTACTGTTACTGAGAATGCAGGTTGGTGCAGCTACAGTGGAAAACAGAATGGAGTTTCCTCAAAAAATTAAAAATGGAACTGCACTGTGACCCAGAAATTCCACTTCTGGGAATATATCCGATGAAGCCTGAAATGCTAAATCAAAAGAATATATGCACCCATATGTTCACTGAAGCACTATTTACAATAGCCAAAATTTGGAAGCAGCCCAACTGCCCATCAGTAGATGAGTGGATAAAAAAACGGTGGTATATTTATACAATGGAGTACTACTTGGCCATTAAAAAAAAAAAAAGGAAATCTTACCCTTTGTGACAGCATGGATGGACATAAAGAGTATTATGCTAAGTGAAACAAGCCAGTCAGAGAAAGACAAATACCATATTATTTTACTTACATGTGGAATCTAATGAGCAAACAAACAAAATAGAAATAGACTCATAAATATAGAGAACAAACTGACAGCTGTTGGGGCAGGAAGAGCTGGGTGAAAAAGGTCAAGGGATTAGTAAAAAATAAATGAATAATTAATTAATTAAAAACCTTTCCCAGGCAAAATTTGCTCAGTGGTTAGAGCATTGGTCCACTGACCAAAGAGTCTGGGGTTCGATTCCCAGTCAAGGGTACGTACCTTGGTTGCAGGTTAGATCCCTGATCCTGACCAGGGCTGTGTGGGAGGCAACCAATCGATGTGTCTCTTTCACATCTATGTTTCTCTCTCTCCTCCTCCCTTCTTCCCACTCTATCTAAAAATCAATGGAAAAATATCCTCAAGTAAGGATTAAAAAACAAAACAAATAAACAAACAAATTAAAAAAAAAAAATTCATAGACACAGACAACAGTTTGGTGATTACCAGAGGAAAGGGGGTTCAGGGGAGGTGGAAGAGGTCAAAGGGGGATAAATGGCAATAAAAGGTGACCTGACTTTGGGCGAAGAACATACAATATAATATATAGAAGATATATTATAGAATTGTACACTTGAAACCGATATAATTTTATTAACCAATGTTACCCCAATAAATTCATTACAATTTTTTAAATAAGAGTTTTAGATCCACCAAGGTGCTTGGTTCAAATGTTGAAAAGTGGTTGCTTAAGAACAAGCAATTGAGAAGAGATTCTGAAGTCTGAAAAAGAGAAAAATAGGAAAGTTGTATAAATAAAGAGGTATTATGAGAAAAAGAATCATACATAACATAAAAATTGAAGAACTGGATTATAAAGGTTGTTGAGACAGATTCAAGACTTCACTTATTATGCAACACATTCCACAACACCGCCCAGTTTCAACGTACACGATGGAGGACTGAAGGGAAATGCCTTCCCCTGAGACCAGGTGGAGAAACTGAGCCACATGAATGCCTGACCTTCAACAGCATAAATGCCAAAGGTTTTTAGAACCACTTGGCAACTTGTACAGGGATGGAAGTATCAAGGTATTATTCTTATAAACATGATATGGAACCTTACATAAGGCAGCAAAAAGAAAGCCCTGATTGGAAATGTTACAAGAATGGCTATATCTTCTTCATGACTGCAGAGACATTTAGACTTACAAACACATGGAATGTGGTGGCTTTGATGGTGCATTAAGTACCAAGGTGGGGGTGGGGTGGGATAAAAAATTAGGAAAAAAGGGAAAATGTTGAGTTTCTTCAATTGTTTGGCGAAAAACTGGAGTCTATGACAGAATTTGGTTCTCATAACTGAAATGGTTTTTTTGTGTGTGTTGGAAAAACTATTGCTGTTATATCTGTCTTTAGAAATTCTTTTCTTCCCTAATGAAAAATAATTATTGTGGCAAAAAAAATTCTTTTAAAAAATATTTAATTCTTGAAATTCTTTTTAAAAATATGTTATTATTGATTTTTTAGAAAGAGAGAGAGACAGAAACATCAAAGTGAGAGATACATTGATCGGCTGCCTCCTGCACGCCCCCTATTGGGGATTGAGCCTGCAAACCGGGTATGTGCCCTGACTGGGAATCAAACCAGCATCCTCTTGATGCATCGGACAACGCTCAATCCACTGACCCTCATGGGTCGGGCTGCAAATTCTTTTTAAAAAAATTAACCACAAATAAAAGCTTCCAGATCTTATGATGATCCAGCTCGTGGAAGAACCATGTTCCAGCAATCAACCACGCATTCCACTGAAAAGAAGTACTTGGATTTTACTACAAACTACAAAAAGAAAGCTTCTTTAACAAAATAAAAATCTTGGCCTACTTTGATAATAAATATAAGGGGTTTTTATGATTATATAAATTTAATTTTTAATTTTCAAGTTTGTAAGAGATTAAAAACAATATATTTATTTCTAATAATAAGAGATATATGTTAACTATAGACAAGTTAGAATACACTGAAACATACAAAGAGAGTAGTCACCATAAACCAATCATCAACAACGTCTATGGTTAAGAGCTTTTGATATGTATGCATGGATATATATAGTATATATATTTTCTTTTTCTTGTATGTTTGTATATATTTAGTACAACTTGTGTATGTATTTAACATAAAAAGCTTAACTGCATTTTTATCTCTTTTTAACCTAATGTCATATTTTGAGCAATTTACTATATCTAAAGCAATTTTTTCCAAACCATAGTTTTGATCCTGCAGGGCGCAGTGGACAGTCAGACTCTAAGGGTAGTCGGCATTATGCTCACCTCCTGGCGAGCACACTCAGTATACCCTTCGAGTTTGTGTGGGACCTGTGACTTGCTCCTAATCAACAGATGATGATTAGTTGACAGGGTGCACAAGGTTACTTGTATGTGAATATTATTCTGTTATATAATAGCAGCACCCATCTTTCTGGAATCTCTCTCCCTTGCTGGTTTTAAGGATGTACACAGCCATGTTGAGAGCACTGTGTGGTAGGGAACCTCAGGTGGCCACGAGCTGCTGAGGACAGAAGTCTGGGTGACAGCCAGCAAGAAATAAAAGCTCTCACAACCTGTGCATTTGGAAGCAGATTCTCACCCAGTCAAGCCTCAGGTGACACTTTAGACCCTGTTGACATTTGATTCAGCCTCGTGATAATCGTAGCAAAAGATCCAGGATTTCTACACTGATAAAAATATAACAATAAGCACAATGTACTGAATAAGGCCATGGGATTGCCTAGGGATTTTCAAATCGGATGACTCCTAGGTGTGCCAGATGACAGTTTGCTGAATGAATTGGGGACATCTGAGTACAAAATTATTTATGCTCAGTAGGCTGCCTCACAACTGATTATCCAAAGCAAGGAAACATATTTTTCAGAGCATTCACATGAGATTCAGTTGAACAGGGAACAGGGTTTTTTTCCTATAGGTTCATAGGCTTAATTTGACCCAATTGAACATCATATTTCTCTTTCTAGGTTTAGACCCTTTCTTTAAAGATCTGGAAAACTTGTAAAACTTTTTTGGGAACTCCATCCTATAAAATTAATTTCTTATTCAATATAACAGGTATATAAAACATGGCTCTGAATGTCATATGTTTATGAATATTTGTAATACGATCACTAATAGTAATGGTTTTTAAATTTCTGGTCTCAGGATTATAGGTATTGACTGTAATTATAGGCAATTACTGACATAAATAAAGATCCAGATGAGCACTGTCTTATTGGAAAAGCCCGAATTACTTAAAAAAACACACCATTCAACTATTCACAATCAGGACTAGTTTACTCGCAGGCTGCAGGGCACAGGTGGGCAACTGCTGACTGCGGAGACCCAGGTGAGGGCAGGTGAGAGTCACCTGAATCCTGGTTTCATCTAATGTAGATCCTGGTCTTTTCAAGACAAAGCTGTGAGATTCAGGTTTTCAGTGAATTCGTCTTGTCCTTCAATGTATCTCAAGTCAAATGAAACAGATCTACAGCTGGATGCAGCTAACAGGTTTGTGACTTCCAGTTTTCACTTCTTAAATATGACAAGTGTAGACCTATTTAAGAACTGGTGTGGGAAGTAAGTGGAACAGGGATTTCAGAGGAACAAATTTACAGATAGGTTTATTAGTCAGGCATGAAACCTCTAAGTCAACCCATGTCTTTTCCATGGGCCTAATGTACTTTCCCTACGAGATCAGAACATCACCAAAGGAGGCTGCCCTAAAATTCACAAGCAATTGGAATTTGAGAACATGTGCTTGTGAAGACTTTTTTGAACATATTTTGTGTGTGTGTGTGTGTGTGTGTGTGGAATAAATGCCATATGTAAATATGCACAAAATCAATTATTCAAAAAGAAGCAATGAAAGCAACAAATAATATCGAAAGGGTCTGTTGGTGACATATCTGGTCGTCATGAATGTAGGCAAACAATTAGCAGACTTTCAGTTCTGCCTTTCCAAATACACTGTGTTTGATCACTGAACTAGATAGCGCTCTATTTGGCAAAGCTCGCTCTGCAGCTTGAATTTCAAAAGCACTGAAGTAACCTTATGAGCCAGCTTTCTTGAAAGAGTTTCCCCATGGCGGACATAAAAAATGTAAAGTATTCTATGAAAATATGCTCTCAGAACTACACGATACCATATCCAGCCAAACTAAAACTCTTCTGACATCAGCAGGTCAGGATGCACTGTTCTTCTCATCTGAACAGAGGCCTTATTGTTTAGAACTTGCTATGTCAACATCCTAATAAATTCACATCTTCATTCTAGTCTGGGAAATTAGACAATTGCTTATGCAGTTACAAACATAGGTCTGAACATTCATAGGAGGTTTCCCCCCCCCCAAGTTAAGTTTCACCTAGATAGGTCAAACACTCCACTTGATGATTTACTCCACTTAGAGAAAAGTGTAGGAAGTTTTTGCAAAGGTCTTTAGAGTCACACAGAATAGGGGAAGGAAAATACACAAGGATTTGAAGCAGGAAAACACACTGCTTTCCGAGAACAGGAGACGAGGGGAGTCTGGATGTATAAGCAGGCATGACACATGGGGTCAGAAGCTAAACAGGGGGAGAGGCAGAGAGAGGGCATGGGACCACTCTGGCTAGAAGGAGCCCCAGTCAGAGACAACAGACAAGGGGCCAGGAGCCTTCGGAAGTGCAGACTGAGCAGTTTATATAATGGATTTGATGGATGCTGTCAAACAGGCTGGATAATTGTGCCCAACATGTTCCATTTTGTGCTTGATCTCTTAATAGCAAAACTTTTCTTCCTTTTGTTTTGAAATATCTGAATAATTGCCTCAACTCTACTATCACTCATTCTAATTACTCCTGAATTGCCAATCAACTCATCAACAGTTGCCAATCTTAGGGAGATAGGATTGATAGCATGTTGGTAGCTCTGCAGGGAGAATTTTGTAATTGGGACCTTGTGGATTTTGAGGCAATTACCACTCAGCATCCTAGAATGCCCTGCCCTCTTGCCAAATTTTTGTGTGTCAAAGGATAGAGGTTAAATGAAAGATGCACTATCTACAAAGTCATCTCTGAGTTTAGATGTTAGGACAAATTAAGGTCCAAAACACATCCCGGGGACCATGCATGGTTTTCCTAAGTTTCTAAGTCAGGACTCTAGTGACAAATGAATATGAGTATTTTAAAATCATTTATATCCCATAATCTGGTTAAATAATTATGATTTTGAGCATGCCTTTTAAAGATACAATTTTTAACTGAATTCATCAAATTTTGTATGTTTTTAAATTCCTAATTTCAGAGGAAATTATAAGTAGTTAATGAGATATAATACATCTCCAAGATTTCCATTTTAATGACTGATAGCATCTTTTTTTAAAAAGGGAATCAAAACCTACATTAACCCTGGAATCCGGAAAATACTATTACCCACAAAGCAAAAATATTGAGATTAGATAGTGCTATATATTGTGTGTTCAGGTAAAAGTTAATTCACCAAAATCTCCTTCTCTGGGAAGAAATGCTTGCTGACGGATAGACCTTCAAAATGACCCTAATCATCCTATCCTTCTGAGAGTAAAGAAATAGAGATTAGGGAGGATGGATGTAGTCAGGCCCCTGGGATACCTGCATAATTCAGCTATGTTATGTTGTCTAAATTACTCTGAAATTTCTCGACAAAGAATAAAACTCTTCTAAATCAGACCCAAAATGAAGACTTGCAAACTGCAGGTAAACTAAAGAGTCTTAAAGACATTTAAATGTTCTTATCCTTTGAGTAATTCAATGTTTAGAAGTAATCAGTGTACAAAAACGTTAGTAAAAGATGTTCATAAATGGTCACTTTAAAAAAAACAGTGAGCCCTGGCCAGTTTGGCTCAGCAGTTAGAGCGTCAGCCTGCGGTCCGGAGAGACCCGGGTTCGGTTCCCGCTAAGGGCACGTACTTTGGTTGCAGTTTGTCCCCGGCCTTGGTTGGTCGTGCGGGTGGCAGCCACTCGATGTGTCCCTTCACGTCGATGTTTCTCTCTCTCTCTCCCTTCCTCTCCCTCCCTCCCACTCTATATGTACAAAAAAATGGAAAAAATATCCTCGGGTGAGGATTAAAAAAAAAACAAACAGTGAAAACTATCTGATTTCCCTAAATCAATGGGGGTAGATAATTCAAGGACATTTTACTGAATATTTAAAGAACATGCAAATTACAATATATTATTTAGAAAAGAAGGCAGAAGTTTTAATTTTTTTTCTTCATTGATTTTTAGAGAGAGAAGAAGGGAGAGGGGGAGAGAGACAGAAACATCGATGAGAGAGAACATCGATTGAGAAGGCAGAACTTTTAGAGGGGTTATTATTCTGTGAGAGAAAACTGCATTTTGCTATATTGCCAAGTTTTCTATAATAGACATATTATAAAATAATGTTTTTTCCTAACACAGAAAATTAAGATTAAGATAAAAAGATACTTTAAAAAATGTTTCCTAAGGACTACAAAAGTTGCCTGCCCAAAATAAGCAATCTTCTCCTCCCCCCACTTATCCACCAATACCACCCCTCCTCCTCCTCCTTCTTTTGTTCCAAGGTTAATACCCTTTGTATGTTTCCAGTTGAAATTTTGGCTCACTGCTGTCGATCATCTGACAACAATCCCTTTGTGTTCTTGGGTTACAGATTTACCTTCTTCAAATGTATTATATTATTATTCTTGGAATTAAAATTTGAATCATTACACGAGAATAGCCCTGGGTTCCCAAAGACAAGGGTCTGATACATTTGTAGACATCAATGGACTTCTTTGAACTCCTATCCAAATCTCCCTAAACAGTTTGAGTTGCTGCCTTCCATTTCTTTAGTTTTTAATACCATCTATTTTGTTCCGGGCCCATATTTGGGTAAGTCTCTGATTTTCTATGAATTAAAAAATATGATTACTTGGCAGGATTTTTACTGACTGCTTGTTTACTTTGTAGTCACAAATTTGTAAATTTTCAAATTTCCAAATATTTTGGCTGTATTTTTTATAGCATTCTATTAAGTCCCTACCTATGTTTTCTCTCTTTTTTTTTTCTATCAGAATCAATATCTAATTAATGCCCCATCTTTTTAATATTCTATGAAACTTTACTCCAATTTAAATAAAAATTAATAGTTCTTTTTTTCTTTGGATTTGCTTTCATTTGATGCTTCCTTATTTCCTAGTCTTTTGATTAGTTTTTTATTTTCTTGACTCCCATAAAACTTTAGAAATTCTGACTAGTTCTTTTGTACCACATTTTTTTTTCTCTATGAAGCAATGTTTGTAAAATCAATCATCAACAATAGAACAAAGAGGCTATGCAGATACACACATGTTCATCCACCTTTATAAAGAATTGCAGTGACTTCTATGGATCAAAGATTTTTTCCAACAAACATTCTATACTTTCTCTGCCACTTGAACTTCACTAACCTTGTCAGAGAGGTGGATTCTATTAGCCATGCAGAGACAGTGGTAACATTTGACCTGTGTCTTAATCGAAAGCAAAAGTCTGAATGAGCAGAGAACAGAGGAAAACACACTCGTGGACGACAATGAAACGGGACAGTTTAAAACTGTGGATCTGACGAGTGGAAGATGATGTTAGAAAAGTGTTGTGGAACCAACCTTTGAAGATTCATAAACCTCAAGATAAACAGTTTTATGTTGATAACATAGAAAATCTAATGAGAAAGCCATTGGGAGCACAGGGCTGAAGTCTTTAGTTGTATTTTCTTGGGTCACGTGTCATGTAAGTTGGAGTCGAGCACACGAAAGAACAAGAACCAATTTTAGGTGCACCTTTAACTGTGCCTAAAGGTTACATTTGTACAGCCTATGAAAATGGCACTGGTGAATAGGGCCAAACTCTGTTCGAGTCAGAACGTACTTTAAAGTCTTGCTGGGTAAAGGAGAAAAATGTCAAGAAATGTCTCCCAGGCACCCTTCTGTTTAGTGCCACTCTTATTAGGTTGCTGACCACTACAGCGTAAACTAAAACACAGTTCAATTTAGCCCCATCACTCAAATACCTGCCTAAAATATTACCCCCTAAAAGAGTGACAGGCTAAAATATGTACCATATTCAGCAAATATCTAGTAGGTACTTCCTGACTGACACACCAGGCTATGGCCTAGAGAGCAATTTCTGGGGAAATCTAAACTCTGAGACTGGAGTGCACAATGAAAAGTATCCATGCTGTGACAAGATGTCCAATTGGATTTTTTCTATTATCTTTTAATTGAGAGTAAGGCCGAAAGGTGAGGGAAAAGATGCTAGTTATCCCACAGGCTAAGTTGGAGAGACACCAGTAAGTCCCCAGCAGTTAGGACTAGCTGTCTACCTGCGGGTTTATGGAAACGGACGTGTTCCCACTACCAACATGGTTACCATCATCCCACCACAACGTCCATGAGAAAAAGAAGTGTGGCTGGATTTTGAACTTAATGTATGTGAAGAAAGTTCTTTCTCTGTGAAACAGGTGTGTGTGGAGGGTAGGGCAAAGAGTAACTCAGTGCTGAAAGAAGGTAAGACTAGCATCTCACCCCTTGGCTGAGGGTTCACTACCCTGGGGCAGCCACCTGAGTGAAGTGTGATGACAATATTCTTGGGACAGATGTTTGGAAGTCTTAGTAACTAGCATGTTGTAAATTTAAGTCACTACCATGCCCTGTGTCCCACAGGGAAGGGAAAGAGAGGCATGAAATATGAGCCAAACATCATGGATAATTATTGAATAAAAATCCTGGCCCAGGCATTCCTACCGGTGTGAGGCCTGCTAAAGTAGCTCCCTATATCAGAGTTTGAAAAAAACATATCAGGTGCCTGGAAAAAAAAAAGAGGGTGTCCTCAGTTTTCACTGGCCTCAGAAGAACACAGAAAGGAACCCAGGGAATAGATTGTAGCATTGTGTAGATTGTGGCTTTGACAGAGACCAAGGAGACATGGTTCTTTAGTCACAGAGGGAAAAGGATACTGTCCCTGAAACAGGGGAGACCTACTCGTCAACCACGGCCTCCAGTGTCAAAAAGAACCAGACAGAACTAGAGCAAGCCAGACACACCTTCCAGAACAAATACACTACAGCCTCATAAGGAGAGTCTTCTCTCCTCACTGACGGGGTACAAGAAGGGGGCCCCAGAAAGATAGACTCTAAAGGGAGGAAAGAAGGGAGATCGGCTAGAGGAAGCACAGAGGAACTGTGTAAGGAAGAGATCGTGCGTCTCCTTCCCCAGCCACAATTCAAGCTACTGAGTCCACAACCGAGGCCGGCCTGGCGGGGTGTGAGTGAGGGTGAGCGTCGTGGAGGAGGAAGTCAAGCTTGAAGGTGAGTTTGAGGCTGATCTTATACGATGAACAAAACTGAGTTTTAAACAGCAACTAAGAATATCTTCAACTCCAAGTGGCTGGAAAGCTAAGAAACCTGACCAAGACTTCATTACAGGAAAGTGGAATTTGTCACTGTAGCACATGGGGGAGTTGCGATGGAAACACTCAGTGAATTGACTAAGACTGCATCACAATGAATGGGGAAAGGCCTTCCACCCCGCACTCCACAGCTCAAGGAGAGTGTGACGGCCGTGGAGTGGCTACTTATTTGTCTCATCTCCAAATCAGGCCGTAACCATGTCCATTTGTTTAAAAATCCTTGTTAGCCAAGGTCTACTCTTGAGTATAGCATGAGTGGTTACAAAATGTGAGCTCTGGAGTCAGAAGTTCTTGGGATGGAATTCTGTTAACAGCCAAGTCATTTTCATCTCCTGCAGCCTCCGTTTTTGCATCTGAAGCAGCAGAGATCATTATACTTACTTTGAATGGTGGGTATTAATGTTGATGGGAATAATTTATGAAAAACACTTAGTCCTTAGTAAGCACTCCATACATACTCTCACTGTTGCTATAAATAAAGCAGTCCTCTGCCTTTCAGTCTGGATGGCAGTTAGATCATGATACAATTCAATTATTGTCAACACACTAATCTCTGTGCTTTGTTCCAATGACAGGTGCCAAGGCCACGTTGGCCCATGTACACAAGGGTGCCCTGCAAAAATGCTGATGGGGAGAAAATCTTGCTGAAATGCTTAGAAAAAATAAAATATTGCAAGTGCTGGCTAGCCGAGAAACACATTCAGGGGAGACCATTATTTAAACTAATCATTGTTTGCTTATGATTCAAGATGTAGATAAGCAAGCAAATACTACTCTTCTGGTACCTACACAGTTCTTTCCTGCAAGAGTTTTTCTTCCTTTTGCCCTCATTTGATTTGTTCTCAGTTTTAATTTAGTTCCATGTACATGGAGCTCTGCCAAGGTTAGGAGGACTGAAATTTGATCTACTTATAAATATTTGTTCATAAAACTCCAGTGTTTTTCCAAGTCGGTCTTTCAATGTACTTGGCTCCCCACCCACTGAAGCCAAGGCCAGCAGCCCGGGAAACAGTTATCTCACCTGTCTAACCAGGCTGCTGGCCCAGCGTAGAAAAACATTTGACATGTAAATATCCTCAACTCCCCAAAACTGGGGGAAAACTATAAATTAGAAGAATTTGAAAAAAAATTCAGAAATACTTTGGCACAGGATTTCTGTGGCTACCATAAAACCCTTCCCAGGAGTTAACCGTCTGTTGCCACCCCACCTTCTTCCCTGTTTTTCTAAAGTCACTTTCTTTATTTTTTTCCCTCTAGATGAAGCTGTAAAAAAAATCCTCACCCTGTTTCAAATTAACAGTCACACTTAACTCTCACGGTCTCAATCCAAGTTAGGGTCTAAGATTTTGCCAAATGCCTTCCTTGATTTTTTAAAGAATATTTTTACCTACCATCTTTTCCCAGTGTTCAAAATAATACTGCCAATAGAATAATTTCTATTGTGAGAATATCTATTTCTAACATCTCTAATACAGCCCCAATCACCATTACCAAAACACACACACACACAAACCATTTTTCCCTGACACAAACCAAGATTGAGTCACAAACACAGGTGCCACTGATAAGCCCAAAAGTGTTACTGAAAACAGATTAGTAAGAAAAATGTGAAATAAAAAGTTGGAGAGGAGAGTAAGGGAAAAAGTTGGGTCACACACCTAAAAAAATGAAATGAAAAGCTGAGAGTAGGGAGTGCTGTGTTTAAGTTTACCCTGGGAACCAATCTGTTCCATTAATTGCTTTAATTCTTTTGCTCAAGATAAGCTGATTATAGAACCTTTCAGAATTCCCATTATGGTTCATTTTTTTCTTGCTTTGAACTCCTTCATTTCAATTTCAGCTAAAAATATTATCCCCTGCTATTACTTTAATTTGCCAAAATTTCACTTCCAATCAGTTCTATTCATTCTCTTTAGGACAGGTTGATTGCACACAAATGATACACCAAGATGATGGTGGCCATCTTTAAATAAGACTATTTAAGACAAAGTAGCTCATCGTTTTTTTAAAAAATGAATCTGAAATTTTTTTTTTTCTAAAATACGTATGTCCATTCCAGCCGTAACACAGTGTGCTCCAATGCTCGAGAATGTTAGGTTAAAATATTGGTCTTGTGTTATCTGGATCAGTCAGAGCTGATCTGATGGAAGAGACTTGACTTCAATGGCCACTACTCTCAGGCCAGTCCTCCCAAATAGACAGTGAGGAAGGCAAAGACCTGGGAGAGTCAGAACTGAGATGGAAGCGATGTTCTCACACTGCTATAAAGAATGTACAGTTCAGAGAAAGACAAGTATGACATGATCTCACTTATATGTGGAATCTAATGAACAAAATAATCTGATGAGTAACTAGATCCAGAGACAAGGAAGCAGGGAACAGACTGATGAATTGCATGGGACGGGGGAGGCTGGAAGAGATTGACCAAAGAACTTATATACACAGATGCATGACCCACGGACACAGACAAGGGTGGTGAAGGCCTGGGGTGGGGTGGGAACCAGGAGGAGGAGGGCAATGGGAAAAGGGGGGGGGCTTTGTAATACTCTCAACAATAAAAATTAAAAAGAATGTATATTTCAGAGTTCTCCCAAGCTTGTACCAATAGAAGCATTCCCAAAACAGCAACAGCCATTCAGTGAATTCCTTCTACGCTCCATGGGCCTTATAATCACACAATGAATTCTAATGACCACCCTGTGAGTTAAGGACTGAAATCATCATGCTGTGGACATTTGTTTCTGCCTCCTTAGCATGTATTTCCCCTTTTCGAATGAGCAGGCTCTAAATTTTGATTGGGGATCCATCCACTCCTGATGCTCAGTCCATCTGCTTGGATGACTCTCTATCTTCAGCCCAAGGAAACAGAGTGTGTGACCAAGTCCACTCTCCTAAATACCCCACGCCCTGGATACAGAACGTGGTTGCGGACCGGCATGTCCTGGAAGAGCAGAAAGCTACTCTTTAATAATCTTTAACCTGAAAGGTTATAGACTGAAGCTGTTAGAAATGGCCTGCCACGGATGGAGGGTGGGTATTACGAGAATGGACCCAACACAAAGCAAAGGGGGATGAGGTACGAGTGAGAGAAATAAAATCCTCGCTGAGTCTCTGTGACCTCATGTGGGCCCTAATGAAATGGGACCCTACATTCATGCAGGTCACCAAATTTTTGGTCACTTGAACCGATCCATTCCACCTTTCTTTTTCTGAATCTGACTGGATTGGGTTTTCAGTATCTTATAATGGGAAGGATCTTAATTGATATGTATGATTTTATAAATAAGAACACTAAGACTCTGAAAATGGCATACTTGCTCAAGGACACACAGTGAGGGGCAGTGCTGGATTTTGAATCCAAATCTTTCCCTCGAAAGACCACATTCTTCAATACAACATGCAGCACGAAGCATGAAGCAGTGGTTTCCTTTTGAGGGATATGCTAATTGTATGTGTCAACTTGGCTAGGCTATAGTGCCCAGCTGCATGATCAAACACTAATCTAGAGGTTGATGTGAAGGTATTTGGTAGATGTGATTGACAGTTACAATAGCAGACGTTAAGTAAAGCAGATTATCTTCCATAATGCGTGTGGATGGGCCTCATCCAATCTGTTGAAGGCCTTTAGAGCAAAACTGAGACTTCCTGGAGAAAAAAGAATTTGGTCTCAAGACTCTAACGTAGAAAAACTGCCTGTGTTTCCAACCTGCCCTACAGATTTGAACTTGCTAGTCCCTGTAGTCACATATAAGCTCATTGTTTTAAATCCCCCCTCTCCTCCCGTCTCCATCTCTCTTTCTCTTTTTCTTGATCTCTCTCCCATGACTGATACAAAAAGTAACTGAACTCCACTAAGATAATGTGGAAAAGAACCAAAGAAAATATATTTGTCTCCCTCAACAGGTCACTTCCTTTTTGACCTTTCAGAATAAGGCAGGAAGGACAAAGCTCCATGATCAAGGTCATAAAGATACTATTTCCATCAAGTCCCTCATGAAAATTTTTGTTTGTTTGTTTTTAAATGAAAAAAAAAAAAAGTTTAAGCGCCCTGGACAGTTTGGCTCAGTGGTTAGAGTGCCGGCCCATGGACCAGAGTCGCAGATTTGATTCCAGTCAAGGGCACGTAACTCAGTTGCGGTTCGGTCCCTGGCACTGGCTGGGGTCATGTGGGAGGCAACCAGTAGATGTGTCTCTCTCACATCGATGTTTCCCTCCGCCCTCCCCTTCCTCCCACTCTATCTGAAGATAAGTGGCAAAATATATTCAGGTGCGGATGTAAAACAAAACAAAACAAAACGCTTATGGATCTTTAAAAATAATGCACGTCTAATTCCCTGTACAACACTTTTTAAAATGCAGACTAACTTTGAAAATAAAAGGCCACCAAGCAGCATTGATTTGGATAGGTATATGGGAAGATTTTCACATTCTTTCAAAGAGTTCAGTGGCAGTCGGGTGCAGGGATACAGTCTGGAAGGAGAACTGCCTGATTTTACCTTGATTCACACTTGATTTCCCCTATCACTCCTTCCTGTCTTCATGGCACCCACTGAGAAGCTGCAGCATCGTCCGGTACTACGCAAAGGGTAACTGAACTGTCAGCTTGGCTTCCTGCTGCCCCTGTGCTGACGTCTGCTAAAATGCCCAGATCCAGTGGGATAAATAATTCACAGTTTTCCTGAAAGATGTGAAGGAAGGACTCTGCCGGCTTGATAAAGAAGAAGGCTGCTGTCCACATCTGCTTTTAAGGGATGCAAGAGTCGTCCACTCTATACTACTTCTCAAATAAACCATGAAATCCACAAACGCCCACCTTGGGATTCTTGTTCTTAGCCACAGGTATTGTTAATTTCTGTTTCGCCATACTAGAAGTGTGGAGAGATAAGGCAGATGATTTGCAGCTTGAACGATAAAAGAAGTTTCAGGGAAACCAGAGGGAAAAAAGGAGGCTTGGCAGGTTTGGAAAATGCCTTTTCTTTTACTGCACTATAAAATGGGAAGAAGAAGCAAGGGCTTAATGAGCGTCTGCCTCGGTACTGTGACAAATCCACAATTTGGCCATTGTGAAAGTAATGATATGTTTCATTAATTTCATATGCTCTTTTAATAGGGTATTTGGAGGGAAGGCATTTTTGCTTTAGAAATTAGAGCAAAGAAAGCTGATAAAAGCTTCAAGTCGGTGTTCAGTACTTCCTGGAAAACATTAATAACATTCAACTGCCTTTTCAAACACAGACAAGTCTCAGAGCGATGCTTTGTCTTCCCAGTCATAACCCTAATGATGGAAGACTAGACAGCCTTGCGGCGTCTCTCCCTACAATCGCCTTCCCCCTCCACGGCTTGCACATGCACACGCAACACACACACTGCACGTTTTACTAGTACATGGATCTAGAAGTTAACATCCCACAAGCCCCATGCATCAACTCTGATACTTTGGACAACATCCTCCGTGCCATTTCCAAATCTCCTACAAGGATCCCTTTCCTGAGACAAGTTATATAATTCCCACAGCCCCGTCTTGCGTTTTCACAAATGTCCTCATGTTGTGCATACTCAGGTTGGATCCTCCAGCAGCTGAACCCAGACAAGGAGTCATTTGTCTGGGGTCAAGAACTTCATTTATGAGGGGAATCTAGGAAGTGCCTGCAAAGGGGGGCAGGGGGAAGTAGACAGGGAGGCTGAGAAACCATTCAAGAAGGCACCATTGAGCAAGCTACCTTCCTGGGCAACGGGGATGTGACCCGGCTGGGGACCACCGGGAGCCTGTGTAAAACATCTTGGTTATCTGCACCGCAGTGATCCTCCATGTCCCATGAGCCGATGGCCGAGCACTGCTCCCTGGGGAGCGGAATCCCAGCACTCCGGCCTGCACTGTTTGGGGATCGAGGGACGCTGTTAGGACGACAGACAAATGGGCTTGCAGTAAGATTCCATCAGCACGCGCAGGACAGGGGCAGAGCAAATACAGAGCTAATGGTGCCATAGGATGTCTTGTTTTCTGTCATTCACTCAAAGAAACTTCTTTGTACCTCAGCTGTCCAGGTGCCATATGGCAGACTTGTCAAACCTGTCGCTGAAGCGCATTCATCCGGCACCCTCTGCTTTGCATTCGGAAGCCAGGCAGTGGTGGGTTTCACTTAGCTTGGTCTGTAGGAAAAAACCTTGGGCTTCCTGTGTAAGTCTCACTGAACAGCTGGAATCTACGAACCCACTGTGAAATGGATGAGATCAATGGCTTTCCTCTCTAGAAACGTCTGACTTGCTTTAGTGAGATTTCTATCCCAATCCTGTGAGCAGAAAAGTGAAGACGGGGTGAGGAGCTGGAGAGGAGGAGAAGGGACAATGTACATCATAGAGCAAGTTTATATTTAGGAAAAAAACAATCGTAGTAGGATACATTGCAATGGCAGTGATAGTTTTCTGCAGCAGGGAAGACAAATTTTGTTGCTGTCTACCGCTTCTCTCGGAAGCACCCTTTACCCAGCCTGGTCCATTAGGCGCTGTCCCAGCAGCCCCTCGGGGTGGCTATCTCGGTACATACTCCCTTAGCATCCTGCGGTTCTGAAGAAGCATGTTTAATTTGAGAGGTTCATTTGTTGCTGGACCTCCATTTGTTTACTTTTATAAATTCATTAGCCCTGCCCAGGGAAAGCGTTCATTAATACATTATTAATTCTCATTTATCTCATCACCTGGCTCCATCCTGAGACTGGGGCTGGTGAGGAGGAAGGAGACAGACAGAGACTAAAAAGAGATACAGGTGAGTAAGAATGGTGGGCTGGAAATGCAAATATATTTAAAAACCAAACCAAACAAAGAAACAAATATACTCTCTCAGTATTCAGGGAAGATGTGAGCTGCCTCTGCACCCCCTTGTCCTACAGACCGAAGCCTCTGCACCAAGCACCCTTCGGGTTAACTGCTCGGCCTTCACCTGCGTGGAAATAATATACGAGCAGTCCTCTCAGAGTGCCTGCATCTCTAGGCCCGATTTCCTTGTGCTCTGAGTGATGACATTTCTTCCTTGAAGTCCTAGTATTCCTGAGCCTGGCAGGACATTGGGTGGCACTACAGCACTCTACCAGATAAATGCTTTTCTCACTGTGCGACTAGTCCTTGCAGACATGATAACAAATACTAACAGGGGACCATGCAGACGTGTGTGCGTGCATGTACACGTGTGTGCCTTATGTGTAAACACACGCATGCCTATGCGTATGGGCTGAAGGGGAACATAATAACTCCCCAGCATGCCACAAATGAGAGAACAGCTGCGTGTTCCAGATATTAAAAGAATGCAAATTGGGCTGAGTTTTCTTTTGGCACAAGAACAAGGAATGCTTAACTTTCCCACTTGCACTTAATTTATTTTAGGTTTATTCACCGCCATTTGTCAGGTTTCTTGAGCTTGACCTGAAACTAACCTTTAGATAAACGTGAAGGCAAACAGAGCCCTGAAACTCTATCTGTATGTTCTTTTGTCTTGGGAACTGTAAATCGGGGCATTAGGTGAATAACACAGCTTGGCTTTGTGTCATGAAAAGTAATTCGGGGCTGCGGTAAGGGCAGGATTTATGAAGCTGTCTGGCCAGGCTCGGGCAGAATGCCAGCTTACACCTGCTTTGCAGACATGGCTGTGTGCAGTTGGTCACACTGCTGAAGCAGCCAAATTCCTTTCCCTGGCTCGAGGCCCCGCTGTGATGGCCAAAGCACAAAGCAGGTAGGGGAGGAACCTGGGGCAGGTCTGGGAGGCGGGGGGGCCAACCGGTCTGCAGGAAACAAATCCATTGCAAACCCCTTTGCTCATTCCTAAGTAAAATTCTCTCTCTAAAAAAAAAAAATTTAATGTTTCCAAAACATTGTAACTAAGTAATCTTGTGGTGTTGGCAAGAAAAAGAAAGTAAATCAAATTGCAAAGTTTCAGAGTTTTTTTTTTTTTTTTTAAGAAGAGGGACTGTGTCATAACTAAGGTTGTTATAGAATTCGTCATCCAAACAGGAGCACTTTTGAAAATGAAAGAGGGAGGATGGGATAAGTAATTAGGTCGGGACAACACCCATAAATTGGGACTAAGGCAAACGGGGACGGAGGGTAACCCGAGGCAAGGACATTCACGCTGCCACACAACGAACCCGCTAAATGACTGCTGTGCTACAAGGATGCTCTTCTAAGAAGTGACAGAAATTATACTGTCTCTCTGATGGAGCTGGACGACCTCCATGAAGCAGATGGCCCAACTGTCGCGATGCCAGCGCACACTGCAGACTGCCCATCGTAAAATCACCGCGCTCCATGTTCCTCTTCCCCTTCCCTTTCTGAGAAAAGTGCAAAAAGTCCAGCAAGGCTCCGCCTTTCCTGACAGGGAATGGCCAGCAGGTGACAGACCAGGCGTGTCAGCATCTGATGGATGGGGATTCAAGGCCTGAGGTAGAGCTGACGTGGGGAACACCGCTGTTCTCTGTGACCTCGGTGCGAATGAAGTTAGGAACACCTTCTGCAGCAGAGCCATCTCTCAGCCTTGTCCACATTCTCCCCACTTCCCTGTACTCACAGATTCCCGAATGGACTAGATTCCTACAATAGCATAACAAATTACCAAAAATGTTGAGTCTTCCAAAAAATAGGAATTTCTTTTCTCACAGACCCGAGTCCAGAATCAAGGTGAGGTGTGGGCCGTGCTCCCTCCCAAGGCTGAAGAAAGAATCCTTCTTGCCCCTTCCAATTCCTGGTGCTGTTCTCTGGGCAGTCGCCAACCATACCCCCTACCGCTGCCTCTCGCTTCGCGTGGCCCCTCCCTGGGGGTCTGAGTCCTCCTCTCTCCCCTCAGCACTCAAGTGATTGGATTTGGAGCCCACCTAAATCCAGGATGATTTCATCTTGAGTTCCTTAATTAATTACGACGACAAAGACCCTATTTCCAAATAAGGTCATGTTCTGCGGTGCCAGGTGAATATACATTTTTGGGGGGTTGGGAGTAAACACGATTCAACCCACTAAAATTAGTAAACCACAGAATAGTCTAATCCTAAAACGCAGCCCTTTAACTCCTGCTGTTTGCTACCCAGGACCCTGGTAATTGACTACCTGTGTCCTACCACTCTGACCCCCTGTGTTTTCTGCAGTTTGCAGATGTCTGCCCCTGAAGCCTGTGCTTCCGCTGCTGTGCAGCTCACGCAGGCCCGGAGGGTGCCCTCTGCAGCGCCGGGTCAGCCTGCCCTGTGCGTCTCCTCGGTGAGCCAACCCACTGCACTGCAGAGAACAGTCTCGCTGGTGATTCTCCCGATACCTATCTTCCAGGACTGTACTGTGGCTTTCAGAATTTACACATACACACACACACTAACCGGGAAAGGCAGCGCATGCTGGGAACCTCCAGAGTCGTACCAGGAGTGAGAGACTGCAGGAGGAGAGCATCCAGAGAGAATGTGGAACCTGAGCGCAGGCTTAGCAGAACCTTAATACAAGTCTCGGTGAGCTGGAAGGAGGGCAAGCGCATTCGAGCCAGAGTTCAAATCCCTCTTTTAATCTTCAGCCACGGTGATCATCAAAATGTCTCTTTGGCTGTAAAAGCCAGAGCCACGGGGTGAGGTATGCCACAGCCAAACCCTGTGGACTAGGGTGAGGGAGGGGTCACTCCTCATGGGACAGCCACGGTGATGTTAGAGAGGAAGGGGAGAAAAGGCAGGCAAGCCAAAACAATAGATGTCCACTCCACGTACTCCGACAACTCTTATGGCCACTTCAGGCACTACGGGAATTTCTAGCCAGCTGCTAGGGCTGTGTCTGCCCCCAGAAAATCCACAAGAATACAAGGTGACTCCTTTGACACCTCAGATATTACACCATATTCTATTGACCACAATGCCTTAGACCCCGTGTTCAGGCAACGAGACGAAGGGTATATTAGTCTGCTAGGGCTGTCATAACACAATACAACATGCTGGGTGGCTTGCAGGACAGGAGTTTATTTTCTCACACTGCTAGAGGCTGGAAGTCCAAGGTCAAGGTTTTGGCAGGTCGGGGTTCTCCTGAGTCTCCCTCCTGGGCTTCCAATGGCCTTTGCTCTGTGTGCGCATCCCTAGCATCTCTTCCTTTTCTTATACGGACACCAGCCCTATGGGAATAGGTCCTGCCCTTATGACCTCATTTAACCTTAATTACCTCTTTCAAGGCCCTGTTTCCAAATACGGTCACATTGAGGATGAGAGCGTCAACATATGAATTTGGGGAGGACAGAATTCGGTCCATCACAAAAGGGCAAACCTATTTTCATTCCTTTCTTTCTTGCTTAGAAGGGTGAGATGGGGTGTAGTACATTTTGACACTGATTAACTCTGGCATGTGGTGCCGCTTCAAATATTTTTTCAAGTGAAAGATCTAAAATGTTTTCCAGTTTCCAATTCACGCTATCTCGGAGGTCACATTCTGATCCCCAGCACAGCCAGAATCCTATTAGTCTTCCCATATCAATTAACCCTACAATTTTTGCCATTTAATTGCCAGATGTTTTTCCTCAGGTCAACAGGCCAGAACTAGACTACTGCCCAAAAGAGATTTTCAGACATGAATGACACATGCACACATACAAATATTTTACGGCAACATAATTATATCCCAAACACGCACCGATGTTACAGCTAAGCATGATTTATGGATATACTTGCTAAGGATCCCGGTGCTTTGTTATTGGAATTCCGTTCCCCCTAAGCCAATGTCAATATACAGAAAAGACCAACCAGAAACATGTGATACCTGTTAAGGGGAACATGAAATATGACACTTAAAAGCAAATTGGTTACTAATTCCTCAAGCTGAGTTTGCGCAGTTCCATTTAAACCAAGTTACCTACTCTAAGGAAACATTTGGAAACCCAAGTCTGGAAAACAAAAGCAAATTCCACTCTGACTACAGGTTGCCCAATAAAATCACTCTGGTTCTTTCTTCAGCCACAGAGGCTGTGCTCAGCTCTCCCAGAACTAGTGACACAACCCTCACTGGGCTTCTCAGGAGCTCGTACCCCGATCGGCAGTATGAGTCAACGCACCCCTGTTTTTGCCTATTTGACTTCCAAGTCAGAAGTTATCATTTATTTGCCAAATACTGAACTTTCCCCTGGCTTCTAGTATGCAATGAAAAGAGAATTTACACACACACACACACACACATATATATACACATACACATATATATAGATATATATAGATATAGATATATAGTATAGAAAGTAGCTCTAAGATATTTCCATTTTAAAAAATAGTATCTACTTAGCACATTCGTCCCTTTTGACAAGCCCTGGCTTTAGGTGACTTGGATAGAATAATTTGGGACGTCATTCTTAGCATCACTGTATCACTGGAACCTTGGCAACATCAACACCTGCATCTTGGTAAAGACTAAAACTGGAGTTCCCGTGAATCTTGGGTTAAACGAATCTTAGTATTTATGCTCAGAAGTTATCCTGGTCTTGCAGCCTCCGTCAGAGAAGAGGCGCACAAGGCAGGGGGCATGCAAGGGCAGCCGCTGACGGCTGTGTGCATTTACAGGGAACAGAGAGCCAAGCCACGGTGGACCATTTAACGTGGTGCGATTAAAAGCTGTTTGCAACGAACTATAGAAATGATCCCTGAAAGTATAGTCTTACCCTTTGAGATGACATGGAGGGACCTGGAGAGTATTATCCTAAGTGAAACAAGCCAATCAGAGAAAGACAAATATCACATGATCTCATTTATTTGTGGAATATAATGAACAAAACAAGCTGATGAACAAAATAATCCCAGAGACATAGAAGTAGAGTACAGACTGACAAACCTCAGAAGAGGGGGTTGGGGGGAGGGAAGAGATAAACCACAGAACTTATATGCATGTATGTGCAACCATGGACATAGACAACAATGCTGGGAACAAGGTGGGGGGGGGGGGATCTGGAGGAGGGTGTCTATGGGGGGAAAGGAGAAACATCTGTAACAAAAATAAATTAATAAAAATTAAAAAATAAAAGTGCATGTAACAAAAATTAATTAATTAAAAAAATTTTTTTTAAATAAAAGCTGTTTTGCATTCACTGGGCCAGTTTTGAATAAACCTGGGTGCATGTTTAAATCTATCTCTGTAGGATACAACATAATGTAGAATAACTATGAGCTCTGGGGTTCGACTTCTATGTCACAGACATTAGTGGCATTAACAACAGGAAAATAGTACTGAGGGGTAATTATTCTATCTCAGCTTCAGGAGAACTTCCTTGAAAAGAGTTTTTTTCCTAAACTAAAAATGAAGAGGATAACATCTTGAATGTAATACCTGACAGATTCCATTATGGTTTCTGTCACACTTTAGTATATTTCCTAACTGTGCATACTATAGAAAAGGGCAAGGAATTAATCAGGTTGCCAAAGGAGTTGGGTTGCACAGCATGCAGAAAGCACTTCAGCTATATTATTTGCACAATTTCTGTAGGGAGTTGTGCAATAGAGGCCTTAAATTTAATATGTCTGGCCCCCTTCCACCTGGACTCAGTTCAAACCCACTGCCTGCAGCCTGCTGAATCCGGAGTGGGAAATCAGTCATTATATTAGGAATGGATGGCAAATGATTCCAATTCACATTTTGCAGCCAGTATGTTTTTTAACCTGGAGCAACACCAAACTGGAAAATTCTGCAATTCTGCAAGCTGGGCATTAGATCTATACGGCGGTCTAAATACGTTTCTAGTGTGAGGAAGTGGACAGGATGATTTGTCTTTAGAATTTCTTGAGTTGCTGTGCCACTGACAGAAATGTCAGGGTCCACCACACCATCACCTCCCTGCCCGTCCTTTCGTTTCTCACGGGGGTGGGAGGAGGGGGTGGTCGGCGCGTGGTCGGCGCAATTAAACCGCAATGATCTACACAGACATTGACCTGACTCCTGCATGATTACGGACGCATCGTGCAGATTGAAAGGCCATATTCAGTAAAGACGAAAGTCTCTTAGAGATTGTTTCGAAAGAAAAGTAATGCTAGAAAAAAATGGGCAAAGGAAATAAAGAAAAAAAGGGATAGAAAAAGAAATGTCAACCAGTTGTAACCACATGAAAATATAGTCAATCATTTTAGTAGCAAGGAAATTAAAATATGTATTATAAATGGGATCTAATTTTTTATTCATAACACTGAAAACTAATATCCAGTGCTGGTGAGAATAGGGGGCTACATTCTTTGCTGGCAGAACAATGAACTGCTATAACCTTTATAAAAGTAATCTATAAATATAAATCAAAAATTTAAATGTTCACACTCTTGAACCTAGAAATCCCAATTTTTGGAATATACAAAAATAAAAACAAGACTATCTAAACTTGAAAGTACAAGCATAAAATGCAGCGTTATTTGACGTGGCAAAAAGTATTAAAATGATCCAGAAGACCATCAACAGGAAAATGTTAATTAATTATGGTAAATATAGGGACTAGTACGCAACAATTTTAAAATTTATTCTATAAGCATGTACACAGAGGTGTTATATAATGTATTACTCGATCGGGGAAAAAAAACAAGTTACATAGAATTATATAGAGGGTGACCACTTTTAAAAGATAAAACAAAATAAATTCTAGGCATATGAATATGCATGTGTATCTGTGTACACGCGCATTTTGTGGAGAAAGGTGTGGAAGGATTTAAAAGACAGGAGCAGGAGCAAGGAGTATTAACATTTTACTTCTACAATTCTATATTGTTGGATTTGTTAAAATAACTAAGCATTATTTTTATAATTGACTATGTAATAAAATAAAAGGGGAAAGGGCAATGAATTTTGGAGTTATAATTTATAGGTGTATCAGAGTTCTCCAAAGAGGAAGATATAATAGGGTGTATGTGTGCATGTGTGTGTATAGAGACACTGATATATAAATGTTTACATTTATGTAAATATATATTTATAATTATATGTATCTGCCTGTAGATACACAGATACACAGACTTATCTTAAGGGATTAACACACATGGTTTTGGGGTCTGGAAAATCAACAACTGTAGGGGAGGCTGCTTGAGCTGAGTTGTTGTAGTTTTCCTTCGACTTTAATCGCAGAGCATGTTACTACTAAGATATGCCCTAAGAAACTTCCTGCATCCCAGACATATTCTTCTTTACCTCCATCGTGGAACAGAGTCCAATTTCCCCTTGGTAACCAGGATCGATCCCTTAGCCAGGCCATTAGCAGAGCTACTTTGCCTGTTGACTCAGAGGCTTGAGGAGCCCAAGGAGGCCAGTGGCCGTCCCACATCCCAGCCCAATGGAATCACTGTTCTGTGACCTTGTGGAAGATTCCTCCCTTTTAAACTATGCTCTCTAGACCAACAGAGCACAAGGTCATGGGGACGGGAAGCAAACATTTGGCTAGTGGGTCTCTAGGAATAATAGTGAGTGGTTCCACTCCCATTTCCACCCCTTGATTCCTGGGACTTGGGAATCCGGACTGTGGAAGAAATAGCACCATATATTGGATTGGTGATTTTGAACATATACAGCCTCCCAGAGAACACTGGCCCAGCCTTGCAAGGTATTAACGAGTAACTAGCATTGTAATTGAGTCTTCAAAAGGCCAACCATTTGATCAAGTCAGTGCCTCAGGATGACAGGGAACATGGTACGATCACTGAGTGAATGTCACAAGCATGGACCCAGCGCTGCATTTCATTGGCTGTGAAGTGACATTCTTGATCAGAAGCAATGCTGCGTGGAATGCCGTGATGGTGGACAAGGCACTCTGTAAGTCCACAGATGGTCGTTTTGGCAGAAGCACTCTGTGCAGGGAAGGAAAATCTATATCAGAATATTTGTGTGTGTTTTTTAATCCTCACCCGAGGATATGTTTTCATGGATTTTTAGAAAGAGAGGAAGGGAGCCCTGGCCAGTTTGGCTCAGCAGTTAGAGCGTCGGCCTGTGGTCCAGAGAGACCCGGGTTCAGTTCCGCTAAGGGCGTGTGCCTCACTTGCTGTTTGTCCCCGGCCCTGGTTGGGTTGTGCGGGTGGCAGCCACTCGATGTGTCCCTTTCACGTCGATGTTTCTCTCTCTCTTCATCTCTCTCCCTCCCACTCTATCTGAACAAAAAATGGAAAAATGTCCTCAGGTAAGGATTAAAAAAAAAAGAGGAAGTGAAAGAGAGAGAAAGAAAAACATCAATGTGAGAGAGAACCATCAATTGGTTACCTCCTATACACACCCCTACAGGGATCATATCGTAACCTGGGTGTGAGTCTCAACCTGGAATTGAACCCATGACCTTTTGGTGTACAGAACAATGCTCTAATCAACTGAGCCACATCAACCAGGGCAGAATAGTTGTTTTTTCCAGTAAGAATAAAGTGCTGCCCTTCCATGATGGAAGCAGTCCATTGTCATCAACGTGCCACCAGGTAGCTGGCCCATCTCCCTGGAGAAAGGCGCCATCTTCAGGGCTCAGTGTTGATCTTTGCTGCGGGCAGACTGGGCACTCAATGGTGGCAACAGCAGGTCAGCCTTAAGTAGTCTATCTTGCTGAGCCCGTGTAAAACCTCCATCCCTACCATTTTGGCAACTTTGTTCATGATCCCGTTGGTTGGTGACAAGGAGGGCTGGGGAAAGAGGCTGAACAGGGCATTCTATCCCCTTGGTTATAAAAATCCTCCTATGCTGAGGTCACCCTTTGGTGAGCATTTACATGGGATAAAATATTTTCACATTTTTCACCCAGTCAGAGAGGTTCACACACATATAGTTTCTCCAGGCCTCCAGGTCATCAATTTTCCAATTATGTTCCTTCCAAGTCCCTAAACATCCAGCCAAACAATTAGCCACAGTCCATGAATCAAGATACACTCATACCTTTACCATTTCTTCTTCCAAACAAATTGAACAACCAGGTGTACCTGAAGTTCTGTCCACTGGGAGGGTCTCCTTTCACGATTGTTTTTCAGGGATGTCCCCAAGGTGGGTTGCAGTGCCGTAGCTGTCCACTTCGGGGTGTTGCTTGCAAACTGTGCAGATACCTCTGTAAACCAAGTTTTCTCCTTCTCTGTCACTGATCATAGGAAGCTCTCCATAAGGCCATAGGTGTAGGTTGCAAAAGAGCAGATATTGTCCAGGAATGAGGACCATTGACATTTGGGCCACTTCCTCGTGTAATGTGCATGTGCCTTCAGGGCCTTCTTGAGTCCAATCTCATGGGAACCACTCCCATTGGATGACGGAGTGCTGCTGTGCACGCCTAACTTTCCGGCTTAGTGAGTCAGAGAACACCTAGTTCATGATGGGCAGCTCAGGTCCTATGGTAACTTGGTGGCCCATGGGTAAGCGTTAAGTCTAGTCTACCAAGGTCCAGTCGCTGGCCAAGAGCTCCTTCTCTAAAGGAGAGTAGCTATCCACGGAGGATGGCAGGGCTTTGCTCCCAAATCCCAGGGACCTGCAGTGTGACTCACCTACAGGGGTCTCAGAGGCTCCCAACAGCGCCCCTGTCTGGCGCAGCCTCTTCACGCACCATTGGCTGATGTGCGGGTCCAGGTGCCGAGCGGCCTGGACAGCAGCCTGGGCTGGACAGAGCCTCTCTTGTTCCGGGCCCAACTCAAAACTAGCAGCTTTTGGGGTCACTCGATAAATAAGCCAGAGTAGCACTCCCAAGTGAGGAACATGTTGCCTCCCAAATCCAAACAGGCCTGCCAGGCATTGTGCCACTTTTGGGGTTGTAGGAGGGATCAGACGAAACAACCAGCCTTCACCCCAGAGTGGGTGTCCCAACCTGCCCCACACCATGGGACCGCTGGAAATTTCACTGAGGTAGAGGTCCCTGAATTTTTATCAAATTTATTTCTCACTCTCTGACACACAAATATCCTATCCATAAAACTAAAATAGTTGTTACTACTTGTTCACTAGGTCCAATCAGCATAAAGCAAGAGACCAATGTAATCTTTTGTGGAGGGGAAAGGTGATCAAAATCCCTGCAAACTGAACTGTGACCCAGGGCTAGAGAGCGGATCCACCCCTGAGACAGGACAGTGGAGGTGTACTGCTGACCTGCCAGCTGAAAGAAAACTGCTTCTGGTGGTCTTCACTAATAGGTACGGGAGATAAAGCACTGCCAGCCGAACAGCTACATGCCAGGTGCCAGGGAATGTGTTCAATTGCTCAAGCAATATAAACATATCTCTACAGCAGCTACAGCTGGAGTTAGCATCTGCTTAAGCTTATGATAATCCACTGTCGTTCTCCAAGACCCATCTGTCCTCTGGATAGGCCAGATAGGCAAGTTGAATGAGGATGTGGTGGGATCACCACTCCTGCATCCTTCAAGCCCTTGATGATGGCACCAGTCTCTGCAGTTCCCGTGGGAGTGCAACATTGCTTTGGTTTACTGTTTTCCCAGGAAGAAGCCATTCTAACGGCGTACACTGGCCTTTCCCACCATAATAGCCCTCACCTCTTGGAGCCTGCTGGGGCTGGAATCAAATTACGGGTCTAAAAGACAAGGTGGTGGGCATGGATCAGGAGAATCAGCAGTTACCCAGAACCTTGCCTTTTATGAGGTTTTAACCAAGAGTATCTATTGGTGATGTCTGAGTATCTTAACACCACTGAAAATAGTCTTTACTGTCTTTAAATCTAATCAAATTAGAGAACCAATTCCTGAAACTGCAGAGCCATTTAAGAAAATGCATCCTTAACAGTCTGTTCCTCTGGAACCATTCTTAGTACCAAAACCTTTATCAGTCAATGTTTCTAGACAAATAGAACTAATAAGAAAGAAAAAAGATAGACAACAGATAGATAGATGATAGATAAATAGATAGATAGATAGATATAGATAGATAGATAGATAGATAGATAGATAGATAGATAGATAGATAGATAGATAGACCAATTCTACAAAATACCTTCCTGGAAATACAGAGATTAGCATTTGATTACATAATGGCTACTATAGCCTAGCTAAACTGAGACATAAAAGTAACACTCACAACAGGTGACCACCAGTACCCCTCAGAATATTATGCTGGACTCTAAAACAGTCTTTATTGATCGAAAAACATGATATCTCAGTCTAATCTGGATACTTCAGGAGGGAATCCCAACTGGATTATAGATAAGATCTTAAAAAGTAAGAAATGGGGTTAAGAGATGGCCTAGGTTTGTCCATTCACCTGGTAGGTGAGAAGCTAGCACATGTTTTGCATACATTATATATACCCATCATTGGTGAGTACTCACACCCTGCCTGGCCACTGCAGCGGAGCTCAGAATGCCCGGACTCAACTTCTAGCTCAGCCGCCTTCCTCGCAGATCACTTCATCTCTAGGAATCTCACTGCAACCTCTCAGACTCCGACTCTCATCTGTGCATGTCTGTGCTGCTCAAACTGTAACATTAAAATACTTTTAGAACAAATACTGAAGAAATAACAGAAAGGTGTGGAGCTGCTACAAAATGTTGCTTTATTTCCAAGGAGTCTCCTTGTTTTCTCTGGGAGAAGGGTTCTATTTCTTCTGGGGAGGGCTTTCCCTGGATCAGGGCTCTGCATTCTAAATAGGCTCTGTGTCCCTTGAGCTGAGCCAGGTGTCTATGACACTTGGTATAGAAGTGTTGCCTCTCCTAAATGAAAATGAAACTGTTTGACCTATTAACTGCAGAGCTCAGACTCTAGGTTTTGCTCATATGAGTTCACAGACTATACTCCTTTTCTATTTCTTGTAGTAACAAAAGAAACACATTTATAAGTTGGCGGAAGCAGCAAGACTGCTGTTCCTGGAACACCCGTCCAGGCACCAATGCTCTGAATGACCGGCTCCGGAACCATTAGAACAGCTGCCTTGATAGAAAACAACTTTATATACAAACAGAAGGTAGTAGAATATCTTGAAATATAACCTCCTCACCTCTCACAGGAAATAAGTTGCTGTAATAAAGCAAAAAATAAAAACATGGGCTATGGTCATGAATTTGAGACCTGCAGCCTGTTTCTCAAGCTGGTTCTCAGCCTGAAATTATAGAGAAAATAACATGGAGGCAGGAGAGGATTCGTTTGGGAAAGATTAGATTCTACTCCAGAAGCCATAGAATCAACAGGAAGTTCTTACATGAGATCTTTGCTTGCCCTGGCAGGTTTGGCTCAGGGGTCAGAGCATTGGCCTGCGGTTCTGAGAGACCTGGGTTCGGTTCCCACTAAGGGCATGTACCTTGGTTGCAGTTTGTCCCGGCCTTGGGTGGGTTGTGTGGGTAGCAGCCACTTGATGTGTCCCTTTCACATCGATGTTTCTCTCTCTTCCTCTCTCTCCCTCCCACTCTCTCTGAACAAAAAAAAAACAGAAAAATGTCCTTGGGTGAAGATTAAAAGAGAGAGAGAGAGAGAGAGAGAGATTTTTGCTCAAAACTAGATCAGGAATCCAGTAGAAAACATCTGTTCTGAAATTTCTTTAACTTGGATCAGACTATCCACCCTATTACCTCTACTATATATTGATTTTTAGTACATGTTATCTTGAATTTCCAGTTAACTAAAGATAAGAACTTGGACGTCATTCTAGATACTGCCTCTCACATAGTTCTTAAATGTATCCACCTCTCTTGATTTCCACGTCTAATCCCTCAGCATCGCCCTCTACTGGACAGCTTGCCACCTCTCTCATGGCATCAGAATCATCTTGCTAAAACCTGGATATGTATCTGTGCTCAAACTGCCCATAGTTTCCCACTGTACTTAAAATCCAGGCTTTTTCCCATGGCCACAAGTCCTATATCTCCAACTCTTCCTCCCGCTTTAGCCTCATCTCCAGCCACTCACCTGTCATGGACCCTGCTCCACAGATCCCGGCCTTCCTTGAATGTCCCAAGTTCTTTACTACATCAGCACCTCCTCCATATGGCTCCGTCCCTTATGTGGGATGCTGTTTCCTTCCAATTTCCACTGGCTTCCTGCTACTGTTCTTTAGGTCGCAGGCTAAAAAGCAATTCCTAAGAACTGATGACTCCATGTATCGATGGCCCCTCTGATACTCTCCATGGCTGCCCTCGGCTCTACTTCATCACAGTTCTCATAACATGTTCATTCAGCTGAGTTTTCATTTACATCCTTCTTCCACCAGCAAGTGCCATGCAGGCAACGACCTTGTCTACTTTGTTCACCATTTTACACCCAACACATAGCACAGTGCCTGAAATAGTTATCAAATGAAAAAAATGGCCCAGGCCAGTTTGGCTCAGCAGTTGGAATGTCAGCCTGCGGTCCAGAGAGACCCAGGTTCGGTCCCGCTAAGGGCAGGTACCTTGGTTGCAGTTTGCCCCCGGCCCTGGATGGGTAGTGTGGGTGGCAGCCACTCAATGTGTCCCTTTCATGTCGATGTTTCTCGCTCTCTCTCTCTTCCTCTCTCTCCCTCCCGCTCCATCTGAACAAAAAATGGAAAAATGTCCTTGAAAAGGATAAAAAAAAAAAGAGTTAAAAATAGTTATCAAATAAAAAGTATAATTATCAATTTATCTACAATAGTAAAAGCATCTTAAATCTTGATTATTGTTGCTGGAACCCCTCCCCCAATGCAAAAAACATATAAATAAATAAACAAACAAACAAACAAAATCAACTACCTTCTTCAGACTGTAAGAATGGCACTAGATGGTACTGAATTTGTTGACAGTTATTTCTCCTTAACTAGACAATAAGCAACTTGAGACTGCAGACTCTGTTGGTTTTTTTTTTTTCTGTGTGTGTCTTTTGTTGTTGTTTTATTTTGCTTTAGATATCCAACATCTGGCAGAGGAGAAGCATTCAATGCATGTTTATACGATGGTTTTTACCTTGCAACTCAAATTATGGAGATGATGAAATGTAAAAATATTAACCACGTCTTAATTTTTTCAAAACCTATGTGGAGCACTCCCTTGTCTGCTTGATTGTCACGTTTTACAAATTGGAGACATTAACAGGAACAAACACTGTATCAATGGGAAATGCCCGTGTCCTTGTAAGGAAAATCAGGGTAAGCAAAGTCCCCAGTATAACCCAGTTCCCGGTGCCATCCGTGTCCTCATGTGTCTGATGTGATGTAGGGCACAGGATCAGCCAGGTGTCCCTCTTGCGTCCCACAGTTGAGAGAGTACAGTTAGGAAGGTGTCTGGACCCCGCATGCCGGGGGGGAACCTGAACTCTGCACTACTGACAGTCTAATCTTGACCAGGTTCCTTACTCTTTGCGTTCCAATGTCCTCCTCTACAAAATGAATGTCATAATCTCATTGGTTTGTTGTGAGGTAGCATTTGAGCTGGACTCTCAATAATACTAAAGATATCAATGAGATGAGTGGGGGAGACAGAAAATCCAACATCATGAGAGGATGTAGACATTCTATAAATAAAATGGAGCAAGAATGCAAGCGTCAACATGGTAAGAAATAAATTAGGGTGGTTGAAAGCCTTGAATGCTACATGCAGACTTTGGAGTTTATGCAAGGGGCCAAAAGGTCGTTTGGGGGCTCTGAGGATAACTGGGCAGGATCAGAACTCAGGACGGGTATAGTGAGACTGTAGTTTTCGCTGCTCATTCACATGTCTGCTATATCAAAACGCGAATTTTCCTCTATATAAATGTTCCTTACCCTTTTCCTAGGCTTTGTGCTTCAGGCAGAATTCATTTCACTCCCAGCTCCAAGGGAAGCCCTCTGACTCAGACTTGGCACCCAAAGACAGGTTCATGTGGTCCAAATAGCCAATGAGAGACAATGGGTCTTCCCGGTTAGACCCACATCTGGGAGGCTGTAGGCCTAGATTCGCTGGCGGTTCTTTCTGCCACCACGTGGAGCCTGAGAATGAAGTTCACGTGGAGAACAGAGTCGACAGAAGCAGAGAGCCTGAGTCCTGATGATGTTATCTGAGCTGCACTGAAACTACCCAGCCCTGAGCCTTCCCATGTACCTCGGTCAGCACACTCCCTTTCCTTGGGCTGCATTTTTCGCCCCTTGCAATGGAAGGAATCCTGATTGGTTCTGCAGTGACAGAGATAGACAGAAGGCCAGAGATGTAAGAATAGAGATAATGAAGGGGAACTTAAGGAGGAAAATCTTCAAGGTTCCTGTTTGTCGCCGTCATATGACTTTTATGGAAAACTGGTGAAGAACATTAAAAATTAAGACAAGTTTGCATTTGGCTATAAAATTCCATCTATACTTCTCTCTCCCTCCCAAATTGTTATCAGATACAGTGTTAACAAGATACGCTAACTCATCCATTTATACATATTTTTTAAATTTTACTTAAAATATTAGGAAGCTTAAATGCAAGAAGGTATGGATATCATGACTGAAAGAGCCATGGAGATTCACAGAGACTAAATTTTAATTGTCAGGGAATAAATGTAATTGGTATACAATAAAACTTTCTTGAGAATAGTAACAGCTAAAACTTACCTAACACTGTGCTCTGGAAGCCTTTTATGTGTTAACTAATTTGACTAGAACTCTTCCGGTAAGGTACTTTTTATTTCTATTTTACAGTTGAGAAAACTGAGACACACATAGGATAGATAACTTGCCCCATCTCCTAATGCTAGTTCAACTATAAAGCTATGTGCTTACACACAACACTTGGAATCAGTGAAGAAATGAACAAAGAGATGGTCCTTTCTTGTTCCCCGGCAGTGGGGAAAACAAGGCAACTGGACCGAATCTTTGTGACAACCTGGTTCTGTTGCTCTTCGGCAGCATCAACCTCTTTCAATGTCTTGGTTACTGCCTGATTATCAACTAGACACTTAGGGAAGCTGTGTTCACTATTTCCAGTCTCCTGGATACCCTTTAGTACACCATAAAGGCACTGTACTCAAATGAAAACCTGTGTAAATGCTAGAGGGTAAACTGGAAGACTAAGTAGTCTTTCTATGTTGCCCACTGGTAGGAAGGGAGTCGTCGAATCACTGAGAGAGTTTGATTTATTACCAGTCTGACATCTAGCGACCCTAGCAGCTCCTGCTTATGTTGAAATAAAAGCCAGGAACCACCTGTGTTTCACATGGAAGTCTTGCCCAGGAGCCTGTGACAATTCACCCAGCCCACATTTATAGTCTGTAATATTAGATGGGGTGGGTGGCACTGTGATCACTGATCTTAAATGAATCAACACTTATTATAACAGCGCAGCATTTTCCACTTGAATTTGCACCTGAGTTTGTGCCTCTTGGCTTGCAAAATAGTGCTAATTGTATCTCATACAGACAGAAATTTAAAAATCAATCTCTGGGTTCATGGAAATAGGACATTTAATTCTTGGCTGATGTCACTATTATGGAAGGGGTGAGATCAACTTCTATTTCAAAATCAGGTAGTTTGTTCATTTAATTGTGAATTATTTCATTGTCACAAAATGCCTACCCTCCCTTTGTAGGATATATCTTTCTCGTTCATATGATTCCTCTTGCAGCCTTTGAAACGGGCAGCCAACTACCTCTTCACCTTGAGACATGCTATCTTAATGGCTTTCCTAACTAGCATCAGAAGATACGTTGGGTTTATTTATTTCTTTAGATTTAAATAATTCCGTATTGGTGACTGATGTAAGAATTAGTTCCCGTATTTTGAGCTCATGGTTTCTATTGCTCCTCAGATTTTGACAATTTCAACAACTTCAGTGTTTACAGTGAGGCTTGATAAACCAAAGAAGTACTTCGTGGGCATTTGTCTTGCCCTCTGCCCATGGAAACATTTATATTGTCTCCTATGGGTGATTTCCAAATCCTCAGATTAGCCTCTGTTTCCTCCTTTGCCAGGGGATATAGAGCTATGTTGAATGCCTCCTCCTCAATATTGTTTATACCTAATGATCTTTTAAAACAAGATTTTTCCTTTTTCTCTCATCTCCCCAGGTACAGATCTGAGTGAAAGATAAAATTCACCAAGCAGTGTATTAAGATTCTGCTGCTGACTTCTTCAAACTTTTATTTCCAGAAGCAATATAGTACCCTAAAAAGTAATGAGCTCCTAATATTTTAGCATATCTTCTCTCTTAACTCTTTCATAATACTCTCATTTGTGCAGTAAGAACGTAAATGTCTATTCATTCACAAATGGGGTCATCTACTTCTGACATGCTCATGCTAGTTGATTTGGTCAAGAGGTACTTAAACTTTCTACACATTGAATCCATTCACCAAATCTCATTCTATGTCATAGTAACTCAGACAGTCCTACCCAGGGCTTGTGAAAGAAGGCTGGATGACTAACCTTTATACCTGGGCTCATACTTTTTTTGAAAGGTTTGTAGAGTGGGTATTCACCAAGTAGGTTTCTGGTCTATTTCCTTGGAGAATTCTTTGACTCAGGTTTTCACAAGTGTAGTGATGTGCTTTTTTCCTGCACCATTATACTTGGTCAACTACTGACTATTTCACTGATCCTCCATTATGGTCCTGAGCTAGATTTCAAATTTCTTGACAAATTTGGCCTAACGCTTTCCTTCTCAATTCCTAGTACTTATTTGTTTATTTTTCGGAAAAGCCATCTAGTTTTTTTGTATATTTAGAACTTTTCTCTATTGCATATGTTTTCTTCTTCTTCTTCTTCTTCTTCTTCTTCTCATTATTATTATTAATTTTAGAGAGAGGAAGGGAGAGAGAAAGACCAGTGTGAAAGAGACATCAATTGATTGCAACCTGGGTATGTGCCCTGACCACAAATCAAACCCACAACCTGGGTATGTGACCTGACCAGGAATCGAACCCGCAACCTGGGTATGTGCCCTGACCGGAAATCGAACCCACCACCTTTTGTGCATAGGACAATGCTCCAACCAATTGAGCCACACTGGCCAGGGCTCTTTTCATTTTTTATTATGACTTTTATCAGCAAGCTGAGCCCAGGAATTCCCAGTGATTCAGACCACCTCAAGTACAGCTCCTTTTGAAATGGGATAAATCAAAAGCTGATTGTTGTTTCGAGGCAAAAAGTCAACAGGGAAGGCAAAGAAAAATATGGGTTTGGGGGTGAGGGTATTAGATCTAAATTACAGGTTTTATTTTCTGCAAACCTCAGCCAATCCCTTTCCTCTTTCCTCAGAATTCCATTTAGCAGACCATCAAAAACCCATTTCCCTCGGAATCTTTCCCAGTGATAGCCTCCTTTCCCTCAAACTTACCAACTCGAATCCCAGCAGGACTATCCAACCCACCTTCCTGAGTCACGCTATGATGTCAGAGCACGTCTCTCTCTCCCACACCAACTAATGTGCACACAAACTGATAGTTTCTTCATTTAATTTGTCTGCTGGTTCAGTTCCTTGTGCTGGTGTCCAAATGTACAGCTCATCTGTTTATTAAAAGCACTGAGCAAAGGGGACATAAAGTAATAAAAAACACACATAGATAAGTTAGTTTAAATTGCTGTTTGTAATAAAGGGTCGAGCCAGGCTATAGGCAAAGCAGAAACGTGTCTGTCTGCCCTTCTTACTTCTACATTAGACAGTAAGATAAGTAAGAAGTTTGAGATGCCTATTTGAGACTGCAAGCTTTTCAGGAGATGGAGAGTAAGTAACTCTTTAAAATACACTGCATAACATTTAAAATGTTAATTGAGAAAGTGTCTCCCTAAATAGCACCAATTATCCACACAGATGTTTTACCAAGGCAGAAATCTCTAACCCCTGTTAAATGTACATCATTGATAGTAAAAAGTTTTGAACAAACAGCCCCCATAAACATATTTATATGGATTGTTCATATGTATTGCTTTTACTATATTATATTCATTATAAAGTTAAAAAGGAACGCAATTTAAATAATTTTAAATGAAATTATTTCTTTCCACAACCTGTTGCACATGTACCCAATAATGAAGGCAACTGTTTTCCTTCAAATATCATACCTAAAGAATGACTATGTCCCCCCATTTTATCTCTGTATTTATCTCCATTACCACTTCTTCTCCATCCCCACCACAGCCTTAGGTTAGAATCTCATGAACTCTTACCCGGAATCTCTTACTAGTCCCCTTGTTTTCTATTAGCTCTTCTCTCCAATGAGAGCTTTATCCAGTGGCCTGGTGCTCTTTAAAAAGCTCAGTGCTGACTGCCTGTCCTTTGCTCGGGTCCTTCAGCGGTTTGATGCTGCCTACAAGAGTTGAAACTCCTGAGCACAACACAGATCTGTTCTTGCTTCACTTTGCGGGCGTGCCTTCCTCCTCTCCCACCGGCTCGAGCTACGTCAAACTGGTGGCCGGTTTTTTCACCTTTGCATGTGGTATTTTCTCTACCAGAAGTGGCCTTTTCTTCTTGTCTACCTGGCAAACCTCAACATTCAGCTTAACGATCATTTCCCTTTGCAGAACTTAGACTTATGTCTCTGTTCCCTGAACGCTCTGTCTGTACTGAATTAGAGCATTTATCCTAGTATTCAAGTAATTCATCTTCGTGTCTCAGAGTTTCTAAATGATAGAACTTCTGCTCTTTACCTTTTTCGGATTAACCTGTCTATTACAGGTTAGGCACGCAGTAAACACTTGATCTTTCCCAATAAGGAGAGTGGATAAATGTTCATTGAACAAGTATGTAAAGTTGTGACAGAAAACAAAAAACAAACAAACAAACAAAAAACCACCTTGAAGTAGGCAGTCTGCAATAAACAAACATTTCAACAACATATAAGGAAAAAAGTGCCTCTTTCCTTGAGTTTTTAATATTTTCTTACAGTTCAACAGATTTAAGGGTTACTTTCAAAGTCTTCCCTCTTATACTGCCCAGTCAATATAATTAAGGACGATAATAACAAACAACCTCTGTAAGTGTTCACTGTGTGTGCAGCACTGTGAGAAGCACTCACTGTGAAATCTAGTTTAACCTTCAGAGTGCTGGGAAGTAGGGACTGATATTCCTGCCAGCTTGCATGTGACAGACTCAATGAGGTTCCTGAGAGCACAGAGGGGCTCCTTCTAAGTGCGTGGACACGGGGTTTAGAAGCAGATCTCCCACCGCAGGCTCTTCCCACAGTGCTCGCTGCCTCCGGCCACTCCCTGCAGACCTCTGCCGCGTGTCCACCCTGGCGTGTAGTTCCTTCCGCTGCGAGACCGCGCATCGCCAGCGTGGTGATGGCTGCGAGTAAAACGCGACCTAATAAACACGACGGTTTTACATATTGCATGTCTCACAAAGTTCCTAAGACCCAGGAACTCTTTGGAAGTCTCTACGCCAGACTGTTTATTTGCAGGTCAAATGGTGTATTTCTCCACGTGATTTGGCTTCGTGGATTTTTCTCCCCCCCCCCCCCCCCCCCACCAGCTCTTGTGCGGCCGTGTCCGCGTGCTCCTCAAGGTGAAGTCTTGTGCTGGTCTTTGCTTCAGCTGATTCCCACTACGTCAACCACCTCAGCGGAAATGCATACAGATCCTTTGCTGCCTGATCATTCTTCATGGATACCACATCAGATTAGCCTGCAAGTAAATTGGTGGGCAGGGAGACAGCTTAAAAATGGTGCGTGCTTTGTTTTATGTTGAAATGCATTTGCTAATTTTTTAATTATAAAATTACAGTCCATGCGATGTTTATTAAAAATATGCAGCAAAGCCCTGGCCGGTTTGGCTCAGCAGTTAGAGCGTTGGCCTGTGGTCCAGAGAGACCTGGGTTCGGTTCCTGTTGAGGGCATGTACCTTGGTTGCAGTTTGTCCCTGGCCCTGGTTGGGTGGTGCGGGTGGCAGCCACTCGATGTGTCCCTTTCACGTCGGTGTTTCTCTCTCTCTCTCTCCCCCTTACTCCCCCTCCTGCTCTGTCTGAACAAAAATGGAAAAATGTCCTCGGGTAAGGGAAAAAATATATATATGCGGCAAAGACAGACCAGGGCAATAAAACAGGGAAAACTGAATGATATCTAATACATTTAAAATGTGAGAAAAATCTATCAGTTTGCTCAACTGCACAAAAATACACAGGTGTAACAGTACTTTTTTTTTTCATGCTGATTTGGAATAAGTTGTCACTTGATAAAGTAGGTGACTATTTTAGGTATAGTAGCCCCCTCCCCCTTTCTTTTTGCATTTATCTTCAGATAGAGCGGGAGGGAGATAGAAAGAGAGAGAGAGAAACATCGAGGCTAGAGAGACACATTGAGTGGTTGCCACCCACATGACCCAAACCGGGCCACAAACAGCAACTGAGGTAGGTGCCCTTAGCGGGAACCGAACCTGTGACTCTCTAGTTCGCGGGCCAACGCTCTAATCACTGAACCAAACTGGCCAAGGCTAAAGTAGTTGCCCTTTATCCTCAGGAGATATGTTTCAAGTCTGCCAGGATGTCTGAAACCGTGGATAGTACTACACACTACATATATACCATGCTTTTCCTATATATACACACCTATGATAAAGTTTATTTATAAATGAGGCACATAACTAATAATAAAATAGAACAAGTATTACAATAGACTATAAAAAAGTTATGTGAATAAGGTCCTTCATTTCAGGGGGTCTCCAGCTGAAGTCTTTGTACAGGTTCAGTGTTGTCTGGCACATTAGTTGCTGTCAATCAAAACAGTTTCCGCTCCTGTCTCTCTCACAAATTTAATGCCTTTCCGTCTTGACGAAGCAGTTATCACACACTGTGGCCTTAACTTTTGCAGTATAAGGTGTAACAGCAAAATTAGGATGAATTTCTCTTTCCTTCTTCACAATTTCATGGATAGAAGATCTGTCCTTACTGTAACAAATTATGAGCAACCTCAGTTTCCGATATTTTTGCTTTCCTTATTAAATCAAGAACTTTCACCTTTTCACTTCAAAGAAGTACTTTCACGACTTCTCTGAATTTTCAGCATTGCTACTCTTGCTCTTTGGGGCCCTTACTAAGTAAAATATGGGTTACTTCACCATAAGCAGTGCGACACCACGACAGGCGATCTGATCCCTAGCCAGCTGCTCAGTCACTAACGGTGGTAGGTGTACACAGTGGGGAGACACTGCACGAAGGGGTGACTCGTGTCCCCGGGCAGGACTGATTGGAAAAGCGCAAGATTTCATCATGCTATTCAGAATGGTAGCAATTTAAGTCTTAGGACTTGTTCATTTCTGGAATTTTCCATTTAATATTTTCAGACCGCAGTGGACCATGGGTCACTGAAGCAATGGAAAGCAAAGCCGTGGATAAGGGGGAACTCTGTAACCTAAACCTAAAAACAATTCTATTCCTCTAAACATGGGAATTCAAAAGACTTTCTTTTATAACATTTTAATGGAAACTATCAACAACTCAAAGTAAAAGCATAATAAAAATAAATTGGAGTTCACATTTCACAGAGGAAATATTTTGAAGGTCCTTTTGCAAATGTAAGCTACTTACTTAGATTCATTTATCACTGTTTCTATTGAATATTATGTGTTACATGTCCTCACACGCAAGACTCTACTAGTCTCTCCAAAGCAAATTAAACAGGTCTAGTAGGACCACATACGAACTACAGCAGACATCACTAAACATGTGCCCAGAGGGGGATGTAAGCAACCAATTCAAGTATCTTAAGACATGATATGTGGGTAATCACTGATCATCCTGAATTTAGACTTTGCTGCCTTGGTATTTGAGGGATGAATAGTGACCACATTGTCATCAAGACTTTAATGGGGAGTTACCACTTGTACTTTCTTCACATTTAACCTGGAAAAACTTTATGGGTAAAAGGGGTTTTCAAGAGAATCCTAGTACAAATGAATGAAGCTAGGCATAGAGTGAAAAAAAAAAAAAAAAAACTCGAAAGATATGGAATTAATAATGAGAAAACTTAAAAAGGATCACACCTTGTCCAGATTTATGCCAATGACATGAATGTATACCTCGACCTCGACCTCTCTCTCAAACTCCCAATTTGTGTATATGCTTCTTTACTGGGCATCTCCACTTTAATGCCTAAGAGGACTCTCAGATGTATATGTTCGAGATAACAGTATTGATGCCAACCCCCCGTCCCCACCGCATGCCTTCCCCAGGAAATGGCACAGCTATCCACCTAACCTAAATCCTCTGGAATCTGACTCCAAATCATGACCGGATCCACCCACTTTCTCTCCCTCTGTGCTACCAGCATGTGTTACTCAGGCCACCACCTTGCTTGTCCAGACTGCTTCAGTGACCTTCCACCAGCCTGTAGTCTCGCCACAGCCATCATTACATTTTCCAACTTAACTCGGATCATAGCCCATCTCTACTTAAAATGCTCCAGTGGCTTCCAATTTCCACTAAAGTAGAACTCAATCTCCTTAACAAGATTTCAAAGAACTATGTGACCTGGTTCCTATTTCTTCCACCTCATTTTCTGTCCCTCTCCACTTAAAATCCTGCCTGAAAAGCCATATATATGTATATTTTTTAACACCAATTTTTCTTGCTTTTGGCTCTTTGAACATAGCGGTTCCCTGTCCCGTGATGCTTTCTTCTTATCTTCACATGGCTTCTTCCTGCTAGTCATTTAGGTGTCACTTTTTCAAAGAGAGGTATCACTTGCTCAGCACAACCTTCTCTGACCCTCCGATCTAAAGTAGCCCCACCCCCAATCCCTGAGATCATTTTTTTTCATCTTGATTTGTTTCATTGTCTCCCTAGCACTTAACACTACCTAAAATCACTGTTATTTATTGATCAGTTTATTAGTTCATTGCACGCCCTCATGAGTTTGTAAACCACCTCGGAGGGGGCTTCCAGAGCCACTTGTCCTCTTCTGTGTCACCTGTACTGATAACAGTCCCTGGCTCCTGACAGAGCCTCAATAAATGGCTGTCAAGTAAACAAAAGCGGTACTCATAGAGCCAATGACTTCCCGGGAGTTAGAAGAGAAAAAGGAGTTTAGTAAACTTGATGTCCAATGGTGTAAGGTCTTGAGACATGGAAAGACACGTCTAAGACCATCTGCGTATCAACAGGGGTGCATGTCCACACTTACTCATTGACTAGGTTCAACTTATGGCTGTCAAAGAAACTCACACAATCAAGTCTGATCTAAATAATATTGATAAAGGGCAGGCATTCTATTTTAATATGCATTTCACAAAATAAGGATGGAGCTACAGAATTGCTGCTTGGATTTCTCTGCTTTCTTGCACAATTTATAAAAACAGGTGAAGCTTTAGGGTAGCCTGCTACTTAGCCAAAGGACTGACATATTATTACTCACCTAAGCAGGGTCTCAAGTTCCACTGTCTTTGCAATTACTTCAGAGATGAGAGATGAGAACATAAAACTAAACTGTTAAAGTAAGCCCACTACAGCTGGAGACCATTAAGAGCAAAACTGGGTACACAGAAAACAGCAGTGAGGGGCTGGAGTATCTCCCCTGGAGGAACCACATGGAAATTTTAAAACTGGAACTGAATCCTCATCCACAAAGAATACCAACCATGCTTTAGAAACATCAACGTGAAAGAGGAACAGGGATCGGCTGCCTCCTGCACACCCCGTACTGGAGATCAAGCCCGCAACCGGGGCATGTGCCTGACTGGGAATCGAACTTGGACCGCTCAGTCCATGGGACGGCGCTCAATCCACTGAGCCACACCAGCCAAGCAACCATGTTTTTTGATGTTATTCTTTTTGTCTCTAACTTCACAAAGCACTCCATTTATTATTTCATGTATTCTAACAGGTTTGTGTATGTCTGTAAATTTGAAAACATAAAGCAAACTAGTAGGTGCCCTTGGAACCGGGACAAAACATTAAAACATCTCAAAAACTGCCAATGTGCGGCCACACCCAGTAGCAAGATGAGCCCTGTGCAGAAGCAGGAGGGGCTCCTGGAAATGATTTGTAAAGGTTTTCCTGCTATGAGTAAGGTATCCCCTAAATTTTGTCAACACTAGGTATCTCCTAAGTTTACAATTTCCTTCTGGGAAATCTTAAGCTACAATAAGACAAGATGTAACCACAACCAAGTAATATCTACCAAGGGGAATTGTTCAAGCTAGGAAGTCCCTGCAGGGCATGGCATGGTGGGAGGAGAGGGTGACGTAAAGGTGTGTAACTGAGTCATCTTTTCTCTGAAATGAACATAAATCCTTTTACCAGCAGTCAGACTCTAAGCATCAGCCCTCCTACCTGCAAAATCCCGTGTGGGAGAGGCAAGCACACCTTACAAGTTAGGAGCTAAAAATCTTATCCCCTAAAGACACAGAACACCATTCCTATCACTACTACACAAAAGTCCCCCTTTAGAGACACTACCATTATCATGTAACAAGAACAATCACAATAATAAAAAGTACTTACTCTTCTATTAGGATTTTATTGATTTATATTTCTTCATATGTTCTTTTAATTAAACAGTAAAATCTTGGCATAAACAATTAATCTCTCTTATGCTCATAAAAGATATGCTGTTTTTCCTCCTCCATGGGTAACTGCAATTCCCAAATAAAACTTGGAAATGCTGAGGTATATCAGATTTTTAGGTTTTTGCCTCCACTTCAGAAGGCCAGCTTCCCGTAGCTAGCTGGACTGGCACCAGGAAACTTGGCTCTCTGGTTAAAATATATCTTTTCCAAAAAGAACTGTACTTGGAAATCAAAATACCAACCTTATATACTATATAATGATGGAAAATTATTATCCAAGTGGGAGGATACTTTACTTCTTTATGTAAGGAAATAAATAATAGTCTTTTTCAGTAACAACTTTAGCAAAGGAGCTTTTTATTGTTTGAAATTTTGGAGGGGGTTTTAGCACATCGATTACTAGTGGTAACCACTTCCCACCATCCCATCCCTCTCCCATGATATCATTATATGTAAACTGGATTCACTTAACCTCTGTAGAAAAACACATCCTTATAATAAAATCATTAAACCACAATGACAGATAAAATGAGAAAATTGCAGAAGGAAACAGGTGTTTGAAAGACATTTATGTAGCTTTGTGGAAAGGCTGGTGGCAGTTGCTATGTTACAATTAGCTAGAGGGTCTTATTATGCCTCCAATTTAATAGCTAGTGATAAGTTTCTCTCAGTCATGCATAGGCAAAAAAAAAAAAAAAGCAAAAGAGTGGGGCAATGGAACCTGGGGAGATCCGGAGTAGGCTCCTCTGAAAGGCTGTATGTATGTATTTGTGTGTGTGTGTGTGTGTGTGTGTGTGTCTCTGCTTGTGAATGTGTCTCTAGTTTGGGCAAACCAGACAGTGAGACCTGTTAACTCAATAAACATTGGGGTGTTCTTGGTTTCAGCATTAGGGACTATGTCTCCCAGCTCCTGTCCAGTGATGTCATTTAGGACTGAAATCATTTCTTTTCCATTTTTATCTGAAAGAAGAGGACCTAAGAAGAATAATGCATCAATGACTTCACCATTAGGCTGTAGGGATGTGACTGCTATAATGCTATGTGCCTTTTTTCGAATAATGAAGTGGGGTTTTTTCTCTTTTCCTTTCCCTTTTACTTTGGTAGTTCCATCAAACCGGGGCTGCTTTATTGAAAGAAATTCAACTTTTTTTTTTTCCAAGAAACATTACTTAGGGACATAAGACTAACACAATGTGAGGCTGATTTCCCCGTGAGATAGAATGGCAATGAAATGAAAAAAGAAACAGTGGTGATGTAGAGTCTAATCCTTCCTGAGAATAAAAAGCTCAAGTTAAAAGGGCAAAACCAGCCCATGCTTCTTAAGGCAAAAGTGATGCTAGCAGGGTTGCTATTTTGACCTAATGGGAACTGCAAAGGGATTAATGAGGTTACCTGACCCCACTCAAGTTTGTAAATGACTACTTTCTTAGAGAACAATTCTATTTTCAGCACTTGTCTCTGAATTACATTCTTGAAAACACACATATAACACATGCACACACACACGATGGAGGCTGTACCTCTCTTCCTTTCTAAATCCAGAAAGACTTGCTTTCCTCTCAAGTGCTGTTTCAATGGGTTTAGAAGAAGTTAATTCAAAATAATCCTACATTATTCAGCCAGAGGTTTTGCCTTTCTCTCGAGTTATCCTGTGCAAGCTCCTATCAAAGCATGTCTAATGTAGGCATTTGTCTTTCCTTTGCTGCTCTATGCAAATTTTTAAAAGACATTTGGGTACAGAAACTTGAGCCACTATTGTGTCTCTTTAGGGACCCACTCGGGGAGAGATAAAAACTGTTCGTGCATTACAAATGCCAGCAGAAGCAGATTTTACCCAGGCAGCCCTGACAGAGAGCCCTCCTCCTTTTGCAAAGCAAATAGCTTTCTGTCCTGCCTGTCACCCTTTGATCAATGTCTTTATGATAACACAACAGCGTTATGGAAACAGTAAAAGGAAATAGGAAGATGATTAACACAAACGAGGACTCTACAACCCGAAATGGGGCTGAAAAGTGGGGGGACGCGAGAGGATGGGCAGGGGGAGGAAACCAAGTGAATGTTACTCCATATATGCTTCATTGGCTTTATCGATTCCTCACCATCTCATCACTTCTACCTCCAAAACAGGCAGCCAACTCAAGACTTAATTATTTTCTTTCTAAGAATAGGAGTGAGAGAGCGAGAGCGAGGGAAAGGAGCCCGAATCCGTTCCTAAGGGAAGCAGTCGTTGCTGCTCATGGTTTTTAAGGCACTTAAGGGTCATTAGTCTAACACTGCAGCAAATGTATTATTCATTTTGCCTTAGCCCAATTTCTCGGCTAAGAATTTTGCAAGAAAACGATACACAGTTCAGTAGAGAGGTGATTGATCAAGCCAGAAGGAACAGAATTTGGGCACCCTGATAAAATTTTTTCTCAGTCTTCTCAGTTAGCATAAATCAATTTTATTTATGTAGTAACACTTGAATACTAACTACCCAATGCCATCCGTCAGGACAGAATTGATGACTATACCTTTAGGTTAATATTGCTTGAACATTTCATTCTGAATAATTTATACACATTTCTGTCTGAGTGTCAATTTGAGATTGTTTATTTGGTTTCAGCAAGTGTAGTTGAACCGTGGATTTTATTAGGAAAAGGTTCTCATCTGTTTATTTTGTGCATTACAGGAGCGCGGCCTGTTTATGGGGCCTTGATATTATTCCATAGGAATTGAAACATGGAACAATGTTGGACCTAATCTAGGATTGCTTATAGCTTCCTTTTTAAAAAAATATTTTTTTCTTTATTGATTTTAGAGAGAGAGGAAGGGAGAGGGAGAGAGAGATAGAAACATCGATGAGAGAGAACAACTGGCCACCTCCTGCATGCCCACCACTGGGGATCAGGCCCACAACCTGGGCATGTGCCCTGACCAGGGAATCGAACCAGAGACCTCTTGGTGCATGGGCCAATGCTCAACCACTGAGCCACACCAGTTAGGCTATAGCTTCTTTTTCAAAGGGACTTTTCCCCAAATGCTTTGTAGTTTTCAGTGGTAAAAACAACTAGGATTTTATATAACCAGAAAAAAAAGCTAACAAAATAGAGGTGAGCAGATATTTAATAACAACACATATATGTTCTTTGTGAAGAGGGTGTGAATACATTGCATTAAGAGCCCCAATTGCTGTTTTCACTCTGCTGCAGATAATGTAATCTGTCCACCAAGACTACTGCCAACACTACTCGCTCCATTGGGGTAACTTTCAATGTGTGCATTATTATTCATCTCGTAAAGAATATGATACATTTTATAATCACTCTATTTGCTTTTTCTGTAGTTTTATAGTAATCATCTTCCTGCTGGGCACATAACATGGAAACATGAGCATGTTCAGACTCTGACTGAAATGAATGGTCAATTATGAAATGCTAGTAAGTTTTACGCAATAAGAGAACAGAAAGGCTTCTTCAACGTGATTACTGAGCATCTTGACCTAAGTCAACCTTGTGTTAGACTGTGTTTCTCCTTGTCAGAAATGCACCCATAATATTAGCAATGTGTGTATGTAGCTCAGAGGTTTGGCTTAATTGTGTATTTTTATAGTAACGAAGAGAGTCTTCCATTTAATTTGAAAGAGTCTGCTAGATAAGTTCTCTCTTCCTCCCCACCTTCTCCCCACTCTCTTTAATGCACACATTCCTCTACTTTTGAGAAACTTTCTCTCAACAGTTATCACAGAGTTCAGTCTCAGGAGACTGTCTGACATCCAATGGGAAGAAGCAGCATCTTACAAAAGGCAATGCCTTAGATACCAGAGGAAAAGAATCAAAACAAGGCATGAATTCCAAATAAATCACTCTCCAGTTTGATTTACAGGAACATTTTTTCTGTGTTCACAGTCTTCATTAGCAGGAACCTACAGAGCTGCTGGATTTTATAGATGTGCACAGACACGCCAAACACACACACCACACACACACACACATGCACACATGCACACACACTGTTGGAAATGAATCGGGGCTGCCATTAGAAGGCATGCCTTCAGATCTGCCTCAGGAGTCATTATGATGAAAAAGGAATAAAAATAAAACCTACCCATGAAAGACACATGTATGTAGGCACTGCTTAAATGGTAGCCCATGCTTAGCTCTGCTTTGACAGTCACATGTGTAGCTTCATCTCGTTTTCAATCATTTATTCAACTTAACAGATATTTGAACTCGAATCATTTGGGAGACACTGCTCTCGAAACCATGCAGTTACCAAGTATAGTTAGTCTGAATCTCTAAATGACCCTTTCAAAAGGTTGAGAGTACAGTATTACGATAAATACATTGCTATGTACATATGCATGCATACATATAAATAAAACAAAACCAAATTTCATAAGAGCAGCATAAAAGTACTTTTGAATTAGTAGAGCATGATACGTTTTATCGGAGGCATTTATTTTTGTTGTACTATATCCATTATGCATAATGCTATGTGTTGATTAACATTTAAATGACAAGATTTTAATTAAGAATTTTTAAAAGTACTTTATATATTCTATGTTGCTATGCAAAGATGATCAGTTATTAGCATCACATGAGCTTATTGGCCAAGAGAAGAAAGGTACCATGCTGTGTATTTTTAAGGGCTCAATTGAGACAGACTCCTAAAGCATTATGTTAAAGCTATACCCATTGAAGACATCATCTAGTAAGTTCAAACGCTCTGTTGTTATTTATTGTTAAAAAGGCGAGTCTCATTACTTGGTAGCATATCCAAGTTATGCAGTCATTACATATGTAATCTAAATCTTATTAACATTATAATATTATATCAGTGAAAATCTATGTATTGTCAATATCAGCAGTATCACCTCATGACATTAATTTGCCTCTATCTTGCTAAATTAAACATGCTTAAAAATCATATAATTGTTATAAATTAATAGATGTAATTACACATTTATTGCTTGAATAGTTTTACTTAAGGAGTGGCCCTATATACAATATGTATTAATGTTTAATAAATATTCTTAATAATCAATGTTAATTAGGCAATAATAGAACCATTGACAATTTCAATTATTAAGTCTCAAATATTTAGTTTAAATATTCAGTTTTCTGTGCTACTCATCTATATGATTTATAGAATAATCATAATTCAAATATATCTTTGTATTAAACTTTACCTGGGGGACATATTTTTAAAATCTACCCAAATGGACCATAACAATTTTGTTGTTGTTGTTTTAATCCTTTTTTTCATTAATTTATTTTTGTTATAGATGTTTCTTGGACCAAATTGATGAATAGTTTTTAGGGATGATTTCAAAAAGAATAAATGCTAGAACTGGTATACCAGGCAAATGCCTAGATTCTGGTTCTTGATAAAATATCTCTAAGCCTCCTAGAATTTTTCATTGAGCTACAGAAATAGGTGTTTATTGAGTTTCTCAAAACTAAAATATTGCTGATATATGGTTAAGAGAACACTGATTAGCCGCCTCCTGCATGCCCCCCACTGGGGATTGGGCCCACAAACTGGGCAAGTGCCCTGAGTGGGAATCGAACTGGCGGCCTCTTGGTGCATGGGTCTACGCTCATATGGTTAATGTTTTGAGGTGAATCTTTATATTGCAGAGACATATGGGTTTATTTATGGACTAGTGAGTATCAAGGTAAACCAAGGCACAAGTAGCTGAGGCTGACCATTCCAAGATTCTGTTGGTGGGGCGGGCTTGGTGTGGGTCTACTGTAGGGTCCTTTGGCCATTGTATGTTCTTGCAGCCTGGGCAGTGCTGAGACCAAGAGCACAAATCTTAAAATTCACACTCATTGTCCAAGGATCTTCAAGCCTCTTGGGGTTATGTAAATGCTCACAGTAACCCTATGAGATATGTTACCTTCTCCATTTTATAGGACAAGAAATTGAAGCTCAGATACTACATATCGAATAAGCAGTGAACCTTGAATTAGAATCCAGAGCCCTCTAAATGACAGGGCTTTGGTCTAGCCGAGAGTTGCATCATCATTGAGAAAATAATCCAGACTTTTCAGGTTGGATTCTAATTAGAGACTGTTCCTATAGTGGTCCTCTATTAGCTTGAACACTCTGGAATGGTTTGTTGGGGGCAAAATATATCATGTAAAGGAAACATTTTAGGTAGACTTTAATCTTATAAGCAGTAATTGGTAAAACTAGATGGGATTGGGAATATAATGAAACCAACTCCTTCTTGTAAGTGGTTCCCACAGTAATCTTAAAATAAAACAGTGAGAAATTGTGTTTGTTTGCTTTTTCCATATTTCTTTTAGCTAGTGCTGATTTAGAAAAGGAAAATACTGTCTCATTAAAATTTTTCAAATGAGTAAGAGAAAACAGAAAAATGTGTGGCATTTTACATTAATCTGGGAGACATTCGTATTGTTAAAATGTGAAATCTATCAAGTGTAAATTAATCAATCTGAGATGATTCGTAAAGTACAATCATTTCTGGCAATTAAGAGTCCTGCTCACTCTGGGTACCAGATTTCACTTTATACTTCCTTTGATGGACTGGAGAGAGCTATCTTTAACAGTACCTGAAAGAATTCTTTAACAGGTGGTATTTTAAAACAAAAATCTTTATTGTTTTAGGAAGATAAGAAGGGGAAGAGAGAGAGAGATAGAAACATCAATGAGAGAGAACATCGACTGGCCGCCTCCTGCATGCCCCCATTTGGGGATCAGGCCCACAACCCAGGCATGTGCCCTGACTGGGAATCAAACCAGAGACCTCTTGGTGCATGGGTCAACGTTCAACCACTGAGCCACACCAGCTGGGCAACAGGTGTTCTTTCTTTATTTTTTTATCCTCACCCGAGGACGTTTTTCCATTTTTTTGTTCAGATAGAGTGGGAGGGAGAGAGAGAAAGAGAGAAACATCAACATGAAAGAGACACATCAAGTGGCTGCCACTCACACAACCAACCAGGGCCGGGGACCAACTGCAACTGAGGTACGTGCCCTTAGAGGGAACCAAACCCGGGTCTCTCTGGACCGCAGACCAACACTCTAACCACTGAGCCAAACCGGCCAGGGCTACAGGTGTTTTTTTAAAGACAAAAAAATATGAAATAAACTGCATACTGTTCACCTAGCATAGTGAACTAATATGTCCATAATTACATATGAACTAATATGTATATGTTTATTGAACTATATTCCACTAATCAATTTGTTTAAGTTTTTATTATTATCTCCCCATTCATCAGTTTTTCATTAATTTAGTATGCATTCAATAAATATGTGTTATGTACCTACCAGGCAACAGAGATATAATGATAAATAAGACATCTGATTTACATTTATTAAAAGTCTACTATTATGGAAAATTCCTGAAACAGTCAGCACCCCCATGTAAAAATGAAACAGTACAACGTAATAACTAATTTTAACTAAAATATACCTAAATAACTTGCCCTTGCTAAGAAATAACCTGTATCTTTGCACTGAGGAAAACCTGTGAAACACCTGAAAATCCCCATAAAGCCCCTTTGTTTAGACATTCTTGCTTGAACGTTTGGTATCCACGTCTCTGCAACTAGATTGGACAGAAAATTATGACTTTGCAATTAATAAGTCAAAAGAAAGTTATCAATGGATGTTAACACAGACCCATAATTTCTGCAGCAAGGGAGCAGTCAGAGAGAGACAGGCCATCCTCTCCGGCCCTCCCTGTACCTCCTTGCTGGAGACTCTTAGCTTGCCCACAGGCTACGGGAACTTTCCCCGTACGCGGGCTTTGGAGGAAAGGGCTTTGTGAGGAACATTTAGTAAGTTTTATTAGGCATCAATTACAGAAATATCCTCTCACCGTAAGAGTTTTGAACATAACAGCACCCTTCACACCTCTCTCCATCAACCTAATGCTTTCAATGGGCACTTCTCTTCTGAAGTCACTTTTATACAAAAGCTTCAGCATTAAAAAAAGACAACATCATTAACAACAAAACGTAAATGGAATCATGGCGTAGACATTTTGTCAATTACATTTTAATGTCTTTGCTGTCTTTTCCTATCACACATATAAATCAATCTCATTATTTTAATGGTGAAATGTTATTACAAATTCAGAAATATTAGAACGTGTTTAACTCCCACTGATATATTTTTATAATTTTTCCAATTCTCTGCCAGTGTGAGTGGTTTCTGAATATAGAAGTAACGTCACCTGAACAGCTTTGTGAATATGCTCATAATGTATAGTTGAAGAGGTTGTTAGAACAATTTCTGAGTGAGGATCTCCAACTGTTGATAGATACACTGACTTTCCCTGCAGTGGCTCTCTTACTGTAGCCATGGCGATGAGGAGCTGCCTGTTGTAGCACACACCACCAGCTCATGATTCCATTGATCAATATGATGGTGGTCATTAATTCATTATTGTTTTAATTTGCATTTCAGTGATCACTTACATAGTTGAGAACATGTTTTACAGGTTTTCCATTCCTTTGTATTTCTTCTTCTCCAAATTGCACTTTGAATCCTTTTACTATTTTTATTTTATGTATTTATTTTTTTAATCCTCACCCGAGGACATTTTCCCTTTTTTGTTGTTGTTGTTCAGATAGAGTGGGAGGGAGAGAGAGAGAAACATCGACGTAAAGAGACACATCGAGTGGATGCCACACACACGACCAACAAGGGCCAGGGACGAACTGCAACGGAGGTACGTGCCCTTAGCGGGAACTGAACCCGGGTCTCTCAGGACGACAGGCCAATGCTCTAACCGCTGAGCCAAAATGGCCAGGGCTCCTTTGACTATTTTTAAAATCTTGACTTTTCCTAATTGATATTTTTAGAGTTCTTTACATATTGCATAAGTTAATACATTGCGTATTAAATATATTAAAATTATTTCTCTCTTAAGCTCTCATTTACCTCTTAGGTTTATGATATTTCTTGTAGTAAAAATTTTTTTAATTTTTATCAGGTAAATGTATCACATTTTCTGTGTTTCTGTCTTATTTAGAAAGTCTTTTATCATTTGACTTTTAAAAATATCCTAGACAGTCTTAACATTTTTATGTTTTCTCATGCTTTGCTCTTCCATTCATCAGATATATGTTTGGTGTTAACTAAAGGTCTTAATTTTATTATCCATTTGTGACCAATTACTTACCAAGTACTTTATCATTATCTCCACTGATTTGAAATGCCACATTTACCATAAAACTGTTCTCACATATACAATCTGCTTTCATGCTGCTTATTCTGTTTATGATCTATGTGTTTGTTCATATACCAAGATCACAATGTTGTAGTTACTCTAACTTTAAAATATGTTTTGATGATTGGAAGAGCAATTCTTGCTCTTTTAAATTTATTTTTCAAACTATTATAACTGATGGGGGTGGGTGACATGAGCGAAGGTGGTCCAAAGGTACAAACTTTCAGGTATAAAATAAGTAAGTGCTGGGGATGCAATGTCCAGCTTGGTGACGCTATTTAACAATACCATAGCGTACGAGTGAACGTCGCCAAGAGAGTAAATCTGGAAAATTCTCATCAAAAGAAAAAGAATTTTGTACTATATATGGTAATGATTTTTAACTAGACTTATTGTGGTCATTTTGCAGTATATACAAATATTGAATCATTATATTGTATATCTTAAACAAATATGTTATGTCAATTATACCTCAATTAAAAATATATATCAGCCCTGGCTGGTTTGGCTCAGCGGTTAGAGCGTCGGCCTGTGGACCAGAGAGACCCGGGTTTGGTTTCCGCTAAGGGCACGTACCTCGGTTGCAGTTTGTCTCCACCCTCGGTTGGGTTCGTGTGGGAGGCAACCAGTTGATGTATCTCTCTCACACTGATGTTTCTCTCTCTCTCTCTCTCTCTCTCTTCCTCCCTCTCTCCCTCTGGCTTTATCTGAAGATAAATGCAAAAATGTCCTCTGGTGAGAATAAAAATGAATGAATGAATGAATGAATAAATAAATATATATAATTGACTATGTATATTTTCCCTAACACATAAACTTTTCAATTTGTCAATACCCATTATAAAAATTATTGGAACTTGGATTAGGATTGCATTAAATATGTAGAATTTTATGAGAATGAATATTTGGAAGAATAGATGTTTCAGTTTGTTCAGGTTTTCTTTTAGGTCCTTTGGTAAAGTATTATATTTTTCACTATATAGTACAACTTTCTTTTTAAATTTATTTTTACATATTTTGTGGGCTATTTTTGTTGCTATTAAAAATGGGCTCTTTTTCATTATATTTTTAATTGATTATTTTTGATATGTAGAAAACTGTTGTTTTTGTATATGTATCTTATATCTAACTACTGATTTCTCTTCCTAGTTCCAATGTACTTTTTCAACCTTTTGGATTTTCTAGGTCCAGAATTAATGTCTGCAAATATTGAAATTTATTCTTCTCCTTTCCAAAACCAGTATCTCTGTACATTTTCCTTACTACATTAGCTAGAACCTTGAGCACAGTGTTGAAGACTAGTTTTGTGTACATCTTTAATTTCATGGAAAAGCTTTTAATAATTTATCATCAAATATTTTGTTTACTATAGGTTTCTAGTAGATAGTTGTAAGTTTTAGAAAATATGTTACTTTTTCTCCTTAGTAGATATTTTTTAACTAAGAAACATGAACTAAATTTTACCAGGTGGAGTATTTTAGGCATCTAGTTAGCTGTTACATGGATTTTTCCACTCTATTTAATCTATTAATCTATGAATTGCATCTAACAATTTCCTGATGTTAAACCATCCTTACATTCCTGAGATACACCTTATTTGGTTACTGTGTGATTCTTGTTTCAATTGCTAATAAATTATTTAGATATTTGCATCTTTGTTCATAAGTGAGATAGGCCTAATTAGTATGTGTGTGTTTTAACATTAGCTTCCCAGAGAAAGTTGAGAAGTTTCCTCTGGTTTCCATGCCATGGAAGATTTTATGTAATAAATCTTCAGTGACTTGATCGTGAAATATAACTTGTTTATAATAACCATTTGAGTTTTATGTCTTTCCTAGTGTTAACATCTAGATAACCATGGTATGTTTGTTAAAACTAAGAAATTAACATTGGTATGATACTACTACCTAAACTACAGACCTCATTCTTAAACATGCATTTAAGCAAATTTTTAAAATAACAGTTGACATAACTCAGTACTCACATTATTTTCCTCCCACTTCTCATATTTCTACCGCATTTCTTTAGTCCAAGCTGGCCTTCTTCCTAAGATACCAATGCAAAACATCTGTACAAAGCTGCGGCATAAAGACACTCCAAACAACTTGTTCTGGCTCTTTGTTTCTTTGGAGGAGCCTCTTCAACTGGAGGGCTTTGCTCTGTCTGTCCGTGCTGGGTGCTCTCTGTTCTAAAAGTCGGGAAGTGGTTTGGAGGAGGAAGAGTGAGGACAGAGGAAGACACTGGTTCAAAACCAACCATGCTAAATGCAATGTGGAATGTGCATTGGATCCAAGAACAGAAAAACACTGGTGCAATCCAAATGAAGTCTGTAGTTAAATAGCATAACACCGATGTTAACTTCTTAGTGTTAACAAATGTAGCATGGTCACATAGATGCTAACACTTGGGGAACCTGTTGAAGGGAATAAGGAAACTCTTTGCACTGTCTTTGTTGCTTTTCCACAAATCTAAGATTGTTTAGAAATAAACTTTTAAAATAATTTTAGCCACACACGTCAGTCAGAGCAACATTCAAGATGAACAGAACTGAAAAAGTTGCTAGTGCAAAGCAGTCCTTAATACTTTGTCAGCTCCTCTGCTATCCCCTTATCACATCCTCCCCGCCCCACCAAGAGCCCAAGGTTGTATTGTTTGTTTTGTACTTGTGATATGATTTTCCATCCTTTATAAAAAAATTTTTTGAGTAATATAAAATCTCCAAATTTTATTAAAAATTTTTCCAAAATTTCATTCCCAAGGCTGCAATGGTTTTACGGTAATTTTCTTTATAGTTTCTTGGTGAGGGACACTTAGCTGGTTTCACATTCTATCCTATACCATTGCTTAGTTTTCTAATACGAAGACAGCTGGCCCTTGGTGCACAGGGTTTTGCTTGTGATATCTTCTGTAGGCCTTATGGAAACCTGTGACCATTGACTCCTTTTTAGCCTTGGAGGAAAGTTTAGCCCAAACAGTTTAAAGCATACGCATTTTAGTCTTTAATCAAATCTGAAACCTAGACCCATTCATAAAACAAAACTGCTTATTTATCAGGGACTAGGAAACAAAGCAAAAATGAAAATACGTTCACCAGCTTCTCTTAACCTATAAATTTTCACTCAGGTTATCCTTTCAGAATCTATAGGAATAGATGAACAATGACCTAAGCAATTTGATGTCTTTGGACCAGTTCAATTTTTACGTGGTCAATCTATAAAAGGACAGTACTGAGCATCACACATAGTTCACATTCCTGGGCAGCATGCACGTTTATATGGCCAGCAACAAAAGATACCATCGCCCTGTGCTTAATTTTATGTGGATTCTTTTAAACACTATCTCTCTGCTTTTGATACTGTTGAAAAGAATTCCATCTTAATTAATAAAAGAATTAGCTAGACCTTTCCTGGTCAACATAAATATTTCCTCACCCCAACAAGAAAATCATCATTGTGTCAACTTGTGGGAGGATGACACACACGGTTATTAATTTGTAGGAGTGCAGTCTCTACTCTTCTGTTCAAGCCATTCCTTCTATCGCCTTCCACTGTGACCTGGAGGCCCGGGGCCATCATCTGCCAGGGACTAGAGAAGAAGAATGCTGAATGCTCAGTTTAGTGGGAAAGTCAAGGATTTGGATGTTAACTGGTGGAAATCTGGATGGTAACGTATTAGTAAAAAATTTCATTTGTATTCTCCACAAAAATTAAAAGCACTGCAGATAGGGAAATAGAAAATTAGAGACAATGAAGACATTGTAAGATACAGGATGGCAAATTTGACATGAGATTGGCTTCCTCTTACTATTTGAGTTTTCCATCTTAATGAAAGAGGTTATTAGTGTGTGTGTGTGTGTGTGTGTGTGCATTCACATATGCATGTGTGGGTGTTTTAGCAGATACCTGTTAAGAGAGAAAGTGGCATAAATAACACCGATCATAATAAAAATAAGACTATTAGCTACATTGTATTGTATACTTGAGAGTTACTGTCAGACTAGAGCTTTAATGTTGTCACCAAAATAACAACATCAACAAAATGGGAAGTGAAGAACGTGTTAACTAACCTTATTGTGGTAAACATTTCCCCAAATATACATGTATCAAGTCATCACTCTGTATCTCGTAAATTTACACAATGATATGTGTCAATTATATCTTAATAAAGCTGGAAAAAAATTTTAAACACTATTAGCTATATTATTTCATTTCATGTTCACAGCAGCCCTATAAGTTAGGCTTAGTAGCCTTATTTAAACGTGAAGAAGCAGACTCAGGAAAATAGGTCACTTGCCCAAATTCACACCGCCTGTAAGTTCTGCGGTTCAAAATCAGGTCTGTTTTCCTGACTTCAGAGGTCACGTGCTAAAATGCCACTGAATTATAATATCTGTTCATGATAATAGCAATGTCACTGAAACTTCATTTTGAAAACCAAAAACTTATGTCTGATTTAATACTCTGGTTATTCAGGGTCATAAAATTTCAATGCCACTATTAAATCACTTTGTGACCCTAGAGAAGTCACAATACTGTAGTATTAATCTGTAAAATAGATATATTCCCTGTTTATTTTGTGGGATGGTGATGAAAATTAAACAAGACATTGAAAATGACCTAACACAATACCTGGTATATGGTAGCTGCTCAATGAACATTATTTTCATCCCTGCAGCTTCATGTTATCCTTGCTCTATTGATATGTCTAGAAACAATGGCACTTCCCTATCCTTATATTTCTGTTTTTAGTTATACTTCAGAAGCTAACAGAAACCATATCTTTAACAATAATAATGGTGAATATTTATATAATATTTACAGAACACGAGGCACTATTCTAAGATAAAGATATATAAATTTAGACCTATGTAAACATGTAACATATATCCAATTAAATGTGCGTATTTTATGAGGTAAGATGTACACAGGTAATATATACATACATGTAAACATATATAGTAACATAGACACAGTCATACAGTCCTCACACTAATTTGATGAAGTAGATATTATTGTCTGATTTTACAGATGAGAAACCCAGGTAGAGAGAGTTAAATAACAGACTCCACATCAAGAGCTGGTGAGCTGTAGATTCTGGATCTAAACTCAGGCAGGTTGGCTGTCAAGTCCATACTTTTAGCCACTCTGCACCGTTTTCAAATCGCTCTCGATGATGGTATTAGCTATTGACTAAAAGCCATAGCATTATCACATGTAAGATACTGTAGTGCTGTGTGAAAGGAAGGGAAGACAGAAACTTAAAGATCAAAACTTTCCAAGCTGCATTTTCAACCAAATGCATACAGCTTTCTGCTGGACTCCTCCTGAGAACATCTGGAATATCTCATTACTTAAAAAGGTGGGCTGCATTCTTTAATTAAGTGATTATTATGGGAAGTATTTATCAATGTCTCATACCTAAACTGATGGTACCCTGATTGACAGAATGCCAATACAAGTCTTTATTGGCTAGAGGAGTGACATCATTCAGTGATGATTACAAAACCATGCGGTGTAGCCTTAGCTTTGAACTTGATTGAAATGACATGTTAAAATGACATTATTCTGATTGCTCTGGGGTATGCATCTGAAAAAGGTCAGGAGTCCAGACAATTTTACCTTAGGTCATCATTAACTTAGGTTCAGAGAGAGATGCCTGCAGACATGTTCAAAAGAATTACCATGGTTTTGCATGAATTTCCTCAACTTTAGATTATATTGCCTTTTTTTGGGTGGGGAGGGAGGGAGGTCCTTTGCCGGAAGATGGGAAGGATAGTGGGTTTGGGGGGCAGGATACCATTTCAAATGCAGGTCTAAAATACTTTATATTTTGGATAAATGTTTAGCTTAGAAAGTGGCAAGCTGCTATTTGTGGAGTCCAAAGTCAAAATTCTCACTAGATTACATTCTAACCATTTTAATTGTTGTTGTTTCTTCTCATTCAAGAGCACAGAATAAACAATCATCATTCTTTGATTCACAATGTATTCTTACTGTACAAGCATGGCCATGGATGGCTGTACCTCCTTGATGGATTATTTACTTTTGATAACAAAATAAACACCAATAACTCCACTATTCAAAACAAAAGCTAATGTCTTGACAATAACAACAACAAAATAGCTATGTGATCTTCCAGCACATCACCCTAAAAAACTAAAGGAAACACCACCCTGAATTCCTTGATCATCGGCCCCTCACTTTCCCATTATATGGCTTTTATTCCATCTTTAGTTGTGAAAAAAAAAAACACAGTATTTTTATATTATTAGTTTTCGCATTATAAAAAGTAACATGGTGTGTGTAATCTTTTGGAACTTTCTCTACTTAATAAATTACTAAGATACGTTTATATTTTTTGCACAACACCGCATTGCATTTGTTTTGAGCTGCTCTGTATCCAAATGAGTTCATCTGCTCTTCTCCTGATAGATGGCAGATTGTTTCCAGCTTGTTTTTATTCCCTATTTTGAACATCAACAGCACAAGTACTACCTTGTTCTACATATCAACTGTTACTCTAGAATACATTCCTAGATGTAGAATTGCCAGCTCCTAAGGAATGAGCATTCAACTTCAGGAGAAATATAATTTCCAAAGGAGTTGCATCAATGTTTATATCCACTTATAACACATAAAAGATTCAGCTGATCTACACTCTCGACACTTGGTATGGTCAGATATTTTAATTTTGCCTATTGAACGGATTAAAAATTGTCTTGATTTTAAACTTTTCCCTCTGATCATTAATGATGATGAACATCTGTTTACAAAGGAAGAAGCCACTGTTTTGTTTCTGTTTTTTACATACAGACAGATTTCAGTTTACTATGAATTAACCATAAAAGGACATCTGGTACCCTGAAGAGAAGCAGGGAGAAGGGAGGAGGATTCCTACCTTATTTACAGATTGATCACAGAAATGTCTCTGCTAGATAAAACTTTTTCCCTTCTTTCTAACATGCAGCATAAAGGTTAGTGATTTTTGAGTCGTCGTCGTCGTCCTTCTTCTTCTTCTTCTTCTTCTTCTTCTTCTTCTTCTTCTTCTTCTTCTTCTTCTTCTTCTTCTTCTTCTTCTTCTTCTTCATCTTGGTTTTACATGTAGGTAGGTAAAGAATTCTGAGACAGGTTACAAATCAGGGTCTCTACAGCTGTTTCATGTCCCCACATAGAGTTCCAAGGCTCTATACCGCTAGACCTGAAGCAATCCCAGTGGCCTAGAAATCTTAATCTTCATATAATTATAACCCACAATTTTTCTGTTTTATAGAGGTATTTCTATATGCTTTATTAAGTTAGGTCAAGGGCAAGTGGAATTTTCCGTAAATGATAACTATTTTAGGCTTTGTGTGCCAGATGAGACAGCCTCAGTTACAACTACTCAGCTCTTCCTTTTTGCCTAAATGAATGCGTGTGGGGATGTTCCAAAAACACTTTATTTATAAAAATAGGTGGTGGCCAGATTTGGCCTACGGGCCATAGTTCGCTGACTCCTGGTTTAATCGCCAGAGATCTCCACCACCTGTGGATCACAAATATGTTACAAGTCTAGCTACTAGCAGAGTGGCCAGGCTCTTAAAAATCATCATAATGTGTCAAACAAATGCCTCCCACCATCATCCTGTAACATATCATATTATAAAAGGCATTCATTTTTAGCTAGTTTCTTTGTAAGTAGCAACAAAACTACATCTAAATTTTTCTAATGATAACTTCAAGTCCAGCAAATAAATCAAACCTGTATAATGCTAGCTATTTTTTGTTTTGTTTTTTCCAAGAACTCAGTAAAAGATATACTATTTTGTCCAAGTCAGAGGTGAAGAACTGAAGTTAAGAGAATTCAAGTGACTTGCTCGCAGCGAATAAATAGCAAAAATTAGTATTCTAACTTAGATTTGCCTGGTCCCAATGCGTGGACTTCTTCAGCTGCAGTGTGCCCCAGTGTGACCCACGGAATGGGAAACCGGGGTGGTCTTTACTTCTGTGTCTCCAGTTACCACTGCTAACATTTATTGAAAGCTTTTAAATATACCCAACACTGTGCCAAGCCCTTTGCCTGCAGAATCTTTTGTGATCCTTACTAAAAAATTTAATACTAATTTTTTAATATTGTTCTCATCCTATCCTGTTATACACGTAAAGAAACTATAGCTTGTAGAGGTCAAAGTCACATAACTATTAGTTCACTGAATGAAAAACCACGCGGGAGCATCGGAGCCGGTGCCCTTGAGCACCACCCCTCCCTGCCTCCCAGCTGACCACATACACATACAGTGGGTGAGGAAGGCCTCTGGGGAAAATGTGGACATTGCCTTAAAACACCAGCCATGTAACTGTCCGGCCACGAGTTGCTATTGTACACCTCATCAGCCTTCATGTTTTTCTGCAAAGTATACTTTTCCTCCAGAACCAGAAGACATTTTGTGCTCTAATGTCCTTGATTCCCATAATCCAGGGGAGTTGTTTCTCAGAAATATTGCTACTATTTCCTTTGAAGGGCAGAAAGAAGCTGCTTTCTGAGAGGTTATCATTTCTGGCACGATTGTCAAAATACCGCTGGAAAGGGATATGCAAAAATTTATATATAATAACTACCTGCTTTCTCTCTCCCTCTCTCCCTCCTTTCCTTTCATCATCCATCCATCCATCCATCCATCCATCCATCCATCCATCCCTAGCTCACTTAATCATTCATCACACATTTATTTTCATTTATGCAGTACTTAGTGGGTGACTACTATGTGCCAGGCATTGAGCTTGGATAAAAAGGGGACTATAGTGTGGTCACTGTTTGCAGGAAGTATTCAGGAAAGCACAGAGAGGCAGGTACAAGAACAAGTAAATACTCTAAAGCCTTGGTCCTCAGTGTGTGGCTCACCTGGGAGCTTGTTAAAAATGCAGGTGGCAGGCACCACCCCAGGCCTACTGCGCCACAATGTGAATGTATCAAATGTGCATCTGTGTGCACTTTCAAGCTTGCGAAGCCCTGCAGTGCAGCACTGTCACAGATGCGGAGCCAGCCAGTATCGTCATGGGGGCAAAGGGGAGCAGAGGTCACCGCTCGGGAGCGAGAGCAGGTTGCTTGGAAGTGCTTCATAGGAGGTGATGTCTGAGAAGCTGGGTCTTCTGATACGTACTGATGTCAGCAAGGGAGACAAGAAGTAAAGGTAATACAGGGAGAAGGGGAGCATGAGCTGAGACCTCGCTAGGGGCCTGAAATAACTCTGCTCCTGGGAACCACAGGGAAGTCAGTGTGGGTGAGGGCAATCCCAAGGCAATACTGGAACTTACATGTGGATGAGTCTGGCTCATCGGTAGCTCAGTTAAGAAATTGGGAGTCTTTTCTATGGGGCAGTGGTTTAGTCCTGGCTGCAAATTAGAATCACTTTGAGAACTTAAAAAAAAAAAAAAAAAAAACAGATACCAAGGCTGCATCCTCAGAGATTCTAATTTGATTGGTCTGGGACGAGTTTCTTTTTTAAGTTCCCCAGATATTCAGATGGGCAGAGTGGGCTGAGACCACTGTTGAGCCTTTGGCAGGTTTTCAGTAGAAGAGGGTGATCTGATCACTCTGTTGGCATCCAGAAGGCAATCTGAGAGACTGTTCGTTCACACAGGAGAGACAACATGCTGGGTGTAGGCCAGGGGGAACCTCAAGGGACCAGCTAGACCACATCACTGCAGGTAGTGGACGGGGGTCATTCACCAAGGAGCGAAGGGGCCAGTGGCAGTCTGGAGAGCATGGGCTCGCCTGAATGCGTTACATCCAGATTTGAAATGAACTTGTCCATGAGCCACATCTCGCCAGAGGATCCCCAGTTTCCACCCCCTGGATAATAAAGCGGCAATGAAATTAAAACATTAAGGAGCCAGAATCAATGGTTTTTGAAATTCAGTGCAGCATATGAGAGAAAAGAAGTAAGTTAAATGAATACTGCTCCCGTTCACAAAAATAGGGACCAAAAACAATGAGAGAAAAGTGTGAAAGGAGGGAGATGGGAAAGTTTCCTGTACGGTAAGTTGTTTGGGGAGCTCGTGGGACGTGCAAGGAAAGACCTGAAATAGTTCGATATCTCTCCGTGCTTTGTTGGGTATCTGGGGTTGGGGTGAGGTTAAGTTGTCACTGTGTAAGTGACCGTTGAAGCCAGAAGAATGGCTGAGAATCTGTTGAAGCAGTAGTATACCGAGCAGAGAGAATGCCAGCATTTCAGAGGCTGGAGGAAGCCCGCCGAAGGCTGGAATGGAAAGGTCATGGGATGAAAGCAACGGAGGCTGTGATGGAAGATCAGCCGGGAAGGAAAAGGGAGGGAGGGTCCACTTTTCTCCTCCTCTGTAACTACTTGCTTTGATATATGCTTTTTTTTTTTTCTTTTTTATCCTCACCTGTGGATATTTTCTTCCATTTAACTTCAGATAAGTGGGAGGGTGAGAGAGAGAGAGAGAGAGAGAGAGAGAGAGAGAGAGAGAAACATCAATGTGAGAGGGACATATCAATTGGTTGTCTCCGGCACAACCTGACCAGGGCCAGGGAGGAACCGCAGCTGAGGTACATGCCCTTGACCAGAATTGAACCCGAGACTCTTCGGTCCACAGGACAATGCTCTAACCACTGAGCCCAACCAGCCAGGGCTGATATATGCTTTCTTAATATTGCTCTTCCAGTGAAAGATACAGACCAACTGGTTGACTATAATATCGCCCAATTTGGAATACTCCAAATGAGAGAATCTTAGAGTAGGAAAGATCAGAAATTAATCTGCCTTAAACTTCTCCAATCCACCCTATATGGTCACTAAGAAGTAAATTCAGATTCTAATTTAACATAACTGATGAGAAGTTGGTTGCTTCCTTACAAGACAGCTCTTTCTTATTTTATGCAAAAGTCTACGAACCTAAACATTTCAGTAGTCACTGAACACCAACTCACATACTACACTAGACGATGAATAACACACCTGATTCAATTCAACATTTATTTACTAACGATATGAACTGGGCACTGGGGATACAGAAAGGAATAAAACTGGGTTCTGGGTCCTTAAAGGATGTTATCGTCTAATGGTGGAGACAGACCTATCACCAGGTACCTTTGATTTGATGTGTCAAGTGCAGTCAATGGCCCGCCCCTGTATGACCTGACCTGGCCTGACCTCCCCTGACCTCCCCTGACCTGGCCTGACCTCACCTGACCTGACCTCACCTGACCTCACCTGACCTGGCCTGACCTCATCTGACCTGGCCTGGAGTTCTGGGAGAGGTAAACAGCCAAAGTTTTCTGGAAGACATTATACCCACGCTGGGTGATGAAGGCGAGTAGAAATTAGGCACAGAAACAAGGGTAAGGGTCTTCCGGGCTGTGGAATGGGCATGTGCAAACTCCCTGTGTGGGAGACAATGTGTGGAATAATAGGCAGTTTGTATAACTGGGAGGCTCACTTGTGTGGCTAAGAACCCGAAGGGACAGTCCGTTGGACCATTTGGTGTGCCAGCCCAAGAAGCTGGGACTATAAAAGTGCCTTGATCTCAACAACCTTTGTTCACTCAAGACCTAAAGCAGAACCCCATTAAGTAAAACAAACACGGGACTTTCCAGGATTACAATCCATAGGTGTATTTTACCATTTGCATCACAGATCCGTTTCTGGGGTGTCTCTAGAAGATGAACTTCAACAGAAGCAGGGAAACCAATTAGGATTCTGTTGAAATGTTCTTGGAGAAAAATGAAGTACTCCACTCAAATGAGTGTTGTAAGAAGGAAGAGGGAGAGAGAAGGTGGACAAGTTTAAAAAAAAAAAGAGCAGGACTTTGGGACTGGATATAGGAACTGAGGAGCAAAGAGGAGCCCAAAAGTACTTCCAGGTTTGACTCAAGCGAATTGGTAGAACATGAAACACTGCCACAGTTCCTGCCCTAAAGACACTTCTGAGTCACGTCAGTAAGATGAGTGTACGTAGAATGAACACAACGCAGGGCACCACAGGGCAAGGGTGACGAAAGTGAGGAGACAATCATTTCCCTCCATGGACAGAACAAAAATTCTCTTTCATTTGCTCAGACAGCCCAAATAAAAGCCAAAAAAGAAAAAACAAATCTCTGAGATAGAGTTCTCTAGTTTTATTTTATAATTATGCAGTTATCAAACTCTACACTCTAATGAAGAGGGTGAAATAGGTTCAAATACTGAGACTGTTGGCTTGAAACTGTCATGTGAAAACTTTCATTTTGATTAATATAATTGAAGTGTTAAATGTGTATCTGCTAAATTGCAATCAAATCAGTAAAATGTTATTCATTTTTGAGATGAATCTGTCAGAAGTTCTATGGGTATTCTGCCAACAGTGAATTGGATTTGCACAGTGTAACTGCAGATATTACTATTTTATAAAAGGGGAAACCGAGACATTGAAAATTCAATCCCTTGATGAGGTAGAGTCAATAGTTGACTTGCAAATAGATCACCAAGGTTCCCAATAAACCAAACTGAGGGTGTCCCTGGTGACTCCTTTGCAAAGTGGAACAGATTTAATTAAGCTTATAAATCAACATATTGAGAGGCACCCAGGTAGATAATGAAAAATTCACCAACTTCATTCTGTCTTGATTCACCACAGACCTACCAACTCAGAAAGTCTTTTCATTCTGCAGCGTATAAAACATGGTTTCCAGCACAACAGATTAATAAATAATTCGTGTTCGTCTAAGCTAGACACTTCAGCATGAACTGCCCCACCCTCTGCCCCCATGGCTGCCGCTGTGGGTGCTCCTCCTACCTCCCCATCCCGTCCCCAGCGTCACACCATTCACATCAGGGTCCCCGGGGACAGTGCTAAGGCCTCAGCCTTCTTCAGAAGGTCCCTCGGTGGTTCCAATGTGCAGTCGAGGTTGAGACCTACAGGGGATCAGCATCCACAGATCAGCATTGAGGCAAATTAGAAGTTCTAAATGAAGTCTTGTCACTCAGTCCCGCTTGGTGTTGATTTTCCTCTTCAGAGAGTTGCTAGAATTCTCTAAAATTTCTAAATTCTTCAGACATTTAAAATACACAACAGCAGAGAGAGAGAACACACAATCCAAGGACTGTACCTCATGTTGAGCAACCTATACAAAGTTCACAAAAAGTAGCATAAAATGTCATTGTTTTATTGCTACAGTGTATCTTTTCTTCACTGCTCATAGAATTTTTTTTTTTTACTTTATTGTGCTAACCAGTTCACATTTCTAATGGAAGAGATTAATTACACTGTCACGCCTGAACACTTTGTATACACATTTTACTCTCAAAGGAGAGTTTTTGGCTTTTGTTTTGCGACATATTTCATTCTTAATTAAAGCCTCTTCACACAGAACCATGGTGTCAGGTGTAAGTCGAGTTACTGAGAGTTGGTTCAAGCACCTACTATGCGCCAGAAACATAGAGTGTAATTCTGAAAATATGTTATTTAATTCAGTCCTCACAGCTCTCTGAGGTACGCATCATTGTCCCCACTTAGAGGAGAGAAGCCAAGGCTCAGGGGGTGGAGTGACTGACCTGTCACACAGGCACTTGCCTGCAGGGCTGCAGGTCCGGGTTCTACTGGGCCGGCCAGTGGCAGGCACTTCTGCTAAGGAGTGTTGTCTGACTCCCGCGACGCGTCGGGCGGAATTAGACTAAATGACAACCTTCTCAAAAAACAACTTTGTTTCTTTAGACTTGAGTAACTTTTCTATAGGTTTAATATAAATTTTAGCTGACAGCTGCTTAAACACAGGCAACAAAGAGAACTTGGCAACTGTCACCTTTAAGGTACAGGATTCGGGGGGTGACGGGGGAGGACAGGCTACGTGAATCTATGAGACTCTCCAAACTTCAGAAAGATCTAACCAGGCAGAACTGTGTGTCTGAGTCCCCAGAAAAAAACAGTGGTACAACACATTGGAATTCATGATTTTTAAAGGTATTTCTAGGTACTACCATTAAATCATAAAATTATTTAGACAGCTAAAGATTATGGGGCTGAAAAATGCTCAGACAATGTTGAGGGCTGGTAGTTATTAGATATCTAATTGTAGGGGAAAGGGAAACAAATCGCCCAGACTATTTAAGGAAACATCTATTACCTAAATCTTCACATTGATTTTGATAAGTTAATATATATATATCACGCAAGCTTTGCTCTGTAAGAGTGACGTGCAGAACTCACGGCTCACCTCTAGTAAATATAAGATTTTTTGGCATAGAATTTGTGTCCCAATTTCAGGCCTGTGCACATTTTTCCTTAACTTCATTTTCCTTATTTCAAGTTAATTTTATTTTATGGAGTATATGCATCTTTTCTGTCACAGTGGGAGTATATAGACATAAAATAATTTTATGCAGAATATCTGCTTGGGTGCCATAGTAAATAAGATACTATAGCCAAATTCTGGATAACTATTTTCTAACTAATCAATCCTCAAAAACAAAATTATTAGCTATTAATGATATACTCTAATGTCTATGGAGACATCAAATAAACTCTCCCTATTATATCGCCCAAAAACAATGTGTGGCTTTCAGAGGGAAAAACACAGAAGTTCCTTGCTATGGCTCTTAATAGACAGGAGGGCCCCTGGCTGGTGTAGCTCAGTGGATAGTGTTGGGTGGTGTATCAAAGCGTCACAGGTTCGATTCCCAGTCAAGGGTACCTACCTGGGTTGCAGGTACGATCTCTGGCCCTGGTTGGGGCTCGTGCAGGAGGCAACCAATGTATGTATCTCTCTCATACCGGTTTCTCTCTCTCACTCTCCCCCTCTCCCCCTCTCCCCGAATCCCTCCCGCCATTCCACTTCTCTAAAAATCAATAAAAAAAATATTCTTGAGTGAGGATTAACAACAACAACAAAAAAAAGACAGAAGGGGAAGGAGGCACTGTAAATAACTATCTCGGAATCTCTGTGAATGGCACAGAAAGACAGCCTTCTGTCTCCTTCTGTGGGGTCATCCTCCTACTCCCCAAAGACTTGACAGAACAGGGCTAGGCCCAGGGAAGAAAGAGGCAAAATGCAGGCAGTTTAGGCCTGTCTTCGGTTAATTATCAGCCAGAATGCTGGGTCGCAAGATCACAAACTTACAAGATCTGGTTATCTTACAAGCAAAGTGATTTGTTAAGAAAGTGTCAGGAGTTTACCGAGTGGATGGGAAGGGAGAAACAAGATTAGAAAATGGCAGGAACTAAGGCAGCTGTGGAGAACCAAGAGGCAGAAAGCACTGAAAGGTGTTTTTTTCAGTAAGAATAGTTTGCTCAGGACAGACAGACACTGGGCATGATAAGGTGGCTGCAGCATCACTGTCCAACACGGGACCCTGTCCCCACCGGACACTGAACCTATGCTTGGATAAATTCAAACCAGCCCTCTGCCTTTTTATCATTCACTCAAAACAGAAAGTGCTAAGCAGGAAGACCCAGCTGGCTGAACAAAGTCATGCATTCACGTTCTGGCGGAGAAGTGGGGAGCCCCGCCCCCGACTGGCCTCCTGCCTGTGAACACTGGTGCAGCACACAGACAGGGCTTATTGTGCTGCCTGTGCGGTAGGAGTTGGTTAGCACGTTGAATGTCCCCCCACATTCGAACTCCCTTTTGCTGGAGACAGAGTTCTGAATTCCATTAAAACTCGCACATTTTGACATTCTCTCAAATAGGAACAGGTGGGGCAGTCCAGAAGTTGATAAATATCCCTACAAAACTTGAATGAGATAAGCCAAAAAGTCCTCTTAGCGCATATGTAATCCAGCCTAACTCAGCAGGATAGGCAATTCATCATCCTTTTACATTACACTCTCTTCAAACTTTTTCTCCCTTAACTTGGTAGAAGCTATGGTCAAAACACTGTAGAAATAAACCTTAACTTTAAAAATGGATTCTTTTTGCAACATCTCAGGTTCAGGAAATGTGAGTTAAGCTATGTCACTTCAGGGAAAAACAAGAGCATATAAAAAGCATTCAACTTTTTCAATTTCTGTATTTTTAGTTTTATTTGATGAAAATGATTTCCCTTAAAACACCATGTAAAGGAGAGTTTTAATGCCATTACCTATGATGAAATGTGTTTGTGGTTGCTTTTATTTTTTTTAATTTTTTTTCCTTTATTGATTTTAGAGAGAGGAAGTGGGAGGGAGAGAGAGAGAGAGAAACATCAATGAGAGAGAACATCAATTGGCCGCCTCCTGCGTGAAGATCAAGGCCCACAACCTGGGCATGTGCCCTGACCGGGAATCGAACTGGAGACCTCTTGATGCATGGGTCGATGCTCAACCACTGAGCCACACCGGCCGGACATGTGGCTACTTTTAAATAAGCAAATTCTGTGTTCTTCTCTTGGTACCACAAAGGGCTTGTTGTGAGTGTCAGTCTGAGGACATCAGAGCCAATGGCTTCTATATCTGAAGCTGCTGTCCGTCCCCGAGCAAGGGCTCAGGACAGAAGGGTGGCATAGCTTCATCAGCAGATTGCTATCCCATACTGAGTATTAGTATGTCCCAGGAAAGTGTTAAAGGAAATAACTGTCCTTGGGTGTTTTTTCTTTCTTTATTTGAGTGATGTGTTTGCCATCTTAAGTCAATTTGATTTCATTAAGTCGAGTGACAGAAATTCACAGTTTGGAGTGTGCATACATCTATTATAACTTACAAACAGGAAGAGCCAGATCCAACATGGCTGCATTAGGAGACAAGTATAATTTTCATGAGTTGAAGTTTCTTTGACACTTGCTGCAAAGAAGCCCAGAGCCTCTGCCTGGAAGTTGGATTGGTGCATGTCCCGTGACGTTTGCAAGAAACAAAGGCCAACTGGTAAGTATGACATTTAGAAGGGTCAACTTGGATTTTATCTCCAACTGTGTATTCTTTTTGCCAACATATAAATTATTCATTTAATAGAGCTTTAATTGTTTCATTTAGGAAAAGGAAAACATGAAATAAATCCTACTTCAACTATTTCAGGGTTTAGGATCCAACAAGGATTTCCAAGTTCTATAAAACCAGTTCTACATTATTAATGTCTCTTTAATCTCACAGATCGTAAAACCTTCCATTGTTAGGACACACAGAAGAAATAAAAGGAAAGAAACACAGCTAGGATTAAGGCATTTTATGAATAGGACAGGCGCCTGCCAGACTGGGTACAACAAATATAGCTGGAAAGCCTGCTTAGAAATTTGTTCCCAACAGTGATTCTAGCTTTCAACTCCCAAAAACAAAATTTTAAAAATTCTCCAACATAGTTCACCTGTAGGGATTCCATGAGGAAAAAAAAAAATCCATTTACCAACTATAAATCAGTAATGCGAAATGTCCAATTGTCATTGGAATTGACTTTCCGGATTCTCTATATACTTATTATCTACGATTTAAAAAATCAATGCTCTGGCCAGTTTGGCTCAGCAGTCGGAGCGTCGGCATGAGGACCTGAGAGGCTCAGGTTCGGTTAAGACATGTGCCTCAGTTGCACTTTGTCCCCGGCCCCGGTTGGGGTCATGTGGGTGGTGACCAGTAGCTGTCTCTCTCTCACATCAATGTTTCTCTCTTTCTCTTCCTCCCTCTCTCCTTCCCGCTCTATCTGAAGATAAATGCAAAAATATCCTCAGGTGAGGATAAAAAAAAATCAATTAAGAAAAGTATATCATAGAAAAAAATGAGTATGTTCACAAAGACAAGAATCGTAGAAAAGAAAAAGAACGAAAAAAAATTAATTAAGAACAGAGATCATGGAGTCAAAATTTCTGGATTCAAACTTAGCTCTAGTATAATGGTTCTCAACCGTGGTCCAAATCAAGAACAACAACATCTGAGAACTTGCTTAAAACGCAAGTTCTGAAGCCTGACCTCAAACCTACTGAATCAGAAACTCACGATGGTGCTCAGCAGTCTATGCTTCCACAAACCCTCCAGGTGTTCTCGCTGCTTGCGAAAGTGTAAGAACTACTGTTATAGCATTTACCACGTGTATCATCTCGACCATGGTAACAATTTTGAGTCTTGATTTTCTCGTCTGTAAAATGGGGGGAAGGAGAAAATAACAGTCTCTCTCTCTCTCTCTCTCTCTCTCTCTCTCTCTCTCAAAGAGTCTTTGAAAAGATTTTTAAAAAGCAATTCAAATTCATGAACATCCTTAGAAGGGTGTGGGCACAGCACAGTGGCCAATGAGTCTTAGCTCTGGGTGAGCTAAAACTCATCTAAGGTAACCATGCTGGGAAATGATTAGTTACTTTGTGTGGTTTGTTGTGATAACACACCCCTTTTCTGCATTTGCAAAGTGATTTCACATACATTATGTCATTTGATCCTCACAGAATGCCCTTGAGATAAGAGGGGTAGGAATTATACCCCTCTTTCTATCTGTATCTAATGAATATGTATTGGTTACCTAGCTACCTTGCGTTCAGCCCTGTGCTTAGGTGCTGGGACAGAATGTGAACAAGATAAAGGTCCCCTTCCTCCAGGAGCTGACATTCTCATTTAATTCAATGCAACCAGCGAGGCACACGGTTCTGCGTGAACTATATATCAGGGAGAAGGCTTACTGAAAATATAGACTCTTTGGCCAGGCTCCTAAGAGTGTGATTCATTAGTATTGGGTTGGGGCCCTGGGATCAGATTTTTTATAACCTTCCCAGATGATATATATACAGATGGTCCAGGAGAAAACATGGAGAAAAGCCAGCCGAGGCCATGCATCCTTGTGTGTAAGAACGAGTCCTTACAACCAGCATGAGTCTCCTGGTAGGAGCTCAAACTACAGGCGAGAAGGGGACCGCTCCTTGACTAACAGATCTCCCTTGGGCTGATCTCCAAGGGTTAGATTTAAGTAGTTTAAAAATAACAAACATCCCCAGTCTCTCCCCCAGAGAAGTCTGGATTACTCCCTGACCCAGTGATGCAGAGTCCTAGTCCCTCAGGTCCCCCTAGGGGCATTCTGACAGTCGCTCTATTAACATAACGAAAGACCCGTTCACTGCTCTGCTCAGAAATTCCAAGGGTTTTAAGAGCTCTGTGCTGGAAATGGAGACCAAGACCAAATACATGTTTCTTATTGTAAGTCACAACATCACAGCCTTCAACATATACATGTTAGGAACATATAAATGTTGAAGGGACACAATTCAGTCCATGGCTCTTGGACTGGGCCTTGAGGCATTCGAGGGAAAAAAAGCAAAGGATGCTTCAGCTCAACTAGAGTGTGATGTTCCAGAGCCCAGACTCTGGGTCTGGGGAGCCTGGGTTTACATCCGGACCGTGTCACTTTGTAGCTAGATGACCTTAACCGAGTCATCTTTATTTTGCGTCAGCGTCCTATAAACCAAAATTAATTTTAGACTAAAATAAAGAATAATAAGCATTTATTTGGGCAAAAGGAGCTGCAGCCTAGGAGACACAGATACAGGGAACAACCTCAACTGTGTTCCCCAAAGGTTTATTTCTCGCTCCTGCTGCATGTGCATTGTAGGTATAGAAAGCGGTGACCCCCGGTCCTCGAGTCCCAGACATGACCGCTGCCAGTCCTGTGACGGAAGGGAAAGCTCTCGGGGCTTTGTGTGGGTGGAGACAAAGCCTGGGCCTTCCTTTCACAAGTCATTGTCCAGAATTAGTCATATGACTCCGCCGACCTCCACAGGGGCTAATAAATGCAATTACACCCGCAAAATTAGAGAAGAATTAGAAAATCAGTGAGCAGCCACAATCATTATCTTGAAATCATTTTACAGATGATTAAACCGAACTTTAGCAATAAATAACATCCTCAAAATAACAGAATCAGTAAGTACCCCGAGAAACAGAAATCTTCCTTTCTTCCCACGGCAGCCACTACAAAAGAGACTAAAACTCCAGCCCCATCTCCAAGGGCTCTTTCAGGAACCCGAACTAATTCAATACATTTGCTTGGGGTGAGCCCTGTTGGGTGAGGGTTCAGAGATGAAGACATCAATCCTGTTTGCAAAGAGGTCATACTCCACTGGAAGAGACAGTCACGGCACAATGGACATAAGACACTGCAGACGGTGATAAGTGACGGGCCACAGGGATGCACATATGAACTAAGCGATATCCAACTGCAGAAGGGGAAAGACGTCTGCAGGGTGAGTAAGGAAAGGCTCACAGGAGAGACAATGTTTAAGGCAAACATGGAGGAATACGCAGCGTTTTGCTGGTAGGAAATGAGCAGAAGAGCCCAGGCAGAGCCGACAGAATGGACGCACAGCCGAGGGCTTTATTTGGAAACTGAGGAGCCCAGCAGAGTTGGTCCATAAGCGTTCCTGAGGTCAAGAGTGTCAGACACTTACAGAGGACTTTGGAATTTGAGAGTGAAGAACCTAGAATGGTCTGCCAAGGATTATTTTTTTTTCCCCCTTTCTTTCCCCAAGTTGAAATGCTGGTTAATGTTTTTGAGTAATAATATTTGGGTTAGACAGGAAATTGAGGCAATATGGAAAGAATGGAGCCAGAAAGAAGAATAAAAATGTTTCCAGGCTAGATCACCTCATCAAAGCAAAGAATGACAACTATGGTTATCTTGGCCGATCATCCAAAAATCCTAAAATTACAACTGATCTCCTAGGATGGAAATTAATATCCACCAAAAAGACCATGAACGTGGTTAGTTAGGGACATAACGGGCCAATTCAGCTACCAGTTGCACAAATCTTTGAGGACAAAGATAACTAGACAGGAGCATAAACAAGAGCAGGTAGGTTGGCCAACAATATCCATGAGATCATTAGAATGTCCCAACTGTCCCCCATATCTGAGCATCTGTATTGGATACATCCAGACTGGACAGGCCTTTTGAACAAAACCCATCATCGGACAGATAAAAACACAAATGCAGAAAGGGTGTAAGCACCCAATTCACACAGTTTTCCGCAGACCCAGCTTTCAAATCCAGGTGCAGTAATACCCGTGTCACAGACTGGGTTTGCTCTAAGTGAAAGTACCACAGGCGTCCTGGCACAGCGTTGGTTCCCACGGCGCCGCTGGCCCCTCAGAGAATCAGCTCCCTGTGACCAGTGGGGCTTTTCTCTATTTGCTTCTGTAACAAATAGTTCACAGGATCCTCCTGGGAGCCGTCGCCTTCTGTGAGTGTGTGTACAGAAGAGAGTTTATGTATTGAAAAGCTCAAAGAATAAGAATTTTGATGGGTAATGATGTATAAAATCCTTACTATTTGCTTATACAGTCACCTCTTGATTATGCTGTAATGGATTATCTAATTTTCAGATTATCCTTGTTCTCTGTTGTTTTTTTAAATCCTCACCTGAGGATATGTTTCCATTTATCTTCAGACAGAGTGGGAGGGAGGGAGGGAGACAGGGAGAGGGGCGGGAGAGAGAGAGAAGCATTGAAGTGAGAGAGACACATCGACTAGCTGCCTCCTGCGCGACCCCAACCAGGGCTGGGGACCAAACCACAATGGAGGTGCACGCCCTTGACCGGAATCAAACCCAAGACTCTCTGGTCTTCAGGCCAATGCTCCAGCCGCTGATCCAAACCGGCCAGAACTCTGTTCTTGTTTTTAAAAAGAAGGTTGCAGCAGAGAGGAAAGGAGATACATTGTTTTCCAGCCAAATCTTCAATGTTAGCAGTTCTCATATTGTATGAAACAGGACCCTTGCATATATTAGTGTCTAAGCCCCTCATTTAAAAGGTGTTATGGCAGCTGTCACATCTATATGCTTCATCTTCTTCACTGAAACCAGAGACCAAAGTATATAAAAAAAAAAAAAAAAAAAAGTATTTTGATAAAATACATAAAAAATTCGATGCTTTTCATAAAATACCAAGAAGGCTATTCAGCTATCACCATGTGGTGCCAATAACTTGAATAAATGGTAAAATTCAAAATGGAAACCTAGGTCGAACCCATGCAATGATCCGTATATTTAAAGAGTAGAGGAAAGCTGTCAGTAGTCTCTTAGGCTATTCCACCCACGGCACGGCTTCCATTACCACCTATTTACAGGTGATTTAGAAATGTGTGTCTCTTGCCCTGGCCGGTTTGGCTCAGCGGTTAGAGCGTCGGCCTGCGGTCCGGAGAGACCCGGGTTTGGTTCCCGCTAAGGGCACGTACCTCGGTTGCAGTTTGTCCCCAGCCCTGGTTGGTCGTGCGGGTGGCGGCCACTCGATGTGTCCCTTTCACATCAATGTTTCTCTCTCTCTCTCTCTCTCTTCCTCTCTCTCCCTCCCACTCTGTCTGTACAAAAAATGGAAAAATGTCCTCAGATGAGGATTAAAATAAATAAATAAATAAAAATAAATAAAAATGTATGTCTCTTCTGAGCTTCAGACCGGATTTGCTTGCTATGGGAAAATAAGACCGGAATTATAATTTAAATCCAAATTTAAATCAAAGGAGACTTCTTCACCATCCCAAAGTCCTATGACTCTCACACCTCAGTTTTTTCAACATGACAAGTTCTCTTTTATCAGGTAAAATCCATACTCTCTCTCTCTCTCTGAAAAATGCTTGAGGTAAGTAAAGGAAGACAGAGGGTTGTGAAACTCAAGTTGAGGAGAGGAATCTGATATACTACATTAGGGAGGGAAAGAAAGGATGAACCTACACATTAGCAAACTTCTAAAGAGCTACTTCAAAGGGGAGCTAATATGCATTTAAAAACATCCAAACTACTGGTCAAGTATTAAGGTTTGTGTCCTTTGAAGAATTTTCCTTTGTCTACCTAGCAGAGTGATGATGTGTAGCTCTCTGTGTTATGGGGATTGATAGATTTCATTATTTTCCAACTGCCCCCTTGGTATCTCCATGTGGATACTCCAAAGCTATCCATCACATCCAAACCCAAAGTCATGATCTTTCTTTGAAAGCTCACTGTAGGTTTTCTGTTGTATCATGAAGACAACATACATATAACTAATGAAGCAGAAATCTCTCTCTCTCTCTCTGTCATCCCCATATTCAATCCATCACCAAGTGCTATCAGTATGTGCCTTCTTCCTGATCCAGGATTGAAATTCTTTCAATACTTTCTCATTACTATTAAAAGTGTACTTTGAACTTTACAGGGTCTTGACATGTCTACTGCTCTAGTTTCATCTTTCGTCACTCTGTCTAGAACGTCTTTCCATAGTGCCCCTTTCAGCCCTTCCAATAGTCCACGCTACGTCCTTCCCTCCAGTCTTCCACACGTGTTCCTCTCCTGAACACCTCTACATGGAGATGGATCTTGCGATCTATAGCAATACCTAGAAGGGGCCTCTAACTCAGAATTTTATCAAGACAGCATCATTCATTAAGAGTGATGACGTTACATTTTGAAAAGAGTAAACTATATCGGCTTAACGAATAGTTAATATAAGCATGAATACGGGACATAGCGTTATAGGCCACACCTACCAATAATATGTAGTCATCATTCACCCAGTAAAGTGTTGCTACTTGTGGTTTTCAGATAATGTAGTTTTACATTTTGTATCAAAGTTTTAAATGTGCAATCTGTTATCCTATTTGCAAACACTTTGCGAAGTGGTTCAGCTTGCACCAAGCACAAAGGCGAGAGGGCTGGCACCACAGCGCCACAGTTCCCGGACAGCTGAAGGACCATGGCAGATTCACACACTCTAAAGCCCTTTGATTTGGGAATTGGATGCCTTCTGGGACCTCAATATGTGTTTTTATTTTCCCCTCAACCTACTAATTCTCCAAGAGACCTTGATTTTGTCAAGATGATTTTGCCAACCAGAATACTTTTTAGGGATAGAACTCCTTCAACAGAAGTGCAGTTGGAGAGGCTGGAACACCTTTCCAAATGTAATAGCATTTTTTTTTTTTTTCAAAATCAAACAAACAAAAATGAAACAAATATATAGATGTGATGTTAAGACTATGATTTTTTTAAAAAAAAACTATCATGAGGCACAATGAAATACACCATTGAAAATTCAAACCTAAAGGCAGTACAAAGGATGGTGGCTTTTTTATGCTCTGGTGACTCCGTAATGTCAAGTGAATGATACTGGCCCTTGTCCCTGAGAGCCTGTCACCCCATCCCCCACTGCCCGGTCATACTTCCCGTGATGTTAAGACGAAGCTAAGCTTCTGCTCTGGTTGGCAAGAGATTTTTGGTAACACCTTCACATTATGGAAAAGATTCCTCCCTGCGATGACTAAGGAGAATGTCTCTCATGCCAGTGATGTCCATCATCCACCCGCCATCATTCGGACGCACACCATCTGCCTCCCAGCTACGTGCTCGACTCTGGAAAGACTGATGGCAAAGAATTGTCTCTCCACATGGGGCTGTTGGGAACTGACTCCAGGTCACAGTTTCAGGACTATGCTTTTACGTACTGGTTTCTGAAGAGATCTCTGCAATGACTGCAGTTAAAACGCTGAGTTTTTATTTAATATGCCCCTTAAAATTCCGGCTGAGATTCCGTGACCAGGTAAATGTCTCTCTAGTTCCATGATTTCTGGGCTCAGTAGGTGAGGAGCACAGGATCTTTCAGAAAATTCTATATTAAACTCAGGCTTTTTATTTATTTATTTATTTATTTTTTAATCCTCACCCGAGGACATTTTTCCATCTTTTGTACAGATAGAGTGGGAGGGAGAGAGAGGAAGAGAGAGAGAGAGAAACATCGATAGGAAAGGGACACATCGAGTGGCTGCCACCCGCACGACCAACCAGAGCCGGGGACAAACTGCAACCGAAGTACGTGCCCTTAGCGGGAACCGAACCCGGGTCTCTCCGGACCACAGGCCGACGCTCTAACCGCTGAGCCAAACTGGCCAGGGCTAAACTCAGGCTTTTTGATTGGGGCATAACTCCCCAGTTGTTTATCCTGACAACCCCCTAATGTCCCAGAATCATAAACTATATAATACTTTGTTTCTAACATATGTAAATCATATTTTTTTTTCTAATTTTTATTCCCCAACGATAATAACTTAGAGTTTTGATTTTGGGTGTTTTAAACCATCCGTGCTCAGGTATGAACACTGACATGGATATGCCACTGAATGAACCGGGTTTATAATATTGAAGAGTCCATCACTTACCCTGAAGCTGAGCTTCCATCCAAAGCAAGAGGAGCCATAGCATTGCCGCGGTAAATATCCCTGTCTCCAAGGCTGTGCAGCTGGCTCATCCGCCAGGAATTTCGGGGTGGAAAGATATTTTTGTGTTGTCTGTGAATTTTGTTTACCCCATTCCAGCTCTTCCTCTTAAGGTGGATTTCTAAAACCTAGATACATGAGAGGGAAATCTGATATAGTGGCGATAAAGAAAGCAATGGAAAAAACATTCTTCCTGCTAACTCTCCTCCTACGCCATTTATTCACATTCAAGCTCAAGATGTATAATGTCACATGAAAGGGAACACAACCCTTTTTTGGCCATAGAATTATGAAGATAACATTAAAAATGAATCCCTGTTTACCTGTAATTTGCATTGCTAAGCCTCTCAAATGAAACCTGTTTGTGATTAGGCTCTAAGCCAATGTGAAGGGATGACCTCTTAAAAAAATAAAAGCTTTGTAACAGAAAATAAGGAAGAGTCTTAATAATAGCCCAAGGAGTAGGTCTGTGATAAATCTAGTCTCGGAAACTAATAAAGAACTTTGCATCTGCAGTCATGACTGAGTCTTGTCACCGACACTATTAGTCCAAGTCTCAGAATATCTGTAGGAGGATCATAAGAAGAGGACCCGTCGAAGTTTGTGTCATTCGGCATGAGACCCTCTGAGTTTCCTTGGATTCATTAATACAAGTCACTCAAACAGGGGGCGACCGGGCACCAGCACTTCAAGCCTTGTTTAGCTCAAACAGACACAAAGGACTTTTTGTACTTTGTCTTCTAATAGGCTTTGCTCTGAAAATCTTCCACCATTCCTCTGCCAAATCCTAGCCCATGCCATATGTCATGCCCAGCAATGACGTTAGGTAATAAACTCCGTGTTCCTGTGATGTACCCCTCCCCAGCCCTCGCTGGTGACATTGCCTGTAGAGAACGCCAGGCTCTCCTGTTTGCAGAGAGACCCTCTGTTAGGACATGATGATTCATGTAGCTCCAGCAACTGGCTATTGCAGCTACATAAACACCTCCCTTGGGGCTTCCCAAAGAAGCATGGCCCACATTTACCACGTCCTATTTTTTTCAGGACAGAGAAGGCTAACTCTAAAAAAGAAAAGAAAAAAGCTAATGACTTTCTAGAAATAAATAGATGTCATAGAATATATGTATACATATATATGTGTATATATATATATTCAGAAATATCTGATAACAGAAATGTTAGCCCTCTCCCTTAAGATGGTAGGCATATAAAAAATCTGGAAACAAGTGAAACTCGCTGGGAAGGCTGGTGGGCAGGGAGAGGCGTCCTTGAAGCGCTGGTCCCAGGGGGCTATGCGCAGGGCGCTGGAGGCCCCACACACCCTCAGCAGGTGTCGGAGCCCCTGCCCTGCCCTCTCTGCCTGAACCAGCCCCCCAGGCAGCTCTCCCCGGGACCCGCACCCGCCTGGCTGCAGTGGGAAGTGCCGTGTGGGTTTTGTGTTCCCCTGAGTTTACTCAGGTGTAAGTATAAAACTGATGGCAGTTGGAAAAGGTCAACATTACATATTCATTTTATTTTAAATAATTGATGATGTTTCCTGTCTCTGCCTACATTAATTGCTCTCAGGTGTTAGAAAATGGCTCAGTGAGTTGCCTTTTAATGTATTTCTTTGGAAAGACAGTGTGGCTGCTCTTTGGAATACTAAAAGCAGCTTGGACCGTGCAGGACTTCCTAACTGGAGGTTAATAAAGGGGAACTGAACCCACACACTGCTGCTGTGCACCACGTGGAGAAAAAGGATGTTTCTAACTGTACAGCCCAGGATGTGAGCAATGACTTGATCCAGCCTCAGAATGGGACTCATGTTTACCCAGATTCTTCTGCTTGGATGTGGCAGTAGAAACCAATCTGATATTTTCCGAGGTAGTGACACTAATAATGAAGCATGAAATACAAAGTCATTTTTCACCATCAGTCCACGGGGAGATATTTTCTCTCAAGTACAGCCCACGAGTATCTTTTCAAAGAATGCAGAGCCTTCCAAAGGAATGAAATGTTATCTTTTTAAAAATCTGATCATACATATGGAGGAGCCAGCTTCTCAAAACAATGTTGGTTCCGCTGCTTTTAAAAATATGAATGGCCACACTTATAGCCATATATAAAAGGGTCTGTTCTTTTTGTTATACATGCTATTTTGAAGGAGAAGTTGGGCAAACAACGCAGCTGATTCTAAGGCACAGCTCCATGTGTACATTCCGCACTGGTGCTTCTAGGAGTCTAATTATAATGTGTATTTACTTACAGGAGATCAAGAGACTTACTTTTAAAACATTTTTTTCTGTAATGTGTGCTTCCAGCATGGGACACTAATCAAATCCAAACTGAATTGACTGAGAGTCGAGCTGAATCTTAGGAGCAAAACAATTGGCTTTTGAGAGCGAGCTGGTGGCCTTGGGAAATAGCTTCAGGGGGAAGCAGGTGATACTTGGGGTGTCATCATCCAATCATTCTGTGTACAACTGGCTAGGTCTGTCCTTAGCGATCTTAGATCTCTCTGTGAGGGAAGGACTTTGGTGTCATCCATTTTCCTCTTGCTTCTTTTCAGTTTGTGGGTTACACAGAGGGAAGTCCAAGAGAGTCCTAGATAACGTTCAGATTTAGGGTCTATATTTTTTGTGTTATCAGTAAAATGGTAACAGTAACTAAAAGAGCATTGCTCTCAGTCTAAATTTTGATTGATTAGGAAGATTTTCTAGCCACTGTAAGTCATAACCTGATCATTAGCCTAATCATTCCGTTGACTCTGCCTATACATATGCACACAACATGTGTGCAACATTCAAAGATACAGCTAGGTATGTGACTGTGCATATGTGCACACACATGCACCCGCCCGCCCGCCCGCGCATGCGCGCACACACACATACACACAAGTCAATACAACAGCTGTTCAGCATTATTTACAATATATTGGCATCAATGCTGACCTAAAGAGCTGAAGAAAATAACAGGCCATATTTTCAGCTTAATAAAACCCTGCAGTAGGAAGCCCTTTATGAACAATTACAAGCATTTGCTGGAAATACATTTGCTGATTTAACAAACTGGATAGGACAAATGTTTAACATGCTGTCGTAATGATGTTCAGATGCTTTTCCTAGTATCCACTGATCTGAGATAATGCGTTCTTGCCCAATCATTCTACAAAGCAGCAGCAGAAATAAATAAATAAATAGATGTAATGTGATGCGCTCTCACAATAGCAGAGCTGCTGACTGCCCCTGACAGATGGAAAAAAAAAAAAAGTCGATATGATGTCTGAGACAGCCCAGGCTCAGCACTGCAGAATAAATTACATGATTCGCTGAATGCCTGGGCTTCGCTCAGACATACAAAAAAATTGGAAAGATAAAAGCTTGCATTGGCTTCAGATGATATTTACTGCTTGATGGATTTACTAGCAGCCCCAGTACAGTCATACTGTATTGAATTATCGGCCTCTATTTAGCTGTGTGTCCGTCGGAGCTTGAGTGTCCATTTAAGCGTAAGTGAGCTGGAGGCCCGCCAAGCCTCGCAGAGGCTCTGGGTACAGAGGAAGACACAAGCTAATGGCCACCAGCTTCAAGACAGGGTGCTTGAAGACACCGGGGGAGGCAACAAAGCCCAGCTACAAAGTACTTTCTTATCAATATTAATGCCAAAATAAATATTAATGGAGGCTGGCCAGCACAACATTTTTGAATGTGCCTTGTTTTCTTTGTATTTTAACACAAATGGCTGGAAATGACTGTGTGATTTTTCCCCCGTCTGCCTTTCTTGCTCTGAATCGGAGAAGGAATTGGGGAAAGACCATTAGCTTGACTACTACCCGTTGTCACAGCAGCAGGGTTTCTATAAGGCAAAGGAGGCTAATAAAATGCTGGCTTTAAGAGGTATACGGCTGCCAATGAAATATATGATTAGAATAGTAATGTACAGTTCAACAGCTATTGTTATGGATTCTTTATTGCATTGTGCTATTGCAGTTCAACTGAGAAGTAGCATTTCATGAACCAGGAGCCCATGAGGGAAACTGAATTATCTTAGCTTCAAAAAGAGAAGGCGGTGTGGGGGACAAAGGGTAGAGGGGAGAGCTCTTTCTGCCTGATTTTGCGGTGAACCTACAAGTGCCCTAGAAAATAAAGTTTTTGAGTGAAATGAACACACACACACACAACAGAGAGTGCAGGTGTGCCGGGTGTGTTGGGCGTGGGGGTGGGGCCAGGAGAGTTAAGTGCATAGGGCACTGGATTGAGATACGCGGCGTCTCAAATGCAGGTGAACTGAAATTTTGCACACTGTGTGTACAATGGGGAAGCGAGGGTAATGGAAGAGATGGAGCAGTTGAAGACAGGTCCAGGTCTAGCGATTATTCCCAGGTGAATGGCTACTGATGGGAGAGATCAGGGGAGGGTTACGGAGCAGGGCTCCAGAGTCAGGTCCATGGCGAGACCTCCGATATCTGTGCGTGCCAGATGCCTAAGTGTGCAAAGTCAGCTTCGAGAGGATTTTTGTCTAAATGCCCCACAGGGTCTGGTGGAGTGCCAAGGACGTACCTTAGGATCAAACTGTCTAGATGTCCAGGCCCGGCCCCACCGAGGGCTAACTTTCAGACTTTGGAAAGTTACTAAGCATTCCTGTGCCTCACTGTCCCCACCTTCAAGTAATGAGAATAACAATATTTTTCTTATAAGGTTGTTGTTGGGAATGTTGCATAATCTACAGAAGCACTTAGCCCATAGGCATCAATACCTGATGTTTATTATCATCATCAACGTAACAACAAACACCGTGGACCTGATAGTGGTGTAACTATAAGGCCCAGCCGGCCAGTGCCACGACATGAGCAGACCCGGACAGAGACGGTGCGTGATGACTCCTAATACCTGCCAACGATGCTATTGTCAGAAGCTAGAATAATCTGCAGACCACAGGCAAGTCGCCGCGGCAAACACATGTGGAGCGAGGGCCTCCCTTCCGAAACCCGCTGTGTCGCAGAGAGAAGGGCAAGTGCGACTGAATTTGGCAGTCACTGCCATCTGCCTGAGGAAGTGAGCCTAAGAGACCCTGCTGCTTGGCTGGGAGGCAGGGTTTGTAGATTTGCACCTGTGTCACCTCAGGACCCAGCCAGCAGGAGCCTTTCTGCAGGGGAAACAGCACGGCTGTGGCAGGAACCACCTGTGCTATCTGGTGACAGAAGAGCTTCTTGTCCTAGCAGCAATGGATGTATCATCTCTGGAATTGATGCGGAAAAGTGGTTTTAAATGTATTTATTTATTTTTTAAATCCTCACCAAGGATATTTTTCTATTTATTTTCAGACAGAGTGGGAGGGAGTGCGAGAGAAACATCGATGGGAGAGAGACACATCAATTGGTTGCTTCCCACACGCCCACAGAACCCCAACCAGATCCAGGGACCAAACTGCAACTGAGGTTGATGCCCTAGACTGGAATCCAACCAGCGACTCTTTGGTCTGCAGGCTGATGCTCTAACTGCTGAACCAAACAGGCCAGGGCCAACTTTTTTCATTAATATATATATTTAGCCAGTCTATAATGTTATGTTGTTAATACTAAGATGTATGGCTTCTTTAAAAATGACAAGTTGAGCTCTGGCCAGTTTTCTCAGTGGTTAGAGCGTTGGCCCGCAGACCGATGACTCGCAGGTTTGATTCTGGTCAAGGGCACGTACCTCGGTTGTGGTTCGTCCCCAGCCCTGATCAGGGTCGTGTGGGCGGCAACCTGTCGATGTGTCCCTTTCCCATCGATGTTTCTCTCTCTCTCTCTCTCCCCCTCAAACTCTATCTGAAGATACAAGAAAAAAAAAAATCCTCCATGAGGATTAAAAAAAAACTGAACCACTTGAGTGAACACTTTGAAAAAGTGGAGTATTACATGTAAGTCCCACATTCTGACATCAAAAATAGCAACAACAAATGCTTTACCTTCATTTGCCGGTATCACTGCCAATTATTTATACTTAGAGCCTCCAGCTTTCTCGCAGTAGCTGTGTGAACACTGACAGAGGGTTACAATTCAGCAGGTGTGGTGAATGCCAAGTCAAATGTATTATCCTTCACTAATGGTCACTTATAGACAGTGTGGCTCAGTTGAAATCTATCGGTAATTAGAGTTAACACTAGATGTGTTCACAGGACCCTGGTTAATGGATGTGTTAATTAATTATTCTTCTCTGTGACAGACCCTGGCACTTGTTTGGTCTCTAGTTGGGACAAAGACAGATCACAGAATATTAGAGTGAGAAGTCATCCCGTCCAACCCCCTCACGACACACAGGCACACGTTCACAAGACCCATGAAACTATGGAAGTGCTGGACAGCGGCTGCCGAGCAATGCTGAGCATCTAGTAAAATTAAATCCCTATGGTGTGACTATTTACAATCTGCACATAGACTAATGGGGAGAACACAAAGAGTAAGAAAAAAACAGCTAACCTTAAGATTGAAGTGATTAATAGGAAAGCTCTCTTGGGACCAATCAATACTGGACCACTATTCTCCAGTATATTTATGAACAACCTAGAAGATGGATGATGTGAGAAGCAGTTGAATTTGTCGATGACAAAATTGAAAGAAGATAGTGAACTACTGTAGGAAAAAAAAATTAAGGAAATCATGTACTAAAACTAAAATGAATGAGCCAAAAAAAAAAGTTTGGCTGCCCTGGAGTTCCTCAGGAAAAAAGGATGAGAGAAACTATGCATTATTCAGGAAGAATCTTTTCTAAATATTCAAGAGCAGACAATTTGATTAAAGACCCAGATAATTGCTATGAATAATTTTGTTAATAAGTAAGCACAAACGGAACTGGTAGACATTCATTCTGTACAAGATAAAAGTAAATCAACTCCAGCCACGTTGCCTCTGGTCTCTGAGAACTCATCCTTAACTTGTCCACCGTGTCAGACTTCCCTGAGAGCATTGTTTCATTCCCCCCGGCTTTGCTAATTTGTGTCTTCATGTGATACCCACAACCAAACACAGCTAACAATCTCCCAAAGGGTGCCCCCAGCTATGCCCTTTACATGCAAGACACTGAAGAAATCTGGGACCAGGACATTGGGCCCCCTTCGCTCTGAATGCTCAAGACAGGTAAAAATCATCAAGTGTTTGGCACGCTGAATGGAGCTGCCTTGCATTTTGAAATTCTACTTAGAAACGTTAAGTTGTGAGTGAATGTAGAGCCTCCTGAAATTGCTCCCAGGCCCAGCAGTAGAATTTGCTAGCAGGGGTGGAGTCATTCCTTCTTCTTTTTATCCTGGTGACCACTGGGTCGGGAAGCCACCTTTCCCTCTGGGTCCCACTGCTGTCTCTGGTAACCATGACCCCGGGGATGGCTCCTGACACACGACTGTGGGCTCTGACAGCGCTCGTGTTCTAAGAGAATGTAAAAGCCTAGGAAGAGAGATGTAGCATTAAGGGTCATGCAGAAGTGAGTGAGAATTTCCTCCTGTAACTCATCCTGATGGCAGGGAACTTTTGTGCCTGTGGAGAATGGTTTCATTCTGTTCCACCTCCATTGCCTCTTCAGGTTTAGTGGCCAGGGCTCCCTACTGGTGCTGCTGCCCACAGAGCCTGCGCAGGCCGGGCTTCCGCAGTTTTCTGGAGAGTGCCCATCATTTCTTTGGATGGGAGCCCAAAAGATTAAAGTCCATTAAGAGGGAGTCAGAGGATAATAGAATTTTAATGCCCTCAGCCAATAATCTTCTGGCTATTACCAATATATACACATATAAACATATACATATACATAAGTACATACACATAGATACATGTATATACATGGATATGTATATACATATTTCTATAAGAGGTAAGAAGGAAGCGTCTATATACACAGAGAGATCACATAAATTTGATTCCTCATAAAATAAGATTTACAAACTTTAATTCTACTAAATGCCATTATAGAAGGTAACTAGAGTTAGAGTCATAATTTTTACAATAACTGAGCTTTTGGGGAAAAGAATGAACCTTGAATGACAACCTGTGTTCCCACAGCCGAGCTGCAGCACGACAGTCTGCTGTGCTCAGCTGTGGCAGCCGGGTCTCGGCCCTTTCGCCGTGCTCTGTGATGTTTGTCATGGACGCCCACCAGGTGTCCTGGGAGACAAAACGGACCTTCATCATAAAGATGTACACACGTACTAGTTGATTCTCCAAGTGTATGACGGCATGGTGCCCGTAGTAGTAATATGCATACACATGTCTGTTATTGATTTATTTTTAATGAGTGTCTTCACGTCTCAGGTGGATGCTTCCTGATACTATAGTTCTAATTGAATGCCTCCTGATAAAGTTAGATATTGATCATTGTTGAAAATTACATAGAGTGGCTTTACCACCTAGGAGCTTCTTTGACCTACTGACTCATCAGAAATAACTGACCTTGAAATTTCCACCTGTTAGATAGGAATAATTATTTTACAAGGTTATTATGAGAAAGAGGATACGCACACACACACGAACACCTTATACATCATAACATCCTATAGAGACATATACATACTACTACATCCTTGTTAAAATTCTGTGTGCAATAGTGGGAATTCGGTATAATTGTATCCAACTGAGAAAATTTTATCTGAAGAACTAAAGGGATTTTGTTGGGCAAGGAAACCCTGAGTGGGAGCTCTCTACCTTGTAAGAATCTCAAGGGTAACACTGTAATTGTGAGGCTCCGACGTGAAAGGGAGATCTACGACCATGTGCAAGGCACACATCTATTTTAAATGGGATATTGTAAAGGGAGAAATCTTCCCCAGTAGAATCATTCATACTTAAGGAACTAATGAGATCATCCGCCAAAGATAATGAACCCATTAGTTGAAAAAGAAATCAAACTGTAAATCTATATCCTATATTTACACTCTTATATATAAATATTGAATGAAATATGAACAAAAAAATACCTCATCTTATCACCCATGTGTCCAACTGAGCCATTTCCAAAGTAAATCAAAAATCTGACTGAAATCATTTCTCGCTTTCATGATCTCATTGGGAAGAGAAAGGATTTTCTTCAATAGTCTGGGGTAACTCTGTCATTATGCTGTAGTGAGGTAATTTGCTAAAACAGCTGCCTCTAATGAGTAAACCTTTCCATCTGGCACATCCAATATAGACACAAACAACCTCATTAATTTAAAAAAAAGTAAAGAAGAAGAACTCTATTTCATGAAGAAGAATTCTATTTTAAGAAGAGTCTCTTAGAACTTACAAAAGCTAAAATGCACTTGGAGGGTTGACCATCTATGTTTTTTCCTGGTGGAGTCATTCTGTCTGTTCCCAGGCTAAATACGTACGAACTTGGCCCAAACTTTTGCCTTGTTGGTAATGTGTTGTCTCTGGATGGATCACAAAATAATTCAGGACATGTTTATAACAGAAACATCCAACCAAAAAAAAAAAAAAAAAAACTAGACAAAAGGAATGCTATTATAATATGTTAACTCTGGAAAATGGAAGGAATGGATAAAAATGTTTTTTTATATCTATATTTTTGTATTCCTTTTTATTCTGAGAAATTATTTGTCTCTAAGTGTCATGTGTCCACTCAGAAACCCTTGATACCTCACATGGTACTTTTACTAACAGACATTCATAAAAAGCTTTGTTAGCTGAATAATTAGTGGAAAACTGCATAATGCTACAATCTTCTTAACTGCTAATTATTTTGGTTCATTTCTCATAAAATATTAACCATTTTCCCTTTACCACATATGTGTGACTATTTTTCAGCAAACATCTAGGCTTAGATGTGAGAGTCTAAATTGTCTACTTCCTCTTTAACTACAGACATTTTGGCTGGTGAATCAATGAAGCATAGGATACTCAATTTTTCTATTTTGTGAAGTTGACTTATTTGGTCTTAGAAATCCAATCATAGCTACTTCTACATCTCCCAATACTGTATACTTCCTTGGGTTAACATTAAATCTAGGGATAAGAAATAGTATTTAAAAATCAAAGAGTTTAGGGTAGATTTCATAGCTTTGATCTTATTGAAACATTTTCTAACCACGGGCTAAATAAATGCTCATTAAAATGGAAGCCAGAGTGGTGGCTATATTGGGGATTTTCCGTCCAAGTGCTGGCATTCTGGTTAATAGATCATAATGAAATGAATGAGATAGGCACAGTCTTGGCATGCCTGAGCCTCCTGCCAGAAGGTTATCAGCCCTCTTGGGGAGGTAATAACAAAAGCTTTAATTTTCTCCCCGACTCCTGGGTATAATGTAAAATTAATGTGCATCATGTCAAGGTCACGGCAAGGCATTGTTGTCTGGAGTAGGAAACGGTTTGCTCCCGCCCTCCAGACACTTCCACATACTGTGATAATGCATTATTGAAAAGCAAATTTCTTTGTCATTGTCAATAATGGCAAGCTGGTACAGGATATTTTTTTTAGCACTAATTATGCAGGAGGAAGTTAACAGACTTCCAAAACTCAGTCTGACAAAAAGCAAAGAAAGTTGTTTATTCATAAAACAAAAATAGCTACACCTTATCTAACATTAATGTAATAAAAGGAAAAACACAAAAGCACTGTTCAGCACTGTCCTGTGCAGAACCGTTTCCTGCATCAAGGAAAAGTCAGGGAATGTAAGGAACAGGGAACAAACGGCACCTGCCTTTGCAGCTTTTGAGTTTCACATCAGTGCTTCTTGGACTCTGATCTGACCCTTCGGGCCTCCCTCTGACCTATCCAGACATCTGTTTGTTTGTTTTATTTCTTATCAAGAGTCTTGCAGATGATTCTAAAATAAGCAGTTCATAGACAATAACAGTTCTACCTTGAAGAGATAAGAAAGCTTCACACCAACAACATATCACATATGCTATTATCATGCAACTCTCCTGATAGGTGTGACTTTGTATGCAAACCCTTAGGTGGAGAGAAACCCTAATATTCTTAGGGACAGAATATAGGGGCAACATTTTCCTAATGTAAGGGATTTAAAAGGGTGCTTTTCTCCTAAGGAGGAACCTAAAGGAAATAAATGTTTGTTGAGTAAATTTTAAAAAGAACAGAATTAAATGAAAAAAAGTAGGTTATAAAGATAAAATTATGGCTAAACAGTTGCTATTAAAAACCGATGTCCAGCCCTGGCTGGTTTGGCTCAGCGGTTGGAGCGTCCGCCTGCGGACCAGAGAGTCCCGGGTTCAGTTCCCGCTAAGGGCAACGTACCTCGGTTGCGGTTTGTCCCCAGCCCCAGTTGGGGTCATGTGGGTGGCAACCACTCGATGTATCTCTCTCACATTGATGTTTCTCTCTCTGTGTGTCTCTCTCATATAGATGTTTCTCTCTATATATAAAACAACAACAACAACAAAAAACCAATGTCCATAGTAAAGTTGTTTCTTTTTAGCAGAGATGAAGACAAAAGGACAATCTGTCCTACTTTCTGATTTTAAATGCTGCAAGATGAATACGGGTCCCTTTTCTCCTAAAATATTAAATGCAAATCCAGTTAACTACTTCTGGTGTAGTTAGTCCTCCAAAGGTAAATTGATTTTAACTGTGTCCACATTTTCTCTACTTCTTTCTTCAGTAACTAATAGTGTATATATTATATGTGGATTAGCCATAATACTAGAACTTTGTGCAGAAGACAGATCTTTAGGAATGTGTCACAGAAGAAGAGAATGCTTGATGTCTATCTAGATTTTTGAGAAAATCAGAATAAAAGGAGACATAAAAATGAGCTTAAATAATTAACAATGTATTAATAAGGGAAAGTCAGGGTAATTTTAAGAGCAACCTCAGCTTGCCGCATTCATATGCGCTAGGTGCTCAGGCTACAGATATTTTGGGGAATCCCTCCCAGGGTCATCCAACCTTGCCTCCATATGGCAGCAAAAGCGTATGAGTCTCCACTGGCTGCCATGAAAAAATAGCCCAGACTAGGTGACTTAAACAACAAACATTTATTTCTGCAGAGTATTGGATGCTAGAAATTTATGATCAAGGTGCTGACAAATTAGGATTCTGGTGAGAACTCTCTTCCTGGCTTACAGATAACTACCTTCTCACTGTGTCCTCGCATGGCCCTTTCTCTGTGCACTCTGAGAGAGAGAGAGAAGAGAGAGAGAGAGAGAGAGAGATTTCCGATGTCTCCTCCTCTGCTGTGAGGACACCAGTTCTGTCATAACAGGGCCCCATTCTCATCACTCCATTTGACCTTAACTACCTCCATAAAGGCTCTAACTGCATTCACATTTTAGTTGGGTCTTCAACATGATGAATTTTGTGGGGAACACAACTGAGTCCATAGCAGGGTTAGGAGACCATTGAGGCAGGACCACAGTAGCCCATGGGTCACCTGTACATGCACTAGAATGAGGCACCCCTTCATCTCAGAGCAGATATGGTCCGAATGTCATGCATTAGGGTGGGCAGACGCAGAATTTGTGGAGTGGGACCCAGACTCAATTCCAGCCCCCTATTACCCTCTCAGTCATGAGTTCTCTACAGGGCACAACTTGTACAACCAAAAATTGGATTTGAAGAATCTAGAAGAGCCTGGGGCACCTTGGGACATCAAGAATAACAAAAAGGCCTTCAGCAAAGACAATCAGAAGCCAACTTTCAAATACTGATACAAGGAAAACCATCCTAAAAAAATCTAACTTTCATGCTAGACAACAACTAGGCAATCTGACATGCTAAACACAGAACTCAGATGACACTAGACTAAGGTTAAGGTCAGAAAAGGCCCACAAGCACCCTGATGAATATCTGAAGGAATGCAGGAGCTACAGTAACGTAGTCAAGAGTCTACCTAGGATCTGAGCCAAGTACACACGTCTTTAGACCGTGGTAGCACAGAGAGTACCTCCTAGAGAAGATAAATCTAGTCCCCAAGAAGCCTTTTGCCTTGCCAAATACTGGGGGTCAGGTCTGACTTCCTGGATGGCCCTGGTTGGAGGTTCCCTGAGGACGGGGCAGTAATAAACAATGGATAAGACCCCACATGCTGAGGCTAAGATATCTGGATTTGAATCTCGGATCTATCCCTTGCTGGCTGCGTGACTCTGAGCAGGTTACTTAACTCCCTATGCTTCATTTGTAAAATGGTCCTAAGTATACTGCCTAGTTCAAAGATTGATTATGAGGATTAAATAAGTTAGTACATGTATATAATCCTTCATCCAAAATTGTCAAACCGAATAGCTAAAAACCTAAGGAACTATCAAACTTAATTAACAGCAAAACTTGACCTGAACTGAAATTAGGCTAATATAGAATCCTTATTTATCTCATTGAGTGTTGATATTATACTTTTGCTTCAGAAAGATGAATGTATTTGATTACAGAGTATGGCCTCAGACTCGGCTTGGGGTATAAAGTTACGTTTGGTATACTGACCTTTCTAAATCAGGAAAACACAAAATTAGCTCCAAGGGTTGCAGATAAAGGACTGTGAACTTAGAACACTAACTAGCACTTAGTGAGTCTATTTAAGTGTTTGTTTTTAAAATTCTGTCTTATGACTAGGTATTCCACATATAGAAAGAGAAAGCAATGATCCTAGCCATTTCATAGACTTGAACTTCAAACTACAGCATTGTAGAATAATAAAGGTCAAAGCAGGCTCAGAGGTGATTTATTACAGTCACAGATTTTGCAGATGTCAAAAACAGATATTGGATTCTTGGCCATAAAGGAGTAATAGGGACCAGATTTACCCTGTCACCTGAAATAACAAAAATATACATAAAACAATAGTTTTCACTATAACATTAGTCAAGCAAAAACAGTGATCTCACAGAAAAGGGAAACAAGTAAGATGAGCCCTAGATTGCCACAGCTATTGCCTTGCTGGGACGCAGGGAGGAGAATCCCAAGCAGAGCCCAGTAGAATCCTTGAGTTGTGGAAATGGGTTGAGAGGGCAGGGAATCCAACACAGCTAGAGTTTGAAAGTCAGAGTACCAGACAGCAGAGAGGGACATAGAGATGGAACTTTGGAGATCAACAAAGGGCCCCTGGAGTATTACACTGAGTACTCTCTATACATGGATGTGAGGAAACTGCCCAAGGCTGGGGAAAGGAACACCACAAAGAATAAGAGGAAACAGTACCCAGTACTTATACAGGACTGGGAACGATGCCTGTTCCCATGAGCCGGAATGGAAAAAAACAACATAAGATTTATGGGGCACTGGGCAGAGTGACACAAAAGGGTCTTTCTTCAATAGTAGGGAATGATTAGTCATAGACTGAACACTGCTCTGGCTCTGCCTAAAGTGTCATCAAAGCAAGATCTAAAAGACTGAAGTTGTTTCCAAGTAACTTAAATGAGCCCCAGAACAAAGTTAAAGAGTATCTATAGAAATACAAAATATCTGCAGCCAACAAAATGAAAATCACAAAACCTGACATCCGAGAAAAAATTATCAGGTATACAAAAAAGCAGAAAAAATGCCCCATAATAATTAAAAGAAAGCGAACAATCAAAACTGAACTACATTTTCCTTATTTCTGCAACTAAATACAACTAAAAAGCCTGTATACTTTGTATAAAACAAACATAAGAAGGCTCTAGAAGGTAGGGGAAAAAAGGCAGGCCAGCTAGAAACCTCAAGACCCAAGGAACAATAAGGTGAGGAGTTCCCTTGGTTTTCTTTTTGCCTCACATATCCCAGATTTGGCGCTGAACAACTGCACAAGCGAAAAAGAACAATACCTACAGACAAAAATAATTTTCAGCGAAAGTCTTCTCTGTCTAGCCGAAGGACCATGAAAGGAGCAGCACAGCAAGACAGAAGACCACAACCTCTCTATTCCAGCCAGACGTCACAGGTGCAGTCCCACTCCATCCATTCAGTAAAGAGCCAGTGAGAACCTAGGTTTCCATCCAATTGGACAACATAACACCAATGCTGCGGGGTGGAAAATCAGATAAGGAAACCAGGTCTTTCATTGCCACCAACTAGTAACACATCTCCCCTCCTCCATGGTGTCACCAGAGACCAGGTGGGAAGCTAAAAACTTCCACTCTAATAAAGCAACACTGCCCTTTCTCCTATCTGAGTGGTGTCAAAGAAAGATACCTAAAACCAAAAGCTTAAATAAGATCTAGAGTCCAATAATCTAATACAAAAATATCTAGATTTGAAAAACCCAGAGCAAGTAGAAGGATAGAAATAATAAAGATCAGAGCAGAAATAAATGACATAGAGACTAAAAAAACAATTCAAAAGATCAATGAAACAAAAAGCTGGTTTGTTGAAAAGATAAATAAGATTTATGGACCTTTAGCCAGACTCATCAATAATCAAAAAGAGAGAACCCAAATAAATAAAATCAGAAATGAAAGAGGAGAATAACAATTGACACCACAGAAATACAAAGGATCATCAAAACATACTATGAAAAATTATACGCCAACAAAATGGACAATCTAGACTAAATGGACAAATTTCTAGAAACACACAGTCTCCCCCCCAAAAAAACCAGGAAGAGATAGAAAACTTGAACACACCAATAACAGCAAAGGAAATTGAATGTAATTAAGAAACTCCGAGCAAACAAAAGCCCAGGCCGGGATGGCTTCACAGAGTAGTTTTACCAAACATTCAAAGAAAATCTAATACCCATTCTCCTCAAACTATTCCAAAAAAATCCAAGAAGATGGAAGACTTCCAAACTTGTTTTATGAGGCCAGCATAATTCTAATTCCAAAAGCAGATAAAGACATAACAAAGAAAAAAAACTACAGGCCAATATCCCAGATGAACACAGATACCAAAATCCTTAACAAAATATTTAGCAAATCAAATCCAGCAATACATCAAAAAAATTATTTATCATGACCAAGTGGGATTCATCCCAGGGATGCAAGGCTGGTACAATATTCAAAAATCAATAAATGTGATACACCACATAAACAAAATGAAAGATAAAAACCATATTATCACCCCAACCAGTTTGGCTCAGTGGTTGAGCATCGGCCTATGGACCAGAGAGTCCCAGGTTAGGTTCCTGCTAGGTGCATGTACCACAAAAAAACAAAAACAAAAAACATATTATCTATCAATAGATGCTGAAAAAGCATTCGACAAAATCCAGCACCACTTCTGATAAAAACACTCAGCAATGTGAGAATAGAGGGATCATATCTCAACATAATAAAGGCCATATATGAAAAACCTACAGCCAACATCATACGCAAAGGGCAAAAACTAATTTTCCTTAAAAACAGGAACAAGACAGGAATGCCCACTTTCACCACTCTTATTTAACATAGTATTGGAAGTCTTAGCCACAGCAATCAGACAGGAAGGAAAAATAAAAGGGATCCAAATTAAAAAGGAGAAAGTAAAACTGTCATTATTTGCAGATGACATGATATTGTACATAGAAAATCCTAAAGACTCAATCAAAAGTCTACTAGACTTAATAAATGAAATTGGCAAAGTAGCAGGATACACAATTAACATCAAGAAATCGACAGCATTCTTATACACCAACAGTGAACTCACAGAAAGAGAAACTAAAAAACAATTCCATTTATCATTGCAGCAAAAAAATGAAGATACCTAGGAATAAACTTAACCAAAGAAGTAAAGGACCTCTTCACAGAAAACTACAGGTCATTGAAAAAGAAATAGAGTAAGATATAAAAAAGTGAAAGCATATACCACGTTCATGGATTAGAAGAATTAACATAATTAAAATGTCCGTACTACGCAAAGCAATCTATAGATTCAATGCAACCCCCATCAAAATACCAATGATATACTTCAGAGAACTAAAACAAATACTTCAGAAGTTTATATGAAACCAAAAAAGACCCCGAATAGCCACACCAATCTTGAAAAAGAAGAACGAAGTAGGAGGGTTCACAATACCAGATATCAGGTTATACTACAAAGCCACTATAATCAAAACAGTCTGGTACTGGAACAAGAACAGGCAGATAGACCAGTGGAACAGAACAGAGAACCCAGAAATTGACCCAAGACTATATGCTCAATTAATATTTGACAAAGGTGGCAAGAGCATACAGTGGAGTAAAGACAGCCTCTTCAATAAATGGTGCTGGGAAAATTGGACAGCTACATGCAAAAAAATGAAGATAGACCACCAACTTACACCAAACACAAGAATAAACTCAAAATGGATAAAAGACTTAAATGTGACCCATGAATCCATAAAAATACTAGAAGAAAATGTAGGCAACAAAATTTTGGACATCATACGCAGCAGAATTTTCACTGATACAACACCTAAGGCAAGAGAAACAAAGGAAAAAATGAACACATGGGACTACATCAAACTCAAAAGCTTCTGCATAGCAAAAGAAACAATCATCAAAATGGAAAGGGAATCCACTATATGGGAGACCATGACTGCCAATGATACATCAGATAAGGGGTTAATTTCCAAAATATATAGAGTACTCATATACAACTCAATAAAAGGAAGACAAAGAACCCAATTAAAAAAATGGGCAGAGGACCTAATGAGAAACCTCTCCAAACAGTACATACAAATGGCCAAGAGACATGAAAAAATGCTCAACGTCACTAATCATCAGAGAGATGCAAATAAAACAACAATTAGGTATCACCTCACACCTGTCAGAATGACCGCGATCAACAAATCATCAAACAACAAGTGCTGACAAGGGTGTGGAGAAAAGGGGACTCTAGTACAGGTGGGAATGCAGACTGGTGCAGTTACTGTTACCTCAAAAAATTAAAAATTGAACTGCCATTTGACCCACTTCTAGGAATATACCCTAAGAAGCCTGAAACACCAATCGGAAAGAACATATGTACCCCTCTGCATAGCAGCACTCATTACAATAGCTAAGATCTGGAAACAGCCCAAGTGTCCATCAGTAGATGAGTGGATAAAAAAGCTATGATACATATACACAGTGGAATACTATGCAGCTGTAAGAAAGAAAGATCTTTTATCCTTTAAGATGACATGGAGGGACCTGCAGAGTGTTATCATAAGTGAAACAAGCCAAGCAGAGAAAGACAAATATCACATGATCTCACTTATTTGTGGAATATAATGAACAAAACAAACTGATTAACAAAACAGACCAAGAAACATAGAAGTAGGGTACAGACTGACAAACCTTAGAAGAGGGGGTTGTGGGGGAGGGAAGAGATAAACCACAGACCTTCTATGCATTTATGCATAACCAATGGACTAGACAACAAAGCTGGGGATGGGGCGGGGAGGGATGGGGAGGAGGGTGTCAATGAAGATAAAGGAGAAATATCTGTAACAAAAATAAATTAGTAAAAATAATTTTTAAAAAAAATCTAGATTTCAATTGAAAATTGTGTATAATATCAAGAATCAGGGAAAACTCAAACTTAAATCTGAATTTTAAAAGATAATCAATAAATGCCAACACTGAGATTACCAAAGTTCTTAAATTTTTCTGCCAGAGACTTTAGTAATCTTATATGTGTATGCACCATAAAACAGAGCTATAAAACATATAAAACAAACTGATAAAACAAAAATGAAAAATGGACAAATCCCCAATGAATACTTCCACACCACTCTCTCTACAATTCATAGAGGAGCTACACAGAAAATCAGCAAGGAAGTAAAAGAATTCAACATCAACCAACAGAATCTAATCAACATTTATAGAACAGATTACACATGCTTTTCAAGTGTCCGTGGAATATGTACCAAGATAAACTATATTCTGGCCCATAAATGTAAATGAATTGAAATCATGCAGCTTCCATTTTCTAACCACAATAGAATAAAAGTAGAACTCAATAACAGAAAGATAATAGAACAGCACAGTACTAAACCTATGAGTCAAAGAGGAAGACTCAAGAGAAATTTTAAAAATCTGGAAATGGGTAAATTATAGATTTTGTTATTTAAATTTCTAGCTGATAGTTGTTCAAACAAAAAGAAAGTAGTGTGGTTTATAGCATGTCAAAGCAAACTATATAACCAGAGTTGCTGAGTAAAAGAAGACAAAAAAAAAAGAGCATACATTGTATGATTCTATGCATATAAATTTTTAGGAAATATAAACTCTGTGTACAGACAGGAAGCAGATTAGTGGTTGCTTGAGGATGAACGAAGGGAGAAGTAGAAGATAAGGAAGAGGGGAAAAGATTACAAAAAGGCACATGGAAATGATGGATACGTGCATTACCTTAATAGCGGTAGTACTGTCAGAGGTGTATGCAGATGTCAAAACATAAAATCATATCTTCTAAATTTGTGTAGTTTATTTTATGTCAGTTAGACTGCAATGAACAAATTTTAAGAACATAAAAAATTAAACACAGAAATCACCTAAGGTCACATCATTTTATAATTGTATATGTATTCCCTTCCTCACTTGCTACTCTCAAATTTGAGCAACTACGTATTTTGTGCACTTTAGAATATTTCAGTATTTGCTCACAGAGATTTTTGTCTTTATAATTCTCTATAATTAGATTGTAGTCTGTGTAGCTCCTCTAAGTATGTCCAAAGGCTGTAGACGTGATAATGGGAACAGCCAAGACAGAGCGTAAACAAACTGAATGCCGCCAGGGATCAGCATCAGCTGCACATTCTTCAGCTGTTATTTTTAGGTGAATGAAATTAATGTGAATACCGAAGCGTCTCTGTCTTTGAATGTAGATCTCCAATGTGGATGTGAAACTTTTATCCAGTGCCAATTACTGAAGTGGGAACTGGCCTCCCAAGGTTGTTTTTACTTGTAGGATTTCAAGTAGATATATTTCCATGGTTGTTAAATATCAGCTTCTGGGCATTCTTCCATAAATTTAAGACAGCTGTGAAAAGTGATTCTGAAAGTGTGGTCTACAGCCTATTGGAAATCTTCATACAGTTTCATATGGTTCGTAAAGTCATTAAAAGGACAAATCACAGGACACTGTGAGCACTTAAATATTTTCTCAACTGCAGATTTAGATCTAGTGGGAAGTCACAAAAGACAACATTGTTCTTCGCCGATGGCATGAATGAATAGAAAACTCAAACTGGACATAAGGTGTTCTGCAAACCAATTGTTCCAGAACCATCTGGGGAAGATACGAAAAATTAAAATTCAGATTCCAACTTGCTACCCAAATCCACTAATCTATATACATTAAGATGAGGCTAGAGCCCAGCCAGTGTGGCTCAGTGTTTGAGCGGCAACCCATGCACCAAGAGGTCGCCAGTTCGATTCCCGGTCAGAACACATGCCCAGGTTGTGGGCCCGATTCCCATTAAGGGGCATGCAGAAGGTGGCCAATCCATGTTCTCGTTCATCAATGTTTCTATCTGTCTCTCCCTCTCTCTTCCTCTCTCTCTAAAATCCATAAAGAAAACATTTTTTTTTAAATCAACAGAATTAAAATACACTGTAAATGGAGCACATCTTCAGCACGAGGAGGAAGTAAATAGGGTCAAAATGTGTCCTCTTTTCAATGCCAAAGTGAGTTCTCCCTCCAACACGTCTCATCCTCTGACTCACTAGTATTACCACTGCCGGTTAGGGGAGAACAGCTGGGAGTTGGAAGGAAATAATCCTGGATTTGGAAGCTTGGGCTGTTTCCACTTCAGGTGTCAAGATGTGAAGCCAGCCCTCAAGCTGGGAGACTCCAATCCTAGCCACTCCCATGGTGCTAACAACTGAACTAAAAGCCGCACTGAGTCATGTCTACGAGGGATGGCAAGCCAGCCCTGAGTGGGATAGAGTTCGGACTGTGGGTTAATAATGATGGGCTGTTTCTGTGGGATAATTAGTGCTTCACCTCCATTTTTTTTTTTTAATATCAGAAGAGGAGGCTTAGAGACATTAGGAAATCAAGTAAAACAAAATCTATTTACCGTGATTTAAAGAAGTCATAGAAAGGAGCCAAACAGTAGATGTAAGTCAGGTCACAAAAGAAGAAACTGCTGGTATATGGGCCCCCTGTATTGATCCAGAGTATTCTAAATCTGTACACCATGTACCCCCTCCTCATCTCAAGAAGATTTTTGGAGTTCATATGAAAAGATACCACATTCATCCGCCGGTGTTGCTCAGTGGTTGAGCATCAACCCATGCACCAAGAGGTCACCGGTTCAATTCCCGGTCAGGACACATGCCCAGGTTGTGGGCTGGATCCCCGGTGGGAGCGTGCAGGAGGCGGGCAATGGATGTTCTCTTTCATCGATATTTCTCTCTCTCTCTCCCTTTCATTTCCTCTCTCTCTAAAATCAATAAAGGAAAAAAAAAATTTTTAAGGTACCACAGTCATGGGAAGTGCTCAGCACCACTCTTCCATGTCAAATCTTTGTCCACTTCAAATATGGCTACTTCCCTGAAGGCGCCTTGTCCTCAGTTAAACAGAAGAATCACTCTCTGCCTCTTCTTTGTTGCTAATAGACTTTGCACCTCTTTTTTGGCGCATATACATTTCATGATTAGGTTTTGCCTGTCTGTTCCGTTGTTAAAACTCCTAAATATAAGGGCCATGTCTGATTATCTTTGTATCTTCGTAGCACAAAGTGGATTATCTTGCACCAAATTGGCATTTTACAATCTTGAGTCAACAGAATTTAAAGGAGTTATAAAAACACATAACATTTTCAGAGTATAGTTAGCCAGATAAAATAATGTGTAGTCTGAATGTTTAAAGTCTTAACAATATCCTCCAAAGTGGATGTTAGAGTTACCCCAGTTTCAACCTAGATTGAAGTTCAACTAATGCTGACTACACAGTGCCATCCGTGTATTTAAAGGTATCTGACATGCATGATTCAAGAGCATCATCCTCTTCATCCACAGAGTTCAGAATATATTAGTTTACATTTGTATACAGTGGCCATAATATCTGTTTACAATCACTGTCTTTTTTGCAGTTCTTTCATTTGAGCTCATGGCAAGGAATTGTTTGAGGGAATAATTTGAGTTTAGATAAACAGTCTTAATTGATGTTTAATCTCCAAATGATCAGAGATCTATTCAAAGGCCTACTGTTCTACCACATCTTAGAGGTAGGAATGCATAATTAAGCATCTGTACCTAAATAGATACTTCGAGGAAATAAAATAGAAATAGATAAGAATATTTTGAAAACTTGATAAAAATCTATTTATATAGGAAAACACTTAATACCATTATTATAGTCAACCTAACAATAGTAAAATCTTTTGATTCCTTCCCTCAAAGTTAGCTAAATACTTAGGCTTATAATTAAAAATGTCCATATAAACACCGTGCAGTGGCTTTTCATTCTATAGCAGTCTGTGTCTTAAATGTATACACAAGTATATAAAGTATACCTGCCCTGTATGTAATCTACCTCTGGGGAAGTTATATATATATTATTCTTTATCAAAGGTAAAGATCAACTAGATAATTCAGAGGTCAATAGTGAGCAGTTGGTAATTTAAGAATGATTAACAGTATCTTCAGCTATAATTTCAAAATCTGAAAACTGCTAGGATCTAGGGAGCAATTTTATTGGCCATTAAAATGTTCTTAAGCTGTAGAATAACATTTAAAGGCTCTACTGATGAGCAGAGCTATTAGTGGTCAGCTTAATTTTAAATAAATTAAATGTATTAATTTTACTAATAAATATTTAACTATGTATGCTGATGATAATACAGTAATTCTGCAGACTGAAGTTATCTTAAGATGATCAAAGCCTTAGGAGAATGGAGGAATTCTGACTGTGGCTACTTCTTATAACCTGGGGTGGAGGGGTGCAATTTATTTTTCATAAAACAAGAAGCTTATTTTCTTGCTAGCCAAAACACATAGTAAAGTCATCAATTTCAGTTCAACAAATATTTATTAGGTACCTTCTATAAGAGGAGTAAGTATAACATAATAGTTAACAGACTGGCCTCAGGAACTAAACACCTGAGCAAATCCTTGCTTTATCACCTCATACCTGGGTGACTGCTAAAGGTACTTCATAGCTCTGTGCTTCAGTTTCCTCATCTGTAAAATGGGGATAATAATAGTACCCATCTCCTTGGATAAAATAAGTTTAAACAAAATAATGTTCATGACATTCTTTAAAACGTGCTCGAGAAATTGTATTAGTCAGGGTTCTCCCGAGAAACAGAAACAAGAGGATATATAAACATAGAGATATTTCTCTCTATATATAGAGATATATGTGTAGAGAGAGATGTCTATAGATGCATGGAAATTTATTATGAGGAATCTGCTCTCATGATTATAGAGGCTGGACAGTCCCATGATCTGCCAGATGCCAGCTGGAGACTCAGGAAAGCCAGCAGTATAATTCAGGACCAGTCCAAAGGCCTGACAACCAGGGGAACAGTGGTATAAATTTCAGTCCGAGGGGAGGAGAAGATGAGACGAGATGTCTAGCTCAAACAGGAAAGCAAGGAAAAGGGGGCAAATTCCTCCTTCCTCTGCCTTTTTTTTTGTTCAGCAGCTCACTTTGAATGATGCCCACCCACACTGGAGAGGACGGTCTTCCTTACTGAGGCCCCTAATTCCAATGCTAATCGCATCCAAAAGCACCTTCACAGACACACCCAGAAATAATACTTGATCTGGGTACCCTGTGGCTAGTTGAGCTGACACAAAATTCACCACCACATAAATGTTAGCTGTTTTGGTGGGCAAGACACTGTGTTTGATGCTGGAATAAGGCATAAATACAATACAATTCCCTCTCATAAAACAGAGTGATTCTGCAAAACTCCGAGAAGTAGTCATCACTGTCATCTTCTCCAGAATCCCAACTCTGCCTCCTGGGTTGAGTACTGAGAGGAAACAATGAGAGGCATTCATATTATATTTCCAGCATATCTCATTTGCATAGATTTATTAAGAAATGAGGGGCATTTAGTCTTGAAGGAAGAGCTCATTTGAATGAAAGCCCAAGGAGAAATAACTTCCCTTCTGTTGCTGTCCATCAGCCCTCCAGAGAAAGACGTTCCCTGGGAATTGCCTTTTCTGGTCTGTGTTGTAATTGGTTTCCAAGTGTCCTTGATCCCTCTCACCAGAAAGTAGATGGGAAACATTAATTCATTTCTAGTCCCTTTACACTTGAGATAAAATTAAAATATAGAAGTTCAAATTTGAAAGATCAATACACATTTCCAGGTCAGCATATCTTCTCATTTCAAAAAGGCTCTCTGTCAGCACTGAGTGGCCGAGTTGAGTGGACCCTATCATTATTTGCAGGGCTACTTTGTAGGATTTGAATATGGCCCTTGGGCTATAGCAGGTATAGGCAGAGGGGGAGCTACTGGCATCATCTGAGAATTTTTAGAGCTTTTGCTTTTTCCCCCTGTCACTCAATAACCTTCCTTCTCTCAGTGAGAGAGATCCAAATGGAGTTGGCTTAAGCAAACAAAAGGAACTTATTGGCTCACATTAAAGCAAAACCCAAAAATATCCTGCGGTAAACTGAATGCAGGGGCAGCGGGACCAGAGTTCAGTACATATCATCAGAGCTCCATCTTTGCCTGTTACAGGCATGGTGTCCCCTATCAGCCCAGGTGTCTCATCCCGCTGGCTGTGTAACCCCTGTGGAAGATACCATGTGCACCTCCCTACCTGACATCTCCCTCCCCTGGACCACTTGCCCAGCCCTGAACTCATCTGTGTCCAGGGCGCTGGGGTACAGGTCCTCCGCCCACCCTCAGAGCAGCACTAGAATGTACTGGGAAGAGCAGAAGTCTGGAGACCCAGGTCTGGATCTCAGTTCCACCACATATTAGTGACATGAGGCAAATGGTCTAGTTATATGCAAGCTGTGCCTTAGGTTTTCATCCAGAGAATGGAGGCAATACATTGTACCTATCTCATCATGTTGTTGTACTAGCAACTGAGTTAATACATGGAAGGCGTTCTGGCCGGTTTGGCTCAGCGGTTGAGCGTCCGCCTGTGGACTAGAGAGTCCGGGTTCGGTTCCCGCTAGGGGCACGTACCAAAAAAAAAAAAAAAAAAAAGTGTACATGGAAGGCGTTTATAACAGTGCCTTATACCTACTAACCATTCAGCAAGGCTCGGTAGGGATGCTAACTGGGAGGAAGATGAGCAGAAAGAGGAGAAGGAAGAATAAGTGGTGGAACCCCCCACCAGAACCACATGGAGTTGGGGGGGATCGTCTTAAAACTTATCAGTTCAAGGCAAAAAAGACAAATCCCCCCAAACCAGCAGGTACTTGTTTCTAGCCCCTTCATCAAGCTGTCATTCTCTACTTTCTGCCCTGACAGACTCCCACATGGTTTGGGTGCTAGAAAGATAACAGAGAGACCTCAGCAGGTAAATCCCCATGGATGACCCGCCTCAGCCACAGACACATAAACGTGTTGCCTGGATGCTTTTAAAAATAAAGCACGTTGACAAGGTAAAGATATGCTTTAAGGCTCCCGCAAGTAATTTTCCATTTGTAAATCTTGCTGCTACATATATGACTAAAGCAAAGATGCTACACATGACTGTGCTGCAGGCCCAGAGAAAAATAAACCACGTCAGACGTATTTTTATTAAAAAATAATGTCACTCCCTAAAAACTTCTTTCTTCCAGCAAATGAGCTGCACCTTATTCGTGCAGGCAGGGGTGGGAGGAAGGAGGTGGAAGAGGCCAGGGAGCAAGCAAGGGAGGAGAGAAGCGAAATGAACCCTCTCCCATTAGGGCGCGGGGCCCGCGCGCTAACAAAGACGCCCGCTCCCGCAGATCCGCGCTGGCAGCGGTGCGGGCCGCGGGTGTGCTCAGCTGTGCAGAGCTGATTATGGAAGATGAAAGGGCTCGGCAATTTATTTCATCTCACACTGAAGCACTGCTGACAACTGAAAGTGAGGACAGAAGGATTCATTTGTTCAACTTCTGTTTTAAAAAGCAGACTTCAAATGATACCACAGAGAAAAAGGAGGAAACGCTGCGGTGTAATAAAATGTCTATTTTTTTTTTTTTAACCCAGTAGCTGCAGCATTTGTATTTGGTAGATGGGTTTGGAAGGAAAGGGGCTGGGGTTTTTCTGCGGTCGTTATCAATTCCAGGGAAGAAAATGTATGGACTCAGGATCAATTCCTAATCAGAAAGGCCAAGTTCACCTAACCTGCCAAAGCATTCATGTCCTTGCATCCCTGAGTCCAAAGATCAGGCAGAATAAAAAACAACAACAACAAAAAACCCTCACCCTGCGGTGTTTAAATAAATATTTCTTAGAAATTTGAAAATGGAAATGATTTTATACATAATCTTTATGCCAAAAGTGAATAAATATATTGTACATGATAGAGAATATATTTAAATTTTTATTATCCTGGTCTTTAAAATTTTTAATCCACAAATCCATATACTCTTCATTTAACTATATCACTGTTTGATTGAAATTTGGGGGGGGGGGGATGTTCCACTTCCTTTTAAATAAAATGTGGTATTATTTTTCATCAACACATTTAGTGTTTGAGAATGAGAAATATTTCTCAGTTCAAAGACTCATATAAATTATTATGAAATCTAATCTACCTAGCAAAGTAGTCTTATCCCAAAAGATTTATAAAGATGGCTAATATTCCATACCGGTAGCACATTAGTTATTTATGGTTAGTATACAAATACAGATCCAAAGTTAAGAAATAACTTCTTTGACAAAGAGAAAGAAATACATTCTGCCTGTAATCATTAATATTAAACTAAAGTATCAGTAACACATGCACATCATTCTTAAGCAATGTTTTTCTTAAACAATTCAGTTGAGTGACTGATTCTTTTCTTTGTAATTTATATTAGAAATTTGGTTATTTTCACTGTGTTTTCAATTTAGGTTTTGTTTTTTTTGTTTTATGGTTTTTGTTTGTTTTAAGACATCAGCAAAGCAATAAAAATGGAAACGATTATGGCTAAAATAAGCTCATTAGCTACTTTAGCTCTCAAAACCATTAAATTAAAGAGTTCGTTTTTCAACAAATATTTTGGGAGCACCTGCTACGCCAAGCACTATTTTAGGAGTAGGAATAACAGCATTTAGAACGTCCCTGGAATTGGGAGACACACAGCCCTGCCTCCAGTCCAAGAGAGGGAGACAGAAAATGCACAAGGAAAACTAACAGGCAAATTAGATAAGAGTTATGGGTTCGATAAATGTAACAACACAGGTAACACAATGAAGACTGACTGGGGGCAGGAAAAAGGAATTGCATCTGGGAATTTCAGGAAGGTCTCCTCCCCTCCCAAAAAGGGCATCTGCAGTAATGTGAATGAACCTGGAAGATATTATGCTAAGTGAAATAAGCCAGGCAGAGAAAGACAAACACTGCATAATCTCACTTATATGTGGAATCAAAAAAAATTAAACTCATAAAAGCAAAGAGTAGCACAATATGTGCCAAGGGTTGGGAGGTAGGGGAAATAGAGAGATGTCAGTAAGAGTACAAACTTTCAGTGATGCAGGATGAATACGTCCTGGGGATCTAATGTGCAGTGTGGTGACCGTAGTTAAAATACTCTATTGTACAGTTGAAATTTGCTAAGAGAGTATAACGTAAATGTTCTCAACACACACAGACACACACAAAAGTGGTAATTGTGTCAGGTAATGGATATGTTAATCCGCTGAATTGTGGCATTTATTTCACAGTGTATACATGTAACAAAACATCATGTTGTACTCCTTAAATATTCATTTTATTTGTCATTTATTTCAATAAACCTGAGGAAAAAAATACAAAGAACTAACCTTTAAGCTGGATTGAACGATAAGAAAGACCCGGCCTCTTGAAGATCTGCGGAAGAAGGTTCTGAATCCTCAAACAGAAGAATGATTGTGGCATTCTCCAGGGCCAGAGAGAAGGCCTGAGCAATGGACCAGGCTGGTGGGCAAGGGGGAGAAAGCAGAACAAGGTCAGGGTATCTACAGGAAGGGGCCACTCTTCAGAGGGCCGACGGGCCCAGCAGTTTGAAATGTTTCTAGAGACAAAGAGAAGCCTCTGAAGAGGTCCTTCCGTCAAGGAAAGTGGCGACGGAGTTCTGAGCAGCAGAATACCCAGCTCAGATTGAGGCTCCTGGTCCTGTCCTGGAAGACTGAGAGCTTCAGATGATGGAATTTGAAAGTAAAAAGAGCAAGTGTGAAGGCAAATTATAATTAAGTGATGATGACTGTACTGATGTTCTAACTGTAAAGTCATAGTGATCAAAACCCTTCAGGGGCAAATCTCAGGCCTGGGACACTACAGATTTGTTTATCTGACTGAGAAATTATTTCTCAAAGACACTTGAACATTAAATTGTACATTTTTGTTCTGCCATGTGAATGGTATTTAAAACAAATAGAAGACTCAACATAGTTTGAAAAGGGTCTGTTGCAGGTGGTGGTCTAGGTACAGCAGGCTCTGGTAAACCCAGCACCCTTAACTTAAGTTATACATAGCTTAATATGGAGTGCAATATTGAATACTGAGTATATGCAATACTGTTCCAACATTGAATTTAGCCTTATTACATACAGCCTAATATTGACTTTTGTATACCACATCATATAAAAATGCAATCACTTTTCTATATAAGCTAATTAATATTTATTGCCGAAAAAAACAAAGAAGTAGGTAAAGCACATAAAATCTTTCACTCACTCTTACAGTAAGTAGTTAATAAATGGTGAATGAATAAATGAACATCTAGATTTCAATCATTTGTCACTCAATTAAAATATGCTATTTAATTGAAATTATTTGAGCTACAAGTTTGTTTGAATAATATCTCTTAATTTTTATAACAAAATTTAAGTCTACATGATACAAGGGATGTGTAATATTTTACTTTACTTAATTTGGGACATAGATTTTACTGCCATAAAGACAACTTGGGGGAAGTAATGATTGATTTAGTGAGAGTGTTTTGATAAGGCCTGTCGTAAAATACACTTTTCTTAAATTTGCCTTCACAGAATTAAATCAGAGGGAAATGCTTTAAAAACATGTCTAAAGATGATACTTCTGAATAACCAGAAACATTATAAACAAATCACTGACTCAAGCACATGAGAACATTAACAAACGAGGATGGCAATTGGGCGGTGTGCCTGGTGATTTCATGCCCTGCCTTTTTCTCTTTCCATATGGTATAAATTACACACAATGAAATGCATGTTCTCTTAACAATATAGTCCAATGGCTTTTGACTAATGTGTACACCTGCAAACAGCACCATACCACGGAAACTTCTCTCAAGTTTATTTCCAGTAACTCTCCTCACCCTTCCATTTAAGGCAATAGTTTTTTTCTCATCACAGCTTAGTTTTACCAGGTTTAATAATTCATTAAAGAAAATTATATTACTTAGCAATAAAAAGGAATGAATTATTGATAGACCCAACAACACGAATAACCCTCCAAATAATCATGCTGACTGAAAGAAAAACCAAACAAAAGAAGACATACATACTGCATTATTCCATTTATATAAAATTCTAAAAAACACAACCTAACCTGTAGTGACAGAACTCAGATCACTGGTTTTCTGGGGACCAGGGAGAGAATCAGAAAAAGAAATTACAATTGGACATGAGGAAATTTTGTGAGTATATTCATATGTCAAAACTTACCAAATTGTACACTTTAAATATGTGTAGTTGATTTTTTTTTCAATTATATCTCAGTGACATTTTAAATGACAACTCAAATGGTAAAGCAGTTTGCTGGAGAAGAACAGTTTACTTTGCAAATCACTCTGAGCTTTTTTTTTTTTTAATCCTCACCCAAGGACATTTTTCCATTTTTGTTCAGATAGAGTAGGAGAGAGAGAGAGAAACATCGATATGAAAGGGACACATCGAGTAGCTGCCTCCCACATAACACGACCAGGGCCAGGGACAAACTACAACCGAGGTACGTGCCCGGAAATTGAACCCATGTCTCTCTGGACTGCAGGCCGACACTCTAACCACTGAACAAACCCGGCCAGGGCCACACTGAGCTTTTATATTCATTATGTAATGAAGCTTTCATATTTTTTTATTTGGAACATTTTTTCTCTAAATATGTTTCTCTAGAGCAATTTTTTCTCCTCCTCCTATGATTCAATTCTTTGTATATCCAATGTCCTTGTATTGTCACACAACACAAAGGTCAATACAACTCTTTGTATTTTTTCACTCTGGGCTATATGGTTTGTCTTATTTCTACTGCATTAACTGCAAGTTCACTGATCTTTTCCACTGCCCAATCTGTTCTTATGATCTCCAGTGAATTTTTTCATCTCCCTTCTCAAATTTCCATTTCTCTACTGTGAATACCTATCTGTTCATACATTACATCCATTTTTACCATAGTTATTTTAAAATATCTATATTATCTTAAATTATTTTTAGCCAAAAGTCTCTAGTTAAATTTTATTTCTATGCCAATTACAAAACAAATGTGAATACACATTGCTTTAGTCTAAGTAGATGACTCCTTTACTTAATGTTTTATGTAGTTTTTATGTACTACTCAAAGTATAAACACTCTATTCTTTAGACCCAAACCTTTTCCATCCCATTTACCCATTAATTTGGACACATGAGATGTGTACTGGACCTAAAATTAAAAGTTCTGCGAGAACCACCTTCACTGAAAAAGAAAATCGCTGACCTAGTAAATATTGCAATGTGGTTTCGGTCATACCACATATTCAATTATATATTACTGACTGATCCACTAAAATAAGATAGCAAAAAGCTTCGCTCTACCTTCAGAATTCTCTTTTCTTTTTTTCCAGAATTTTCTTTTCTTTTCTTTTTTTTTTACAAATTGCATGTTCCTATAATCTTCTGTTATAAAGAAACAAACAAATAAAATACTGTCTTAGTCCAGATTTATTTTGAAGTGATGCTGCACTTTAAACTTTTGTTGCAGTATAAGTCACATAAAATACAATGTATATATCTTACTCTTGCAGTTCCATGATTTTGACAATTGTATACCTCCATATAATAACCACCCAAATTAATATAAAGAATATTTGATCACCCCCAAGGTTTTCCCCTTTCCTCCTTTCTAATTGCTTTGCCCCAGAGATAATATAATTTCTATTAATATAGAATAGATTTGCCTGTTCTTGGAACTCAAGTAAAATGAAGTTATATATAAGTACTCTTTTGCATCTAGATTCGTTAACACAAATAATATTTTTGAGAATTATCATGCTGTTTCATCAATCAGAAGTTTATTCTTTTTTTATTGTTAAGTAGTATTCCGTTGCATGAATATACTGTAATTTCTTTATCTATTTTCGTACTGATGGACCTCTGGATTGTTTTCAAATTTTGGCTTTTACGAATAAAATCTGGCATAAACATTTTTATATACATGTTTCTATGGATAAATGCTTTCATTTCTCTCGGCTTAATACCTAGAAATAGAATTGCTGTGTCATAGGATAGATTTATATTTCATTTTATCACCAGCTTCCTTATGCTTAGTGTTTCTGTGGTATGTCTTTTTCCACTCTTAAATTTAACTTGTGATTTTAGATATTATAGAATGTAATGGGTCTTGCTTTCTATCCAGTCTTATAATTTGTTTCTTTCTAATGGAGTGTTTAGTCCATTTACATTTAATGTAATGATGGTTTTGTTAGATCAGTTGAATTCTACTATCTTATTTATTTATTTATTTTTTCTATTTGTTTTCTATTTATCCCATCTGTTAGTTATACCATTGTTTATATATTCCTATTGTTTCTTGGGTTTATAGAGTAATTTTTACCATTCAATTTTATCTACTTTATTGACATCTTAGCAATCTATCTGTGTGTGTGTGTGGTGGGGGGTATCTGTCTGCTTGCATGTGTTTTAGTGGTTACACTAAAGATTGAAATATGCACACTTCACTTAACCACCGTTTCAATTCAAATAATATAATACTTCAATCAAAGAACTATATAATGGTATAATTTAATTTAATCCCCAGTCGATTTCTTGTATCCTAGCCATATATTTCAACATATTCTATAATTATTGTTTTTGCTTAGTCTTTTAAAGGACTTCAACAGCCCTGGCCAGTTTGGTTCAGCATTGGCCCATGGACCAGAGAGTCCCAGGTTCGGTTCCCGCTAAGGGCATGTACCTCGATTGCAGTTTGTCCCCGGCCCTGGTTGGGGTCATGTGGGTGGCAACCACTTGATGTGTCTCTCTCACATCGATGTTTCTCTCACTCTCTCTTCGTCCCTCTCTCCCTCCCGCTCTATCTGTAGATAAATGCAAAAATGTCCTCAGGTGAGGATAAAAAAAAAAAAAAATTAAAAAAACTTCAACAATTCCATAGGCCTGGGAAGGCTAAAATTAGAGTTCAACGGCATCAATACAGCCAAGACCTAAGAGGTCAAGATTCTAAAGAGAACAGTTCAAAGAACTGAGTCCAACATCTCTTAAAGATCCTCTTGAAGCATTTGCCAGTTTGTAAGTAGTGTAGGCCAAGAAGCACAGAAGCAGGGCAGAGAGTAGTATGAGTTTGGTGATCTATGCAAGATTTTTGTCAGTCTCATGTTCTGGGGAAATTTTAAAAATGGGATTAAAGGACCATGAAGAGGATGGAGTTCTGATTTAAACAAAACAAAACAAAGCAAAAAAAAAAAAAAAAAAAAACCCTCAAGTATTCAACTGGACACCAGAAAGGCTACAGTCTAAGAGTGAGGTTAAGCTAAAAAGAGACCAGCCTTGCAAAGCCTGGAACCCAGCTGTGAATCAGCTCGGTCTGCCTGGATTAAAGTAATCCATGCCTACTCTAACTGCCTGCCAGAAGCTAAAGAAATCCTATCTACAAAAAGATAATATTCTCCAGGACCTCTATAATCTTTATACATAATTTCCATAAGTCACTAAAAAAAATTTACCAGTTTTACAAAATAAAAGGGGTGCGGGGAAAGCAACAGAAACTCATACACAGATGATCTGGATACTGGTTTTCAGACAGACTTTAAAATAGCTATGATTAATAAAGATAATAGATGATAACATAGAGAAATTAATCAGAAAACTGGATTTCATATCGGATTAATAAAATGGCAATTCTAAAACTAAACAATAATAATATCTGAAATAAAAAAATGCAATAGAGGCCACCTGACACCACCAGAATACGTAAAATTAAAACTACTCACAACTGGCGGTGGCGGTGGTGGTGGCCGTGATGGTTGGTGGTTGCTTCTGGGGCCGCAAGCAGAGGGCCGCGCCGAGGGCTTGGCCATAGCAGCGGCAGAGGCTGTGTGCCCGGCTCCCCGCCTGGCGGCCTAGGCCGCAGCGCGTGCGGGCTCCAGGGCGGTGCGGTGCGGGGCAGGCCTGAGAGCACTCTGCGCCGAGGTACCATGAGCGTGGAGGTGCAAAGGCTCAGGTCAGACAGGCTCCTGTTTCTGGACACCTAGGAGGCTGAGCTGCGGCGCCCACAAGCAGGGCTCCAAGTTCGAGTTCACTGACTTCACCCTTCGCAGCCAGACGCTGACGCCCCCTGGCGGCTCTGGAGTTGGCAGCCGTGGGGGCTCCGTGGGCAGGGGCGCGCCGAGATCAGACAGCTCCGCGCGCGGAGGGCTGACCCAGGGAATCCTGCGGGACCCGCCCGTGAGGACAGCGTGGCCAAGCCCAGTGTGGGTGCCCCTGCTCAGGTGACATAGCTTCCGGGTGGATTTCGTATGAAAGTCAGCCTCACCGACAGGCTGCAACGTGCATTGAAAACGTTTGCTGTGAACGAGACCTCGGTGTGTGGCCACACCTACCTCAAATCTGCTTGGCCAGGAGGAGGACGCGATCAGGGGCCAGCTGCCTGAGCACTTCACCGTCAGAGTTCCCCGACCTCAACCACTCCCGAGTTCACGCTGTGAAAACTGTGCTGCAGAGACCTCTAAACCTGATCCAGAGACCGGTGGGCACGGGGAAGACCTCAGCCACCATGCCTGTCACCTGGCTCAGCAGGGCAAGAGGCCTGTGCTCCTCTGTCGCTAGAGAGTCGTGGATGAGCTGAGGGGGAAATCCACCAGACCAGGCTGAAAATCGCGGGGCCAAGGACTCCCAGTGTCATTCTGACCCTGCACAACCCTATCAGGAGCATGGATAGCATGGCGGATGGAGTTCCAGAGGCTGCAGAGCTAAAGGATGAGACCCGGGCACTACCATCTGCAGCAACAGCAGTACCAGGCCCTGCAGCGCTCTGCCAAGGGAGCAGCTCGGGAAAGCTGCTCGTGTGTGGTTGCAGGCACCCGCCCTCCCCCACCCCACCTCCACCCCCAGGCTCCCCGAAATGCAGGTCGGCTCCATTTAATCAGCGAAAACACCCATGCCTGTGACGGTTTTCATTGCCAAATCGAGGAGCATCTGTACCAAGGCAATGTAACTTGATTTTGGGTCAATTTGTTCTAAGCTCTTTTGTCCCCAATAATATGATAAACAAAAGAGCTACTTACCACAATGGCAATGTTATGAGTGATGGTGACAAAGTAAAACAACCAAAATTATTATACGTTGTTAGTGGGAATACAAAATGTAAAACCAGTTTGGAAAAAGTGACCATTTCTTACAAAACTAAATAATAAATTTTCCCTATGATCCAGTGATTCCACTCAAATATTTAACCAGTCGAAATAGACATAGCACAAAATGACTTGTACAAGGTTATTCATAGCAACTTTGCCATAGAGCTCTACACTGGAATGTGTCCAGTTGTCCGTCAACAGAATAAATAAAAAATAAACTGAAATACTCAGCAATGAAAGGGGATAAACTACTGTTATGGGTTGAATTGTATCCCCCTCCCAAAAGACATATTGAAGTCCTAATTCCCAGTACCTCTGAATGTGACCTTTCTTGAAAATGGGATTTTTTGGAAGTAATCAAGTTAAAATGAGGTTTTTAGGGTAGGTCCTAATCCAATTTGACTGGTGTTCTTATGAGAAGAGGAACTTTGGATACAGAGACAGACACCCAGAGGGAAGACAATGAAAGACTCAGAGGAGAAGGCAGTCATGTGACCGCGGAGAAGCACCTACAAGCCAAGGAATGCCAAAGTGGCTGGCAAACAAAAACCAGAAGAAGCAAGGAAAGGGTCCCCCCTGGAGTCATCAGAGAGAACAGGGCTCTGCTAACACCTTGATTTCAGGTTTCTAGTCTCCAGAACTGTGGGACAATAAGTTGTTTTAAGTCCCTCAATTTTGGGTTGTATTTTTATGGCCACCCTAGGAAAATAATACAACTACTAATATAGTTAATAGCATGGGTGAATCTCAAAAGCCTTAGATTATGTAAACAAAATTTTTAAAAAAAGGCTCACCCGGCTGGTACGGCTCAGTGGTCGAGCGTCGACCCATGCACCAAGAGGTTGCCGGTTTGATTCCCGTTCAGGGCACATGCCCAGGTTGTGGGCCTGATTCCCAGTGGGGGGCACTCAGGAGGTGGCCAATCAATGTTCTCTCTCATCGATGTTTCTCTCTTTCCCTCTCCCTTCCTGTCTCTCTAAAATTAGTAAAGGGGAATAAAGCCTCACGTGAAAGATGCATACTACATAATTCACTTCACATGAAGTTCTAATCTATGGTGAAAAAAATAAGGCCCTGGCCAGTTTGGCTCAGCGGTTAGAGCGTCGGCCTGCGGTCCCGAGAGACCCGGGTTCGGTTCCCGCTAAGGGCATGTACCTCGGTTGCAGTTTGTCCCCGGCTCTGGTCAGTCGTGCGGGTGGCAGCCACTCGATGTGTCCCTTCACGTCGATGTTTCTCTCTCTCTCTGTTCCTCTCTCCCCCTCCTACTCTACCTGAACAAAAAATGGAAAAATGTCCTCGGGTGAGGATAAAAAAAAAAAAAAGAAAAGAAAAAAATAAGAACGCTTGCTTATGGGTGCTGAAGTTGGGAGTGACAGGAGAGGCATGAGGAAACTCTGGGGTGACAATGAAGTTCTGATGCTAATGCTCCATATCTTGATGGGGGGTTGAGTTAGAGAAGTATCTGCATTGGTCAAATCTCAGCAAATGAATATTTTTTGTACATTTTATTGGATATAAATTCTACCTCAAACAAAATAAAAACTATATATAAATACTGAACTCTAGCTAACAATATACATGCTGAAGTATTTAGAAGGAAGTGTACTGATGTCTGTATTTTTTTTTTTAAGAGTGGGAGGGAGAGAGGGAGGAAGAGAGAGAGAGAAACATCGATGTGAGAGAGACACATTGACTGGCTGCTACCCACACGGCCCCAACTGGGGTTGGTGACAAACTGTAATGCAGGTACATGCCCTTAGCGGAAACCGAACCCGGGACTCTCCAGTCCGCGGGCTGACAGTCCAACCTCTGAGCCAAACTGTCTGTATTTTAATTTGAAAAGAATTAAAGAGTAAAAAAGATTGATGAATGACTAGAGAGGTAGATAGGTAGATATATGGTTATCCAAGTATATTATGATATTAATGGCAGAATTTAGTTGGTGGATATACAGGTGTTCAATGCAAAATCCTTTCAATTCTTCTGTATGTCTTAATATTTTCCTAAAAAAATGTTAGAGAAAAATAATGTAATATAGGGGTTTGCTAGCAAATTAGACATAGCTGAAGAGAAGTCAGGCTGAAGCATAGAATTTTATAAAGAACTGAAAGTATAGAAAGGGGCGTAAGTGATACTAGACTCAGTGATAAAGACTAATACAGGTATAATTGGAGTTCTAGAGGCAAAGGAGAAAGAGAATAGGCTGGAAGCAATTTTTTTAACAATAAGTTTTGAAAGCATATAAAAGACTTCTAGCCACATATTCTCAGTTAATGCAAGGATTTTCTTTGAATACAAGGAAACCACAACTAGATACATCTAGTTAAGCTGCTGAAAAACGAAAACAAAACTCTCTTAACGCATGCAGAGGAGCGACCATAACACTGAGAACCAACTTCTCAGCAGGACAAGACATCTTTAAAGTGAGGTGCACGGACAGAGGAGCATTCATTAGGCCCTATTATGTGCTAGGCTCTAGGCTAAAGCCTTCACAAACGTTATCCTGTTTAATCCTTATACCCTCCCAATGAGGTAGAATTAATATCCCATTTTAATAAAAGGAAATCAAGGCTTTGGACGGTTCATTATTTGCATAAAGTCAGACAGCCCACCAGTGGTAAAGATTTCAATTATTTGTGACAGAGTCCAAACACATTCCTCTTACAGAGTATGCTTTCTCCTGTGTTATAAATGTTCTGCCCTTTCCCCTCCATTCCTGTGCATCTGCCTAGGCTCTAGGTCTCAGCATTCCCTCATTTGACAAATGTCTGCCAAGTCTTGGAGTAGTTTCGACAGTATGCTTGGGGTTAATATTAAAGGGAGAGAGAGAGACAGAGACAGAGAGAAAAGGAGAGGAAGAGGGAGAGAGAGACTAAAAGTGGTAGAACACTAGTATCTGATACTGGATATCAAGGACACAGATCACATTACTGTATAGTACTGGAGCACTGACTGTAGCGAGTGCATTTAATTGTCATTCCTTCTTTGAATGCAGTATATCTAGTCTCCATTTTGACACTATAGTGGAAGACTGAAATGCTACCTTTGTGTCTTGTTAGCACCGTATTGTAAAGTGTATATTATTATAGAAAATTGACAAGGTGATGAGCTGTCACTGTAGCTAAGAGAATATCCAATTTTTAATGAATATTATTTCATAAGGAAATGTGCTGATGACAGCTTATTTCAGGGGAAACTGTTGATGCATAACCTTTTTGCTAGACAACATCATCTCCGTAGTGACTACACCTAAACAAACTATACTAGAAATGTGTGCAAGAAAAATTTTGAGAAATGAGTACATAAGAGTAAGCAAAAATATTTTAAATATATTGGCTCAGCATATATATATATAAAATGAGAACTTTTATGGCGTATATTTTTATGATGAAGTAGTAATTTATACCCCAATAATATATTGGTTTTGTTTTTATTTTCTTTAAGTCTCTGATAAGTCTGTAAGAATATGTTTTCACAATAAATTTACATGTGTGGGTAAATGCACAAATGTGTATAGGTATATACTGATATGCATATAGATAAAAATTCCAGAGTCAGTACTTCTATATCTTATAAACACATCCAGCCTGACATCTAAGCACTCATCTTCCACTGGTTACTGGAATTAGGAGAGCTAAGTTCAATTCCTGATTCTACCACTTTTATAATCTTGGAAAAGTCTCTTAATTTCTCATTTAAAATGATTTTACTTCTCAGTTAAAAGGAAGAAAATAATATTGTCCTCTGTACTTCACAGGGTGATCAGGAGGCCTTTCAAAGAAAGAATGTGTATGAAAGAAATTTGATGTTGCCAAAAGATAAAACAGTTAGCAATATAATCGTATGTTATATTATAAATATATAATATAAATTAAGTGTAAATACACACATACACACACACACGTTTTATGATATGGCCAGAACTTTTCTAGGAATCACTAACCTATGGGTTCAAATAAGGTCATGTTAATAATAATAAATGGCCCAGCCAGTGTGGCTCAGAGGTTGAGCAACGTCCCATTCACCAATACGTCGCCAGTTGAATTCCCGGTCAGGGCATTACAGAAAAAAATTTAAAAAATAAATAATAATAATAATAATAATAAATGAATTTTACCATTCCATTGTCCACATGATAATAAAGCCACCTCAAAATCTGACCCCGATTATCCTGGGACAATGATGGGGAGTGATGTTTGGTGAGTTCATGGAGAATCTTCTCATGCCTGCTCTCTAATACTTTCATGACGTTGGTCAAGGAACCCGAGCCACCACTTCACGGCCCACCCGCGTGAGGCCACAGTGACTTCTGCATCCAGGTGCTATCCTGCCACACGCACAAAGCGGCCCAAGTCCAAGGAGCCCGCGCGCTGTTCTGCTCCTGCTCTGCACTCAGAGAGAGAATGCCTGTCCAACTGGCCCAATTTCCAACTTACTCTTTGTTACATTGGCAACAGACTGTATTTCTAAGGGCCCTCTGTTTCCTCCTGTAACCCTCTCTGTCCACAGGACCCTGCCTGGAGTCCAGGTTTACAGCCCAAAGACTGGGGCAGACAGTGCTATTTTGTTGTTGTTATGTTTAATTTATCTTTATTGTTGAAAGTATTACAGATGTCCCTCCTTTATTTCCCCATTGACACCCTCTTCCCTGCTCCTGCCCCCCCGACCCTTCTCTGCACTGTTTTGTTTTTGTTTTGTTTCATTCTTTCCAGCCTCTCCCTTTGCTTTCTCCCTATATTGCAAACACCTTGTTTCATTCTCCTTTAACCAAAAAGTATTTTTAAAATCCATCATGTTAGGTGTATTTCACCAGGAGGCCTTTCTGGACTGAAAATATCTGAGATCTGTTTGGGAATACTTAAGTGTTCCAGCTACGCATTGTTGTGTAACCTACTGCTCCAAAATTTAGTGACCTGAAACAATAATGATGTTTGCTTTTCACAGTTCTGGCTGGGTGGTTCTTTTGCTGGTGTTCCTGAGCTTACTCATGTAGCTGAATTCAGCTGACTTGACTGGGGGCTAGGCTCAGGTAGGACACTGGGATGTCTGGGCCTCTGTTTCCACAATCTCTCATTCAGTAGACTAGGCTAGGATCCCTTCAGTAGCGGCAAGAATATACCAAATAAACAAAGTAAAAGCTTCCAGGCCTCTTAAAGCCCAGGTTCTCAAAATCACAGCATCATGTCCATAGCATTCTGTTGATCAAAGTGAGTCAAAAGGCCAGCCCAGATTCAAGAAGAAATGAACTATACTTCTTGATTAAGGAGGCATGCAAATAGAGATTTGATAGGAATTGTTGGAGGGTCATCTTTGAAGATAAACGACTATAGTTCAGCCTCTGGCCACAACAATGTATATCCCTTGCACATGCAAAATACACTACCCACCTCCCAAGATCCCAAAAGTCTCATTCGATTACAGTATTAGCTCAAAGTTCAGATTTTCATCATTAAATTATTCCAAGTGTGGAAAAGGCTCCACAGGTTCAATTATTCTGATGCAGCTTCTCAGGCACAACTCTTCTTGATTTGTGAACTAAAATGACAAGTCATCCCACCTCCCCAGCTCACCCCCACACATGCATACAAAATACAATAGTGAGACTGGGATAGAATAACTATAATCGAGTGTCCTGTTCAAGAAAGAGAGAAATAGAAGGTGCTTGGAGCCACTGATCCATAGCAATTCTGAAATCTTGTTAGATACCTATTTTCAGGGCCTTCTACTCTGGGTATAGGGAATGTGACCTGATTAGGGAACAGCTCTTCCCACGGGGAATAGGTTCTGACTCGTTGCTCTCTTGGCTCTTGGCTTGTGCACCAGGCTCTTTCCTCTGCCCTCTGAGCCATCACTTGCTCTCATCATAAAGAAAGAAATAGCCACCATTTCACAATTAGTTTCTAACAATGCACTCTGCATATCCACAGCTGACCAGGACTTATTAAAAGTTGGAAATGAGGTATATAATCTTGATGGAGGAGGCATGCAAATAGAGAGATGATAGGAATTGTTGGATATATTTCTGTAAATATCCCCAACAGTGTATGTGGCCATGATTAAGTCATTTGTATAAACTCATCAGTGTAATTATATAATGAATACATAAATAATCTATATAATTCATATGCGAAATTAAACTCTCTTCTAATGCAATTAAGCTGTGAAGAAATATTTCCTGTGACCTAAGAAATGAATTATTATTTTATTGTCTCTTTAATCTGCTCTTTTACTTAGTTCTAGAAAGGAAAGAAGGCTATGGTTTTATCAAGAGGGAGAAGAGAAACCAGGTGGTGTCATAGATTTCCAGAAGTGTATGAAAACATACACACACACACACACACACACCAATAAAGATGTGTCTGAACTCTATTATCTTTTAGATATGTGCAATGGAAAGAGTGAAACCTACTTGAACATGGCCTAATCCTCACTGACAATCAGTGTAATTATATAATGAATACATAAATAATCTATATAATTCATATGCTAAATTAATACTAACAATACTTCAGTTTTCCAGCTCTCCAATACTTCTTAGAAGCTTTCTCATGAAAATTTTGGCTGCAAACTTCAGAATCTGAGACAGGCTGGTGCAAATATAAAACATTACCATGTACCCTTGTAAAGGACCTGCATTAACTGCTTGTCAACTGTTCAATAGGGTTCCAATTTTCACCCCTCCCTGGTTATTTATTTACTATTTAGATATTTTTTCTTATGTAAATAGGGGTCATTATCAGAGGCAACATTTTAATGCAAGCATGATAAAGAGTGAGTTCTTTCTTTATTATAGGGTTTCTTTTGTTATAGATTTTAAATTTCCTGCCATCCCTCATTTCCTAGGATTTTCGGTTGTGCATTTGTTGGGTTTTTTTAAAAAAAAAATCTGTCTTTTGTATATTATTTTTCTAATTATTAATCTTTGTACTTTGTCACTTTATTTTGCTATACTTTTCAATCCCTTTCTATATGTCTATGTAATATATCCATTTCACGCTTCATCATTTCTACCATGTTGGTTCCCTGTGATTGTGTTATGTCTCTCTCACTTTTTGCCACCTCCCTTTCCATCAGTTTCTTTAGAATAGGATACACTACGTCTATTCTTTTAACTGTTGTTTCCAAAACTATATTTTAATATCTAATATTATAATAAAGAAATGTTTGATTTATGTGTCCAACTTTCTACCATAATTTTTCTTGTGATGTGTACTTTCATTTTTCGTTGCAGTTCTTGCCTCTTTTTTCTGGCAATATGACTCATCTTTTAATAGGAGCCTTTTCCTCTGGGTGGGCCACTAGTTACAGAACAGAACAGTAAGGTGCTGGGGAAAATGAGCTGGGCTATGAGGAATGCCAGTTCAGATACCTTGCCCCAATACACGTGGAAATATATCGAGGACAAAACAATAGTTCAATCCTTGTACCTTCTGTATAACAAATATTTAAATGAAGATATATTTTCCATCTGAGAGACAGAGAGAGAGAGAGAGAGAGAGATCTGGAAATAATCTAAGTAATAGATGTAATATATCTATACTTATAATATCATTTATTGTATAAGTTTGTTAACATGAAAAGATATTTATCATATATTGTTAATATTTTTAAAGCAATTAAAATAATGCTTACTGTATCATTTTGCTATGTAGGTATTATAATATATATTTGTTTGAGTCTGAAAGGAAAGTGAAGTGAATACTGAAGGCGTACCTTCTATATCTAACACTTTCATTGGGCCAGTGCATCCACGGCTGGGCTGCCGTGAGCATTGACTACTGACACCTCACCACTGACCACTTTCTCTACAGAATTATCCTTCACCAACTAGGAAGAGCTTGCCCAGAGTTGCAACTCCCTCATCCCATGGCATCCTGCCATCAGTGACCGAATCACACACAGCATAACTGCCTGCCCCCATTGCCTCGATGTGTGATCAACACTGGTGCAATCCATGCTCTGAGTTCCCCATGAGTTCCGCAGCTTGAGACTTGAGCTGACTGCACAAACTTCCTCAGCTCTATCCCCTGCCTTATCCTATTACTTGTCTTGCCCTGAGAGCATGGTCTAAATCATGTGCACCTGATTCTATTGCAGGTGTGGTTTCTGGGGAACCAGACCTCAGAGAAACATAAAACACAATGTTAAAAATAGTTCCACAGGTACTGTGATTAAATATCATTTAGTTTATTGTCATGCTTTTCTCTAATTAAAATATATTGTTTGTATTGTAAGAAAAAATAAATTACAAAAAGTTTTAAAATATTGTTTCTAAATTATGTTTCATAGGCTCTTGTTTGGTAGAACCTGGAAGTTAAATTTAAAAAATATACCAAATAGAAAGTTTAAAGAAAACATTTATTATATTTTAATAAAATGTGTCTATTTAAATAACACTAACATTATTTGTACATGTTAGGTGAAATTATTTTGAATATGGCTCCTTGCAAGTTTCCAAATTATTAATAATAAATTATTTCCTGACACTAGTTCAGGTCTTTTATTAGAACTAATTCTAGAATTTTATATTAAATGAAATATAAATATTAATCAGAATGTTATTGGTCCTTTTCACCTTCTTCCTAGAATTTCTTAAATAAGCATATATTCACTTCTAAATATACTTGAAAGGGCATATAATAATATAGAGCCGGAAGGATTTCATTTCTTTGTCATTTCTTTCTGTTAGTCATATCTAATTCACTCAAGTCTACATAAAGAAAGGCTTGAAAATTTGTGCAAATTTTTAGTGTTATCCATGTAATACTTTAAATTATTTTTTAATAGTATCTATTTTTCTATCGTGTGTGTGTGTGTGTGTGTGTGTGTGTGTGTGTAATATACCTCCCAGAAAAAAGGCTAGGCATGTTACACAAGTTTTTTACTTCATCCTCACAGCATCCCATCAACATTATAATTATTCATAAGTGAGGTCAGATCGTATGCCTGAGGGTGCTGGATCTGTCATCTGGTACAGCTATCAACTGGGACCACCCCTTCCTTACCTTACAGGGTTTCGTAGTCAGATTTGCTACTTTCTCCTACAATATATTTTATACCTTTCTTCATTAAGTCTAATAACCAAAACTGTTTCGCCCAAATAAAATGGCAAGTCCTTATCTAAAACAACCAAAACCCAAGTAACTTATAAGGGACCGCTCAATAGAGGAGAACTTATTATTTAAGGGCATCCCTCAGAGCTTCAGTGATAAGTGAAATTATATTACATTTCTCAACAAAGAGGAAACTATGTTCTCCAAAGTGCATAGAATTAGTTCCGAAATTAAAAATTCAGAAGTTAGACTTAAATGAATGCCATCAATTAATTTTTATAAAAGAACTAGAACCGTTTTGGGGAAAGTTCAATTGTCTTCTAAATGAAAATTAGATAAATAACTTCATTTTATTGAGAAAAATCATTATGATCTGAGAGATAGAGTAGCTGACTTTTTAGCCTTCAATTAAAAATATCAATCCTCCAGTGTGGTTCCCCAAATCACTCACCCACAAACGAGAACTCAAAGAGGACTTCCCCTAGAGAACAAAGGGGCAGCAATGGACAGAGACGATGCTTTTTATTTGATTCTATTGCTTTCAATGATAATGAGGTTATTTAAATACCCCAACATGATCAAATAAATACTTATGTTCTTAAAAGTCCCAGGTACTGTCTGTCTGGTAAGTTGTACCCCACAATTTAACAGAACCTTAAAACAATAAACCTATTTCCTATGTATTTTAGGCGTCTTTAGATTTCAGTGCAATCTTACAGCTGCTTAAAAAGTCTCTGGCTGTTCAATTTTTTATAAAGTTAATAAAGAAGGAAAAGAACACATGCCTTTGTTTTTGGTAAGAGATCTATAAAGATATGGTGTGGGTTCTTAATCACGCAACAGGAATCTGACTAGTAATTTGGAAAGACCCAGAATTTCGGCCTTTCTATAGCGTTCCACATTTTCATTGTCACTGTTTTTCTTTGAAGTACATTTTAGAAAGAAAACAGTATTTCTGTGTCTGGTCATCCTGTTCATCGACCCTGTTTTTTCACTACCAAAAAAAAGCATTTGTCAGTGTGTAGAACTAATGTACGAAACTAGAAACACCTATGAACTGTACGAAATTTTATGGCCGAGTTAAAAGGGACCATCCCATTTGTTACCATCTTCTCAATGACACAAATGGCCGAAATCCCAAACATCATAATGTAGCTGAAACAAGACAAAATGGACCGTTTTCTGTACAGTATCACTTTTTCTTTCTTTTCTTTTTTTTAAAGGCATGGAAACATTTGCCGAAATGTGATATCTGTAATAACAAGCCACAGGGGGAAAAAAAAAAGCAAAACATCCTTGCACAGTGATGCTATACTCTTACATTTCGCCTACCCACACAAATTGGTCCCAGCAGTTTTCTCTTTAATTCAGAATTTATGGAAACATCTGAGATTATAAAATTAACCAAACAAAAACAGATGCTATAATTGTGAGGGGACTCCATTCTTGGATGAATACCAGAGCTACACATTAGTATATGAAGTGGAAACATTTTAACTTAAGTTCTTATATATCAGTTTACAAGCTGATGTGGCTTATTCCACATGAAAACAACGATCTGAAACAGCTTGAAGAAATGAAATGATGTTCACGTAAGTGGCTCATTTTTCTCCCTTTCAAAAGGAAGACAAGGAGTATTAAAATGACAATTTCCTCAAGTTTCTTAATTAATAATATAAAAACTCCCACCTATATTTACAATTCCTAGGAAGGATTGAGGGAGAGTCATGTCTTAGGAGAGCTTCCACACTGCGCTTTTATATTACTCTGGAGTTAGCATTGGTCAGAGGTAGTAGCTTCAACTAAAAAGGAAAAGAACATCTTTCTATTTGAAGTAAGAGTAACTATTTAAAGGTAGCAGAAAATACCCTTCTAGACTAGCCTACACTTAGACCTTGTAAAAGACCTGGAAATTATCCTTTGGAAAAAGAGACATAAAAAGTTGAACTTTGCTAGTCTTATTTCCATTTAAGGACTGAATGAGGATGCAGCAACCTACTCCTTGTGGCTATGCCTTCGCCCAGGCTGTTTTTAAGGTAAAAATACAAAGAAAATTAGAGACTGAAAGTCAATTTTAAAAATGACTTCTTTTTAGGAATGAAGGGCCTTTGAGTGATCTTAGATGCTTTTTCTGGAAAGTAGTGGGTTTGAAGAACACACGGCAAAGGCTCTGTTTCCAAGACTGGGTAAGAGGGCTTTCTTTGTAAACATACTTACGGAAATGTCAGGAAAATACCTCCAAGGGACCTTGGCCAAGACTTGTTTATTGGATTTACACAATTGAACCAATCATGATTAAATGGCCTCAGGGCAAAAGTTCAAAGGCATAACAATCAGAATGCATAAAAAATAGAGCAACAACTGGCATATATTAAAATAAATAAGATGTCAATGCAAAGAGACGTGTCTTTTAGTTCCTTCCAGTTTTGCTTGTAGAGTCTAGTCATTAGACAAGGGTGGACCAAACCATGGTGAACAAAGAATCCCACAAATAACGGCCTGGAAATCCAATTTCTCCTCGCATCCTTCATGGATGAAATGTGGTAACTGTCAGAGGGAGCGCTCCAGCTGATTTATGGTTCTGTGCTGTGGAATACGCAGTTTCCCACAGCGTGTTCCAGGGAACACAAAGCTCATGGAATGTGAATAGTGTTAGCCAAATGCTCTACTTTCCCACCGAAGTGCATCATCGAGGAAGCACAGATGGAAATCTGGTTTACCAAATTGTCCATGTTCCTAGAGTCCAGCTTTCCCAAACTTATTTGATCTCAGAGTCCCCTTTTCTGAGCCCCAGTCTTGTAGGAACAGTGTCCCTTTGGAATACACTTTGGAAAACCCAAATTCAAGTGAATGCATGTACAAGCTCTGTACAGAGTCCCAGGCCCAAAGGTGAAGAAAGCTTGTCGCTTGTTCCACGCGGGCCCCTTTCTGTTCTCTGTCACATTTTGGTCTGACTCTCTTTCAAATAAGGCGAAAATGGTTGATAGAAACTGGAATGTTTCCCTTCATATGTACATTTGCTTGCAACAGAACAGAGCTATGATGTGAAAGAATATATTTTTATCCAGATCTTTTGGGCAAGTGAGAGCAATGTTTGGAGAACTCATGAAGGTATTTACAAGATGCCATAGACAGTCATACCTGACCGTGCTCCAGCCCAAGCTGTTGAGGGTTTGGAAACCTGAAATTAGCATTTCTAACTGGACCAAGAGATCTCAAAAGCATTTGGTTCTCAAGATTCCTGTATCTGACAAATTTCATGAGTTATCTGATAACAGCCTCACCATGACTTCATATTTAACCTTCTGTCCAACCCAGAAGAGGGCACCATATCTGGTATCAAATAATCCCCCTTTTACAGAGTAGCCCTTAAGAATCATATATGATAGAAATTTCCCCAGAATAACCTTCTGATAATTCCCCCATATTTTCAGCTCTAGTTCAGAATGTATTCTGCCCACAGGATAATTTCAAAAGAGAGAGATCACCTCTCGTTTCATCTTTTCTTCTCCAAGTACAATATCTTCATTCTTTTTTTTTTTTTTATCCTCACCCAAGGACATTTTTCCATTTTTTGTTCAGATAGAGTGGGAGAGAGAGAGAGAAGAGAGAGAGAGAGAGAGAGAGAGAAACTTCAATGTGAAAGGGACACATCGAGTGGCTGCCACCTGCACGATCCACCCAGGGCCGGGGACAAACTGCAACTGAGGTACGCACCCTCTCTGGGGTCTCTCTGGACCATAGGCCGACACTCTAACAGCTGAGCCAAACTGGCCAGGGCAATATCTTCATTCTTTGTATGGCAAAGCATCAGGCCCCCTCACAATTCTGGATATATCATTACAAGTCTTACCTTGATGGTCAATATAACTCAAGTTTGGCATCCAAAACAACAACTGTGATACTCAGCATAGAACAGAGGAGCTAGCTACACGCTATTGAGTTCAGTATTCTGTAGACACCTTACTCACTGTTTAAAATGCTTTTAACTGGAACTTCACATGTCTCTTTTTCATTCTCTGGCACCTCTTCAATTCTGCATAACCTTTCAAAAGTTGTTTGGCTCTGAGTTCCATATCCTTGATTCATGTCCATCTAATCCAGAATAATTTAACTCAATTAGTAGTTATCTCCTCAACTAAGCTGAACTGGAATGCCTTTCTTAAATTGTCGTTCTATCCTTTCACTAAAGAACGAACCTTCACAGAGCACTATCCGTAACCCGGACACTGTGGTGGGCATCAGATAATGACATCACATGTACCACTGAAGAGCCACAGTCTGATATGGGAGAGAAACATGTACACAACCCATCATAATGCAGTGACATGGCATTCATAACAGAGATAGGACAATGGGCCAAGGAGAGGGGGAAAAGGAGCAATTAATGGGAAGGTTGCTTTGTGTCTCAGTTTCTTTATCAGTAAAATAGTAATGGTGTACCTGTTCTGGGAATTAAATGAGATATTTTTCAGTACTAATAACAATGTCTGTTCCATAATAAGGGCTGAATAAACATCAGCTCTCATTATTAGTTGAGACTCTTGATATTAAAAAGCATCAAAGCTCTAGCCAGTTTGGCTCAGGGGTTAGAACGTCGGTCTGTGAACTGAAGGGTCACAGGTTTGATTCCCAGTCAAGGGCATGTATCTGGGTTGCAGGTTTGATCGCCAACTCCGGTTGGGGTCTTGCTGAAGGCTACAAATCGATGTGTCTCTCTCACATCAATGTTTCCCAGTCTTTCTCCCTCCTTCTCTTCCACTCTAACTAAAAATCAATAATATCCTTGGTGAGGATTAATAAAATAAAACAAAAAAAAGCATCAAAAAACATTAATAAATTAAGGGTTCTATCTATCTCTGCCCATGAAGAAGGCAAAACTAGGACTCTTGCATGGGTGGGTAGATTTGGGGTTCACTTTAGGCCTTCCTAAAATGTAGTCTTCTAAATGCTAAGAGTCAACGTGATGAGCTCCTTCTGTAAATATTACTCGAGTAGGTGCTGAATATCTGTGTGGCTTTCTGCATTCGGTTTGAGCTTGGATTAGCTCTGGAATGACAGAGATGTCACTTCAGATCAGTTGGTATTGGCTAACTGAAGTACTGTGAACATGGGAAGCTGCGCTTGGCTCCATGGGAAGGGGTCCTGAACATTTAGTCGTCATTCTTGGGAACAGGAGGCGAGGTGATGGCACCGATGTCATTTAACTGGTTACCCTGAACTGGATGTTTCCTACTAGAAAGGCACCTGGCACAGGAGCCACCCAGCTGGCTGAGGCTCAGCGGACAGTGGGTGCGTTGAGTTTGCCTGGCATCCAAGGGCACTGCACTCTCCAGGCAGTGTTCCTACAAGCTGTCCGCACCACAAGGCCATGGCGCAACTGTTCCCCAAGGTGCCCGGAAAGTCAGTACTCAGAAGTCCAAGCAGAAAGCCAGTGAGCATCTTGACTATTTCCCCGTTACAGGGTTTATTCATTCTCCAAACAGTTACTGAGCTATGTTTGCTAGGTACTGGAAACAGGATAAAGGACAGGACAAATATGGCCCAACATTCATGGTACTTCCACTTTCGTTAAGAGAAGACCATCAAGAAACAAATTAACAAGGGATTACTGAGCAATGCTTAAATAAAACAAATAAAATATAACCAGTTGACATGAAATATAGTGATGGGGCCAAAGTTCAAAGGGAGGACTCTAGTACTAGAGATAAAAACAACAGACTGAAGACAGGGTCTTAGAAGGAAGCTGAGATCTGGTGAGAGAGTGGGACAAAAGTGGGAGCATAGGTAGGATCTTAGCTATATGACCACAAGTGACCACCGTGGGTGAGGGATTCAGGAAGTTAGGAACATAGGGGCTGAAAGGGGGTGCAACATGGCTGCTACTCTTTGATCATCACTGTGCATGTGATGAATGTTATTGCAAATGTAAAATGTACAGGTCAACATGGGGCAGCAAATGCTATTTACAGAGCATGATGATTAAATACCTACACCAACTAAAATCCCTACACCAAAGGGCTGCTGTTTGATTTTCTGCCCCAGTTAAGATAGATCTGGGATCAGGGATAAATATGTCCCCAAGGCTTGGGAAGATGAGTGAAGAGCAGGAGGAGAAGCTGGCATTTAAAAACTATCAGATCAAGTGATTATATCCTGAGGATTCAGATATGAGAGAGCCATGCCTAATTTGCTTATGGTGATGGCAGCCAGAACTCAGCTGGATTTTCTAACTACAAATTCAATTCAGGCTTCACATATTTGATTTATTTCCTGGGTTGCTGTGATGGTTATTTTTACGTGTCAACTTGACTGGGCTGAGGGATGCCCAGAGATCTGGTAAAACAGTATTTCTGGGTGTGTCTGTGAGAGCATTCCTGGAAGAGATGACCATTTCAATCAGTAGACTGAGTAAAGAAGATCCAACCTCACCAACATGGACAGGCATCTTCCAATCCTTTGAGGACCCAAATAGAACGACGACAAAAAAAGGTTGAGAGAGGGCAAATTTGCTCTCTGCTCACCTTCTCCTACTGTCTGACACTGGACATCAGTGCTCTTGGTTCCCAGGGCTTTGGGCTTAAACTAGAAGTTACACCACCAGCTTTCCTGGTTGTCCAGCTTGCGGAGAGCAGATTGTCTCGCCCTCTACAATTGTGTGAGCCAATGCCCCAATACACACACACACACACACACACACACACACACACACGATCTCCTACTGGTTCTTTTTCTCTGGAGAATCCTGACTAATACAGTTGGTATAAGAAATGGCAATTCATCAGCTTCAGAGAGAATACCACACATGACAAGTTGGCTAGGCAGATACTTGACAGGACATGCTTTGTCTTTAATGCAAAAACACTTATCATTCGCCCTGGTCAGTTGGCTCAGTTTAGAGCCTTGGCCCGAGGACCAAAGGGTTTAATTCCCAAAGACATATACCTGGGTTGCAGGTTCCATTCCTGACCCCGTCAGGGTCTTGTGGGAGGCAGTCAATCTATGTGTCTCTATCACATTCATGTTTCTCTCTCTCGCTCTCCCCCACTTTTCCTCCCCCACTCCCTCCCTTCCACTCCATCTAAAAATCAATGGAAAAATATCCTTGGGTGAGGATTAACAAAGATGAACAAACAAAAAAACCCCACTTATTATTCAATCTCATTGTTAGCTATTATTTGTATAGAGGCTCTAGACTTTGTATCTCCTGTGAAAAACAGATAGTTAAAAATAAATATTCTGCATACAGCCCTGGCCAGTCCGGCTCAGTAGTTAGAGTGTTGCCCAGTGGACCACAGAGTTGCAGCCTCATTTCCAGTCAAGGGCACCTACTGTGCTTGTAGATCAGTCCCTGGCCCTGGTCAGGGTCGTGCAGGAGGCAACCAGTCTCTCTCACGTCAATGTTTCTCTCTCTCTCTCTCCCTTTCCATCCCACTCTATCTGAAGATAAATGGAAAAATACCCTGCATATTAAGGTTCTAGAAAATTCTCAATTTCCTAACTGATGAAAGATAATATTAATAGAGATTATATTATTATAAATATAAATATTTAAATGAAAGTATATAATATTAAATGTTTATTTGGGAATATTATTGAATGCAAGAACTCAGACTTGAGACCGAAGCAGGAAGATAAATTAACTTCTGAGGGATTCTACTTTACATCCCCTCGGGCTCATCTGCAAACAGCCCAAGAGAACAATAACAAAATTAAATGAAACAATTGATTAAACATGATTTAAAATCTGTTTATATTGTATGTCTCTAGCCATCTTTACTTTGGAGTTAATTAGAATGGAAATAAATTTTTTTTAATCATCCATTTCTTTCTCTGTCTGTCCATGTAATAAAACACGGATCTAAGAATTTCAGCAGTCCTGCCTAGATTGTCTTAAGGGTCAGCTTTTATTCGACCTATGTTCAAAAATGAGAGAGGCAGAGGGAGAGAGAGTGAAGTGAGGGAAGGAGAGAGAGAGAGACTATTATTTGGGGTTAAAATATAGAATAAAATAGAAAACAGATTTAAAATTCACTTGACCAAAAACTTGATTGAGCTCAATGCTTTCACCAAACATTAATGTGTTAGAACTTTAGTGTTTTCAACATTTTCTCAAATCTTACTTTCTAGTTTCAACAAACACTTATTAAATGAAAGGTGTTACTTTCCATTACTTTCTATGAAAGATAAAAAGATAGAACACATCCCGGCTCTGAATAGGCCCTTTCTATGTTGTATAGGGCATACATCCAACAGCATAGAACATACTTGGTGCTACCAAAGGGGACCATGGAGCAGCTTTCCCTCTATCTAATCTCCACCAATCCCCAAACCTGGCCTGAAAGCTCACAATGTAAGCGAAGGTAGTGTGATTTCTATGCATATACAATTTTAACACATTCCCTTGCCCTCTCTTCCCGTTTGCTACTGTTAAACTCCTCCCTGTAGAAATTCTGGACCTTCCAATGGATCTTTTGCTGCACAGCAGAGGAAGGAAGAGCAGAACAATTTGGAAGAAAGGGCATGAATAGAATGTGGTAAATCCTTGGAGAAGAGATAGGACCTCAGTGTTAGTTGACGGCTCTGTCAGATTTCCACAAGCAGGGAAGACTCTGTTCTATGATGTGGAATGAGGAGAGACTATGCATGAGATCAGCCAAGACATCTAGTGTTAATTTTGTTTCAATAAAAGTTAGTAACAACCTCAACTAGAACACTTAGGGTGAGAGCAGAAAAGAATGGGAAAATATATAATGGCTGCAAAGAGTTGAATCCATGAGATGCTGCAACTGAATGAGTTTGGGAAGAGAATATGATCTGCGTTCTTTTTAACCTTGGAGATCATTTTCCAGTACAGTACATACATAAAGGAGACTTATTTTGGTAAAATGGCTGGATGCATGCAAGAGAGTTGAGGTGACTGATTAGGTTCCCGATATGCTGAGGTTGAAGTAACAGGTGATGTACAAGTAAATGTAACACTCAGGCAAATGCAGATGAGATCTGAGAAGCAAGAAAGAGTTGAGTCCAACCTCCTGTTCCTATTAACTTCTAGTAATCCACTGTATAAATGAGTTGATGTTCACCTTGGAAACATCTCTGCTGAGATTCAGCTTGGAAGCTGTACTCATTTGGGCTACTCCTTGAGGTAAATCTCATTTCTGGAATTCCCAGCCATGCTTTAGCACTGGGGGTCACTTCCCAGAGCTGAGGGGTTGGGGCATATCAAGTTCCTAGAGAGTCTCTGGAAGAACCCATCCCACAGTCATCTGTCAGCATCAAACTTTATGCAAACCAAGCTGGCATCAACTCTCAGCACGAGCAGAACTGTTCCTGAACCCAGTTCACAGGGTCCTCCTGATGACCACCCCAGCTGCCTCAACTGGGAGAGTGAACAAGTAGCAACATTATCCAAACAGAGCTTGCAGGGAATCCAAAATGGGGAGGAAGAAAAGATACGTGGATTCTGACGTGTGGTGCCTATAAAGTTCTTTGAGGGGAAAGGTGATTAGCACAGAACAGTTTAACACTGGACCAACCATTGAATGTCACCATTATAGAGCGAGAGAGAGAGAGAGAGAGAGAGAGAGAGAGACGGCGGAGAGAGGGAGAGAGACTGAGATTGTATGGGCACTCGTTTCTAAGTCTTGCTTTAGGGTAACTCACTTTTTACCGTGTCTCGAATTCCTCAACTGTGGATAACAGTATTGATTGTGCCGCATGGGTTTACATTTGAGAAAAATAAAACAACAGCTCTTTCCAAGTAGAAAGTACTCTGGAAAGACTAAATAATGATAATGTCCCTCTCCAGCTTGTATGGGTTGGTGAATGCTTTTTGACTTGGCTATTTTTCTTGGGGGGCTATTCACAGAGACTCGTAGAGATGTGTCATTTTCTATTGCTTCATTTGTCTTTCTCTTTCCACTGTAATAGCCCTGTCTCCAGTTCTCACTTCCACTGATATCAGAAAAATGTCTCCCTGTTGCTGGGTCTGCAGCTTCCTTTCTGCAGATCTCTCCATCTCTGTTAGTCCATCTTATTTAATTTCATGCTCCCTACAGACCTTCCTTATTCTGTCATAGATCTTACTTTGAAAAATCTATTGTGCTTTTCAGGTTCTCTCCTCAAGCCTGACTTGTCCACCTCTCTGACATCTCATTTTCTTTCGCCGTGTACCTTGCTATGCCTTTATTTAATCCTCCAGAAAGGGGATATCAAGTAGGAAAGGGTGAGCTTATAAATTATAGAAAGACCCAATCTCTCTACCACTAAAATGCTGTTCTACTGATCTAATTTGTCAATATATTGTTTAGTACCTCGCAAAATCAGACATGCACAATTGGTAGTAAAAATGGACCAAATTGGAAGACGTAAATTCCTTCTGATCTCAGGTCCGAGAAGCGTAAATCTGCAGGCTGGAGTAGAGAAATGTTGATGAAGGTGCATTTATTAAGGGCTTAAAATCGTATTACTGACATTTCATGAAAGCGTTGGGTCCCAGCTCCCTCGATGCATTTTGGAGGACCCAGAGGTGTGATGAGAATAAATGAGACCTCTAAATACTCCTCCCTGTGTGCTTACCCTCAGGAGTGGCTACCCTGTGTTCTGTGCATGTGAGAAATATACAGACACATTCACAAGGACAACATAAACCAAATGCATCACAACTTAACTTGATACAGCACTTCCTACTGAAAATGAGTATTTACCAAAAAGACGTGTTTCCCCAGGAGCTGCTATGGGTATGCTGGGTGCCCCTTACTTATGCACCTTCTTAAAATGCAAATACAGGGTGGGGCCAGGAAGTTTACAGTTGTTCGCATGGAAAATAATGCAAAAATTAATGAACAATAGTACAAGAATAAACTGTGTTTTGCATTCTCACAGCTATAAACCTACTTTTGACCCTGTATGGGTCTTTCCCATAAATTATATTTTAGCTAGCTTTTTGAGACAGTGAATGCCTTTACCATTAAAAAAAAAAAAACAAGATATCAATTAAGAGTTCTAAAATGTTATGATCAGGATAATTACCACCACTATAACTTTAAAATAACTGAGCGTCCTTTTATGGGACTGTGATTACCCACACAAGCCGACTTCGCCATTCTAAGTGGCTTGGTATGCTCTGCTTATTTAAAACGTGCACAGTGACAACAGTAGACCATTTCACAATGGCTTTCGAATGCAGAGCTCACCCGGGTCTTCCTTCCATCTCCACTTTCCTCCTCATTGCTCCCTTTTCATTCCCTTCCTCGTCCCGCTATTGTACACACAGTTTCTTGACAAACTTTAACTAAATGGACCCGAGTTGTGATCTGAATGTATAATTCCTACATCTTTCCTGGAGGATAGTTCAGGGAAATGTACAAAACAATGGCCATTTCTCCTCTAAAGCATGTGAGCAGCATCTTCTAGGTCTATGTTGACACAAGCTTTCTTCTCATCCATTACAACTAAGCGATGGCTTATCAGATTCAGCACACTTGGAGCGTACGCTTTCTTGTTTGCACTAAATATTAAAATCTGTCCTGTAAAATGATGTCATGTGGTCTGTCTTGAGGCAATCAAATTGCTGAAAACTGGAGAAGTTCTTACTGTTAAAAAAAAAAAAAAATGTAGGTAAGGAAAATAAAGGAGCATTGCTTGGGAAAATAGAGAGGCAACAATATCATGTAATAAATTACCCTTCCAAGTGCTTATTTCATTTTGTGTAGCTTTCTTCGGCTTCCAGGTTCTTGAAGACTGAGAATGTAAGAAAAAAAAAAAGCTGGACTGTAGCAGAGAAAAGATTAAGTGAGGGCAGTGTACGTTCATGATTCCTATATATAATAAAAGCATTTTCTGGGCAAAATTAGGACTGTTATCAGATAGAGATGCACGTGTGTGGAATGGGGTGATTTTTATACACCCTGACTTTTCTACTACTTGATTAAAAGACTAGACATTCTCCATTAAGATTTGTTCCTCTGCCTAATGTGCAATAATTGCAACAGAGTGCTCGGTGCAGGGCCAGCACTATTCTGTAATAGATCTGGGTCACTGCGGAGCACATCGCGCAGCCCTTGGCAACCGGAGATAAAGCACTGGTTAGTTCATCTCTTGCTTTTAGCTGCAGGGCCACTGGTTCTCCCGCCTAAGGAAATGAATGGAGCTGAATGTAGGCAAACTGTCGTATCCGAGGCCTTTCCGTTCCCACTGTCCGCGTACTGTTCCATCTCTAGAAAACATTTCTAATAACAGTAATGCGAATCAGAAGTGTGGACGTGTGAATCGCAATGAAAAGACAACCCCTTCCCTTTTCTGGCTCATTCTCTTTATTACCCTATACTTCTTTAAATCGGTATTTTACGAATCTTTTCGTTCACATACATTCTCTCGTCTAATTTTCTGGTGGAAAAATAGAGTTCAGCGTAGGATTTGTCTACAGGGCTGACATCAATAAGCTTAGTGAGTGGTTTTCTTTGGAGAAATGTCTCTTCGTTTCGCTTCATTACCTTTACACCCCAGACTTTCTTATTTACAGACGGCTATTCACAGGAATTAATTTTTGCCACGTCTAAACACATTTTTCAGGGCTACCGGCCAGGGCTCCCCCTCTGCTGTAAGGTCTGCTGACTTCCCACTGATCTCTTTCCAGTCTTCTAAGACCACACCCGAAGCACGCTCTCCTGCCCCCACCCTGCACTGTGCACCGAAGACTCAACATCTTTCATTCTCAAAAGTTTTCTTTGTAAACATTTTAACATCATTATTGTAATAGAATTTAGGGGGGATGCAATAAAAAGGGCAAAAGCAATGGAGCAAAAATCAGAACAAAAAAATGAGATCGAACGGCTTCCTTTCAACTCCAGTGCATGTATTTCAACGCACTGATGCGCCAGGGCTGAGATATGCATTTTGCTTTTGAAGATCTTTGCCTTAAAACACGTTTGAAGCATTTAATAAGTGAGTTAGGACTGTGTAAATCTTGTTAAAGCAAGTGAACATGAAGTGCACGGCCGCAAAGGCAGCCCGTTCACGCTTGGAGAGAAATAAGTGTTCTTATTCTGCTCTTACATCAATATCACGGGGGAGGCAAGAATGTGCACGTATTTCCTTGCTCAACATCAGTGAAAATTCTCCACCTTTTGAAGAGAGAAAACAGCCTGGCTGGTGTGGCTTACTGGGTTGAGCGTTGTCCCATGGACTGAGAGGTCCCTGTTCATTGACGGTCAGGGCACAAGCTGGGTTGCCGGCTCGCTCCCCAGTAGGGGGCGTGCATGAGGTGGCCAATCGCGTTTCTCTCACATGATGTTTCTCTCTCTTCCTCTCGCTCTAAAAAAAATCAATAGAAAACACATTTTAAAAAGAAGTAAGTAAATAGAGAAAAGATGCCACCATCAACAAACATCCCTGCCTACTGTTTATGTATTTATATTTATAAGATAATTTTTATTTTTACCAGGCTTTACAAGATTTCTTTAATCCTGTGTAAATGCAGAATATAACCTCTCCCGGCTGTGACCATCTACAGAGAAAATCCTTATGACTCCTACTTGTCATTTTGAGTAAATCCCTCAAAATGAAGGGAGAGGCTCAAAACAGCAAAGGACCACCCCCAAGTGCCTTGCCATCAAGAGTAAACACAGGAAAATGTCCTGAGGACATAGCACTCAAAGCAACCAAGGGCCAAATGTCTGAGACACACGGAAGTTCATCAAGGTACCAGAGAACCAAATTCCCAAAGTCACATTGTCAACAGATCCCCCAGACAAAAATATTCACTTGGTCCTAATTCCAATTGGCACCACCTATTCTGAGATGAGTACAAACCATTTCATTAAGCTTATTTCCTATAAAGCATATTACCACAATTTTTGATGACTAACTATAGATTTTTTTCCTTATTGACTTTAGAGAGAGAAGAAGTGAGAGGGAGAGAGAGATAGAAACATTGATGAGAGAGAACATCGATTGGCCCCCTCCTGCATGCCCCCCCACCCCCACTGGGGATCGGGCCCACAACCTGGGCATGTGCCCTGACCAGGAATCAAACCAGTGACCTCTTGGTGCATGAGTCAATGCTCAACCACTGAGCCACACCGGGCGAGCAACTATCCATAGATTTTGAAGACAAAAAACTTCTTTCTCACAGGTGACCTTGAACAGGTACCCACTTAACATATTTTAAGTCCTTCCTATTCCCCACTCTGAAATGCAAAATCTGTCTCTTTATATGGAGAAAATATATTTTAATAATATTGGCAAAGGACTAGGAACTTTATCAAAGCATAGTCCACTTTCCATCCATTGTAGATTCTCAGAGTGCTTATGGCCATGAGTCTTCTTGTGTTTTCTTTCCTTTTTGCACCAAAAGGGATGCTGGAGTCATTTATTTCCTTGCCGGAGCACCGTGGATGTCTTTGTACGTCTGATAGCATTATCTGACAAATAATCAATGTTTGGCTGTAACCTGAAGGCCTCCAAAGCTTGAGGACATTACTCAGCGCGGTATCATGGGGAAGGAGGCAAAGTCGGTATCAATTGTTCTCTACATAGAAATTATCATGTGATTCTTACCCAGGACTCTCCATCATGACACTTCCTATAGGATTACATTTAAAGCTCAGAATTATTTTGATTATTCATCATGTCATCCGTTGTATCTCGACAGCTTTTCTCTCACAAACCTACTCCAGCGCAAGTGAAGCTGAATGTTTTCTGACGGGTATCGACAAAGTGACAGAAAAGCCGTATGTCTCTATGCTCTTCATTTTGCAGAGAGGTTAAAGTGACCTTTTAAACAGACCCACAATAAAATTGGGATGTGGAAAGCGTGTAGGGCCCAGGTATAAAACACTCTCCAACCTAGCTGACATAAATACTAATAGGATGGAATAATTTGAGTGAACACAGAAAGAATAAATCAAATCCACGCACACTGAAATATATAAAACTATTGTAGAGACACAGACCATGACTAAAGATGTGATTTACTTCTGCCAAAGCCCAGTCCAATAAAAATAGCATATTCCAAACCACCTTCAGAGAAGCACACATGTTTACAAATTTTTCCTTGGTTCTGAAATGTTTTTTTCTCTGTTATCGGCTAATGGGAAGCATAAAGCATATGGACTGATAAGAAAAATTCACTGGTATATCCTTTTGAACAGTAAGAAGAGTGAGCATATAATTTACATATAACATAGGTCTTATGTTATAAATACATAATCCTCTCTTGTCTTAACTTTCTATAATGTACTGCAAATAGAGAGCTGGAGTTAGGCAGGAAAGTCTTTAAACTTGGATATGAATGGGCATATGCAAGCACTGCGTAATGAGTTCCTTTATACCTTGTATACATAGGCAGATAATTATAAAAATCTGGGGTGTTGTGGTGACTGCAGCTGGTTTTGTGATTATTTTTGAGGGCTCTGCAAAATCAGAGCCATTGTTGAAAGGAGAATTGAAAAATACAATAAGACATCCCTGCTGAGATGCAATAGTGAGGGAACAGCAGAAGAGTGGGAACGGAAAGTGTAGGGCAGTCCTGAGGTCACAGGAGACCCCCGAGAGAGCCGTCATTAAGAATAACCACACCAGAAATGATTGCTGTACTTACAAGAGTATCCTAGACATCGGACTGAAGAATTTAAGACCTTCACCTAGGAGATAGAGGTCTGTAAACTGAGCTGCCCTTGAAATATTTGCTTGATGAATTAGGTTCGGAATTCCTACTGCCTCACTGCTGCAGACCGTACCAGAGAGACTGCGGTGCTAAGCACCCCAGAGGCAGACTCCATTAGGTGGACTTCATGATGGGGCTTGCATTTGCAATTCAAAACAAAGGCTGTTCTCCGGGCAGCCAGCTTTCAGCAACGAATCTTGGCATTTTAAGACTTACTTACAATGTTTTGTACCATTAAAACTCTTCTACTGCTTGAGCTGAAAGCAGCATTCTGAAGAATATGGCGAGAATGAACCAGTTGTGCAGCAAAGTCTAGGTGATAGAAGAGGCTCTTGGAAAGTCTTACATTCAAAAGCCCGACATGGAGTGCCCAGCAGAAACTACAAGATATGGAAAACTTAAAATTTTTATTTACATTTAGAAAACAATGACATTTATAACAGAGGACGTGTCATCTCTCTTAACACTGCGAGCAAATGAAAAACAGTGGTTATTTAACAAAGAAGATGTAATTGGAGATGAGTTATCTCAAGAAGCCCATCTACCATGATTCATTCCAGCAAAAAGTATTTATTAAGCACCTACTATCAATGTTTACTGAGCATCTAACATTAAACTGAAGCAAACCTACATAACATTGCTCTCGTGAGAGACTGCTCCATCACAAATGAATGACTGCACTCAACAGTTTCTCCCTCCTGGTTCTTGATTTAAGGCTCCTGTTTGAATTCATTTTTGGAATTCCCAGTCCCCAGCATCTTAATTTGTATTTCATGTCCTCCCTAAGGCAGTCACCCAGGTGCACTTCAGGTCAGCCACACTGAAAATGTGCCTATCTACTTCAGATTCTCCCAGAGGCTCCCAAAATAAATTGCGCACATGCCACAGAGCCTATACTTTAATCGACCATCCCAAATATGCCCTTCAAAATCAGTAAAAATCCATGTCATGGTCCCAAGTGTTATATAGTAGGAGACTCAGAGACAGAAGATAATATTTTATTACATGGCTATATCCCATACGGGTCATTGTATGTGACGTCTATTCATTATCATGTCTTTCTTCCAAATGCAGAACCAAGTAAGGTCAGGAAATCTATCAAAGCAATGTCTGCATCAGTTGGCCAGTTGGAAGGGCATGTAGGTTATTGACCCAAGCATCAGCATTACCTGGGAAACTTTGTAAAAGTACACATAGCCAGGTACCTTCTCTGGAAATCTGGACTCAATAGGTTTGGGGTGAGGCCAGGATATTTGATTTCCCCCCCATCCTTTAGTAACACTGGTGCACAGCCAGGGCTGAGAAACACCACGCTAGGAGAATTCTTCAGGCCCACGGAAACTCCTCACGCATCGTTCCATGCTGCATGTGTCAGACACGAGAGCCACCTGGGCAGAGACGCTCTGATGGCGGGCAGGGAGGAAGGGCAGTGAAAGACACAAAACATGGACTTTGGCCCCAGAGCAGCTGGGGTCCCCTGGGGACTCTACAGTAGTGTCCCCTGGGTTTCCAGAGGGGTAAGCGGAAGTCATCAGCTGCCTTGGATGGGGTTAAAAGCACATCCAAACAAATTGGTCTAGAGGTAGAACAGTCATCTGCAGCTTAATCCTAAACACTCATTTACTTTGGTCAGTGCCTGTCTTGGGCATCCAACACCAAAACGATAGCCGAGGAAGGTTCAAGTGTGTGAGATGGTTGCCACGGCCGGAATCGGCACTGAGCAAACATGATTCTGATTTCAACTTCTAGGATTCTTCAGGTCCTTCCAAAACAGACTGAGGACTCTGGAGACGCCTCAGCGACGACCGTGCTGTTTATTTAGTGGTTAGTTGTAGCTAGGCTACCAGTGTTCTGTAGCAATATACACTCAGCATATACACTCAGAGAACGTGGCCCCATCTTTCAGGGACAAAACTGATGTCCAGGAGCAGTTGTTCCCCACCAGCACACGTCCACTTGATGGCAGTAGCTGACATGGGCTGCTGATGTCCACACTGACCCGGGGCCAACTTCTCCATTGGGCACAGTAGGGCAGAGTTCAGGGCCCACAATAGTCTTAGGGCCAATGAAAAGGACTTTATTTCTTTTAAAATCAGAAAAAAATCAGGCCAAAGGTAATGTTTAATATATTTATTTTTATACAATGCAGTTATAAAATATAATATTTAATGTTGTGAAGGAAGGGGCCCATGAAGGCAAAAGTGTGTAGTACCTCTGACGGCCACAGGCAAAACAGGTCATCCTTGATCATGGCCAGCGACATCATTTGAGGGCTCTATGCAAAATGAAAAATGTAGGGCCCCTTGCTCAAAATAGTATAGATTTCAAGGTGGTGCCATCAGAACATTGAATCAAGCTTAGGGCCCTCAGAGCTTGGGCCCTGTACATCTGCCCTCATTAGCTGGCCGAGGGCACCATTATAGGGTTAGGAACCGGTACTTGATAAACTAAGACCAGGGTCTTCAGTGTTGTTTTCAACCTGTCTTTCTACATTTCCAATCCCTTCTTTCTCCTTCAGACAAGAAGATGAGAGTACTGAAGAAGAATATGGCTGTTCTGGGCACTGGGTAGAGAAATGTCATTCCCTTCATGACTATCATTACTTTGTTGATACTTTAAATTCCACCCTGTCATTGGGCAGAGGATCTTCTTTTCCTCTTCACCCACACATATAATCTTGAGTGACCTTGAAATATGAGCATTCAAGGCACCATAACTTGTCTTAACACTTGTCACCGTCACCAGGTAAGCATCCCCACCCCGCCCCTTACTATTGCTTTGAAACACACTATGGTTGGTAAAGAAAATGCCACTGTTAAACCTACCTCGACACAAAGTTGCCGTTATTTATTTATGATGTTACATGAATCATCTGCACTTTCCCTGATAAGCCCTGGGCGGTGTGTCTTTCATTTCAGCTGACATTTGGCTGCCATTTGCCAGGCTAAGTAACTACTGTGCAATCACTCTGAGCTGATGCATGGTCATTGTTTTGCACAAAATGGATTTTTAAGTCAGCTGAAAGGCTTTCTGAAGAATATAATTTGACAAAGTAAATTTTTGCCCATATAACAGAAATCAGCCAGGGCTGCACCAAATGTATTTTTTAAGATAGCTAAAAGGATTTCTGCAGAGAGTTTGACAAAGTATTTTACTTTTGTGCACAAAACAAAAATTGATTAGTTTTGAACAAAAAGGATTTCTCGGGGCGCTGAAAGGCTTTTCTCTGGGAATTAAATATATTCTGCTGCTTGCAGGATAAGGTATTTGAAAGTAGTGTCTTTGAGAAGACAAATAGTTGTCGGTGACATTTTTTTTTTCAGGAACATGTTAAAAGAATTTACTTAAATGACATTTCCAGCCACCTAAACCTGGTTTGGCTGCAGATATCTTACAGTTCAGAGAAAGATGACCCATTTTCCAGTGTATACGGCTTATTGCATGATTCATTCGCGTTTGATCCTGCTCCTAAATTGATAGAATCACTGAGTAGACATTTCACTGAACACTTTCCCCCTTCAGTTTAACTATAGGAAACTAGAAATCTGAACAAATTGGAAGGCACAGAGTTTTAACTTAAATTGTTTAGCTTCAGGGAAATTTTGCTGAAAATTTTCCTGGTATCCACAGTGCTTCTATTTGAGGAGAGAAGGTGATTTAAAAACATGCAACTTATACAAAAACTGAATCAGTTTTTCCAAAAGCATCCATCTGCTGCCATGACAAGTTTAAAAGTTAGAAGATAAAGAGTATGACCTACTTACCCAAAGTGCTGTAAGGGTTCTGTACACACGTTGGATGCAGGGAGAATAAGCAAGTATGTAGTGCAGTGACTTTGAGTAGTGATCCTTTCTTAAATATAAATAATTTTTTGGAGTACACATAAAAGTAAAAATTTATACTAACTATGTTTTTTGATATATATCTTGAATCTATTTTTGAGCTTTTATAATTCACTGGTGTAAATTAGGAATTTCTTTTTCCAGCTCAGTTTGTAGTCTCTGCATAAGATCATGACAGAGCAGAGTCTAGTTGTTCCTGTCCCTCATTCTGTCATTATGCCATTAAATTCAATATAAAACCTATATCTAAATGTTCTTTATTAAGAATACATCACTGAAGCTTTAGAAATTCCATATATTATGACCTATTTAATGTCTAGAAATTAAGGGCAGCTTGTTTTTTAACAGTTTCATTATTTAACAAGACTGTATTCATATTTATGAAACAAGTTTGCGATTTGTTTACATTAACTGACAGAAGATTGCAATATATTATCTTATTTTTGTCCCATTTTTCGGTCTGAAATCAAGGTAATTTAAAGTAAATAGAACCCTCTTATCTACAAAATGTTCCTTATCATGTTTTGTTTTGTTTTTAAAGCAAAGATATTTAAATAAAAGAAATGAGAATCAGTGGGTTAATGGGTCAACTCTTTTTAATTTAATTATTCACCAATGGGTAGAAGACACACCTACCCACATGTTCTCATGATCATTATCACGCCACTGCCTCCCTGAAGCTTGACAATGAACAAAAACAATTTCTTTTTTTTTACCCTCAACTGAGGACTTTTTTTTTTTTGCATTTATCTTCAGATAGAGAGGAGGGAGAGAGGGAGGAAGAGAGAGAGAAACTTTGACGTGAGAGAGACTCATTGTGTGGCTGCCACCCACACGACCCCAACTGGAGCCAGGAACCAACTGCAACTGAGGTACATGCCCTTAGCAGGAACCGAACCCAGGACTCTCTGGTCCACAGGCCGATGCTCTAACCACTGAGCCAAACCAGCCAGGGCCAAAAACAATGTCTTTATTGACCCAGTTCTCTAGCTTACTATCAAAATAAAAAATAAAAGTAATACACACCTACAGGACTTTGAACAATAACCTATTTTTAAAGAGAGGCTAACAATGTACCGTTTCATCTAGTGTCTTAACTCATTTCACACCATGGCTTAACCAGGCTGTTTAGGAGTGTTTGCTGTCCACGGCTAATCTAAGTAATGCCATTCACTGTGGACGTCAAATCCAAGGGACCCCAGACGAGTGGATGCCCCTGGAGGGTACCTCTTGGCATGTGATTTTCCTGGTAGGTGTGGGCACTTCACCCTGGAGACAACAACTGAATGATGATGACTCACAACAGGCATCTCCAGCGACATGAACCACCTGAGCAGTGTTGGGTGGAGTCTTGCAAAGCAATGCCAAGCTGTTAGGTTGAATGAGTATTTGATGCTGTATTAATTGTGAGAGTGAGTCACAGAGACCAACCCTTCACATGGAAAAGGCAGAAAAGGAGGCATATATCTTTAAAGGCGTCAGAAACAGAACAACTTAACAGCAACATGAAAGCAAGATGAGCTTAAAAGAGCCCACAAGGAGCTGAACACTGATAGAAACACAGGAAAATGTAACTGTCCATGAGGGACTACTTCATGATGACAAATCATCGCATTTTCTTGGGAAATGGGAGAATATAAAGGGTCTGAGTTTCTGAGGAATAAATAGTCATAGAAATGCTAGATCATAACCATTGCTCACTCAGAAGCTGCGACTAATGTTAAGAAAATCACCGCGTGGAAGTCAGGACTTGCTCCACTCTGATTCACAACTGTGAGCATGTTTAAAAGCTGCAGCTACTTTTAGAGGTGCCAGTAGTGAATTCATTTCTTTAAAACTTGCATGATTTTTTGGGTGCTGGTACACTCAAGTACGAGTGTGAAAAAAGTGACATTAACTCATATTTGCTGAAATAGAATAACCGTGGTATCTCTACACACTTGGAGCAAAGGAGAAGAACATTTCAATGATGACTGACAGCGAATTTTCTGCCAAGCCTTCAAAATATAAGTTAGAATCAGATTTAGCATGATTTGGGGAAAAAATAATGAATTGGATATTTCTGCACCTGAGCATGGTATTTGCAAATTTATGCCCATTATACTTAAATCATTGTGTGCCAGGCACATACTAGCTTCGTGATGAGAAAATGAAGACTCAGAGAAGTTCAGTGAGTCAGCACAGCCTGGTCTCAGATCCTGCTCTGTCCGAAGCCACAGCCTCTGCTGCTCATTTTGACGTTGTCATACAACCCATTGCTGGCACACATCAGCGATGTGCCCTGAGAGGAGCTATTCATTGCTTCTCAGTTAACATACACAGTTAGTTCACTCATTTAGAAGCTCATAATCGTAATGCTTGCCCATGGTATTGTTATTCTCAGGATTAAAAGAGAAAATGCATATAAAATACTTAACACGGTTCCTGGCACATTGGAATGGTGGCCACCTCCCATTTGCTCAGTTGTGGTTTGGGCCAGGCCAGGAGTCCCTGACGTGGGTCCATGGATGAGCTTCAGGGTGACAGAAAAGAAATACCTGGAATTTGATAGGGTAAAGTTGTGTAGGTGCACATGCATGCTTGTCCATAACACATAGCTGGGACGATGAAGACAAAGAGCTGACTCAGAAAATAAGAACCCCGCCCTCTAAAAAAGTATGTGCCAAGATTTCATAGAGGGGAGAAGGCAACTACCCTTCAGGGAGCCCGAGATAGTTAAAGAGACACTTAGCGGGAACCGAACCCCGGTCTCCCTGGACCTCAGGCCAACACTCTAACCGCTGAGCCAAACTGGCCAGGGCTAAAGAGACACTTAGATCACTTTAACTCTTTTTATACCAAGAAAAACCTTGGAGCAACCACTAGTCAACTTCTCCAATTGAGAATCAGACTGCTTTTTAAAAATTAAAGAAAACAGAACTGACTTTTCAAATTTCCTTGATAAAATTCTATTGCTTATGAAGCTTTATTTTCTCACACCTCTCCAACAGCCATTCTATAAAACTCCAATTTTGAAAAGGGAAAAAATATTTCAGGAAAAGTTCTGAGTCAGGTTTGAAAAAAATCTCCCATATTTTATCTAAGTTCTAAAAATACTAAATAAGATCAAGGTAAGTTATTGGCAGCTTAGCACACTGATTTTTATTGAGAAGTTGCAAAGTAGTCATCTGCTTTAGTTTCCTCCTACATTGTGTTTTTAAAATCTGAAGACGGTGCAGAAAAAGCCAAAGATTTATCTTCCCTTGAAACACTTAGTCATCTGCTAACATGCCAACACTAGGCCCACATTCTCAAGTGGCAACAACCGGCGGAGCTGGGGGGGAGGGGGTAGCTGGGGGGGGGGGTAGCCGCCCTCATTAGTGCACTCACTCTCCAATTTACTGCAGTCCCCACTGTTCTCTTACGTCTAACCCTATTTCACTTCACCCATTTACGCTACCTGCATTTGAATTTATGACCCCTGGTAGAGAAACCAAAAAGGATTTTCTTAAAAAGTAGCCATGGCTTTTCAAACACGGGAGTTTGGTTCATCTATTTACCTAACACTGCCTTATGAACTGGACTGCAATAAACTTCAGTTGGGTTGAGATACTTGCTAGACAGACAGGGAATGAAGAGCGGTGTCCGTGCAGCAGTAGCAAGAGAGATTAGGGAAGTATCGACAAATGAATTGGTTTTCCCTAGCATCCCATACGTGTTTACCTAACACCGCTGTGGATGATCATTAGCTAAAACTGTTTCACCACTGACGGTAGAAGATAAATCTGGGACTGAGGTTTTATGGGCTGCCTTCTATAAAACCGGACTCCGGTAGCACTGAACACCAAATGCACATTTTCTTCACAGTTCATTCATTTACTGAGTAAATTACCTGAATTACCCTTAAGTGATAGATACTGGGGACAGAGCAGGAAAAGAAAAGATAACGAAGACGTGACTTCTGCTCTTGCGGAGCTTTCAGACTAGTGGAGAAAACAGACTTGAAAACAATTCGATGTGGTTTGGGGCAGGTGGGCGTACGGTGACTGGTGTGAAGGAAGGATCGGAGGGGTGGGGAAGGCAGACTGGACACTGGAGGCTGGATACATGAAAGGGGGTGGGGCACACCTATTCAGATACTCCAGAGAAGACATGAGAGGCTGAACTAGACTAGAACAAAGCACTAGGAATAGAAGGCAGTCTCAATGTATTTAAAAAGTCACTCAGGAGCTCATGGTTCAAAAGAAAGGCCAGTTTATCCAAGTTTCCACAAGGGAATGCTGGTCAAATTTGAACACAAGAGTGAAAATGTGGTCCTTTGGGCCTTTAGACCTAATCAGATCCCAAGTTATTGCACTTGCTCTCCAGTTCACCCCAGTCCTCACCACTCTCTAATACACACCAATTCGCTTAACTAACTGAAACCTTGTTCAAAATAACCATTCTTAAAATCACCCAGGTTTTTTGTTTGTTTTTTAAAGCACTTTGTCAAGTCCCAGAAAGAATCATTCTATTTGGGCCTGAAATGCCATTCTCTATGAGATTTTCACTCCTCTGTGTCCCAATAGCAATGTTGCGAAGCCTGTTTTCTACAATTTCCTTTACTATGTTTTAAGTCCCTAAATGTCTCTCATGCCAGCTCATGTTCAAAGTGTCTGAAATATAGGAGTATAAAGGGTTGAATGATGTTCAACACTAATCCACGCCACCCAAAAAAAGATTATGTCTACTCAGACCCTGTGAATATGATCTTTATTTGGAAAAGGGGTCTTTGAAGATGTAATGAAGTTAAGAGTTTCTACATGCGATCACCCAGGATTATCAAGTGAGCCCTAAGTCCAGTGACGTGCCCTGTGAGAGGCAGAAGACACAGCGGAGAAGGCCACGTGAAGACAGAGGCAGAGACTCAAGGACCCACAGCCACTAGAAGCTGGAAAAGGCAGGGAAGGATTCTGCCCTAGAGCCTTCAGAGGGTATACGACTCTGCCAGCACCTTGATTTCCAAACTCTGGCCTCCAGAGCGGTGGGCAAAGAAGTGTCTGCTGTTGTAAACCGCCCAGTTTGTGGTCGTTTGTTACGGCAGCCCTAGGACACACAAGGTGGTACTCAATGTATATTCCTTTAAACAGTCATTTGATACATCAAGTAGTCAGGGCTGAAGCTGCTCCTCAGGCCAGGGACTGCGAACTAAGAGAAGAAATTGTCAGCTCTTCAAAAATAAGGATGGTGGGGCGCCAGGTTGTAATCGGATGAGGGGCGCTCTTTCCAGTGTTGAGACTGGAGTGTCCCTGCCTTCCTCCAAGGCCGTCCAGAGGCACGGACCCAGGGAACCGAGCGCCCACCGGGAAATTCCTGAGTTGGTTCTTGCAGCTCCGAGGGTCCCTGTGCAATGGTTGGTGGTCCGATGTTGGTGTCCAAACTGGGGGGCCAGGGGAGCCTCTCTCCACGTGATGATGCCTAAGAAAAGCCACACCTGCAGAAACCATAATTATGGGTTTTGAAACACCTTTTTGTTCTCTGGGAAGTCCTCTTATTCTCCTACCCCCACTTTGATATGAGTCTCCTCCTGCACCCAACATGTAGCTTTCAAACACATGTTTCCGAAGCACGTCACTCAGAAAATCATGGAACTACTTGCACATTGTTCAGTGAAGAGTGAAAAGTAAATTTAAAATAGTATGTTGAGTTCAGTACCCCTTAAGAACATTAAATAGAGGTTAGATGGACAGTACTTACAATTAAAGGATAAAGGAACTGAAATAGGAACAGTGACTATTTCTGGGTAGTGAGATTTCTCTCTCTCTCTCTCTCTGACCAAATTTTTTCTATTATATAAAAACAACAAACATTTTAAAATAGAATGAAAACACAGAATAAGAGACATGACAGCTTGAGTATTCAGACGCTGAGGTGAGCATTGACCCAGGCGGTCGGTGTTGGCATGAGGGTTGCCCAGACTCTGAGTGCACAGGTTTCACCCACTGTGCAATGCAGCACAAGCCCCCGAGGGTGCAGAGGAAAGGCTGGGCTCTGGTCAGAAGTCTAAGCTGTGGACAAAGCAAACCTGACTGGGAATCCCAGACCTTGAGCAAAGATTTTAACCATTCAGATTAAATAAGATAGTGTATAAAAATCACCTGGCATAATATCTGATACATAATAAGCTTCAAATAAATATAAATAATCTATTAATTATCAATGTGTAGGTTATTCATATTCCCTCATAGACTATTAATTCATTTCATATTAAGATATGCAGAACACAATTGCAAAGGTAAATAATCAAAAGCTAAATATTACCCTAGTATTTCAGAGTAACTCATACTTTCAGTAATTTATATTCTTACTCTGGTCCTTGAGAATAGATATTTTCTAGCTGACCATGTAATTACATGAAATTATAATCAAACTTCAATTTATAAGAAGGTCTCTAGTTAGGCCTTTTATAATATTAGGCAAGAATAATATTTTTTAAAGATGTCCAGGCAGGTTCTTACATCGATCACCTAAGTGTTGTGCTTCAAGAATTAACAACTCTCCCCTTCGGTCCACTAATCTGCTCCACAGCCACAAAGGAGCAGCCACGTGTGAGTGGTCTCCATCCCCGCCGGCCAGGCCAGATCAGCAATGCCTGCTGGAAGCACTACGGCCTGGAACATGGCACCCAGCCTGATGGCCAGATGCCAAGTGAAAAGACCACTGTGGGGGGAGATGACTTCTTCAACACCTTCTTCAGTGAGACAGGCGCTGGCCAGCATATGCCCAGGGCAGTGTCTGGAGCCCTGGAACCCACAGTCATGGATGATGGACGTTCACACTGGCTCCTATCGCCAGCTCTTCCACCCTAAGCTGATTGCAGGCAAGAAAGATGCTGTCAACAACTATGCCTGTGGTGCTACACAACTGGCAAGGAGATCATTGACCTCGTCCTGGACTGAGGTTGGAAACTGGCTGACCAAGGCACAGGACTTGAGGGCTTCTTGGTTTCCACATCTGTGGTGCTAGACCTGGCTGTGGGCTCTCCTTCCTGCTGATGGAATGTCTTTCTGTGATTGTGACAATATGTCCAAGCTGGAGTTCATTTACCCAGCCCCACAGGTTTCCACGGCTGTAGTTGAGCCCCACAACTCATCCTACCACGCTGGGGCACTCTGATTGTACCTTCATGGTTGACAATGAGGCCATCTACAACATCTGTCATAGAACCCTAGACACTGGGCACCCAACCTACACTAACCTGAATAGGGTGACAGGTCCAATTGTGTCCTCCATCACTGCTTCCCCAGGTTTGATGGAGCCCTGAATGTTGATCAGACAGAATTCCAGACCAACCTGGTGCCCTATCCCTGCATCCACTTCCCTGTGGCCACATATGTCCCTGTCATCTCTGCTGAGAAAGTCCACCAGGAACAGCCTCTAGAGCAGAGGTCACCAGTGTGTGCTATGAGCCAGCCAACCAGGTGGTGAAATGTGACCCTCACCATGGTAAATACATGGCTTGCTGCCTGTTGTACTGAGATGACATGGTCCCCAAATATGTCAATTCTGCCATTGCCACCATCAAGACCAAGCGTACCATCCAGTGTGTGTTCTGTTGCCCCACTGGCTTCAAAGTTGGCATTAATTACCAGCCCCCCACTGTGGTACCAGGCGGAGACCTGGCCAAAGTACAGCGAGCTGTGTGCATGCTGAGCGACACCACAGCTACTGCTGAGGCCTGGGCTCGCCTGGACCTCAGGTTTGACCTGAGGTGTGCCCAGCATGCCTTTGTCCACTGGTATGTGGGTGAGGGCATGGAGGAAGGAGAGTCATCTGAGACCTGTGAGGACATGGCTGCCCTTGAGAAGGATTATGAGGAAGTTGGTGTGGATTCTGTTGAAGGAGAGGGTGAGGAAGGAGAGGAATAAAGTTAAAATGTCACAAAGGTGCTGTGGTCTGATCAGTTAATATGTATGGAGCAGTGTATACTCCAAGATATAATTATTGGCCTATGCTTTAAAACACAACACTTTGTTATAGACCCAACCTGTCCATTTCTCTGATGGGTTTGAATAAAGTATTTTCTGTCTTAAATGAAAAAATATAAAATAAAAGATGGAAAGCCCATAGCATTTTTCACTGAGGAACTTCTGAGCCTTTTAATGTAGTTCCTTAACTAATTTTACAAAGGAGAAACTGAAGACCGGTTGGTTAACTGATGTCCCCACAGCCTCCTAGTTAGATACAGGCAGGGAAGTCAGCCTTTGCATATCCTCAGGCAAGGTCTTTCCACTGGGCCATTTCTGTTTATCTCTGTCAGAGGTAAGCACTGTGCCCATTCTGTTGCTATAATACTGATAGGGATGAGGAACAGTCAATGCAGCTTCTTGGGGACAATTTATACTCAGACAAGGAAGTTAGTTACATGAAGTCAACCAAGACTTAGATGATTAATCGGTAAGCAAGTGAATAGTGAATCCATAAGAGGATTAGGTAAGTTTTTGATGATTGGTTTAATATTGCTTGAGAGGATTGAGTGAGATTAAATTACTAAAAGCTTTGTGATATCACTTGTTTTATTTTCATAGCATTGACATAGACATCTGCCTTAATTACTCACAGTGTCTCTCTTTTTTATACCTATTTAGGACATGTTTGCTAATGGGATTTTGCAGATATGCGACATATGAATTACCCTGAAGGAATAGTGGGGAGGATGGTGACACCATGACTATACATTTATTTATTCATCCTCCCTCTTATCATCAAAAGTAGTCTTCACATAGTCAAACACCAAGCCCTGAAGAAAAATGTGTGAAAGAAAGGAGATTTCATCAAAGGAAACATGTTTGTCTAGTAATAAACGTAGGTTTATTTAGATGATGTTAGGAGCAACTTTTCCTGGTCTCAGTAACGTGAGACCAGTGTTGGGATCAGGAAAGCACTAAGACCCCTCATTTTAAAGAGAGGGCCCCAAAATTGCACCAGAAAAATTCTTCTGAGGCTTACAAAGAAGGCAGAAAAACCAGTGTTAGTCTTATGAGCTACTACCCGACTCCCTCACCTCAGCCTTCCCTTCCTCAGAATCTGAGGGGTGGAATGGGAGGAGAATCCCTGGCCTCTGTATGGAGAAGAGTCAACGGCAAGATCTTTCTTCCATCTTTCCTTGGAAAGTACAGTGGGGGTCGGGAATGCTCCAAGAAGCACACTCAGAGATTAGGGAATGCCGGTGAGAGAGGGAAACCAGCATCTTGTTTCCAGGTTCATCCTTGAAAAAGTGTCCCGAGCAAGAAGCAATGAATTTCACAGATCCCCTTGACACATATCCTTGGGATTTGGGGGAGAGGGCTTTCTAAAGACATAGAGGCACATGTCTACTACTCACTCAAGACATTTTCAAAGGCAGGAGGTTTGCGAGAGTAGTCTGAGCTAGAACTTGAGTAGAGACCACATTACCTTGTGCCCAAGAAGAAACTGATGGAAAATACTAGTACTCTAGCCTGGCCAGTGTGGCTCAGTGGTTGAACATTGACCCATGTACCAGGAAGTCACCAGTTCAATTCCCAGTCAGGTCACATGCCCAGGTTGTGGGCCAAATCCCCACTGGGGAGCATGCAGGAGGCGGCCAATCAATGTTCTCTCTCATCCATGTTTCTATCTCTCTCCCCTTCTCCTTTCTTCTCTCTCTCTAAAAATCAATAAAGAAAAAATTAAAAAGAAAAAGAAAATACTAGTACTCTAGGTTCCCACAAATCTTGGAGGGCACTGTAAATAACCTCAGATATTCTAGACAGGCTCATAGATGTTCTAGGTGAAGTAAATTTCCATAAAGCTACCCAGGTGGTTTTCAGGTAAAGGAAGATAAGTCCTTCTTGGAGAAGGAGTTTGGGGTATAGACTATTTACCAAAGGTAAGTATATAGCCTATATGTATGGTTTCGTCTCTCTTTGTGAGTACTTGGTACTGGAGGGGATAGGATATAAGGCAGCTCCTCTAAGGTAAACAAATACATCATCAATGAAAAGACAACCTCATCAGCAAAAAACAGCTGAAGAGTTGGAACAAAACCAAACCAAAATATGACCAAACAGGATTCTAAGACAGACTTTTGCTGCTGTCCTGGAATTGGAATGTATTAGGCCAATGTTGTCCAAACATTCTAAAGATAACACATTCAAAAGAGAGACACCTACCTATGCGGTTAGACACCTCTCATAATGTTTAGTCAAGTGTGAACTTTGGGACTGGTTATCACCAGCTTGTACCCCAAATTCTCACCCGTTAGAAGACCGATGATAAGAGAGAGGGGAATAAGTCAAACATCACAAAACCTTATGGGGTAGACCACTTTACCACACTTTCAAGCCAAGAAAATGAAGGGAAACTCCTAAAGAGTCACTCATAGAGATTAGAGTGATGATAGGGAGGGAGAAATGGCATTTGACTCTTGATTGGACACTTGCTTAGTCAGTGGACCTGCTAATCTAGCCCTGGGTTTGTGTGATTAGAGAAGATAAGTATTAAAAAGAAATAACAGAGAATGGCAAGAATTGTCCTACACACATGCTTTTTACTAAAATGGCAAGAATTCATGACGCTTCACTGGACTCTACAGAAAGTGATTCATACTTTATCTCCCTGGCTAGTAGCCCATATGAGATCTACCACAGAGCAAGAGGACACCAACAGCAATAGACTATGGGGTGGAGCTGAGAGATGAAGGAAGAGGTTGTCTGAGCTGGATTTCCAAGGTCAGGCAACAGTGCCCAGGGGAGGTGCTCCAGGGCCTTCCACAGAATTCAGGTATGCGCTCCATGAGCAAGCCAGCACTAGAAAGCCCAACAGGAAGAAAAGCAGACACGGCAAATGGAGAGCTGCAATGTCAGCCACTGCGTACATTTGTCTACTTTCTCTCCCCACACTTTGCCCCAAGCCACAGGAGGGGCTAGGCCTTGAAGAGGCAGGAAGGCTTCTCCAAGCAAGATCAACTACCTTCTTCACCCAGCTACTCAAGCTGTCAGGATCCCAGCTATGCCTGTTCTGAGGGGAAGAGAAAAGAGATACAAGTAGTTTCAGAATACACACACACACACACACACACACACACACACTACTGTTTAGAGCAATTTTAGGTTCACAGCAAAACTGAGTGGAAAGTAGTTTCCTCAAATAGGCACAGACTCCCACACTATCAACATCCCTCATTAGGGTCCATTTGTCACAGTCGATGGACCTACACCGACACATCATTACCCTCCAAAGTCCATAGTTTACAGTAGGGCTCACTCTTGATGTTGCAAGTTCTATGGGTTTCGACAAATGTATAATGACATGTACCCATCATTATAATATAACACAGAATAGTTTCACTGCCCTAAAGATGCCCTGTGCTCCACCTATAATATACCTTTAATATATGGATTTTCTCTGGAATAGCATTGGGCTCATTACAGATTTTCATTCCCTAACCTCTGCACGTGGGTAAATAATAACCCTCTGTAAGAATATTCTTGGCATTTTGGAGTTCATGAACACGTGGTATTTTCTTATTATTTTCATAACTATTTATTCAATGTTCTTGCTATCATGTCTCTGCTCCTAGGGTATTCCAGTCTGCGTGAATGAAGTCTACAAATGTAAGTTGTTACATGTTAAGAACATCAACACTTTTCCTAGGACAGATATTGCTAATATTCTCGCAAGTTCTTCTTAAAACGAGTTGATAGTTTTGAGTAATTTTGAAAGCAAAACATTTATGTTTATACCTGGTTACCACCCACAGCACTTTCCTTTATGGCTTTTGTCATTGGGTTTCGATTAGACAGCCTTTCCTCTCAAGAGTATATAAATATTCCCTGTATTTTGCCACAATTCTTTTTCTTACATTTAAATTTTTAACTTAATAAAACATTATTTTGGTGTAAGATATGAAGTAAGGATATTGACTGATTTTCAAATGATGACTGAGTTACCCAGCACACTTTGTTGAAAAATCCTTTTTCCCCTGAACTTTTGAGGCACCCAACCCCTTATTAGTTGTATAGTTTCAGAGTATTTGGGTCTGGCTCTGGGTTTTTTATGTTGTTCCACTGATCTGCTTACTAATTTCCTACACCATTGTCAGCCTCTCTACTTACTATGTCCTCATGGTTTATCTATTCAGGTTTCCAAGTTATTTTAGGTCCATATTAGACATTCACATTTTTTTAGGTCGTTCCCATTTTTTTATTGACTTAATGCAAGAATTTTAAGTGTATTGTCTATTGAAGCATAATCATGACATTTCCTCTACGACTATGGTTTTCCTTGTATTATATACTTCTCTTTCTCCCTCCTCTTATTTAGCCAATGGTTTGGTTCTATTATTAGGCTTTTCAAAATTTTTATATTTACTTCTTAAGTTTACCTTTTCCTTCTTTTCTAATTAATTGTTTTAATCTTTGCCTAACTATTCCTGGTTACTATCTACTATCACTATTTACTATTTTCTTTATCTTTATTCTTCTCTCTTACTGTTCTTGGCTTTCACTGGGTGTTGCTGTTTTTATTTCTTGAATCAAAATAGCAATTATTTATTTTTATTCTTATTTAATAATAAAGATCTTCTTATTATGATTTTTATTCTAAATGGAGATTTTTGCTATATCCCAGAATTTTTCATGAATACCGTTTCATATTTGTTTATCTGTAAATACTCTTCAGATTAAATTCTGATCAGCTCTACCACCCAAAAGCTGCTTGGGAAAGGAGCTGAATTGCAATGAAGGAGGGAGGTGAACCTCTTCCGGGACACAGTGGGAGTTTCCTTGTGGCCTCTACTCTATGGTCCATTTTATAACTGTTTCATGGGGACTGGAAAAAAATGATATTTGTTATTTTTTGGATATAAATTTGTAAATATTGTTTAAGAATTAATAATGGCATTGCTTATACCATTTAAAGCCTCTATATTTGTATTTTTTTTTTTTTATCTCTCAAAGACTAAGAGTAGTTTATTGAAGTTTCCTTATACTATTATGCTTCTTTCATTTTCATAAGAGACTAAAGATCTAAAAATAAAACAAATAAGTGAACAAAAAAATAGAAATATTGAGAACTGAAAGATATTACAATTTTGGTGAAAGAAATGTTTTCATTGAGATACAAAGTCCAGAGACCATTAACAGAACGGCTTAATATATTTAAATACAAAATTTCTGAAACTTTTATGGGTAAAGCACCAGAACCAATTTTTTAAATTATTATTTTTTTATTGATTTTAGAGAGAGAGGAAGGGAGAGGGAGAGAGAGAGAGAAACATCAATGAGAGAGAACATCAATTGGCTGCCTCTTGCATGCCCCCTACTGGGAATCGGGCCCACAACCTGGGCACATGTCCCGACTGAGAATCAACCCGGTGACCTCTTGGTGCATGGGTCAACGCTCAACCACTGAAATGGGCAGAAACAATTTTATTTTAATTGCAAACATTTGCAACAAATAAAATAACATTCCAAAGTTGAAATATTCTCTATTCTTTTTTAAATATTCAGAAAGAATAACATATAAAGAACCTAAAATGTTTATAGAAATAAATATCAGCACCCCAAACTTGATTCCTCGTCTTTTTTATCCCTGTTTGGGAGTAGACAGTCTACGTAGAAGGGAAACTGCTGGCCTGTTAGCCACTTCCAGGCTGGGAGGTCAAAGACTATTTCTCTCCAAGATCATTCCTTCTCTAAAGTCCCCTACAGCTCTCTCCATAATTCATTGTAATAACAATTACTGTGTCGTGCAAAGGGAGTCCCCAACCCCCAAATGAGCAACCTAACATGAGAACTTTCCCCAGTAGAGACTTCTTATGCCCATTAGTGACTAAATCTGACTACACCGTTTAAATCCTCCCTCTCGGGACGTTAAAATACAAAAGATGAGAGAGAGCCACCAGCAAGAGAAAGAAGCAAAAGACAAGAGCCACATAGAAGTCGGTAAGCAGAAATCATGAGGCTGTGGAAGCCATAAAAAAAAAAAAACATGAGGTAAAGAGGTGAGTAAAAAGAGACAGAAATGACAGAAGGAAGGAAAGACATAATACTGTTACATTAGAAGAAGCAAGAGAAACTCAGGAATGAGTAAAGCAGAACAGGTCAAGTCGCAGTACTCAGATGTTCTCTGAGATGCTGAGTTTCTTTCTCTGGGCAGGATGAGTAAGTTTCTACTTCTTTGGGGTCTGACTTTTCAGCGGTAAGAATATGATCTTGTGTTTTTCAGATACACCTTTATAATAACTCACTAATATTGAGATATCCTAAGCTGTTTCCCCACCCTTGTAACCTGAAAGATCCTCACTAAAACATTTCCTCGGTACCATTGCAATTGGTGCCATTCTGATTTCATAGTACACTTCCCAAGTCTTATATGAGCCTGTTGGGCATCTCTATTCCATAGCCTGACTTTCCCTCCCACTGAATGCGCCAAAATAATTGATGCCTTCTTTACTCCAGGACTGTTAACATGCCCTGCAATCATCGGTACAAATACTTTATTAACAATTTGTATTTATGCAACGTCTGCCACCCAAAGAGCTCAAAGCTGTTCACACACATTGTCTCATTAACCCTGATTGGAACCCCTTTTTCATCAGGTGGAAATGTGTACCAGCTAACGAGTACTGTCCTCTCCATCTGACTCATGGGAAACCGAACTCCAGAGAAGCGTTCTTTTTTCAAGGTCAAACAGTAATCTGAGGAATAGCACAGAAATATAATGCAAAACCTCTGCATTCTTATCCTGTATGTTCTACCCTAGAAAAATGCTCATTTCAGATCATATACATATTTGTTGGAAGGCACCAACAGAAATTTTTTTAAAGGCAGCTTCTTTTATTGGGGGTTTAAAATCCCATTAACTCAAGTATGAAAACTTAGTGAACTTCAACTTAACTTTTCAAGAGGTTATCATGACAGTCAGAGCCTTGCATAATTAAATTCTAGTACTAGACAGCATTTTTACTGGCGTTTTAAACCAGTAAAGAAGATTCTGGTTGGCATCTGAATGTGCTCCTTCTCCATATTGGAAACAGAACAAATAACTTCAAGATGACAAAAGTGAGAGCAATAAGCATTTTCAAGAAGAATGCAACATTACATATCGAATAGCTGTCACATGGCAGACATACAAATGCACATGTCACTGCAACCCTAGAAAGTGAGGAAATTCAGGCTCAATGCAGTTAAATAAATGGGAGGACTGATTCTTTGTCCCTTCATCTTTGCTTCTCTTACCCGTGCTTTTTACTAACACCACACAACTACTACAAATAATAGTACTGGTTGCTACTGCTGTCTTTGTTGTTTTGAATTGTGTAATCCCAGAATCAGGGGCCAGCTGACTATAGCATGCTGCAACCACCATAATAAATGCTTTATGTCAGTTATAGAAACATCTAAGAAAGGTCCTTGAACAGTAGTCTTTGATATTAAAAATTCTTCAATACTATTTGCAAATCCAAACCCTGAAATATAATTTAGCTGCCTGGAAAAACCACCATCAAGACAGTTCTACACCATGACTATATGGTTAGTACAATCAGAAAAAAATGGATATTTTTTCAAACTGATGACTTAACCAGTCATGGAGTAAGACAGGGTCCAAAGTTTGCTGTGAGCACACAGATTCACATGAAAATTTTGCAAGAAACCTAGAATGGATTAGGAGGGTGCATTTGTAAATATTTATAAAAGTTTTCCTAACTCCACAAGTTATACACATAGTGAAAACCATCAGAGGGTCTTCAGAAAATTTCTTAAAGCAGGACAGTTTTATTTTAACCATAGTTTGCCATGTACAGAGTAAATCTAAAGACTAAGACAATAATGGGCTAACATCTACCAAGGACTTACAATTTGGCAGTCATGATTTACATACACGTTCATTTAACCTTCACTATACAATAGGTGCTACTATTATTCTCATATAACGGATAAAGAAACTGAGGACTCCAGAGGTTAAATATCTCGTCTATCCTTGGATAATAAACCCAGCAATTTCACTTAAGAGCCAGACACTTACGTATTAGTTTCCACGTATCTCTGGGAAGCCCACAGCATTTTTATGAAAATGCTCTTTACATAATAGGCATTAATACTATATAAATGAATCCCTGAATATGGAATAAGGCTTAATATTATCATCAGAAATGCAGAAATAATTGTTGGTACTGTCTAGTCCTATATAGGTATGCTAATTCAAAGATATTAACCAAGTCAAAATGTCCCTTGGGACACATGGGCCATGGTGAGGGTGAGAAAATCTGTGTCAGAGGATCATTCTTCTTCACGTGATCTCTGTGGCACTGACTATTTGCTCCTGGTCTCAGCAAGAGGACCCTGAACTCAGGAAACAGGTGGTATTTTGCAGCACCAAAGACAGAAGGAAACCGGCTCCTTTGATTTTACTGAGGCCCACGATCCATCTAAACCCACCCCATGTCTGACCTGAAGGAGGTCCTGTGAGGTGAAGGGGGAGCCAAGAAAAGCCACTGTTGACTTCCAGTGTTTCGTTTTGCTTTTAATAATGACATCTTTCAAACATACATCATAGCAGAATCAAGAACTACATTCATGCCATGTAACCACCATTTGATTTAAGTATATTCATTTTGCCAGTCTTTTCTCTTAGCATTCAAATGTCACGAACAGAGTGGAAGGCCTTCCCTCTGATTATCCCTGTTTCCTCTCTTCCTTTCCCAGAAGGACCACTATCCTGAGAGAGGCATGTGATCTTCACAGTGATGTTTTCCCATTTGCTACACCTGTAGTATCTATAAACACTATGTAACATTGGTTTGTGTATACATAAAGTTAACATAAATTTTCTCTAATCTATCCTTCAGTAACCTGCAATTTTGCTCAGCTCTTCTTTTACTGTGGATATATGTGTGTGTATATATATATATACACACACATATATCCACACGTACATATAACATTTACCATTTTAACGATTTTTAAGTGTATAGTTCAGTGGCATTAAGTACATTCACATTGTTATTCAACTATCAGACCATCCATCTCCAGACCTTTTCCATTTTCCCAAACTGATTCTCTGCACCTATTAAACAATAACTCTCCACTCCTGCCTTCTCCATAGTCCCTGACAACTACATTCTATTTTCTGTCTCTATGAATTTGATTATTCTAGGAACCTCATGTAAGTGGAATTATAGATTATTTTGTCCTTTTGTGACTGGTTTATTCCACCTAGCATAACCTTTTCAAGGTTCATCCACACTAGAGCATGTATCAGAATCCCTTCCTTTTTAAGGCTGACTAATAGACCATTACATGTGTGTACCACATGTTGTTTATCCATTCATCTGTTAATGGGCCCTTGGGTGGCTTCTGCTTTTGGCTATTGTCAATAATGCTGCTAATGAGTGCATTAATATCTGTTCAAGTCCTGCTTTCATTTCTCTTGGGTGTATAACCAGAGTAGAATTGATGAATGATATGGCAATTCTATGTTTAATGTATTAGTCAGTGTTCTCCAGAGAAACAGAACCAATAAGATACATATAGGTAGATGTATACGAAGATTATTATAGGAATTGGCTCACATGATTGTGGAGACTAAGGGGTCCCACAATCTTCCATCTACAAGCTGCAGAACCAGGAAAGCTGGTGCTGTAATTCAGCCTGAGCCCAAAGAACTGAAAACCATAGAGCTGCTGGGGTGAACCCCAGTGTGAGTCTAAAGGTTGGAGAACCAGGAGCACGGATGTTCAAGGGAAGAGAAGAGGGCTGTCCCAGCTTAAAGACAGCAAACTCGCCCTTACTCGATCTTTTCCTTCCATTCAGCCTTTAACAGATTGGATAAGGCCCGCCCATAACAGGGAGGGTGGTCTTTGTTCAGTCAACTAGTTCAAATGCTGATCTCTTCCCTCACAAACACACTCAGAAAAAAGGTTTTACTAGCTACCTGGGTATCTCTTGGCCTCGTCAAGTTGACACATCAAATTAACGATCACTCTTAATTCTTTTGAGGACCCATCCTCAGCAGCTGCACCATTTCACATTCCTGCCAGCAATGCACAAGGCTTCCAATTTCCCCACCTGCTCACCAGTACTTCCTGCTTGGTTTTTGAGATTTATCCATATCAATACAGGTAGATACAATTCGTCTATTTAACCTGCTGCACACTATTTCAGCTTAACAATAACCCACAACCTCGGGACCAACTTGCTGCACACTATTCAATTGTATGAATGTGCCATAACTCATTATCCATCCCACCATCAATGCCACATCGAACATTTCTATATATCTCTCTGTTCACAGATAGGAGAGTTTCTCTGGGCTACATCCCTAGGAGTGGAATTTCTGAATCATAGGGCCACTGTAATTCAAACCTTAATATATAGTGCCAAAATGCTCATCAAAGAGGTGTTTCCCTATTTACACTCCCACCAGCAGAATGTGAGGGTTCCTGTTACTCCATACCCTTGGCAATAACTGCTATTTTTATTATTTACATAGTACTGCTCAGCATTTAGAGCAGGAAGGAATTCTGTGTCTGCTCAGTCCACAGTTTACAATGATTTTGTTTGTGCTTTTTCATTTTTGCTTTCTCTCTTCCTGGTCCCTCCTACACCCTGTCCCTGGTGATTCCCCTTTCTCCCTTTGAGGCCAACTTTATCATAACACTAATCTTAGATTCTTCCCCACTTGTGAAACTGTCAGAGCTCAGCCACTAATCTCCTTCTTTACAGGGACAATAAAGTGAAATGACTTAAAGTTCCGTGGGGAATTTCTACAGGGTGAACTAACATCTACGTGTTTCCCAACCAGCAGAGTTGGCTTCTAAGCCATTCGTTGGCGGGACAATGGGGAAAAGTCTGGGACATGAACCCATGGGCGGTGGGAGCAGAAAGGATGCCCTGGTGTGATTGGAAATCTCTTGTACACGTTCAGGACTGGGACTCGGGCTGGGCACGTGAGTCACTCAGGAACAAAGTGTAAGGAACGGGAAGAACTCAGGAGTTGAGAAACACTGTGTGTTAGAAAAGTATTGTTAAAAGCAAAATTAATGGGGGAAAATGCAGGATAAACAAAAATCAAAATAATGACGACCAGTGTTATGATCACATCTCTATTGATTATAGCCATTTCAGTTTAATCTGATAAATCCTTTCTTGATATTAAGAGTACTTTGGACATTTAAAAAAAAAACAAAAAAAAAAACAAGAGTCAATTAAGGAAAAGTAAAATCCACACAGGCCTCGTTTTAAAAATTCACAATAAAATAGCTTTATGACTCCTCTCGAATGTAAGACTGCCAAGGAGACCATCAGAACAACATTTCACCAATAAAAGAAGGGCACCTTGGAAGTTTAGCATCACAGAAGTGGTTTTCTCATCTATAAACTGGAAATGAACATTGACAGTCATTCGTAAACTTAGGGAACTGTATGGATTACTCATCACTATCCTATTAATATTATGTTCGTAATGGAGATTTTCTACAATTACTCAAAAGGTGGCCCATACCATCCAAGCAAGGTATATTCATTTGCTAGAGGTGCCACAACAAAATACCACAAACTGGGTGGCTTACACATCAAAAACTTATTTTCTCATAGCTCTAGAGGCTGGAAGCCAAGACCCAGGTGCTGGCAGAGTTGGATTCTTCTGAGGCCTCTCACCTTGGCTTGCAAATGAGCACCCTCTTGCTGCCTCTTAACATGGTCTTTCCGCGGTGGGTACATCCCTAGAGTTTTTCTGTGCATCCAAATTCCTTCTTCTTGTAAGGATTCGGGTCAACCCTAAAGGCCTCATTTTAACCGAATCACCTCTTCACAGGCTCCACCTCCAAACACAGTCACATTGTTAGGGACTAGGGTGGTTAGTAGTTTAACATATGAGTAGGGGGCAGGGGGACACAATTTAGCTCCTAGAGGAGGAAATAAGACTTTTACCAGAATGCAGATGAAACTTTATCCTTCAGCAGTTAATCAGGGGCTAAGAGAGGAAGCCCCCCTTGCTCTAAAATAGGTATTTCCTCAATCGTGCAACCAATCAGGAAAGAACTAACACAGCAGCACACTCTGGTTCAACATAAATAGCTATAAGCCACAAAACCTCCCAAGTCCTCTGGAGCGAGCACTACAACCTTACTCAGTTCCTTGAGTAACCCCTGGGCTCTACTGCATAGCATGGAGCTGCAGGACAAGATGGCCAAACCTTCATACAGTCCAGCCAGTCTACCAAACACTGCAGTGTCACTGACAGTATCACAGCTCTGCTACGGATAAGTGGGGGTCAGCAGGACATCCCAGCAGCTGGAATGAAACAATCCCAGCTGAACACAGAACCAGGTAATCCAGCCCCTGTGTAAATGGTTGGGGCGTTCCAATGCATACACGTTCAGCTTCTTTCTATATAAAAATACTTCTTTTAAGCAAAAATTTGATACTTTTTGTGACTCTAAGAGGTAATATCAGAAAGAGCATGGAACCTTTACCTAGCAAGCCGAATTACCACCCAAAACAGGGTGTACATCTTATTTAAGTGGCATTGTCTGGAGAGAAAAAAAAAACAGAACAATATTTAATAGCTTCTCAAGTCCCCTAAATCTAATGGAACAAGTAGTTATTTGAGGATTCTTATTGCTCCGTTCTTCTTGAAAAAGCCACGTAAACTCGACATTCTTGAGCCACCACACTTGGGAGATAAGGACCCCAACATCGGGGGGAATAAGTCTGTGAGAATATAAACTGCTCATTTATAAACTTCTTACATGCTTCAGAAGTCAAGGCTTGTATACATCTAGAACAACAGTTATAACAGCTTCCTTTGAATGGGATACGTTTCAGAGAGCCAATTGCAGAAGTTGGTGTTAACAAAAACCATTGTCCATTTTGTTATGTGTGTCCCCGGTGGCATCCTGGAACCCCAAAGTCCAAGTTCGTGGGGTTTAAATTTGAATTTTTGGGGGGGAGGGGAATGAGGTTTGATTGTTGTTTCTAAAAATAATGGTATTTCTTCTCCATGCAGTGTCTGACATCTTAATAAACGTGAACATGGCTTAACAGCCAGGCTGCAAATCCTTTCTAATGTCAGCAGTTGGGACTAGAAAACTGCTTTTCTTATTACCGTTCCTTCCTAATGCTTAAAAAAAGCCACCTGGAATAATACTCCCTACTCATCTCACCTACTTGCTAATCTGGAGTCTGCTGAAGGAAGCACAGCGTGGAGAGCATATTGTGATGGGTGAATGGCTGTTTTGAAAAAAGAAATGGGTTGGGGGAGGCATGACATTAAACAGGACAAACCGTCCAGGCTTTTGCTCCACCAAACCTGGGGCAATGTCTTTTCAATGTCATTCTTTAGAAAAGTCTTAGAGACCCCTTTTTAAATAAGGCAGACCAGGAAAAATAGGGGGGGTTGGGGGTGGGGAGAAAAGAAACAAAAAGGGGGGAGGGGAAGTGCTAGGGAAAAAAGCTTTTATTTTAAAAAGCAAACAGCTAAGTGATTTGCTGCACACTTGCCATGAATAATAACAAGCAGATTGGTGGCGTGTTCCTCTTTTTAATTAGCACGTTGCCTTCTGCAGCAGCACCCTGTCTACGAACGGGGCACCAAGAGAGCCCCCCCCACTCCCACCCAAGCAGTGCGCAAAGCAAGATGGGCAAAGGAGCTCCAGTCAGTCCCTGTGCAGATTTAGAAAACATTTTTTTTCTCCCCACCTTCTCTCTCTCTCTCTCTTTCCTGAGATGAACTACACTCACCAGTGCCTAAGAGTTCTGGCTAGATTTTTTTGTTTTGTTTTGTTTTGCATAGAAAACACCATAGACATCCACGAAGCTTTCTTCATTTGACAATCTCTGAATTACTGCTTTGCTGTTCAAACTATAGAGCTAAAAATCCGAAGGCACTTAAAAGCCAGGAAGAGTGCAGGACCAGAGAGGGAACTACTCTATCTGGATCAGAAGTGGGACGAAGCCCTCCACAATCTGCACTCGACGAACAGTGTTCAAATGGAAGCGCACACACTTTCCACGCCAAAACAACCGCGGTGCTGGTTAAGGACCTTTGTTCTGGAATCCTTCTGTTTGGAAGAGATTTAGTCATATAAAGTAAGCATCAACGTAGCAGAGGCAAGGGTCTTTCGGCTAAGGTTGGACAACTTTATAACCTCTTGCAAGGTGAACTTCAAGAGCAATGTGTCAGGGGAAAAAAAAAAAAAGCAAGCAAGCAGTTGGAAGAATGAAAACCAGTCTTGCACATCATACTCCTATCTGTAATTAAAAAGTATTAGCAACATCCCTGTCAGCAAGTTCAAATACCAACCAGCTCCGGCGCTGCTGTATGCTTCTGTCTGCACGCACGCGGATCTAGTGCAGCATGCTAATTTGTTTTCCATCATCGGAACGTTGAGCATGCTGACACAGCTAGGTGAGGCAATCTAAAATTGTGCCAGGATTTGATTTTCAAGTGAATGCAGCCTCCAGCTGCATTTGATAGCGTACCACATTGATATGACACCTTTTCTACAAGGTCTTTGGTGGAATACATCTGCTGAACAGAACAGAAACAAAATATGTGCCTTGACTCCAACTTGTGGCAGGGAGCTATCAAAGGGGAAACCTGCTCCTATTCATTTGCATAACATGCAGATGAACATCTAATGAGAAAGATATTGACAGACATTGCCTTGTTAGCTGGCAGTGCTGTGCCTAACAGTATGTGGTACCCAGACATAATCTCCCGTAATGGTATTTTGCAATTTAAATGTTTTTTTCCTCCTCCAAAAGAAGACACACGTCAATAAGTGCCAGGCATCAATAACTGACATCTGAGATAAAATAAACTGCACCGGCTCCTGGCTCATTCAGACAGAACCAGCCCAGTTTATTCCAGGACATGGTTCTCCAAGCTGTGTGCTATTTATGGGCCGAAGAAGAGGGAAGGGAGCTGGGCCTCACTGCTCACTGATGCCTTATTTTTAACTTGTGTTCTGGTGGCTGCTCTTTCAGCCCTGGTGACAGTTCCGAGTATATTTCAAGGAACATTACTGAGAACAAAATCGAAGGCCATCAATATTAATGATCTGAACCAGGAAGGTAGCTTTTAGTGTGCAAATTAATTACCCTAATCATAGGGTTTTTTGTATCCATTTTAATGAAATAACTATTTATTTCATTGAATCCGTGCTTTTCTTTTGCAAATAAGGCACATTTACATGATAAATACATGAAATTTAAAAGGATGACTAAATTAAATTGAGAAAAAAAAAGACCTTTTTAAATACAATTTTCTTAGAAAAAACAGCTAGATTAATGGGTTGGTTAGCTGACTGGCATCTGTGATTAAATCTTTTTTAATGTACGTCAAATAGAATTTAATGGACCTTGAGAAATGTCTACACAGTCAGTAATATTCAGGGACTGGGGAAGATTCCAGTTGTCTCCTGTCATTTGTTGCTGAACCCCTGACGCCTTGGCCCTGGGACGCTGCTTGGCCCATGGGACACACTTCTAGTCCCTACTTTCTGGCTGGTTTCTCTTGCTTGATCTCTTCTTTTTTTCAGACCAGAGTGTCTTATTTCTTTTACAGTGTAACCAACACAGACATGTTTTAGAAGTGCGGGCAAAAAAAAAAAAAGAACAACTATGCTATCAATAAAAGCATTAAAGTAGTATAAATATGCCTCATATTTAATCATCTAATTCGTATTTCTTCCCAACTGTGCTGGCTTTGGTAACGAGAGAGTGAGAGAGACAGGGAGGAGGGAGGGAAGAAAGAAGAGAGGCTGCTTTAATTCAGAGAAATTTTCAATGAATCTTTTAGAGTCTCTGGGTTTTGAAAACTTTATTTATTGTGGGTTAGCTTTGAAGGGCAGCAAATTCAACAGAAGAGAGATTTGAAACACATTCTGACTCTTTTTTTTTTTTTTTTTGATAACAGACCCAAAGAACAGAGCATCTTTCTGTGCTGGCTTCCCCCCGGTTGTGCCACCAGAGATGTCTCTCTTCCCTTTGATTTGCAATGATCAATTGCAGCTGTGGCAGCCGGGCAGGCGGCCCCAAGCACCGAGAACACCAGCTCTCTCCCCAGCACTAGATTTACATTTCAATGGCTGCCAGCATTTTAAACATAATTACAAGCTTTTTAGATTAATAATTTTCTGGGGCTTGTCTAATATTTTAACAACATAAATATTAATTTAGCTGGTTTAAAAGGAAACATCTCCCTCCCACGCACCACCTCCACCTCTCTCTCCATCTTGAAAAATGCAGAACAAAGGCCTCAACCCAAATCTGATTGGGACAGGATGGTGCTGGAAGGTAGGATGTTGAACCAACAGATATGATGAAAATACCTGGGCCCTAACCTGGCCCAGATCTTATCATTTTGAGGTAAATCAAATATGGCAAAGTTGGGGCAGGGTTTCTGGAACAAAAGACAGTGAGGCTATTTTTTTCATGGGCAATGTTTCTAAAGCCAAAATTTTCTTAAAGTACATTGTTTCTCTCCTGGCTAGAGTGGCTCACCGGTTGAGCATCAACCCACGCACCAAGAGGTCCCCGGTTCGATTCCCGGTCAGGGCACACACCCAGGATGTGGGTCCGATCCCCACTGGGGGTCATGCAGGAGGCGGCCAATCGATGTTCTCTCTCATCGATGTTTCTATCTCTCTCTCCCTTTCTCTCTCTCTAAAATCAATGAAGAAAAAGAATTTTTTAATATTATTTTATAAAGTAAATTGTTTTTTTGTTTTCTCTAACTTAGAAAGTGGACCCACAAAAGCTGGCAGATGGAATTCATGTTTCTTCAACCATATTTCAAGTGTGGAGGGAGCTCTCAGAAAGATTAAGCTGTCTCGATGAACTCAAAGTCTTGAAAACAGAAAAAGGGAAATTGCCCACAAAAGATACTGAGACTGTAAAGAGGCTTATATTTCACTGTTACTGCAAACTTCCTTTCTGCTTATTATCATTCCAACACTTTATTTCCTACCAGCTGACACAGCTGGGAAAAACATCACATTCTCTCGACAGATGTGGACTTGCTTAGATTGCCTGGCCATACTCCGAGGACCGGGATCTACATGTTGCTGTCCCACAAGCGTTGAGCATGTTGTAGACATGGGGGCCTGACTCCTTTTTTTCTTTTCATATTCATTAGGTTGCTACAGGTATTCTCTTTAGAGCCAATCACCTGCTATCACTCAGCATCATTCAAACAATTTACACTGGGCAAATAAAATCAGAGAAGCATGTTTCCCATATTTCCTGATAAATAAGAGGAATCACATAGATTAAGGAAAAAAATGGATAATAGTGCTGGTCAGAGGTGGCGAGCAGGTCATTCGCTTGCTCTCCTTGATAAAGTGCAGAGCTACAGTAATTGCTCTGAGATCTCTTTGGGAACAAGACCTTTATTTCCTAGGCACCAAAGCCATGGGATTGAGCATTGCTTGAAAGTGACTTGGGGAATAAAACTGCTCATGAAACATGCATGACTAACACATAGGCTGCCAGGGGAACTTAGTGTATTATGTATGACCCTTCTGTAATTGTAAGGAAATGATATTCATTTGAGTGGATGTTTATCACAGTTAAAGGTGCACCTAATGAAACAAAGGTCATAAGCCTAAAAACATAAGGCTATAGCCCTTTTATTGCACCATTTCTCTCTCTGTTTGAAAAGACCTGGCCTTTATTCACAGCTGTTTTGCTAACACCTGTGCGCTCTGTTTATGCAGCCTTAAAGAGTTCCTGTCACCCATATTTAAATGCCAAAAGGACTATTATATTAAATGCTCTTCTAATAGTATATCCGCACATCTGGGAAATACCAGACAGTATGCTACAATAGATATCAATTTGGGCTAGACTTTTAGCTACTGACATTTGGTTAGCTAAAGAGTTTTTTTTTTTTCTTTTTCTCCCTTAGTATTTCTCTATGGGAAATGCCTACCTGTACATTCAGATAAAAATTTGGCTTGTATTCTGAGATCAGCAATGACGTGATCCTTCCGGAGTAGACCCGTCTCTCGGGCAAAACTAGGAGGCAACATTGCAGAATGAATAGACTCCAGGATTTGGGAGCCAAGCCTCCCAGACTGGAATCCCAGCTCCAGTCCTCATGAGCCCTGTGACCTTGGGCAAGTCACTTAACTACTCGGTGCTTCTGAACAAATTTCCATCTAAAAAATGAGACCCGTAAATAGTTGCGACCTCACAAGGTGGCTACGAGAGTAAATGAACTAATATTTGAGAAGCACTAGAGTTGTTCCTGGCACACAGGAAATGCTATGTGCTTATCGAATAAATGAAACAGACAATTCGCACGGTTCGTTTGTTATGCTGTTTCCTCCCCCAAACTGCCATTTTCTTTTGCACCTAATTAACTTCCTCTTGCCCATGTCTGTCTTTAGGGTCAGATTGTGTACCACACCTCCTCAGCCTTCACAGCTGCCAGCCAAGGCCAACCGTGCACAATAGCATGGCTTGGGAAGGTCGCAGTGAGCCATTCTACGGGGGCTCGCTCACTTAGAAACACTAAGTACCTGTGGACTTTCTCGGTATCACTGACACTTGCCTGGGAAGTTCACAGAGCGCTAGGAAGCAGGTGAAAAAAATTACTCCTGCAAAACATGCACTGGAAAAAACCCCAAGAGTCTTCATGAGCTGAATCCAAATTAATAGTGACTTTCTAAATTACCTTAATGTCATTTTGTTTTGCCTCAGGTTGTGAGCAGAAAATAGAAGAGAAAATAAAGATGCCCCCTTATGTGGGGAGTATATATTAACTCTACAGAATTTTAAAGATTTCCTAATGCCTTCATTCATTAATTTATTCTGATCTCAAAACTCTCATTTGCGATGCACAGGGCAGTCTTCACCATTTCCAGAAGATTTTGGATAACTTGCAAACTCCTGACTTTCCCTTCCAAACTGTAATTTCTTACAATGATCAAAGTTGTCTGATACCAGATAAAATACAAGCAGTGAAGTCAGTGAGGAAGATGGGATTTTTATAAATACCACAAGACTGGCAGCCATTAAATAACCTAATAAAACATATAAAATCACACATCTTGAATTTTTAGACTTTAAAATTACTTTCTTAGATGTTTAAAATTAACTACACTTTAAAATCATTAAAATCGTTTTTTGAAAACATTTAGATTTTAAAATCAAGTTACGTATAGCAAGAGGGTTCTAAAGCTAGCTTGCCTGTGTTTGAACCCCAGCTCTAGCCCTTACTGAGCAACCAAGGGGAAGTTACTACACCTCTCCATGGCCTCAGTTTCATCTGCTGAGTATACCCCTGGTAACAGTACCCGCTCATAAGTTTGCTACGCTGTAGACGCAAGACAATGCAAATGAGGTGTTTACAGCAATGTCTGGAATGTAACAGGTACTGTTATTGTAAACGATTATAACTTTTAGAATGAAAACCAGCATTTCAGGAAATTTGGGGCATCATTATACCACCACCAGTGCTTAATGCTCAGAGGACTTGTTCACAACAACTCTGATGATGTTAAAATCTGTCCACAAATTTTTTGTCACTCCTCCCTTCAAAAGGTAGAACTCACTTCCCTCGCCTTGAAGGTGGACTGCACCCAGTGACTCACTTCCGATGATTCGAGTGGAGTGGAAGTGATGGTGTGTGGATTCCAAAGCTGGGTCACACAAGGCACTTCCATCCTGCCCATTCTGTTGAGTCACTGTTCTGGCAGGGGAGGGGTGGGGAGCCAGCCGCCATGTTGTGAGGACACTCAAGCAGCGCTAGGGAGAGGCCATGGGACGGAGCCACCTGAGCGCACACTCTTCAGCCCCTGCCAAGCTTTCAGGTGATTCCAGCCTCCAGGCCTTGAATCTTCCAGATGAAGCCCCAGACATGCGGGACAGATATAAGCTATTCCTGTTGTGCCAAGTCTCATCCCAACCCAACTGAAAAGGTGAGATAAGAAATAATGATTGCTGTTTTAAGCCACTAAATTTCGGAGTAATATGTTACGCAGCAATAGATGACCAAACAACCCCTTCACTCTAGAGGCGGAGGTTGCCCTTGCCAAGCTGTGGATTTGGATGCACAGGGATAGGAAGTGGAGCCAGGCTTCGGAGATCTACATGAGCATAGGCTGCAGAGCAAACTAGAAAATATTCATGTGCCTTCGACTATCTTTCACTTTTATGTACCTATTAACATGGGGGTCTTTATTTTCCCCCATAGTTAAGTAAAATAATTCTATCCAATATGTAGTTCTTATTTCTAGGATAACCAGCCACCCCGGCTGGCCCAGAACTTGTCCCTGGTTTAGCAGTGGAATTCTTACCCTGTCTTTTTTCTGCCTGGTCAATAAGCAACATAGCCCATAACTGAAGGGTCTGTCATGCAAACAGGAGAGAACTAGGCAGAGCATTTATTGTACAAGGTCATGTGATGCAGAGACACCCAGATTAACAAATTCAGCTGCTTAATTCCATTGTGGACACATGAGAACAGCCTTACCCTACAAAGTCGTTCAACTGGAAGTTTACCAGGATTATGAACATGGAAATTTATAAGTAAATTAAGGGTCAGCAAGGGAAATGGTAGCTTGCACAATAGAGTAGCATTTGCATCCAAACAATACATATATAAATTATAAATTGCTCTCCTCCATTTGTTAGGGCAATTTTTCCCCTTCCCTCATCAGGAGGGTTACCCGCTAACCTTGAAAGTGGCAACAGTACTCATATCTGATATTCAGCAACGGTCACTGTGTGCCAAACACAGTGGAATTAAACATACATTAACTTAATCAATGTTCACAACAAGTCTAATGAGGCGAATGCTACCAGATTTCTATTTTACAAATGAGCGAGCTGAGGCACAAGATGGCTAAATAATGTCTCCAAGGTCATACCACAAGTCGATGGCCAACTCCAGTGTTCACACTCCACATGGACACTTTGATTAACTCAGTCTCTGATAACTCAGTTTTCTTCATTTACGTGGGCCCTAATTTACTCTCCCAATTAGAGTAAATTAGCAAATTAAACTGCCTACTGGTAATGGTGACCTTGGACTCCCACAGGGTCCCCCCCCTGCCAGAAGCCTCAGTGAGAACGAGGATCTTGGACCAAGAAATGCGGAGTAGGGACGGTGGGAAGATAGCAGTGAGCCGGATGGAGAAAGAAGTCGAATGGTGGAGAGGAGCGCAGGAAGGTGAACGTCACAGAGAGAGGACAAAACAGTGGAGAAAGAAAGGACGAGGAAAGAAGAGAAATAGCCCTGGCCGGTTTGGCTCAGCGGTTAGAGCATTGGCCTGCGGTCCGGAGAGACCCGGGTTCAATTCCCGCTAAGGGCATGTACCTCGGTTGCAGTTTGTCCCTGGCCCTGGTTGGTCGTGTGGGTGGCAGCCACTCGATGTGTCCCTTTCACGTCGATGTTTCTCTCTCTTCCTCTCTCTCCCTCCTACTCTATCTGAGCACAAGATGGAAAAATGTCCTCGGGTGAGGATAAAAATGAAAAAAATAAATAAATAAATAAAAATAAATAAATAAAAAATAAAAAAAAAAGAAGAGAAATAACAGAATGGGTTAGAGGAAAATGAAGGAGGAAGAGAGAAGGCCATGAGGGCTGGCAGAGTTGTTGTGGAGAAAATGTGAAGACAAGCAAGGGTTCTAAATGCAGATGTTGTCATTATTTAATATCTAGTAAAGGATTCCAATACTAAAAATAAGTTCATAGTTAAAGTTTTTTTTTAATAAGAATTTTTCCTTTAAGAAGTATTATTAGAGGTAAAGGGGGAGGGTTTGGAGTCCACATAAGAAAAAAAAATGTCCTGGTCCGAGACTTCGTCTGAGGTGAGCCAAGCATCTCACTGCACGGGAATAAAGGAAAATCTAGGAAGTGCTAGGTGATGCAGGTGGTAGCAGAAGGCACACTTCCTGAGAACATTCTACCAGAGCCGTGTCTTTTTGAAACAATTTTAAGGAAATATAGGGGCATTACAGTTAAGATAATGATGAAGCCTGGCCAGTGTGGCTCAGTGGTTGAGTGTCAACCCATGCACCAAGAGGTCACTAGTGTGACTCCTGGTCAGGGAACATGCCCAGGTTTTGGGCCTGATCCCCAGTGGGGGGCGTGCAGGAGGTGGCCAGTTGATGTTCTCTCTTATCGATGTTTGTATCTCTCTCTCCCTCTCTCTTCCTTTCTCTCTAAACCATAAAGAAAAATAAATAAAGAAAAATAATGTTGTAAACAAGTGCAGTGGTTTCTGACCACGGTGCTGTATTAGAATCCCTGAGGGAAGTTTCAAACAATACTTCTGAGCCCACCCACCCCAGCGTGATTACAGTAGAATCCTTCCAGGGAGAGCTAGACATTAGAATTCATCAAAAATTCTATAAAGTAAGTCAGTATGAGAAATTCCAGGTTCAAGAAGTGGCAGAAATGTCCCAGCAAGTTATTTGTGGATATTGACAACCTAATTCTAAAGTTTAGGTGAAGAAGCAAAAGGCCCAGAACAGCCAACACAATACTGAAGGAGAAGAACAAAGCTGGAAGACTGACACTGCACAATTTCAAGACTGACTGTAAAGCTACAGTAGTCAAACTGTGGTATTGGCAAAAGAATAGACAGATAAATCAATGGAACAGAAGAGAAAACCCAGAAATAGACCCACACAAATGCAGGTAACTGATCTTTGACCAAGGAGCAAAGGCAATACAATGGAGGAAACAAAGTCTGTCCAAGAAACGGTGCCCGGACAACAGGACATTCACATGCCAAAGGGTGACCTAGACGCAGACCTTACACTTGTTACAAAAATTAACTCAAGATGGGTCATAGATCTAAATGTAAAACACAAAATTATAAAATTCCTAGAAGAAAACGTAGGTGGAAATCTAGATGAGCTTGGGTATAGAGATAACTTTATTTTTTTAAATTTATTTTTAATCTTCACCCAAGGATATTCTTCTGTTTATCTTCAGATAGAGTGGGAGGGAGAAAGGGAGAGAGAAAGGGAGAGAGAAAGAAACATCGATGTGAAAGGGACACATCGACTGGTTGCTTCCCGCAGGACCCTGACCAGGGCCAGGGACGAACCGCAACGGAGGTACATGCCCTTGACCAGAATCGAACCTGAGACTCTGGTCTGCAGGTGGATGCTCTACCATCCAAGCCAAACCAGCCAGGGCGAGATGACTTTTTAGATACAATACCCAAAGCACTACCCACAAAAGAAATAATTGATAGGCTGGATTTGATGAAAATTAGAAAGGTCCGCTCTGCAAAAGATGATGAGAAGACAAGCCACAGACAGGAAGGAAATATTTACAAAAGGAGTAGCAGGAATGTAAACTCATGAGAAAGATGGGAATATTTCAGAGCGAATTTCACTATAAATAAGATGCACCCCACTCCGAAAGCTGAAATCTGGGTAGAGTGGGGCAAGGATGGGGTGTGATAGGGGTGCCTCTCTTCTTCCAACATGGTGGTGTCTTGTTGTCGCCACTAATTCCGATCTTATTTTCTGGCAGGGTCTGCAAAGCTTCTTAATCCTAACAAAACAAAACACGGCCCCCAGCAAACGGGTGTCGTGAGAGCTTTTGGATTGTGGTCTCTGCTGACGTGGCAATTTCCTTGCTCTGCATGTCTGCTTGGGTCATTTGGGGCTTCATTGTTTTTTCTCCAGGAAAGCCAGCTAGGTGAAGACTGCTAAAATTCCAGCACCTTCTCCCCAACACCGCCTCCCTCTAAAACGCCTCGGCAGAAGTTCAGCTCTTATAAAAAGCAAGTCAGCTCCAACCACCCTTGTCATTTCCATTTTTCATACATCAGCTTCTGGCGTGCAGTAGGCATGCGACCTCTCCATGCAGTTTTATCTCGTTTGCCCACTGCCATCGGCTATAGTGTGGGACAAAGTCCACTTTCAATTTCAATCTCAAACAAAATAAAAGAGCCAGAAAGTCATGAAAGGGAAAGCTGCCCAGAGCCATTAATATGCATCTCACTGCCAGATCCTTCTGGTTTATCCATCAGATGTGAGGCAGGACCTGCTCCCTCGCGCAGCTGCTGAAGCCCTGACCCTGGTTACGGGGCCTGTCAATCACAGCAGCCCCGAGACAGCCCGCGTGAGTGCTGGCGGCGAGCTGCGCACAGCCAGACACGCTATCGAGTGACGCCCCGACCGGCGCGGGACCCCTTTCTCTGATAACAGTAGCAGTCCTGGGACCTTTCAGCAACAGAGTGGAAACTACCCTAAAATTTATTTCCGACACCAAGTTGAGGATTAAGGGAACCAGAGGAAATGACAGGGTTTCCAGAGGGAAAGTGTGCATTTTCTTTAAAAACAAAAAATGTTTTACAGCCCGCATGGTGTTCACATCTCTGCTTTTAGAAAGGGGCCAGTTCAGTGCTCTTTAAATACATCCGTGGGTCCTGCTGAATTATACATGTGGTTGGAATTAGAGAAGCCTGCGTCTTATGTCTGTGTTTACTCCGAAAAGTCAGTAAACCCTAGACAAAATCGAACCTGGATCTGGTTACACACACACACACACACACAACCCCTCAAGGTTAGGACTTCCCGATAAAAGGTATAAGGACATGGAAACTGTCCCATAATTTTATCTTAATTGTTCCTAGATCAAAGATGGCAGAAGTCCTTCACTATAGACCCAGAAATCTCCTGTCACCATTTCTATGAAATCAGACAACATGGTTTATTGGCTCAGATAATTCGGAACGCTTTCTAGTTCTTTCCCCCTCACTTTGAAAGAGTATGTGTTGGATATACTCAGAGAGTACGTGAGCTTTCTAGACACTAAAGCGTTCTAGCCTATTTGCCTCCTCCAGAAATGCTCTCTCCTACCTGGCTTGGTAAGAAGTTTAATTGAGAAAAAGCAGGGGAGGGAACACCAGGGGTGCAGCTCAAGTTCGCGTTGGTCAGGATGCACAGCCGGTGCCAGTGGGCTGCCTCTCTTCCAGGAATTCTACACGATTGATCCTCTTTAAATAAATCTGGCTAGCTAACAAATAGTTTTCCCTTGCCAACATTTTCTCAATATGGTCTCCAGACTCTTTATGGTTTAAAAAAATTATCAAATAAAATTCATGAAAAGGCAACAAGAAACATATCTTACACAATTTCTGTACAGAATTCAAACACGGCTCTCGTGCCAGAAACACACAGCTGGGGCCTGACGCGGCAGAGCCATCTGCTCTACACCCCTCACTGAAGCTGCCTGAACGCGGCAGAGCTGGGTAGGTGCATCTCTGTTGGAAACACACAAACACCATAGCTCTGGAGCCTCCCTCTTTTTTTTCCCTTCATTGCCGTCTGTCCATTTGGATGGAATTGTCACGAGAGTGTTATATGCACAAGATGGTGCAGACAATGTGGGCAAAATACAATTGCTTAAAGCAAACCAATGTTTGCACCTTCATGCTTAAGCTTTGCTGATTCCAACTGGGTTTGGGATCATTACACCTACAGAAAAGATGGAGACACTCAGAATGAGCCCTGAGATGAGCATCTATCAACTCGGTGGACAATGAAGTCCTTTCAGACCCAAACCAGGTATCCATCGTGTCATTTCCATTCATCTATTGCCTTTATGAACATAATTATAAATAAAATAATATTTTATAGTATTATGTTTTAAATTTCCAGAGGAATCTCATCAATTTGTGTTATTGCCTAAATGTGCTAATAAAACTTAGGCAGTTCTGCCCGTGTGGCTCAGTGGTTGAGCATTGACCAATGCACCAAGAGGTCACCAGTTTGATTCCCGGTCAGGGCACATGCCCAGGCTGTGGGCTCGATCTCCAGTGGGGGGCATGCAGGAGGCGGCCAATCGCTGTTCTCTCTCATCGATGTTTCTACCTCTCTCCCTCTTACTTCTTCTCTCTCTAAAATCAATAAAGGAAAAAAAATTAAAAAAAAAAAAAACTTAGGCAGGCATCCCCTTTGACAGGAAGAGTGGGCATCCCCCTAACTACACTGCTGTGTGGCTTGCAGGATTTGGGTCCTCAGCTGCCTATGGGATGCTTGCTTCAGTCACACCAATAAGAAATACATTTCATTTTAAGAGTGTCCTTGACGGGGTGGGCCCATGTGCCCTCAGAGCAAGTGTGTCATCTTAGCTAGAAGGCTCTTTCTGAGCCTAAGCAGGGCATCTTTGCTGGTAGAGTCCTTGAACCCGTTCTGAGAATAATGTGTTTATATGGTTAAAATAAAATACAGAAGAATCAAAAGCAAATCAATTGTGTCAAAATTCATTTGTGCTACAGTAATGTATGTGCTTATTTATTAACTCATTAAGTAACAGAATCGGGCAGAGAGTCAAATACCTATCATAATTTAAGTGATGGACATTTCTGCAGAAACTCTAATGTGATATAAAAGTATATATGAGTTCCATTGGTGACACAGTCACAGGTGCTTCTAACACAACTGTGAGGTTTTGTCTGCATTCATAATTGAAGGAAACACCAACTTTCAGTTAGCGATTAGCAAAAATAAAGGTGTTTTTTTTCTCCCATCCAATTGCATGGGCCGCTGAATTCTATCCACAGACCTTTTAGTAGTCCCAGGTTAAGATCCCTATTTTGTTCCCCTTTTCCTTGTACACAATTAAGTCTCTGGACAAGATAAAAAAGATCTTGCTGTCCAAGTAGCAAGTGAACATGTTACACGGATGTGGAAGGTGTTGTGCTTCTGGATTTGTGGATCCTGCACTTTCCCTGCCAAAGAAAACCAGGGTGCTGCTATCTGAGCGTCACTGTTGGCCTTTCTCCATCGCATGCAACCTTTACCCCGTCTTCCCCTTTCCCTGTCATTTCAATTTTTACATGTGTTTGCCTTGGGGTGTTCTTCCTTGTTCCATAAATACTTCCATTCCTCTTCTGTCTGGCCATTCCTTCCTCCCTGATTCTAACATCATTTATGTGTTATTAATCACTGGCAAATGCATTGATCCTCATTGTTTATCTAATAGTCAAATTATGCTTCTCACCTAAATGGTGCTCTAAGAATTCTGAAGACCCCCTTCTTGTTTCCACTACCGTCTCACCGATGTTCCTGACTCTACGGTTATGGGATTCACCTGAGGACCACCAGCAAACACCTGCTTCTGGAACATACTCTCAGGGAGATTTAAAAAGCTTGTTCTTTGCTCCTGAGGGCTCTGGCAAATTGTAAATTATAGAAACTTGCTCACGTCTTGTTAGATATAAGAGCTACAGGCAGGAAGGGAATCATGTACTAGGTGGACAGTTGACCTAAATGAGCTGACAGGTCTAACCTACCTTTGGAATTCTAAGATCCCTGTGGCCACTGTAACCAAACAACTCAAAATTTCATACCCAGATCCCGTGTACCTGTAAATCGGTTCTGACCGGTGTCTTCACAGACGTTTGAATGAAATAGGCAATAGAGATTAGGGAACTGTTGACTACTCATGTTTGTTTCATACATGAGTTTCATTTTTTAGTTGGTTGTCCTATGTCTTTTATGTTCCTGCTTCATTTTGCTGCAGAAGAGCAGGGTTAAGCTTCATCTAAATGATTCCTTGTCTAGTGTCTAAAAATGCCTCAATCACGAATATACACTTTGTAAATGTTCTGATACTGCTAAAGAGGATGCAACTGCAGAGCTCATCAACGAGAAAACTAGTAGAAGACACCTTTTATCAAAATAGCTTTACCTTCTCCTGGTACTAATGATGAGACGCTAACTCTGAGAAATTTTTAAATTACAAACACAGAAGCACGCGCACACGTGCAGAAAAAAATGTTTTTCTGGATTTATTGAGATGCAACTGACATATTACATTTTGTAAGTGGAAGGTGTATAATGCAATGATTTGATATAATATGTATATATGGCAAAATGATCATCATATAAGGTTAGTTAACACATCCGTCACCTCACATAGTTACAATAGAAAAACTGTGTTTTGTATGTCATATAAAAGTCTATCACCCAGAGATGACCATAGTTAACTTATAAACAACCTTCTAGACATCTGTCCACACGTATAAATATACATGGGTATTACCATTTGCAACTTTACAGAAGTGGAATAACTTTGCATGTCATGGTGTCCTGAGCATCTTTCCAGGTCCATAAATATAGCACCACATCACCCTTGCTAATGAGCTTTTAGTATTCCATTGAATAAAGGGACCATAATTTATTTCACCAACTTATCTGTTGTTATTATAAGTATACTTTCAGAAAATCCAAACTTTTGGCACAGAAAACCAACTGGTGGTTGTCAGAGGCAGGGGGTGGGGAATGGGTGAAGGCGCGGGGGGGGGGGGGGTGTCAAAGGGACAAACTTCCAGTTATAAAATGTGTAAGTCATGGGGATATAATATAAAGCATGGTGACTACAGCTAATAATACTGTATTTCATACTTGAAAGTTGCTAAGAAAGATCCTAAAAGTCTTCATTACAAGAAAAAAATGTGTAGCTATATATATAGTGACAGAATTAACTAGACTTACTGTGGTGATCATTTTGCAGTATCCAGAAATATTGAATCATTATGTTGTACCCCTGAAAGTAATATAATGTTATATGTCAATTATACCTCAATAAAAAATTTTAAAAAACGTTCAGAAGCTGAATAATCTGGTGGTATAGTATGACACAGTCCCAGCAGCCTCTGCAGAAATCCCAGCATGCTACACATTAGACAGTGCCAACATTAGCCCTGCAGTCACTTAATAAAAAAAGCAGACAGTTTGGGGTCAGACTCTGAGACACCAGAGCCCACATATTAAAGGTCAAACCAAATCAGATTTTTAAAGAATCATAAAGGCATTCATCAAGAAATAACCTCCCCGCCCTGGCCGGTTTGGCTCAGCGGTTGGAGAGTCGGTCTGTGGACCAGAGAGTCCCAGGTTCAGTTCCCACTGAGGACACGTGCCTCGGGTGCAGTTTGTCCCTGGCCCCAGTTGGGGTCATGTAGGTGGCAACCACTCGATGTGTCTCTCTCACATCAATGTTTCTCTCTCTCTCTCTCTTTCTTCCTATGCCCTCCCACTCTGTCTGAGGATAAATGCAAAAAGAAAAAAAAGAAATAATCTCCCCTGAGGTCCAGGGAAATAGACATTTTTCCGAGGAAGACATACAGATGGCCAATAGACACATGAAAAGATGCTCAACATCACTAGTCATCAAGGAAATGCAAATCAAAACTACAGAGTTATCACCTCACACCTGTCAGAATGGCCATTAGTAAAAAGGTAACAAATAAGTCTAGATCTGAAGACAAGGGAGCCCTCCTGCCCTATTGGTGGGATTGTAAATTGGTTCAGCCACTATGGGGAAAAAGTAAAAATAGTACTGTACATCCAACAATTCCACTTCTGATATTTATCAAAGGATTAAAAGCATTAATTCAAAAGATATATGCATCCTATGTCTGCTGCAGCATTATTTACAATAGCCAAGCTATGGAAGCAGCCCAAGTGTCCATCAATACATGAATGGATAAAAAAGATGTGGGAAGTATATGTATATGTATATGTATATGTATATGTATATGTATATGTATATGTATACAATGAAATCAAACTCAGCCTTAACAAAAATAAAATAAAATCTTGCCATTTGTGACAAAATGGATGGCCCTAGAGGGTACTCTCCTAAATGAAATAAGTAAGACAGAGAAAGACAAATACCATATTATTTCATTCTGAAACACAAAACAAACAAATAAAACACAACAGACTCATAGATGCAGAGAACAAACTGATGGTTGCCCGAGGAGTCGGAGGAATGGGCAAAAGAGGTAAAGGTATTAAGAAGCAAAAACTCCCAGTTGTAAAATAAAGAAGTCGTGGGGATGTAATGTACAGCATCGGGAATATGGGGAATGATATTGTCATAACTGCATGGTTACAGATAGTGACTAGACTTACCGTGCTGATCACACTGAAAGGTATATACATGTCGAATCACTATGTTCCACATCTGAAACTAACATACTATTGAACGTCAACTATACTTGGATTTAAAAAGAAAAAAGAAATAAGCCACCCCACCCCACCCCCACTATTTATTGCAATCAGGACACCTGTGTCCTCTTCCTCTTGCTGGTGGGAACAGACCTCTGGCTGAACAGCCAGGCTGTGAGCTGGAGGCCCTGCTTGGTGCCCGGAGGCAGAGAGGAGCCTGTCTCCGGGCACACATGGTCAGTGGGGCCCTGGCCAGTCTGGCACTTGGGGAAGGGCAGTTGCTCTTCCCAGATGGCACTTTCTATCTGTACTCAAAGCCAAAGTAGGAAACGGCTATGCCAGCATTGGCAAGAACACCATGTGACTGGCATGAAGAGGTAGAACAGTCTCAGAGTCGGAGGATTTCACATTTCTCTGTAATCAGTCTCCCTTTTGTGCAAAAAGAAATCGAGACCAGAGTCCCAGTTTTACAGATGAAGAAATTAGGACACAGAAGATGCGGTCAAAGTAAGACTAAATGAGAACAGCCAGTCCCCAGGAAGAAGAGACCTGAGACTGAGATAGTCTGGGCATAGAGGTGGATTTACACAAAAGAAAGAACAAAAATGGAAAAGATGACAACTGTCGACTCACTTCCAGGAGACCCCGATGAGACACAGGGCCCCTGGTAGTCCCAGCAGCAGCTGAGTCCTCCCGCCTCTTGCTTCCGCTAAACAGTAACCGGAGCTCTGATGACGGGGAAGCCCAGCTTAATGGGGAGGCTGCGGAACCCCTCACTAGGCTGCGTCCTTTGGGCCCTGAGTAGACTAATGCATAAGATTACTGTGAAAGTTACTCAAACTTGGAAAGGGTTAAGTCATAGGAAAATGCACATTTTTTCCTACTCTTACATGAAAAAACATTGTAACGAATGTTCCTATTACCCAGGTAAGACACGTGGCAAATAGGGTGGCCATTACTCACTACCAGAGGTAACTTGTTCAAAGTCACACACAGGTACACGCTTCGGGAAAGACCCCAGCATCAGATACCCTCCTGAATGTCTGAGCAGAGGTAAGGCGGGAATCTTCTTTGAACTGTTGTACGTGCCCCAGGAAATAGAAGATGCTGATTTAAGTGGTCAAGAGACCCTGAATCCTAAGGGTGTGGGGTATTACCTTTCCCTGGCTATGAACTCAACCAGATAGCAAGAAAATAACTTTGAGTAAGGGTCCGGGGGGGAGGCGGTCAGGGAGTGATTAATTCAGTCCTTCATGCAGATAATGTTTAAAAAAACAGACATGTCTGGGTGTGTCTCTTTAAATATCCACATTTAGCAGAAAGGAATCTGATTTGTTTATTCCATTCTAAGCAGACCCTGACATCCTGTTGCCAAAAATATCCCCGCCTCCCCGTCCTCCCTTCCCAGTATTGTCCGCAGGTGCCTCCGTCCGGAAAATAAAGTCCTCTGCATGCGGCTGTGACTGGGTCCCCGGGTCCCCGGACCGTTTGGCAGTGAGGGCTGCTTGGCCCATTTCTCACACGCATTTGGGCGATTTCCAAACAGATGCATATGCATCTTCCCTTTCTTGGCAGGAGGGCTGAGAATTTAAGGATTCTTGTGGGGAATTTATGCTGCTCTAAAAACTTAACCCATCGTGAAAGCAACATAAAAGAGTTTGTATAAAAGAGATGACCTTTTGCCTCCTTTTGGAGTCTGTTGCTTGGCCTCCTGTGTCTCTGTTGCCTTTCATTAAAGCGTCAGCCACTCTCTTTGTGAAACTTTCTTTGTGTACGGGTGATTTTGACTGTCCTGGGCTCTCTAGGGTCTATTTTATTTTCAACAATGATTTCCATTTCATCTGAATCTATTGTCCTGGCCAAAGATGTGCTTCTTTATTCAGAAGTACCATCAGTAGGGATGGGGGAAAAATGTTTGAAAGCCATCTGGGGGCAATTTAAGCAAACAGGGTTAGATAAATTGGAGTAACCTATAATTTCATTACCTGGAGTTACATACTAACAAGGACAAAACAAGGAGTCCCAACAATGACTTGGGTGGGCCAGAGATAGATCAGTGGCCTGCCTGGCAAATCCTAAACAATAAATCCTATTCCTCTGAGTCATTTAATCCCCAAAAGATCAGAGAGAACAAAGAAAGCCTTGCAAATCAGGAAAGTTTTAGAATTTCATATCTGCCTGTGTTTGTCTGGGCTAAATACAGCCAAGAGCTTTCTGATATTCTTCCCCAAAGAATACTTTGAAAACTCACCAAACAGAAATTACCCTGTAAAAAGGCAGAAAAATACAATGCTCTGGAAATAGCATTTTCTTAGACGGAGTAAACTGCAAATAAAACAAAGAACATTAAACAGCAGTTGAAAAGAATAAGAAAGCCACTCAACTCCTTCCTTCCTTCCTTCCTTCCTTCCTTCCTTCCTTCCTTCCTTCCTTCCTTCCTTCCTTCCTTCCTTCCTTCCTTTCTTTCTTTCTTTCTTTCTTTTTCTTTTTTCTTTTTTCTTTTTTTTTTGACATTGTGAGTGACTTAATTAGGTTTTTCCCACTCCTGCTTTGATTAATACACTGAGGGAATGGATCGTTTTTTCCCCAATGTCTGTCTAGATGTTCCAGGTCTTATTTTAAATTTGCTTCCTTGGCTTTGACCTACCCTGCGATTCCTTGCCTCTTTCCCCCTTCTTACCTGTGGAACCTGATTAGCTGACACGGATTCCTCCCAGCACAGCTTCCCCCCTGCTCGGGGACTTGGAGTACAGTCACAGACGTTCATACATCTGCACTGACTCTCCGAATCTATTCTTCAGCTCAGTAGGATGCCCTGAAGAAAGGTTCTCAAACAGGGTCTACCAGGATCTTTATGAGCTGGGAGTTTATTTTTTCCTCTTTAGGGTAACCGCTTTGCTAGCAGATGACAGAGATGCTGAGACTCCCTGCATCCACTTCCTTCCTAGCACCCAGACCAGGGATTTAGGACCAGTCAGGACCAGGGAGCGCCCCCATGGAGGACTGCTCACGGGCTTATAAAACAAAGGAAGCTTCCTCAATCAGCTTATCTGCCTTAGTTGCACTTGATTCCAGATAGCCTGGTGCACCAACAGTTCCACCTACAAGAATGACAGTGGCTGAGGAGAACACACTTCCAACTGTGAAGCAATTAGAGTGCTGTTGAATGGCTGATTGCTTGCGTGTGGTCCTCTTAGTTCCCTGGTGGAGCACGCTCATAGTCCTGCAATTGGATAAAATGGATTGGAATGAGCACTGCCATATAGCACTGCCAGCTGTTCTACTGTTAATAAAGACACTATTTAGCTATTAATACATCCCATTCTTCCATGTTGTGCTCATTCAAACAAAATACCTTTGTTTGCAGAGGGGGTGTGCCTGCACCTGTTCCGAATTCGGGACTCTGTGGCCTGTGGAGGACCCCCGGTGCATGCTCCGCAGCGGCTGGAGCTTCCAAGCAGTGTCTGCTGGCACAAAAAACAGGGCAACCAGACAGTGGGATTCAAAAGAGGAAGAGGGACGCTCTAGAATATATAATCAACAGCCTGGCTCATTGGCAAATTAGACTTTCCTTGTAATCAAGTACCATGTGACTAACGACCCTTCCCTTTTGCAGGGAGTTATCGAGTTTTAAATATTCCTGGGTCTGAAGGCAGGATTCTCCATGGTGATATCAGCAGGTGACAAATGCTGCCTAAGGCTGAGGAACTAGCAGGAGGTAACACACGGCAGATAAGCAAAGCACTTGCTTCTTACTAGTAAGAACTATACTAGGCTCTTTGGAGGGTTGTCTTCAAGGAATTTACAATGAGAATAGAAAGACAAGACTTACATACACAGAAGAAAATAACCCACACGAAGCAAGCTATATTATGTTTTCATTCCTGTGTGAACAGAGAGAAAACACAGCAGGATATCAAGTGGGATCTATCCTAAAATTGCAGTTAAGGTCCGAGGTAGAACCACCAATTAAGTGCTACCTGTGGGAGAAAATTTCCCCAGAGTTTATAAGGACACTGCCCTACCACTGATAACACCACCACCACCATCACCCAAGTCTTTATGAGCAGAGGATAAAAGAGACCAGAGAAGAGGAATTTAAAATAACCATAACCTGTAGGAATCAGATGTTCATAAGTGCATTAATCTGCTAGAGTTGCCATAGCAAATTACCAGAAACTGGTTGGGTAACCTACATACATTTATATCTCATAGTCTGGAGGCTAGGACGTCTCAAGATCAAGGTGCTGACAAGGTCAGTTTCATTCTGAGGCCTCTTTCCTTGCCTTGCAGGCAGCCCCTCGCTAGCTGTGTCCTCACATGGCCTTTCTCTGTGCATTGTGGGAGGAAGGGAAGAGGGAGAAAGCGCTCTTGTGTGTCTTCTTGTAAGAAGGCCCTGTTATATCTGCACCCCACTCTTCTGGACTCATGTAACCTTAATTACCTTCTTATAGGCCCTGTCTCCAAATACAGTCACATCTGGGGTTAGGGCTTCGACCTAGGAGGTTGGGGGTGGGGAGACACAATCATTCCATAGCCCTAGGTTATGATTTCCCTTTGCTCCTCCTGATGAGTGAGGAGTGGGACCATGTGGCCCAATCATCCAGAAACATTGAGGGCGATTTTAAAAAGAGGAAACAACTTCTATCTTCCCTGGCTGACATCCACTGGGGGCACAGAATCTACAAGCTACACACTCTCATCAGAGTTGCTTTCTGAGAAGGGAATGGTGAGAAATTCTGAAGAGACTCTGACATGGTTTTCTAAAGGGGAAGGTGTACTTGGATATGGAGACAGTACACTTTCTAATCTAGAGATTTGAAAGGGCTGGCTGGAAGGGTGTAGAAGACATGAGTACTAATCATGTGTTTTATTATTATTATCATTATTATTATTATTTTCTGTTTTATGATGTTTTGACATCTTAAAAAACTTGCCAGCCAGGGAGAGACTGCCCTCCTCCTGGGGATAGCAGATTCTTAGAGGCAGCAAAGAGCTGGGAGCATGTCTTGCATATGGAAACCAACCAATCCCAAGCCCAAATTCCCCAGCCAGCTCCCATATCTAACTCTCACACACCAATCCATGAGACTGCTTTCTATCAACCCAAGGCCAAGTATCAGTTGACTAGAGACCACCTCTATAGCCCAGAGGCCACCAACAGTATTTCTACTAGCCAATCCTACGCTGCTTACTCTGCCCTGCCTTATCTTCCCCACAGAAACCCCAATAAAGTTCTGGACTAGGTTTCCCTTCATTCCTTCTTCTGCTTCCTCACTAAAACCTAGTACTTCCCCAAGTGGCATGGCATGGTGTGACCCCTTCTCTCAGGAAATGTAAGTAATAAATTCCTTTTTCAGTGGCATTGACCTCTTTGTGTCTCACTCAGTCACCACCATAAACTAAGTAGGTTTCTTTTGAGACAGGGTGTCACCTCAGCATGCATAGAAGATTCCAGTAGTTCTTGTGGCTCCATCTAAGGGGCCTAGAGTTGGAAAGGGCAAGGGCAGCAGGGTTGCCCAAGAGGTGGTTGGGTCAGTGGACCACAGTCGGAGCTGGAGGCTTCGCTGTGCCTCTCTGAGGCATCTTTGGAAACAGAGGGGCTGGCTGGGTCTGAGCATTTTCCCTAGGCAGCTACATTCACGTACTCCAGACCAGGTGGAATAAGGTAGACGTCACTGTTCTGGGTCTACAGCCATTGTCATTATGGAATCAATTTGGCCTCCAGCATCAACTCTTCCTACAATCAGTTTCATTTTTTTTGTTAATTACATTTTCCCCCACCTTTTATTATGACAGTTGGGTCTCACTGATATAAAGAGATAAGAAAAATGAATCAAAAGAGGTCTCAAGAAGTGGACTATATTTGGTGCTGGAGATCTTTTAATCCAAATGGTATATAATTCCTCTCTTCAAATATGGGTCTAACACAGTGTCATCATAGCCTGATAATCCCAGCACTTAGGGCCAAAAATGGAACAAATTGTCCACAGAAAAAGAGGTATAGAACTGTGATAAATGAACAAAAAAGAATGGAGGTACAGTCTCTTTCTTGTACTTTTTTGCTTCTTGTACTCCCTGGCACACATAGTATAAAACTTTGAAATATATTAGGGAGTCAATAAATTCATTTTGAGAGGGGAAAGGGAGGAGGTATCATTTATAATACTTTTCATGGCAAGTACCTGAAAATTAAATTGGCTTAGCTATGAAGGTTATTATTGGACTGTATGGACTTCACAGGAGTCGATCAGTCTCTGGTATCCTCTTGCCTCTGCCCTCTTCCAGGGTTTTCCTGTTGGTGACGAAATCGTTTCCTCAGTGCGAGACATTTTATTTGCATAACGTCCCCATCTAAGGGAAGAGAAAGGCCACCTAAGCATGGAAGGTTAGCCCCTGCTTTGAACCAATAGCTGGGACAAGGGGCAAGAGAGTATATGGAATGGCTTACGCCAATCGAGATCCAGGTCTGGATCAAGAGGCGCACCAACCTCCACATAACAACCAACAGGACATTTGCAGAAGTTGAAAATGGAGACTGAACACTGAGGAGGCCTTCAGAACATTTTACAAAAGGTAGAACGTACAGAGGGAGAAAAGGAAGGCCTGAAGCAAGGGAGGAGGAAAGACAATAAAGAGGGAGAAAGAAAAGGAAGAAAAGGGGTGAGAGGGAGGGAGGGAAAACATGTAAAAAAAACCAAACAAACAAACCTGTTCTTATACCCAGTCCCTAGGTTATACACAGACAAAATGAAATGTTGTATTGGAAATGAAAAGGATTGCAAGGAATGCAGCATGAATTCAACTATCTTGGAAGAGAGCCTGATATTTTGTACCATTGTGCTCCTCTGGCTTATTCTATGTTTTTATCTCCAGAAGCAAGCTGCTTGGTCCTGGTCTGCAGAGAGCTGTAAGAGATAGTTCTTTCCCACTCCAAGGCTCTAGCTCCATGTCTTGACCACAGACAAAGCTGGCAGAGTGGAATGAGTATAGAAAAATACCAAGTGTGTGTCAAAAATTCAAGTTCAAATCTGCTCTTCCATACACTGTATACATTTGATCAAGTTGCATGATTTCTCTGTGATTTCTTAGTATCTTTACCAATAAGCTGAAGATAATACCTACCTCACAGTGTTATTGGAAGGATTACATAAAATAAGCTATATACAAAGCAACTGCAACACGTATTTAATAAGCATCAATTTGTTTCCTTTTAAGAATTTCCTGCCCTGGCCGGTTTGGCTCAGCGGTTAGAGCATTGGCCTGCGGTCTAGAGAGACCCGGGTTCGGTTCCCGCTAAGGGCACGTACCTCGGTTGCAGTTTGTCCTCGGCCTGGTAGGTCGTGTGGGTGGCAGCCACTCGATGTGTCCCTTTCACATCGATGTTTCTCTCTCTCTCTCTCTCTGTTCCTCTCTCTCCCTCCCACTCTACCTGAACAAAAAATGGAAAAATGTCCTCGGGTGAGGATAAAAAAAAAAAAAAAAGAATTTCCTGAGAATGAATTTTTTAACCAGATGGGACATTCAGTCTGAATTACTAAGTGTAGATATAATTTATCTGATCAGATGCTAAAGTCTTTTGATCTCTTATCCAAAACTTCCACAATAACAACAAAATCTACTTATTCTCATGACAAACCACTGCAAATGTGTTCTCCTTCTATGTAGCTTAGTTTCCCACAAAAATAATTATTCAGTATGTCTAAATAGCTATTGCCTGGCATGAACTAGATGAAAGAGAGAGGGGCAGAGGAGGAGGGAGAACTAGAAGGAAGGAGCGAGGAAGGGTGAGTAGGTTCAATTATTTATAATTTAGCGGTTTATTATCATTTTTATAGGTGATTATCATCTAACTCTCATATATTGGCGAAACATATAAAAATATTGTCCTGCCCTTGCTTTTATCTCTCTCCCCAAATTTTAGGTGGTTATTGTTGAAACCTCAGCAGAAGGCACCAACCTGAATGACGAACGAAGCTTCCCAGCCCAGGAGCTGCTGGCTCGGCCCTTGTTCCTAGAAGATTCTAGGGCCAGTTTTAGGAATACTGATAGTTCCCAATTTGAATTTTTTTCAATTCTATTAGCACAGTCATAATTTGCTACCTATTATTCATCAATAAACTAACTGGATAATCTTAGTATTTACTTAATATTTAGTTCTTTAGCTTCTCTTCCCATGCCTGAACAAAAATGCGGCAATCATTTTAACTTTCTACTCCCTTTCAGTTTTTCTTTCCGTGTGTGTGTGTGTGTGTGTGTGTGTGTGTGTGTGATTTTATTTATTAAGACTGAAGTCAGTTACTTTTTAATGGTATATTAGTAATTATGCAAATACTTTCCTAAATTTCTAACATATACTTAGTATGCTATTTGTGCAGTTCACTTACTCACTAATACACTCATGAGACTATGATAGAATACAATGGATAAAGATGTTTCCTGATCTAAATTCAAGGAGCAGAAAATGCAGACATAGGCAGAAAGTCCAATGTTCAGTTATGACTTCCTCACTGAAAGGAAGGAACACTGAAACGTGTCCATCTGGCACAGGAGTCATGAACACAGTGTTATAGTGCCTAAGTAATAAATTGTAGATAAACTTGTTAACTGAATTAAGGTTAGTTCAAGACAAATATGACTCAGAACAGATAAATTGTTTTTTTAAATAGTGGCAAAAAAAAAAAGTTCCTTCCAACTTTTTGCAAAGTAATATTAAACCAAGAGTTTCTAAATGTTTTCCTTTAATTACGCCATTGAGAAGGTAAAGGAGAGAAAATTCTGTTGTCAAATAAGTATGTGAAATCTTACAAGTTTTCATCTTTGGAATTCAAAAATCAAGGCTTTGAGAAATCCTGCAGTCAAAAGAAATAAATAAAATTAGTTGATTTTGTTTTTTTTATACTTGAGTGCTATTTTCTGATAACACTTATTAATATCCAACATTTGGAAAGTACTTACTTAAGAACATTACTCTCTTCCCTAAGACATCCTTGGATTTCTAGCAACAAAATGACATGTCTTTTGAGAATATAAAAAACAAGGAACATCATTATGATCTCAAACAAATCAAAATCAATATTTGTACATGTTAAGAACCTTAAAAAAAGGTGATATCATCTCCCTTGTAGTGTCTATTATATAAACCAATTTCTTAATCACTATTTCTAGAACACTACCTTGCACTTAGTCATTTTTTGATAAATACTCATTTAGTGGAAAATACTTCCAAAATTTTAAGGATATTCAATCTTTACACCTCACAAAAAAAAAAAACAAAAAAACAAAAACTAATATTTCCAGCTTTTTCTAGATTTAGGTCAGTGGAAATACTGGAATAAGTATCTAGACTGAAGCAAGAAAATCAAGTTTGGAAAAAGTGCAATAAATGTTTAAGAGATATATTACTTACCTAGGTGACATTGTCAATACACGAGGAGTGATTATGTGATAAATATTACAACCACATATTATCTAAACCCTCTGTCAATTCTCTAGTAAGCATGACCTTCCCTATATGTTCTATTCTTTTCTTGTAAGACATACATGTCTTACAGTTATTGCAGCTCAATGCCATGTAATACCCTGCAATCCCCAAGCACTTCACTGAGAGCTGCTAAGGCGAGGTGTTAAGGCAGGAAGCCGAAAGCGCAGCATCTAATCTCTGGAAAGGGAGACGGGTACACGGAAGGCAGTGTGCCCGAGCGGTCAAGGGTGCCATCTACGGAGCCAGATGGCCTGGCTTGGGATTCTGACTCTGATGCTTACCAAATACGTGATCTTGCACTCTTTGCTTAACTCCTCTAACGTTAAATTTCCCCATCAGTAAACAGGACGACCGATAACACCCGCTTCGCACCGAGTTCACGTGAAAGCGAAAGGACAGCGTGCAGACACTCAGCACTGTGCCACGCACTCCACAAGCCCAACAAATATTTGCGATGTTCATCGGGTGTCGCACGACGGAAAACAATAGCACGTGGTAGTCCTGGAGTACAGGTAGGAACAGATTTCTACGTGAGCGCAGGAGGAGGAACGATTTACTCTGCCTGGAGGGCACAGGCTCAGGGGCGGCAGCCCCGAGTTTTCCTAGGCCTTGGAGAGAGTCAACAGAGAGAGGCCGGGGCGGGACATTGCAGGTCAAGAATGGCATGAGCAAACTCAGATGGCATGACATGACATGACACATACAAGAAAAACATAAGCCAGGTGGTACGCTCGTCTCCTAAGGCAGCCGGAACACAGTGGCACACACTGAGTGGCTTAGAACAGCAGAGGCGTTTAGCGTGCAGCTCCGGAGGCTGGAAGTCAATGTGTCAGCCCAGGGGTGCGGCAGAAGGAAGCTGCAGGGGAACCCCCCACCCCCACCCCCTCGCCCCTCCTGGCTTCTGCTGCTTTGCGCCATCTTGGTCGTTCCTCAGAGCGCAGACGATTTCCTCCGATCCGACGTCTTCTCTTGATGTCCTCCCCGTGTCTCTTCGCGTCATCTTCCCTGCGTGCATGTCTGTCGGTGTCCAAGTCTCTCCTTTGTATAAGGACACCAGTCATATTGGATTAGGGCCCACCCTCATAGACATCATTTTAACTTGTCAAGAATCGATTTTCAAATAAGGCCATATTCTGAGGTGCTGGGAGTTAGGAATCTAGCTCATATCCAGGTGCGGTTGGGGGGCAGGGGGACAACTGAACCCCTAGCAGGCATTAGCGCTGGAGCAACAGAGAAAGAAATGGGCAGCAAGCTGGCAGAGGCCGTGGACACGGCCAGAACAGACTTTGTGATGCTGTGCAGCGTGTACTTTATTTTGCAGAAAATAAACACTGACGGCTTTTACCCAGAGGAGCAGTTTTGATCAGATCTATATTTTAGAAACTACCTCAGTTGGCGGCGTTGATGATGGATTGGGTCATTAAGAACCTGGAAAGAAGGATATCATGGTGGATACTGCTACCGTTCCGGAGAATGAGGTGGGGTCCGTCCCAGGGCAGAGCCCGTGGCTGGAGCAGGAGGGAGCAGATGCAGGAGAGGTTTGGGTGGCAGAGCTGGCGGAGCATGGTGTGCATGTTGCCACCTTCCCCAGAGAGGTCCTCCAGGGCAGAGTGCACCCCCGACTCACCCGGAATCCTTGCACAGCACCTGACACCATGGCTTGTGTGACGGAAGGTGATGTTCTCCCAGTTCTGGAGGCTGGAAAGCCAGGATCAGGGGCCAGCATGGTTGCTTTCCGCTCTGAGACCTCCTCTCTGATAAGCGGCCACCATCTCGCTGTGTGCACACGTGACTTTTTCTTTGTGTGTTTTTCCAAAGGGGAAGAGAGAGGGGCGAGAGAGAAGAGAGAGAGAGAGAGCGCGCGCGAGAGAGAGTGTGTGCCAACTGTCTGGTGTCTCTTCTGACAAAGGCACTAATCCCCTGGTAGTGCCTCATATCCATGGCCTCAGCCAACCCTCATTACCTCCCGCAAGGCCCCCGTCTCCAAATATCATCACATTGGGTGTTAAAGGCTCCACATATGACTTTCGGGGGCTCCCAAACATGTAGTCCATAACACTTCACAGAGGATTCAAAAAAATTAAAAAGATGAAAGAATCTTTTCAGCATTGGGATTTAGATTGCCCAGTAAAATCCAGGATACCCATTAAATTTGAATTTCAGATAAACAACAAATAAATTTTAGTATAAGAACATCAAATAACTAAAAAGTTATTTATCTGAATTTCACATTTAACTGGGGGATCCTATATTTTTATTTGCTAACCCTGGCAATCTGTAGGTGTACATGTATAGTTTTCAGTGTGTGCTTCCTCATGCAACCAAGCCTCTATATATTTGAGACATGCAACCTTTGAGCCACATTTATACTAAAAAAAAAAAAAAAAAAAGCATTCATTGTTTATCTGAAATTGAAATGCAACTTGCCCTGTAGTTTTTATTTGTAAGTCTGACAACCTTAATTGGGATAATTTGCTGATCAGTAGAACTGGGAATAATAAAAAGTAATGAAAAAAAATTCCAAAGTACATATAGCAAAAAAAAAAAATTTCACTCTCTCATGTAAATAAAAACTACAGGCTCTCTACTGGAGCCCTGTCAGTAAGAAAAGTATATCTTATCCTCTTCCCCTAGTACCAATAAAAGCATTCGATAAGTATTATCAAATAAGCAGTTACCGGAGTTCCCAAGGACGCTGAGTTAGGAGAAGTTCCAGCTGATATTAATAGAATCACAGTATTACCCCAACTCCAACGTCTCGCGTTCTAGAGGGCTCCAGACCCACAGATGGGAACCAAAGGGTCCTGGGGGTTTGAAACTGACAGGAAGATACAAATCTTGAGCCCTGCAGTGTCACAGCCCTGCCTGGCAGCCACCAGCTCAGTGCCCTTCGGAAGGCCAGGCAGCGCCGTGGGCCCTCGCCGTTTGCTGAGCAGGACGCGCCTGCCCATGGTTTCCTAACTACACAAAGCCCGCTGCTTCATTTTGTTCTTGCCCTTGCTCCGGCCGGGTCTCCTGCTGCACGCTAGGATGGGTTTGCCCACCTTCTACACAGGACAGGAAGTCCTTAGGGGATGCTCCCCCTGGAGGGCCCAGGCTCTGCGGGGGCTGGATCTGTGAGAATCTGACATCCCCACAATCTCTCTTACCAACTTGTCCCCTAGGCTGACTCTCCTCCTCTGTGCTCACTTGACGTATTTTCTGCTTCCATGTAAGCCCCTGAGATCCAGGCAGATCCTAATCCGGAGTTTAATGTATTTGATGAAATGTTTGCTTTGGACAAAAGTGGAAACCTTGAAAAAGCCAAAGAAATCTTTTCTTGTCCATTATCTACGTAAGTGATTCTGCTCTGTATGGAGATTTCTGACATGAAGACAAGCACAGATAAGGCTGTTAACTCAGAGCATCCAGGCCCGTGCAAACCTCATCCTGACCTGGATTTCCTCTGCCTACTTCCACACCTGTAGACAGGTGAGGAAGGTGGACCAGGGAGCAGTTCTGAGGAGTATCAGCACCTACTCCACCCATTCAGTGTCCTGCACATGCCCGCACTTCCCCGTTCCAGTACCTCTGGGGAAGCACTTTCCGAGTTTCAGCCACACAGCTGCTTTCCAACATCTGCTGCCCGTGGGCAGCGACTGAAGCTCAGTCCTCTTTCAAAGGAGTGCAAGCCCAGAAATCCCCCCAGAAGGGAGGTCCCTGCAGGGGCTGACGGGGGTGCTGTTCAGTTTTTGTTTCTAAAAAGTCCTGGGAATTACTTTCTGATTATAATGACAAGAACAAAAAAATCAGATAATTGCCCTCACGGAGCACGCCAGATCACTGCCCAGTGAAGATGGTACACTTTTCACAAACGTGACAGCCCAGCGGTTAGTACAGTCATAGGAAGTGTATGAATAACAGCAGCATACTCTCTAACACCACAAACAACAGAGTCTTCAAAACAGAATTATGGAAGTATTCATAAAATCTTCCTACTACGTAGGTGTTTTTAAAAAGAAAACAGACCTAATCACTACAGAAATACTATAGATTTCCTACTTGAACTTGTATCTTTTTACCTGGGCTATTTCTCTAAATAGAAACCCCTAGAAGAGCCTCCTTAAAATCAGAACAATGCATCTCCTGACCTTCTGAGGACTAGTCTTTTATCCTGTGAAACTTTATTTTTATAGTCAACTCTTCTTTCAAGCTTGCTTCTTATCACCAAGGTTAAAAAAAAATCTCATCAGAATGTTCCCAAATTGCCTCTGTTGGTAAATTATTCATATAAGGCAAAAGCTTTTCAATAGGTTTGACATGGCAACTTCTTTAGCAAAGTCATTAAGATAAGAGACCTCAGCAGGGTGGCATGTTATTCAGATTCCAACACAAAGCCTAACTGTGTGAGCTCTGATTTTTCTCTTCTCCTCCTCTCCCTTTCTACTTTACAAGACTGTTGTTGTTTTTTTTTTCTTTTGGTATCTTTAACGAAATGTCATTCAGTACAACAAATCGACACTCGGCCTCAAGTAACGCAGGTCTCTGGCAGCGTGTAAAACCCTTCCGCTTGCAGTATGATGAAACATTGAACACAGAAATACAGCTTGAGGAAAAAAATTCATTCCAAGTTCAGAGGTGATTTTAGAGACCGCCAACATTAAAGGCAACCTCTTCCGGAGGTTCTGATGACAGCATCAGTGAAAGAATTAGGTTAAGACTGAGTGCAGTACGTATGTTTGCCCAAGATAAATGCATGAATGGCGTTCCCTACAAGCACATATGTACTTATTTAGACAATGTTTAGTGGCTGCAGAATTTTCATGCTAACAAAAGACATATGTTTAAATGTCAGTGGTATCCGTTGATCTTCAACATTCACTACCAACCTGAGCTCAAAAGAATCAACACAGTTTATCCTGTGGGGCTTTTAGGCAATAAAGTTTAAGGGGCAACCTGAGGAGGGAGGAAATTGTATCAGCCAAATTACAATATGATTTAGGAAGCAGAACACAAAAGGGAACGGAGAACTTCAAAGTTTCTGCCCAGCTGCTCAGAGAGCTTCCTCTCCGTATACAATTAATTAATTCAACTCCACACGTAATTATGGGCAATTCGGATTAAACCTGGTGCTAAGGATTGAACAATGCTGACTGGAGAACTTTACCGTCTCACTTTTGTTTATTACACTGGAAAAACAACCCAGGTTTAATAAAATACTTTATTGGTTCATGACTCATCTATTATATTGTTACAGTCTTGGAAGATTCTAACTTGTCAAAATCTGTGTTCGTTCCCTTACAAAAAGAAGATTCAGTATGTGGAAAGCAAAGTCCAGTCTTCCCAGATCACAGGGTTCTCCTGTCTCGGTAAGATCACCTCCGGAGGTGACCCTGTGCTGAGGACAAGTGCTACAGACTCAGGCAGGGGCAAAAACGTGATGAGAAGGATGAAACAAAGGACCAACTAACACAAACAACCAGGGTTTTACTCACAGATCACTGACTGCCCTCTTCCATTTCCATATTGCCGCTGCCTACAGTGAGAGCAGGCATCACGACCCTTGAAAGATGGCAAAACTTTATTTTCCTTCATAGCATCTTACACCTTGGAAGAATTTTATTTTAGTTTTAAACCGCTTTTTAATTTTTTGATTATAGTTGACATACAATATCAATATTATATCAGTTTCAGGTGTCCACCCCACTGATTAAACATTATAAAATGTATTAAGTGATCATCCCCAAAAGTCTCGTACCCATCTGACACCATACATAGTTATTAGAATATTAGTGACTATATTCCCTATGCTGTACTTTACACCCCCATGACTACACTATAACTACTGATTTGTGTTTCTAAATCCCGTCACCTTTTCCGCCCATCTCCTCACTGCCTCCCCCACCCCCACCCCCAATCTGGCTACCATCAAAATGTTCTCTGTATCTGTGAGTCTGTTTCTATTCTGCTTGTTTATTTTGATTTTTAGATTCAATTACTGATAGATATGTATTTATTGCCATATTATTGTTCATAATTTTCTTCTTCTCCTTCTCCTTCTCCTTATTCTTCATGCCTGTCAGCTCTGTGGCAGGGAGGGTTCAGCAAAGGAACAATGGTCTCTGCCAGCACTATTATCTGGGAGAAATCTTCCCCACCCCCACCTCTTGCCTGATGCCAGAGAAGTTAGTTCCTCTCCATATGCCCCTGGTCCATTTCAAGCTGCTGCCCCAACGTTGGAGCTCAGAGGAAATGAATCGGAGTAAATTCATGCCTGGACCCTTTAAGAGAAACTGCCTAAGACTCCAGCAGCCTCCATATTACTCAACCACAGTCTGCAAGTTTTCACAGGCTGAAGATACCGGGACTTCTCTTCCCAGCACTGGAACCCTGGCTGAAGGGTCTGGTGTGGGGCTGGGACTCCTCACTCCTCGAGGGGGACCACCACAGCCAAGACATCCTCCCCAATTAAAAACCACCACACGTGAGTATGGGACCAGCTCTTCCGCACCTTCGCCCCTCCTACCAGTCTCAGTGAGGCTGCTTCTTTAATTTCCTAGTTGTGGGATTTCCATTCAACCAGATTTCAGGCGGTTCTGAATGATGGTTGTTCTGTAGTGTAGTTGTAATTTTGATGTGGTTGTGGGAGGAGGCGAGAACCATGCTTACCTACACCGCTGTTTTGACCTTTGGAGGAATTTTAAATGCTCTTTATCCAAAGTCATAAAAAGTCAGTCCACAGGCTAAACATAACCTCAGATATGTTTTGTTGAGCCCATAAAATTAATTTTTAATGTGTATTACTTGTAAACTTTAAAAATGATACAATTCCATGTATACATATCTACGTCTGGCTCTTTCTGAATACCTAGAAGTAGGAGTAACATTTGAGTTTGAGTTATTTGTCCCTGGTAAATCCATTACACCAGTTTACTGAGGTTTCAATCCAGGACACAGTATTCTACACACCTGGCCAGCCCGGACCCCGCGGAGGTATTACACTTCCTAACCGTCTGCTCTAACGCAGCCCACTAATGTTTCAGATGAGAGGCCCAGGCTCGGCGAGGGTGACTTTTCCGAAAATTAATAAGCCAATGCCAGAGCCAGGCCTAGAAGCTAGTTCTGCCTGTTGCAGCTCTCTCCCTCTCCTGTCTGATATCCTACCCAATGATGGTTCTGAAACACTGATCACAGTGGCACGTTGTAATTATAGTAACCGTAACTATGAAATACACCTTTTTCAATGTACAAAACCAAGGGATTATAATCAGATATAAAATATAGACTAGAAACTAAACCCCAAGATTGGGGACACTTATTAACTGGTGGTTTTTAGGATATTCACAACCCTTTTAAGCACTGAAATGTGTTCATTAAAGCCATATTTGGGGCCAATGTGGGTAGAAAAATGTAAGCAGGACTCAAAAGAAAACCAAGAACTTCAATGCTTCTACCAAGCGATTCAGAGATTCCTCTCTTTATATATAATTATATGTTGTTCATTAGAATTTGACAAATATGGAAACTAATTTTGGGGTTGAATCCAATTTGTTTTTGGCCAATAGACTAGATCATGCCTTTTTCACACTTTGGACTGATTCCTACTAACACAAGGTATTAAACCTTGATTCAGAATCATAGACTTTTCACATTCATCAGGTTTAATACCTTGTGTTAGTAGGAATCAGTCCAAAGTGTGAAAAAGGCATGATCTAGTCTATCGGCCAAAAACAAATGTTGTCAAGACCACTCTAGCTGTTAGATGTGGGTCACTGTTTACAATGACTGACAGATCCTTCCTGAAGCTGTGAGTTCTTAGGATCAACATCCCAGTTGCCCCTCTCTGCCCCGCCGAGGTAACCGTGGACGGGGTCCTGGAGTACTGCCGGGTCTGTGAAGTCCAAGCAAATCAATAATTACTGCATCCCTCTGACTTTAAGAAGCCCCGTTTTGCCTTTATTCCCACGCTGGAGTTGCCATTTGCACTGAGTGACCAACAGACGGTATACAGACTGCAGCTCTCAAGATACAAAATCAATAATCCACATTAAATGGGTGTCCCTGTTCTCTTAAGTGACATAGTCTCAAGTTGTCAGGGATCTAGTCAGAGCACTAAAATGTTGCCATAAAATGTGTGTTTTATTGCCTTCTCGCTCTAGCCCAGTCTTGAGATCACGCCCCCTTCTCCCTGTGCCGTCCGTAGGGAATAGTGCAAGGCCGAGGGAAAGAAGGGAATATAAGGGACAGACATCAGAGGGGACTGCGAGGGTGGCACCGTCACCCCAATAAGTGCTGGCTCTCCCTGGTGCTTTCTGCTTCACGCTCTGAACATCAAAACCACACGTATATAACCCCATCTTTCTGGGAATTCAGCATCCACATTTCTGCTTTGAAAATCATGAAGGCGTTATGGCTCCGGATTCTGTAATGGGAATATCACCATTTTCTCATTTATCAAATGAAGAGCTTGGACTGAAGCCAGATCAAAAGACAAAAGTTGTAAGATCCTGTGAACTATTAGTTTCTTAGGAAAACCCTGCTAATTCAGAAATATAACACTTGGACACTGCAGAGAAGATGCCGCTGTGTGGCTAATATTCACATTTTTTAATTTAAAGGCTATTGTTTTTTTCTGTCTCTACAGTGGATTTCAGAGATTATGTCATGTTTCAGGTCAACTCAACAAATATTTCTTTAGCCTTCTTAGATCCTGGGGCACAGTTATGCAATCAATCATTCCACAAATATCTGAAAAAGATAACATTTGAGTTGACCCACAAATATTGTGTCTAGGCAGAGAAACTGCAAATGCAAAGGCCCGAAAAGTGTGGCATGTTGGGGAAGTTTGAAGAACGTAAAGAAGGCCAGTATTAGTAAGGAAACAGTAGGAGGTGAAGCCCAGCAGGGGGCCAGGAATAGAGCCTACAGTCTAGGGAAAGACTGCAGATTTCATTCTGAGTACCACTTAAATTTTATTCCATGTGTTGCTGGAGAAGCAGAGAAGAAGGAAGCATCTAACTCAACAAGATTGACGGGGTGAGGCAATCCGAATGAACTGCGAAAGTGTTTGGCTAAGCCGAGTCTTAAAGAATTAACACGTTTAGCAGAAAGGAAAGTAGAAAAAAAGGGTAGAAGAAAAAGGGAAACAGGAGAAAGAGAAAAGGCAGTGGAGGTGGAGGAAACACCATGAATCCTGACACAGGATTTTAATGGTGTTTGGGGGAGGCCACAGGGGTTGAGTCTTGCGAGAGCATAAAATAAGAGATAGCATAGGCCGTATCCGAGACTGGGTCCGTGGGCTCGTGCTGCACCTGTTGATCTTACCATCATAGCTACTCAGATATATAAACCACATAGGCTCTGTGTATACTAAGAGTGTATATTCTATAACACTACACCTGTGGCCAGAGGACTTACAATCCTATGCAACGCACTTTTTCTCTCAGCATCTAGCATAGTGCTAGTAGATATTCCACAAATACTTGGAGCTTGAGGATCATTAAGTAAACCTCACTGACAATCTCTGCTCAAGTCTGCCAAATTTATCACCAGGGTTTTCGCCAAGTCAGGTAGGCGGAGAAAGCGTGTAGGCACTGATAACCGCTGCTGAGACTTTACGGTGAAACAATGTTCACAGGGCCCCATCACCTCCCTTATTTCTGGCCTTTAAAATTAATAAGGCATCCAATTTGTTAAGGTGACTCGTCTTGCCTGAGTAATGCTTTACTACCTTACCTGGAGTGCAAAGCCAATTCCTCGGGGAAGAAGACTTCACGGGAAATAATAACTTACATATATAAGCTCGATAGCTTTCAAAATGCTATTACATGTATAGTGTTTTATCATCATAGCAACTCTTTGAATTAGGCCAGGTAGCTGTTATCATTTCCACTTTACTTTTATGAAAACTGAGGCTCAGAGAGGTCGCGTAACTGATAGACTGGAGCCAGGGCAAGAACCGAGGCCTTTGCTCCCGTGTTATTGTCACCATGTGCTTTTCCTGGTGACAATCGTTTTAAAACAGACAAAGGCACCATAATTTTATCACTTAGGTAGAAAGGGGCAATGAATTCACTACAAGCGAATCTTCCAGGTCTGGCCAGTACCCAGGCAGATCAAGACGGCCTCATGTGTCTTAGTATTTCCTGTTACCACAGTTCTTACTGATCACCCATCACCCCAGGTCTGGGCAAGTCAACTATTTGCATTGGGCCCCTACTTACTCATAAGATGTTGATAAAACATACAAACTAAGGTGTCTTTTAGTTTCAATATTCTTAAAAATGGGGGATGTCTTTTTTCATTGTTTTCTATGAGAAGGGACTCCACTTGGAGGTGGGACAACATAGGGTCTCTCCCACAGTTAGAAATGTTAGGGTCACGGGGTGAGTGGAGGCCTCCCCTAGGCCTGAGCCCCCCACCGGAAGCAGGTAACTGCCAACACATCTGTCATAGACTCTAAATCACAGCCAATAACCTGCTAAAGCACCACCACCACCACACAGAAAAATGAGACCCAAGAGAGGTGTACCTTTGGGGAAGTCCTGGCTGCTTTCTTATGAAGCCAAGGAGGCCGTGAAGCAGGATGCTGGGCCCTTCTGTTCTCCAACCAAGTGTAGAGAGCCAGGTGGACAGCCCGGCCCCGAGCTTGGCCTCTCTGCACCCTCGCTTGAACTCCCCAATCTGGCGAAAGGTCTGGCTGATATCTCATTGTCTTCTTTCCCTTTCATTGACTTATTTTAATCCTCGCCCAAGGATACATTTCCACTTATTTTCAGATAGAGTGGGAGTGGGAGAGAGAGAGAAACATGGCCATGAGAGAGACACATCGGCTGGTGGCCTCCCGCACAACCCCAACCAGGGCTGGGGACGAACCATAACTGAGATGCATGTTCTTGACCGGAATTGAACCTGCGACGCTTTGTTCCCAGGCCAACGCTCTAACCGCTGAGCCAAACCAGCCAGGCTCCCTTTGCCTTCTTAGTGGAGAACAAGAGAGACTTTGGGAGGTGTATTCTAACACCACGTCCACTCTGCCTCCATAGCAGAAGTCCAGCTGAGGACACAGAAGCAGGACGATGGCCCAGGGGGAGCCTAGAAAAAGACGGTGACCCAGTGACATCCAAAGGCTCTTGGCTCCTCTCACAGATCAGGGCTCTGCCCACGGGGATGCGAGGAACTGCCTGGCTTCACTCCCCTGTTCATTCCTCTCAACTGCCTCCTCCTCACAGCTGTGACCCTGCGTGTCCTCAGGCCCCTGCCCCACCCCCGCCCATGAGCAGATTTTCCTGCTTCTCTGTGTCTCCAACCTCAACCACCCTCTCAGTAAGTGTAGCTTTTCCATGTTCCTCCTCATCCCTCTCTCCAGCTGGCTGCACGCCCAGGACCTGGAAAAGAGGCGTAGCTTAAAAAATTTAAACATCATGCTTCAGTACATTTCTATTCATAGAAGCCCATACCATCCCATTTTGTTTCCACGAAGATTCTTTTTATGGGAACAATCAGTTCCAGGGCACAGGACCAAACAAACGCAGGCTTGGTGCTGCCGTACCCTGGCCCCCAGGCCTCCAGAAATCGCTTTCTCAAAAAATGCCATTCCTCTGGCCTCTATCTGGCCTGTTTCTGTCTTTATTTCCAGGTGTCCGGGGAGGGTGCATTCTCTCTCCTCTCCCCTATGGATTCATGGCTATTTTGAATTTCTCCCACCTGTCTCTCTTCCTGTCGGTTCTTGTGCTTAAGACGTGAGGACGGTTCGATGTGGGCCCACGTGGGTCCTTGACTGCTTCCTCTGCAGTTCTGCGTTGCTTCCAGTGACTGGTGCTTTTTGCTGGATATGCGTATAAATGTTTGTTTGTGTGTGGGAGGGGGCTGCTATTATTTTTAAAGCAAAAAAAAAAAAAAAAATTTCTGTAGCACTGTGTAGCCCTTGCCAGAGGAAGTCTCAATCTGGCTGCCTCTCTCCCAGAAACAAACTACCCCGTCACTCCTTGAGCCGTGGCCAGAGCCAGCATGTGGCACTGGCCCGTGGCCAAGAGGCTCTGCTACTGGCAGGGAGGTGGTGACAGACTGAGGGGGACTCAGAATCCTCTCTCATCGCTTTCTCAGGGAACCGAGTCCAAATTCATTTCCCTGCTTCATACATTCCACTGGAGTCAAAGCCAGCAAGCGCCACATAAAATGGAGATTTTTAAATACGCTTCAAACGACAGGGCTGTTTTCTCACCATTGGGTTCACGGAATGACAGGGGAGGAATGTTGCTGGAAGCGTTCTCTGGGCACAGAAACGTGTGGTCATGCCTCTCGGATTGACTGCTGATAACGTGGTGTCCAGGTGGAGGTGAGGGCAGAGATTTAAGGGGGTTCTTTGCCAAACGGGTCTGACTTGCCAAGACCTTCCTGGAGCAGCTCCTGCTTTCCTGAGAAGGTCCAGGATCCAAATGGCACCAGCCAGATGTGAGAAAGCCCTTCAACCTGCCCGCCGCCCCTCCTCCTCGGCTGAGAACTGGAGTGGTGAGTCCACCTGGCTGTGTGGGAACAAAGGTCCTTCTCTTTGCCTGTAGCTTTATGGGTTGGCAGCTCCGGAAAAGCCTCCCTTTGATCTCGAGCTTTGAAGGGATCAAACAAGCTGCTTTAATGGGTGGGAATGCGGCTCTGAAAATCCTACCTTTTGTCAGTAAAGCATTTCTCCTTCTCCTGGGGCAGGTGCAATCAGAGATGGAGTCTGCTTTCCAGGCCCTGAGCCAGATGTTCTGCAACCAGTAGAACAAAGGAGTGAAAGTGATCAGGGCAGCAACTGACAAGGCCTTGTCGGCAAATGAGGGCTGCCTTGTTGGGACTTCCTTCTTGACGTGTTTCTTCCCGAAGCCTGCTTTAGGTCCACTGCCTTTTACAAAGGCCAGAAATCAGCTGCTTTGGTGTTAACCATGTTGCTCATGACTTCTTGGAGCTGTTAGCGTTTGTTTGGAAGAGGGCTCACCTTTAAGCCACGGGATTTGAGCTAACATCTTTTGATTTATGAGATATGTTTCCAACGCTTTTCAGTCTAGGATCTGAGACTCTTTCCGAATGCCAAAATAGCCTTTAAATAACCACTTTTATTCCCTCAGCCTAAGCTGCTACGACGACAGAAAAAGAGAAGTCAGATCACAGTATACTTCCTGAGGACCATTCTAGCATGATGCTGAGGATGTGCTGTGGAAATCTCCCCTTAGATAGAGAATTAAAACATTTCTCAAGCTCACCCGAAATAAGCACATTCAGCACACTCTATAATTCCTGGGTAAGTGTATCACTTCTCTGTATAAATATTCTCCAGAAATTGCCTTAAATACTCGAGGGAAAAGATGCTGGTGATGATACCTCCAAATGATTCCATAACTGTTCAAGCCAGCAGCTGAAGTTGTCTTGGTGATGCTGACATTTTATCAAGCATCCCTTGGAACGGGCTCTCTCAGGTATATTCTGTACATCCCTAGTCTCTGGAGATGCTCACTGAAGACAGAACTCCATAGCCAAGGAGCTAGGGAAACTTTGATGTGCCCATGAAATTCTCACTGAACATTAAGATCATTGTCTCTTAGAAGAAACTAGTTACATACTATTTAATTCACATAACCCTAAATTATCTGACCAGGGGGTATGTTGTCTATGTAATGATCAATATCCCATCAAACTGACTCTGGGGAGAACACACTATGAGATGTTCTGCCTTAGAGCACACTTACAGAATACACGTGGAAGGCCTGGCTGGTGTGGCTCAGCTGGCTGGCATCATCCGTGCCCTGAAAGGCGGCCAGTTCCCTTCCTGCTCAGGACATATGCCCAGGCTGTAGACTCAGTCCAGGTAGGGGGTGTGCAGGAAGCAGCTGATCATTGTCTCTCTCTCTCACATCAATGTTTCTCTCTCTCTCTTTTCCTCTCCCTTCCTCTCTCTCTACAAAATAACAAATAAATAAAATTCTAAAAAGGATATACCTGGAGTACTTTCTTAATAGATTTCCAGGTCCTTTCCTGGGATCTGACTGGGTAAATCTGGAGAGGGGCCTGGGATCTTGATTTAACAAGGACACCAGGATTCTTATGGATAAGGTAAGTTTCAGAAATTCTGGCTTTCTCTATACCTACCTTCTTCACCCTGCCAAACACACACACACACACACACACACACACACACACACACACGTAGGTATGCCAGTTATGAAAGCACACCGTAAAGTTTACAAATCCCCTAAAGGTAACAGAGATGATTTCTTGGAATAAAAAGGCAGAGATAATGTAGACAGTGGCATTCTAACTCAAGTTGATGCATATGAAGTCAGTTTACCTTTTTATTGCAAGGCCCCTAAGAATAGCGAGCCCATCAGCCTGAGAGTGAGCAGGAGGGGGCCCAGGAGAGGGCCGAAGGGGCCCAGGAGGGCGCCCAGGGGGCAGGTAAGTGCACAGACGTGGAACACAGCCACCTGGGTCTGTGATCCTTGCTCTGCTGTCTCATGTTTCCTACGTCTCTATTTGCCTCTCCTGTAAAATCGGGAATCATAAAAATAATAGTGTTCCCCAACATAAGGTATTACAGGGGATTATATTAGACAACATAGGTAAATTGCTTAGTATAATACATGGCATGTTACAAATGCTTAATAAACATTAGCCATTAATTTTATTTAATATGTTTTTACTGATTACTTAGAGAGAGAGAAAGGGAGAGAGAATAGAAACATTGATGTGGGAGAGAAACATTGATCGGCTGCCTCCTGCCCGCCCCCTACTAGGGATCAGGCCCCCAACCCCAGCATGTGCCCTGACCAGGATTCAAACCAGGACCTCCCAGTCAATCCACTGAGCCACACTGGCTGGGCATATTAGCCATTATTTTTAAGCAAAGATTTTAGGAGGCATGGGAATACATAGAAGAAGGGACAAGAGCAAGTGGAAAGACCTGCCCTTGGATACATGGAAAATCATCCCAACAAAAGGCTCTTCTGAATAAGACAAGATGGGACTTGGTGAGCTTGCTTTTCGCCTTATCTGTGTTCGTATCAGCAGCTCTCAGACTCCTGCCTTGGGAGTAGGTGAGCATTTCTGGAAGCTTCTCCTACTCCCTGTACTTTTCAACCTTCTACGTTCCAGATCACCAGGGCTGACCTGACCTCAGCTTCCTGAGCCAACAGGTGCCAGGCAGCACGCAAAGGGCTACAGCCACGTTTCTCAACAAACAAGGCCTGCCAAGGCGGGGTGCTGATATGAAATTATAATCAATGCATTCATGGATTGGTTGTATTTATCACGTTGTTAGCATTGTAAATTTGTACCATTGTAGTTAGGAGTCACACAGCTTGGGGCCCTGTACCTTCACCTATTGTTTTCCCTGTGTTATGATAAATTTCCAGCAACACTTGATTAAAACTGCCAATTTGTTGGGAATAAAGAGAATCTCTAGACACCACCAGGACTAATTACGTTGTCCTTGCCAAAGGGGTAGTTGAATAATTGCATGTGATTATTGCACAGGCATGGCGCTTTTCACGTCAGTAGCAAAGCAATGAAGATTGATTCCCTTTAATTAATCATTCAAAAATAGCCCCCTCGTAGCATTCCCCAAATAGGAGGGAGCATGTTCCTACATCTTTCTTCCAAAAGGCACCTGGACGCAATTGGTTTCCTGATGAGATATCAAAATGCGTGTGCCTGTCCGAGATAGGAGGACCTCTCTGTAATTGATTGTGGATCCTATTCTCCTGATTCTTTATCCCCAGCTCTGAACTCTCTTTGTAATCTTAACAGCCTGGAGCACATTTACATAGCTTTCAGTAATTGTAACTCTGACTTCTCATTAGAAAGGGAGGCAACAACTTCTTTCTGATCCAATCTGGGCTTTATTTTGCATTTCCACTAACATGATAGATTGGGCTTGAGTGTTCCTAGTGTTTGCTTTGAAGGACCAAAGGCTTCCTTGGATAATATATTATCAAAAGGCATTGACACACACTATTACATATTACATGCATTGGGAGTTTCTTGCTTTTTATAACAGTATCCAAATTCAATGGTTTGAAAACATTGATGTCTACCTTCTCAACCCAGCCTTTTACATTTTAGGATACGTGAAGTCAATCTCTTAACATGTTGCTTGGTTTTTTCATACATTACTCTTGTCATTAACGTGACTCTGAACTGTCTGCTCTGGAAAAGGATTCGCTCAACAATGTGTGCGGACGGCCGTGTGCTTGAGGCTTTGGAGTGATGCGAAAAGCAAGAGAACTGGCCTGTTTTCTAACTGAGAAGCAAACTTGTGAAGTAGAAAATGTCCAACTTTGGCACAGCTCCGCTTCCCACACCCTGTTCTCACCAACTGTTCCTCTCTTTCCCATTTTCAGAAAATACCATATCAATACGTTTTTATATGATATCATTTTCCACTTTTTTAAGTCACTAGAGGAATAGAGCAGGTTCCCATCTTAGTATACTATCTCTTCTCTTTTTGCTCTGAACCTTTCTCCCCAAGGCTCCTTCTCCTCTCCACTCCCTCTCTGCACACTGCACACTGTGAGCCAGAGTCCCTCCCTGCCATCTTGCTCGGCTCAGCCCGTCCAGCAGACACAAAGGACGAAAAGAAAACAGATGCAACACGTGGGGATCACATCGGGCTTTGTTCTGTGTGTTCCCAGATGCTCATCAATGCTATTTTTGTTTCTTTACATTTAAGAGGCATTGTTTGAACACACTTCAAGAGTGAACTGGCTGAGTATCTGCTTGTGTGGGGTTGCCTTTTAAGTAAATTATAGAAACACGGAGTTTGATAGTACCTCAAAGAGCATCTGTCCCAACACGTTGAGATGGGAAAACTGAGGTCTCCAAAGAGGGAGTGGTCCTCTGTGAGTGTTCAGCAGGCACTATAAAAGGAGGGAAGGCAGAGGGAGGAGGCAGAAAGAATGCGGCATGAGCAGAAGCACAGCTTACCATAGGCACTGCCCGCGTGGGAGTCAACCCACGATTGGAATCTCAGTCCTGGCAGTAACATTTAGCCCTTGAGCCTCAGTTTTCAGGTTGGACATAAAAATGGCAACATACTCTTTTTTTTTTTTTTTTAATCCTCACCTGAGGACATTTTTGCATTTATCTTCAGACAGAGTGGGAGGAAGAGAGAGAGAGAAACATTGACATGAGGAGATACATCTACTGGTTGCCACCCACACGACCCCAACAGGGGCCAGGGACAAACTGCAACCAAAGTACGTGCCCTTAGTGGGAGCTGAACCCGGGTCTCTCTGGTCCACAGGCTGATGCTCTAACCGCCGAGCCAAACTGGCCAGGGGGACAACATATCCTCTTACAGGGTTGTCGTTAGAATGAAAAACCATACAGGTCAAGCAATGGACACTAAAGAGATTCTCATTAACAGATCGTGAAAATGCCAATGGTGATACCAAAGTGCTGTCATGTTTTCCAGGCCTCCGTTTTGAATTTTGAAAAGAACTTCAATTCATCAATCAAGTGTTCTTCATTTCCTCATAGGAGGAATTTGGATTTACTCTGGCATCAGTCAAGAATAAAATAATATATTGTTTAAAAGGATCACCTGTGGGTCTCTAAGCTTCCCCTCATCACTCCTCTTCCTCTCTCTTCCCACTATTAGATGCAGAGAACAGGGCTGGAGTGAAAATATAATGGGTAGTTGGGAACAGGCAAGTATAAGTCTCTGTGGCTCTGAGCTCCCAGTTAGATGGAAGTGTTACTGTGACACCACTCAAAGAACTCCCAGGAGAAAGCTTCTATTGATTCGATCTATCTTGGAGAAACATGGTAATAGTGAGAGCCAGAAGCTTCCACTATGAATCCCAGCTCTGGAACCCTCTACCTCAGGTGTCACTGAGCTTCACCAACTGCCCCGTGACACTGCCCTGCTCATCCTTACCGTGAGTTGGGATCCCTTTCCATACATTCATAATTGTCAAATTTAATCTGCCTTCCTTTGAAATCCTGTTAAAATGTAAATCGTGGTTCAGTAGTTTGAGGTAAGGCTCAGGGTTCTGCGTTTCAAACACACTTCAAGGAGATGCTGCTGCTGCTGACCTGTGGGCTATAGTCTGGGTGGCAAAGATGGGCGTATCACTGTCCTCTGGGCACTGCCTCAGCTTGCACCTGAAATGTCAGTCTCAGGACAGTCTTAGCTAATATGGTCTCTCCATCCTCCTAATGGATTTGCAAGAGTGAACATATATTCTCATTTTAAATGTGTAGTTACCATGTGTTTTATGTTTGTAATACCAAGAGTCTCTATTTTCTCTCATCATCCATGCTCATCACCAGCGGTCAGTAGATGGGAGGGGTAGAGGGAGTTATGGCTCCTAAGACAGTGAGAGTTTTCTCCCAAACTCCCCTCTCCCTTCCCTAGCAACCGCGCACATCACCTCACTGGGAAGTCTCCCATCTCGGTCGCACGGTTGTATTCCAAGCAAAAAATGAAGGTAGTCTTTAAAATGTAATGGCAGCAGAGACGCCTTTAAAGGAGAGGCCGGATGTGAGAATTGGAGTAGACGGTCAAACACCATATAAGACAAATCATTTATAGTTGTGCTCATGGACCTTGAAGCGCCTCATGATGGCTTGCTAGGGCTGCCATTGCTGAGCACTGCAGACTGGGCGGATTAAACAGCAGAAATCAGCTTCCCCCAGTTCTAGAAGCTAGAAGTCAGAGATCAAAGTGTCAGTGGGGTTGGTTTCTTCTGAGGCCACTCCCCTTGGCATGTAGATGGTTGTCTTCTCCCTGTGGTCCTTCCTTAGGTCCCTCTGTGTCCTAATTTATTCTAAGGACGCCACTCACACTGGATTAAGCCCCACCCATATGACCTCATTTTATCTTAATTACTTCTCTACGAGTCCTGTCTCCAAGTACAGTCTCATTCTGAGGTACTGGAAGTTAGGACTTTCACATACATATTTTGAGGGCACACAATTGAGCTCATAAAACTATTGTTTTAGCCCCCATTGACTCTGCACCCAATACACTGTCCCTGTTCAGAAAATTCTGTAGGGGAGCAGGATTTTATCACCTCAAAATATCTCTCTTTTACATGAGGGTGATTGTGGGCTGATTATTTTTAAGAAACAGAAGACTGGGGAAGGGCTTTTTGCCTTTCTGCTAACTGCCTAAAGGAATCTGGACAAGGAGCCTCCTCCAGGATGGAGCTGTCACCAGAGATAACTGCAAAGAATACGAGCTAGAGGTAGAGGACTTGGGGGGACTCGGCAAGGCCTGCTTGCTCAAGGTCCTCTCCCTGGCCCTTTGCATGACAAGCATTCGCTCGCCAAAAATCTGCTCTTTTCATTTTCCTATAAATTTTGTTCCTCCCTGTTGCAGTCCCCGACCCACCCTGTTCTTAGCTCTGGCTGGCATAGAAGCCTTCATTGCCTGATTGCCTTTGGGTCTCATATTCTTATGGGGCCCCCGTACGTATGAAATGAAACTTGTTTTTCTCCTGCGACTCTGCCTCGTGTCAATTTGATTCTTAGACCAGCCAGAAGAACGCAGAAGGACAGGGAGTGTTTTGTTGCTGCTTCAATTGCTCAGCAGTAGAAGCGGGCTCTCAGCCGTGTACGCCCAGCGGGAGCAGCTGCGCTAGAACCCCTGGAGCAGCTCACAGATTTCCACTGAGTCCTCCCCCCCCAAAATAAAGTGCAAAATAAAAAAAATAAAAGTAAGAAGTGTTTCTATTCGTGCCTTTCTGAAAGGGTAGCTCTTGTTTCTGAAAGAGAGGCTTAGGTCAGGAAGATCAGGCGCAGACAGATTGGAGTTGAGATTTAACATGGGCAGCACCCCTGAAGCCTAAAAAGTACTCAGGACCCCAAATATGGACAAGTCAGAGCAAACTGGGCAGGCTGAAGACATCCTTCCCTCGTTTCAGCTCTGCTTTCATAGATCCGACCTCAAAGGAAGGCAGTTTTATAAACACCAGCATTTTTATAAAGAAATGCAAAATCATACACACACACACATGCACGCACGCACACATCTCTCACCCCAACCATATACAACATCAAGAACCAGCTCCTTACGTCTAACTAAATGTCTCAGCATGTGCCTGACAGCGTTACCATGTTTTCAGTCCTGAGGTTGCAACACCTGATAACCAATATTCTAGGTGCAATTTCAAATTCTGTGCTATTTTCCAGAAGACCATTAGCCTTTAAGGTTCACATTAAGCGGTGGAAGGCTTCCTTTGATTTGTCAGTCACTGTCACCCCTAGGTCCCCTTCTGCCTTCCTGCTTCTGATGTTTCTCCCACCTGCAAGGCCTGGACAATGCAATGGCATGCTATAAAGAAAAATAAAGTACTTTTCAGCTCCCCAAATTGTCTCTTCTGGGAGCCTATTTATCAGAAGACACAACACAAAAGAGAGGAAGTGCTGTAGGTAGATATTATAAATTCCACTGGGGTTTCAGAAGTTGAACCATCTATTTTATTCTAGCAGGAGATGTTTTCTATATATCTGCTGATTGCACATTCATTCTTTAATCTTTATACATGAAAAGCTAAAAGCAGAAAGCCATGGACTGAAATTTTCTCTGTAAATTGTTGAACATTTGCAACAGATATAGAAAATCACAGTGTGAAAGCTGTTAAAGCTGTGAAAAAATAAATTGGAGGCACCACAGGAAATGAAGGTTTTACATAAGGACAAGGAGCCAGCCAGAGTTTTCAAGTCCATTTTGTAATAAAGGAAATTACGATCCACATAAAGCCCACTTTGGGAAATTTACATTTTGATGGATAATGCGCTTATAACAATTAGCATGAAATGTTTCTGGTTTACCTACGACATGTTTCTAATAGATAGTCCACATGTGTCTTTATCAGAATGTAACTGCTAATATTTGAAGTGCAGGTAATTCCTTGGTTCTCATTTAAAATACCATAATGCTCTCCTTGCTCCGGGCAGACGAAAATAAAATCTCAATTAAAATAAAAGCAGGCATGGTTCCAGTTAAGCAATGATCATTTAGAGAATTAATGCAATAAAGCTTTTTCCATGAAATGCACAGTCAGCGTGGTGGGGGAGCAATCGTACCAGCCTGGGACTCCAGTCCCCGGGATCCAGACCAGCGTCTCTTCTACCAGGTTGTTGAATCTCCTATACTTCACTTAACCTCTCCGAGCAATGGCTTCCTCATGGACAGAAAATGAAATGCTTGCCCTGGCCTGTTTGGCTCAGCAATTAGAGCGTCGGCCTGCAGACCAGAGAGTCCCGGGTTCGGTTCCCGCTAAGGGCACGTACTTCAGTTGCAATGTGTCCCTGGCCCTGGCTGGGGTTGTGTGGGTGGCAGCCACTCGATGTGTCTGTCTCACATCGATGTTTCTCTCTCTTCCTCCTTCTCTCCCTCCTGTTCTGTCTGAAGATAAATGCAAAATGTCCCCAGGTAAGGATAAAAAATAGATAAATAAAATAAAATGAAATGCTTGTACCTGTCGTCTGCCTTTGGAGCACTGAGCTTTATGATCTATGACACCTGTGGAAATCCTTGTGATACTGAGAAATAAGAGCACTCAACGGGCTTGGTTTCACTACAATCTAAACTCAGAATTAGGAAATTAGTGTGGTGACGAGGTGCACAGAGATCACCAACAGGCAGCCCTGGGCCAAGTCTGGATTTCAGCACTTTGCCTGGCTAATGCAGTATTTTGATTAAAAACTACAACAACCATGACAAACAGGAATAACCTTTCAGATGTCCAGCCTGCCACAGCGCCCTGCTTCTCCATCATACTCCATCCGGCCTGACCCATCCACTTACGTGTTTGTCTGACCCACGGGGGAATTTGAGTTTATGACTCGGACCTGTTATTCATTAAACAAATAATTTGCTGAGCTTCAACTCTGTGTGTCAAGCACTGTTCTGAGTATTGGGATTATAACGGTAAATAAAATAGACAAAACTCCGACAGCATTGACATCTAGTTGGATTATTTACTCTTAAGTGAATGTTCAACTTATGTAGAAGTGGAAGGAGTCAGATAAAACGTACCCAGGGCTACCTTGTTTCTCAAATAGAGGCCATAGATGACCCAAGACACTGTGCTGGTTGTTACTGTGCCTCAGAAAATGCAGGACTGGGTCAGTCCTGCTACAAACTTCACCAGGCACCTGAGCTTTATAATTTGTCTCTGCTGGCCCCCTCGGCTTATGGCAAATGTGTCCCTCCTCCCACATCTCCAGGCTTAAGAGGGTTTCACTATTATGGTGAACAAGAAACTCCAAGGCAGAGGAACTGGACCCTGTGTTCTGGCTCTGCTGCCACCCAACCCCACGGCCCAATTTGTCACTCATCCATCTGTTTTCCATCCCAGAATCTCTCTCTCTCTTTTTTTTTTTAATCCTCACCCAAGGACATTTTTCCATTTTTTATTCAGATAGAGCGGGAGGGAGAGAGAAGAAGAGAGAGAGAGAGAGAGAGAAACATCAACATGAAAGGGACACATCGACTGGCTGCCACCCGCACGAGCCATCCAGGGTCGGGGACAAACTGCAACTGAGGTACGTGCCCTTAGCAAGAACCGAACCCGGGTCTCTCTGGACCGCAGGCTGACACTCTAACCGCTGAGCCAAACTGGCCAGGGCCAGAATCTCTTTTTAATCTACTGCCAATTTCTAAGTGTCAAGATGAGACAGATCTTTAAGAATCAGTGAAAATGCTCCCCAAAATTGGCTTTGCAGTCTATCTGTTTATCTCTGGGTGTTGGGGGAAGGTGGGAAAGGGAACATTGACTCAAAGCACTGACATGGTTGTTATCAAAATGCAAAGCGAGACTAAAAGGAAAATAAACGTAATCATGACATCAACTGTCCACCGACGTGAGGGAGAAAGATGGCCTTCAAAACTAGTGAAAATCGTTGAAAAAAGGCCCTCGGAACTAGTGAAAATTGTTCTCAGGTTTCCCTGTCCGTGATCACACAACTACAAGAAAAACGGAAGAGCAGTAGAAAGAAAGCTGGACCAGGATCGAAACTCCAATATCCTGAGTCCTGGCCGAGCCTTAGCTTCTGTTGCTAGAAGTGCAGGGGATTGTTCTACACTGCTTCTCAACCATGACTGCACGTTACAAAGACCTAAGGAGATGCTCTGGCGGTTTGGCTCAACGGTTAGAACGTCGGCCCGTGGACCGGAGAGTCCCAGGTTCGGTTCCTGCTAAGGGCACGGACCTCCGTTGCAGTTTGTCCCCGGTCCTGTGGGTGGCAACCAGTTGATGTGTCTCTCTCACATTGATGGTTCTCTCTCTCTCTACCTCCCTCTCTCACTCCTGCTCCATCTGATGATAAATGAAAAACTGTCCTCGGGTGAGGATAAAACAAAACAAAGACCTAAGGAGATTTTTTTTTTTTTTAATACAGATGCCTACACCTCACCCAGACCAATTAAATCCAAATCTTTGGAGGGAGAGCCCAGAAACAGAATAATTGACCACTCCCCAGAGGATTCTCCTGTCCAGGCAGGGCCAGAGCCCTGGCTTAGAATACCCATCAGAACAACATTTACATGGCTGGCACTAAATTAGCGTTGGTTAAATGGAACTAAACTCAAAGCTTCTAACTCCAACATTTTATAATTCTTATTATACTTTCTAGTAATTTTATTTCTTCTGAAACCTTTTTTTAGCTAAGATATCTTTCCAGTTACTGAAACTTTAGAGTTTCAACAGAACTAAAACCAAACTAAAAGGAAACCAAACAAAACATAGATGACCCTGTAGTTTTAGGATATGGAAGTTATTCTAAATAAAGCATAAGAGGAATCTAGACTAAAACGGTCATGGGTTTGAATATAAAGATTCCGCATATCAGAAAATATAAAATGCCAGTAATAAATTGGCAAAAATATTTGCGTATGTGCAAGATATAAAGGATTGTTATCCTTACTATATAAAGTGTTCTTACAAATTAATAAGTAAAATATAAATAACATAATAAAGCAAATGGAAAAAGGATGTGAACAGACTATACATTATAGAAGAAATATAAAGAGTTGATCAATGCTAAACAGTTTTAAATTGGTAGTAATTCTATTGTGTTAGAGAACTCTTTTTAAAGAAATACAATTTGCCTGGCTAGTGTGGCTCAGTGGTTGAGCGTTGACCAATGCACCAAGAGGTCACCTGTTCAATTCCCAGTCAGGACTCATGCCCAGGTTGTGGACCAAATCTCCAGTGGGGGCCATGAAGGAGGCAACTAATCAATGTTCTTTCGCATTGACGTTTCTCCCTCTCCCTTCCTCTCTCTCTAAAATCAATAAAGAAAAAAGTTTTTTTTAAGAAATACAATTTAATGAAATATTTTTATCAAATAAATTTGAAGGATTAAAATTTTTATCTATCAAGAAATTATCAAACAACACATTAAAATGTAAAGGCTCCTATCTTTGTCTTATGATCAGGACAATGTTCTTGCTAAAATAATCACTCCCCAAATTTTCAAACATGCAATGTGTATGTTTGCTTCTTAAATGTCTTTAACAACCTCGAAAATGTGTTCCATGTAAACATTAATCATGAAACCTTTTTGTCCCCCCAAATATTTAGGAAAATAAAGAACCTGAAGTTGAAGTTTTAACCCTAAGGAGAGAGCAAGTCAAAGAGAATGAACCAGGTCTCAGAATGACAAGCCTGCCGGGGAGAGAACACACAGGAACTTGGGAGCGAGGGACAGTGCGGGAGGGGATGGCCGGCCCGAGAAATACCTATGAGGTCCAAGGAAAGATGAATGACAATTACCAAAAGCCTTTTCCATTTTCAAATCTTTCTGGGTTGGGAGTATGGCATGGCATCCAGAATGCAAAAATCAAGAATTGCAAATGATAATATTAGAATAGTATTGAACATGTTCATGAAAAACCAAACACAAGGGGGAAAGTCCTCCAATTATATACGTTGTGTGCAAAAGAAAATGCATCTTCAGGAAGTTTACCAATTTCATACTGTTTCTAGGTCAATTCCAGGTTTTCAATTATTCTCATGATGAGGAGAGATCCTTTCTCAGTCTTCTTTCAAACCTATCAAATCCCAATTAGTCATACTTCTTACTTTTCTCTTAACTATAAAATGAGAACATTAGCCAAACCGAGGCCAACATTCTAACTAAAGATAACACAGAATTAGAAGCTGAAGTCTTTGCTAAATAGCATCACTAAAGGGACCTTTCCAATAAGTATTTCTTTATGTAACAGTTAAAAAATATTGGAAGCCTTCAATGTAAAAAATGTTTTAAATTATAGATAGATAGATAGATAGATAGATAGATATAGATAATTGTAGGTAGATACAGAGAATGACAGAGAAGGGAGGAGGATTTGGGGTAGGTTTTATTCACATTTGCTTTTTGGGAGTAAATCTGCCTAAAGGAAGAAATTTATGGCCACCTCATTGCCCAGGAGTTACTACCTTTAGTCAGATAAGAGCAGCTCCAAGACGGCTTCTCTCTGCTTCTGTTGATTCTCAATTCTCTTCAGTTCAAAATCATTCTTTTACCAAAGTGGCATATTTGGGTGGCACCTTCTGATCTCCTTCAAGCGGAAACAGCAAGGTCAGGCTCTCTGAGGCAAGGAATTTAAAGAATCTTGGATTTTGTAAACCACTGATCCTTTCCACTGAAGAAATGATGAGTCTTTTTGTCAAATTCCTGTAGTGAGCAGCTAAGTTATCTGCCTGTGCAAGATTCCCCTTAGTAAAGTTTGCTATTAAAAACAACAGGAAAATAAAGTCCTGCTAATGTAGACAGTAAGCTCCATGGGGTTAGGTAGTTTAAGTCGTGTGTGTGTGTGTGTGTGTGTGTGTAGCTGAGAAGTAGGGGACAGTCAACAAATGTCATTTTCTTCTCCTCAAATCTGGAAACAGTAAGTGCAGAAAATATCATAATTACCTATTACTACACATTGATTTGAATAAAGTTCACATTATTGTGCCTGCATGCAAGACCTTTAACCATGTGTACCACTACTACTTGTCACATTTTTCTGCCAACCTGGGATACTCCCCACACCCTTATCCCCACTTTCCTAACTTTCATTTTAAACTGTTCATTCCCTGGATATCCAAACCTTGTTTGTTGGGGGTTTTTTGCAGGCTAATTATCACTCAAAAACAATTATCATTAAACAAGTATGGGAGAAGCTGAGTAAAATTAAGTTTAACAGATTTCTTTATTAGAGAACTTCTCAGAACCTTTTGTGATTTTTTTTTTAGGTAAGCATATAATATATATGCTTTTAATATATATGCTTTTTAAGGTAAGCATATAGTACAATATATTTACCAAATGTATTTGACCATGGAACACTTTTTGGAGTCCATGTCACAGGACAAATACTCCAAAAAATACACTTAAAGAAACAGTACTCTAAGTCCTACCTACTCCTCATGACCCAGCTCAAATACCTCATCAATGGAGTCGTCCTCCATCTCCCTATGAGACACTGACCCTGAGACAGACCATTGATTCACAAGGATTTCATTATAACAACGAGCGTAGCTTTTATTTCAAATTGAAGAATTATGTTCATAGTAATATCAGGAAAACAAAATTAACCTTTTTGCCATGTAATGACTATTATTGATATTGTGGATTAGAACATGAAGAGAACAATCATAAGGGTCTGGGTGCTCCTGAATGAGTGTCTGGTGGCTACTGGGAGCATTTGTGGGGAGAATTATGCAAGTGGAGTTAAGTGACTACTCTGCAAAACAATACTTAACTTGCATAAACAACAACCAGAACAGCTATCAAATCAAAATCAATTATCTTTAAAATGAAAGCATGTTTACACACCAAGCATTCACATGTCAACAAACACCCACTATTCCTCTTCCTGTTTCCTTCCTTTTAAAAAAATATATTTTCTTTCTTCCTCCCTCCCTCCTTTCTTTCTTTCCTTCCTCCCTTCCCCCAAACATAATGGGTCAAAAAGTGCCCGTCACCTCCGGGATGGCTGCCATGTTTGCCCTTTCTCCCTGGGCTTGCTGCTGGTGGTTTAGACTACACGCCCAGAACCTCGTCCTTTCTGGCTAGCATTTGGTTCAGTAGACACTTTCTTTCAGAAACCTTTTTGGCCATGGTAGTTTTTTGTGTAACATGCTCTATAAATCAAATAATGTTTTTATGCCACCACCAGTGGGAAAAATAGACATCAGTTACCACCCAATGAAATATAATGAAAAGAGTCCAGTATCTGTAACATTCCAGCCAAAAATATATTACCAGGATCTAATTAGGAAACATCAGACAACCCCAAATCGTGAGGAAACATAGACAATCCCAAATCAAGACACAGTCTATGAAAGAAATGACCTATATTCTTCAAAAATGATAAAATCACGAAAATCAAAGAAATACTGAAGAATTGTTTCCGATCAAAGAGACTAGAGGGAGGTAACCACTGGAGCAACCCGTGATCCTGGTCTGGAACCTTGGCTACGGAGGATATGGCCGGAACAACCGGCAGAACTTGAATTCAATCCCTGGGCACAGGGTGGGCAGGTGTTCTATGTACTACGCTTGCAACTTTTCAGTGATTTTTGAAACATTACTTTTCTCCCCTGGATTGCAGTTATTTATGTGCTGTCTCCCCTCCTAGTCTATCAGCTGTTTAACTTCAGGATCCACAGCTGTGCTCAGTCTGCTCTCCGTCCACAGCTCCTGGAGCATAATAAACCCTCATAAGTGTAGGAGACAGGAGGGAGAGAGGGGAGGAAGGAAACTCGCCCAAAGTAGACATGTTACCCACTCCGCCAGACAGGTCAGTTGGGCTAGGCTCCTAGTGACACTGGGTAGATAATGACAGAGGAAAATTCTATCCTTGCTTTAAAGTGTCTCTAGGGGGAAGAAAAATCACTGAAGTGCGTTTTTGGACCAGCTTGTCATTAAGCTGGAAAAAGCTATTTTGTTGCCTTAATTAGTTTTATTGTTTTGACATTTTAGCTTTTTAAAGGCTTTGTGCTGGAATTCAAGTACAGTATTTCATTGCCACAGAGTCTATTTTGATGAATGATTATTATACAAATGAACCTGGTAATAGGATCCTTTTTTTCCTAGAAAACAAACAAAATCCACATACAAATGCTCAAGGACTCATACTTTATATTAAACCTGTGTTGTCCTCCTTAAAAGCAAAACAAGATAAACACATACACGCACACACACAACTTGGTTCTGCTACAAAAATCCAAATGGAAGGTATTGACGCATTAATTGACACGTTACTACTGCAAAGTATTTAATGATGAGATCTTCACACTATTTTTTTTTTCTTGGCTTAGAAAAATAATAAAGTAAGGCTGATAAAATAATACATTAACCTAGGATCCTTCGTTTGTTTAGAGCAATCTTTTAGGGGCACTAATTCTTTGCTTCTTATCTTCAAACCTAACCTTTTCTGTGTGAACAATCTATCCTCAGTGGCCATGCCTTGAATAGGCTGCCAACCATATAAAAGAGACGCTCTCGCTCCTAGAAGAGATGCCCCACCCACTTGCTCCTAAACAATGATCGTGTGTAGGAGCAAAGCCTCCCTGGACTTCATTGAACGTGGCATTACTACTTCCTAGGGGATGCTGTGGCAGATTACCCAGCAGGATTCTAGTTCCAAGAGCATGGTAAACAATTAGACCTCATTTACATTTTACAATTAGGTTTCACTTACATTTTACTGTGATTTTTACACGCATCAGAGGATTTATTTCACATCTTTACTGAATCCACAAACCGTGAATTTCAGCATCCCATATTTTTGACATGTTATTCCACATGCTAAATGTCGGTCATCCATTTGGTTGAACAAAGGCTAAGAATTATACAAGAGTGTGCCCAAATTGAAATGAAATGACTCTGAAATCTAAAAGCTAAGCTAAATCATCTACAGCAGCTTTGTAAAAGCCTAGAGATGAAATGCAAATTTCCCCTGGTGTTAAATAAAATATGTTTAACTCATATCATGTGTTCAAAAGGTCTCCCTGGATAGATTTCTGAAAGTCTGTCCGTTTATTAGGGCACCGATGATATCCATCAATTGGAAATCAATACTTACTGCTGAGTTCTAATTATAAATTATTGGGAAAATGCAGGTGGTAAATAGGCAGGGCATTTCTTGCTAATAATTTAAAATTAAATGGGTTTGATTTTCAGTATGTGAGTTGAGAATTGTTGCTCTTATGTATTTGCTTTTAATTTCAATTTTTTTCAAGGTTTGGTTGCCAGAGGAACAGTTTCTCTCTATGGATTGTTGCATTTGAAATTCTGAAAAGCAGGGCTTTCAAATCAAATATGATGATGTTCATAAGGAAATAACATGCATTTACATTTTATTGGTACCAATAGAAGTTTTCCTGCTTTTTTTTTTTTTTATGGTCACTTTTCTTCTAAATACATAACTGTGTGCATATCTCAGCCTTTTAAGATATTTTTTTGTACAGAATTTCAATTGCTTTTCTTTTTTCAACATTCCTCATCATGCATGTATGCCTATATAATGAAGCATGCCTCCTTCCTTTGTGTAAAAGTACATAAAAGAATTTTACAGTCAGCAAAATAAGCCGGAACTTCATAGACAAGAGGTTCTCTTTTCCATGGGCTGCCTCATTTCTCCGCTCAATTCTGTCACTGATGTTGTTTAAAATATATGTAGTTATTTTAAAAATTGACTTTGTTTGCCTCGACTGCAGAGGAGCGGGATTCCACACCCAGGACTAATTCTTTATACTCGGCATTTGCATTAGATCCTGGGGGCTTTCCCCAGTTTCCCGCTATTGATTCATTTGTGCCTCAGGCCAGTATTCCGTTGGTGACCTGTACCATGCGCCAGGCACAAATATGACAGCTTCTGCCCTATGGTACCCAGAGCTCAGTAGTGAAACATGACAACAAAGACTGACACTCATTGTGACGAGGGGTGGGGAAGAGGTATTTGGGAAGTCCCACGGGAATGTCAGACGAGAAGCACCGCACTGGAGGGCAGTCTGCAGTCTTTCCCCTGGGCAGGCCGTGGAAGTCAGGGATGTGGGTAAATCTAGAGTGTTCTACCTCGTCTCCCTGCTGGTCTATTAAGAAGAGGTGAAGAAAAAAGAGACTCGGATTAAAGGGCTAGCCATGCACCAGCTCAGGAGAATTGAGGATACAGGAATATACCCTTAACCCAAGCTCGGCAGAACTATAATTAGCAATAGGTGATTAGGCCAGACCTCAAATGCAAACAGTTACTTAAGATCTTCCCTCTCTTTTTTGGGAAAAGTTTCAAAGAAGACCAAAAGCCTTAGGAGGTTATTAATAATTTATTTTTAGTTCATGTGCAAATGTTAAGTCTACTCACGGAGTCCAATATTATACAGATATTTCATGTGCAAAAAATAAAAATATCAGGACAGTTTAGTCCATCAATTCATAGCTCTCACCAATTGCCCAAACATTTTGTTGTACAACATAAAATATCCACACATACACATCCGCACATGTACCACACACACACATATACATATATACACATCAAACACACACAGACATACACACTTGGCAATATATGTATATGCACAGGGACACATGTACAAACACAAATACACCTACACAGAATATCATTTAAAAATAGCATTCTAGCCCAGCTGGTGTTGCTCAGTGGATTAAGCATCAGCTCAAGGACCGAGAGGTCCTGGTTCGATTCCCAGTCAGGACACATACCTGGGCTGTGGGATAGATCCCCAGTGCGGGGCGTGCAGGAGGCAGCTGATCGATGTTTCTTTCACATCGATGTTTCTATCTCTCTCTCCCTTCCTCTCTCTCTAAAAAATTAATAAAAACATATTTAAAAAATAAAAAAATATGTACACTGATAAGGTGAATTCCCTCACCTATAGCATATTTTGCATTCCCCTGACCTGCTACTTAAGCATGTCCTTCGAAAGCTCATTTATCAAAGGGTTTTAGGGCTACAGCAATTCTGCAGAGTTGAGAAGAAATAGTTTCTAGAGCACACCCAGTTTTGTTACTATATAGCTCTTCTTTGTTTGCAGGAGTAAGCATTAATTTTGCCTAGCAATAGGTGGGCTGTGTTGTCAGCCTAACCATCCCTCTTTTTTTTTTTCTCCATAAAGTCATCATTTGTGGATTATCACATGGTTCTTTCCATTCCTGGTCACAAGAAGAGTGATTTTTTTTCCCTCTCTGATCAGATACTCAAGCTTACAAATTGGCTACGGTAGCCGTTTTTCTCCATCTGGCACATAAGCAAGAGACTCTGCAAATGTGGGTTTTATATTATTCAGTGGTGAGACTGACAGTCTTGTGAAGTCAGAAATGGATACAGTAGATTCAGCTGCCATGTCAAATCAGGTGGAAAGTCTATCATTGTTTGTGATCTGATGAGGACAGAGGAGTCAGCATTGTGGTATTACATTCTCCAGTTGAAATCAAGTGATAGAAATTTATAACTTTCCCAAGGTATCATTTATCTAGCGGTGGTGGTGTCCATGGACAGAGTTACTGAAGCTTACAGTGTTGCATGTCTACAATGCCTGCAGACATCCTGACTGCAGCAGCCACGGCTTCACCTGGACCGTCAGCTCAGCTCTGCACATCATATGAGCGGTGGAGGGAGCTGGAGCAAGAATGATTTTTGCAAATCACATAACATGCATTTGATACATTTGCTGATGAGTTAAATGGTTAAACTGAGAAATAAGGTCAAGAATTTTCCAACAGAGGGCTCCACCTTTGGAACATACTGCACATACCCATTTGATGGCCCTATTTTCTCCAAAATAGGAGCAAAGTTAAAAAAAAATCCATAGGCTCAATCATAGAAAATAGCCAAAAATGTAAACAATGATCCTAGTTCAAAGATCTCTATCCCAAATTAATAATAATAAAAATGAAAAAGTAAATGTCCAACAACATGGAAATGGATAAATGCATTATAGTCTATAAGTACAGTGAAGTATAATGGTGCCATTATAAAAACTTATAATTAATTTTAATGGCAAAATGTATATCATTAAGTTAAATAAATCAGGATATAAAACTGTATATACATTATAACTTTAACTATGAAAGAAATCTGTATGTGTGGAAAAACACTGGGAAGAAAATATACTTAAATCTGAGAAATAATTATATACAGCAGAAATATCAGTGGTTGTTTCTTTTTTTTTAAGGGGTGCCTTGCCAGGGCAGGAATAGGGCAGAGGTCTCCACCAGAGACGGTCCCTGTAGAATGCACACCCACTTTATTGCCGGCACTTTAAATTATTTTTTTCTTTATTGATTTTAGAGAGAGAGGAAGGGAGAGGGAGAGAGAGATAGAAACATCGATGAGCGAGAACATCGATTGGCCGCCCCCTGCATGCCCTCTACTGGGGATCAGACCCACAACCTGAGCATGTGCCCTGACCAGGAGCCGAACCAGCGACCTCTCGATGCATGGGTCGATGCTCAACCACTGAGCCACACCGTATATTGTTTTCTCTATTTTTCCATTTTTTTCTACAATGAACATGTATTACTTTTTTATTCCAGAAAAAAAAAAAATGAAGGGAACTAAAATATTGTCCTATAAACAGACCTATTATGATGATTGGCTACCAGGACTTTTTCTATATAGATTTGCGTGTTGTTATTTATCCTTCTTTTACAAAATAATCTGTCATGACTTTCTAAAAGGTAATATGCTCTTTGAGGTATTTCTTAAGTTAAAAAAAAAAAAATGACTAGGACGTGAATAACACATGTATACATTTCTACTTTTTCCAGTTTGAGGGGCGAACAAGAACCATTTCCTTTGCAATGACCCGTATTCCCCCAGTCAACGTGCATTTCTGGGCAGTGGGTTCTGGCCTGGCCCCTGGCAGCAGGCAATCCCCCTATGCATGGACTGACCCTACTGCTCAGTGACCCGAGGCAGCTTGGGAATTTCGGACCTGTTCTAGTCATTTTATTCATCATCAAAATTTTGGCTATGAGACAAGTTGTTCTTGAAATCATTTCACCTCTGGGGTTCATTTTGCTTTAATCATTAACTTCAGCTTTCAATCTCTTCCCCTTTATTCCCATCAGAAAACTTCTCAAGCCTCCCGTCTGGCACGGAGATTAGCGCCGAGGCCTGTTGGTTCCATCAGCCCGGTGCTGCATTATGCTCCGTGACATCGCGACATGAGGTGATTGGCCCCGGTGCACTCGAGAGGGACCTGCTGCTGTGGTTCAGCAAGGCAGCAAGAAGTTTTGAAAAGCCGCATTCCTGTTGACATCATACTTTTTAAAACACTGGATTTCTCACTGGTTTTGCAGAAAATCTGGTTTCTATATGACTAGCTCGCTTGTTCACATACATAGGCGTGCTGGCTTAAATTGAAATTTTAATTACTCTCTTATTTGGTACGGATTGCTTAATAAATTTTAGGTTATATTTTTTACTTAATTATAGGGGTGTGTGTGTGTGTGTGTGGTAGAAGTTCAAAGATAGAGAAGGGCAAATGGAAAAATATACTTTTTAATTCTTGCTGAAATATGTGTTGAACTACATGTGCTGCTTTCTATTTATTATTATACACCTGTGCCTACCCGACACTGCGACTTCCTTTGTAGGAATTAGAAATATGCATTCAATGTTTTAAACACCACCACAGAATTTGAGCCTTAAAATTTTGTTTATTTTGATCAGCTGTAGGCAATGAAAACAAAATATACTTTCAGTCCATTTGCCTTGATTTCTCATTGATCCAGTCCTGACCTCCAGACATGTCTCGGAAGGGTGAGAGCTCACTCGGTCTCCAAGGATATGCCGCTGCGTACATGACTTTCCTCCGGATCTATTGGCATTGAGTCCTGCTCACAACCAGCCCCAGAATAATGGAAAAAGACAGAAGTAGGGTGGCTGTTTTGCAAGACACCAGATCCCTATTTTTTTAGTTAATTGCCTTTTATCCTGTACCCCTATTTCAAATCTAAACAGTTTTTTCTCATTTGTTTTCTTGTCTTAATTGTATATTTTTGGTAAAGAGTCACTACTCAAACATAGCCCTAAGATTATATACATTTATTAGTCTTCTTTACATAGTTACTTGTTCTTTACTTTTTCATCTTAACCTTATAACTTAAAGCTGAATCATTGGAAAACAGAAAAGAAAAAAAAATGCCTAAGTCGTTTCTGCATTGGTGACACATTCTTTTTAGCGCTGAAAAATGCTGCAAAATGGGTTACAGCTTTGGGCACTAAAATGTTTCTGTAGATACATTAAGTACCATAATTTTTGTTGAGATTTAGTATCTGGCTAGTGTAGAACTTGTTTTTGGCCTCAGGTGGGCTTGTTCCTGGCACGTCCCTTTCAGTCATCAAGGAAATTCGTGCACTATCGGACTTAGTGGTGCGAGCGAAGACCGATAAAGCGTGTGGACCAGCCCACCCATTCTCTGTCCAGCCATGTAACCAACGTTTGGATCAAAACCAAAAAAGAATGTACATCAGGTGGAGTTGGGATGTGACACTATTGCTAAAACTTAGACCAAGTACTGAGAAACACACGAAAATAAAGCTCATTGTCTAAACTTTTCTGAAAGATGCACTACTTAGTTCTAAATCAATTCCATTGAAAAATTTCATGGAACTAGACATAATGCATTTGAAATCAGTGCTAAGCAAAGTGTGCCTTCAGAAAGGAACTGGTCTTGGGAAGGGGAAACCCTGGTGCGGGCCCAGCGATCAATCCAGAGCTTTTGAGCACAGGTCAGGGTCCAGGCGGAGCTGAAGGCAGTGGCCTGGAGCCAGACTGCGATTCAAATGCTGTGGCTGTCACCTACTCCAAGAACTTGGATAATTGATTTAATCTCTTTTAGCCTCAGGTCATGGGTAGAATGGAGCTAATAATCTCTCCTACCTCCTAGGGCTGTGCATATTAAATTACCACAGGTAAAGCACCTAGACAAATCCCTAATGCATGGTAAGTGCCTAATAAATACCACTGACTATTCCAGATTGGATAAAATTGCACGACTAAAACACATCATCCATTTTAATATTACTAGGAAAAAATCAATTATATGATTATTTTGATTTATAGCAAGTATTGTTCTCTGCTTGACAACGTGAGGAAATCAGCTGACTTTTATTAGATATATTTTCTGTGGTAAGAGACACAGTCATTTTGACCTCTGTGTTTTAAACCATTTTCAAAGCAGGCAACTTATAAGATGCTACTATGAGGAACCAAATGTGCAGGTGCTACTAAATCTACAACTTAAAATAGGTGTTCATGTTAAATCAAATGTATCATTGAGGAAAGACTGCAAATTCCCAATAGTGGACAAATATCTCTTCCTGATTGGCAGACAAGAGAAACAGGCTTTTATTTTTTTTACTTATTTAGTTTTGGCTACCAGAACTAATAAGCTAATAAACCAAGACTTGTGCATCTCCAAAGGAAGCTGGGGGGGGGGGGGGGGGGTAGGGGGAGGGGCAGTGGAATGAGAATATGAACAAGGAAAACACTAGCAACTTGGAAGAGAAAATTGGGTGACTAGAGTAGTTCAGCTCTGAAGCAGAGAGACATAATTATATGTTAATAACTCCATGCAATAATTAAAGGACTTACTTTCACCGGAGAAGGCAGTAAGGAGGGAGCTGAGGAAAGGCTGCTCATGTTTAGTTGGCCTCTGGCAAAAACTCAAGGTACATTTGCGAGTACCAGGTCAGAGGTACTCCTTGACCGGTGCAAGGGAATGTTTGTGTAAAATCGTGTGACCAAAACTATGTACTTTCAACACAAATTCCCCATGAGAAATAATGATAAAGGAGCAGTGCCACTGGAGTTTAAACTCCAAGACTGAGGACTTCTAGAAGTCCAAGACTGAGTTGTTAGCAAGGCTGGTTCCTTCTGAGAGTTCCGAGGAGAATCTGTTCCACGCCTCTGTTCCACCTTCTGGTGATGACCAAAATACTGGACGTTCCTCAGCCTGTAGGCGCGTCCCTCCGATCTCTGCTTCCATGTTCACATTCATTCTCCCTGTGTTTCTACGTCACACGGCCATCTCATTATAAGGACACCAGTGATAACAGATGAGGGGCTCACCCTTCTCCCGTATGACCTCATCTTAACTGATTATATTCACAATGACTCTAGATCCAAATAAAGTCACATTCTGAGGTACTGGGGACTGAGACGTCAACATATCTCTTGGAGGCACATATTTCAACCCCTAACAGTGGCTTAACAAGCAATTCGTAATAAGAATTATTATCCCTACTTTATAGAGCAGAAACCTGGAACTTCCCTAAGTGTTTTGTCCAATGTCATACAACCATTTCTTGGGTTTAAACTCAGCTCTTGTGTTTCCAAATTTAATGTCTTTCTGCAATTGCATCACTATCACAACAGCTTCCACTTATGGTTTCCGTGCTATTTATCATGAAATGGATATACTGGTTGACAGCTTTTGATGTGCAAGTAACAAGAGAAACAGACAAACAAAAGAACCCTGTGGCTGTTACAACTGAAAATCAATCGGCATGGTGGGCTTCAAAGTTAGTGTTTGACTATTCTTCCTCTTCCTCATCATCTTCCTTTTCTCTCCTACCCCTTCCCTTCATTTCCCTTCCTTTCTGTTCCTAACAATTCAGTCCAAGGCCAATAGGCGGGGCCTGAACAAAGCAGCCTCTTGTGTGGGGAGGGAAGATGGAGGCGGTGGCAGACCAGGGCAGAGCGCTAAAGGCTGGGTAGCATGAGGGCTTCTACCCTAGGTGGTGGAATGCTCTGTGTGTGGGGTGGAGCCCACCTGAGGTGAGGAGGGCATCAAGGTGGGCATCGGCCACCGCTCATGGGACGCAACTGTGAGAACACAGCCTCACTCCTGGGATGTTCTTGCCGAAGACGCACAACCAAAATCTAACCCTGAGACCAGGCAAACTCACATCTGAATGGAATCTTCTAAAGTGTCAAGAGCCTGAAAGCAAAGCAGAACTGAGGGACTGGTCTAGATGGAAAGAGGCAGAGAGACATGAAAACTGAACGCCATGCAAACTTCTGGACTGCATTATCTTGCTATAAAAGTCGTTGCTGGGACACAGGACAAAACTTGAATGTGATCTGAGGATAAGACGAAAGTAATCAATGAATGTTAATATCCTAATTTTCATAGCTCTGTTCTGGTTATTTCAGAAAATATCCTGATATGTAGAAAATAAATTCTCAAGTATTAAGTTGGCATTGTGTTCGCACCTTACTCACAAATGGCTGAAGAATAAAAACTTTTTTGTATTATATTTGCCAAAAACAAGAGTTAGGGTTTGATCTGGTGGCTCCGTGACATCATTAAAGACGCCATGTCTTCCTGTCCACTCTGCCTTCTCCTGTGTCAGTTTCAGTCTAAGCCAGACTCCCTGACATGGCCCCAGGATGGTTGCCAACACAGACAGAGGACAGAGGGGGTGTGGTGGCAGCAATCACCTCCAGAAGCTCTCTGGGAAGAATTAGAAAGTTAAGTAGACTTTTTCCTGGAAACCCCAAGGAAATGCCTTCTCCAACATCATTGGCCTAAACTGAGTCATGCGCTGACTCCTAAACCATTTGTCATGTGCAGGGAATGGATTATGTTTATTATCTTAGGCTTGACCCACCTGCTGCTCTTCCCAAAGCACATGGACTTCCCATGAGGGAGGTTTACATAGCTGAATGAAATTTGAGTAGGTATCAAAAGATGGAAGAATGAGATTTTGGGTAGCCAGCTATAGAACTGAGGTTCAGTATGTCATTGTGGTTAAGAGCTTGGCTTCTGAAGCCAGACACGTAGAAGGAACTGGGTTCTGTTCCATTCTAGCTTTAGTTTTGTGCAATGACTCTCATCTCTGCCCAGCCTCGGCCATCTACAAAATGAAGATGAGAGTCTTACCTGCCTCCCAGGAAGACTGTGAGAATTCAGTGAGTCAGCAAATGGAAAGCACTCAGAATTGCACCTGGTGCACAGTGAGCATTAAAAAAACATAAAATAGCCCTGGCTGGTTTGGTTCAGCAGTTGGAGCATTGGCCTGCAGACCAGAGAGTCTTGGGTTCGGTTCCCGCTAGGGGCACGTACCAAAAAAATAAAATAAAATATTTTTTTTCATTTGTGACAAGATCCCATTTTGTAGGTATATTGAGTCAACAGATAATTACTGCACGCTTGCTATGGGTCATGGTCCGCTCTAGATAATGAAAGTGGACTAAGAATCCAGACAGACTGGATCTTTCTAAGACGCAGTTAAATAAGCAGCTTGCTTAGAATGAAACAGGGAGCAGATAGCAGAGCTTGGCTTTGAGGTCAGGCTGCTCACGTTCTCATTTTCCCTCCAAGGGCCAACTGCTGTCTAAGTGGAGGAAGTCAGACTGCTCGCCAAAAGCAGGGGGGATGTTTCAGAAGTAGGAATGCTTGAGGTGACGCGTTCCTCCAAATTTCACACATCACAGCAGATATCTGTAAACTTCCTGAATTTTTCAAATTGTAACTGACAGTAGTTTGAAACGACAATGGAGAAGAGTTTGGTTTTGTTGTTAGCCGACATTTCTTGAGCACTTACTTTATGGCTTGTGCTATATAGCAACTCATGTGGCCTTCAGTACAACGCTGTGGAGGCAGTGTTATTGCTAGCTCCAGGGTACAGACGAAGAAATGAAGGCTTGCTCAGAGTCACAGGGAAGTCACCGATGAAGCTACAAATCGAAGCCAAGTCAGGTCAACTGTGGCGCTTTTAAGCAGCGGCCAGCAGATAATACTTATTAGTATTTGTTGAGTAGCTACTATTTGCCAGACACTGTTAAATACTATGGGCAACAGAAAAGTGGAAAATTCCTACCTCCAAAGCAGTCTCCTGCTGGTCTAGTGTAAGCAATCCACAATGAAGACCGCAGGCACTGTGGAGTTTTCAATGGTCAAAGGAGTCTCCTATAGCTGCTCTTAGCATTGCCCCATCTGAAGGGAGGCTCAGCTTACGTAGCAAATTTAAGTGAATGTTAATGTTTATATATAGCAAAATGCTGTGCATATACATATTGCAAGTATGATGGCAAGAGAGGCAGTAATTTAAATGAGGGCAGCAGAAAAAGTGCCATAGACTTAAAGGTGAAATCCTCTGGGTCGTGCCCATCTCCCTAGAATGTTCTCAGGCAGAGTAGGAAAATGGCCGTTAGAGAATAATATAGCAAGTTATAGTTATTTATCTCTTGCACCTTCCATGCCTCCTGTTTTGCTTTCTCTATCTCTATGCTCTTACACACCCCTTCCTTCCTTTGCTTTCTCCTTATCTTTCTGTACCTTTAAATTTTTCTCTGCCTCTGCCTTAAGCCTGGTAATGGCCCTCGGGGACTTTGCCTACCCTGCTGCTGACATCTGGGGCTAAAGCGTTTGTTAAACCTGTGTTCTGGGTGATAGGGTATCAAATGGAATCCCTGACTAGTTGCAATTATTAAGGGTCCTGTGGAACTTCTCACTGCGGTGTTAACGGAATGATCTGGCCCCTTGCCCTCTGCGCTATTGCTTTGGCCTCCCGCAGACCCTTGTCTGCAGTTTCATTTGAAAAGCTATCTCTCACATCTTCAAAGGCTCTTCCACTGATTTGCCACAGTCAAGGCCATCTCTAGTAAAAAATCTCCCATTGGCTGCCGGGCTTGGGAGTTTCTCTCCTAACCACAGCCATGTCCCTCCATTCCCTCGTGATCTCAGGCCATTCCCTGGCTGTCTAAACACCCCGAGCTGAGAAGTGCACCCAAGTCTATCTTCCGGGGGACATCACATGCTCGGCATTTATTTTATTCCGTTCCTGTTCTACTACCCGCACATGCTAGTCTTACACCCTGTTCTCCTGGCACCCCTCTGTCTGCTTGGGGGCAGTTATCTAGGCTGGAAAACTAAGCCATGAAGGGAATAATACCTGTAAATAATCAATAGTATTTTTTTCTGATCCACCCCAGCAAATTCCCAATTCTCTCCCCAGAGTTTTATTTCTGGGTCACAGATAATAATGTCTCTACTGAGCAGTTAGCAGGTGTTGAGCATTTGGGTCAGTGCCTAACACTGACTTGCTTAGTCCCAACAAACCTCCAAGTGCTATTAGTGCTATTAGTATCAGCCCCATTTTACAGGTGAAGAAACTGAGGCACCAAGAGGTTAAAAATTCACCCAAAGGCACACAGGGAATAATGACAGAGCCAGGATGGGGCCCTGAGCCTCTACTCTGCCCATCACCCAAGCCTGCCTCTCCCCTCCTGTGAGACCATGATGCTCTGCTACTTAAATGCCCTCAAAGGCTATAGGATGAAGCTGGAACCACCTACACAGCAAGCAGACCCTTCATATTCATGCCCCCACATTATCTTTCAAGAATGATCCTCTACCCCTCCACCCCACCCCCCAATGTTTGGAATGTCCATGCCCTTGATATGGTGCATACTCTGGTAAGTCTACCACCAATCACGCTGTTGCCTCTGCACGAATGCCTTTTCCAACACATTCCGCCTGGAAAACCCTTGCTCATCCTCCAAAACCCACCCGAAAAGTCTCGTTCTCGTTGAAGTCCTCAAAGCCAATGATTACGTATACTCTTTTGCTCTCTACTACTTTGTAATGTATATGACAGCATGGGGCAGGGGGCGTGGCTTCAGAATCCTAGGGCTCACACGTGTGGTCAGAGTTTCCGCTCGCTGCTGTCTCTCTCCATTCCCCAGAAGGGCTCCCTGCACACGGCAGGCCTGTGGCTGTGGACAGCTCCAGACGCACATCTTATTGGGTTAGTAATTCCGGTAAAAAGAAAGCGTTTTCTACAACAGTGCTAACAGAAATGTCACAGAGAGCATTCTGATTAGCCCGGCTTTGATCCCATGTCCACCCCTAACCAGTCACTGTGACAGGGGAAAAGGAGAAATTCAGCAGAACAGCCTGTATTGTATGCCCACCCCATCTGTGGAGAAGGTACTGGGAGAAACATGCGGCAGTCAGCCTACACGAGACAAATAAAGTGGTGACCCCGCACGAAACTGGGTTCTTACTTTAAGAGAGGGAGAGAGGAATGCTGGGAAGATCACGGATTTCCCTTACATCCCCCCCGAGGGTGCTTACATGCGTATCACTTTTTTTCTCATACTATTTCCAAAACACATTCACTAGGAACTCTTCCATGGGGAACCAAAAGCACACAATCAAAAGAGCCGATCCAGACGTTTGTTCGACGGCTGTGCCCAACTCCGCGTCCAGAACCTCTGGTCTCGGTCACAGCACGTGCGGCTCTTCCGCTGTGGCAGCCTGTGAAACAAACGCGGCCCACACACAGCGTGAGGTGGCAACACCAGTGCTCCAAGCACGGCCCCTTAGGGCCACCGCTGCGGCTACCATCCACAAACGTGTTAGGGACTGCGAAGATTCTTGTCGGGCAGCCCAGTGGCTACCTCGGTCAGTTATCATTGCTGCCCTGGTTCTCTCCTCCGGGAAGACCACCCATGTCTCTTGCTCCTCACACCCACATGGGAGAAAAGTGCAGAAAAACGTTTCTTTTCTGAGGGCTTAACTGGCAGAGCAGCCCAATCCTGGTTTACAAAATCTGGGAGGACAAGAAATTGCAGGCCCAGGACTTGCAAAGTAAGTCCCTTAAAAGTTCACTTGGCCTGGCCGGTTTGGCTCAGCTGTTAGAGCAGTGGTTCTCAACCTGTGGGTCGCGACCCCTTTGGGGATCAAACGACCCTTTCACTGGGGTTGCCTAAGACCATCGGAAAACACGTTTCCAATGGCAGTTTATTAACAGTAGCAAAATTACAGTTATGAAGTAGCAACAAAAAAATTTTATGGCTGGGGGTCACCACAACATGAGGAACTGTATTAAAGTGTTGTGGCATTAGGAAGGTTGAGAACCACTGAGTTAGAGCATCGGCCCATGGACTGGAGGTCTTGGGTTTGTTTTCCAGTCAGGGGCACATACCTGAGTTGCAGGTTTGATCACTGGCCCTGGTTGGGGTCATGCGGGAGGCAATCAATTGTTATGTCTCTCTCACATCAATGTTTCTCTCTCTCTCTCTCTCCCCCCTTCCCCTCCCTCCCACTTTCCCACTCTCTCTAAAATCAATGGGAAAATATCCTCTGGTGAGGATTAGAAAAAAAAATTTACTTGGCCACTGTACCAATTAACTTTCTAGAAAATCCTCAGACTAGTCATTGAAGTCAGAGAATTTGTCAAGGCCTGGTCTCTGAATGGGGGTTAGGTTCAGGGCTACTCTTTCCCCTTCTGTCTCCCAGTGAGAGGCCCATGACAGGCACCCCATAGCCCCGACTCTCAGCATCCTCACAGCAGGGCTCTGTCCTCACCTCTCTGCCTTCAGATGGTCCAGCTTAAAGCCCCACCGATATCTCTTTCATAATATCTTACTGAGGTTGTACATGTGTGGAGTGGAGGACTCTCTGTACTATGTACCTAAAACTAGTCTAAAATTTAAATTAAGTTTATTAATTTTTTTAATCAGCAAGTTCCAAAATTTTTCCACAAATCTTTCCATAAGTACAGCTGTAGGAGGCATATTTCTGGATCAAGAACAAGCACTGATACCATAAAAAGCTGCTTTGCGGCCACACAATGAGCATCACCAGCTCCTCGAGTGGAGATGGGAGAACCCTCCCCCCCCCCCGACCCCGACCCCGCACCATTCCGTGATTCCATCTCTGAGCTTTGGTTGTCTGCTACACCTCACTCCTGCTGGCAATTTCTACATCCATCAGTCTTTTGTTTTCAAGCAACAAAATCAGATGGAAGCTATCAGAAAACACATGATCGAAAATAACAAAAAAAAAAAAAAAGAATACAATTACACAAGAGACATTCATTGATGAACTCAGATCTCTTTGGGACTTGCAGAAGCCCGGACATGAGGCCTCCAGAAAGACAGAGGCAGTGCAGCTCTAGAAATCCCGGCAGTGGAGAATGAGGGGCCGTCTCTCCAGAGTGTTGCCATCAGAAAGAAATAGCTCCTCCTGTTTTCCACACCCTGTGCCCCTTAGCACAGACTCAAACTCCTGAGAAAGAGAATGCAGTGGGTTTGGCTTGAGCCACGTGCTCATTCCCGAATGAATCCAGGATGAGGTGAGAAGTCAGGGAATGGAGTACTTTTCTCTCTAATTGACTCTTGGTTTTGGACCCATACCTGAGGTTGATAAACTCAGGATCATGGACAGAACGAATTCCCTACAAGAAAGAATTTGTGTCACCAGAGAAAGGGGAAAGGATGATGAGAGAGCCAGCTTAATAAACACCCTCTGCAATATCAAGTATGGTACTTATCTCTTTGCATTTTACTTTGTTGTTTATGCCTAGCACTCTTGCTGGACTTGATATTGCTTTAAACAGCGCCCCTATGTCTACTTAAAAATTAGATACATAGAACTCTCTCAATAAGTGTTTTTAAATTGCTAGTTTAAAGTGTTATCCATGCAAGACATACTAACAAGGATCTTTTAGTAATATTGCCCAACTATTTTTTTTTAATTTTATTTTTGTTACAGACGTTTCTCCTTTTTTTACCCCATTGACATCCCCCCCCCCCAACCCTGTCCCTGGCTTTGTTGTCTATGTCCATTGGTTATGCATACATGCATATAAGTTCTGTGGTTAACCTCTTCCCGCCCCCCACCACCCTCTCTTCTGAGGGTTGTTAGGCTGTACCCTACGTCCACGTCTCTGAGTCTAACCCTATTCCTCAGAGTGTTATGTTCATTCTATTCCACAAATAAGTGAGATTATGTGGTATTTGTCTTTTTCTGCGTGGTTTGTTTTGCTTAGGATAATACTTTCCAGGTCCCTCCATGTCGTCTCAAAGGATAAGAGATCTTTCTTACAGCTGCATAGTACTCCATTGTGTATATGTACAATCGCTTTTATATCCATTCGTCTACTGATGGACACTTGGGCTGTTTCCAGATCTTAGCTATTGTAAATAGTGCTGCTATGAACATGGGGGTACATATATTCTTCCTGATTGGTGTTTCAGGCTTCTTAGGGTATATTCCTAGAAGTGGGATCACTGGGTCGAATGGAAGTTCAATTTTTAATTTTTTGAGGTAACACCATATTGTTTTCCATAGTGGCTGCACCAGTCTGCATTTCCACCAGCAGTGTACGAGAGTCCCCTTTTCTCCACATCCTCGCCAACACTTGTTTGATGATTTGTTGATGGCAGCCATTCTGACAGGTATGAGGTGATACCTCATTGTTGTTTTAATTTGCATCTCTCTGATGATTAGTGATGTTGAGCATTTCTTCATATGGCTCATGGCCATTTGTATGTCCTGTTTGGAGAGGTGTCTATTTAGCTCCTCTACCCATTTTTTTAATTGGGTTCTTTGTCTTCCTTTTGTTGAGTTGTATGAGTATGAGGATCTTTTGGAAATTAACTCCTTATCTGATGTATCATTGGCAATGATGCTCTCCCATACAGTGGGTTGCCTTTCCATTTTGATGGTTGTTTCTTTTGCTGTGCAGAAGCTTTTGTTTGATGTAGTCCCATGTGTTCATTTTTTCCTTGGTTTCTGTTGCCTTAGGTGATATATCAGTGAAAATTCTGCTGCGTATGATGTCTGAAATTTTGTTGCCCACATTTTCTTCTAGGATTTTTATGTATTCACGGGTCACATTTAAGTTTTTTATCCATTTTGAGCTTATTCTTGTGTAGAGTGTAAGTTGATGGTCTAGTTTCATTTTTTTGCATGTAGCTGTCCAATTTTCCCAACACAATTTATTAAAGAGGCTGTCTTTACTCCATTGTATGCTCTTGCCTCCTTTGTCAAATACTAATTGAGATAATGTCTTGGGTCCATTTCTGGGTTCTCTGTTCTGTTTCACTGGTCTATATGCCTGTTCTTGTGCCAGTACCAGGCTGTTTTGATGACAGTCGCTTTGTAGTATAACCTGATATCTGGTATTGTGATCCCACCTACTTTGTCCTTCTTTTTCAAGATTGCTGTGGCTATTCGAGGTCTTTTTTTGGTTCCATATGAACTTTTGAAGTATTTTTTCTAGTTCTGTGAAATGTATCATTGGTATTTTGATGGGGATTGCATTGAATCTAGAGATTGCTTTGGGTAGTATGGACATTTTAATGATGTTAATTCTTCCAATCCATGAACAAGGTATCTGCTTCCACTTTTTTATATCTTTCTTTATTTCTTTTTTCAATATCCTGTAGTTTTCTTCAAATAGATCCTTTACTTCTTTGGTTAAGTTTATTCCTAGGTATCTTAATATTTTTGCCACGATGGTGAATGGGATTGTTTTTTCAGTTTCTCTTTCTGTGAGTTCATCATTGGTGCATACAAATGCTGTCGATTTCTTGATGTTAATTTTGTATCCTGCTACTTTGCCAAATGCATTTATTAAGTCTAGTAGATGTTTGATGGAGTCTTTAGGGTTTTCCATGTATACTATCATGTCATCTACAAATAATGACAGTTTCACTTCCTCCTTTCCAATTTGAATCCCTTTTATTTTTTTCTTCATGTCTGATTGCTGTGGCTAAGACTTCCAGTTCTATGTTAAATAAGAGTGGCAAAAATGGGCATCCCTGTCTTGTTCCTGTTCTTAATGGAAATGTTTTTAGTTTCTGCCCATTGAGTATGATATTGGCTGTAGGTCTTTCATATATGGCCTTTATTATGTCTAGATATGATCCCTCTATTCCCACATTGCTGAGCGTTTTTATCAGAAATAGATGCTGAATTTTGTCGAATGCTTTTTTAGCATCTATTGATATGATCATGTGGTTTTTATTCTTCATTTTATTTATGTGGTGTATCTCATTTATTGATTTGTGAATATTGTACCAGCCTTGCATCCCTGACCATGAATCCCACTTGGTCATGGTGAATAATTTTTTTGATGTATTGCTAGATTCCATTTGCTAGTATTTTGTTCAGGATTTAGGCATCTATGTTCATCAGGGATATTGGCCTGTAGTTTACTTTCTTTGTAGTGTCTTTTTCTGGTTTTGGAATTAGAATTATGCTGGACTCATAAAATGAGTTTGGAAGTCTTCCTTCTTGAATTTTTTGAAGTAGTTTGAGAAGAATGTGTGTTAGTTCTTCTTTGAATGTTCGGTAAAACTCCCCCGTGAAGCCATCTTGGCCTGGGATTTTGTTTGCTGGGAGAGTCTTTGAATTGTTTTTTTGGTCTCTATGTCATTTATTTCTGCTCTGATCTTTACTATTTTCTTTTTTCTACTTGCTCTGGGGTTTTCTTTTTGTTTGCTTTCTAATACTTTAAGTGGTGAGGTTAGATAGTCTATTAGAAATTATTCTTGTTTCTTGAGGTAGGCCTATAGTGCTATGAACTTCCCTCTCAGAACTGCTTTTGCTACATCCCATAGATTTTGTGTTGTGTGTTCATTTTCATTGGTTTCCAGGAAGTTTTTAATTTCTTCCTTGATCTCCTTGGTAACCCATTCATTGTTTAGTAACATGCTATTTAACCTCCATGTGTTCAAATGTTTTTGCATGTTCTTGTTGCAATTGATTTCTAGTTTCATGCCATTGTGATCTGAGAAGATACTTGATATGATTTCAATCTTCTTGAACTTGTAGAGATTTAGTTTGTGTCCTATCATGTGGTCTATCTTTGAGAATGTCCCCTGTGCATTTGAGAAGAATGTGAATTATGCAGTTTTGGGGTGTAATTCTCTATAGCTATCTATTAAATTCATTTGGTCTAATGCTTCATTTAGAGTCTCTATTTCCTTGCTAATTTTTTGTCTAGAAGATCTATCCAGTGATGTCAGCAGGGTGTTCAAGTCCCCTGCTATGATCGTATTGCTGTCGATTTCTCCTTTGAAGTCCTCCAGAAGATTTTTAATATATTTTGGTCCTCCTATATTGGGTGCATATATGTTTATCAAGGTTTTGTCATCCTGTTGGATAGATCCTTTCAATACTGTGTAGTGGCCTTGTTTGTTTCTAGTTATGGTCTTCATTTTGAAATCTATTTCATCAGATATGAATACTGCTACCCCAGCTCTTTTTCCCTTTCCATTTGCTTGGAAGATTTTTTTCCATCCCTTCACTTTCAACTCATGTGAGTCTTTTGTTGTGAGGTGGGTCTCTTGTAAACAACATATAGATGAGTCATGGTTTCTTATCCAATCAGCTACTCTGTGTCTTTTTATCAGAACATTCAGTCCATTTACATTTAAGGTGATTATTGATATATACTTATTTATTGCCATTTTTGTTTAGTTTGGTTATATTTTTCTTCCTATTTCTTCTACTAATTGCAGCAGTACTTTTAACATTTCTTGCAGTGCTGGTTTGATGCTAATGTATCCCTTTAGCCTATTTTTTTGTCTGGAAAGCTCTTTATTTGACCTTCTATTTTGAATGATAGCCTTGCTGTGTAGAGTAGTCTTGGATTCATATCCTTGTTTTTCATGACCTTGATTACTTCATGCCATTCCCTTCTGGCCTGTAATGTTTTTCGTGAGAAGTCAGCTGAGAGCCTTATGGGGTTTCCTTTGTAGGTAACCTATTGCTTATCCCTTGCTGCTTTTAGGATTGTCTCTTTGTCTTTAATTTTTGGTATTTTAATTACTATGTGTCTTGGTGTGGGCCTGTTTGTATTCTTCTTACTTGGGGCTCTCTGTGCTTCTTGAACTTGAATGCCTTCTTCCTTTACCAAATTAGGAATGTTTTCTGTCACTATTTCTTCAAATATATTCTCTAACCCTTGCTCATTTTCTTCTTCTTTAGGGACTCCTATAATATGACTATTACTATGTTTCCAGTTGTCCCACATTTCTCTTAAGCTGTTTTCCTGTTTTTTAATTATTTTTTCCTTTTGGCTTTCTGATTGGTTGCTTTTTTCTACCCTGTCTTCTAATTCATTGATCCAGTCCTCAGCTTCCTCTACTCTGCTGTTTGGACCTTCCAATGTGTTCTTTATTTCTGATATGTCATTCTTCATTTCTTCTTGGTGGTTTTTAATTTCCAATTTGTTGATTTTCAACATTTCTGTGTATTTATTCATTGTGTTGATGTCCTTACTCATACTGTTGAGCTGTCTCAAGATCATGGCTCTGAATTCTAGCTCTGTCAATTTGTTTAACTGCTTCACATTTATCTCATCTTTGATAAAGGGCTCTTGTTCTTTCATTTGGCTTTTGTTTCTTTGTTTTACCATTTTGGCTATCACAGTGGCCTTTGGAGCCTGCCAAATTTTCCCTGTGGGTATTGGTGTTCTGCTGTTTGTGGCTCCCTCTCCTGGGTTTGGATGAGCAAGGGAGGACCCACCTTAAACATCTCTGTCAAGTCTTACTTTCCTGGTTAGAGTTGCTAGCCCAGGAATGGTTCAGTTATTCTCCAGCTTTTCGCCTGGAGGCTATCTGTAGTGGTTACTTGAAGAGCCTCTGGGTTCTCAGTTGAATGAAAAACTCCCTCAGGTGCTCAGCATAAGGGGATTTCCCAAGGGTGGGGCCGATGCTGGTTGTTAATGAGCCTCAATTTGCATTCCAATGGCCCACCTGGGTGGGGTTGAGGGGCCGCCACCTCTCCCCAGAGCCTAGGAAGGAGCAAGATGGCCACCTTCCTGCGTGGCTGCAACTCAGCAAAAGCTCTGAGCACCCTCCAAATCCTGAGCATCCCCACACAGTTCCTGTCCAGTCTGCCCTTTCTTGGCCAGAGCCCAAGGTGAGTGGCTGTGGCAACTTTAGCATCTGTCCCAGCTCTGCGCTGTGCAGCTGTTTGGAAGTTTAACCCGAAGGCACTGCTCACAGCTAAGGCCGCTGCTGTCTGTGGGCTCCCAGCCTCCATTTCATGCCTCCGCAATCCTACCAGGATTGAGTCAGTGTCCCTGGTTATATGGTCCTCGCAAGCTGCTTTTCTTCTGCTTTTTCTCAACTATTTGTCTTTATTTTATTTGTAATTCCAGCTTGGTCCTGGGAGACAGTCTATGTAGCTTCCATTCACTCTGCCACCATTTTGGGATCCGTTTTCTCCATTTTACCCAACTTTTTGAGTGATAATGTAAATTACAGATAACATTTTAGGAAAAGTAGTTTACTGCACAAAGCAAACCACTTGGAGACTTATGATTCACTTTCTAGTCTCTTTCCTTCCCTTCACATCTGTTCCCTACATGGGAATAATAATATCTACCTCATGGTTGATGTGAAGGCTAAATCCAATAACATTTATAAGGTATTAGCCATCTACAGCATATGTTAAAACTCAATAAACAGTATAGCTTTTATTAAATCTGATCTTCCATTTGATTTGATACGTGAATATTTCCAGAGGATTTTTTTTTTTTTTTTTTTTTTTTACAATAGCCACAGATTATAAATAACCTAATGGGAAAATCATTTTGGAATCTCTGCAACTTTGCTAGCTCTGATCCCATTAACAATGTGTTATCAGTCTTATTAATGATCATTACTCTATCCCTTACACAAATATTAAGTTTTTACCTTTTAGCCCCAGGCCCTTTATTCCTGTGCTCATTAACTTTGTACTGTTATAAAGTCATTCTCTGTCACTTTTTATTCTTGTTCCTCTAGGTGATTTTATATTAATAAGGACTCCTGGCATTTAGCAACCTTGCCATGAATGTTGCTTTATCTTTTGTCATAGGTTGGACCTGCTACTTGCCCATTAGGCTTTGAAACTAAGCTGTAAAGATTAAAAAGGTACAGTTTACAGAACTTCTACAATCACTACGTATCTCTGTGCTCCCTTTCTACTTTTCTCTGTTCTTCTCCCATTCTCTCTGTTCCCAGTGTACCTGAGAAAGAGGCTGGACGTCTTACCCACATCAGCGCTCTCTGAGTCTCTAGCTCCTAGTCCTGGAGAACAGGGACATCACCTGCTGTGGTCCTTGTTCGACTATGTCAATGTGAGACTAATTTGGGGTCCTCTGCAGACATTTACAATTGTGCCAGGCCAACAAATTATCTAGCCCCCCACCTCCCCTATGCTTGGTCTTTCTGGGAATGTTTTAAAAATCTCCAGAATAAAAAGATAAAATGAAAACATAGCTTTTCTTAACTCCTTGAGTGAGAAACATGTTATATTATTATTAGTTGAATGGTGATCTGATAATGTAATGCACATTCTTTCTCCAAACTTTTTATGTATTGACTTATCTATTCATTCAATAAATATTTCCCAAGCCTCTCCTTTATTCTAGACAATCGAATCATGCAAGTACTGGGCTGTGCCCTTTACTTATACAGTCTAGTGTGGAAGACTAGTAATAAGCAAAGTACTATAAAAGCGAACAGTAGACACTGCTGTGGAAGCCACACAGGTGCCATGGAAGCACACAGCAGGCACCCTTACCCTGGAGCCTAGCAGCGAAGACTTCCCAGGGGAAGTACAGGATAAGGAGAGAGATTTAGCTACAGTATCTTAAAAGGAAAGAAAAAGTGAAGGAGGAAGAAATATAAAGGCATGTCCAAAAGCCTACAAGTGAATATCTTACACAATGCTTAGCACGTAGAAATGCTCAATGCACCCTCGTTGACTGAAAGAGATAAAGCATAACATGTTAGATGACGTGAAGTAAGTGAGCTACACGAACGTAGGGAAAGCAGGCACAGTGAAGCAGACTTGATACATAGAGGCCAGATCCTGTAATGCACATACAAGAGGTCAAAGTGTTGCCTTTTGCGGATAATTAAGAACAACCCAAAAATTTGAAACAAGACAATGACTTTGATAGATTTTTGTTTTAGTAATATTCCTTTTACTATAGTGTAAAAAACTGGATTGATGGCAATACAGGAGATAAAGAGACTAATGAGAAGTTTACAGAGTAATTTAAAGAAGAGAGACAGTGATTGGGATTAAGATGTAGTGGAAATTGGATGGATCTGAGACATTAAGGTTGTGTGAAAAGGTCTTGGAAACATTATATGAGAAGCATAGGCTAGGCAAAAGGTCCAGGAGGAATCTCAAGTTATTGACCTGACCGATTAGGTAAATTGAGGTGCCATTCACTGAGATAAGTAACATGGAAGAAAGAGCAGGTTTGGAACAAAAGATAATGTGAGTCCTGTGTTGAGTTAGAGATGTCGGTACGTCCACAATAGGGATGACGATCCAAACGGAGATAACTGGGTCTGAAGTCAGAGAAGACGCGCGTTAGAAGTGAAGATTTGGAAGTTGTCAGAACATGAATGGAGAGTAAACATACTGAAATGGATAGGCTAATGAGAGGAAAATCTAACCAATATCAACACTATAGACCTGGGCAGATGAAAAGGAGAATGCAAAGAAATCTAAGAGGAAATGGTCTGAGTTATGGGGACAACCAGGAGCATATGATGACATGTATAGCAATGAGGAAATTTTAAGAAAAAAGATATTATCATCAGTGTCAAATGCTGCCCATGTATGATTATGCCTATTTATCCAATGAATTTTGCAACGACCTCAGCTCCTGTGACCTACGAGAGTAGATTTAGAAGGGTAGTAGGAGTAAAACCCAGATTACTTTAGGTTAAAGAATGAATGGGAGGTTTAAAAAAAAATAGAAGCAGCGCCCTGGCCAGTTTGGCTCAGCGGTTAGAGCGTCAGCCTGCGGTCCGGAGAGACCTGGGTTCGGTTCCTGCTAAGGGCACGTACTTCGGTTGCAGTTTGTCCCCAGCCCTGGTTGGTCGTGTGGGTGGCAGCCACTCGATGTGTCCCCTCACGTCGATGTTTCTCTCTCTCTCTCCCTTCCTCTCTCTCCCTCCCACTCTATCTGTATAAAAAATGGAAAAATATCCTCGGGTGAGGATAAAAAAAAAAAATAGAAGCAGCAATACAGACTTCTTATTTCAGAAAAATGTGCTATGAAGAAGAAGAGAAAGAGAAGTCAGTAGCCAAAGGGGTATATAGGGTCAGTGCAAGTGGCCAAAGTATAGATGGCCAAGGATCACCAAGCATAGCAAAGTTTGAGATACAAGCAAGAAGGAACACGGTGAACAATTTGCGAGCTCTGCAAAAGCACAAAGAACAGGACTGAGTGGCTAGTGCAGAGGGCACATCCCTTGGGAGAAGGGACGCGCATTTCACAGGTGTCTGGAGAACTTGGTGGGTAGAGATGCAAGGTGTGGGTGCAGAGATAGGAGTCTGAGGGAGGCCTTGGTTAAGGGCTCTCATTTTCTCTGTGAAATACGGAGTGGGATCATTGAGTGAGAGTGAGCAGGGAGGCAGGGGACAGGGAGTTGAAGGAGATTGGAGGCTTGAGCAAAAAGAACACAGGCCAACCCAGAAGGACGATCAGGGAACAGAGCCCAGTAGATGCTGGAGTCCTTAAAGGTGGAGCTGGGCTCATGGGAGGCATCAAGACTGTGGATTTATGGAAAATCGACATATTTGCTAAAATTGCTACCACCCCAACGCCATGAGAATAGGAGGAACAGAGGAAGCAGCGGTGGGCTGACAGCTGAGGCCTGAGTTGGAACCTTAGCTCTGCCCCAAACAGCTAAGGTTCCTTTGTCAAGTCGCTGGAGGTCAGTTTCCTAATTTAAAAAATAAAACAATTGCATGATCTAAATCTCTGTGAAAACACGGCTGCCGCCGACGCCAGGTAGGAAGGTACCTCCACAGTGTCACCAAGGGCGGAGCAGGTGATCCTGTGCCCCGCTTCACAAACAGCTGGACCGAGGGGAAACTCCTAGAAACAATGTTTATGTTGCGGAAACAGACATTCCCCAACTGTCTCCAAACCCTTCTCTTGCCCACATTCAGAAGCAGCCTCAGAAGGAGAGCCGATGGAATCTATGGGATTATCTAGAAAAGTAGCTCCCTCTGCTAGTACCTCCCAGGGAGAAGACAGCATCTTGGCTGTGGAAAATGACTGGTGTGGAAGGACCCACAATAAAAATCTTCTCAGAGAGGAAGAGACACACTAGGGGGCAAGACGAACAAACCTTCCTCTCACTCCAAAATTAGTCAACACACAAACAAAGTGAAAAAAGAAAAAAAAAAAATTTTTTTTTTTTTTTTTTGTAGGTAACTTTCCTAGAAACTCAGGCCAGGGAGTCGAGTAGGGATTTTTCTTTCATTTGCTGTCTCTGCCAGATGAGTAATTTCAGAACAACCGCTGAGTGCTGAACAATAAGACATTCAAGGATCAAAACGAGAGAGTCATTTTTTTCACTACAACACCCTCGGGAAGCTGTTCACTGTCTCTGGCAGACAAAATTATTTTCCAGCCGGCTCCTGGAGGACCATCTATAAACAAATTAGAAATTTCAAAGGGTTTGTTTTCTGCCTTCTGGCTGCCAGTAGGGGCCGTTCCCTTTGTGTCCTTCATATGAAAAAGTAATTTAACAAAGAAAAAAGAGAGAGTGTGTCTGGGTTCAGAACAGACAGGCATGCTGACCCCCTCCCCCCGCTCCCGTCATCCCTTCTGTCCATTGTCATGTGTGGTCAGTTTTCTGTCAAAACAACTTCTATTGTACGCAGCTTTCAGGCCTGGGGCGTCAGGAGCCTGAGAGACGAGTTGTTTTCCTACAGCAATTCCATCAATAAGACGCAAATGGAAAATGAGCACCGATTGATCGACGGCTGATTCTCCCCGACAAACAGCCGCAGTGAACCCCAGCACCTGCTACCGGCGGAGGAAAAGTTGACAGTGTGTCCACTGGCCACCTCACTCAGAGGCAGACCTCAAACTAAAACAGATGTCGTTCAACATTTTGCAACAGCTTGTCAAGCAAGGCACAAGGATGCATTTCAGTGGGGAAAAAAAAAAAATCCATCTATCTAACACTAACTCGGAACAGGAGTTAAGCTTTAAAATACCTTTCCCTTACCCTGGCCAGTTTGGCCCAGCGGTTAGAGCGTCGGCCTGAGGTCTGGAGAGACCCGGGTTCGGTTCCCACTAAGGGCATGTAGTGTGTCCCCGGTTGCAGTTTGTCCCCGGCCCTGACTGGGTCATGTGGGTGGTGACCACTCAGTGTGTCCCTTTCACATCGATGTTTCTCTCTCTCTCTCTCCTCTCTCCCTCCCACTCTATCTGAACAAAATATCAAAAAAAATGCCCTGAGTGAGGATAAAAAAATAAATAAAATAAAATACCTTTCCCTTGCTGGGCCAGTGTGGCTCAGTGGATTGAGCACCGTCCCATGGACTGAGAGGTTCCAGTTCGATCCCTGGGTTTCGGGCTCTGTCCCGGGGGCGGGGGCGGGGGGGGTGCAGATCAATGTTTTTCTCTCACATCAATGTTTCTCTCTCTCCCTTTGTCTCTCTCTAAAAAATTAATAAAAACATATTTAAAAACAAAACAAAACACCTTTTCCCCCAAAATATCCTAGCTGATGAGAAGCACCGGGTACATAGGTGTAAGGGATACACTGAGGAAGCTAGCAAAATTGGTCCCCAGTTCACTAATAGGAAAACTGCGACCTCAAGAGTAGCAAGGAGCACAGTGTCCTGTCTTGAGGACAAGACCAGCAGGCCAAGGTCACAGCTCCTTGTTTTATGAGGCCCAACGTCAGCATATGGACAATAAGATGTTTTCCTGAGTTCTGGCACGAAAAGTTTATTTTCTTGTTATTATCTTAGTTTTCATTCTTTGGGATTGACTTGGGGCTTGGCTGGCAATCAAAAGTTGAAGAACAGGAGGTTCACAAATAAAGCTATTTCTAGCACGCTGATCCGCTCTACTAATCGTGGTTTAAGTGGCACACCAAATCTCGCCTGCGCCGTCTCGGGCCCCATTCAGAGGTCTGCACTTGAAGGTGAAGAGGCCTTCCAAGCCTTCCGAGCACAGTGCATTTCATTTAAGGGAATTTTTGGCTCAGGAAAACCAATTTGAAACTATTGGGAGTATGCCAATAAGGAGAAAAATACTGTGCGGCTTCATTTGGCTCCGTGTATTTTTTATTAAAACATGCATTTTGCATACCTTTACTTCCAATTCCATGTCTGAATTCTGCAAGTCCATCGCCGGCAGCAATTCCAGCCCTGGGGGTCCAGTAAAGAATGAAAAATGGCTCTCAGGAGTAGAAGCTCCAGAGCAGTCAGAGCCCAAGGCTGGAGCACATACATGTGCACACATGTGTGTATGTGTGTACTTATTCCTGGGGGAGGTGGGTGTGCGGGGTGCCAGTGAATGAAGACGCGGTACGGAAATGTGATGCCTCAACTTGGCTAAGGCCCCAACATGACCCCATAGCCCCGATTAAGCCAAATTCTCAGAACGACATTTAAGTCATGAGCAACAAAGACACCGTTTTCTCTCTGCCCACTGATAATATTTTCACTCACACTCAAATCAGTACCTTCCATACCTACCCTGAAATGCATGTTTGAGAGCTGGTGAAGAAACAAGCACTATTTTAAATTCATTTGCTTTTTAAATCACATGCAGGAGAGATGAATTCCTCGTCTGTTTCCCATGAGTGAGATGAAGCCGTTGCTTTCCACACGTTACAGAAAAGCACAATCTTGGAAGTACAGAAAAGGAGTCAGATTTCAATGAGAGTATTTATAGTACTTGGGCTGAGATGACTGACCTAGGTTCAAATGACTAATAGAGAACAGACACCTATCCCTTTCCTTCCCCCAGCAACATGAAAGAATACGGTATTATGCTGAAGACAAGATTTAATGAGCCTAAACACATGTCATCTAAGGAAGACGAAATGTAAACCACAGAGTGTGGCTAGGTAGTGTATTCAGTACCATACAGCAGTTTTACAAATTGTTTATTTCCTTCTCCAGATGGGCCTTTTAAAATTTCCTCTCCGCGTACCTTCATCCTAATGGCAAAGCCACCTGAGTTGCTTTGGTGCCTGCAAAGCCCTTTCCGGGATCCTGGCCAAGCTCAGCACATGCAGGGTTAAGGCCAGCACTGAACAGCCCTCTGCCCTGAGTAAGGTTATGAAACAGGAACATTTGACTCATAATGTGTTCTCCTCATGTTAAGTAGATTGCAATAACTCAGCTGTCCGGGATCTGTTTATCAATGCTCTGTGGCTTTCAGCAGCAAATATTTTATAACCACTAAGTAGATGTTCAGACCACTCATCAAACGAAAATCTCCTGTACTCAGAGCTGGTTTTATCATCATAACCCAGCAACCGGAGAGCCTGGAGAGGCAGTAACCCTGTCCCGAAGCCTATCAAGCTGAGCCAGATCCTCATCCTGGGGAATTCTCTTACACTAAATGACTTTATTAGGAACTGGCCCACCCTCAGAAGAGGCTATAACATTTTAGGGATTCTTCATGGCCTATCTTGTCCTAGGAAATTGTCATTTTGTTTTGTTGTATTGTCTCCCTGATATGTGCTCTAATAAAAGTGCAATGCGGTGTAGGGAGTAGAGAGGGATGACATGAGGGAGGATGTGGATAAGAAGAAAGCAAAGGAGAGGTCAAGGAATAGGGAGAGGAAACAGAGGGGGGGCCAAGAAGGGAGAAGCAAGAAAAAGAGAAAAGTAGGCAAATTGATTCTACACGATCTACATTATGATTATGCTGTATCCCTAAAACTAGACCATTTGAAATTAATGAAAAAAATGATTACTGCCACAGATCGGCTTTCTCCATAATAATCTGATTTTTTGTTAATGAACTGAAGTGGTCCTAGTATTTTCCATTTAGCATATAATATATTATCCTCAAAATGAAGATATACCACAGTTTAGAATATTGGCTAATTGATAAATTAGTAATGAAACCATTGACCTATCATGCCTACAAGGAACCTACTAGATAACATAATAGCATAAGAATAGACAGTTAACAGTCATCATTAAATAAAATCCACATGTTGCAAAAAATGTTTGTGATTCTATTTTTGAAACAAACTCCTTATACTCTTCAGTTATATAAACAAATAAATTGCCTTTGTTGATTAAACTCCTTCAAGGTGGGACACCATCCCTTGCAACCAAGGAGTATTGAATAACAGCGATATTGGTGCTATGAGTCAGGTTCTATGGTTTGGTCATCCTGGATTACCTGCCCACCTAGAATAGGAGAGAGGTACCGCTGAGAGGCACTGGAGAGCAACAGTCCCTCAGGGCTACACAGAACATTAGAGTAGCATTTTTCCAAGGGTGGGTGTGGTGGGGATCACTGATAGCAAAAGACAAGAAAAGAAATGCAAGGCAAACAGACTCACAGATAACTACTGTCTTGAAATCCTCTCTCTCCCTATCTGTCCCTCTTTTCTGTGGGTTACAATAGCCACATTAATCACAGAGTGATAGTTCCATCACTGTGACAACTACTGAGAATCTCACAAAGAAAACGATTTACAATTAGAAGAGAAATGAGAAGATTATTAGTGGAAGTCTCTCACAAGGAAATAATATTTAAGTGAAACTTGCAGGATACAATGAGTTTAGTAAGACAAATTCAAGAGTAGAAGCCTTTGAAGTTTAGGGAAGCCTAAATGTGAAGTCTCTTAATGCTAAAGGATTTGGAAAGTTCTGCTCTAAGTGTTATGTAGAAAGGCACAAGAGACAGGGGCTCTGACTCAAACAAAGAAACAAAAAGGCTGATCTAAGCTATAGAATCATAGTGTTAGAAATCTGTTAGAAGAAGGCTTGAAGAAACCCAAATGAGCCAAATTCCCTAAAATTGGGAACCCTTTATAGGAGAGAAAAGACTCAGCCTTGCTCTCATACCCAGCAGAACCAGCAAAAGGGGGGACCCACCACAGACCTAGCAGCCAGAATGCTAATGACCTTTTCATAGCCTCATGTGCGAAGCATGTTTGAGCGTCTCCAACCATTCATCATGTCTTTCCCATGGTCTTCACTGAGTGCTGGGGGTAGTAGACCTAAACAGAGGGGAGGGAGGGAGATCTAAGTGAGATACCCCTTGAGATAGTGTTTATCTCTATCTATTTATCTATCTATCTATCTATCTATCATCTATCCATCCATCCATCCATCATAAATATATGTGATACACACATGTTTCATATAATATAATATGCATTGTACACATATGCTTTCTTTACATTATATGATATATATTATATGTACATCTAAACATATAAATATATGATTACTTTAATTTTTTTTTTTTTTATCCTCACCCGAGGATATTTTTCCATTTTTTGTACAGCTAGAGTGGGAGGGAGAGAGAGGAAGGGAGAGAGAGAGAGAAACATCGACGTGAAGGGACACATCGAGTGGCTGCCACCCGCACGACCAACCAGGGCCTGGGACAAACCGCAACCGAAGTACGTGCCCTTAGCAGGAACCGAACCCGGGTCTCTCCGGACTGCAGGCCGACGCTCTAACCGCTGCGCCAAACCAACCAGGGCTTAAAAAATTTTTTTACCAAAATAAAAATACTGATGCTGGCACTTATAACATAAGTAGTAGTAAAATATAAAATGACAAGAACACAAAATGTAGGAAGGGACAGAGGGAATTATTCTATTTTATGGTACTTGTGCTGTTCATTAAAGAAGATGATAATTTAGTAATTCACATGGTACACCCTAAGGCAATTGCTGAAAACAAATTTAACACAAAGAAGCATAAAGATAACACATAAAAGAAAATCGAATACTAAAGTAAATGCAATTCACTCAAGAGAAGACAGGAAGAGAGGAATAGGAGAACAAAGAACAAATAGATTAAATATAAAACAAACATTACCATGGGAGACTTAAATGCAACCTGCCAATAATTATATTAAATGTAAATGAACTAAACATACTTATTAAAAGGAAAGTATTAGATTGGTTAAACATAAGACCCACTTTTATGCTGTTTCTAAGAAACATTTTAATTACGAAGCATAGCCAATTTGAAAGTGCAAGTATGGCAAAAGGTATAACACATGTGGCAAATAATCTCTAGAGAAGGCCACCATCGATCTCAGCCTCATCTGGATAAGCATGCTGCTGCTCACATCAAAGGGTACAATTGAATTCCCCTTCCCTGAAAGGTAGGCTGGCTTTAGTGACTTGTTTAATGAATAGAGTAGAACAGAACAGAACAGAATAGAAATGACATTCTGGGACCACCTTATCATAAACCTTGCAGCTACTGCTGGAGGTTCTTAGAATGGTTACTTGGATACACCCTTTGTGAAACTGAGCACCATACACGGAGAAGCCTGGGTCCTCCCCTGTGGAATGAGCCGAAGGGGAGAAAGGGGAAAGAAATCCTACTACAGAAGATCCTCTCTAATAGACAGAAACATCTGGAATAAAAGAAAAGTATTTCACCATAAGATTCCTTAACTTTGGATTTTTTTTTCTTAACACGCTGGGTTTAATAATTAAGCATATGGTGAGTTGGGGGCCCAGGAGAAGAGTGGGTGGCTAGGGTAAAGAGAGGTGCATATCATAATAGCCATTCAGGAGGTCATTTCCACACTACTATTTTGTTTGGGGTCTCTTGTGGAAATCACTGGGAAGTAATAAATTTTCCCACCCAGAAAGCTCTAAAATGATTTTGAATGATGTAGTAACTAAACTAACTTCAAAGCCCCTCTGCACCCAAGGCTGAAGAGCCATTTACTATTCTATTTCTCACCCTAAAGTATGTCCAGGCACAGTGTCTGACATAATATATGAGAGAATCAGTAATGAGATTGAACATGAAAATATCTAATAAAATGCATAGATACTTCAGTTAAAAAGTCAACAATGTAGCGACAGCCTGCTTTTAATACAAACACCCTCTCATTAGCATATTAAAATTCAAAAGCATTACATTTCAAATAGATTAAAGTACAAATCAAATTCGTTTTGCCCTTATGAGTAAAAGTTAATGCAGGTTAAAGTCTAAAGGGATTAAAGTTAAAAAACAGTCTTTCTTGATCTAGTGAGTTAATTCTTAAGTCTGACATTCTTAAAGTTCAAAATCCATCCTCCCTAATTTAGAATTCTTTCAGCTTTCAGGTAAGGACTTCTTGATGCCTCAGTCAAGCTGTTCCTTCAGCTGCCCCGTCCTGGGATGTCTCTCCCTGGGGTGAGTTTAGTCTTTCGTGCATCAAAGGTATTGGTTCTGTGCCAATTTTTTATACACATCTCTCAGATTCTGAACCCAATTCTCACGTGTGGAGGAGTTTTTCCACTCTATCAGGAAATTTCTGGACACAAGCTGGGTGTCCCACAGTTAAACTCAACATGACATGATCTACCAGGAGATAGAATCAGCTTCCACAGGTGAAGACCTCGGTCCCACAAGACTGCCTTCCCCTTCAGATGTCAGTGCGAGTCCAGCTTGTTACCTGTGCTTCTGGTCAACCAGCTATAACTCAGAGGTTCCCACGACCCACTTTGTGGGTTTGATTAATCTGATAGATTGACTTGCTGGATTACTAGTTTATTAGAAAGGATATTAAGACTTTATCTCGGGAAGAGACAGATAGAAGAGATGCATAGGGCAAGGTATGGAAAGCATGGGAGCTTCAATGCCCTCTCTGAGCACCCCACACTCCCCAAATCTTTCCGAACCCCATCCTTTTCAGTTCTTATAGAGCAGTGGTTCTCAACCTTCCTAATGCCACGACCCTTTAATACAGTTCCTCAGGTTGTGGTGCCCCCAACCATAAAATTATTTTTGTTGCTACTTCATAACTGTAATTTTGCTATTGTTATGAATCGCCATCAGAAATATGTGTTTTCCGATGGTCTTAGGCGACCCCTGTGAAAGGGTCATTTGACCCCCAAAGGGGTCACAACTCACAGGTTGAGAACGGCTGTAATAGAGGCTTCATTACACAAGCATGATTGACGAAATCACTGGCCACTGCATCTGATTCAACCTCCAGCCCCTCTCCCCTCCCCAGACTTCAGCGGGAGGAACTGAAACTTCTAACCCTCTAATCACAGAGTTGGCTCCAGTGGCAACCAGTCCCCACCCTTGGGTGCTTTTTAAAGTGACCTCATTAGCATAACAAAAGACACCGTTATTGCTCTCTTTACTTAGGAAATTCCAAGTGGGGATGAAGACCAAAGATGTGTCTCTTATTATGAGTTGCAATATCACAACCCCTTTTCTAAGACCCTGAGCACACAAGATGATTATAGCTCCACCACCACCACACTGAGAAAACAAGATGACCTCCAGCTTCTAGAATAGTTACTGCAGGCAAAAATACATTCTGGGGACCCATTCTAAGAGGTGTCGAAGGCCACTGAACAACAACGTCATGTCTGCGGGGAGGAGCATTGATGAAAATGCTTTTGGTCCAGCATCACCACGTGCCATTCGTTGATGCCTGTAACCAGATCCACAGACTGAACTCAAAATCCACTGGGTGAGCTCTCCCAGCAAAGTGTTCACGTTGGCACTATCCGTTCACCATTCTTGTGGTGATCTCTGAACTTACTGCCTCATTTCTCAGAGTGCATTTGAGATACAGCAGTTTACTTACAAAGTTTAGAACTTTGAAATGATAGAAACCCAGTCACCAGGTATTACTCGAGGTGCCTATCTTTTCCATTCATGGTATTGGCCAACTCAGTCTCACTTGCCCTTTTGTCCTGCTTTCCTGGAGCGTCCATGCTGTCTGAGGGTGAGTTCCGCCTAGTGACACATGATTTTACCAGAATGCATTTCCAACTGTGTGCTACTACCTTTGCCTCTTGGATTGGAATTGCTTAGGGGAGCATTTCACCTCCACACTGAATATATTCAGCACTACCAGCTGGATGCCTACCTGTGAAAGAGTGAAGCTGGACTGCCACCTCATCCTGTCATTGGAGAAATGCGGGGATGGTCTCTCCCCATTGCTAGTGGGAGTGGGGTATCCCTTTCTACACTGAGTGCTGGGGGGTCAGGTCCTTATGCTATCTCGAGAAAAGGAATCTTCTGAGACTTGCATGGGAGGACGAGTGGTTTCTATTTGCATCGAGTCACATCCTTGGGTTTGAAGGTCCCTTCTCCCTTAGTCCAGTTCTGGAAGAGGCACAGCTGGCGATTCAGCTGAGTTAGAAGCAAAGCCAATGCCCAGAGTTGTGGAGCTGGGTCCGGTTTAGTCCACTCGTCCACTGTGCGGGGTCCACGGGGCCATGAGCCCTGCGGGCAGATGCAGAAGCGTGAGAGCCCCACGAGCCCGCAGTCAAGCGAGAGGGAGCGAGAGAGCGAGAGCACGAGTCAGGAGGCCAGAGAGCAAGCCCTTTGTTTAGGAGCTTATGTATCTCAGCTCTTCCGTGCTTGCAATGGCCGTGCATACTCTGGCCAGTGACCTGTCCCCAGGTGTGGCTGATAGGAACCTTCCCTATATCACCCAGATTTTATTGGGCATGTGTCTATTTTACTGGGCAGGTGGCTTCCTGAGGAGTGTTCGACTTCAGCTTCCTGGCAAAGCTGCACAAATGGCGATCCTGTTTGGCCTTCCCATTGCTCCTTTCTTCTCATTGGTAACCAAGTGTATTACAACAGCATCATTACCACGTACAAAAGTAAACTCAAAATGAATCAAAGTTCTAAATGTAAGAACTAAGACTACATACTAACTGAAAGAAGCCAAACACAGAAGGCAACATACTGCATGGTTTCATTTATATGAAATATCTAGAACAGGCAAATCCATTGAGACAGTAATAGATCAGCAGTTACTAGGGTTTGAGGGAAGAGAGTTGAAGGGAGTGGGGAGGGACTGCTAATGGGTATACGGTTACTTGCAGGGATGATCATAATGCTCTGAAATTAGTGGTGCTGGATACACAACCCTGTGAAATATACTAGGTTGTATACTTTAAAAGACTAAATGTTATGGTATTGAATCATATTCCAAAGTGTTTAAAGTACTGTTTCATCATATTCTTGAACCAAAGCTGCTGCTAATACTTCAGAATCCCCTGCCCCTAGGGCCTAGTGAGGACCAATTCCATTACCACATCTCAAGATACTGTTTTTCCTCCTCCCATAAATTCACCTGGCACATTGTCTTGGAACGGGTTGTATTAGATTTCACATAACCACTTAAAACAGCAACTATTTATTTAGCTCAAGATTCCGCAGTTTGGCAAGTTAAGCTAGGCTTAGCCGAGCAGTTTTCTGGTCTTGGATGGTTTCATATATCTGCTGTCAAATTCTGGGTCAACTAGGGACTGACTACCTAGTCTAGGGCAGCCTCCATGGGTGGTTCATCTTTGCTCTACATGGTTGCTCATCCTTCAAATAAGCTGGAATTGTTGTCATGGAGGCAGCAAGTTTCCGAGAGCGAGGAGAGGAACTGTGCCTGGAGGAGGAACAAGTCACTTCATTGCTTTCTACTGGCCAGAGTAAGTCATGAGGCCAGAGATTCAAGGGAGGAAGTCAGTTTCACTGCTTAATGGGAGGAGCTGCAAAGACACAATGTACAGAGTGTGGATTCAGGAGAGGATAAAGGAGACGGGGCATTTTTATAATTGATCACTACCTAGAGCAGACGTTCCTGGACACAGCGGTGCAGGGGGTCCAGAGAACAACCGGCGGACATCTGAGAGGGAGGGTTCAAGGTTCAGGAGGGCATTTCTGAGAGGGGGAAAAAAGGAACTGAGAGATAACCTGATGTGTCAGACTAGATTGAAAGGAGTTTTAGAGTTCTTTCAGAAAGTACTAGTGTGGATTACAGGATCATAAAAAGCAATTCCTTCTGGGTGAGGTGGATAATATAATTGTGTAAAATGGCCAAATGTCAGCCAAGTATAAGCTGTAGTGTGCGTGCTCAGCTTAAAACATTCAAATTATTACTTTCAGGAAAAATACAAAGGATTTCAAATATATGAAGTGTACTATAATATAGAGTTCATTGTATGCAATATATGGTCATATTTACATATTTACTTACATATTTACAAAGCCATAATAACCCAAACATCGAATATTAATTTAACAACAACAACAAATGCGATGCAAGCGAACAGGAGAATAAAATGTGCAGAGATGTGTGTTTTAGGATCAGGGAATGATGTGAAAGATGGGAGTCAAAATCCAAAGATCAATAGAAAACTCAAAACAGTCCAGTACCACTGGCAGGAACTGAAACAAGTCTTTGATTAACTGGGAAAATCCCTAGATACAAGCTAAAAAGCACGAATATAAAACTAAGCACTAAATATCAGAGACTCAGAATGTCCTACATAGTATATTAGTCCACCATATTTGTCTATTTAAGAATAAGTTCATTGGAAAAAATCTGGGCAAAGTAGTGCAAAGTGTAATTCAAAACATGTGCTAATTACATTTAAATAGACATAGAAAAGCAGTTTTAAGATTTTGCCATTGCACATGGTCAATCTTTGTGGCTGCCCTTAAAAATAGTAGTTAAAGTAGCCACAGAATGATAATAAATGATGTTCAAACCTCAAAGTTTATTGGGAAGGTTTCCAAAATTGATCAGCATTTGCTCGAGATGACTCTATCCATGGGCATGGATTTAAAATCATTACAGGACAATCATCCTTCTCCTCCTTTAAGATAAATTTGGTAACTTCATCTTAAGTAGCACTTTCTATTTTAAAGACAACCTTGAACTTCATACTGAGAAAATTAGTATGTGTAATTTCATACAAAGTCGACAACAGCAGAACATGAAGGCAAACACATTCCTGAGTGACAAAATAATCTCTTCATCCTCTAGTTTGGGTCCAGGTAGTTATTTGTAGCTCAGAGGCTTTATAATTTTTATAAAATCAGATTACCCATAAATCTTCCTTGTCAGAAAACCAGCAGTAATTGACAGAGTTTTTTGGATCTTGGCTTCCTTGAAGCAATTCTCTTTCAGTGTCTGAAACCACATATCCGGCTTTCTCCTTGAGGCCAATTAGATTGATGTATTGGCCAGTTGTGATGGGTAACCTATGAAATGAAGAACTGGCCAAGCCTTTGCTCATGCTGCCATACTCCTGAGCTACACCTGAGTTTCCTGTAGGTCTTCACTGTGTAATCTACTAATTTTAAGTAGAGCTTGTGGATAATACACAATATGCATCTCAGTGACAGAATCACTCTGTCCTCTTGAACAGACCACATCTTCAGGGCCACTGGGAAACCAAGCATCTGTTTTATGATTTTTGAGGCCAACGATAAGAAATCAGACCAATTTGTAATTTTTTGGCCTTGGTATCTCACCTCTCACTTCAAAATTCTACACGGGCAGTGGAGGGGAGTTGGATTTTAATCAAACCTTTTTAATAGCTTCAAATTACTTTGGTATGAATAGATTCCATCAAAAACAACAATACGAATTTGAAGGAGAGAGACAAGTTTTTAATTGTTTCATTTAATTGAGTGAACATCTGGTGGTATCTACTTTGTGAAGAGGCCCGGACAAGAGAGCGAGGGTTTGCTAAGGTAAGTAGTTTGCAAACCCAGCCCTTAACTTGAGTCACAGAACCAGGTGTTTCTCTCGGGTTTGCAACTCGAGGCCTGCAGGCAAGCTTGGTGTCCAGCCCTGCTTCGTTCGCGAGTTCCGTTGAGTTTCTAATTTGAAGGCTTTGAACTCGGAATGCACTTTCCAGCTCACTCTTGGCTGACTTACATTTGACCACTTTATACAATTATATCACCACCGGACCCCTGAAAAACGTTGAGTTTGCAACTCTGATGTAAAAAAAACTAAAGATATATCACATAAGAAATGAAATAAATTGGAAAATAATGTAGAGAGAAACATAGACTTTTAATCTAAAAGAGACTCGTATGAATCCTGGTTCTGCTACTTAATATCCATGTGATCATAAGCAAGTTATAATACTTCTTTGAGCCTGAGTTTTCTTACCCAGAAATGAAACTAAAAGTATGATTTCACCTTTTAGCTATAAGAACTGAACAAGACAATACATCGTATTCAGATCTGTCACAGGATGAAGTCTCTCCACAGTTTGGAGTCTCTCCTGCAGTAGTGACCTATGGGAGTTCAGAGGAAGGTCCGTTTATTCTGGCTGGGAGGCTGGGAAACACTTCACAAAAGCAAGTGGTCATTTCAATGGGGCCATAAAGGGTGGAAATACCTGTGGGGACTTCCTAAGGTTTAGGGTCTTCTCTTTGGGGAAGGTGGAGAGCCAGACCATCTGATGAGGTATCTGTGGGGCCAGAGATGGTAGAGAGTATCTCTAGAAGGTAAGCAGAGAGTGAGTCTGCGGCAGGCACTACTGTCCATCATTTGCTTTCACGTACCCCGACCATGTGGTACACAGCATTGCTCGTTATATTTTCAGGGTCTGGAATGAACCAGAAAGTAATCCCCAGGTCCCTGCAGCTAAGAGCTGGAGTATGAGGGTTTAGAAAGCAGTCATAAAAGGGAGCATTGGACCCTAGGGACCAATCCTATAGTTCTACGCGTGCACAGATTTTTCTTGAGAACAAATTCAGATGCCATTTCTTATTCAAATGATCTCTCTATGGTTCAGTGACAGGAAAATTATGTTTTACATGGTGCTTAGGATTACTAGAGTGTATCATCCAAGTCCTCCTGAGTGGTGTGTCATTTCTACAGGAAGCAGCTAACTCCCAGAGATGGTGGAGGAGCGGCTGGAATGATGGAATTGTCGGGGGATGAGTAAGTGGGTTGTTCTGTGCAGCTTCTGGAGTGTCTGAAGAAGTCATGATTTGTGTAGGGTAAGATGACGAGGGCATTCCTGAGGGACCTCATTCCACCAGGCCATCAGTCTGTAGCAAGTGATGATTAACGCGTCTGTAGACACAAAGCAATTTGAACAGTGCTCTCAAAAATCCAAGATATAAACTTGGAGCAACTATCTGAGATCAGGAGAATTGGTATTTCAAGGGGATGAAATCTTCCTTCATGACAAGGGTTACAAAAGTTATGAATGTGGGGAGAGTAGGAGATAAAGTGCGACATTTAAGAAAGTCCATTCATCATCATGGCCACAGGATGGATGGTGTAAGATCTAAAAGCCCACCATGAGAGTGCCCAGAGGAGTACAGGGGTTAGGAGTGGTCATGGTGTTTATTCCTAGTGGCCTGCTTGCTCTCGCTCAGATTGGTGACTCAAGCACTGCGCCCCTGACCTGACCACACCGCTGGTGCATCATCCCCTGATGACGATGCTGTCCTGAAACTCCCATGAGAGACCCAGCAAGCAGCTACTTGGATGGTCACATTACATATCCCGAATGCAGTATGAAGTCTGGATGCTGCGTTGTGACTTTTGGCAAAACTCGAGTCTTGCAGAAATCTATAAATTCCAAGAAGTTGGAGGATACTGATGACCTGGAAAACTCATCTTTTGCACTTTCCTAAGAAGTTTTCTAATTTTCTAGTCAATATGTTGACCCATTCTTCTGAGGTGACCAGGTGAGAATGCAGAATTCAGTGTATAAAAGTCCACAAAACCTACCCCTGAAAGAGTTAACTCAGCACCAGCCACATTCTTGCTGATAAAGCTGTGAAACACGACTACCCCGTGTTCAGGAATTTGGGGTCAGCCCTGCATCCAGTGTCACCCTTTTAGAAGCTGCAAATCACCCATCACTCCACCACTTCAGAAAAATAGCACTTCATTGCGTTCTCCCTTGATCACTAAACCTTGGGTATCCATAGGTAGCTGCTTTTGCCATTATATGTAGGGAAAAATGGATGGACTTCCCCAAATTTTTCAGAATGCAGGAGTATGAGCAGGTTTCAGTTTCCAACATTTGGAAATCATCAAATAGCTACCTTGCTCCATTTTATTTTTTTATATTCTGCATTTCCTCCATGCGGCACATGGGACGCGGCCACTGATCCACCTCAGATAACACGCAGCTGGATCTGAAACCTTGTGCACGTGGAATATTCCAATTGCTTTCTTCGGGGGATGCCGAATGTGCCTCTCAAGGGTTCTGTTGGACTGAAACTATCAGAGAGGCTCTCATACAAGTAGATCCTCAACATGCGATAAACCCACATGTCGGTGGCTTGCAGATACATCCATGAGAGCCTCGAATAAAAATGCAAATTCTCAGGTACTCCCGAAAAATAAACATCTAAAAACAAAGTTTCTACATTCCTACATGGCAACAATCCACGAGACCTGAATAAAAAGAACCTTTACATTGGCATGTTCCCTCCAGCCAGCCACAGTCTTCTTCTTTCCCTGTTGGGTTATATGGACCATTGCTCTCATTTACATTTGTATTTGCATATCTTAGTTTAAAAGGAGAGAGAAGACAGAGAAACTACTATGATAAAAAGAAGGAGGTATAAAGTATGAATTACTCAAAAGGATACATACTAAGCTATGAGGATAGAAAGGTAGGTTGGGACCATGATGGAATAGGCTATGGAAACCATCCTAAGTGACTGAGCTTATTCTTTAGGTAATGTTAAGACATTGAAGGTTTTTACCTAAGAGTTTAACAAAGTATAAACTGCTTTAGGCCTTGGCCAGTTTTGCTCAGTGGTTAGGGCATCATCCCGTGGACCAGAGAGTCCCAGGTTCGATTCCCACTAAGAGCACGTATCTTGGTTGCGGTTTGTCCCCGCCCCAGTTGGGGTCGTGCAGGTGGCAACCACTCAATGTGTCTCTCTCACATCGATGTTTCTCTCTCTCTCTCTCTCTCTCTCTCTCTCTCTTTCTCTCTCCCTCCCTCTCTCCCTCCCACTCTATCTGAAGATAAATGCAAAAATGTCCTCGGGTGAGGAAAAATAAAAAATAAAAAAAACTGCTTTAGAAGATAACTTCAGAAGTGTGGAGGATACCATGTAAAAGATAGAAACTGGAGATGAAAAAGTTATTACAGAAGCGTGCATAGACCTAGCAGGTAGTTTCGTTGTTTGGAGTATCGTGCCCTACACCAAAAGGCTGTGGAGTTGATTCCCAGTCAGGGCACACACCTAGATTGTGGGTTCAATCCCCAGGCAGGGCAACTGAACAATATCAATCTCTCTCTCTTTCTCTCAATACAAACATATCCTCGGGTGAGGATTAAAAAAGAATGCGCATCAAAAATGAGAATATGACCAAGGGCCTTGCCCACTGTGATGGAAAAGAGGAAAGGAATATTGAAGAAAATTCAGAGATGGAATTCACAGAACTTAGTAGACAACTGGCTGAATAAGAGTGAGGACACAAAGACAAGTATAATGATTCCAGCATCAGGGAGAATAATATTAACCCAGAATAGAGTTCAAGGAAAATATAACTGGGAGAAAGATGAGTTCTATTGAATGTGTTCAAATGGAGGGAGTGGTGAGTCATTTCATAGGGACACATCCAGCAAAAGGAGCTGGGGAGAAAAGAACTAGGTATCAGGACTTTGAAATCATCACATAATAATGACAGTTGAAGTTGAAAATGAGGTGCTATTGTCTAGCACAGGAGAAGAGAGGCACACAGAGATTTAAGGAGCACTAGACTTAGAGCTGGCACCGGAAGAAGGGCCCTAATGTAAGTGAGACTAAGAAGTAAACATAAGAGAGTTGGACATATGAGGGATACTTTCCATTAGCCCTTCCAAATCCACTTTGCACCCAGCTCTGTGCCCAGGCAGGCTGACTTGTAGGACCGGTCTGCACCGGCTCCGTTGTCCTCTGGCATTGGGTCTGATTTGACCAATGGGAAGCACTGGTCAAGATCAGAGGCTGGGAAGACAGTGAAGTTGGAACATTATTCCCCTAGCTCTTTCTCTAATGGGTTCCCCCTTGTTGGCTCTTTCTGTCTAAAGTCCACAGCTTCTGTCAGTTTTGCTAACTGTGCCCACCTCTCAACCCTAGCGGTGGTCACAGCTCCCCACCTGAGCCTGGTCCCCGCATACTGCCCCACCCCTGTTGGCTCCACCCGCCACCTTTGGAAAGAGCCCCTTGATCACACTCCCTTCAATGACTCAGTGTGGATGTGCCACCTGTTCCCTGCTGGGGTCCCCGCTGATCCAAGGGGAAAGTCCAGGAGGGCACCGGGTCCGGGAAGCTCTGGGAGAGTTTCCACATAAGGACTAAGTGGAAGCAGAGCGGCATGATCTCAGAAGACCGGCGTGGGCAGGAGTCAGGACACGAGATTTGGTGGAGGGAAAGGAAAGGTGAGAGAAAATAGAGGCAGTGAGTAAAAAATCTTGCTTCAAAAAGGCCCGTGGTCTAGGAAGCAAAAGGAGATAGAACACCAGTCTGAAACAGAACTAATCTTTACCTAAATGAAGGAGAGATGGAAGTAGCCCCATAAAACCTCATTTTTTTTTTTTTTTTTTTTTGGTCAATTGCCTCATTGTCACATGGCTTAAATGGCTTTCTTGAATTAGTCAAGTCACCTTCTCCCTGTGATTTTAATTTGACAGAAAGGTTTCCAATGTGACCAGGAGACAACTAAAGATGAAATATTTAGTGCGGGCTTACCTCTCGAAGCCGTTCCAGCGATTAATCATTTAGAGGACACCACGAGCCACCTCTAGGAAAATGATGATTCTTTATTGCTTGTTAAAAATATTTACATTTTCCTCTACCAGCTGTATATAAGGAATTGATATTTTCTGAATTGCTAAGTCAATAACATCTTCCGCGAGCCATCAAAGGATTTGATAAACCAGCAAAACACAAGAGCCTCCGCGGCAAATAAGTGGGAGGCACTCAGGCTGTCAGGCAATTAAGTGGACCTGAATAAGCTGATGTAATTAAGCCTCTTACTGCATAATTATCTTTATTTTAAATGTGTCTTTTGATGAAACATCTGTTCCCTGCTCCAGATATGAAAAGAGGGACCTCTGCTTACGAAGAAGACAGAGCTGGTAGGCTCTCGCACAAGCTGCCTGGGCCGCTCAGATCCAAGGCAACAAATGTTGTCATTTGTTCCAGCTTTGCACGCAAGAGGCAGGTGTCCTCACGTCCTCAGCCTGCACTTGCCTGACCTCCGAGCTCACAGCAGCTGCCTGGAGCCCTGTTACACAAAGCAGTCCCTGGGCGCCGAGGGGACACTCAGAAGCAAGGGGCTGTAAGGGCTGATGCTTCGAGCATCTGCAAAGGAGAGCGATCAGGTGTGTGGAGCGAGTGAAGGTGGGCGACTGGTCAGCAGGATGCTCTCAGATCCCTGTCTCCTGTCTCCAGGCAGCAGTGTGTGACCCATCCGCTTAATCAAAGGTGAATATGGTTAGTGAAACCTGACTAATACAGTTATCGTGATGAATTTCTGGGCGGTGTTTCTGTTAGTCCTCAGTTTTGTAAGCCCCAAACTCGTCTGTCAATTCCCTATGTTTGTCTGAATCGGGGATGTTGGATCACACTAGTGGACATTTAAGTGGGAAAGTCACGGGCTGTAGCAACAACTAGATCTGGTTTCACATTCAGGTGCTGCCACTTGTGGGCTAGGTGACCAACCACTTCTTCTCTTTCAGTCTCAATTTACTCAACTCGAGATTGTGAATAATGGCACCTACCTTACAGGATGATTGTGAGAATTAAAAGGTAGGCAGAGAGCCTAATGTAGTACATTGAATATAGTAGCTGATCTGAATACATTTTAGCTCCCTCCCCTTTCTCTGGCCTGCCTCGTCCCACTGCCCATGCAAGAACCTAAAAGCCCATTTAATTAATGGTGAGAAATGGAATGGACTGTCAAGAACACTTACCAAGGTCGTCTTTCAAGGTGACAACATAGAGGATCCTGGATTCACCTTCTCCCATTGCCACACCAAATCTGTAGCTACAGATGGAACAGGTTTCTCTGAAAAACAAAACAAAAAAAACTGGCTAAGCTACTTCTACACATTAGACAAACAGGAGAAGGCCCACAACCTAGTGGGTAGGATAGGCAGGGTCAAAATCTTGCATAAAACCCAACCCCCGCACTGCAAACCATAGCTGGAAGGGAACTCATAACCCCAAGCTTCTCTCTGAAGAGCAAAGAGTCTGAACCTCACACTGCACACCCCCAACTTTTAAGATATGCACCTGAGAGAGGAGCCACCAAAACATCCAGCTCTGAAAAACAGTGGGGCACTGTATATATTTGGATACTTTACAGACTTTTGCATGAGGGTCTGGCTTCCAATCAGTTTGAATCTAGTGCTAACTGAGATCCTCCCCTTTGAGACATGGACAGGTCTTGGCACACCTTCAACTCCTGGGAGCCACTAAAAATGAAAAACCCTGCTTGGGCAATACAAAAGGTTTGAGAGACAACCAAGAACTGGGGTACGGTTGGACAGTAAGGTTCATCTTTTACAGGAGGCCACTCCTCCAGGACTGGGAGAGGTGGCTGTTTTATCTAATGCATTGAAACCAACCCAGAGAGTCAAGCAAAATAAAGAAACAGTGGGATATATTCCAAATGAAAGAACAAGATGAAACCTGAGAAGGACTACCCCTTTCTCTACAGCATCCAGCAAGTTGGGGAGCAAGGACTCAAATCACTGGGATAGATGTTTCATGGGACCAACAACAGCCTGGAGCATCTGGAGGAACCAGCACCATCCTCAGTGTCTAGAGGCTGTACTTCTGAGCTTGGGTCACAGCTTCACTGGTTAATAACGAAGACAAACCTCCAGTGCTTTTGTCTGCAACTCCCACACTCTGTATGTGAGGCAGATCACTCCCTTTACGACTGTTTGTCTCCTTCAACATCTTAACATCATTCATTCTAGATCAGCACTTGGCATGCTAATATCTTGAGCCAATGTCTTAGTTTCTCTCCTCATTTAACAGCTCAATTGAGAGATAATTCACATATTATACAATTCATTCATTCAATCTGTACAATTCAATGGCTTTTGGTATATTCACACACAAACGTGTGCAACCATCAACACAGTCAATTTTAGAATATTTCATCACCCCCCCCCCCCAAAAAACCTGTATACCCCTTAGTAAGTACCTCCCATCCTCTCTATTCCCCTCACAGCCCTATGAAACCAATAATCTATTTTCTATCTCCATGAATTTCCCTATTCTGGACCTTTCATATAAATGGAATCATATCCTTTGTGAGTGGATTCTTTTACTTAGCATAATGTCTTTAAGGTTTATCCATGTGGTAGCTTATATTATTGTCACATAATATTCCATTGTATAGCTATTCCACATTTTATCCATCAGCAATAGACATTTGGGTTGTTTCCACCTTTTTGGCTGTTATGACAATTGCTGCCATGAACATCATGTACAAGATTTTGTGTGCACATATACTTTCAATTATATTGGGTATATATCCAAAGGTAAAATTGTTGGTTCATATGGTAACACTATTTTTATATACTGCTAGTCTGCTTTTCAAAGTGGTTATATCATTTTAAATTCCCACCAGCGATATATGAGAGTTCAAATAATCCCACATCTTGTCAACACTTGTTAGTATCTGTTCTTTTGATTATAGCCATTATAATGGGTAAGAGTTAGTATCTCCTTGAGGTTTTGATTTATATTTCCCTGATGGCAAATTGTCTTAGTCTCATGCAGAAAATGTTTCAGTGACCCCCTCTGTCAGTCACAGCCTCTGAAACAATGTTGCTCTGGCCCCTTCCTGCCGCTTAGAGGACTTATGGCCAATATAGGCTTTACTGCAGTAAGACAGCTACTAGCTTCCTAAGATGGTGCTTTTTCTGCCCAGACTTTTGTGATGATATGAACCACATCATTCTGCAATAGGAAAGGAGATGAGATGCATGTTAATAGTTATCTAAAAGCAAGGACGTTAGAGAAATGAACATTATGTTAACAACACACCTAAGGAGCATTTCAGAGGCTCAGCCAAGAGGGCAAGTTGAAATCAAATCACATAATTAATTCACCACTTAAAACCAAGCTTTAATGCCCTATCACCAATGCTGTCCATGATGTCATATATTTACATGTCACTTACACAGACTTGGAAACCTAGAAATTAAAAATAACATCAAAAGAGCAGGATATGAGATTTCCTTCTAACTTCTGATTCTAATTATTTTAAACAAGTTACTAAATTTAGGTTCAATTTTTCTAGAATATGGAAAAAGTAATTTCCCCAAGGGGTTATTTTGAGGGTTAATTCAGATAAAATTGTTGAGCCTGCTTTATATATGTATTTTAAAACACTATGGAAATTATTATTGTTATTATCATTATTAGCTAATATTTATTAGTAGTCAGAATAGTTCACATCAGCTGAAAATCTATTTTGTGGTTGGGCTGTTCTTCAGATGCACCAAATATGGTGTGTTAATGGGACTTAGAAGAAAGAATTCCAGCCCTGGCCAGTTTGGCTCAGAGGTTGGAGCGTTGGCCTGCGGACCAGAGAGTCTCAGGTTCGGTTCCCACTAGGGGCACGTACCAAAAAAAAGAAAGAAAGAAAAAAGAATCCCAACTTCATGTGACATTTATTCTTATTTCAGTGCATTATTACACAATCTGTGTAACCATCAGTAGACAGCAGCTGTGGCTAAAGTCATAATCAGGTCAAAGCACGCCACATGCTAGGTACCAAGGCACAGAACCTCTAACCATAGCAGGCTGCCACAGAAACAGCCTCAGGGGAAACAGAAAGCACTGTGAGACAGCGGCACAACCTCACAAACATCTGCTTACCGAGAGTGTCTGTGTGCCCTTCCAAGTGTGAGGGTGGCCACGCAGCAGGTGTGGCTGGAGCTCCCAGGCCTTCACGTGGGCTTGTGTTCAGCTGATGGATCAACTGCACTGGGAGGACAAAGACGGCCTCACTCCCGTGGCTGGCAGCTTTCCAACCTGTTGGCTGGGGTGGACCATTTCTCCTCTGTGTGGCCTTTCATCCTTCAACAGACTAACCCAGCTTCCTTCCAGGATGGTATCAGGGCAGCACTCCAACAAGGCCAAGGCAGAAGCTACATGCTCTGTGGAGGCCCAGATCCCAGAACTCGTGCATCACTTCTGCTACATTCGAAGTCAAAGCCCATCACAAGGCCAGCCCAGATACAGTGCGGTGGAGGAACAGTATCTACCTCTTGCTGTTGTACAACATCATATATCTGTTTTTCATCTTTATTGAAGTGTAATTGACAAATAAAATTGTAATATATTTAAAGTGTGCAGTGTGATGATTTCATATATGTACACATTGTGAAAGGATTCCCACCACTAAGTTAATTAAACCATCTATCGCCTCACAAATTTCCTTTTTTTTTTGGTGAGAAAAAGTTCTACTCTCTTAGCATATTTCAATTTTCAATTATACAGTACAGTATTATCAACTAGAATCACCACGTTATACATTAGATCCTCAGGGCTTATTCACCTTAAGTAGGGTGACAACTCATTGAGGTATTGATTTGCATTTTCCTGATGATTAGTGATATTGAGCACCTTGTCCTGTACCTGTTAGCTATTTGTATGTCTTGTTTGGAAAATGTCTATTCAGTTCCTCTGCTCACTTTTTTTATTTTTATTTTTTCCATTTTTTGTTCAGGTAGAGTGGGAGGGAGAGAGAGGAACAGAGAGAGAGAGAGAAACATCGACGTGAAAAGAACACATCGAGTGGCTGCCACCCGCACGACGGACCAGGGCCAGGGACAAACTGCAACCGAGGTACGTGCCCTTAGCGGGAACCGAACCCGGGTCTCTCTGGACCCCAGGCCAACGCTCTAACCGCTGAACCAAACCGGCCAGGGCTCTGCTCACTTTTTAATTGGGTTGTGTTGTTTTATTTTTGGCTTTGTTTTTGCTGAGCTATATGAGTTCCTTGTGTATTTTAGATATTGACCCCTTATTGAATATAAGGTTTGGAAATATTTTTTTTCACTTCATAGGTTGCCTTTTCATTCTGTTGATAGTTTCCTTTGCTGAGCAGAAGCTTTTTTATTTGATGTGGTCTCACTTGTTTATTTTTGCTTTTGTTGCCTTTGCGTTTGGAATCAACCTTAAAAATAATTTCTAAAAGCAATGTCAAGGAGCTTACCCCTATTTTTTCTATGGATTTTTTTTTAGTTTCAAGTCTTACATTCAAGTCTTTAATCCATTTTGAATTGGTTTTGTGTACGGTGAAAAATAGGGATCCAGTTTCATTCTTCTGTATGTGAATATCCAGTTTGCCTAACACCATTTGTTGAAAAGACTATTATTTTCCCATTGTGTACTCTTGACTTTTTTGTCACAATTTAGTTGACCATATATGCATGGTTTTCTTTCTGGGCTCTCTAGTCTGTTCCATCGATTGTGTGTCTATTTTTATGCCAACGTGACGCTGCTTCACTATAGCTTGTAATATAGTTTGAGATCAGCTTCGTTCTTCTTTCTCAGGATTGCTCTGGCTATTCTGGGTCTTTTGTGGTTCTATTGAATTTTAGGATTCCTTTCTTATTTCCGTGGAAAATGACATGGATGTTTGCATTGAATCTGTAGATTGATTTAAGTAGTATGGATATTTTAACTATTAATTCTTCCAGTATAGGATCATGGAGTATCTTTCCATTTATTTGTGTCTTCTCGATTTCTTCCATCAATGCCTTCTAGTTTTCAGGGTATAGGTCTTTTACCTTCTTAAACTGATTCCTAAGTATTTTATTATTTTTGATGCTTTCATAAATAGGACTGTTTTCTTAATTTCTCTTTCTAGTAGTTTGTCGTTACTGTATGGAAATGTAACCGATTTTTGAGATAAGCTTACTGCATTTCCATGAACTCAACTATCGCTTTACCCATTTTTTTAAGGTAAGAAAATCTACACCCAAGCTGAAAGTCACAGCTTGTGCAACAAATCCACATTTGAACCCAGGTCTTTCGCCTATTAGTGACCCTCAAAATTTGAGAAAGGGAACCGTGCTTGCTATGACCAAAGCTCACATGGGAAGTGCTCTCTCCTTCACCCCTCAGTGTGCCAGGACTCAGCCCAATGGTTTACTTTAAGTATTTTTATCCAAGCAATTCAGTGTCCCCTTTTGAAGACTTTAATGCCCTCTCCCTGATCTCTAGTTGTGTTCTTCCCGTCAAGCCTATTGCCCTATATATAGAAATAGGTTCTAAGTTGGGCCAAATTTAGTCACAGAATCATATTGCAAACTTAGAAAAAAAAAAAAAAAAAAAAACATGAATTTTTCCTACTTCCCTGAAGAGTTGATTGACTTTTTTAGGCTAATGGAGGAGATACAGAGGTTTTTTTGGCTAGGTAATAATTTAGCCTTGATTTCAATTTTCACAATCTGTCATTTGATATTCTGATATACTTTGGTCACCTCAATGGAAGCATTTATCCAAAGTGGTCTTTTATTTATTTATTTAATTTTTTTCCCTTTACTGATTTTAGAGAGAGAGGAAGTGAGAGAGAGAGAGAGAGAGACAGAAACATCGATGAGAGAGAACATCGATTGGCTGCCTCCCCCATGCCCCTCACTGGGGATCAGGGCCCACAACCTGGGCATGTGCCCTGACCAGGAATTGAACCGGTGACCTCTTGGTGCATGTGTCCACGCTCAACCACTGAGCCACACCAGCCGGACCAAAGTGGTCTTTAAAATGTGAGGAGAAGGACTAGAGAGAAAACATACCATCTACTATCTTCATGGAAAGGTAGAAAGAACAGTAGACAAATATTATGATTTATTTGAGCTGTGCAAACGACTAGCTATTTGGTCTTGGGTAAGTAATTTCACCAGTCTGGGCCCACATTTTCTCATCCTTGAAGTGCCAGTGCTAAGCTGAACACCCTCTCAGCCCCTTCAGCTCTGACATTATTCGATTCTCGTGCCAGAGCATAATTTCATGATATACTCGACACATTTTTACTCCAAAACACATTGACATCATGTTAAATTAGATTGACTCAAGTTCCCCATGTAAACAATTGTGGCTGTTGCCAAAATCTGCTCACAGACAGAAAACAGGTGTGGTATGTTTCAAATTATTTTTCCTTTAATGCTCTGAGTGCTTTTTTGATGTGTTGAAAAACGACAAGGTGTGCTGCTCTTTATCTGACTCATTAGATCACACCGAAAATATTTCGCAGAGCCTCTTTCATACCTTTTCTGGAACATCATCCAAAGTTGAAAAAAAAATATTTGAACAAGATGTCTTGATAAAAAATTAAAAATACATCTGTGTTAGAGAAAAAAGCAAATGCACAAACTAGATGTTAATCTTTCTGTTTGATAAACCAAAGCATATTGATAAGCCCCTGCCAAATAGTTGAAATATATTATAAATGAACATAACTTTTGTTGGACAAAATATAGCCTGGAGGCATGTATAACTAGGTAGATACCATAGGATATAGAGTTCTCAGGGGGAAAAAAACACGATTGAAATTGTAAAATGCTTTGGAAAGCAGAAATTCCAAGCTATCATCTTCCCAGCAGATGTAATTACTCTCATGCTTTCTGATTTCACAGCAAACACTGATCCAGTTATCATTTGGGGAGGAAGTTTCCCAAACAAACCATTTGGGGCATCATTGGCAATATTTCTAGATGGTAATGTATTCTAGGGAGGCCTGGTAGAATCCTAAACTGAAGTTTGTATCCATTAAGATTCTTTTATTTAAAAAAATCTCAAGTAAGGACCTAAGCACAGCCCTTAACCCACACCCCTGTAGGTGGCACCCAGACCTTTAGAGAATCCCTGCCGGCCACAGGGCAGCTTCACCCAATGCACAGTGGGATCCAGCCGCTCTGGTCTGTTTCACTTCGTCCTGAATGTCCCACAGGGCTCATCTGAATGCAGAACTGCTCTCTTCTTTATGGGTGACTTGATATTTGAGATCAGCTCAGAAGGCTCGGAAACACAAGAATAAAACAAGCCTTCCGTGTCCTAATCTTGTCTCCACACAAAAGCGCTACCGCTTCTCTTGGGATGGGAAGAGGAAAAAGACATGGGTGTATTTCTTCACTAGAACGTTCTCTTGGCCTTGCCTGAGAGGCCAGCCTCTCTAATGTCCACCACGGTCTTTTGCTTCAAATTCCCCTGTCCTTCCCCCACTGCCATCCTTCCATTACCACTCGGGTACTATCGCTTTTCTCCCCTACTTGATTACACCAATCTGGGTACCTGTAGGGACCTGCGGGAAAATAAACCTTCCCTCTTCCAAGGAGAAAGGTAGGCAAATCGCACAGAGAGCATGGAAGAAACTCAGATGGGGCAGAAGGCGGGGCAAGAAGACGTACATGACCTGACAGTCACGCTTCCCTGGCTGCATCATTGGTCTTTATTTTAAGGGCCCTAATTTTCTCTTTTTATTCAATTTTCACTTTTTATTCAAAACCAAGTTGCTCTCTCACTTGACAGCGTTAGAAGATGCTAGGTGAAGCATAACATTCTTGTATTTCCTTCTGAATCTTTAAGAAAGATTGTATAGACGGTAAAAATTACCCTTAAAATAGTGTTGTCCCATTGCCTGCCCGGTGTGGCTCAGTGGACTGAGCGTTGTCACATGGACTGAGAGGCCCCAGTTCAATTCCCGGTCAGAGCACATGCTCAGGTTGCTGGCTCGATCCCCAGTAGGATACGTGCAGGAGGCAGCGGATCGATGCTTCTCTCTCACATCGATGTTTCTATCTCTCTCTAAAAGAACAATTAAAAAAAAACAAACATATAAAATAGTGTTGTCCCATGAAAAACTTTCCCTTTTACTGTGGTAGCACATCAGGCTGGGCCTTGGGACAGAGCAAGGGGAGACTTCCTCAGCCTCCAGGACGAGTGCAGAGAAGTCTAGACTCAGCATATGATTACGACAAGAAACCCTCTGGACCTCATCTCCAGCATCATGGCCAAGCTTTGAGGGATGTAGGGGACAGAACGGTGTCCTCTTCAGCCTCTACACACACAAAACAAGGATAGCCAGGACCCCAGATTGGCAGCAGCTTTGAATAACAGACAGTACATTTCTTCAGTGGACAGGCCTCCTTTACAGTTGGTACCCAGACAACCCGAGCTTTAAGTCGTGGACAAGGAGGCAGGGGCTGGGAAGTCAAACCCTCTAGATCTCAGTAGGGTCACAGTGGGCAGCAACACCAACGGCAGTTCCCAAAGAAGCCTCCTCAGCAGGCTGAGCCAGGTCTCAGATGTCTCTTCTCTGTTTGAGACGACGGTGATCAGGGTTGACACATCAGTCTGAGCAATCATTTTGTTTCGGGGAGCTGTCAGGAGAAACCTCAAGGAGGACAACATTGCCATCCCTCAGTTGCCGGGGACAGAGGCTCAGAGTCATTGAATTTGAATGCATACGTTTTAGATCCAAAACTGAAGAGTAGGGAATATCGGTTTGACATTTGTGGATTTGGGGGTTGGCCAGCATCCACTCATTTTCTATCAACACTCTTCTTCCTTTCGAGAAATGCATTCTCACCTACTGGACGTAGTCTGTTAGGACAATAATCAGGGGGCTCTGCCCTTCCAGACCCACGGGCTAGCATAACATTCAGATTGAGCCACCTGGGTGCCCCTTCCCCAGTGTTTAAAGCTGAGCATAGGGCCAAAGGTCCTGCACGTTCCAGAGCTCACTCCACGGAGGACGGTTCCTGCTGGGGCCTCTTCAGTCCCGACCCTGTGCTGCTGGAGTTGCGATCCGAGCATGGACTCCCAGGCTCCTGGCAGTTCTAAGAGTCTTTGATATCCTTCCAGTAAATTCCTTCTACCTTTAGTTAGCCCAGATTTATTTCTATGGCTTGTAACCAAAGGCATGCAATTAATTTACACCAACGTTTATACAATGGGTGACGGTTTACAACGTGTTTGCTCATTTAGTACCCCATTCCACTCCCATAACACCCCGACATGAGCAGAGCAGATATTATTCACTCTTATTTGATACATCAAAAAGCTAAGACTCAAAGAGCTTAAACAACCTGCCCATATTTCCACAGCAAGAACGTGGCCCCAAGCCCAAGAGTTTTGGCCTCACACCCAGTGTTCTTGGCATTCGCCGCAGTGAGGTGAGTCCCTCATCTGTCCCCCGTGAAGCAGCAAAAGGAAACCAAATTAATTGGAAATACCCACATTCTTTTGCTAGCACTCATGTGACTAATATCATGGGCCTCTTTTTAAATTTCCTGTTTAATGCCCGGGGACTCTAGATGTAAAAATATTCTGTAATATACTGCAGCGATATTAATGGAGCCAGACCACGACAGGGTGACATATTTACATTTAGAAAGATTGGAAGTCATGGCAAATTGGCTCTCGTATCACCTAGAATTGTTGCAACGGAGAGGAGAGACACCTAAGTACATCATCACGGTGTAGAAAGCGGTGGCTTCCTGGGAACAAAAATCCACATGCCTGTCTTCCCAGAGGGACGGACACGTGTCAAGAGGGGTCTGCAGACAGGACTCACACAGGCAATAATGATTCCTCCAACTGCAGAGAATTCTAGACCTTTTTCTTTATTCACGGAAGGAGTAAATTTAAGGTACCATTGAAACTTAACTGATTGCTATGACATTTGTCTGAACCAGTATTATTCTTTGGAATTTAAGATCATAAATACTTTGCCGCAAGTCACATGACAGGTCCTTCGTGGTGTTTGGTGCAGAAAGCGAATAGTTCCTATTCGGTGCTAGAATTCCAGCACCGAGAAATCAGCCCAGCGAGTCGGCCATGACTGGCTGTGAACTTGGATCCTTCAGGCCCAGCGCCGCTATTAGGCCCTTCTCCTGGGACAAGTGTTTCTCATACGAAAGTAAGAAAAAACTCAGTTGCTGGTATCACGTGCCTTACAATCCTACAATCAATATTCCTCCATTTAGAAGAGAGAACCCTTCATAAAAATGCTTAAAATATGAGCCCTGAGGAAACAAACATGACAGGAAGGACTTTGTGAAGGTGCTGAATTCATGCAGGCTTTAAAATTTTTATTTATATAAAAAATTTCTGCTTGTCAACAGCTGCTCCCTGTCAACATCTACTCTACGCCCTTTTATTGCAAAGACACCACCATCTAGATAACGTGTATTTCATAAATAATAGCCACTTTGAGACTTTAGATGGAAAATCTGGGCCAACATGTTTCTTCATCGCCCCCAAATGTGAAAATCAAACGTTCTTTTACCAGAGGTAATGAAATGAGAACAAAATATTCCCCCTTAATATGTATACAGACATCAATTAGAACACTTGAAACTATTGGTATCACTCATGCTGGGGTACATTTGAACTGACTCCACAGTTTGTTTTGTTGGTTTGATTTGACTTGCTTCTTAATTTTTACAAAATAAATTTATTGAACCAACACTAAAATCATTATGGCCCAAATATCTCAGTCTAAAACTGACCAGTAAGCAAAAGAAATACAAGAAGTGAAGCAGGAAAGAATAAAGGTGTTTATATACATTTCAATAATCTCATAATTATATGATATGCCAATAAGAAAATCTCCAAACAGCTATGGAAATTGATCCGTGAAACTGTTCATGTCCAGATGAAAGGCGGATCTGAAGTAGTAACTCGTTCCCAGAGTGGTGGTTGTACAGCACCAAGTTCAATGTGAGGGCTGCTGGTCAAATTTCTACTCTTTACTCCGCCTTCTCTTACTGATTGTCTTCTAGCTTAGTGATCTGTTAATACTTTAATATTTTTTAATATATTGCTTCCCGTTGCAGTTTAATCACCTGGTTAATATTTCTATGAATAACAACTACTCTTGATATAAAAAGCAAGTACTGCCCAAAGCAAAAGACTAATTTGCAGGGTGTGATTTGAGGGGAGGGCAGAATGGAAACAATGTAAACCCTTAGAGTTCTCTTCTGAAAAAAAGGGGGGGTTAGATTTTTATAAAGAGGCAATTCTTCTGCTTTTCCCATTCTCTTTACTCCATTTTTAAAAAAAGGTTTACACATAATTCCTTACAGAGTACATCCATGTCTTTGGAGTGTGATTTCTACTTTATTTGGGGGGAAAAGAGAAAGAGTTAGGGTCCGCAATTTGCTTGCGGTGACCTTTTCCATAGCTCAGTTGTCTACACCTCTGACAGTCTCTGAGATGTGGAAGTCGATCAAATTTCCTTTGCTCTCTCCCCAGGTTAATGACATTTGCTGTGAAGGCCAGGTGATTACTGGAGAATTGGGAACTGGAGACAAGGAACCAGAAAGCTGTATCTCAGGAATAATATCCTCCATTTATCTGATGAGAGTATTGTACAAGTTCCCAAGTTATCCGTGTATATAATACCATCACCACTCACCCGGCATTTTCTCAGAGACAGCTCTCGGACAGCCTCTAGTTTCTACAGAGAACAAATTTCAGTCTCATTTCAAGTCAACTTGGGGTGTTAAATATTCTGTTTATTCCAAAATATACATTGCTAAAAAAAAAAAAAAATAGTTTTAAGATTGTATGTTCTGCATCACTTCTCTAAATATTCTATTTTCTGGATTCATCACCCACCCACTTATTCATCAGGCTTGGCTCCAAATTCATTTGACAGTCTTTCAAATCCAAACACACCCTCAAAGGATGGAAAATCTCTGATAACATCCTTTTGAATGTTCAGGGACTGAGGAAAATGACTCATAAAGCCACCGTAATGATGAAGCCAGGATGCTAGAGCCAACTCTTGCCAGAATAGTATTGATTATGTAGAAAGGACACTTCAAAGCAAGTCAAAGATACCTCTCCCCTATACACATAGATACACAAAGCAAGACGTTCCAAACAAGGCGAATTAACATGTCATATGGTAGAAACAAGGAGAAAAGGAAAAATATCCTCAAAGTCAGTTCTTTGAGGGGAGATTATCTGACTTTCCTATTTGTTTTATATTCTATAGTGGCTTCAATTCCAAGCCTCACTAATGTTGAAAAGTATGTGCCTTGTATTTGGACATTATTCCTGGATCTTTATACAGGCCAGCCATTCAAATGATGAGAAATCTATCCACACCCCTTTCTAACTTTCTCTGTGTGTGTGTAGTGTTATTTCAGGAACCAAAGTGTGCGGAATTGTCATGCTTCTTAAAAAATAAGACTGTTTCATGCCATCTATCTTAGGGATTCTTCAGCAGATAGAGGGATTTGTCTCAAATGGTTGGGTTCTTGCTCCCATGAACTAACTCTCAGGCAATGCCCTGTAGATGCTTCGGCATGTGGAATCACAAAGTCCAGGAGGAAAATCCAGGGCAGGAGAGAGGAACCTTGGCTCTTGAATGAGCTGAAGTGCCTGGAGCCACCGACATGCTGGGACGTAGAGGTGAAGACTGGTATTTCTTAGGTAATTATGATCTCAGCCCGTTCTAATGGAGCGATAATAGTTTGGCAGATCCTGTGGGTGGTGTGCATTTCAGAGCCCTGACAATTCCAGGGAAAGAACGTTATTCTTTTACCTCAGGAAAAAAAGAATAATTGACCTATTGGGACAAAGGAGAAAATTGACTACAGTTCCTTTGGCACTAGGGTCCCTTGTCATTTAGAAAATAGTGATTGGATTATGAAGTGGATTAGCATAATTTAGTAGCAAAAGCACTTGTAACCATTTATCTTCTGGACAAATGCCTACTGAACCACATTTCTTCAGTTCCTGCCCTTCTACCTATCTCAGTGTGGTAGGGAAAAACGGAGTGGGAGACAGAGGGAGTATAATGTAACTCCAAAACACGAAAAACACCAAACCCCACGGCACAGTAAGCCCCACGGTGAGTGAGGGTGACAAGTGAGGGGTATAGTATTATCAGAAACGAAAAGTGGAAATGAAAGTCCTTATTGGATCCGTAGATTTCATATAGCGAAGGGTGGTTACTTTGAATAATTATGATTCTGTCTATTGAACTAATTTCATAAACTATTGAAGGGACCAAAATTCTGCCACCCTGAAGCTGCATTTTGGAATGTTGATTTTAAGCTGTTTATGAAGAAACAGAAGACTCAAAAAGAACCTTTGACCCTCCCCTCCCCCTTTCCTGCCCAAGAGATTCAGACAGAAACCTGCTTCAGGAAGACCTGAGGATGCTGTTCCAGCCTAATTAGAATTAAGTGCAGCAAATAGATTGCTTCAGGAGGGAGCCTGTTAGCTAGGTACCCATTGTGTCTCATGGTTTCCGAGTCTCCCAGCAAGGACTTTCCTGCCACGTGTACTGGGCTCTTCCTTAACTATCCATAAATTGCCATTCTCACTTCTGAAATCGAATACCCCCTTCCTCCCCACCTTTCTCCTTTGTTCAAAAACGTCTGATATATCCAATGTTGCCTGTCTTTGGAATTTTTGTGGATTTCTCTTATTAATATGAATTCCCCACGTGCATGTATTAAACTCTGACTTTCTCCTGTTAATCTGTCTCTGTTCATTTGGTGGTCGGTCCAGCCTGAAGAATTTAGAACAGTGATTTTCAGCTGGGGTGCCATAGGAGTTTTTACAACATGCAATACCTGACTATTGAGTCAGGGGCACTGACCTCTTTTTCCTCAGATTGCCAAATATAAAAATGACAACAGCCCTGGCTGGGTGGCACAGCTGGTTGGAGCATGGTTCCATATACCAAAGGGTTGTGGGTTCAATTCCTGGTCAGGGTACAAACCTAAGGGGCAGGTTTGATCCCCGGTTCAGGTGTGTACGGGAGGCAACTGACTGATGTTTCTCTTTCATATCTCTCTCTCTCTCTCTCTCTCTCTCTCTCTCTCTCTCTCTCTCCAGAACAATAAAAACATACCCTCAGGTGAGGATTAAAAAAAATAACAACAGCAACACAACATAGCCTTGTGCTGTGAATGAATCAAAATTATACCTATTTTTTGTCAGATCAGCAAAACATAATATATTTTGGGTGTGCCACAGAATTTTAGTAATTAGCTTATGTGTACCCAGAGATGAAAAAGGTTGAAAAATCACTGACTTAGAAAAGTATTAATATTTTTTTTTGCCCTACACTACTTATATCTTAGGATTTTAATGAGTTCTTTTTATTTAAAAAAAAAACACACACACAGTAATACATAAACATTATTTTAAAACTGTCAAATACTAGAGAAGTAGCTTGAAATTTTTAAAAATTGTCCATATCCCTATTTCTTTCCACCCTATATCCTACTTCCCAGAGACAACCACCTTAATCTTAAAGTTGTTCAGGGTTTATTTAACCCTAAATAATATGTTATACTGAAATTATTGATTTGGGGGGGCATTATCTTTCAACTTAACAATAAGAATTTAGCTGGGTGAAGACTGAAAACCAAAGTGTTTGGGTTAATATGACATGCAAAATAGTGTTCACTGCTGAGCTAAGCAGGGTGCCAGGATTATATTTCTTTCTTCATAGGTCTAAAGTCATGACCTTTGTGCCCTTCAAAGAAGATCAAGTGCACTAAGTACTCTAAAGAATGACCTTTGGTTAAAAATCATTAAGTGCAAGAAAGCATTTCATATTTGAGTTTGCTTCTTATTTGGACCATTATTCTCTTGTAACACGTCTGTTGTATTTGTTTTCCTTTATTCTTCCCTGGGAACAAATTTTTTTAAGGGAAAAAAAAAAAAAAACTCATATACTTTTCTTTTTAAATCCTCACCCAAGGATATTTTTCCATATTCAGATAGAGTGGGAGGGAGAGAGAGAGAGAGAATCATTGATGTGAGAGAGGCACATCGATTGGCTGCCTCCCACACGACCCTGATCAGGGCCGGGACCGAACCGCAACAGAAGGTATAAGCCCTTGACCGGAATCGAACTCACGACTCTTTGGTCCTCAGGCCAATGCTTTCACTGCTGAGCCAAACCAGCCAGGGCTCAGATACTTCTTTACCCATAAAACATCACCTTCTCTGTGAAGTCTGCGTGCCTCCCCATGCGAGGCCAGTAATTCCCCCCTTCAAGCTCCTACAACACACAGGGTTCTCCTAGTGCTAATTCAGGGAAAGCCTGTCTAGAAACAGGGTGTGTATTTTACTGTATTCTAATTACACATCAAGTTATGTCTACTGGAGCAGGCTATAAACTCTTTAGAGAGAAAAACATCACGTTATGTGTCATGCCCGGCCTCTTGCACCCTGCCAGCACGTGCAAGCTGTCCGTCGCCTTCGTCGTGTGAATACATGAACACGGTCTGCAAACAGATTTCTCCCAAGGGACTGATGCTCACTTATCTCAGCCTCTCATCGCCATCCTCCTAGATTCACTTAGGAACACCTAAAATTAGAGAGCAATGTAAGTTTTACGCTGTTTTCTTAAAAATTCCAGGACAGTAGAGCTGTATGCTAACCTCTGCCCTTGAAAATAAAACAAGAACCACCACAAAGATGTTGGCGTTCACCCCCCATTTATAAGTATCTCTTTTTAAAAATATATATAATTTATTAGGGACGTGCAAACAGAAAGCATCAGAAATGCTTCAGCTCATCCAAGTAATTTTCTATTGCATTAAAGCCATTTATAAAAGGACACAGAATATAAATAATAGAAAATATAGACATTTAAAAATATAGAATATGAAGGTATAAAAACATAGACCAGCTCCTTTGCTGAGCATTGCTAAGGATGGCTTCCCTGCCTTGATGGACACATTTCTCTCAAAGTAACCAGTGATTACAAGTTTCCGAGCGGTTTTCTAAAAGTTTGCCTTATTTCACGTTATCACAATATTTCCTGTTATTCACAAAGCGTGTGTTAGCCTTTGAAAACATCCTCACATTTATTGGTAGTAGATCCAGGCTAAATGTCAATTAGAGGGCAGATCTCTCTTGAGTTACTATCAATCACCACGGCTGAAGTTGGACAACAGCAGAAGCATCTTACCTTCAGCCACCCACGTCTAAAATATCAGATCCTTTTAGCTGAAGCATCACCTCGACAGTGAGTTTCCTGACCCCCTGTGATAGAATTCACCGCACCCTGCTTTGTAGCACCTGTAAATTCTCTGCAGACCATCAGAGTGTCAGAGGACGTGCTATGCTTGGTTACACCCGTTTTCCTTTTCCTTTTTTACTTCTTTATCACCCCATGTGCCCCTTAAAGGTATGGCTGTGTGTTAACGGCTCAGTGCCATGGCATAGCCGGCATCAAATACTTGTCTGCAGAATAAGGGAAGAAACCTTTCATAGATATCTTCTTTTAACACAGTTATCAAAATATTTCTTATACAAAAATATTGCTTTGGGCCCTAATTCTTTGCCCCTAAGTGAACAATTAACTTGATGACTAATTATATTTTTTAACAACTCAGAGCATGAGATTTCATGGAGTCGAGGAGATGGCAAAACGGAAGAGCCCACCAGGGCCTCGTGCCGACATTAAGGAATTGTTTGATGGATTGCTACAACTCAGTGGGTGAAGGCTTATTGGCATGGAGCTGGGGTTACCCTGAGGGTGAAAAAAAAAAGTGATCCCAAGAGAAAAAGAAACCAGACATTTAACTTTGCCTCCTAGAAATGTGTTTCATTACCGAAAGGGAGTGGGGTGGCGGGAGGTTGTAGATAAACAATGAACAAAACTGTTTCTCTATACTTTTTAAAAAGTAGGATGCAGGAGACACCAATCTGAGGATCCTCTTGCAAAATGAAACATGAGAAGAAGGAGCTGTTCCTCTTCCCCTGGTGCATTGCCTCAGCCCCGGTACAGAAGTCCCTGTGATCAGTGATGCCTCTGGCAGGGGACAGTTCGCGTCAGAGAGAGGCAGGAGACACCGTGGAGCCTGGAGCTCAGAGCAACCCACCATGCGACTGCTGGACTTATGATGCCCAACAGAGCTCTGGGCTGTCAGCTAACAAGCATGTGTGTAGTCATGTGTGAAATGGACCTTGATGACTCCCAGATATACTTGAGGAGAGTTTGTTTTTAGATTAGAGTAGAAATAGGTAGAGTTAGAAGTCAGTGAAATTTGGATGATATTTAGTCAATCATTATTTGTTGAGAACGGACTATGCTCTAGGCATCGTGCTGGGCGTGGCTTACTGCTGGGGACATGACTCCCTCTGCACCCCAGACGGGATGCCTGGGAAAGTCCTGATGGCAATAAAATTCAGAGTGGCCACCCACAACAGCAAAACCAAGATTAAGTTGAAGTGGAGAAAATATGACCATTGTGCATATGAAGAAATGCAGGTTTAAACAATGGGATATCAAGTTTTTTCTCATCTAGGTGGCAAAAATTGTAAACATCAGTGACACCAAGTGTTGACCAGACAAAAGGGAAATACGTAGTCTCATACAATGTAGGTTTGAAACAGAAATGACTGCAACCTTTTGAAGGCAACTTGGCAATATATACTATATTGTATCAGTGAGAAAATTCCCAGTTCGCTTCTCTGTCACTGAGAATCACATGCATATATATTTATGAAAATACAAATACAAGGCTTGGCTTTGCGGCAAATATTTGTGGTGAAAAAGCATAACAAGAAAAATGTTGAACAATAAGGGATGGCTAAATAAAATATGGCCCATCTAGAAAATGGAAAACTATACAGTGAAGAAGAACAAAGTAAGAGAGAAATCACTGGCACAGGAAAAGCTCCCAGACACATTATTGCTTATACAGATTCACCATTTCTACATAGGCTATTATTTCAGATAAAAACAGAGCACACAGGTGATAGATATGGACCTGGATATGAATCTCAGCCCTGCCACTGCTCACTGTGCAACCCGAGGTAAGTTACTTAACCTCTCTGGGTTCCTAGTTTTCACAAAAGTAAAATGGGGTTACAAATAATACTTAACCTCATAGCATCACTGTGGGGATTAAATTTGACGTGCTTAGAGTAGTTCCTGGCACAAATAAGTACTCAGGAGATGTTAGCTAGTGTGGGTGGAAAAGGGGCCGCATACTAAACCTGACAAGCTCAAGGGTAGACCTTCCCAGCGGCCGTATAAACTCAGAGACCTAAAGTAACCACATAGGATGGTGTGAAACTAAAATGTAGTAACTAAAAGCAAGTCGTGGTGAGTAGTCATGACCAAGGCCTGCATCTTCCCCGACAAATGTCAATCTCTCCCTTAACTGAGCCTGTCTGTTGTCTTTTTTGCACCTACAGTAACATACCATGGGAATATCAAAGTAATCCCCACTTTTCCAGACCCCTCAGGGCACAATCTCCCACCAGAGCAAGAGACCACAGAAGCCCTCATTGTTACCTTGCTGCCAAATACCATCTCTATGTGCTGTGAATATTAATTGGTGACTATCCTGCATCCACCAATGTAAAAGAAGCATTTGTTTCTTCATTTTACTCTTCATCCAATCTCAGATTTCCTCCCCTCTGCCTCTGCTTTGCTTTCTCCCGCCTCCCTAATCTACCACCAATGAGTTTCATATAACCCTCCTCACATGTCCTCTTGATCGTAATGTGTAAAATAAACTGCAAAATTGCCATTCTTCGGAGCATCTCCTCAGTTCATTGAGATTTTGCTTTCCGGCAGTTGTCATCGGTTTGACTCAAATAAACTCATAAAAATTCCTTACGGGTTTGGATGTTTCTTACATCAATATTATCATTATTATTCTTTTAAAACTTCACAAATTACACCATCAAACAAGTACACATACACACACACATTCCTCTTTTGTCTATAGCTAAAGATGGGATATCAGCTAGTGGCTTAGGCTACCTCAGAGACTTACTCATTTTTCCCTGGGTATCTTCCATGTATACATGATGTACACACATTAGTAAACTTCTGTTTGCTATGGCCAAACCCTACAAGTAATACTATTTGAGTAACATTAAATAGTGTTACATGTAGAGGAACAGAATTAATGATTTCTGGATAAAACAGTAAAAATATAACTTAGAATATATCTCAGTGATCATCTAAAAACTTCCATAAATTATTCAGAAAGAAGGTGTCTTCTCTCTCTCTCTCTCTCTCTCTCTCTCTCTCCTTCTCTCTCTCTCTCTCACTTTCCCCTTTCTTTTTGTAGAATGCTTTGAGCTTTGTAAAGCTCTGTGTCAATATTAAACATTAAACACTAATTACAAGCTTATAAACTTAGTTTCTGTTGAAAGAGTGACAGTACCCCCTGCTAACCACTCAGGCTTGACAACAAAATGACTCAGTGAAACAAGCCAAGGCCTGGAAAGAAAAGTAGCTTTTAGCATCAACTGTCATCTCCACCTCCGTGAGGCTCAGGCAAGCGGCATAATAAGAACAGAGAAATAGAATCTGAGAGATCAACCTTAGGCAGCTGTATCTGGACAGAGAAGCAGAGTCCGTAAGACAGCCCTCTAACTTCATCCCCATCAAAGATGGGCCGAGGAGCCCGGCCGGTGTGGCTCAGTGGACTGAGCGTGGGTTCCCGGACGAGGTTCTATTCCCGTCAGGGCACATGCCCACGTTGCAGGCTCGATCCTCAATCAATGTATTTCTTTCACATTGGTGTTTTCTATCTCCCTCTCCCTTCCTCTCTCTCTAACAAATCAATAAAATCATATCAAAAGAAAAGATAAGCCATGGAAAGATGTGATGACAGGAAGCTTCAGGACTGCCCGTCACTACGTTGACATCTTGGCCTGGCACACCTTCGTGCTCTAGCACCTAGACTGCCCTGAGGTCCCCATTCTGTTCACTCTGCGGGGCTCCAGAGGAGTCACCCCAAGATGTGCCTCTGTAGTTGGCAGATCGTTTTGAGCTAAAGGCAACTTTGCACACAGGCTCAAGAGAAACTTCTGCCGGTCCCTTTAATTACCCAGAACTTGAGACAGGGGTCTTGCCCGGAACAAGAGGTTATCAGACATAACTTCTTTTGACCTCTCTATGGGGCACGACCAACTTCCTTTTACTAAGCATCTGTTCTTATCATTCCATCATGACCCTCTGAAGCCCCCAAGGCACCTCACCTCCTCCCTGGCTCAGGATATCTTATTACACATGTTCCCTTCTGTCTGTGAAACTCTCCTGCACGTGGGGTCTGACTCTCTCATGTATGTGAGGTTCCCATACACAAGTATGTATTCAATCTGGTTGTTTCCTCCTGCTGATCTGTCTCCTGTCTACTGGATTATTAGACCCACCAGAAGAACCTTGAGGGTAGAGGACAGTTTGTTCCTCCTCAACAACTCCTACCTCCTGGTTGGCTCTACCCTTCTCGACGTACCTCTCGCCCTCTTGACCGGTATCAGGGAAATAAAGCAATCCTGCCAGCAAAAGATTCCCCCATACCAACAGAGACAAAAGAGAAAACTCATTTTATATTGAGTAGGTGTCACAGATTTACATGCATGACAATGTGGACAGAGTCAGGGCAGAATTTTATATATGTTTATATAGAAAAGTAGAAGGAAAACCATTAAAATATTATTTCCTGAGATTACCTCCTCAGCAACTCTGAGGAACTTCCAAATTCATCTCAGAGGCCTGTGCTTACAGTGCTGAGTGTCAGCAGACCCACAACCTAGCATTGCAAAATCAAAAGTCTGAGCCCAGGTAAAAATAGGGCCTATTATGAGTTCAAGGAGACACCCTGAGGAGGAGTGGGTGGGAGAGGCAGCTGTCTCCTTCCTGTTAGGAAACACAAAGAGCATGATCATTTCGCCTTACAGTTTGAAAGCTTACCTTACAACACACACGGGGAAATCCTGATTCATGTGTCAAAACCTCAGATGATTCACTATTTGGGGCCTCTCTTGTCAAGTGCAATTTCAGGGCTTTGTCTGTAATATCAAACAAAACCTTGCCTTTGGGGCTGATAAGATGAGAACTGTCTTCGTTCTTGCCCTGAAGTGGGCAGAGGAGTGAAATTTCTATCAGGCCACCTTGGAGAGGGGGTCCCCTGCCTTCAACGTCACACCTCTGGCTCCTGAGAGGCTCACACACACCCTCTGTGAAGCATCATTCTGGAGTTCGGAAGGTGGGGCATTGGACAGGCCCCGCCCAGCGCGGTGAGCACAGGCCCCGCCCAGCGCAGTGAGCACAGGGAGGATGCTCTCCACTCCCGACTCCTCCTCCCACGCCCACAGCTCCTCCCTCACCTGCCACACCCCCTCCACTCCTGTCACAGTTTCCATTCCCCACCCTTATTAAGGCCAAGCAGTGGTTTGGGGCTTTAAATGAAACAATCTTAAGAACAGTCTCTAATAAAGCGGCTGATTCTTAGAGAATGTGCTAATAACACAGTCCATTGAACCCTGGCATCGCATCCAGTTGTTCAAATCCCTATTTTCGTAGGCCGCAAAGCTTCGCTGCCGAGCTCTGAGGCCGCCAGGGAAAAGCAGCTCCCAAATATTCAAGGTCTCTAATGAGGCTTCAAAACCACAGCCCCACAGTCCGTCCACCGCATCCTCACAGCCAGCAAATGAAACATCCCTTCGCCCTGTTGTGCGGACCGCCGCCTTTGTATAATCTGACTTTTCCCAATCCGGACAGCATTGTTCTGTCCCACTCAGGGCAGACCCCTGACGACTGCACTTGTGACAAGCAGATTACAAAGCCGGTTTATCTGGGCATTGTGTTTCTGCAGCTCTTTCTGCAGCCAAAGCCTCCGCGACAGCAGGGAGCACTAATTGCTCATTTGCGGCGGTGACCTTTTCAACTGGACGGCGCCTGGGCTCTGGTTCCACGTTGATGTCTCTCTTCTTTAATTACAGTGTGCTGGCAGGGAAAGCCATGGCTCCGAGTACAGTAGAATCTGTGTCTGGACCCGTCCACTCTACTTCTCAAAGCAAGAACCGAGGAGCAGAGGTATCTGTTTTATTCACTTTGTGTTCACACGTGGGTTCTGACAGGAATGTAAGCCACTGGGATCAGAAGTGCATTAGGAAATAACGTCAAGACATTTATCTGGGAGTCATTTGCTTTCCAAAGAAAACTGGACAAATTGTCATCAAGCCGCGAGTGGAAGAGATTCTGGCAGATCCGTTTTGATTCTCAGTGCCCAGACCTCACCGTTTGGGTTGAGGTCAGTGTCCGCGGCTGCATCCTATTTGATGGCCCGTCAGCCAACCCTCTATGTTCATTTACTCACTGTCTCTTGTGTATGCAAATCTGCTGCAACAGTCATCCAATGCAGACAAGACGGTACCTGTAATGTCAACACCATTTTCTGGGAAGGTTCTTGGGTTGTTGCCACTTATACACAGGACTTTACAGGACCAGGATGAGCTTGGCCAAAAAAGAGAGAAAAATAAATCTGAGTGAAGCATGAGTTGAAGTGGTGTCAGCATCCTAGGATACTGTCTGCAGGTCGGGAGGAAAGGATGAAGGGAGATGCAGTTCACTGTGCAACATGCTGAATGGACAGCACAATGAGAACTGTCCCGTGTATGATCTGTCGTGGTCCAGGTATTCCAGTTCATATCTCTGCTAAAAATGCACTGTTCGAGTCTGGCGGTGTGGCTCAGTGGTTGAGCGTTGACCCATGCACCAAGAGGTCACTGATTCAATCCCTGGTCAGGACATATGCCCAGGTTGCCGGCCAGTTCTCCAGTGGGGGGCGTGCAGGAGGCGGCCAATCGATGTTCTCTCTCATCGATGTTTCTATCTCTCTCTCCCTCTTACTTCCTCTCTCTCTAAAACAAATCAATAAAGGGGAAAAAAAATTAGAAGAAAAAAAAAAAGCACCAAAATCTTTTAAAAAAGTACCATTTGAGAGTATGGCAGAGTAGAGAGGAGTGGAAACATCCAACCACATTCTAATGGAAATGTGACCAAACACTTATTCATGAAAAATGAAAATATACCAAGGGGAGAAATAGGAGAGAATTCTGAGGAAGGAATAAAGCAATACTAGTAATGATAAAAGTTTGACAACAGGACAGCTGCATCTCCGCTACGCTTTTCAGTGACTCCATACATCCATTTTATTTTTCTCTTTGTATTTCACCAATACAATGCTAAACCTGAGGCATCAAATAAATAGTCCCAGTCCCACTCCCATGGCTCATGCATCTCGCCTATTCTTTATCAGTCCCACTCCCTAAAAAAAGATGAAGGAATTAAGAAATACAAATTGGCCCTGGCCAGTTTGGCTCAGTGGTAAGAGCGTCAGCCTGCGGTCCGGAGAGACCCGGGTTCGGTTCCCGCTAAGGGCACGTACCTCGGTTGCAGTTTGTCCCCGGCCCTGGTTGGTCGTGCGGGTGGCAGCCACTCGATGTGTCCCTTCGCGTCGATGTTTCTCTCTCTCTCCCTTCCTCTCTCTCCCTCCCACTCTATCTGTACAAAAAATGGAAAAATATCCTCGGGTGAGGATAAAAAAAAAAAAAAAGAAGAAGAAAGAAATACAAATTGGTTTGCTAGACTGATAAACCTCAAAGGGAAGGGGGAGGGAGGGCGGGATGAGAGAAACCAAAGAACTTCTATGCGTATATGCATAACCAAAGGACACTGACAATAGTGTGGGGAAGGCAGGAGGAGGGTGGGATTGGGGAGAAAGGGGTTAATGGGGAACCAAAGGGGGGATAACTGCAATACATTCAATAATAAAGATAACAAAAAATATTTTTAAAAATATTTATTATAATTGGACATTGTTTAAATATATATTATATATGTCATATATCATATGAAACAATACATATGTATCATATATATAGTAAGAGTCTCAGAAATGCATTAGGATTGCTGAGGGAGTTGCAATCAATTCTCTGTTCTTATCTTAAAGACCTATCAGAAGAAATCAATGGAAATGTAGAGAGAAATTCAGCTGGAATGACTATAATTGAGGATGATGAGCAATAACGTTACAGAAGATTGTCTACCCAGCTGGCCCCACCGCCATCTGAAGGGTGCTAGCGTGCCTGTGTGCAGGGAAAGGCGGAGGAGGGCGTCTTTCCAAGTTCAGACCACAGATCAGGAGCTGCGTCTGGCTCTGGAGCTCTCCAGTGACCCTTCCTGTGTTTGTCTTGGTTGCTTCTTTCATTCACGGGAGTAACATTTGAATTTCAGCTACCACGTTCATTCTGATATTAACTCTATGCAGAACTCCCCAGAATTAAGTAAAGGGTATTATTTTTCAATCCCTATCTGGAACTTCACACTGATATCAACAAGCCAGAACTCAGTTCTTAAGAGACTTGGGAGGGAGAAAAGCAAAGCCATGTTCCTGTGGAGTTCTGTGAATAAGCCAGTTCAGTGCATCTTCACTGACAAATTGGTGGCTACCATGATAGCTAGTGATGTGATGATGCACTTATAGGAGAAACTGTAAAAACATATGTAATTCCCTCACATACACATCACTGAAATGTGTTCTGAATTGCTCTACTAAACATTAATTCCATTGTCTTTACTTAAAGGGGTCTATTTTAACATCCATTTGCAGTCTAAAAACCCCCCACTGACTTCAGAGGGAGCTTTTCCTGACCACAAATGACAGGATACAATTCCATGTAAGCTGAGTGACTGTCTGTCATTTTTATTACTTGGGGCTGAAAATGTTTTCCAGCAGGACAAATCCCAAGAGACCACATGGTGCCTAAATTATCCATCTGTATTGCTTTTTAGATCCTTGTCCATCTGACTCCACAAGGGAACGGAGTCACTCACCTGCTATTGACCACAGACACATAATTTCTGTGCCTTACATTACCGACCACGGAATGCATTTTCCAGCTGTGAAAAGTATAAACACAAAGGTTATATTCAGAAGTAGAAGAATTCCTGGTGTCCAGGTGGAGCTAACTGATCTTTACCAAGGAAAAGCGTGTATTTGCACACCCGAAACTACACCGAGAAACAATCCATTGTGTGCTGAACTCGAAGGTCTTTTCTGTGTCATTCTCAATTATTGGTTGGGGACAGTGAGAGAGAGAAATAGGCGGGTGGGAAGGACAAATGGAGTGGGGAATTACGTTGTGTTCATATCCTGGCTCTTTTCAAAATGACAAAATGTTTCACATTTAGATTGTTATGAAACCAAATGCTTAGCATATTCTTGGATATATTCCACATACAGTAATTTTTGCGATGTTATTTTGATGCCCTAGTCTAACTACAAGGCTTCATAGAATCGCAGTAATAAAAAAAAAAAAAAAAGGTCAATAACTAGGAATGTGGCTTCTTTCTGTAGAGTCTCCTCACTGAGGAATTTGAAAATTATAATAGAAATTCTTCTGTCCCTAGTGAAATAGACAAAGTATAAAAGCCCATTTGAAGGCAGAATGGCTACCAAAACACCAACCAGTAGACAACTATAACATATTCTTTTTTCCCTAACATTGATTTGGTTCTTCATCTTTATGTACAAAAAAAAAAAAAAAACATGACAGAGAAACAAATGTCCCTCTCTTGTTTACATCTGAAGTTTACAGAGAGAGCAATCAGCAGATTCTCTGTAAGATCCATCTATCTGTCACTGTGTTTTATTGGATATGGCTGCAGCTGAATCAAAAAGAGGAAGAAGGAAAGAAGTGAAAGTGACAAAGGTGGTTATAAAACTAGGGGAAAAAAAGAGTGAAATCTCTGGAGTGTAAGCGTGTTCCAAAGACAGCTGTGAGCCATATTCCCTGTGTTTTTATAACCTGGGAGTATGCACCCTTGCCACATGAGAAACAAATTAGGAAGACCAAGCATGAAAGAACAGATTTGGATACTGTATTCTGAGGAGATTCACATGAAGTTTATCAGACACGTTTCATGTTATGCACAATCAGAACTGTGCTACACAGCAATTTGATAAGCATCACCAGCCTCCCTCCTCCCACACCCACAAACACAACATTGTCAATCAGTTCTCTTGTCTATAGAGAAAACTCAAAACTCAACTTGCCATTAATAACTCCCATATTCTGGTCCCAACTTTTTTCTGTAACCGAATTCTCCTTGCTCTCTCTCTGGCCCAACGCAAGCGATTTCTGTATAAGCGATTTCCATTTTCCCTTCTGCCATGGTGCTCAAGCTGTTCTCCCTTTCTTTGATGGTATTCCAACATCCCATTTCCATCACCCTTCATTTTTCTAAGCCTTGCCCTTCTTTCAAGATTTTTCTTACCACTTAGACAACATCATCCCCACTGCGACAACAGTAATTATATCTCAGATTTAGATCTTGCCACAGAAAACTGGCATGCAAACACAAAATGTTATTGGCCAGGAACCAATAAAATGTGTAGCCACTAACTTAGTAACTTCAAAGAAGTACAATTATTTTATCTGTTCTCTTTTTCTGTGGGTTAAGAATTCAACTGAGTGGTTCTGAATCAAGGTCTCTCATGTGGTGAACTTGAAACAGTGGATGGCTGAACTTCCCAGTCAGTCCTGTCTCTCTCTCTGCAGTCTTAGGACTCCTCCGTGTACTCGTTCTATCTGGGCTGATTTGGAAGTCTTCACAATAGGACCACCTACTTAAAGGGTGAAAATTTAAGCAAATATTCCAGCAAGCAAGGCAGAATTGAAATCACCTTGTATGACCTAGCCTCAGAATTCATATAGAATCACTTCTACCATATTCCATTCGTCAAAACAGTTATTAAAGTCTGATATCAAGAGGAAGCAACATAGACCTTAACTTTTGTTGGAAAGAATGTCAAAATCACATTGTAAAAGCCTGTGACATGTGAAATATTTTGGGGGCCATTTTTTAAATATACAATGCACTAAAGTAGATTAAAAAAATTTTTAAGGGATGCCCAGCCAGTGTGGCTCAGTGGATTGGGTGTCATACGTGGACTGAGAGGTCCCGGTTTCATTCCCGGTCAGGGACATGCCTGGGTTGCGGGCTCGATCCCCAATAGGGGGCCTGCAGGAGGTAGCCGATCAATGTTTCTCTATCACATTGATATTTCTCTCTCACATGGATGTTTCGGTCTCTCTCTCCCTTCTTCTCTCTAAAAAAATCAATAAAAAATTATTAAATTTTTTAAAGGGAAAAGAGGATATGTCTGGATCCTGACATTTCTACGCCAAATAACACAATTTCTGACACAGTCAAGCTAGGTATTTTTTTAAAACCTATCTTTATTATTGAATGTATTACAAATGTTCCTCATTTTTCTGCCATTGACCTCCTCCTCCCCTCTCCTGCCCTCCTCCTGCCTTTCCCCACACTGTTGTCTGTGTCCATTGGTTATGCATATAAGTTCTTTGGTTTATTTCTTCCCACTCCCCAACCCTCCTTCCCCTTGAGGTCTGTCAGTCCAGCAACCAATCTGTACTTCTTAATCCCTTCGCCTCCTTCACCCATTCTCCCAACCCCCCTCCCATCTAGCAACCAACAAAATGTTCTCTGTATCTATGAGAATGATTCTGTTCCACTTGTTGATTTTGTTTGTACATTCAATTCTCAATAGATATGTATTCATTGCCATTTTGTTTGTTCATATTTTATATCTTTTTCTTCAAGAAGACCCTTCAACATTTCATATAATCATGGTTTGGTGCTGATGAACTCCTTTAGCTTTTCCTTGTCTGAGAAACTATATAGCCATTGATTCTAAATGACAGTTTTACAGGATAGAGTAAGCTTGGTTGTAGGTTCTTGCTTTTCATCACTCTGAATATTTCTTGCCACTCCCTCCTGGCCTGCAAAGTTTCTTTTGAGAAATCAGCTGACAGTCTTATGGGGGCACCCTTGTAGGTAACTAACTGCTTTTCTCTTGCTGCTTTTAAGATTCTCTCTTTGTCTTGAACCTTTTGCATTTTGATGATGATGTGTCTTGGTGTGGGCCTCTTGGGGTTCATCTTGTTTGGGATTCTCTGTGCTTCCTGGACTTGTATGTCTGTTTCCTTCACCAAGTTAGGAAGGTTTTCTGCCATTATTGTTTCAAACAGGTTTTCGATTTCTTATTCTCGCTCTTCTCCTTCTGGCACCCCCAAGATGCGAATGTTGGCACGCTTGAAGTTGTCCCAGAGTCTCCTTACACTATCCTCATTTTTTTGGATTCTTTTTTCTTTTTGCTGTTCTGATTGGGTGTTTTTTGCTTCCTTATATTCCAAATCTATGGTTTGCTTCTTGGTTTTACCTACTCTACTATTAAACCTGTGTAAATTGTTCTTTATTTCAGTTAGTGCCTCCTTCATTTCTGACTGTGCATCCTTCATTTCTGACTGGTCCTTTTTTATGCTCTTGAGGCCCTCACTAAGTTCGCTGAGGTTCTCACTAAGTTCATTGAGCATCCTTATAAGCAGTGTTTTGAACTCAGCATCTGTTAGGTTGCTTATCTCCATTTCGCTTAGTTCTTTTCCTAGAGTTTTGTTCTGTTCTTTCATTTGGTACCTGTTTCTTTGTCTCCTCATTTTGGCTGCCTCCCTGTGTTTGTTTCAGTGTATTACTTAACCAGCGGTATGGGGCTAGCTGACACCAGATGCTGCTTGTTTGAAAGAGTTAAGAAAACCTGAAGCAGGATCCAAGACAGGCCAATCCTATGGTAAAGCAACTGGCAACAGCTTGGGTGGGTCTGAAATTTGGGTGGGGCGGGGCCTCAGGGAGTCGCCAGGGCGGGGCTACCAGTGTGAGCCAGGTTGCTGGAGTCCCAGATATGGCTTCTGTCTGCCGCCCCAGGGAAGGGCTCACCAAAGGAACAAAGGCCTCTGACAGCACATCAGTCCAGGAGAAAGCCCCCTCTCCAGCCCTCATTCCAATGCCAAACACAGCTCAGTTCTTCCCTGTGTGTCTCTGGCGCCGCTGGAGCTGCCTCCCCTCCAAGCTTAGAGGGAGAGAGTCCGACAAGTTCGAGCGCGGGCCCTTTAAGGAGCTGCCTGGGGCTCCAGCCGCATCAGCTTCCCTGAGCCTCAGTTCCCGCTGGTTTTTCCAGCCAGAAGTTATGGGAATTCTATTCCTGGCACTGGAACCCTGAGCTGGGCTCCTAGTGTGGGACGGGGACCCCTCAGTCCTCAGGGAGGACCTTCCCAGCTGAGGTGTCCTCCTGATTTTTATCCGCCACACGTGGGTGTGGGACCAGCCCCTCCGCCGCCGCCCCTCCTACCAGTCTGGATGTGGCTGCTGCTTTAATTCCATAGTTGTAGGACTTCCATTCAGCTTGATTTCAGGCGGTTCTGAAGAATGGTTGTTCTGTAGTTTAGTTGTAACTTTGATGTGGTTGTGGGAGGACACGATACTGCGTTTACCTACCCGCCATCTTGACCGGAAGTCCAAGCTATGTATTTTTATACAGTTTTTTTAAAATTAGGGATGGTTTTAAAAACTCATATTTTTAATAATTTATGTTTGCATGTTGTAAATTATTTTTTCCAAAAGTACTAGAATATCTTAGTGATGAGCAGAATAAGATGAGTCCAGTTCTATGCTTTACTATTATATGTCGTATAAATACAGTTCACGAAAATACAAGAAAAAAGTTTCCCAGAGATGCTGGGATACTGTAACACAACCAGAAAATGATCAAAGCACATGTGCGTCCTTCTTCAGATTCTACCAAATCCTAGGCCAAGGGTCAGCGAAAGCACAATCCTCGCCTTGCCATTGTCATCCCTGTCTAGTTTGCCACCAGCAGATAAGGATGCCCTCAACCAGAATGTTCATTGGCAGTATATTTCACTGAGTCTGAACAGGAACATAGTCTTGGATCTGATAATGGTGCTTCAGGAGTATAATCCCTTATAACCCGATTGAAGCTATTACTTAGGTTGGCAGATCCAGGCTGGGTGCTGTCATCAAAAAACACAGTCCACAAATCACAGGGTATTTTTGAAATAGCTCACAACAGAAACTTGGACTTCTCTACCACCATGAAGAGGATATGCAGTCCATAGTTGGATGTCTAAGTAATTCTGTTTCCTTTTTCATTCGCTTTGTTTATACCCTACAACACTCCCAGAGTCCCCTCCTCTAAACTCTGAAAATCCTCTGACTTGAATCCATCTCATTATCCTCTCCCACCTTCTTTCCTTCAAATGTGTCCCCATAACTCTGGTAATGGCAAACCCCTTCCCCGGTAGCTCTCTTCAGCGTGAACACTCAATGTTAACACGCCTTTCCCCAAGCCTTCTTCCAAGGTTGTGACAGCAGTCTTCATGTCACCATGGTATTTTCCATGATCAAGAAAGAGTCCATAATTCAAGTCCTTAATGGATAAGCATCGAGCTTCTCCGATATTAATATGTAGACGAATCACCCGGGAATCTCCTTATGTCCTCAAGACTCTGCATGTCCAGCCAGCTGCGTGGTGACCTGCTGCTCCTGCTCGGGGAACCACACTTGGAATAGCCAGGGCCAATTTTTAAAGTCATGTTTCCTGTTACTTAGATTTTTGAACTGCTTGTTTTGAACTCTGTCCTGTTTTCTAAAGGTTTTGGAATGTCTGAGGCAAACAAAAGGAAAACCCAGTGACCTCAGTCAGCAAAAGCAACGGCTGGGGTAGCAATGGGAGTGACCAGGTGGCAAGGCCGCAGGTGGGACGTCCTTCCCTGAAGCTGCAGACCCCCCGCGACCTGCCCTTTCCACCGTCCGCCCCTCCTTCCGGCCTGGAACGTCAAGGGTGAATTGTTCTCAGGGGCTGAGCATAGTGAGGAGCAGCAAGTTGAGAACGGGAACTAGCAGATGCCAAGGATAAAACGTGTGCATGTTTTCTTGGGAGGCAGGGGGCCAGGAGGGAGAAGGGTGCTGACGGAATTGTCGAGAAGGAAGGGGAAAGAACCCACAGCGAAACCTCAAAGATGCCAACAACAAACTTCCTTGATTTCTTAATTTGGCCGAGGGCTCGGCCAAATTCTTTCTTTTATCCTGAACTACAGCTAAGTGAACATAAGACGAATTTACATCTCAGTGAGATGCTTGGGTGTGTTTGGAGTTCGGGCCATTTCCTTTTGGAAACCGTGGTGAATCCCGGAGCAGGGCAGCCTTGATCAGGTTGCCATGAAGGACACAGGTTGTAAGGCGACTTTCGTTTTTAACAACATACAAGGACCACTGAGTTTTCAGATTAACCCGTGTGCCCTGTCTCACGTAACTGAAGAGAAATCCGTGGATTCCCAATCACCCTCTCAAGCTGTTGCGGTGTCTGTGTTGGAGCCTCGCAGAACCCCGTGTTCCTGCGCCACCGGAGAGGTCCACGAAATGGGGCTGCTGGTCACCTTGCTTCGGTCCACACCTCGGGCCTCATCGTCCCCACTTGCCCTTCTGCGGGCGGGATGAGTGGATTTCAGCAGAACTTCGTGGTCCCAGAGGCGGCGGATCGGGCTTGATCTGCCCTGTGTTGTAAAAGCGCTTTTACCCACGACGCGGCCTTGCCAGTAGCTGACCCCCCACACGTGGGCGTCCGGAGCCAGGACCACTGCCTCCTGCACCTGGTCTCGCGCGGTTAGTGGAATAAGAATCTTTTCCAGGGAAACCCTCATCTGATAAGCCGTGGCCCAGAGCCCACAATAAAATCAGAGTAACCATTTATACACGTTAAAACACGAATCCTTTCCAAATCGGGCCTGATGAGAACAAAGCCAACTGTGCTAATGAACGGAAGTGGAGGTGCTGCCCTGCGTTAGCGTCTCGCGTGGTGGGACCCACGGCACGGAACTGCCACGGTGCCCGGGTCCGTGAAACACGGGCACACGTGCTGGATGAGCCGGTTTCCTCTAAAGAGCTGAGTTTTTTAAAAACCCTATTTTAGTTAGCTATTATAATGTAACCACTTTTCAAACACTAAGCCATTTTTTTAAATCCTTTTGAATAATTCCCATTCCCAAGTTTATTTTCATTTTTAATAGTTAATTATAGTAAACACTCCAGTGAGATGAGATATTTTAATTTTTATTCATCAGGGGGTGTGCATATCTATATAATATTCATGCTGGCTATCACATGCACTTGGGCTATAAGATTTCATTTTGATAACAAAAATATATATAACAGATAAAAAAAAAATAATATGTAACAGGAATGAAAATTATCAGAACATAAAGATTCTCCATATTTCCCTCTCCTCCCCCACCCCTTTTCTACCTCTTACTCCACAACCAGACCCTGGATTTTGAAGGAGATACATTTTTGCATCCTGAATCAGTTCCTAGACCCTTGTTTATTTGGGAAAGCAAATGGAGATAATGAATACAATGAAAAACACTTCTTCCCTCTTCTGGGTGGGATTGGCCCCACCCCCGACTCTAAGATGGTCCTGGTTTGTTTATCCAAGATAAACACACCCACAAGCTCTTCCATCAAGCTTGTAACTACTGTCACAAGATCCTGTTTTGTTTTCTTCATAGCAGAGTTATTATCACAGATTTTTGATTGTTTACTAGAAAAATATAATCCCTGAAGTCAAGCACTCTAGTATGGATACAGCTCTGTATCCCAGCACCTAGAACAGCATCTGCCAGAGTAAATGCAGAAGGAACTTTTCGAGCACAGCTGTTTCCCAACTGGGCCGACTACCCAGATCCCGTCCCACCCCAGCGGCCTGGCTCAGCACGGCAGCGGCCTGGCCAGCTCAGAGCCCAGTGCCAGGGACCCAGCGGGGTGCCTCCCAGGGAAACTGAGCGTGGCTGACCCTAACGGTCTAGAAAGTGAAAGAGAGCTTGGCAACTTTTAAATATATGTGCCTCTTTAAAAATTTGGAGTTCAGTGCTACAACACCGTACTATAGGGCTAAATAAATATATCAGCATAGCATTTTGTCAGCTTCATTAAAAAATATGAAAGGAATTACATAAAATGATTAAAGCATATCTGGAAATTATTTTTATTTAAAGTAAAATGTAGTGTTTTCTAAGTTGAGAAGATATTTTTTTTGATAGGATGTCTAAAGTTTAATTTCAAATGAAACATTCTACTGTTTTCAACTTTTTAAATTTATCATGAAAGCTTCCTAACGTACTTAAAAGTACAGAGAATAACTTAAAAACTTACATAGCCACAACCTAGATTTAACATATATTAATACTTTTCCAAAAAATTTTAATCTAAAAACAAAGTTGGCTGTCTTCATAATTGAAATTAATAGAAAGACTTTGGCCACCAAAAATAACAGATTGAATATTACTCTAACACAACAACAGTTGGGAGGATTTCTGTCAAATAATTTTAAATGTTATTATATCAAATTAATACAGGTACCTTGGAAATAAAACAAATATAGGTAGCCCTGGCCGGTATGGCTCAGCGGTTAGAGCATCAGCCTGCAGTCCAGAGAAACCCAGGTTCGGTTCCCGCTAAGGGCGCGTATCTCGGTTGCAATTTGTCCCCAGCCCTGGTTGGTCGTGTGGGTGGCAGCCACTCGATGTGTCCCTTTCACGTTGATGTTTCTCTCTCTCTCTCTCTCCCTCTCTTTCTCTTCCTCTCTCTCCCTCCCACTCTATCTGAACAAAAAATTTAAAAATGTCCTCAGGTGACGATTAAAAAAAAAAAATACAGGTAAAATTTCTTTATTACACATAGCTGAATCTTTTTGTTGTTGTTGTTGGTAGAAATCCTATATCCAGGAGGTGGAGCTGAGGTTTACCTATCTCTTTATAGTGAAGTTTGAAATAAAAGTAAATTATGTCTTCTTTCCTCCCAAAGAGCAATTCCCCCAATGCTTCTTATTCGTGTTTTAGTATGTGGGTATGGATGTACCATCCGTGTTAAAACTCAGCATTTCTAGTTGGGAGAGATATTGAACAGAAGATAAAGAATTTTTAAAAAGAAAAGAGAGAACGTTGAAGACCATTCCTTTCTTAATTGGAAAACTAAGGTTATAAAAAAACTTTTGATTATTTTTCTTCTCTACCCTTACAAGGACCTATGTAATCAAATCATAACTTTTTGGTACTGGGAACAGAAAACACTTGATGTACAAGATTCTCTTTTCTCTAAAACATGTTGGAGGCAGAGCAGAAGTAAGGGCAGACCGGGCAGGCCGCTGCCAGGCACCATGCTCCAAGAGGTCCCAGGAGAGTCGAGATGCCACAAGATGGAGAAACTGATATTTACCACATTGCTTCAGAAGCTTCAGAAGATAGTGGTAGATATTGGGGTGGGCTGGGACCCCAAGAGGCATTATCGAGCCTGACTTCACAGAGGGGTGGGCTAGGCAGCTCAAGTGAGTTTGAGTGGAGTATTCAAGTCTGGTAGAGCTGACTAGCTTGAGACAAGAAAGGGGGCCCTTAGGGATCCCCATGTCCCCCCACCAACCTTTTTCCTACACAGAGAAATGTACAACTCTGTAAATGTTTTTCTAAATAATGTACAGATCTTTAAAGATGTTTATTTTAAAATAATCAAATCATTAACCTGCCAGTATACCTACGATCTGTCATAATCCATTCAGGCTGCTATAACAGAATACCACAGAATGGATGGATAATAGAAATTATCTCCCCCTGTTCTGCGGTCTGGAAGGTCCAAGATCAAAGAACCAGCATTATGGCATTTGGTGAGGACCCTTTTCTCGGTTCCTGGACAATATTTTCTCTTCAGCGTACTCACCTAGGGATTTCTCTGGAACCTCTTTGATAAGGGCACTAATCCTGTTCATGAGAGCTCATGACCTTAGCACCTCCCAAAGACTCCACCTTCTAATACTATCACACAGGGCATTCGAATTTCAAAATAAATTGGAGGGGACCACAAACATTCAGACCACAGTAGTGTCCATCTAGATCTGGTCACAAAATCATTGTAACACCAATGCGCTCTTCCTCTGCCATCCGTTCATGGAAACAATTTAGTCCTTTAGACAGCTTTGCTCGTATGGTACTCATTGCAATGGGATGTTAGGTGAATATCCCGTCCCCTTAGATAAAAGTGTAATTAATAATTTTTTAAATGTGTGAACTGGTTGTTAGCAAACAAGACAATGCTTGTAATTCGGCTGTTTCTTTCCCTACACCTTCATCTCACTTATTCTCAGCATGAACCTCATAGCATGGCTGGTTTCAACTACCCTGGGCATGAATGGTGGTGGCCATCAAGTCCCTGGGTCTGGAGGGGCTCACCCCTATCCTTATATATGTACCCCACTAGGAAAATAGGAAGTGCACACAATTGGCTTTGAGAGAACATTTTGAAATTTTTTTTTCATTACCTCATGGTCAAACAAAATGATCATCAGCTCCAGATAAAGAAATTACTAAAGGAGATTTTAGTCTGAGAAACCATCACCTGTGAGGATTGCCCACTGTTTTTGCAGTTTTACGACTGTACCAGAGCGCTTCCCTCTAATTGCAAATGATATTGTGGAGGTGACCCTAACCCAAACACGGTGGGAAATGCAGGGACTTTTAAATCAGTAGTTTCTGACTATTTCATTTGTGAATTGGAAGCAATGATAGAAAACAGAATTATGTCGAAGGTTGAATAAGAAAACATGATAGTTCGTGTTTGTAAGCTATGCATTGTTCTTGTAAACTATATTGTTGAACATGAGTTGATCCGTTTTGGGAAGGAGCTGCAAGCTTTTTTCCTCTTTTATGTAAGGTTACTAATTATGAAAGAGGGTGCTTTGTTAAGTCCTGTTTCACTGTGGGATCTGGTTAGGCTGGCTGATTTTTGTTTTCTTTGTTGTAAAGCCGAGGTTGTTGGGTTTGGGCTGGGATTTAACAGAGGAAATGGGTAAGGACTGTTGTAATCCAGATTGTGCTATAAAATGGGGGCTCAAACCTAGGTAGCCCTCGACATTACTACTGTCCCAGGGGCAGGTGGAGTGAGGATTCTTCACTGAAGTTTGCGGTTCAGCTGCAAGAGTGGCTCCCGTCACCTTTGCTGTCATGACGGCTGTCTCGGGATAGCATCAGTGTAGCCAGCTTCACGGAAGTAAATCAAGCAAGATGGAGTTACAAGAAGCAAGAACGGGTTCGATTCTTTTCAATTGCCTTCCTGGTTTTAAGGAAAATACATGAGGCTCCATGATAAAATGTTACTAAAAGGGTTGCTCTGATATGATCCACATATTAATATCACAAATTTTATAATGTCTTTATATTTGCTCTTTAATCAGTCATGATCAGCTTATTGGGTCTAATGGTTGAGCTTGTTGAGATTTGTGAATTAGAACTAGGCTTTCACTGGCCCTAATTTTTTAGGTTAATAGTAGTCTTTAGGAAAGCTGGTCATCTGATACATTGTGGGGACAAATGAATCCATTCACTTGGGATTCTGCCACTTGACACCAGTAACTCTTTACAAAGGATAATGTTTACTTTGATTTTTCTCCAAAATGACATATGAGCCATAGTTCTAACTCTGTGTGTATCTAATATGCATTAATTAACCTCACTTGGATTACTTTATAAAAAAACAAAATCACAAAATACTCAAGCACATTTCATTCCAACATCTTTAATGCTGAATGTCTGTTCACAGTGAATGAAGAGGTGAAGGTACTCATTAGTCTATAATTTCTGGGTGTGGCTGTGCCCTAAATTCTTAAAGGTGCCATAGACACAATGTTTGTACATCAAATAAATGTTTGTGTCATTCATTCTCTCGTAGAAAGCTCAAAATTATATCCTACAGAATAGTAATATTAATTTAAATGCTAGTATAGACTTATAAAGGATTTTCTATAATGATCAACCTCCCAACATTAACTTGGTCCAGCTTTATTTCATACCATCCCCCTGCTGGTTATTTTTGCCTCTAAGATTATTATTTAACAGGCCAAATATAAATATCAAACAACAAACTACTCAGAATTTATTTCAATCAATTGGAAAGAATTTATTGAGCATCTACCATGCAAACACATAAGGAATATTATGAAATATAAAGCAATTTCTTAATAAGAGCATTCAGAATACTTTGTAATTTCTTGCCTGCCAAAAAATAATTAATATCTATGAAGTTTAACAAATGGTAAACTCAAAGAGAAATGAAGATTTCAAGCCTTTCCAAAGTCCCTTTGTGCTCTAGGTAATTAGATTTATCTCCATGGCTTCTATCACAAAGCTGGGTACCAAGTCCATCTGTAGATCCAAGTTCTTGGATAGTAGACCCAGTGCCAAGTTCAGCCTGCCTAGCAAAGTGCCAGGAATCTGCAAAAGAGTAAACTAATGTGTACTACGATCTAATACCAAGGGAAGTAAACCAAGGGTGTGATCAGATCACAGGATGGTGATAGGGCTGGCATCATTTCATAAGGAAATAGGCACCTAAAAAATAGAAGATGCCACTGTTTCATTGCAAATCTAACCACAGGTTGTTTTAATTGCAAATTTCACATTGGCTCATCTAAAATATATCCCTAGTAATCTTAACAATCATTGACATGACACTACTTATGAAAATGATGTCAGTGATTCAGTAATGGTAGTGGGGACGGAGAGAGAGAGGCACTAACACCCTCCCCAAACGACCAGTCCAGTTCCTGCCCCTCCAGTGCCATGAGTCGTGCGGGATGGGGGATGAAATCCTGAATGAAGCAGTCGGTTTACTTATCAAGAATTTTTGGAGAAGCAAAATAAGGCAGTGATGAAGATTGGACCATAATGACCTACTTTTAATGCCAGCCACTCAGGCTCCTCAGTAGATTGTGAGCCCTGCACAGTAGAATGCTTTAGAACAAAGAGTGTGCAACATGAATTTCGCACACAGAGAGGCATTTGAAGCTTAAAAAGTACCCAAATATACAATGGCCTCTTGTTTAATTATAGTAATTATTCATCAGGCTCCAGATGTTAAGAGAGAAAAAAAACTTTATCTTTTTATGATTGGAAGCATGAATCCTTTCAAATGTGTGTCACTGAAATGGAATGTATCTAATAATCATCTTGCAGCTGAGAGTTCCGAGTAAATAACTGAAACCATTCCAGATCCTTATTAAATGGATCGGTTTCCGAAAGGAGAGAGAAATACCTTTCATTCGGAAGAAATCAGCCCTTATTTTCAGCTCAACCAAAAAGTCAAAAGCACCAGGGGCATTCTGGGAGCTTCGGGACTCACTTCACAATGTCCGGTCAAATTCTTGTCCAAGAACCACTGAGGCTGTGGACTTGCTGAGAGGCTACTGCATTCTTGCAAAGGTGATCGAGAGGCCCAAGACTCAGGACCCCGTAGTTGTGCGAGCTTGCTGTGGGCGAGTGGGCGAGGCAATCTCTCAGAACGCCAAACCTGAAATTCCACAGCTGAGGACTAATCTGGTAGGTCTTACCAAATCCCATGAAATTCAAGAGAAGACAACAAATTTCTCTTTCTGTTGTACTCCCAAAGACATAATTGGACAATAATTACTGGGGTATGGTAAGTGGTCCCCAAGATGGCCCCAGTCCCCAGTGATTCTCACTTCCTGATATCCGTGCCCCGGGTAGGCCAGTAGTTCACTTCCACATTATGTAACCAATACAATAGTGTGGAAAAGACGTATGTCTTCCCAGGCCAAGTCATAAAAGATACTGCCACTTTCTTCCTTCTCACTCTCTCTCTCACTCATCATTCACTCTGGGGAAAGCCAACCCCAGTGTCAGCAAACAACCAAGATGCTCAGTGGAGAAGACCATGTAAGTGAGGAACTAAGGACCCCTGCCCACCAACAGCACTAATTTGCCACATGAGTGAGCATCCTTGTATCAGACCCTCGAGCTTCAGTCTAGTGTTCAATCTCATGAGACACTTGAGCCAGAACCACTCAGCTAAGCCATTCCCAGATTCCTGATGCCCAGACACTATGAGAGATAATATATGTTTGCAGTTTTAAGCCACTACATCCTGGGTCAATTTGTTACATAGCAGTAGATAACTATTGCATAGGATAATCTTAAACTGCTTGACTGGATCCCTTTACCTTGACTGGAAGCCTCTCCGTAAGTAAAACCATGCATTTTATTTCAGACCCAATAATTACATGGTGTGGGGTATGTGTGGGGGGGGTTGCTTATCTATAAGTTTCTTTTACCCCATAATGCAGACCCCAAGTCATGTCATATTTATTCATTGTATGTCAATGAAATTAAAATATGTACTTCATACCTTTTGTACTTTTTCTGTCTGCATTTAAAGAAGAAAAGTGTAGCTTCACAGATGATTAAACTTAATTTATATGATACTTTTAGAAACTGCCACATTCAAGGTCATGTGTCAAGTGTACAAGAACTGAACAGACCTGGAGCACCAGTGTTCCCTATCTTCAAAGAACGTTGATGGGGGAAATGCAAGGAGAGATGTCTGTAAAGTAAAAACCCTCCTGTAAAAATATAACAAATAAGTGCAGGGTGAAGCCAGCGTAGGTCTATAGTTGTAAGTACACAAAACACAGTTTCTTCTTCTGTTACTCTTTCTTAATTATTGCATTATTTCTCATCTGAACAACTGTCAATCTTCTTTTGCCCCGCCCTGTAGGGGTAACCAGGGGCAACCGAGAGATATGATTTAAAAGTTGCTTAAGTGATAGGTAGGACTTCAAACAGGCAAAAGAGGAACCGAAAGGGCCGTAGGAGAAGGAGGAAGCAGCAGGAACCTGGGCAGCCTCGGTGTCTGTGGGAAGGAAGCCGCAGAACGTACTAAGAATAAACTACAGGCCTTGGACGTTGGGACAAGGGACTGGTGTTCAGCTGAGGAGCCAGCAAGAGACGAAGTGTGTGCCCTGGAGCTACCACGTATCAAAACTGCACTTCAGGGAAAGAACTGATTACACAGAGAACTCATTAGAAAGGGGGCGCTGAAGGCAGCACCGCCCCGAGGCTGTGGTCCTGGTCTAGGCGTGGACTGCGGTGGCCGAGAATGGGAAGGATGGGCCTGGGTGAGGTGCGGAAGGTATGGACTCTACATTCCCCCGCCAACAGAATAAAGCGGAAGCCAGGAACGTTGGGAGAGAATAGAGCAGACAAAGAAAACATTTCCGATTGGGACAGGAACAAGGCTTTTAACAGAATTAGGAACGAACAAAGGCTGCTGGGAATGGAAAGGGAGGAAGTGGTGGGAAATGGTCATTTAAATGTAGATGCACATTTCAAACTCTAGCCTTCTCCAAGACCATCCTCAGACTGCAGGCGAGTGCCTCCTGCAAACACAAATACTTTGATTTGCATTGGAAACTGTCAACTGGACTTGCAAATAAAGTATGAAGCCATTCTATATACCAGTGTAAATATTCTTTGCAACTGTAGCTAGAACTAGTGAAAAGCTCCTAATTAGACATCACAATAAAACCTGTCTTTGGTTTTGTTTTGTTTTTGACAAATGAGTTTTCTAAACAATTCCAATCCACACCCCTACCGTGCAGTACGTTTCTAAACAAGCTCTTTGCCTTGACATACTTTTATGAAATGGTTCAAGAATACCAATACCTAACCCCACCTTCTCAGCAACTTAACTAGAAAAAACCAAAACCTTTCTTACTCACTGGCAATCAACTAATTGTGTGAAGTACCAAGCTCCTTCTGATTTAAATGCACAGCTTCCCTTGTGTATTCTCAAAGCTATGTGCTTAGCATGAACATTTTTCCAGATCTCAAAGACAATGGTCTAATATACCAATGCCAAGGCTTTTATAAAAAGCTAGGGTTTGTACTCAGTTCTTCAAGTTAGGGTACTGAGTTTTAAATTTTTCTATGTATTACATGGAGAAAAATTATATATATATATATTTTTATATATATTACATATATTATATATATGAATTCAAACTAGAACTGGTTCTGGCTAGAGTAGAATATAAAAATATTAACTCAATGTTCACAATAACTCTAAAAAAGGCTTAAATCAACATCCCAAGAGCCAAGATTTGAACCCATGCAGCCTCAGAGCCTGGGTCCCTTAACACTGGATCTAAATAGAGAAATTTTCCACAGACATTTTTGTAGCCATCACTGTGTTAGTTTTCTATTACTGCTATAACAAATCACCACAAACTTATTTGCTAAAACGACACAACATTGCATCTCTCTTGTTCTTCTGCAACATTGCATCTCCCTGGTTCTTCTCTGTGACACAACATTTCATCTCTCTGGTTCTTCTCTGTGATGTAACATTGCATCTCTCTGGTTCTTCTCTGTGATGTAACATTGCATCTCTCTGGTTCTTCTCCGTGATGTAACATTGCATCTCTCTGGTTCTTCTCTGTGACACAACATTGCATCTCTCTGGTTCTCTGTGATGTAACATTGCATCTCTCTGGTTCTTCTCCGTGATGTAACATTGCATCTCTCTGGTTCTTCTCTGTGATGTAACATTGCATCTCTCTGGTTCTTCTCCGTGATGTAACATTGCATCTCTCTGGTTCTTCTCTGTGATGCAGCATTGCATCTCTCTGGTTCTTCTCTGTGATGTAACATTGCATCTCTCTGGTTCTTCTCCGTGATGTAACATTGCATCTCTCTGGTTCTTCTCTGTGATGCAGCATTGCATCTCTCTGGTTCTTCTCTGTGATGCAGCATTGCATCTCTCTGGTTCTTCTTCTCTAGTACATCTCTCTCTGACTCTGACCTCTTATGCCTCCTTCTTCCACATTTAAGGACCCTTGTGATTATGTTAGGCCCACCAGGATAATCTCCCTATTCTAAGGTCAGCTGATTAGCAGCCTTAATTTTCCTTTGCCATGTAACCTAATATATTCACAGGTTTCAGGGATCCGGACATGGACATGTTTGGGATGTTATTCTGAGAAATGAGACTCAGACCATGTTGGCCAAGTAATGAGGCATCACATGGATACCGAAGGGATTGGCATCTTTTCCCTGCTTTAATGCCATAAGTAAAGAACTGAAATTCAAGCCAATTTAACATACTAGCATTCAGAATGACATATAAGGAAAGAGGTGAGTGGGTAGATGAGAGAAAATTGTTGACAGAATTTATCACGTGTGGATAAGTGAAGGCAGAATCTGGGATCCTCGGTTCCTCTCGATGCCTGACATCCGCCCATCCTCACACAGCATCATCGCTCAGTCACTGAGAGCGGATGCTCCATAGGAAAATCCAAGCCTGTCTCACTCCTACTGTCCTTCACAAACATTCCTTAGTTAACCCGAAGGTAGTGACCTTACTCTTTGCAGAGCATGCTCTTTGTGGCTGTTCCCACCTGGAAGACGGTGACAACACCTGTGCTGTCGAGCATTCGGAGTCATCAGGCCAAGATGAAGGGAAAGGTGGACCAGGAAGGGGAAGCAATAGCTCTTGGAGCTGGAGATAGAAATGAGCATGAGCTGGTTTTCTAAACACTAGTGTCCAGCAAGCTGGAGCAGGGAGGGGTAGGAAGTCAAGCCCCAGGAGCCAGTAGGGTCAGATGTCACAGGGCCTGGAAGGTCAGGGAAGAACCCTGAAACTGAAGGTGTACGTCATGGGGAGTCACTGGGGGGTTTTAAGCAGGAACCAGAACAAATATACCACTGACCATCTGTGAATTTGCATATCAGGCTCCTCTACTGTAAAATGGAAATGACAGTACCCACCCCAGAGGGTGCTGGGAGGTAAACAGGGAGCAATCCATTTAGCATAGTGGCTAGCACAAGGTCAGTGCTCAGGAAAGGCTGAGACAGTCAATACCTATGTGACCAAAACGTCATCCATCCTGGAGATCTAAAGTGCAATTATCTTAATGTCCCCGAGTCCACTGTCTAGAGTGCCAAGTCCTCCCCCAGGCTTCTGCAAACTGCCACAACAGATTGGTCTCAAGGCCTCTGTTGCCTCCAGAGGGTCTGCCTCCCAGCACTGCTCTGTGCTCTGTACTGTGTCTAGCCAGCAAAGAAACTCAGGCTTTCTCTCAGCCTCTAAAATGGGGAGGGGCGCAAGTCCCCTGGAGGAGCCATAGATCGGGACAGCGGACTCTGAGAGGAGCCCGGGGTCAGCGGTCAGCACCCTTGCAGTGTCCTTAGGCCACCCACCTGTCACGCCTTCCACTGACTGCTGCTCTCAGTCATCCTGGCCTCACCTCCTCTTTCCAAGGGCTCCTCCCCCTCCATCCTCCTCTTCACTTATCAACTCCCCTTCCTTTAAGTAAAAATAACCAGTTATTCCTCTTGTCTTATGCGGATCATCTTCCCCCTTCCTCTAATGTTTTGCACAGGCTTGTCGGGTGTTTCATGAAGGCCGTGTGGAGGAATTCCAGCACCAAATCTGAAAGGAGTTCAATGCTCTCACTGTCTAGTCACCGAAATAAAGGTCATGTTTGGCTGAATTTGCAAAATGAGACGCAGACCTTGTTGGCCAAGGAGTGAGGCATCACATCGATACTGAAGGGATTAGCATCTTTTCCCTGACAACGCTGCCTCGGCTAGGAGCCAGGAACCTATTGAGAAAAAAGAGGCTGGAACTTTTCCTCTCTCTCGGGGAAATGCCAGGATGTTGAGATGGACTGTCCCAGAGTCAGCCACACTGCACACATTAGAAAGCAGTCTCCACCCAATACAGCCCTCACTTCTAACCCCAAATGCAAGTTCAGGAGATTCCCAAACCACCCTCACGTCCAATAGTTCACCGGAAGGACTCACGTTTATTATGGGGAAAGCATACAGGTCAAAAGTAGCCAAGGGAAGGGCACAGTGCAGAGTAGGCAGAGGTTTCAAAGGCAAAGCTTCTATTGCCCCCTCTCTGTGGTCAGGACACATCACCCTCCTGCCAGCAACATGTGGCAATAAGCACAGAATACTACCAACCAAGAAAAATCAGGAAAGTTCACCCAAGCCTTGGTGCCAGTGTTTTTATTGGGAGTTCATTATGCAGACCTGATTGATTGATTGTCCACATGGTTGCCCTCAGTCTCCAGGCCAATGGCCAACTAATACCATAGGACCCAAGGACCCAACCCTGAAACACAGGGTTGACCTTACTGGCATGGCCAGCCCCCTCCCTGTGTCTACGGGGTAGGCCTGGCCCAACTCCAATACCCAGTGTGGTCAGCTCCTGCCCTGAACTGAGCGCTCATGTCAGGTATAATATAGATTACCTCCCAGAAATGAGGGCAAAGGCCAGACCTCTCTGTGGGGGAGGCCAAGTTCTTTGCCTCATGGACTCCATGAGACTAACAGAAGCCAATAATGTGTATGAATGAACATGCTTCTCCACCTCCTACCATCACTCAGGGGGGGCAGACTATCGAGATCCACTGAGGACAAGACTAAGTCATCAGTGGGGACAACTGGTTCCTCACCCTTGGCTGAGCATCCAGCAGCACGTGTGCCAGGAAAGCAGATGCTGGGACACAGAGACATTCTCCAGAGGCTTAGAGTATAGGGAAGTTATTTCACAATGGAGTGAATGCCAGAGGGCAGAGGAAAGAAACGAGGGGGAAACACAGGGCCTTAAATTAGGAAGAGTCATGGATCAGAAAATGCCCACTAGTAAAGGAATAAAATGCATAAATCCTAGAGGACACATGATCGGGGAGGATGAGTGTGGTCTTACATTCCAGATTGAATGGCAGGTCTCAGAATGAATAAAAATTCTATTTATAATTGTACCAGGGCAATAAGCATAAATCAGATGATTCCAGACACTCCAGCAAATATGATCAGTTTTAGGTGGTGAGTAGGAATGACAAGAATCGGAGGTTGGTGATGAATATCTCACAGTTGGCATAATTCATTCTGGTTCCTGAGCTGGCCCTGCATCCCGGGCCCCGTTTGGCCTGATCTCAAAGAGAGCTGAAGTCAGACCAGGCTGGAAGGCCCTGGTCCCGGGCAAGGCCTGTCCAATGGGCAAATGTCAAGGAGGGCTGGGGTCTCAGTGGGGGCTCTCCAAAGCGTGCAGAGCCGTACAGAGGGCCTTGGTCTGCAGAGTGGCCTGTGTGGGAATCTGCCCCAAAGCCCGTGGGCCTGTGATGAGGGCTGGTTCTCAACAGTCTTCCTGTACATAATCTTTAAGAATTACACATTTAAGGTTACCTTTTGTAATGAGATTCTTCAGGAAAGGTGGCTGATTGTACCCTGAAACTATTTGACCAGCCTAAGGCATCTCTGTAGTGCTGACACACATTGAAGAAGGTAACAGATGTGACAGCCAGAGAAACAGACAGAAAGATGCATCTGGTACTGTCTACATGGCACTGATACAGAGGTTATGGGATTAACACGAGGAAAAATGCTTTTGAACTATTTCTATAGAACCTGATAGTAAATGCAGAAAAACTGGATGGATTTGGAAAAAGAATCATGGAAAAAAACCTTGGATAGGAATTGGATTTTAGTCTTTGTTATGACTAGATTTTCTCTAGGTATTAACCTGAATTTTAGTCTTGGTTAATAAGGCATGAGATGGTCCCGCCAGTGTGGTTCAGTGGTTGAGCACCGACCCATGCACCAAGAGGTCTCCGGTTCAAATCATGGTCAGGACATATGCCCAGGTTGTGGGCCGGATCCCCAGTGGGGGACATATGGGAGGCAGCCAATCGATGTTCTCTTTCATCGATGTTTCTCTCTCTCTCTCCCTCTCACTTTCTCTCTCTCTAAAATCAATAAATGGGGGAAAAAATTTTTTAAGCCACAAGATATACAAAATAACAATAATAATAGCAAACATTATTGAGCACTTACTAGTAACCTAGTTAATCTTTCACACAACCCTAAGAAGTAGATACTCCCCCCACCCCCCTGTTTTGCCAAAGAGAAAACTGACAGAGGGGTTCAATAATCTGCACAAGGCCATACACCGATTTTGAGCCAGAAGAGAAACTCGGCTCCTGCGTGTATGCTCCTACTTTAGCATGTTTGTTTGTAAAATCAGGCCATTCAATTAGGTTATGTCAAGGCCCTTTTCCTCTATGACCCTCTGGATTTAAGTTTAAGGGGAAATATGTAGATTAGATACTAAATAAAAAGGATCTAATGTTCATGCCCATATTTACATGTAATATTTAACATAAAACTGGATTTACAGCAGTGTTTGCTCAAAATTCATATTACAAGAAGCTAAAGAAAGCCCAGAAGATTAGCTGTTGAAAACTGTGATTTTTAGTCCTTTCCAGCGGCCCCTGCTCTGGCGTCAAGTGTAACCCAAAATAGCAACACTCTAGTGGTGGGGAGTCTTAAACACACATGCAGACTTCCCACAACATCACAGAAACATCAGGTTAATATAAACCTCTAGTTCAGCCAACAGAGCAAGTTTTCCGTTCTGTTGCCTTCCGTCCTGTGGAAAGCGAGAAAGGGGTGGCTATCTCAACCCCTCTACAGACAGGCCAGTGGGTCTTCCGTAGACCCGAGTCCTCCTCCACCCTCTGCCCTCAGTACAGCCCCAGGGCCCCTCTTACGTGCTGTCTCCACCCTACACGCTCTCTCCTTCTTCTCTTTCCGTTGCTGCCCTTCCTCCTGCAGGGGACCGATGCCCGGGAATGCTCCAAGCATTGCTGCTCCTGGCACCATTCCTGCCAGGACCATGGTCCCAGACTAGGCGCTGGGTGGGATTTTGTCTGTCAGCCGGAGACAGAGAGCGGCGTGGAGCATTGTGGGAAAACAGCAGCGGCACCTGAGTGCCCCTGGGCCAGTGAGGCGCCAGCGCGGCTTCGAGGACGAGGTGATGCCCAAGCCGGGCGCCCGCGGATGAGCAGGAGCAGCGCCGTAGGAGCGCTGGGGGGCGAGCTGGTAGCAGGGACGGTCCCCACGGCGGCCCAGAGCCTAGGAGTATCCCACAGGGTCCTCCTGGTGGCCCCAAGCACAGGTGTGTTCGCCTTCATCCTCCATACACAGGGACTTTCGTCGGGAACTGACAGGGTCAGACTCCCACAGGCCTACTGGCTGGTAAGGATGGATCTGAGGGCTCCAGACCGGAGCTAGTTAGCTGACCCTGGACAAGAGGTCACAGAGCCTATCATTATTTAGGATATAAAATAAGGAGACTTTGCATGTGGAAGATGGAAGTGGCAAAAACAAACAAACGAAAGACCCAAGGGTGCCCTAGGTTTCGTCTTGGTGCAAAGACGGTCAGATGCCCATGCAGACCTCCAGCTCCCGCAGTGTCCCCAGTACCCCTGTGCGTGACTGCCCACGCCCGGGGGCCCACGTGTGCTCCGGAAGCTCTGACCCTCTCATCTCTATATCCGGATATACATCTAGATCTGTGTTTCATATACATGTTTTTTTTACTGCTTTACAATGAAGGTGTGTTACATTGTAATTAGAAAACATACAGGTAGCCTGGCTGGTTTGACAGTGGTTAGAGTACCGGCCCTCGGACTGAAGGGTCTCAGGCTTGATTCCCCGTCAAGGGCACATACCTGGGTTGTGGGTTCGATCCCTGGCCCTGGTCAGGGTCATGTGGAAGGAAACCAAGCAATGTGTTGCTCTCACATTACTGTTTCTCTCTCCCTCCCTCCCTCCCTCCCTTCCACTCTATCTAAAAATCATTAGACAAATATTCTTGGGTGAAGATAAACAAAAAACAAATAAACAAACAAAGAATATATATATACACACACGTACATTGAAAATATATTTACACAAATTGAGGAGAACCCCGACCTTCCCCCCTAGTGCCTGCCGTCTGTGGATTACAGGAAGTCCTGGCAAATGAAAGAACATGCTCTGCAGATACTGGGACCCTTGAAAATAAGGAGAGTCTACGTACTAGATTACATTCTGAGGCAACTTTTCTTAAACTTCTGCACATCTTGATTAGAAAAGTCAGTTTGGGGATGTCTCAGTTACCCAGTAAATGTTTCTGCTCCATTTCAGAACAGTAGGGAAATCCTCAGCACTAGGACCAGGCATGTGCCTCATGGCCAACGGGAGATAAATGGCTTACAATAAAATAAACTGTTTGGTCATTAAGATGAAGTGCATTGATTCCTACCACTTATCTCTTTTGAGACATCCCTCTAAGAAAGATCAGAAAAGCGCACAGCTGAGCTATCAAAGGGTGTCGGGGCGGGGGTTGAAGGGAGGGCAATAGGGAACAGGATGAGAGGTGACTTTTTTAAGGGGTGCTAAAATTAATGGCACTATTTTCACATGTGTAAAGTACACAGTGTGATTATAGTGCAAGCCAGGTTTCTTCCTCACTCCGAGGACAGGGCTGCCCTAGCCACTGGTCAGGTGCAAAGGTATAAACAATCACCATTTCCTACACATTGTTGGTGCAAAAGAGTAAGTAAACAGTCCTCTTCAGAATGACCATGGGCTGATGAATGACAGGGGTTACGCTGTGTGTGTGAGCTAGTTCGTGTCCAGAGAGGAGTCTTCCACACACAGGCACCCCACCACCACCCGGTCTCTGGGCAATGAGGCTGGCGCAGTGCCCAGTGAGCACCTGCTGATGATGCTGAGTCGGTGTGGAGCCTGGTGACTCGGGAGGTGAGCTGCCCATTTTCCAGTCCTCTCTTTAATCCCTAATGTCTATGTTATCACGCTGTCCGACTCACTGGAAGAAGAATTTGGGGTCCTGTTTAAATTGGGGTCTTAGAGGATATTTAAAAGAAAACAACCAAACATTCCCATCATGGAAACATTTCTTTTTACTATGGACACAATTCCCAGAGGTGGGGAAAGAGGGGGTTAGTCCTATTTATATTTGAGAGTCCAGAAATGTAAGCACACATATGCTTGTGTTTCATGGTTCCAGTTATTTATCCATTCATTTGTTGCTTCTTGTATGTACTTTGACCGGAAAACGAACCCACAACCTTGGCGTATGGAGATGACACTCTTACCAACTGAGCTACCTGGCCAGGGCTCTGACATTTTCAACAAATGACTAAGAAGCTGCCAGTTACATTCAATCACCATTCCTGGTTATATAAAAATAAATTTAAAAATAAAGGACACTTTAATTTAAAAAAAAAACCTAGAAAACAAATGTTTTTACATCTAAGTTGAAGATAAGATGGAATTTATCTTGAGGACAGTATCAGTGACAGAAAAAACAAAAACAAAAAAAGTAGGGACCAGTATGTCATACCGGAACTGATCAAATAACTATCTCACAGCGTAAGTACAATTACCTGAGTGCCACCAAAAAGCTGGGGTTAGTCTCCCTTTGCCATCCTTTAACTACTCATCCTTTAACTACTCTATAGAGAAAGTCATCTGAAAGTGTGGGGAGAAGCAAAGGCCACCTAAGGGCACTCCAGTTAATGGGGTAGGTAGAGTCAGCTTCCTAAGTGGATTAAAATGAGCTAAATTCAAAGTCAAACTGAAATCCAGAGGAATATTTATTTCCCCCACCTTCTTAACACCCCCCTGTGAGCAGGTATAGATTTCTTTCAATTCACTGATCTATGACTAATAAATTATTTATCTCAACTGCCTATGAAGAGCAAATCCATCTTTTTCATCTTTCTTCCTAAATAAAAGCACTTCTGAATGGTGATTTCTGTGTGAGCGGGCGTACGGGGTAGAGAGAGGGTAAAGCGGGGGTGCGCCGGGAGAAAACTGGAAGAGGGTGTGAGTTCCCACGAGGGCACACCAGCTCCATCCACAGTGCCTCCTCGTCCTGTAGCATCTCCACCTTTACCGTGTTACCCTTATGCGACCAATCGGATTAAACACTTCTGAGAAACCCCCTTAGAGTCACCTGTCAGAAAAAGCGGGAAGAGTATCCCATGGCACCTGTGTTAGTAAGAGAAGCAAATGTGGCTCTCCTGTGTGCCCAGGTGCCCCGATCTCCTTCTCCATGTTGGGGCCTGAAGGACCACTGGTGGCCCTGGCAGCCAGATTTAATGAAGGCTTGGGGCAATTAGTAGACAAACCCCATTGAGGGTCTTTGGCTGTAGAGTGTGCATCCAGAGAAAGAAGGCAGTGGCAAAGTTCTCTCTGTGATGTAACTGGCTACCACGGGGCAGCCCAGCTATGGAAGGCCTGACTGCCCCAGACCAGGGTGACATCACGAGATGTGATCTAAGCCACCCTGTGTGCACAGAGAACAGGTTCTGTCTGATGTGTGAGCACAAGGCCTTGAGCCCAAAGTCTCATATACATTAAAAATATAATGGGAGAGATTTTTATCTTTCATGAATATTTAATTCTCCTGCAAGCTAACCATCTGCATATCACAATGCCCCAAAGCCTGTGTGTGATTTTCTCTGTTGTCTTTTAAAATAAAGCAGATCAGCCCTGGCCGGTTTGGCTCAGCGGTTAGAGCGTCGGCCTGCGGTCCGGAGAGACCCGGGTTCGGTTCCCGCTAAGGGCACGTACTTCGGTTGCAGTTTGTCCCCGGCCCTGGTTGGTCGTGCGGGTGGCAGCCACTCGATGTGTCCCTTCACGTCGATGTTTCTCACTCTCTCTCCCTTCCTCTCTCTCCCTCCCATTCTATCTGTACAAAAAATGGAAAAATATCCTCGGGTGAGGATAAAAAAAATAAATAAATAAAATAAAGCAGATCATTTCGCTCTTCCTGTGATTTAAGCCTTGAAAGTTGCTTAACTGTACACGGATCCCTTTGATCTAACAAGTGTGTATTTTAAAACAAAGTCAGCACTGTTGCTCTCATCTGTTTGTGGGGAGGAACCAGAACAATGGGGGTACACCGAGTCCACTTCCATTGTTTTCTGGTGGCCTGCATCACTATTCACTGATGTTTCGAATGCTGTTTAATTTTTGTTGATGTCTTTTTATCTCAGACTTCATGTGAATTTAAAAAGAGTTCCATTGATATGCAACCTACTGTGTATGATGATATCCTGCCCGCCCTGCCACACTGTAGAAGCCAGCAGCTGCCTGAAACTTAATTATGCATGCATGCAAAGCCCAGATGCTCGGCCCAGAGTGCCTCCACTGACTACAGTTTCTCCCTTGTTTTCGTTTGAATTATAATTGGGCAGATCTATATTTCTCTACCCATTTTGTAGCTTGAGCATGCTCCTCTTTGCCTCTACTGCTACCCCTGCTTGAATCCCGCTTTTTCCAGAAGGTGCCCTTTGCTGATCTCAAGTCCCTCTGAGATCTGAGAAGGGTCATTCATGAGTTTGACAAATCCCTTTACCTACATGGCAGATTTAAAGGTACAAAAATGACCCTAGACCCCATCAGTTTTCCTCCAGATGGTTGATAGCTGAACAAATAAAGTAGTTAACTAGAAGCTGGCATCTGGGTGGAAACAAAGAAGGTTTAGAGCTGGGCATCTACACTGGAGAGGAATGTCATGCAGAAAGCTTTACACCTGCTGAAAGAAGGTGATGAGACTAGCAAAGGCGGGTTGTTAAGCATGTGCGTCCTCTACTCAGCCTTTTGTGAATGGTTTTGCAGTCTACGTAAAGCACCCTGGTCTTCAAGCACAAAGCCCCATTTGAGAGAGTGAAACTGGGTACAGCAGTGCACTGTATATAACCATATTAGTGTTCTCCCGAGTTGTCCTTCATCAAGAGATGGGCATAATAAGAAGTTAGGAAAGTTCCTTGGCAAGTGGATTGGAGAAATTGAGGCAGACAGCTGATTCAAACTGCCCTCATCCAGCACCCTGACTCACCTGCCTCCTTCTCCTTTGCACAACCACTCCCATAAGCATTAAGCCTTCAGGACAAAGAGGTTCTGATCAGCATCAAATAATCTTAGGAACAAAGCCTTAGGTTTGTTGACCATAGAGGCAGAGTTTTGGTCAAACTGGAGATAATATCTAGGCCTCAGTTGTGTTTCACCTCCAGGCCCACAAAAGCAGCAAAACCAGACAAAGTGACACCATGGCTGGCATCAGGACCAGCTGCAATGACCAGCGACCTCTTATTCTAGTGCGGACCAATCAATAAGAGACCACACACCTGGAAAACGAATGATTCTTCTATTAAGATCCTACCCTAAGACCTCTTCTAAAATTCCTGCCTTAAAAAAAAAGATAAAAACTCTTAAGACAAAGGATCCCATGTGCGAACCTGTGAGCATGCTCTCTCTCTCTCTCTCTCTCTCTCTCTCTCTCTCTCTCTGGAGCATGCCCATGCCTCCCCCGGCTTCTTTTCTCAGGCATATTTCTTTGCTTTTTTTTCTCCTAAGCTCTAAAGGTTCCCAAGAAACTTACAACCAGGAAAGCCACTCATCCAAGGCTAACGCCCTGAGCCTGTCTCCCAGGGCCTTCTTTTGCCTCTGTTACTCGTTTCCTGAGTCCACACAGCCCAGCTGGCTCACTTCTTCTGCCTCTGTGACTTTCTTTCTAAAATGCCAAAGCAGCTCTCTGAGCAGCCTACTTTTCAAGTGTACTTTCACTTTGCTTGCTAAATAAACTTGCCTTTGCATTAGAGTTCTTGGCTGTGAATTCTTTCTTTGCAGAGTTCAAGAATGGAGGTTGCTGAACCAAGGGCCAACATCGTGGGTAACAGAGTACTTCTCTCAGATAGATGGCAGCTGCTGGTTATACCTATTTCTGAGGAACTGTCAGAAAAAAACAATACTGGTTTTTAAATGTAACATTAAACTAAATACCCAGATTAATCTCATTGAAAGTGTTTAAAAAAAAAGACAAAAGGCCCCAAATGGAGTCACTTGTGCTAAGACCCTACACCACTAAACCAAAACTTAATGTCTAATCTAATTTGCAGTTTCAGCTTCACAGGAAGGTCATCTTAACCAGTCAGTCTGGAATTTCCTGCTTAACACTAGCTGGGAAATCTGCCTGATAGACCCCTATTGTCTCCCAAAGGTAGGTGACCTTACCTGAAACAAGTCACTCTTTGATAGAATAACCTCCTTGCCCTTATGCTGGTAAAAGTTTTCCATTTTGTACAGCTCAGTGGAACTCCTTTCTATTTGCTAGATGGGATGCTACCCAACTCATGAATTGTTGAATAAAGCCAATTAGATCTTTACATTTGTTCAGTGGAAATTTCTTTAAACAAAAGTTATGGGATATTTTGTGCTCTTGAAGCTTAAAAAAAGTGTTATGGAAATGTACTGAAGCTTCAAAAGTAAGCAAGAATCAAAATAGGATAATTGACCATGACACTTTTAAGCCATGACAATCACTGGGTGAGCATTTTTCATTCAATTAGATTATTTCTATTTGAAGAACAATGCTTAACAACTAACATTTTAATTCAAGACACCCTTTTAAGCATACTACTACCATTCCCATTTTACAGATAAGGATACCGAGACTTAGAGGTAAGGGGACTTCCCCACAGGTAATGGCTTCGATGTGGCAGAGATGGGATTGGAACACAGTTATCTCAATCCATAACTCATGCTCCTAACAGCTACTATATTTTGTCTACCTAATAACATTTGACTCAAATATTCTTTCCAACATATAAACTCTGTCTCTCAACTGTAATTATAATGACATTTATCATATATATATAGTCAAACACTAGTATAAGCTCTTTACAACTGTCCTATAAGGTAGGTATAATTTTTAACCCATTTTTCAGATGAGGTCTCCACACGTAACTGCTCTACCCAGTAGTTTCCAAACTTCAGCAAGCTTCAGAATCATCTGGAGGGCTTGTTAAAACATGGTTTGCTGATCTCTACTCCCAATGGTTCTGATTCAGTAGATCTGGGCTGGGTACAAGAATGTGCCTTTTTAACATGTAACACTGATGCTGCAGGTCTGGGGACCACACTTTGAGAACCGCTGCACTAGGATGTACTAATATTACTTATAAATAATAAGTAGAATTTATTATCCCCGATCTTTCACACGTCACACATTTCTAATCCTCAGGAAGAAGATGTTACCCCCATTTTATACCTGAGGAAAATTTGGTTCTGAAAAATTAGGTAACTTACTTAGGATCACACTGATGGTCAGTAGCAAAGCCAGGACCCAAATGCTCAGGCTTCTTTCAATAGCCCACCCACCCTTCCAAGCCAAGAGGTTTATCACATTGACTAGGTATAGAGTAACCCCAGGATATGCCTTATACTAAATATCAATATCATATAATTATGATTATACAATTCCCTGGGCTATATAGAATAGTGTTCATTGTCTTGATACCTCATTTAAAAAATAGCATTGCTTTGTGCATAATAATGTAAAGACCAAGTACATCATACAGGTAAGGAGAAGGTTTTAATGACCAAAGATGTGGTCACTAGTACAACGAAAATGTAAGTCAAGACATTAGAAACATCTTTTACTCTACTGGTGAAAAGTGACATGGGGCAGGGAAGAGATGCATAGGAGACTCAGAGGGAGTGGGTTTTTATGGGTATACAGACTAGTGAGTTTAATTTTCTAAGTTGGGTAGAGCTAATACTTAGAGGAAGGGATGAAAAGATCACACACTTGTTCACTTCTCAATACCAAGTCAGCAGCAATAGTTACATTATTAGTATTACTTCCTCTAAAGATGAGCCTGTGCCCTATAGCCCAAAGAGAGCCAGGAAATGCATTTGAATAGTTCATTCCCTTGTGTTCTATATTAAACAGAAAAAAAACAAAAACAAAAAAATGTCAAACTGCCTGAGAGAGATTTTTATCTACCATATCAGCTAACATCTTTCCCCTTCTCCCAACTGGAAATTAAACTCATAAGTGTCACTTTTTATTTGCCTCAAGGGTGTCAGTGTAATATGAATGCCAACTCACGATCTGCTAATATTTGTAGTAATTATTTCAAACTACATTTTTGCAGTTGCAATTTTATGCAACTTTACAGAAAAGAATAAGCAAAGGAACATTAAATTCTCTGTGTAATAAAGAGAGTTTGGTTTCAGCATCAAACATATCTACATTGGAATTCCCACTTTGTCTCTTCCACCTGGTCTGTCCTTTGATCTTAGACATATTATTTTACCTCTCTGAAGGCATCTGTGTGTGTAAGATGGGGATGCTAACACCTACTGCACAACTGGTCATGAGAATATTTGTGAAATACTAGGAAATAATGTTTTTTATCTTCTCTACTTCCATGAAAATTTGCTTCTGAGATGTTTATCAATGTCCTTTTCCTTCTTTTTTTATATATAGTCATGTACATATACTATATATACACACACACACACACACTCATGTGTATATATATTTATATATGGTCATGTACATATACTATACACACACACACTCATGTGTATATATATTTATATATAATCATGTACATATACTATATATATACACACACACACTCATGTGTATATATTTATATATAGTCATGTACATATACTATATATATACACACACACACTCATGTGTATATATATATTTTTATATAGTCATGTACATATACTATGTATATACACACACACTCATGTGTATATATATTTATATATAGTCATGTACATATACTATATATATACACACACACACACTCATGTGTATATATATATTTTTATATAGTCATGTACATATACTATGTATACACACACACTCATGTGTATATATATTTATATATAGTCATGTACATATACTATATATATACACACACACACACTCATGTGTATATATATATTTTTATATAGTCATGTACATATACTATGTATACACACACACTCATGTGTATATATATTTATATATAGTCATGTACATATACAATATATATACACACACACTCATGTGTATATATATTTATATATAGTCATGTACATATACTATATATACACACACACTCATGTGTATATATATTTACATATAGTCATATACATATACATATACTATACACACACACACACGTGTGAATGAATACATTTGTTGTAACTCGTGTTTTTATATTAGAGTGCTTTACATTTTTTACCCTGCACTTCTTCACATACACATTTTCCTCTTTTATTATTTGCCTTTTTCAATGGTCATCTGCTATACAATTATATTACTAGAAATGCATTTACTACTTGAAACATTTGGATTTTCCCATTTTTCCTACAGAAAACCAAAGAATGTCAAAAGGACATAAAAAATGTTGTTTGACTGCTTTTAAAGGTTGTTTTTCTTACGTCTTTGGACAATTTCCTTGTCTGAGAAGTAGTGGAAAAAGAATACCAGGTCCAAAGGTAGGCATGAAAGGAAGAAGTGAATTTTGAAAGCCAAGCATAAAACATTTTAGAACACGAGAGCTTCTGGACAAGTTACATCCTGTTTTGTGAATGCTTGGGCCATTGTTCCACATCTTCTTTTTCATTCTTCTTTAAGAAGGGTTTTTCCACACTGGTCCAGATTTCACCCACATCAGATGCTGTTCTTCTCGAGGGCAGACGGTGCTCCAGACCAGTGGAAGGCGGTCAGTCAGGGTGAACCAGGTCAGAAACAACCTGACTGAAAGATCCTGCTTGGAAGATCAGGTCACCAACCTATTTATTCTAACACACTTTGACACCAGTGTATCCTAGGCTGCCAAGAACGCTCTATTAATAGAGACGTGGAACAGAATGCAGACTAAATTTAAAGTGCCGGGCTCCCCAATGGGAGGTAAGCTCACTGTTGAATGCCCTTGAAATGCTAAAGGTCTACTTTTGTCAAAACCAAACTCACTGCTCCCAGATCAAATGTCTACTAGCAGCTGCCCAAGGTTGATAGGGATGCCAGGGTAAGATGCACACTGTGAGAGACTAGGATGCCCAACACCCCTGTGACGAGATAAACCTTGAGTGAAGACCATCCATAGTTGACTCATTTTGGTAATAATATGTCATGAGCTACTCTTTTCTGAAAAGTCAATGCAAATAAAAATATTATAAACTAGTAATTTATTCATTGAACAAATATTTGTTGGGAGCTGACTAGGTGTTTAGACTATTCTGGAAGCAAAGGATATCGCAATGAACATAACTCCAAGACACATACCTTCATGAAGTTCATATTCTGGTGAGGTTTTGGTGAGTTTTGAAGGAACACACAAAAACAATCTTCGGTTCCCAAGAAGAGACTATCCAACATTTTGATACATAATTTAGCTAATTGGCTTACTTTTCTAAATGTCGGACCTCATAAATCACGTCCTCCCAACTCACACTCGAAACACATTACACGCCTATTTGAACGACTTGTAGCTTGCTGTTTCACAGTGCAGCCCATCACATTTTTGCATATCCCAAATTACTTAGAAAATCCTTTTTTAAAATAAAAAATGTCCTCTATCCTAGATTTCCTCTGTAGCTACATAGCACCACTGTGTAATGAAAGATGGGGGCGCCCCGAGTTCCCAGCCAGGTAAGACACCAGCCTCAAGAGTTCGCCTTCATTGCTGGGGGAATCAAGGAGAAAGCCCATCTGTGTACAGTTTGGTGGGCAGTAGAGGAGCCCTGTGCTGCCACATGCTATAGGTGATACTCTCTTCAATTTAATTCCCGACAATCTTGCCAACAAAAGAACACTAAGGAAGGTACCCTCCTTCTGTAGGTCATTTTCACAGTGCCTTCTGATGGCATCTAAGAGAATCATTTGTTCTTGTATAATGTAATTCATGACAGTTTTGAAATGTAACTATGTCACACTTATATTTTGGGAGAGTATATGGTAACAATAAAAACACATGCACGCGTGCGTGTGCGCGCACACACACACACACACACCCCATACACCATACAAACAGGGTCGATCAAGATTGAATTTTCCCCCTTGGATGAAAGTGAGATATTGGTATGGAAACAGGCATGTCCCTGCCCCTTATAACTCTACAGTTAGAAGACTAAGCTTTATCTTTGCTTCAAAAGGCTGCAGTTCATTATAGCATCCATGCCAGAAACCAATAAAAAAGCACCAGGGAGAGGGATTATTGCACTCCTCAAACACAAACAAATTTGTTTTCTCACTAAGGATGAGTATAAAGCTTTGTATCCACTAAATTAATCACATTAACTATGACCCTTTCTCTGGGTCACATTTAAGAATAGGAGGACAAGAGATTATATACACAACCTAAGTAATATGTAATATATATATATATTTAATATTAGCCACCACACAGTGTGGTTAATTGTTGCTTCTCTGAACACTTAATCTGCAAGCAGTTGATAAATCCCACGCTGAATAGAAGTGGCTCGTATTTGGGTCACACAAAGTCATTGCCGTTTTTTAATTTAAACTGTGCACTAGATTAAAACACAAGGGTATTTCAGGAGGACAATTTCGAAGCGGCAGCAATAGGCTGTCATTTGGCGTAAAAAGTTTCCACAGCACACCCCAGGGACATGTTAATCAAAGCTTTTTAATGGATTCAGTCTGATCTGTGACAGGCTTTGTTCCAGAGATGGCATTTGCTGGATTGGGCTGCAAGTTATCAATAAGACACAGTAATTGCGGGGAGTGATTGAGCTGCGTTTCTGGGGCTTCCTACCATCCAGCTCCTTTTATTATCAGTCGAGGCAGAGATGTCTTGCAGTAGAAGTCAAATGATGACTTGTTTCCTCCTTTAATCTCCCAACACATAATGAAGGGAAATTAAGCAACAAGGAAAACTGACATTAACTTATTTTTAAAAATTCACACCACCTCCTTGTGTGTGTCTCCTCCTTGTTAAGTCTTTGTCTTAGACTTTTAAGCCAGGGCTGGGCAGCAAATCTTTTAACCTGATCAAATAAATCCCTTTTAACCGGAGGCAGGTTGTGAAGCCCTTCTGTGGGCTCAGCCTGTCTGCAGTGGCTTCTTCACTGAGTTCTTTATTATCACCCAGAAATCAAAGCAGCCAGAGGCTAAACTAATGACTGAGGATCACACTGATCACCTGCAGGGATAGTTAGCTTTTCAGCCACTTGAGAAGGTTAACGCTCCCCATCTGATGGGAAATGTCTTGGTGCCTGTTCTAAACCAGTCATGTAACAGGAACCCAAGAGTTGTTTTCTTTAATAAGTCACAATCCTCACTCTGGAAGATCAAAATCATTCCCCTAGTAAGAGATGTCAAGGTGGATGAGCAGAGGCGGCGGGGAGATAATGTTCGGGAAGGAAGAAGCCTCATTTAAGGTGCTTTTTCACAACCACGTGGCTGTCTTTAGCTCCCATGTCCCTGAGCTAATATGTCACCACTACAGATTCCCACACCTGGACAGCCAGTGTCAACACCTTAGGAAGAAGGGAAAGAACATTCAGACATCTGCAGCCCAGTGTGAACCAACCTCTCGCTATTTCCTAGTGTGTTAACGTATATGCAGCTGTTACCCCAGTTCCCTAGGCAAGAGGTGCGGCGAATCTATCCACCTGATTCAGCTCAGCTCTGCATCTCCTTAGACACACACTGCGTGCCTTTCCATGTCTTTGGCTGGGAAGTAAAACTATAGAGAGATACGAACATGTGATAGAACACTTCTAATGCTACGACTCTTGTTTTCCCCATTACACGCATCCTAAACAAAGTCTAAACTCCTCAGCAGGCTCTTCGGGACTGATTACAAACCACTCTGTCAGTCTTGTTTCTTCTCAGCCCATACCCTTCTACTTGATGGTATGACATGTGTCATTGCATCCCTCGTGTCTTTGTTTATAACATTCCTTCAGCCTAAAATATCCTTCCCCTCATTCCCCATTTACCAAATTCCTCCTAACCCTCAAACCCCACTCAAAGGCCATCTACCCAGCGGCGTTCAGAATCAACTAAGACAAGAGCCACGGTAGGAGGGGGCACAAGGGTCACGGTAGCAGGGACTTCTGTTGTCAGAAAGCTTTAGGGAGACAACTCGGCTCCCAGCCAAGAGGTCATTTGTTCTCAGAACTCCAAGTGATAGCCTGTTGCTTCCAAGCAAGAGTAAACCTCTAAAACTCACTGGGAAAAGACGCTAAGAGAAGGAAAGAAACCAACCCGGATTCGATCATGGGACAACAGAGTGCGGAGCACACTCAGGCAGTCGTTCAAGAAGCCAGATGCCTGGGGTGGGCTCTCAGCTAGGGGTGCTAGAACCCTGTGGTCAACAAGGCTCTGAGTACAGCATCCATCTTGGAGGGCAGGAGTACTCAACCTCAGATCCCAGGCATCATCCGGAGGGCTAATCTACCACAGATTGCCTGGGGCAGGGCTAGGATTTTGCACGTCAGACAAGTCCAGGGGATGCTGATCCTGCCGGAGCGCTGGCTGAGATCTACTGCTTTAGGGGACCCCCTGATCCCCACTGTTCTGCCTGTTCTGTGAAGTACAGATTTAAGGAGAAGAGGCAAGAAGACTGTTCAGAGATCATTGCTATGGTCCTAATCAGAGATGATGAGGGCCCAAATTCAGGAAGCGGCTGGAGGAAGGGAGAGAGAGAGAGAGAGAGTGAGCATTTACTGACCAGCTGGATTTGGGAGAGAGAGAAAAGAATCCAGGGCGCCCGTGCACTTCGGGATTCAGGCTGAGAGACCCTTGTGCAAGAGAGGGTCTGTGCTGTAAGCAGCAGGGACTTGTGCTTGGGAACTGGTGAGAAGAAGAAGACGGTGAAGCTGAAAAATCAGTACAGAGCCAAAGGATGATGATAGAGAAAGGTCTGTAAGGACACGTGACCACGGAGCATGTGACAGGGTCAGACCTGGCTCAGGGGCAGGAAGGAGGCAGAGAGCCAAAGGATGGGAAGTTAGGAAGTTGGGGGAGTTTATACTCCATATTTTCTTTGTGAAATCAAAGAATTTTCTGGGATTAGATCTTTGGGGAGAGACGCTAGTGAGGAAAGCAGAAGCACCAACTGACCGGGGACAAGTACCATGTCCGAGAAGCACCGATAGACTCACCGGACACCCCAGACGGCTTCACAACAGCCCCATATGCTTCGAGTTGAATTTGAGCTCAGGGTCTCACAGCTATTAAATAGAAAAGCCGGATTCTGAATTCATCTATTGATTTTCACAATAAATAAATCTTTGAGAGACAGAGCTGGTCGTTACTTGAGACAGAGGCCATGGTAGGAAGGGAGAGCATCTGGACTGGATCCTGCCCTTGCTTCTCATAGGTGCTGAGTCTTCTGTGGCCTGCATGTTTGTGTCCCCACAAAATTCTTATGTGGAAATCCTAACCCCCAATGGCGATGGTATTAGTAGGTGGGGTGTTTGGGTGGTAAATTGGTCATGAGGATGGAGTTCTGGTGAACGAGATTAGTGCCCTTAGGAAAGAGACCCCCCAGATCTCCTGGCCCCTTCTGCTACATAGGAATACAAGGAGAAGTCTGAGAAGGGGAGAGGGCCCTTGCCCGGCCATACTAGCAACGTCCTCTCAAACCTCCAGCCTCCAGAACTGTGAGAATTGAATTTCTGTTGTTCTATAAGCCAGTCTGCGATGAGGAAACAGCCCCAAGGACTAAGATGGAGCCCAGGTGCCAACGCTGCCCTTTGTGTACACGACTCCTTTGTGTACACGACTCCTTTGTGTACACGACTTCACGCGTCAGCAGCCACGTTCGCCATGGCCTCGCGGCGTAAATAATTAACACCCAGGACCGGGGTGCTGCTGCTTCTGTCGACGCCTAGCGTAGACGTCTCCAAACAAAATTAATTTTAGCTGCTATTCAAGTATACACCACAGAGCCTCTCTGTGAAACCCTCTCCTTTCACAGAGTAAGACATTACATTTCCCCAGGGGCAGAAATCCTTGCTCTGGTCCATTTTAGATTCATTTCGATCCCCTTTCAAAGCTACTTCTCAGAATGGCTGTTGTATCAAATAGAGGCCCCTCGCAGCACAGACCTTCTCAGGAGGTGGATTTGCCGGCTGCGGTGGAGGGTATTAGAACATATTCAGAATAGGGTTACACAGCCCTGGTACAGAAAAGCTTCCTGAACAGGTAACCTGAGCAGATGACATAATTAGAAATACTCAACTGTGCTCATAACTCAGCAGATCTGTCTATTTTTGTGCATATGTGGGAAGAACGTATGCTGGGAACACATTCTTTAGCTCTCCCAGAGTGAAATGATCACCCCCCACCCCCACACACTTCCACACAGACGTGTGCACACTTGCACACACCTCCACACACATTCTCATAAAATGAATCTAAGAGTTGGTTAGGAAATGTCCAAAACAAAAATTAAAAGCAGTGTTAGTCACTTTGCCACAACTAAGTGTGATTTTTCTTTCTGTAAAAAAAAGCTAGTATGGAAATGACTGACTTGGGATGTTTCTCCCTGACAACTTCAATATATAGAGCATCACACTGGCCTCCTTTGAAACAGGACAAGTTCAATGACGGTTGCTGGAAGGACAGTGTCTCCTCAGCTACCTTATCACACAAGGAGCTGTGGGCTCGGCTTCCCACTGCTCAGAGTGTGTCACAAACAAGACAGTTTCCCACCCCCACTCGTGTCTGTTTCATTCTGCAAGTCGCCACGTCAGCGGTCTAGCACGATGGAGGGACAGCCAGTTCCTCCTTACGTTTTAAGAGCAGCTGCCATTAACGCAACTCTCACCACTAGACTCGTGGGTTCTTCCTTCTAATTCAGTCCCTGAGCTTCAAGTTCACAGGAATATCTTTAAATGTAACAGTTCAAGAAGACTTCCAGCAACTGGATACTGCAGGGGAAGACCGTGCAATCCAGTGCAGTGGGCAGATTTTAAATTCAGGGTCTCAGGCCTCGAGTGGGGACTCCAGACACCAGCAATCCTGTTCGCTTTCTCCGGCAGACTCATCCCCACATCCCGAGACAGCGATTCCACACCTCCTCTGACCTCACTCTCCGCTGACGGCTCTCCCTCGTGCTTCATTAAGAAAATAGAAATTAAATACAACTCCTTCCTCTCACCACCCCAAGCCCACGATCCCACTGTTTTAGTCTTCCTTCCTGGGCATGAACGACCTTCTCTCACTAGAAGCCAATCTGTCCGTGTTTGCTCAGAACTCCTACCGACCACTGCTCAAGGCTTCCGCTGCTTCAGTCACGTTCTATCTCCCTGCACCATCAACCTCCACTTTCTAATGGAAAATTCCCACTCTAGTTGCTCTCTTGGAAATAAACAAACAAAACATCTCTGCTCCGTGTGTCTGCCCAGCCCTTCCATAGCTCTTCCGGCTAAATCCTCTCGAGAGTTATCTACAAGTACTGTCTCCAGACTGTCACCCCAAAAAGACTTTCAACACACCACTTGTCTTCCTAACTCCATCCCCACTGATCGCCCTTGTCAAGGTGGCCAGTGATCTGCATGTCACCCAACCCAATGGACGCCTTTCTAGATCTTTCAATTGCACTCCAAACACCTGTGTTTTCTCCCTCATCCCTGCCTTCTATTCTCTCCAGTGTCCTTCCTTCCACACCAGATGCTGCTTCTCAGTCTTTTACTGGCTTCTCCTTCTCGGGCTGAACTCAGGGATTAGTCCTGGATTGCTCCTCTCACCCCCAGGTAATATCTATTTGCATGGGTTTCGAGATTATCTTTATACCGATGACTTGCATTTGTTTCTCTTCAGACCCAGACCTCTCCTTGGAGCCCCAGGCTTGTGACTCTACCTGTCTGATTGATGTTGCCACCTGTATTTCCAACAGGTCATTTAAACTGACTATGTCAATAACAGGACACTTGATAGTTCCCCTCAAAACTGTGCCCTCCCTCTCTAACCCCTACCCAGTTTTCCTGTTTCACTAATAACGATAGTTAGCATCTATTCAATGCATACGACATGCCAGTAAGCACGTCAGCTACCGCATAACCTCATTTAATGCTCGCAACATTCCTATGAAGTAGATATTTTTATCATTCCTATTTTATAGAGGAGAAAACCAAGGTACAGAGAAGTTAAGGTTGCCAAGGTCAAATAGCTAATAAGAATCTCAGATGGGATCAGGACCCAGGCATTCTAGCTCAAGGGCCAGTGTTCTTACCATACATTATAGTGTGCCCTCTCCAGAGTTTTATTGATTGTTCCACTCCCCATACCCACTATATCTACAGTCAGCAGCAGCACTGGAATATAGCATGAACCTGTCTACTTCTCTCCATATCCACCACCATTTTCATCTCATGTAGCTCATGGTCACAGCCTCCTAAGTGATCGATCCTCAGCCACTTTTTCTACCTCTGAGCTACTCATCATGGATGGAAAAATGTACAGAGGAACCTTGGTTCTCAAACTTAATTCATTCTGGAAGACTGTTTGAAAACTGAATCATTTTTTTCCCTTTAGAAATCATGTAAATGGAATTAATCCATTTCAGACCCCCAACTGATTGCCTGTTTTGACCTTTCTTATATGCACGTTCTGTTTAATCCATAAATTAACACTTCAAAAACCAAAAAGACATGAAATGTAAATGAAAATTTAGCAAAAAAGAAATGACATGTACAGTAAAAAAAAAAGACAATTAAATAATAATAATAAGCAGCAACAAAAGCACGAAAATGTTCACAGCACAATTTCCTGCGATGTTAACAACGTGAAGTTTAGCAGTAAACTGACGTGTACTCACGCATTCCCTCCTTTGTTTGTCACCTGAGAGACACCTGACTGATCATATAGGTGTCAGCATGAAAGGGTTGTTAGGCTGAGAAGCAAATTCTTCCAGATGGGAGACATTCAAGAAGCGAGGTTTGACTGTATCTAAAATGGGGAGGATATCATATCACTCTCCAGTTGAAAATCTGTCATGGGCACCCCACTGCAGTTAGAGGAAGGTCTAACGTGCTCATCACACCTGGAAGCATCCTGCATTTCTCTCCCACTTCATCACAAGCCACCCTTCCCTGACCCAGGCTCTTGTCCCTGCTGGCCCACTGTTACTGCCACGGAGCACCCAGCATTTCCTCCCTCACTTGGAGCCTTGACCTGTTCCCTTGGCTAGAGTGCCCCCCTTCCTGACTGCCTCCTGCCCATCCTATACAAACATCACCCCTTAAACATGCCACCCAAAGTAAGGCCCCTGTAGATGTACTACCTTGCACAACTCCCAATTCTTTCATTTATTTCCAATTTAAAAAAAAAAAAATCTGTTCTCCCCCAAGAAGCTCCATGAAGGCTGAACCAGGTCTTTCTTGGTCTTGATGATTTTGCCAGCATCCAGGACGGCACCCTAGCACAGTCGGGCTCTTCAACAAATCAATGAATGTACTCATTCTTGTTTCCTTAAGTGGTCCAAGAATCCCCAAATTTAAGGTTCAACTGTTTCTAAAAGGAAAACTGATTTTTCTGAATCCTAGAAAAATTAGAAGTACTTACTCCTGAAAGAGCTAAAAGCAAAGAGAGGAAAAGGAATTTTCCTGGGCAAATAGAAATGCAAATTGTAAGAGAAGCTTAGCTTGGCAGAAAATAAACAGAATTTATGGTCAGTTTACAGGGCATACTGGGTCCCCTTGACCTGCAAAGTAAATTTAAATTTTTAATTGAATAAAAACACTAAAAATCCTGCTCCAAAATCCAAGCTCATAAACTCTGTAATGAAGGAACAGCACGGAGAAAGAATAATTTAGTATAAAAAATATATAAATGCACCCCCGACATTCTGTACTCCTAGCATCCCCGGGGGATGTCGCACCATGTTTAGTTGCTTTTTCAAAATCCTGTCCAAAATCTCTTAGAAATACTCATCAAACACCCGGCCTGAGTGGGGTGTTCCTACAAGGACCTTGACTTTCTCAAAAAGGAATGAAACTGAGTGTGTCCCTGATGTTTCTGAGATTCTCCCTGAAAAGAAGAGTATTTGTCGCCACGGATCAAGAACTCCAGTTCACACTTCCTACCAGGCAGCACGGACGGCACTCTGAAACGCTGGGTTCAACAACGACTGTTCGGTGTGATCCTGGGGCCAGCAAACTTGGCAGAGACCATGTCAGGATGTCATTTGACGCTTTATTCTGCGACTGCACATGTCCCAGCTGCCTTACCCAGCTGCTGCGTTCCAGCCTCCCGGGTATGAGGTTGTCCGTCGTACTGCACGCCCAGGACAGTCCACTCGCTCATTCAACCCCTCATCCTGGGATTCAACAAACATCGCGAGAGTCTAGACCATGACAAGCACTGTCCCAGGGGCTGAGGTCAGAGCACAGAACAAAACAGACAAGGCCCTGCCCTTCCAGGGGATGCTCAGGGTAAGTGCGGTGATGACCTGAGAGCCCACGAGGCGCATGAAGGGAATAAAACAGGGTGACCGAAAAGAGTGAGTGGGGCCCCATGGGGTGAACTGAACAGCCCAAACTGGGTGGACAGAGTGGGTGTCTCCGAAAGGGTGATGTTTATTGAGGGGGAACGATGCCAGGCAGAGCGTAGCACCGACAAAGATTCAAGTTCCAGTCGGGCTCCTGAACCTTCTCCTCGGCGTCTGTGCACTTCCTGGTAAAACCCAGCTTCAGTAAGAGCCCTGCTCAGTCGTTTCCACTGGAAGCCCCCACCCTCAATATCTGACTGGGTTCCTCATCCTCCAGCCTCCCTAGGTGGTGTCTGATCACCCTGGTCTGTCTTCAGTGAGAACCTTGCCGGGGCGGTTTAGCCAGAATCCCCTTGCCCCCCGATGTCTCCTCTTAGTCCTTTTCTGTCCACTGCCCCCACCTCCCACCCCAGCCTGCTCCTGGGCTATAAACTCCCACTCGCCTGTGGTGTATTCGGAGTTGAGCCCAGTGCCCCCTGCCCACCCTACTGTACATCTCACTGCAGTGGTCCCTGTACCTAACGCAATAGTCCTGAATGAAACCTGCCTTAGCATCTTTAACAGGTGTCATTAAATAGTTTCTTCTTTAACAGCACACTAATGGCCAGTGGCCCAAGGTCCGTGTGTCTGAGCACAGTGAGTGGTGTGCAGTGGCAGGGGGGAGGCAGGGACAGGCCAGACTCTGGAGTACGGGGAGGCCACCAGTAGGAGGAGCTGATGCAGATCCTAGCTCTGCGGCTGTTTGGGTAAGTCCCTGCCCCCACCTCCACCACTTTGCAGAGAGCAGAAGGTGGGATTGAACGGGGGTCACAGTGGACAGGCTGTGACTCTCCACGGAAGGTCAAAGCTCCCATCAGGGGACTCTTCTCATCCCGTTCTCTCTCTGGGTTCCTGTAACTGCTCCTCCCACTTTCCCTTCGGGCCCGGGGTAGTAGTAACTCTGTCCTCCTAGCATCCCTCGGGGATGCTGCACCACCTTTAGTTGCTTTTTCAAAATCCTGTCCAGGCCTCTTAGACATACTCATCAAGCACGCAGCCCAAGAGTGGTGTTCCTGCAAGGACCTGGACTGATGGCTTCGAAACTGAAGACACGACACCAAGCCGCCCTCTCTGTCAGCAGTTACCTTTGCTTCCTCCTTAGTCTTGGTAGGCACATGCTAGAAGTTAGTTCCTGTAAGTGGCTCATAACTCCACATAACATCCCTTTGGAATTTTCCGAAGTTTCGGTGTCAACTACATGCCATTCAGCCCCTGGGGTTCCCTTTCTCTGCGCAAAGCTTCCCTGGCATCAGAGCACACTTCAGGCTGACGCAGGTCACGCCAATCAAACCTCGAACCTGAACATCAGTGTATACAGAAAGAGCACTGGACTTGTAGTTCAAGTTCAGCTGTGTGGCTCTTGGCAAGTGGACGCCCTCATCTTGGAGGTGTAATGACAGTGACGCACAGCAGTACCCTGCTCGTCAATACGTGGGTAGGAAGAGTGAATGCGATCAGGACACAGTGAGTAACTCCAGTGCCTTCTGAGGAAGAACCTGTCCGTGAGAGCAATCAGCCCAGCATTTCATTTTTCATTGCGCTGATTCTCAGACACTAAATTTAAAAATCTAGAAGACTCTTGTTCTGGTCACTCCTAGACATTACAATTCTCCCACAAATACATAGCTTAGTACATTAGTCAGCTCAGGCTGCCATAGCAAAATACCACAGACGGGGGGCCTCAAGCAACAGACACCTATGTCTCACAGTTCTGGAAACGAGAAGTCCAAGGTGAAGGTGTTAACGACCCCAGTTCCTGGTGAGGGTTCTCTTCCTGGCTCACAGAGGGCTTCCTCTGGCCCTGTCTTCACATGGCAGAGAGAGCGCGCTTTGACTTCTAATCCTCTTGTTATCAGGGCCCCAGCCTATCAGATGAGGGCCCCACAGTTATGTCTTCATTTAACCTTTATCATCTCCTCACCGTCCCTATCTCCAAACAGAGTCACCTTGGGAGTGGGGTTTCAACCTATGAATTGTAGCAGATGACACAAACACTTCAGTCTGTAGCAGTGATCTAAGCCAACGGCATGGTAACATGACCCAAATATTATTATTATTGCTCTCAGGAACCGGAACACAGGCATGCTTTTCCTCTGTAATGCACAACGATGCATGCTGAAAACTCGTTACAAACACTAAGTTGGCCCTGGCCAGTTTGGTTCACGGTTGGAGTGTCGGCCTGTGGTCCCGAGAGACCCGGGTTCGGTTCCCCCTGAGGGCACGTGCCTCAGTTGCAGTTTGTCCCCGGTCCTGGTTGGGTCGTGCGGGTGGCAGCCACTCGATGTGTCCCTTTCACGGCAATGTTTCTCTCTCTCTCTCTCTTCCTCTCTAAAAGAGGGGGTGGGGAACCCACTAAGTTGGGTTTAGTAAAAATTAATATAAATACTCGCTTGCTTAGAATCTATGTGCAAAAATAAACCAAAAGGCCAGCCTCCAATTTATGCACCGACATGGTGTCTGAAAATCTAAATACCAAGTGTTGCCATGGCTTTGGTAAAATCTTGACCATTCTGAGAAATATTTTGCCTTGTTTTTCTGTCATACACACTCATACTTTAATAAGGAATTGAAAGTGTTTAATTATTAAGAAAAAAAACCTAAGATTTTTTTAAATTCACCAGATCTACATGTTTCACCATGATTAAATCTCAAAAGTAAAAATGGAATGAAAAAAAAAATCCAAAAAATAGATCTGTACTTCCTTTGCTCCTCCCTTTCTTTCTCCCTTTGAAGAGTTTGAGAGGGAGATCTAAGACAACTGTACAACTTAACCTTTATTAAACCTAAACAAGTTCATGGACCTTGCTAAATTATTTTCTAAACTTCCATGAATTTTTAAAGCATTCAAAAATAAAACATTTTGAGAATAACAAAAGTAATACAAACAGTAATAAAGACAATAATGCACATTACAACAACAAGAAGATATAGAACTAAAAAAATTCATTTTGGGGGAAACCTATTTTCTTAGCACATAATTTCTCAAGGATTATTAATCAGAACACCAGTCCCTCACCTAATAAATTTAGGTAAGAAAGGGTGAGCTGAGCTTAATGTTTCTGTCTTAGGGTCTTTAGTATATTAATGTGGTAAGGAATTAAGGATGAATATTGGGAAAAACACACTATGACATTTCCCAATTCTAGGAATGAATGCCTTCTTCTCCTGGGATGGCTCAGACCCTGGAGTGGAAATTGTACCTGCAAAATCAAATATTTGTGTTGACTTTTTCAACTCTTTGAAGGAGACTATCTATCATAGCAGTTTTCAATTTTTTTGGTCTCAGAATCCTTTGCACTCTGAAAATATTATTGAGGACCCCCGAGAGTTTTGGTTAGGTGAGTTATACCTGTCAATATTTACCAACTACTGATAACAAAATAACTTGCTCTTTTAAAATAACAATAGCACATCTATTAAATGTCAACAAATATTTTAAGGGAGAATGACGACATTTTCAACAATAGTGTGCAGAGTGGCATTGTTTTACATTTTTGCAAATCTCTTTCATGTCTGGTTTAATGGAAGACAGCTGTATCCTCATGTCTGTTTCTGCTTCGATCTGTTGCAATCTGATTTTTTGGTGGAAGTATATGAAGAAAATCAGGCCTCACACAGCTATGTAGATGGAAAATGGAGGAGTGTTTTAATGGCCTTTTTAGATCATTGTAAACTCAACAAATAGTAGTTCTTGCAAATTCATTGCTATAATCAATCTGAAACTATATCGGCAAATGTTCACATTCTGTTTCATTAAAATCCATTGGTCTACCTTGTACTTTGAATGGATCTTTAGCCCATGCATAATTTTATAATACACATTGGTCATTTGGGAATTTTTTGCTCCCTAACTTATGCAGATCTTCCAAAGATTGACATATTTCATTATTCAATATCAAGTAATCACATTTGTTAATATCACCATTTATCTCATCAGAAGCCCCTCTAAGTATTGGGACGCTGTCAAGCTCATAGTGGAAAATGCACGTTTTTCAAATTAGGATTTTTCTTGAAAGCTCAACTTTTATCATTGGCAACAAACACTGCCAGTTGTTTTTCCTGAAGTGACACACTCCTTTTGTTCATTTTTGAGAAAACATCTGCCAAAAGCCCAAGTCAGAAAAACCACAGTTTGTCTTCCAGTCATATCTCTCAAGTAAAAATGGTGAAAAAACAGATAGTTCAGCTCGCAACTCAACTTACAAGTGCTTTTCCCCAGGATAACCATTGCACGCCACCGCTAGCCAAAGGGCTCTGCACATACTTTTGGCACAGAGAACATTAAGACATGTGCTCAGAGTCAAAAATTTTAAAAAGTTAATAATTCTACTGCTTCATCAAGGACATTCTCAAGAGAAACTCTAGCTTTTTGTTTCTGTTGTTATTTTTTTAATCCTCACCTGAGGATATTTTTCTATTTATCTTCAGATAGAGAGGGAGGGATAGAGAGGTTGAGAAAGAGAGAGAAAGAAACATTGATGTGAGAGGGACACATCGACTGGTTGCCTCCTGCATGACCCCGACCAGGGCCAGGACGAACCGCAACTGAGGTAGGTGCCCTCGGCTGGAATCGAACCCACGACTCATTGGTCCATGAGCTGACACTCTAACCCCTGAGCCAAACCGGCTAGAGCTGTTATTGTTTCTTTTATCCTCAACCGAGGACACTTTTTCCATTTTTTGTTCAGATAGAGTGGGAGGGGGAGAGAGGAAGAGAGAGAGAGAAAGAAACCTTGACATGAAAGAGACACATTGAGTGGTTGCGACTCGCACAACCCAACCAGGGCCAGGGACAAACTGCAACTGAGATATGTGCCCTTAGTGGGAACCGAACCTGGTCTCTCTGGACCGCAGGCTGACGCTCTAACCGCTGAGCCAAACCGGCCAGGGCTGTTGTTGTTTCTTTTAAACTACAAGTAGTTGGCAGCGAAGAATAACAACCAGCACAGTTTGATGCTGTTGACATGATTTGTACTCAGGCACTTTTATCTGCCAGTGTTTTCCTAGCATCAGGACAAATGTCAACACAGTGAAAAAGGCAAAGTATTAGTATTATTAAAAAAACACTTTTGCCCTCACAGACCTCCTAGCAGGGTCTTGGGAACTCCCAGGTAGCTGCAGACCTCACTTTGGGAAGCCCTGACATTACAAAGATAAATACCTTAGACAAATGTTGGGGGGTCGCGGGGGTGGGATTGGGAGGAGGGTGGCAAGGGGGGGGAGAGAGACATCTGTAACAAAAAAATAAATTAAAATAAAATAAATGATAATAACTTGGTCTTTAATTATTTGAAAAATTAAACAGAGGTCAATGCCTTTTGGCTACTGCAACTCCTTAAAAAAATACAAAAAAAAAAAAAAAAGGAAAACTAACTCATTAGCTTCTGTCTTTTTAAATTGAAAGGAAATCAAAACAAAATAAAAACGAGTCCTCGCCCAGCCAGTGTGGCTCAGTGCATGGATCCACTCACCAAGAAGTCGCTGGTTTGATTCCTGGTCAGGGCACATGCCCAGGTTGTGGGCTTGATCCCCAGTGGGGGCATGCAGGAGGCGGCCAATTGATGTTCTCTCTCATCGATGTCAATGTTTCTATTTCTCTCTCTCTCTCCTTTCTTCTCTCTCTAAAATCAATAAAGAAAAAAATATTTTTAAAAATGTTTTTAAATAAAAGTAAAACTAAGTCCTCCACTGCCTTGTCGGTCTATGACCACAAGAGCCTCATTTAGACTCTTACATTTTTTTCCCGATCCTTTCATTTTGAGGCTAAAGAGAGTAACATTCAATATTTAGGATGTTCCTCCCGGGGAGCTACCAGAGGCGTGCAAAGAACACCGTGCGACTTTTACAGTGTCAAGTCCCCACTCGGGCTGTTTCGTGTGTGAGGCTCCGTAGTCCAGTTCCAACAAACACGCACCTACCCACTAGGTGTCAGACAGGATGATATGCGCTTTTCCGACAACTCATTAGATACTGTCACAGCTAAAAAAGTTGAGGCGCATATGTACCGAGATTATTTTTTAGGAAGTCACAGTTCTGGGACCACCCTGAACGCCTTGTGTCTGAAAGAGCCCTATGTCTGCTATTGCCCTAAAAGATGGGCTGAAGGCAGGAAGTGATCCAGGTCCTCAGGGAGACCTCACAGCACAGCCTCTCTCCTCTGCCCACATTTTTTGCAGTCCCTGGCTGGGTGCCCCTGCCCGGGAGGTGACACAGCCAATTAAGCCAGGGCCTCAGGGCGACACTCAACCACTGAGCCAACAGACACTCAACAATTACTCTTCTGGATCCAGAAACACTTACTTGTCCAAGAGTAGGGATTTTATATGAACACTATAATCATTACTTAGGGGGAAAAAAAAAACACAAAACAATAAAACCAACTTTGAATGTTTGCTGGGGAATAACATCAACATTTACAAATCTCTGAAGCAAAGACTCTTACACTACATCATCAGGAAGAAAAGGGGATGCAAACCCGTATCCTAAGTCACCCCTCAGCACAATGCTCATTATTGGCCTCATAAAAGGTCTTTGCCGTGATAAAAGAAAAAACGAGGGGGGGGGTCTTAAAATTGAAACCCCATCTTCCAAGGCAGAAGATCAAAGAGCTTCCTGGCACATTCAGTATTGGGAAATTCTTTCTTCCATTTGTAGATTTTGTATCAAAACAGATGCAGCAAGGAAAGCCACATCCTCATGCGTTTGGGACTTTATGAAGGTGGACAGGCCTGGCTGTGTGGAGGCATTGCAGATGTCTCCCTGTCATGGAGAATAACCTGCCTGCCCAGGTAGGTGGAGCCCGATCATGGCAGCGGATGAGATGTGGAAAGCGTTTTTCTGAAGCAGGGAGAACTAATTCACCCGGTCTGTCACCTTTCTCTGGTTGAGGACGGCTGGCAATTTGAGAGCCTGTGTCTAGATCCATTTTCTAGGTGAAAAGGAAGCCTTTTGCAATAAAACAGGCATTTTGTCATCTTTTAACAAGATGTCCGGTTTATTTTTAGAAACATACAAAAGGTAAGTGAAGACAGGAGGACTTCGAACAGGTCCTCTTCTGTTCCGTGAAGCCGGGAAATAAGATTTAAAATTGTATCAGTACACAGCGGTCCCCCAGAGTTAAAAATATGCATGGCTATTCTTGAGGCTTTTGCAAAGCAGCTCTACTGAAAATATTTAGTCTAAGACGTAGGTAGAGGGAGCTTTAGTGTGTGAGCATGTGTGTATGTGTGTGAATGAGTGAGTGTGTGTGTGTGTGTTAATCCTACACTATGTGGAGAAGCATTTATGGTGATTGCTATATGCAGCAGCTTGTTTTAATTCATTCATTCCATTTTAAAAGCCACAGGAATATCTCAGAAACGGGCAAATCATGAAAAAGTTATTTACTTTATTCTAAATGTAACTAGACCTAGGGAGGCTTTGCTAATTACTGGTATGGTAGTGAAGCAGAAATCTGTTCATGTCTCATTCAAGCAGTGGATTAGATAAAACATTAGTTCCATGAAGCTGATCACTCCGGAGGCTTACTCATTTGCCTTGATGCAGTAAATGTTGGCACATTAGGCCTCCCGGAATATCCTGAAGCTGGCCTAATAACACATCTGCTGTATTTATTTTGGAATGTAAATGGCACTCAGAAGTATGCTTTGAAAATTAATTTCAGCTGGAAAACAATTAACATTAATAAATACAGATTTTGTTTCTGCTAACAATTACTTCATGGAATTGTTAGATGTGGTGGAAAGCTCTAGTTTACAAATACGGTTTGTAGCAATTAAATCCCTTCTGAAGCAAACTACCCCAAACTGGAGGGACGGCCGTCGGATGCTGGGAGGGAGAGCCACACAGACTGGCATGAGTTTTATGACCTGGTGATGTGCACAGAGAGAAAAGGCATCCGTTCCGCCAGGGTGGTTGTGGCCCAAAGGAAATTTATTTCTAACAATTGGATGAAGACAAAAGAACAGTTACACAATTGTTTTATGAAAGTGCACTCTTCCTTGATGTGGGCCGTGAAAACAACGAGAGGGCCCTTTCCTACACCTACATTCTAAGTATCTTTTAAACGCAGAAGGGTGCCTTTTCAGCAAGGTCCCAAACCTAAACCATGGAGCCCCCACATGGGGCTCTGGCCGCGGTCTGACTTAGAGGTGGCTGCCCACCCTAATGGCTGAAGTGGACACATTGAAGCGTTCAGCTGCTTCTCTGAACCGCGGGCCATCTGTTTACATCCTGCGGTAAAATCACAGGGCTGGGAATTGCACGGATATCCTGAGCGTGGCCTGCAAATAATCACCCCTGGAATGTTCCATGTCGTCCAGCCCCGGAGGAGAAGAAATGATCTTGGGCTGAGCATGCAGAGACCTCAGTTCCTTTGTATCCCACCGTTGACCTTGCATCCTCCATCCCACCTTTTTGTACTCGCTTTGCACCAGCAGTGGGGAAGCTAGTCCACCTCATCTCCCCCACGGAGCTTATCCTGCCTCTCCTAAGCCTTTACTCCCGCACAGGGTGATGGCAAAGCTGAAGCAGCAATATATGCAGAAGTGGGGATAAGATATAAAAGTGGTTCTCCTCTAAAACAAGCCAAACAACTTTATGAGAATAGGCTATGGCATTTAAAACAAAAAATAGGATATTGATCTAGAGAAAATTAGAAAAGCACATTGTTACACAGCTAAAACTCCTGGATCGCAAGCAACTCGAAGGAATGGGGTAGGTACTGGCAGCTTCGTGCCTCTTGCTAGGGACCAGAGCAAGTAATAGATGCTCAGTGCGTATCTGTTGACTGAAAAGTGGTGAATTTTAATTTTTTAAAGGCAAAGTTAAAAGCAACTGCCTTCATTAAAGTGCTGTGGTGTCTGTGAGGGGTCAGGGTACTAGAGCTGCAGGCTACAGGAGGCAGAGAGCAGTGTGAGGGAGCCTGCCCCGGGGCGGCTGGCAGGGCCCAGCCACACAGAGACCCAGCTTCTCTGTTCCACTTGAATTTGCTACATTCGTATGCATTTTATTCACACTTCTGAGAAACACACAGAAGATTGTGTGGCGAGTTTTCTGTTTTTAACCTGTACTTTCCCAAGAAAAATGAAACATATTTTTTGGGGGGAGGTGGGGTAGCCATGTGAAAACAGGAGTTACAGGGAGAAAACCAGAAGGGCCACACACTGCCTTATCTGATTTCATCCGTATCACTCACCTGAAGGGTTTAAAGAGGGGAAAAAAAAAAGGGGGAGAGGGTTCCCCTGCACTGGTTCTTCCCGGCCCTCCGGCAGTCTGCCTGGGTTCCAGATCGCGTTGCTGGGTCCCCCAAGATCAGAATGTCCACATGGTGTCAGTTGCTATTTCAGAGATCGGTTGGTTAATGACATCCTAATGTGGATCATATAGCACAAACTGTATCAGCATTTTCTTCTCTCAGGGACGACCACACAGATGTCAGCTCCAGTCCCTAGAGAAGGCTGCTCCAGGTCCATCCCGAGGAAACACATCAGTGAGGCCTGTGAAGTTTCTAGAAATATGAGAGATAGGGAAATTATCATCGGAAATAAAGAAACCTTTAAAACACTAAGCTTAGCTTGAGGTATGTAAAATGATGCAGTTCTGATGGCAATAACTGGCCCGCACATTTTTCAAGCCGACATTAGCCTAATGTAAATTAATAATACCTATATTAAAATCTTTCAAATGATCTAAATATGTCAACTGTTTACTAGCTAGCAAGCTCAGGAAAGCTGTCTGTGTTAGCGGAAGGTGATGCGCAGCACTAATATTTCACAATGATAATGAAATAAATTTTAAAAATCAGTTTGTAAAATGTTATTGATGTTTCTCTTTCAACATAACCTTTATGCTGTGTTCAGAGGGCGAGAAGACAGATGTTGCCCACCCTGCGGGCCTGGGGCAAGCCTGCCTTTCCAGAGCTCAATTGTAAACCGATGAAAGGTGTGCAAACAGATGATGGGGGGGGGGGGGGTTGCAATGTGGAATTGATTAGGCTCTCAATTACTAAAAGTACATCACCTGTATTATTCTTTATATGCTGCTCTTTGATTAAAAAAAGAAGAAAACGTGAATAGCTCATCAGGACAACAATATGCTTGTATTTGGAGTTTCTCTCGGGAAAGGAACTTCCACAGTGACAGCTGGAGCTATAGAAAGAGGGCGAGCTGCAGGAGATTCCACCCATGGCAGGTGTCAGTCACTGTTCACTCTTCTCAGTGCCAGTGGGGGGTAAGCAAGGCCCCTAGACAAAGGGGCTGCTTGGCGTTGGAGCAGAGGAGAGGGGGGGCAGAGTCCGTGGGAAACCATAGTAGGGACCTATACACATTAGGTTGGAAATAGAAGTATGGACGGGAGCGGATTCTGCCAATCGATGCTTATTAATCATCAAGGATTGATGAATCGCATCTGCCAAATACATCCATGGAATACCTATATCTAATGACTTTTCTTCTCCCTGGTCATTCTCTGTCTCTTCAGCTTTTCTCGTAGATGCTGAACAATCCCCCAAAACTATAACAGTTGAGATTTTAGTAATAAATATTTCATATAGAGCTAAATTCAATTTAGGAGTCTCTGGACCCCCAGCCTGCCCAATAATGGAACAGAAATCTTGGGGTTCACTCCTAAAAGATCCAGCCTCCCCACCGGCCTCATGGCTGACCAGCACTCGCAAACGCATTGCCGCGGCTGGACTCCGGGCTTGGCCTGCGGGAAATCTCGAGGCTCAAGCTGGAAAGCAGCCCATCTCTGAGGTCCCAAAGGAAGGTTGTCCTTCTTAAAGCTGACCGCTCATCTTAAAAAGATCTCTTCTCTGTGGGTTATTGTTTTGGGGTGCGGGGTTTTTGTTTTTGTTTTCTGAAAGGCCACAAAAACAGCCAGGCTGTGACCAATACCAGAACTGTTAAAACACAAGGATTAATTCTAGACTCGGCCTCAAGTGCTGACAGATGTTTCTGAGCCTGGAGCTGGGGGTCTGTTTAAGAACGCCGAGAACTCATGCTTGTCATGTGCAGATGTGGGGAAGCTGGAGGAAGTTCAGAGAAGTGACAAAGATGATTAAAGGGATAAAGAATGGTTTCTCGGGGAAGGCTAAAGGGATTCTTTTTGCCTTTATCCCGAGAAATGAGAAAATAATGATTATTAACTTCAAAGTCTGTTTGCTCTTCATGTCTGCAACAAGCCCAGTGCATGGGAACGGGCTTGAATTAAAAGCAGGAGAGAAGTGGGTGAAGGAAAAGAAAGACTTTCTTGTCCTTCAGAGGGAAAGACAGGGTAATCCGATGCCTAAGGAGGTCAAGGAGTCTGCGTTTGTGTGCAATTTTTAACAAGGGGATACACCACACATTAAAAAAAAAAATCTAAATTTATTGACTGGTTGCCCCCCCCCCCCTTGGTAATCTAGACTTTAAGGAGTAAAAACTGGAACTATGGGCACATTTCATTTCCCCACCCCACTCGGGGTCTCCAAGCCCCCAGAGCCCAGTCTTATGAATGTATGATAACAGGAAATTCATGGCTAAATCTCAGGTTCTCAGCAGACAGTATTTTTCTCGATTTTTAGCGTTTTCAGCACTTTGCAGAGCACACATGGGGGAGGAAGTGGAGGATTACGGCCAGTCGGGCAGGCTCACCGCAGAGAAAGGGGCGCAGGTCTCGAAGAGTGTGTGCGTGTGTGCCGTGCACCTTGTTCACAAGGAATCGAGAACATTCCCAGGCTTCACGGGGCCGCACGATTTCCACCTCAGGACCTAAGAAGTCCCCAACAGTTTGACATAGGGCAGGGTGCCCACTGGATATGGAGTCTGGTTGAGCAATAATTCAATCCTATCTTCTGAGCCTCTTACCCCACATGCAGAAAAACCTAAGGAAGTTTTCCTTCTGATTACAGACAATTTCACAACTATTTAAAAATTATAAAACTAATAATAAAGAAGAAAGTGAGCGGCTTTGTTCTAAACCACCTAGTGCAGCCCTGGCCGGTTTGGCTCAGCGGTTGGAGCATCAGCCTGCCGACCAGAGAGTCCTGGGTTTGGTTCCCGCTAGAGGCACGTACCCCCAAAAAAATATTTGCCCTGGCCGGTTTGGCTCAGCAGTTAGAGGGGTGGCCTGCGGTCCAGAGAGACCCGGGTTCGGTTCTTGCTAAGGGCACGTACCTCGGTTGCAGTTTGTCCCCAGCTCTGGTTGGGTTGTGTGGGTGGCAACCACTCAGTGTGTCCCTTCCACATTGATGTTTCTCTCTCTCTCTCCCTCCCACTCTATCTGAACAAAAAATGGAGGAAAAAAAAGTCCTCCAGTGAGGATAAAAAATAAGTAAATAAATAAATAAACCACCTAGTGCAAACTGACTCCTCTGGTTTCTTCTCCAGCCCAAACAGTCTCTTTCCTAATTCTCCTTCTTAGGCAACCAGTCTCTCCCTGTGGGCCACATGAGCCTCCAACGACACAGAAAACAAGCAAAAGCCTCTGTTGGTGACCTTCGAGCTGGCTCCAGACCCAGCCAAAACTCGTCACCCTTCGGAGTTTCCATTCCCCTGTGAGAAAACACTGGGTACGTGCGTGGGAGACACGGATGAAGGTGCTTGGTTGTAAAATGTTATTCACATGCGAGAGATCATTGTTATTGTTTTCTGTAATTATTCCGCCTAATAACAAAAGGAAAATAACTGATTTTGACACCCAAGTTTTGCTGTAAATAGGCAGAATGTTGTCATGAATATGCAAAATATTATGATCATTGCCATACCTAACTAATTGCATCTGAAACATGCTGGCCATAAAATAATTAATTAGCAGTGCAGGAAGGCATTATGATGCTAGCTATAAATACTAAACATAACTAATTATTTCCGTCATAAAATGGTCCTGCCAAGCAATTTATAACAAAACCAGCGAAGCCCAGAGTTCTCCGGTGACATGGCTTCTAGGGCCATGTCACCCAAGGCTTTCTGTTTTGTGATATTGTCGGGATGAGTGGCTACCAATTTGAACATAAACTAAAATGAAACTAATCTAGGATTTTCAATGTTCTTTGAGCTGTTGGGCGATTGTTGTGGAAAATTCAGGCAGATCCTTTTGTTGTTGACATCAAAAGTGGCGGGTCACTCTGGCCCCGCGGAGTACATTCTGAGCTCAAGCCAAAATTGATTTCCTTTTTTAAAAAGCAGCTGGCATTACAATGAATAGAATAGCCGTCTTTCGATTTTTCTTCTCCAGTGAAGCATTCAGTGAATGCAGCAGGCATAATAGGCTGAAGTAAACAGTGTCAGGTTCTGTTATATCAGGAGCTCTTTTAAACCAAGCAGACAAGCTATCATCGGTGCCTGAAACCCTGAAAATCGAGGCACAGCCGGAAAATGAGTTTGTTTCCTGACCAGTGTGTTGATGACATTTTGAAGAATGGGAGGAGGCGCTTTGCTAATCACTCCGGCTGCCTCATGCTCCATTACGATGCCATCTCGTTAATGAGCAAAAATAATGGGCCTGGATGAGGTGGTAATGGAATTAGAGTCTCAGCGAGCGGGACCCAGGACTGTCCTGAACATTCTCTGATTTTGCGGGAACTGTGTGGGAGAACCCGGGGATGCATGTCTCAGACTCATTTGTCAGAATCCTTTGGCCTCGTTTTTTCCCGGTGGTTGGAAACGAGGAACTTGGCCAACATCAGAACAAAGTCCCTTGCCCTAGTTTTCAGTTCTGAGGGTGAAGACCTTACGAGGCTTTTCTGGTTCTGCTTTTGTTTTCTGCCCCAAGTGACTGTTTGAGAAATGGTTGTAAACTGGGGTTTGGGGGATGGAAATGTTAAAATACATCCATTCGTGTCATGTGCAAAGATCCCACTGCGCACTAAAGAGCCCAAGGATCCCAGCATTAATCGTGTTCTGAAAAATATTTCTCTTCCAAGTCCACACCTACATAACTAACATCAATGCTAGGGACTGTTGAACCTGCCTTCATTCAATGCTGGCGACAGGAGGAGAGCTAAGTGCCTTCGGAGAGCCCCTAGGATTCAAGGCAAGTGCCATTCACATCCAGGTGCCGAAACTTTCTCCTGAGTCTAACGTCCATCTCTTGCCCAGACTCTCGGGATGAGAGGTGGCCGCAGGGACAGGAGGGACTCCCAAGGCACCAGACGGACAGGTAAGTGCTCAGGGTGAGCAGGGGAAATAAATACTAGCTGCGTGGTGCTGGGGACCCCTTCTTCCTCATCCCTGCTAGAATAAAAAAACTCCCTCACCGGGAGGGTGTTTCTAAGCAATCGCACCTCTAAATAGAATGTAATTATGGAGGAAATTAACTTCACAGCTAAAGATTGTGTTGTCATGATAATTTAGAAGAGTGGGAAGGATGTTTTCTGAGCAGTCCCTAGTCTTTTTTTCCTCTCTCTTTTCGGTTATCACTTAATGGTATTCATTAAAACCGAAACCAGAAAGTGCTTCTCTTTAAATTTCCTACCACGTCTAGATTTAGTTGAGTTAGACTTTTCTTGAAACAATACATTAATGTCATGCCCAATTGACTTCTGTTGTAAAAGAAATAAATCTCCCATGTGACTTTGTTGCTTGCATCTGGAAATGGTTAAAAATATGCACTCTGTCAGCCCATTGTTTAAAGAACGGGGCACAGACGCGGGCTTCCCTGCCCCCCCCCCCCGACTCAGTGCACCGCCCCCTCTTTCTTTGCAGATGCACCTAGGACAGTCCTCCTTCCTGCTCAAAGCAGTGTCTACCTGTGGAGAGAAGACGTGCTTAGAACATCACCGAGGCTCACCTTCCTTAGCCTATGAATCACCGCTCTTACTCACAGCCTGCGTTCCTGAAGTTTCCCAATGAGACCAAGGCCATTTTTTCCTTCGAAATGTTCAGGAGGTACTAAAAAAAACTTAGAGCAATTATTGATGTCATTTGAAATTGTATTTCATGCCCGGCCAGGTGGCTTAGTTGGTTGGAGCATCATCTCATGCACCAAAAAGGTTGCGGGTTCAATTCCTGGTCAGAGTGTGTTGAAGAGACAACTGATGTATCTCTCTTGCATTGATGTGTCTCTCTTTTCTCTCTCTAAAATCAATGAAAACATATCCTCGGATGAGGATTAAAAAAATAAATAATAAAATTGTATTTCATCTTCAAGCAATACTAGAAAAAACAAATCTTCCTCCCTCACCCATAGAATGCTAACTATAATCTTCATGTATTGTATGGACTCAAGCCAGGAGGCTGTAGTAAAAACCAAAACCAAAAAAAAAAAGAATGATAAACTTAGGGGAAAAAAATGATAATAAATGTCACTAGATCTTAGCTACATTTTTATCAGCATAGCTAAATTGTGTGACTGAATCAATGGGTCTTAGTCTGTGACCTTCAAAGCTCTAGTCCAACAGAGGATCCTGACTGAAAAGGGAGCTTCTAGATATACTGCAGAGAGAATGTTTTGAGCCCCTACTTGTGTGAAGCTTTCAAAGCACTTGATATCCACATTATTTCATTCACTCTTCATAAGTCTATGGGTGTCGTTACTCTAATTTCTCTTATTATAACCTCTGTTTTACAGATAAGGAAATTACAGTTTGGAGAGGTTCAAGTCCCCCAGCTCAGGCTCTGAGGACAGCTGTTTTGTCTCTAGGAGCCAATATACTTCAAGATGCCTGTGTCCATTCGATTTAACCACTGGATAGTCTGGCATTTGTTTTGGAACAGATACTATCATTACTTTCTGCTGCTTAAATAATCCCAACAGATATTATCACGAACTCTACTTCAGAAATGTAAATGACCATGACAAAAGTGACTTTATCTCCTGTAAGGTCAAAGAGAAATTGAAGGGAATCAACATTTACTAAGTCTCTATTACATATATACACACAACTTTTCAAGCTTGGCATTTTTTCTGCATTTGCTAGAAGAGAAAACTAATATTTAGAAAAGATATGATTTGTGAATTTCATAGGACCCAGAAGTAGTGAGGCCCGACTTAAACCAATGTCTGGTTTGTCCCAAATCTCATACTAAAACCTGGGTTAGGACGACAACTTCAAATCTCTGGAGTTTGATTATGGGATTGAATGAACAGAACTGTCCCAAATGCAATCTTGAAATTGTTGAGTTTAGAGACACTGTTCTTTGACGCTTCGAATCCAAAGTCTTCCAAAGAAAAGAGAAGGAAATAACCTTAAAATTATCATTCTCAATTCCTTATGAGAGAAAGCAGAATAAATACATTGGGTTTCCCCATGTGGCTGTTTGGGGTTTCATGTAAACCATGACACATATCTCTGCTGGATAATAAGGAACTTCAAGTGAAAATAAGAAAGCAAACCAGGAAGTACGGCGATAACATGTGGCAATAAACTATGGTTTAACACCTTTCACTGTGGCATTTCTTACTATTCAAGGTCAGCATGCCCTCTAGAATCTCCCTGACTTTTCAAGGAGTTGAACAAATCTGCAAGGGTTGGATAGCTCCTCGTTATACATTTTACCTTTGTTATTAGAACACTTCCTAGAACAAAGTCAGTGTCAGATGCAAACATGATATTATGTGCAGTTTTGCAGAAACAAAAAGGTGTGCCGTGGAATACATATCAAGCAAAAACCACAGTAAGCCAACGAGCATTGCATGAATACATGAGATGAATAAATAGGGAATTGCATTTTGCATTTATAAGTTGCTTTTTATTGAAGCAGTAAAGAGTCACATGACCTTGAATATAGCCCTTAGGATTGCAGTAGAGTCAGCTTTGACAGCAGTCCAAAAATACTGCAGTTCTAGAGAGACAGAAAAGTGCTAAAATTGATCAATGCCCCAGGTAGAGTTGATGAAAATTTTACATAAGAGGAAATAACTAGTTCCATCTGAATATGATATGTAAAAGTTCGTGCCAACTGTTCACGCTAGCCATATTATAAAAATGGAGAGTTGACTTAGTCATGAATTACATACCATCACCTTGTGATTGGTTGCAAAATGTAACATCAAGTATTATTCTCCACGGAAAGCTGATAGTCACTGAGGAAATTATAAAATGCTACCAAACTCCAAAAGTTAGAATGCCTTGAAGCAAGGAACAAGATTTTGACATGTACTCTTGGGCTATTCATAGCAAATGGTTTCACAAATGCCCTAGCTGTGAAAAGAAATAAAGTTTAAACACAGTCGCCTCCAGTCTTTTGGAAAATCTGCAACATTTTAAATGCATTATGCTGTTGTGGTCACAAGTACACCTGTCATAGAGCCAACATGACTGCAAGTTGAATTCTTGAACTAATGTGACATAAAAGTCTTCTAGCATTAACAATTTTCCATCTTGTTCGAATACATTTTATTAGCATATATGCCCTCTCAAATGGCAGAAAATGGGGACTGTGGTTGTCGTGGATTAACAAGACCAAATGGTTAACTTCTTACCACTTTAAGAATTAATTCTCACATTTTTTCCCCCGCTGCAATCTGCTTTGTTACTCATTTGCACTGACATAAGACAGTGCATGTGAGAAAATATATTCACAGAAGACTTGCCTATATTCAGAGAGCTGAGTGGATTCAATGCTAGGGCAGGCCTGCTTCTTCTTAGAGAAAACTCAATCTTATTTTAATTTTTAGAGTAGTCCTACTGGGCTGTAGGCTACAGAATCATCAGTGTGTGTGTGTGTGAATTGCATTCCTTCAGAGTTGCACACTAGGGAGTCTTCAGGAGTGAAGTTTGTTTGTTTGTAGCACAAGTGCCGCCAGGACAGTATTCGGAGCAGAGCATCCCCACTGGGTCCTCTGAGTACTCTGCTCCTCTTCTCCCTAACGCATGGCCTCTACTGAGAAGAGAGAGAGTTGACCCCTTGGGCATTGTCCTGATTCTCCAAATTCAACATCTCATTTGGAATTCCAAACTACAAATTCCAATCCCTGGATGCCCACTCAAGAAAAAAGCTTTTGAAATTTAACTTTGCTTCTCTGGATTGAGGCGTCCCTATCTTTTATGATGGAGGTGATGGATAATGCTGACCTACAGAAATTAATTAGTATAATTCACTTTCAAGCTTATTGCTAACATCATTATAATTCATTCCCATCGGAGTCATTTGATTATTGCCTTTCTTGCCAATAAAAATTAAAATGGCTAGTTACTAGTTGCAGATCATTAACCCATTCGATCTTTGCCATCACAAAGGAATGCTGTGTGGAGGACATCAGGACCCTGACATTCCCCTAGGATCTATCCTCTCTGACTGCATAGAAAATGCATCCTCTAATATCCATGAGTCCAACACCAAAGATCTATAGATCACAGAGGGAAGACTAGCCACATTTCCTACAACTGCTCAGAGCTGTGAAATATTCTGGAGAAACTTCCTTTACTGTCTGTCTGAGCATCTTAGGAGAAATGCACAGAATGGGGTAGGAGTGAGGTAGCTGCCAAATCTGAAATACTCTCAACGCCACTGCAGGTGGGTGACACGTAGCATAGCATGCCTGCACTGGGCAGTTTATAAATGAACAACCATATTAGTTCATAAATACCTCACTTCTAAACACACCAATGTCCAGGGGAACGGCTTCTGATGCACCCTTGAACTTGTTCTTACCACAAAGTTTGTTTCACATTCTATTGCCAATGTCATTGAGATCTTTCCAAAGTAGCTCATAATCACAGCTTATGAAGCTATGTTTGTACAGACTCAAAATTATTTGTACATGTGAGAAAGATCTTTGTGCTCCTGGTAAATGAGAGTCAGAAGTGTGTTTTACTAGGTTAAACTGGATGTATTGATTCTACAAATGCATGAATAGTGAAGGAGTTGAGCTGAATTAAAGAAGGTGCGTAAGTTGGAAAAAATAACACATGATAAAAGCATAAACCATTAATAAGTAGTTACTATTTAATTCTTATTTATTTTTCCTGACTCTAACGGGCCCATTTAGGTCATTGGTATCCACACTACTTTCTGTAGCGCAGTGTTTCTGCAGGACTCGTCAGGGTGTAATTTATCCTCATGACAAATTCTGCCAAACTCCTTTACTTTGCTCTGCTTTAAAAAGTTCTCTGAGTTTATGTACATTCCCTCTGAAGTATATATATCATTGCTGGAATTTCACGAAGAAATTTTTTTCCTGTGTACAAGCCCTTGTTTGTACAGGAAATCTAGAACCGTCACCCTTAGGCTAACTCTTGAGTTTGTGTCCAATCACTGAGTGTCAATAATACTCAACTCAAATGAGATGATAAAACATGACTTGGAAAAAAAAAATGGCATTAAAGTCTATTTCTGGAAAAATTAATCTAAACGATTCTTTACGTCCATCACTATTTATATATGTATTACCCCAACATGTAATACTTATAGATTCAGAGAGAATTACTTAACAGGTTAAAAAAATAAATACAAATCAAGGGCTGTCCTAGCAGAAGCTGCAGTTGATTGATTGAGACTTAACGTGAAGTCTTTCGCTAACATTGCTGTTTCTGACTTTAAAAAGACAAAGGAGGTGAACATGAAGCCCCCATTGACCCAAAATCATTATGTGCTAGATCTAAAATACTTGAAAAGGAAGGCATTAGTGTGTTGCAAAAATCACAAGCCTTGGGACCTGCAAACCATCGAGTCTGTCCTAACTCTACTATTCAGCAGAGTGGCTGCCTGTCCCTCGTCTGACTGACATCCAGTTTTCACAAATAAAAAACAGGAGAAGAAAAACCTAAGCTACATTTAGTGAGTGGAGAAATCGACATATCACAATGCTGTTTCACATTTTAAAATAAAGTGGAAGTGCACCCTAAGCTCTTGGCATGAAAGAACTGGTTTCATTGGGGTCAAGTATGTACCTTTTCATATTCTAACATAGAAATCCATCAACTCAGCAACTACATCTGGGTCCCCGAGCTATTCACAGTGGGTTTCTACTCTATTTGGTGCTTGTATGTTCAATATTTTTGTCAGTTTTTTCAGAGTGAGGCAGGAGCCATCATGGCAAAAAGCATAGCCCTGGACTTAGGCGGATCTGAGTTCAAATCCCAAATCCTCCACTTACAAGCTGGGTGTTCTTGGACAAGAACATCATTTATTTGACCCTAATTTTTCTCATGTGTAAAATGGATGGCATTAGTATATATTTCAAGGAGATATTTGTGAGGAATTTTAAAAATTATATTCTCAAACCCAACCAGTTGGCTCCAGGTGGCTCAATTTGTTTGAGCCTTGTCCCATACACAAAATGGTTGTGGATTCCATTCCTGGCCAGGGTGCAAGTCTGGATTGTGGATTCGATCCCTAGTTGGAGCATGTAGAAAGGCAATCGGTTGATGTTTCTCTCTCTCTCTCTTCCTCTCTCCCTTCCTTTCTCCCTTCCTCTCTCAATATATCCTTGGGTGAAGATTGAAAGAAAAAAATATATATACTCAAGGCATATTTATATAACTCAATGTAGGGGAGCAGAGTTTGCCACCCCAAAATATGACTCTTTGGGGTATTATTTTAAGCACCTTGTTTTTAAGAAAAACCTTTAAGGTTCCCAGGAAGAACCTTTAAAGAACCTTTGATCTTCTCCCTAACTTTCTAAAAGAATTCCAAGAGAGAACCTTCTGCAGGAAGGGAACTATTACCGTAAATAACTCTAGTTCAATATATGAACTAGAGTGTGATAGACAGGTAGGACCTAGCAAGGACCATTTGATCAAAGTCCCCTCTGTGCCCCACTGTTAAAGATGGCCCAGTAAACATTTATTTACCAAACATTTGCTTTTCCATCTCTATAAGAATTGCCTTCCTCTCCTTTGAAGTCCCAAACCACTACCCCCACCCCCTTTGTCTCAGCTCACGATGGTATATAAGCCTGACCTGTCCTCAGGCGCCAGATTCTTAAAGAACTCCCATACTAGCGTATGGTATGAAACGTGGTCTTCTTCTTCTGTTAATCTGTCTTATGTCATCTTAATTATTCAACCAACTGGGAGAACGAGAAGGAGAAAGGGGAAATTTCCTCTTCCCCTACATCGACGATGTTGCACTTAACAAAGAAGCTATTATTAGTAAAATAAGTCACAGATTAAAGGTGAATTTATTAACTAAAGAATAAATCAATTGTTGCATTGGTTTGTTTAAGACATGGCGAACATTTCTACCTGAGTATGTGCTGAATTTCACTTTCTTTTTTTTTTTTTATCCTCACCCGAGGACATTTTTCCATTTTTTGCACAGATAGAGTGGGAGGGAGAGGGAGGAAGAGAGAGAGAGAGAGAGAAACATTGATGTAAAAGGGACACATCGAGTGGCTGCCACCCACACGACCAACCAGGGCCGGGGAAAAACTGCAACCAAGGTACATGCCCTTAGCAGGAACCGAACCCGGGTCTCTCCGGATCACAGGCGGATGCTCTAACCGCTGAGCCAAACCAGCCAGGGCTCACTTTCTAGGATCAAACGAAGGCTTTTGGACAAAGTTTCCATGAACATATTGAAATGATAATTTCTAGATAATTGACTTTTTTTTACTAAGCATGAACAAAGCTATTTTAGGCAAAATAACTAAAAAACAAGAAACAAGAAAAAGAGTAGCATGTTCCCTCCTCGCCCGGTTTCTTTTCCTAAGAAAATGGTTACATGCATTACAGATACAACAGCAACTGAGTTTATTGTGTTGCTGGAGTTTCAGACACTGGGGGCAAGTGAAATAGCTCTGTGCCTATAAATCACTTTGCATCTCATTCAGAGAAGAATAAAAACAAATTAAAATCTCACACAAAATAGAATATGAAATAACTAGAATGAAAATAGAGTTAGACAGGGCGGTTGTATGACATGAGAGGTTAAGATTCTGGGCCTCAGTTACACATAAATGTCTCTATGGGATGCTGGAGTAACTTTAAACAGACTGGGGTGAGGGTGTGAATAGGCAGAGAGAGGAAAACATTTTAGATCACGTGAACCATCCCACCTGTCATTCCATTCCGTGAGTGTTTACGTCAGCAAGAGCTGGATATGGGAGCAAGACAACTGTTACCTGGGGTCTCCTGTGGCGTGAGCATCTCACCACTCTATGGTGAGCAATTGATCCTCAGAGCAATTGATCCAAGAGAAAGCAAGCAACAGTGACAATGTCTGTTATAGTCACACACCATCATCTCCATCAATTCTGTAGGTCATGTGGAACAGTCCTACCTACTACAGTATGAGCGAGGAGCACTCAAGAGCATGGGTACCAGGAAGCAGAATCATTGGGGTTGTCTTGGAGGTGGGCCCAGTAATAAAGAAAAATGGGCTCCAAGTCTGAATGGACACAAACTTGTGTCAGAGTCCGGGCTCCACACTACTGATGCCATCATGTTGGCCAAGTCACTTATCCTCATACAACAGAATACTACTAGGCAATCAAAAGGAATGGCACCTGATACATAGAGCAACATGGATGAAACTCGAGTGCATTATGCTCAGTGAAAGAAGCCAAACACAAAAGAGTAAATACTGAATGACTGCATTTATGTGAAATTGTAAAAAATTCAAAGAAATGTACAGGGACAAAAAACAAGTCAGTGATGGTCTAGGTGTGTGAATGGAGGAGAGATTGGCTGTCCTGGGCTCAAGAAAACATTTTGGAGGTAAGATAAATCTTCTAGAATTGATGGCTCACATTTAATGAATGGGGCAGCAGATACTCAAGAAATGAAATGAGTTACACGTCTTGGATTTGAACTTGAATCTCTGTTTTTGAGGAATTTGGAGCTCCTTCTAATAAAATGAAGGAATAAATTCCCTTAAGTGTCCTAGGATAAAATCTTCGTGTTTCTTCAGTGATGGACTACGTAAGAAATTGGCTCATGTTTAGGGGATGTGTTGTGTGAAAAGCACATATCTAACATCACGCATAGAGTGGTGAGATGCTCACGCCACAGGAGACCCCAGGTAACAGTTGTCTTGCTCCCATATCCAGCTCTTGCTGACGTAAACACTCACGGAATGGAATGACAGGTGGGATGGTTCACGTGATCTAAAATGTTTTCCTCTCTCTGTCTATTCACACCCTCACCCCGGTCTGTTTAAAGTTGTTTATGATGCTGAAAGGTCAGATACGAGCGAGGACTCACGCTTAAAATGGAATTCATTCTTAAAGGCCAGTCCATCAACAAATACAGACCTTTCCCCATATATTTCCATTACTCTGTACTAATAAAATATAGGAAAAGGGCAACCAAACACCAACTTGATCATAACCATTTTGGAGCAGCCAGACATAAAAAGAGGAGCCAATGAATTATTAGACAAACTTTTGGTGCTGTGATCAGAGTTCCTACCAGGAAGTGGGGAACAGGGGGAATTCAGCCAGTCAGGACAACTCCAGGAAAGAATTTAACATGACTTTTCCAAAAACCCACTTTAATGGCCTGGCCAGGTAGTTCAGTTGGATGGAGCATTATCCTGTGCACCACAAATCTGTAGGTTGGATTGCCGGTCAGGGCACAGACCCAGGTTGTGGGTTCAGTCCCCAGTCGGGGTGTGTACGAGAGGCAACCGATTGGTATTTCTCTCTCATTCAATGTTTCCTCACCCCACTTCTCTCTCTAAAAAGTCAATTAAAAAATATATCCTTGGATGAGATTTTTTTTAAATCCACTTTACTGAAATGTAATTTAGATTCAAAAAATTTCATGCATTTTAAGTGTGCAGTTTGATGAGTTTTGTCAAACACACACACACACACACACACATCCATATTTACCACCACCACAATCAATTCTAGAATATTGATCTTACCTCCAAAATGTTTTCTTGAGCCCAGGGCAGCCAATCTCTCCTCCATTCCCACACCTAGACCATCACTGACTTGTTTTTTATCCCTGTACATTACTTTGAATTTTCTACAATTTCACATAAATGTAGTCATTTAGTATTTACCTTTTGTGTTTGGCTTCTTTCACTGAGCATAATGCACTCGAGTTTCATCCATGTTGCTCTATATATCAAGTGCCTGTTCCTTTTGATTGCCTAGTAGTATTCTGTTGTATGAGGATAAGTGACTTGGCCAACATGATGGCATCAGTAGTGTGGAGCCCGGACTTTGACACAAGTCTGCGTCCATCCAGACTCGGAGCCCCTCCTTCTTCATTACTGGGGCTGCATCATGGCGCACATTTAATGAGTGGGGCAACAGACACTCAAGAAATGAAATGAGCTACACAATGCCCTCTGGCTAGAGCTCTTTCCACTTACAGTCGCCCCTGTTATCAGGCTCACATGAACTTGTTTGTAGGTGTTTTCAAACTCTTGTGATGGAAATAGCGCAAGTGTACTATATTTAAATTGCCTTTAGCTCTCTGGTGCCATCGCCATTTCCTTTGTTAGAAGTGTTACCATAGTGGTAACCTGTGGGTGAGTAAGAGCTGGGAGGGCTGATGTTCAATGTCCCTTTAGCGTATGTCAGGTACAGACCAGAATGGCAAAGCCATCATCTAGGGCATATTACATACAGTGTGGATTTGACATGAAAAATTTTAACTGTGTTGTCTACTCAAAAGCAGGCTTTGTGTGTGTGTGTGTGTGTGTGTGTGTGTGTGTGTGTGTGTAAGGAAAGCACAGTGACCTCGTTTTCCTCTGCATCTTCATTGTGGCTCTGTTCTTCCTTCTGTGAAATGAAACTCGGTCACATTTGTTTGGCAGTTCTCCTAATCAAACCTCAGCTGGCACAAGGTCTCGGCTTCGGTTGTGCTGGGAAGTTACCAGCAGTTCTCTCTTTAACAGTCTCGTCATGTCTTGGGGGGGAAATGTATTTCACATCTTTGTGTCAAGAGGTAATAACTTTCTCCTCTGCTCCAACCCATCACAAAAGCCACAGGGAGTGACTTCCACAAGTTCTGACAAATTTGCCTATCACATTGAACTGATGACACTGGAGACTATTTCTTGGGGAAAAAAAAAAAAATCATTCACTGGTAGAAATTATGCAAAAGAGTTTCTCTCCCGACTTTTTTTGCATGTACCAAATAAGAATTGGGCTTTATTCACAGTACAATCGGGTTTTAACAAAATCTACATTTTTCTTAGGACTCTTTGCCTTGTTGTACATTGTCATTATCATATGCATTATTATTCATTGTCAAAGGGCTGTGTGAGCTGCACAGAAGGACATTCTCAGCTCCATAGCTGGGGACACACCTGGCCATCCTAGGGTACACCCCCTGCTCGGGGGACCGTGAAACACTGATCGGATGGAGTAGCCTGGCTCCTTCAGCCACAACAGACCAGTCTCCAAAGGTCTTAATCATTTAGACACTGTCACATATCACATAGCCTCTTTGGCAAAGGCACACTTCTCCAGACTGGTAATATGATAAACACCCACGGAAAACACTTGATGTCAACACTCTAGCTTTGCCCAGTGGTGACATCACAAGCTATGAACCTGTCACTGAATGAACAAAGTTCATGACCTGCCTTTATATCTTATTAGGTTAACAAAACCCTATCCCCCACCATTATGACAACCAAAAATGTTTCTAGGTATTGCCACATGTCCTCTGGGAGACAAAATCACCCTCAGATAAGGACCACTGATTGATTGATTGATATTTTCATTGATTTTTTTAGAGAGAGAGTAAGGGGGAGAGAGAGATAGAAGCATCGATGTGAGAGAAACATCGACCGGCTGCCTCCTGCACGCCCCCTACTGGGGATCGAGCCTGCAACCCCGGGCCTGTGCCCTGACCAGGAATCAAACCAGGACTTCTCAGTCCATGGGACGACGCTCAATCCACTGAGCCACACTGGCCAGGCAGGACTATTGATTTAGATGAAGATCAAAACCAGGCAAAGCTACTCTAGGGTATTAGAGATTAGAATAATGCTCACCCTGGGAGAAGCCCCACTGGTTTGAGTGTGGGTATCAGGGAGCCTGCTGGAAATATTCTGGATCATGCTTTGAGTGAAAGTTGTATGTAAAATTCATCAAACTGTACACCTAAGACACATGAATTCTTTTGTATGTAAGTCATACAATCCTTTTTTAAAAAAAATATTGGCTTAGATGTGGAAGCAAAAAAAAAGTACGTTGGGAACTGAGAGGAAGATGAAGGATCACGAAGACGGCCAGGGAGGCAGGGTCCTGAGTGGGGAGCATCTGACAAGCTGACTGAACAGAAGAGGAGAAGGCCCTCCAGTCGCGGGAAACAGCAAGAGCAAAAGGCAGAGAAACAGAATCATTCTTTATTAAGCTCCTTTACTGGGTACTGTCTTCCTATGAATGTATCCACAGGGAATTCAAAATGCACGCTGGCATTATATGCTTCTAGGTGGTAGTATTTGGGTCAATGCTGTGTGCACAGGGGAGGTAATAATCACCATTTGGTAATGGTAAAAATTAAACCTTTGAAATTAAATAGAATAAAAAACTATCGGGCCTTTCAGCTCATTAGCTCACTATTGCAGAATTCCCCACTGTCATCTATTCTTGCTATTTGTCCGGCCTCTCTCTTCTCCCAGGTGGGTGATGCTTCCGCTACACTCTTCATACGGCTAGTCGAAATAGGAATCAAACTCTCCTGGGAAGTTCCCTACTGGTTTTTTTAGCCATCATTTTCTTTCAGGCTACTAATTACTGTTAGTTGCATTATTCGTCATCATCCTTAATTGAGCATGAACAATGGCTCAACACTGTAAAGAAAATTTTAAAAGAGTCATTTTATTGAAGCCAGAGGACTTGGAGCTGAGTTACAGAGGGAGAATAATGAGAAATGGAAATTCTACCAAGGATAAGGTGGCCACTATTACGGTTCCTTGGCATGCAGATCGTCCCTATGAAGATGGGGAAAGTTCATATGTGACACATTCAGTCCTGGGAGCAGAAGGGCTGACAGGCCAAGCCCTGGCCAGGCACCACCAATGCCAACAGACTACCTTCTAGGGCATTATGGGTGGTGCAGGGGAAAGGCAGGGCGGGGGTGGTAAATGTAACCTAGAATGTGGGGTAGAGTTCAACGCTACTGAGATTTTTTTTTTTTTATCCTCACCTGAGGACATGTGTTCATTGGTTTTTAGAGAGACAGAGGAAAAGATGAAGAGAGGAACATTGAGATTCATTGGTCTGTTGCCTCCCTATATGCCCCGACCGGGGATCGAACTCGCAATCTAGGTATGTGCCCTGACCGGGTGGCCCGGTTAGTTCGAGTGTTGTCCCAACACCAAGAGATTTTAAAAGATCTCAGATTTCTGTCTGGCTGGTGTTTGCTCAGTGGACTGAATGTCCCATGGACTGAGAGGTCCAAGTTCAATTCCCAGTCAGAGCACATGCCCGGGTTGCAGGCTCGATCCCCAGGGAAGGGCAGTGCAGGAGGCAGCTGATCAATGTTTCTCCCTCACATCGATGTTTCTATCGCTCTAAAAAAAAAAATCAATAAAAACATCTTTTAAAAAATAAATAAATAAAAAATCTCAGGCTTCCTTTCTCTAGAACAGCTATGTGTTCATTCTCCCTGAGTAAATTGTTACAATTGAGGTTTATTTCAATCATGGTCATGTCTTCACTTTTTCAAGAGTTCTTATCGGTTAGAATAGTTTTAGCCACAAGGAAGAGAACACCCAGTGGAGAGCGGCTTCAGCAACATTTATCATCTCACTTATCAGGAAGCCTGCAGGCAAGTTGTTCTGAGGTTGGCAAGCGTCAACCCTGTCAGCAAGGACGCCAACCCTTCCTGGGTTTCCTCTCGGGCATCTCAGAAGTCGACGCTTCCTTCATGGTTACAGGTTGGCTGTTCCAGCTCCATCCCCAACAGACAATCCCAAACCAGAAGCAAGGGGGAGGGCAAATGAAGAACTTTTCTCTGTGCCCACAATTTTATGAGGAGAGAGCATTTTTCCCAGACACCTTCTTACATCATTGGCTAGAGCTGCCCTGGTTTAGTCACTGGACAAAGAGGAATAAGGTTTTCAAGATTGCCTTAAGTGAACATGATCCATTCAGCAGATCAGAGGTCTTGCATCGAGAAAAAAGGGGAAAGGCTGCTAGATGAGCTGTCAACTACTCTGGCCAGATCCTGACTTTGTATTTATTTTCCTCGACTAGCCTCCATTTCGCATACATTTAGGCTGTATTCCACTTTATAAACCTGGGTCCCAATTTTAGATGAATAATTCAGCTAGTCACAAAGTTCAGACCTCACAATAGAATGTATTTCTAGGTTGTTGTTTTTTTGTTTGGCTCAGCAGTTAGAGTGTCAGCCCTTGGACCAGAGTCATGGGTTCGAATTCTGCGAAGGGCACATAACTCAGTTGCGGCCCTGGTCGGGGTCATGCAGGAGTCAACCGGTCAATGTGTCTCTCTCATATCTCTCTCTTTCTCTTCCTCCCTCCCTCCCACTCTGTGCGAAAATAAATGGAAAAATATCCTCGGGTGAGGATTTAAAAAAAATTTTTTTAAGTATTCAAGATGGTCTCAGTGCCATTTGTACACTTAGTCATTCGTTCAACAAATACTAATTACACCTCTTTGTAGGTCAAGCACTTCTTTGGGGGCTGAGGATAGAGCAGGAACAAAAAAGAGAATAATTTCTTTCTTCAAGGAATGTACATGAGCATGGGAGAAGACAGGCATTATTCATAACGAAAAGTAAAGCATGTTGCATATCAGATTGTGATAAATGCCATGGAGAATGGCAGGAAAGGACGCAGACGGTAGGAGCAGGAGTTGCAATTTACATCGGATGTTTGGAGAAGACTTTATGGAGAAGATGACATTTCAGTCAAGATGAGAAATAGCCGTGTGGCTCTCTGGTGAAGCATGGTCCAGGGCAAGGGTGCAAAGGCTCTCAAATGGGAGTGAACCTATCATGTCTGAATGACAACAAGGAGACTGTGGCTGGAGAAGAACCAGGCAGGGAGGCCGAAAGTAATAAGGGGTACAGTCAGAGACGGTGTGGTCAGCTCCTGCAGAGCCTTGTGGGTCCGTATAAGGACCTTAGTCTTTTACTCCAAGCGAGACAGGAAGTGACTGGAGGATTTGGGCTAGAGGACTGACCTGATCTTTCTTCTACGAGAATCACTGTGATTGCTTTAAGGGACATAATCTGTAGGCAGGTGAGACAGGAAGCGGGGAAATGGGTTAGGAGGCCACTGACTAATACAGAAAAGTTAGTGGTTTCGATCAGGCTGAGGATAGTGGAAGTGAGACTTTGCCAGTAGATTAGATGTGGTATGAGAACAAGAAGTGACTTTAGGATGACTCAGGGTTTGGAGCCTGAGCAACTAAAAAGGTAAGAGTTTTTATTTACTGAAATAAAAAGGTATTATAAGGCATGAAAGAAAGCAGGCATTTAGCTGTGCATAGAGTAAGTTTGAGATGCTCATTAGACACCCAAATGGAGATGTTGAGTATGTAATTGCATGCGTGAGTCTGGAGCTCAGGGGTGAAGTCAATGTAATTCACATATACACGGTGAATTCAAAGTCATGAGGTTCATGAGCCGGGGAGATCATCAGCACATGAGGCCCAACGGAGGACAAGGGATCCAAAGACTAAGACTTAGGACATTCCAGGCTGCAGGCCATCAGAAAAGGAGATGGAAAAAGCTGTCAATGTGACCAAGGAATTACAGGAGAGAGTGATGTCTTTTTTTGTTTGTTTGTTAATTTTTTTTTTCTCTATTGATTTTTACAGAGAGAAAAAGGGAGAGGGAGAGAGAGATAGAAACATTGATGAGAGAGAACATGGATTGGCCGCCTCCTGCATGCCCCCCACTGGGGATTGGGCCCACAACCTGGGCATGTGTCCTGACTGGGAATTGAACTGGCGACCTCTTGGTGCATGGGTCGACGTTCAACCCTGAGCCACACCAGCCGGGCAGAGGGTGATGTCTTAAGAGTATTTCAAGCAGGAAGGAATGATACCTATAAAAAAATTCTTTAGCTAAGTCAAAATACAAACTGGGAATCCAGGGAGTTTGGCTTGAGGAAGAAAGGGAAGTGGTTGCCAGTTGTTGCAAAGATTAAACACCCATGAAATCTTATTTAGATTTTATTGACTAGGATGTGAATCATTCATGATTTCCTATAATTATCTTTTCTCTTGGTCATTCTAGTATTTTTACAGACATTTAAATTGCTTTCAACAATATTTGTATGCCTTGCTTGAATAAAATCTGATTTAGAAAATCTAATCAATTAGATATTTTAGGCCTAATCATTGACATTATAAATGGACTCTGGCTTTTACAAAAGGATGAACCACAAATGACAAGCATGCTGATTTAATTTTTAGAATTTTACTTCTCTGCTGCCTTTCAAAACCCATCTGCTGCATAAATCGAGATGCAGAGGCCCTGCTAATAGCTGGCAATGAATTTCTAACAGAAACTTCTGCAGTAACAAATTCATCACATCCAAAGCATGTCCCTGCAATACTTCATTTTGTCATTGGTTACACTTTTCTAAGCTCAATGATGCTCACAAAAGCCAAAGGGTACCATTTTGCCTGAATCAAGGGCTTTAACTTTCCGAAGAAGAAAGAGAATGTCAAATGCCTGTTTAAATTTAATAATCTCTACCTACCAAATGTTTTGCTCCAAGAGGTACTTTTTAGTATTTTTTTTATTATTACACTTTTCTAAAACATTCTACTTATTTTTTAGTAATTCTCTATATCACTTAACAAAATTAAACTAATGTCAGTATATCATGATCAAAACCTAAATATATGTGGGAGGCAAGGCAGGCTCTGGGAACTATTGGAAATAATCTTCTATTTTATGTTATCCTTTTTCTCAAGTCTGGTCTCTGTGATGTAGCTATTTGTCTTCTGCAGCTGATATAACACCTATGTGGGGGGAGATGTCTAATTTTACTTTGCTGGTGTATAAATGTGTCATTTCATACAACTCGCTGTTTTTCTTTGTTGTAACTTCTTTCCTTCTGTTTTAGCCCGAGGCTCCCCCTTTATTTGATCAGTATAGTTTATATCACATTCCAGGCAGCACGTCTTCCCGAGAGAAAACCAGGGTTTCAAATTGCTACTCGGGATTCCGAAGGCAAACCGAAAGGGCGCTGCCTGAATTAATGTTTCCCTGACTGTTTGGGGTGCTTATTGGTTTTATTTCCATTGGCTGATGGATACATTTATTTTCCACCTTTTACTATTATTCCCTCCCTACAGCTGCCAATTTTTTTTTTTTTTTTTGGCTTGAATATTTATTGCGCACGGTTAGATAAATATAATCAATGGGAAAATAAGCAATGTGATGACTTGGTGGCAAAATTTGAAGGAACTTCTTAATAATAACTAGCAGGGAGCTAGGTTCAACTAACAGTGTGCTGAGTTCAATTTTCCTTTGGTTGAATTATAAGATGAATGCTTCGTTTAAGGAAAGAGAGGGGGTCCGACATTTTCTATCACTATTGATGGCTCCCAGGGATTAATACGGGGTCTGTTTTTAAGAACATTTCCACACATGGCTGTCTGACAAAACTGTATTAGTTAGGCTTAAATATTCCTTAAAGCATCTTTGTCCCCAAATCTATTTTTTAAATATGTTTTTATTGATTTTTTTTTTTTATCCTCACCCGAGGATATTTTTCCATTTTTTGTACAGATAGAGTGGGAGGGAGAGAGAGGAAGGGAGAGAGAGAGAGAAACATCGACGTGAAGGGACACATTGAGTGGCTGCCACCCGCACGACCAACCAGGACCGGGGAAAAACTGCAACTGAAGTACGTGCCCTTAGCGGGAACCGAACCTGGGTCTCTCCGGACCGCAGGCCGACGCTCTAACCGCTGAGCCAAACTGGCCAGGGCTGTTTTTATTGATTTTTTAGAGAGAGAGAGAAACACTGGTGTGAGAGAGAAACATCGATCGGCTGCCTCCTGCACTCCCCCTACTGGGGGTCGAGCCTGCAACTCAGGCGTGTGCCCTGACCAGGAATCGGACCAGGAATCGGACCAGGACGTTCAGTCCATGGGACAATGCTCAATCCACTGAGCCACACCAGCCCTGCTTCATCCCCAGACGTAAAGGAAAGCATGAACCATTGCAGAACATGGTGGAAATATACAACTACCTTTGATAGGACATTAGTTTCCCTTTCTAGCCAAAAGCAGAAGAACTGAAAAATGCATTTCCATAATAATAATCCTCCAACAGAAAGAATTTTGAAAATAAAGAGTGAAGTTCTCATCCAGTGTGAATGGGAGCTGAGAGAAAGAGAAGCAACATGAACATCCTCTGAGTCAGATGTGGTCAAGCATAGAGCCACGAATAGGGGACAGGATCCAGGGCCCTCTTCCCAAGACACAGCAAAGTTGGTGGCAGCACCAGTCCTTTGCACATGGTGAACCTGTGTGGAATTATTTCTAAAATGAGTATAAAGTTCTAGGTCCCTTTCCACGCAACCTTTGGTTGTATATTATTGGCAGCAATAGTAATAGAAACATTGTTTCCATGTTATAGCACCTATGTCACAAATCTACCAGGGGATTTAAAAAATGCGTGAAGTTCCCTGTATTTCCATTATGCCTGAGTAATTATTCCTAGAATATTAACTAAGCCATTAAAGTTCAACCAAGGCCTATTTTTCATAGCCATAAATGGCCAAATACAAGGATACTTCAATTTTGTGTTGGAATGCTAAACTCCAGCAGCTAGGATACCATCATTTCATTACAACACATGTTTCAGTGTGGATGTGGACGTTACCTGTCTCAGGACCAAATACCACCCACTCACAGGTTAGAAGGCCAGTCAGGTACCTGTTTCAAGAGAGTCCATTTAACCCTACCACCCACATCAACTTAAGGCCTAATTTGGATGACGGACCAATTGCTCTTAACCCTTCTCTTTAATATACCATAATTTATAACTTCGCTGAAGCTGTGAGTACATTTATTCTTCCTCAGTTCCCTTAAAATGAAACCCATTGATAGGGAAGTGCTATTGTGTTTCACTGATTGTAAATTAAAATAATAAAATTAATGTCAAGTGTCATTTCAGCATATGCTTTATTACCATGGTAACCCACAGGTAACTGAGCTGGTAAAATTGCAAATTACATATTCAGCTATTTAAAGACGTCAATGAACTAAAGTCATTTAATCAAGCTTCTCATTGCCTGCGCTGTTTAATCAAGACGACCCGATGAAAGTCAAAGCCGGAAGCGTCCCTCGCCGGGCTGGCGTGTCTACTCTCAAGTTCAGCCTGGGTCATGACTATAGGTTATATTTTATAAGCATATTAATGGAAATTTGTTTCCTTGAGGGTATGGTACAAAAGTAATTTTACTCACAAAATGCATAACAGAGAAGGCTGAATTCTTCATTTATTCCTTAAATGCAAACACCATAATAGCAAGAACAAATCTGCTTCCTCCAAAGAGAGACAGGTAGAGCCTATCAACTATGTACCTCGAATCTATTCAACCTCCAGACTACTTCATGCCCAACTGGACTCAGGTAAATACTGTTCCCTTCCAGGTTGGTTACATAGCACAAGGTAGTCTCCAGCTTCCTCTATCACCCAGTTCTTCATCCTGATCTGGGGGTAACTTCCTGATGTGAACCCCAGGGTCTCCTTAGTGCCTATCTAACAATACTCCCTTTTATGATCCCAAATGTAAGTCCATATACAGCCAGGTGCGCTGTATCCTGTCCCCCACTTCATTCCTAAAGGAGCCGCACTTCTCCAGACTGCCTTTAACCGGCACTTAAACCAAGCTGGACTGTTTCAGAGGACATGGAGCGAGTGAAGTGAATTAACCTATTTGTCTTCTGAGAGTTGAGCTAATGAATGGGCACAGGGATGGAGAGTTCTGTGTTTGAAAACACAGAAGCACAAGCACAAGAATTACTGTTTGCCTGGGAGATTTACATGAGTAATGCTTATTCACGTGATCTTAATAAGAAACAAATTGACATAAGGCCTCTCTCTTATCCCCAAGTACCTTCACCGGCAGATGGAGAGAGGTCTTCAGCCACTCCTGAAATACCTCGAAAAGCCACAGGCATTGTTGCCCTGGCAACATTCTGTAAGAACAAATCTTGACCCAGATGAGAGGGTAAGGCAGGTAATGTGGAATTTACAAGGCAGAATGAAGCCTATCCAGAAAAAGACAGTTTAATAGTGTTCAATTTTTAGACCCCTTATTTCTCACTCTGGGCAATACTTAAAGCGATTCTAAATCTCAGGCTGAGTTACTGGGACTGTTTTCACAAGGCTGAGCTCCCTGCGTCCATCCTCCATGGGCATAGAGACACAACCCACTTCTCTGGGACGAGCTCCTGCCTCCCTGTGTCCGCACCTGAAGTGCAAATGGGCCAGTGTCCATGGTGCTGGGACACAAGGATGAGAGCCCCCTGCAGGCCTGGGGGCTGCAGTCGGGATGGAGAAACCTTTATGCATCATGAGCAAACGGGCCCAGCGGCAATGGCTGTGCGTGGCCAGAAAATGCCACCTAGAACCTACAGCAGCACAGAGCTCACTGAATGCAAAACAGAGAACGGGACTTGCCACCAGGATCCAGAGACACTTCCTCCAACTGCCGTGAGGTCATGTGTGTCATTCAGCTGGCTTCTTGGAGAAAAGTGGGGGGGAAAAACAGGTGCAGCACTCTGAAAGCCTAAATTGTACTTGAGTCAAATAGGAAAAAACTGAATTATCCAAAGAGACTGTTTAAATATTTGCATCAGATCAGACTAAGTTTATCTGACTAGTCTAAAATTTGGGTTTTGTTCCTGCAGGTGGTATATAGAGTCTCAATGGGAAGATCAGATGAGTTAGAAAAAAAATGCAGATTTATTTCCCCCAATAATCTTCTAAATTTATGTAATTTTGTGACCTTGCTCGTCATGTGTCTGTGTACAGATATGTATTCTCTTTCTCTCTCTCTCTCTCTCTCTCTCTCTCTCTCACACACACACACACAAACACACACATACACACAAACACACACATGAAGAGACTGACTAGAATGATCCCAAAATTGAAAGTGATTCTTTCTGCATAACAGGTTCATGGAAAAGTTTTATTTTTTTCTTTCTGTTAATTCATGTTTTCTAAATTTAGTAAAGCAACCCCATTTTAATAATATGTAATTCATCTTTAAACAGAATTATTTTTTAAAATATGCTTTTATTGATTTCTTTAGAGAGAGAGGAAGGGAGAGAGAGATAGAAACATCGATGTGAGAGAAAAACATTCATCGGCTGCCTCCTGCATGCCCCCTCCTGGGTATCAAGCCCGAAACCCAGGCATGTACCCTGACTGGGAATCAGGATGACACTCAATCCACTGAGCCACACCAGCCAGGCTAAATAGAATTATTTTTAAAACTAAATTAGTAAGAACACACTGCTTCGCACTAGGTGTCCCTTTTTATATTCTAGACAATCATCCAACTTCCTGCCCGATGCATTCTCTAAAGCACCAATGATACAGATCTCCATTTATCTTGCCGAGCCATCAAACTCTGTCTAGGTGCAATCTCCCACAGGACCCTACATGGCCACGCATCTTCTAGAAATGCTCTTTGCTGAAAGAAATATCTGAAGGGAGATGACTACATTCTGAACATTCTCAAAAGATTTCTCCAGACACAGCAGGCCCGAATGCTAATTATCCCAAACATGCACAGAGTTAGTACCATTTCAGAGCTCAAGAATAAAAGCAATCAAGATTATATTGCACTGTTTCTGCCTCATCACACAGTCTAGTGCTCCACAAAGCTCTCACACTTGCTCAGATGCAGACTTACAATCTGACCCACCAAAGACTGAATGTGCCGTATTTCGAACATTCACATCTGCACGTGTATGACATAATCAAGACTGTCACTGCATTTGGAGAGATTTTACCCCAACAGGATGGGCTAGGCAGAGCATTGAGAAGAAATCAGATTTGGTTTTCGTGTATTAGGTTTTCATACATCTTATTTTCATCTTTTCCGTGATGCCACAGTCCAACAGGTTCCAGAAAACATATATCTAAGGTAAAATTTGAGCCATGTGCAATTAATCCATGAACATACAAACACTCTTGAAAGAAGCTTATTGGAACCTGCCTTAATTCTAGCAGTGAAGAATCCAAAAGCACTTATCTGACAGGTTAATGAGGATTTGAAATGAATGGTATTACTAATGAGAGTCTTTAGAAATTAATTATATCATATTATTATTAACAACTACAAAAGCTAAACTTCCGAAGATTAGATTACACAGGATAATTTTTAAATGTGAGCAGGCCAATATTAAAGTGACAGGAGGCTATTTTCAAATGGGAATAATAAGGCATAAAGTACAGAATAAAAAGTAAGATTGTGTGAGGCAATTAAGATGTTCCTTCATTGAAATGTCTCAATCGATTTCACAATGTAATATTTTATTTCATAATAGTTTGTGCTATTGTTTTTATCTTCTACCTGAAGTACTATACTACATGAAAGAAGAAAATGAATGCCGGGAGAATATTTTCATGTTATGAAAATAAGGTATAAAAGGAAACAATTCTATTTACTTGGAAAATTTTACTCAAGCATAAGATATCACATATCTTTCCAAATTCTTCAATTGGCTCCTTTTTCTTGGGTTCATATGCTGTATCAAGACTGAGAACATCATTCTACAATAAGACTTGGCAAGTTTTCAAAGGCAGAGCACCTTCATGGCCACCAGGACTGTCCTTCAGGTGTTTTGTAGGAAACTGTAGTGGTCAGAAACCAACAGTCAAGCATCTACGATTGATCCTCTACACGGTTTTTAGATATGCTCAGGAAGCCAGGAGGCAGATTTTACTAAACAGAAATTGTCACTCATTTTGGAACAGTAAATGAGCACCTGGTGTATATCTGACATTGTGCTGGATGTTGGAGAGGCAGTGGTGAGCAAAATAGACACAGACCCTGAGCTCATGGAGCTAAACTTCCTTTAATGGAAATGATGTTAACCAAGTTAAAAAAAATAGTTTCAAAACTGAAGAAAGTAAAGAGTTGTGAAGGATAAGATTTAAGTAGTGGGCAGGGGCCAGGCCATGTTTTATCATTATCGTAAGGTCAATGTGAAGCTATTGAAGGATTGTGGGCAGGTGGGGGGAGTGTATGTGTAACAAAACCAGATATGCATTTTGAGAAGATCCCTGCCTGCAGTGTGAACAGTGTGATAAATATGGAAGAGATCAAGGGTAGATATGCGGAGAACACTATAGCAATAGTTCAGGGAAGAGGGCTGGGACTTGGTGTATAGAGATTCAAGAGTCCTAAGAAGGTTACCAAAATAATAATAATAATAATAATAATAATAATAATAATAATAATAAAAGACAAGGTGATGAATTAAATGCACAGGACTGAGAACTTTTACATCCAGGTTCTAAAAGAATTTTCAGGACACCCTTGGGAGGTTGATCAGAATTCTGTCGTTATGGATATGAAAGCAAAGACTCAGAAATGCATGAAGAAAACACCAGCCCTAAATGACCTATTAAACCAGATATATTTAACTGATAGTTTTAGAACATGTCACCCCAGAGCGGCAGAATATACATTCTTTTCAAGTGCACATTGGAACCAGCATTATTGAAAATAGCCAAGATATTAAAGCAACCTAAGTGCCCATCAATAGACAAGTGGATAAAGAAGTGGTACTACATATATACAATGAAATATTACTTGGCCATAAAAAGAATGAAATTTTGCCCAGCTGGCTCAGTGGTTGAGCATCAATCCATGCACTAAGAGGTCACTGGTTTGATTCAAGGTCAGGGCACATGTTTAGGTTGTGGGCCTGATCCCCAGTGGGGGCCATGAAAGAGGTGGCCAATTGATGTTCTCTCTCACTGATGTTTCTATCTCTTTCTCCCTCTCCCCTCCTCTCTCTAAAATCAATAAAGAAAAAAAAATTTTGAAGAATCAAATCTTACTACATGCAACAACATAGATGGATCTAGAGGGCATTATGCTAAGTGAAATAAGTGAGACAGAGAGAGACACATACCATATGGTTTCACTTATATGTGGAATCTAGAGAACAAAATGAGCTAACAAAACAGAAATAGACTCATAGATACAGAGAACATTTTCATGGATGCCAGATGGGAGGGGGCTTAGGGGACGGGTGAAAAAGGTGAAGGGATTAATAACTACAAATTGGTAATTACAAAATATTCATAAGGATATAAACTACAGCACAGGGGCAATAGTCCTTAATACTTTTATAACTATGTATGGTGCCAGGTGGGTACTAGACCTGAAACTAATATAAAATAATATTGAATGTCAACTGTAATTGAAAAAAGAAAAGACAGCAAAGGACAAAATTCAAATGTTCAGGTCTGTTTGAGTTAGAAGCCTCTATTTTCTTTCACGGAACATGCTTCATGTGAAGCAGAACGTGAGCTTCAATGCCCTCACCACGTATTTGTGACTATTCTCTTGCTATGTCAGTCATGCTTATTTCTCTGTTCCTAGCTTTTGCTCCCAGAACTAGCCTTTATTATTATACTTCTTCCTCTACTAGGCAACATAATCCTTTTGAAATCCATGTTCCCATACCACCTCTTTGTCTTTGCTTTTTTAAACCAAGATCCCTCCCTTGGCTTTGTAAAGGATAATCAGAATTCTTTTCCCACTGTGCTTTATACGGTCTCCTTACCCTTCTTCCTCCCAAGTTGGACAGACAAAATTCCTTTTCTGTAGCATCCGTCTATTGGTTTACTTTATATGCCAGTGAAAATAAATTTCCCCTTTAGCCTCTTAATCTTTCTCCCTCCTTCTACTAATAACTCTCCACAATTTGTTTCAGTTTGGGAGGATATTTCAAAATCATATATACAACATCAAGACAACAAGCTATGTCACATGACCTTTCTCGCCCTCTACTGCTCCTCCTCCTTTTATTACCTGCCCCCTCATCTCAAAGATTTACTGATCTCAATCCTTGATGAGTAATGTCACATGTAATGCTATTGTACCTCTTTCAAATTTATCACCTAGCCAACTTTCTTCAGGGACTGAGATGATTTTTTTTGAAGCAATGGAGTACATTTCCCACTGTACGGAGAGTTGTGGCAGCTATTCTCAGGTCACCAAATACAGCCATGTGACCTTTTGGATGACCATCTATCTCCCTGGGCCAATCTGACACATTATGCTTGCCAGGGTTAGTGAGGGTGAGCCTTGCAAAGTTTTAGGTGATGAAATAGACTCCAGCTGGCCGCTGAGAGCCTGCCCACTTCATGAATCAACAAGTCTCTCTGACCTACCCACATTTTTTCAGATCTTAAGAAAAGGGTTCTTTTACATAGCTTAAAAAACTATTTTTTCACATCTTCCCTTGGCATAACCACTCTATGAGTTCTTAATTGGCAAAACAAACCCCCTCATAGAATCATGTAACCCATTTCCCCAGGCAGGCAATCAGCAATCGTCCCTTTGAAGGTCACAGTGATAACTTCTTCCTTGGAAGTCCTTTAGCATTGACTTTCTAGATCAGTGCTTCTCAAACTTTAATGTGCACTTGAATCACCTGGGGATCTTGTTAAAGCACAATCTGATTCATTAAGTCGGAGGTGAGGGTTGAGATTCTGCATTTCTAACAAGTTCTCAGGGGATGCTGATGTTGCTGATCTAGGGACCACACTTTGAGGGGCAATGTGTCCTATGCACAGAGCATATGCTAACCCTCACGCAGAAAGGTAATAATAACATATGTGTTGGAGTGCCTATGGCAACACTACACAGTAGTTACTACCACCACGCACTAGAGCATGAACTTGGGTGAGTTACATAATCTCTCTTCCTCAATTTATTCTCATCCATAATCAAAAAATAATATTACCTACTTGACAGACTCTCATGTGAATTAAGTGAGTAAATACAATACATGTAGAGTGATTATCACAGTACCTGGTACATAGTAAATGCTCAGTAAACGCTGGTTGTTATCATCTCATTACTATCATCCCTCTTCAACCAGATTCTAAATTTACTAAGGTCAGAGATTGTGCTTTATAGCTCACTGAATCCTCAGAACTTGTCATGTAATATCTTTTTATGGTGATTATAGGGTATAGAGGGGTTGATGTTGATTTGGTTGGGTGGTTTTTGCATTTCTCTTAATCTGAGCAGCATTTTCCTATAAAGCCTTTAGATAAGAATTTTCTACTTATGAGAACCCTCTCACCTTATTTTACATACTTAAGGAAATGTGAAATACCATGATGAGTGCATAATATTATATGTAAAAATATAAACAATGAATATATATTATTAAAAATACATTAAGAACAGAAGTCCACCTCTGCTAAGTCTGTATAGTACTGGGTGTTAACTAAATGGAGTAAGGATGAATGGAGTCAGAGGCAGTACCCAAACAAAAACTATTTGTAAAACTAAGTAATGGACTTCTGGTCAAGATGGTGGCATAGGTAAGCATAGTATCTGCCCTCCCACAACCACATAAAAGTTACAACTAAACTACAGAACAACGATCCTTCAGAACCATCTGACATCAAACTGAATGGAAGTCCTACAACTACGGAATTAAAGCAGCAGCCACATCCAGACTGGTAGGAGGGGCGGAGGCAGATGGGCTGGTCCCACACCTGCATGTGGCGGATAAAAATTAGGAGGATACTTCTCCGGGAATGTCCTTCCTGAGGACCGAGGGGTCCCCGTCCCACACCAGGAGCCACGCTCAGGGTTTCAGTTCCAGGAAGAGAATCCCCATAACTTCTGCCTGGAAAAACCAGCGGGAACTGAAGCTGAGGGAGGCTGAGGCAGCTGGAACCCCAGGCAGCTCCTCTTAAAGGGCCCACGCACGGACTTACTCGGACTCGCACCCTCCAGGATCCAGCATGGGGGAGGCAGCTTGAAAGGCACCAGAGACATAAGGAAAAGAACTGAGTTGTTTGGCTTCGAGTGAGGGCTGGAGAGGCAGCTTTCTCCTGGACTGAAGTGCTGTCAGAGGCCTTTGTTCCTTTGGTGAGCCCTTCCCTGGGGCAGCAAACAGCTGCCATATCTGGGACTCCAGCAACCTGGCTCACATAGTTTGCCCCACCCTGGTGATTCCCTGAGGCCCCGCCCCACCCAACTTTCAGGCCCACCCAAGCTGTTGCCAGTTGCGTTACCATAGGATTGGCCTGTCTTGCATCCTGCTTCATAGTTTCCTAAATTCTCTCAAACAAGCAGCATCTGGTCTCAGCTAGCCCCATACCTCTTGTTAAGTAATACATAGAAACAAACACAGGGAGGCAGCCAAAATAAGGAGACAAAGAAACAGGTCCCAAATGAAAGAACAGAACAAAACTCCAGGAAAAGAACTAAGCAAAATAGAGATAAGCAACCTAACAGAGTTCAAAACACTGCTTATAAGGATGCTCAATGAACTTAGTGAGGGCCTCCAGAGCGTAAAAAAGGACCAGTCAAAAGTTAAGGAGGCATTAACTGAAATAAAGAATAATTTACACAGATTCAATAGTAGAGTAGGTAAAGCCAAGAAGCAAACCATCGATTTGGAATATAAGGAAGCAAAAAAACACCCTATCAGAACAGCAAAAAGAAAAAAGAATTTTAAAAAAATGAGGATAGTGTAAGGAGCCTCTAAGACAACTTCAAGTGTGCCAACATTCACATCTTGAGAGTGCCAGAAGGAGAAGAGAGAGAACAAGAAATCAAAAACCTATTTGAAACAATAATGACAAAACTTTCCTAACTTGGTGAAGGAAATAGACATACAAGTCCAGGAAGCACAGAGAGCCCCAAACAAGATGAACCCCAAAAGGCCTACACCAAGACACTCATCATCAAAATGCAAAAGTTTCAAGATAAAGAGAGAATCTTAAAAGCACCAAGAGAAAAGCAGTTAGTTACCTACAAGGGAGTTCCCATAAGACTGTCAGCTGATTTCTCAAAAGAAACTTTGCAGGCCAGGAGGGTGTGCCAAGAAATATTCAGAGTGATGAAAAGCAAGAACCTACAACCAAGATTACTCTATCCTGCAAAGCTATCATTTAGAATTGATGGCCATATAAAGAGTTTCCCAGACAAGAAAAATCTAAAGGAGTTCATCACCACCAAACCATTACTATATGAAATGTTGAAGGGTCAACTTTGAAATAAATGGCGGTGGAGTGAATGGAAGCTACACAGACCATCTCCCAGGACCAAACTGAAATTACAACAAAAATAAAGACAAATCGTCAGGAAGGGGCAATCGAAAGGCAGCTTGGAGGACCACATAACCAGGGACACTGACTCAATCCTGGTAGGCTTGTGAGGACGTGAGAGGGGGACGGGAGCCCACGGTCCACAGCAGCCTGGGCTGGGACCTGCAGTGGCCTGGGCTAGGTCCTGTAGGGGCCTCAGCTGGGACCTGCGGCCCTGGCTGGGACCTGCTGTGGCCTCGGCTGGGACCAGCGGCATCGGCTGGAAGCTGTGCCCTCGGCGGGGACCTGCTGCGGCCTCAGCTGGGTCCCACAATCTCGGGTGGGTGTTATGCCCTCGGTTGGGAGCTGCCGCAGCCTCGGCCACCTTAGCTGGGAGCAGCACCCTGGGGTTAAAGTTCCAAGCGGCTCCACGATGCAGAGCCCAGACAGAGGCTAAATTGGCAGCAGCCATTCACCTTGGGCTCCGGCAGAAGGAGGGCAGACTGGACTGGAACTGTGTGGGAACACTCGGGATTTGGAGGGTGCTCAGAGCTTTTGCTGAGTGCAGCCATGCAGGACTGTGGTCATCTTACTCCTTCCCAGGGCCCTGGGGAGAGGCGGCGGCCCCGCCCTGGCAGATTCAACCCCACCTGGTGGCCATTGAAATGCTAATTGAGGCCCATTAACAACCAGCAGCTGCCCCACCCTGGGGAAATCCTCTTACACTGAGCAACTGAGGGAGTATTTCATTCAACTCAGAAACCAAGTTTCTTCAGGTGACCTCTACTAATAGCCTCCAGGCAAAAAAAGCTAGAGGATAACTACCATTCCCTGGGATAGAACTCTAACCAGGAAAGTTAAGACTTGACAGTGGAGTTTAAAGTAGGTCCTCCCTGCCTCATCAAAACCCAGGAGAGAGAGCCACAAACAGCAGAACACTAAAACCCACAGGGAAAATTTGGCAGGCTCCAAAGCCCACTGTGATAGCCAAAATGGTGAAAAACAGAAACAAAAGCCAAATGAAACTATGAGAGACCTCTACCTAAGATGAGATAAATGAGGTGCAGTTAGGCAAGTTAACAGAACTAGAATTCAGAGCCATGATCTTGAGGAAGCTCACCAGCATGTGTAAGGACATGAGCACCATGAGTAAAGACAAGAAATGTTGAAAATCAACCAGTTGGAAATTAAAAAGCACCAAGAAGAAATGAAGAATGACATATCAGAAATAAAAAACACATTGGAAAGTCTAAATAGCAGAGTAGAGGAAGCTGAGGACCGAATCAGTGAATTAGAAGATAGGGTAGAAAAAAATCAACCAATCAGAAAACCAAAAGAAAAAATAATTAAAAAACAGAAAGACTGCTTAAGAGAACTATGGGACAACTGGAAACGTAATAACATTCACATCATAGGAGTCACCGAAGAAGAAGAAAATGAGCAAGGGTTAGAGAATATATTCAAAGAAATAGCGACAGAAAACTTCCCTAATTTGGTGAAGGAAGAAGGCATGCATGTTCAAGAAGCACAGAGAGCCCCAAGTAAGAAGAACCCAAACAGGCCCACACAAGGACACATGGGAATCAAAATGCCAAAAATTAAAGACAAAGAGAGAATCCTAAAAGCAGCAAGAGATAAGCAACAGGTTACCTACAAAGGAAACCCCATAAGGCTCTTAGCTGACTTCTCAACAGAAACACTACAAGCCAGAAGGGAATGGCATGAAGTAATCAAGGTCATGAAAAACAAGGATCTGAATCCAAGACTACTCTACCCAGCAAGGCTATCATTCAAAATAGAAGGTCAAATAAAGAGCTTCTAAGACAAAAAAAAAAGGCTAAGGGAATACAATAGCACCAAACTATCACTGCAAGAAATGTAAAAAGGACTGCTGCAATTAGTAGAAGAAATAGGAAGAAAAATATAACCACACTAAACAAAAATGGCAATAAATAAGTACATATCAATGATCAGCTTAAATGTAAATGGATTGAATGCTCCCATAAAAAGACACGGAGTAGCTGATTGGATAAGAAAGCATGACTCATCTATATGTTTTTACAAGAGACCCACCTCACAACAAAAGACTCACATAGGTTGAAAGTGCAGGGATGGAAAAAAATCTTTCAAGCAAACGAAAAGCAAAAAAAAGCTGGGGCAGCAATACTCATATCTGATAAAATAGATTTCAAAATGAAGGTCATAATTATAGACAAAGAAGGCCACTACATAATATTGAAAGGATCTATCCAACAGGAAGATATAACCTTGATAATCATATATGCACCCAATATAAGAGCACAAAAATATCTTCTGGAAGACTTCCAAGGAGAAATCGACAGCAATACAATCATAGCAGGGACTTCAACACCCCATTGACACCACTGAATAGATCCTCTAGACAAAAAATTAGCAAGAAAACAGAGACTCTAAATGAAGCACTAGACCAAATGGATTTAATGGATATCTACAGAGAATTACACCCCAAAACTACAGAATTCACATTCTTCTCAAGTGCACATGAGACATTCTCAAAGATAGACCACATGTTAGGATACAAACTAAGTCTCTACAAGTTCAAGAAGACTGAAATCATATCAAGCATCTTCTCAGATCACAATGGCATGAAACTAGAAATCAATTGCAAGAAGAACATGCAAAGACATTTGAACACATGGAAGCTGAATAGCATGTTATTAAGCAATGAATGGGTTACCGAGAAGATCAAGGAAGAAATTAAAAACTTCCTGGAAACCAGTAAAAATGAAGACACAACAACACAAAATCTATGGGATGCAGCAAAAGCAGTTCTGAGAGGGAAGTTTATAGCACTACAGGCCTACCTCAAAAAAAAAACACAAGAAAAATCTCTAGTAGACTATCTAACCTCACAACTTAAAGAACTACAGAGCAAACAAAAAGAAAACCCCAGAGCAAGTAGAAGGAAGGAAATAGTAAAAATCAGAGCAGAAATAAATGACATAGAGACCAAAAAAATAATTCAAAGGATCAATGAAACAAAGAGCTGGTTTTTCAAAAAGATAAACAAAATTGATGGACCCTTAGCTAGACTCACCAAGAAACAAAGAGAGAGAACCCAAATACACAAAATCAGAAATAAAAGAGGAGAAGTAACAACTGACACCACAGAAATACAAAAGATCGTTAACAACTACTATGAACTATTTTATGGCGACAAATTCAACAATCTAAGTGAAATGGACAAATTTCTAGAAACACATAGTCTCCCAAAACTGGACCAGGAAGAGATAGAAAACTCGAACAGACCAATAACAACAGAAGAAATTGAAGATGTAATCAAGACTCTCCCAGCAAACAAAACCCCGGGCCCAGATGGCTTCACGGGGGAGTTTTACCGAACATTCAAAGAAAAATTAACACCCATTCTCCTCAAACTATTTCAAAAAATTTAAGAAGAAGGAAGACTTCCAAACTCGTTTTACAAAGCCAGCATAATTCTAATTCCAAAACCAGAAAAAGACATGACAAGGAAAGAAAACTACAGGCCAATATCCCTGATGAACATAGATGCCAAAGTGCTGAACAAAATACTAGCAAATCCGATCCAGCAATACACCAAAAAAATTATCCGCCATAACCAAGTGGGATTCAATCCAGGGATGCAAGGCTGGTACAATATTCGCAAATCAATAAATGTGATACACCACATAAGTAAAATGAAGAATAAAAACCACATGATCATATCAATAGATACCGAAAAAGCCTTCGACAAAATCCAGCATCCATTTCTGATAAAAATGCTCAGCAATGTGGGAATAGAGGGATCATATCTAGACATAATAAAGGTCATATATGAAAGACCTACAGCCAACATCATACTCAATGGGCAAAAAATAAAATCATTTTCCTTAAGAACAGAAACAAGGCAAGGATGCCCATTTTCGTCACTCTTATTTAACATAATACTGGAAGTCTTAGCCACAGCAATCAGACATGAAGAAAAAATAAAAATGATCCAAATTGGAAAGGAGGAAGTGAAACTGTCATTATTTGCAGATGACATGATACTATATGTAGAAAACCCCAAAGACTCCATCAAAAATTTACTAGCCTTAATAAATGGATTTGGAAAAGTAGCAGGATACAAAATTAACGCCAAGAAATCAATGGCATTCTTATACACCAATGATGAACTCACAGAAAGAGAAACTAATAAAACAATCCCATTTACCATTGCGGCAAAAAAATTAAGATACCTAGGAATAAACTTAACCAAAGAAATAAAGGACCTATTCACAAAAAACTACAGGTCATTGAAAAAAGAAACAGAGGAAGATATAAAAAAGTGGAAGTACATACCCTGTTCATGGATTGGAGGAATTGACATCATTAAAATGTCCATACTACCCAAAGCAATCTATAGATTCAATGCAATCTCCATCAAAATACCAAGGACATACTTCACAGAATTAGAACAAGTACTTCAAAAGTTCATATGGAACCAAAAAAGACCTGGAATAGCCACAGACATCTTGAAAAAGAAGAACAATGTTGGAGGGATCACATTACCAGATTTTAGGTTATACTACAAGGCCACTGTAATCAAAACAGCCTGGTACTGGCAAAAGAACAGGCATATAGACCAGTGGAACAGAACAGAGAACCAACAAATGGACCCAAGGCAATATGCTCAATTAATATTTGACAAAGGTGGCAAGAGCATACAGTGGAGTAAGGACAGCCTCTTTAATAAATGGTGTTGGGAAAATTGGACAGCTACATGCAGAAAAATGAAACTAGACCATCAACTTACACCATACACAAGAATAAACTCAAAATGGATAAAAGACTTAAATGTGACTCATGAATCCATAAAAATCCTAGAAGAAACTGTAGGCAACAAAATTTCAGACATCATACGCAGCAGAATTTTCACTGATACATCACCTAAGGCAATAGAAACAGAGGAGAAAATGAACACATGGGACTACATCAAACTCAAAAGCTTCTGCACAGTGAAATATACAATCATCAAAATGGAAAGGCTGCCCACTGTATGGGAGAGCTTAATTACCAATGATATATCAGATAAGGGGTTAATTTCCAATATATAGAGAGGGCTCAAACAACTCCACAAAAGGAAGACAAAGAATCCAATTAATAAATGGGCAGAGGAGCTGAATAGCCACCTCTCCAAACAGGACATACAAATGGCCAAGAGACATATGAAGAAATGCTCAACATTACTAATCAGCAGAGAGATGCAAATTAAAACACAATGAGGTATCACCTCACACCTGTCAGAATGGCCGCCATCAACAAATCATCAAACAACAAGTGTTGGCGAGGGTGTGGAGAAAAGGGGACTCTAGTGCACTGCTGGTGGGAATGCAGACTGGTGCAGCCACTATGGAAAACCCTATGGTGTTACCTCAAATAATTAAAAATTGAACTTCCATTTGACCCAGTGATCCCACTTCTAGGTATATACCCTAAGAAACCTGAAACACCAATCAGGAAGAATATATGTACCCCCATGTTTGTAGAAGCACTATTTACAATAGCTAAGATCTGGAAACAGCCCATGTGCCCATCAGTAGACGAATGGATAAAAAAGCAGTGGTACATATACACAATGGAGTACTACGCAGCTGTAAGAAAGATCTCTTATCCTTTGAGACGACATGGAGGGACCTGGAAAATATTATCCTAAGAGAAACAAGCCAAACAGAGAAAGACAAGTATCATATGATCTCACTTATTTGTGGAATATAATGAACATAACAGTCTGAGGAATGGGGTAGTCCCAGAGACGTGGAAGTGGGGTACAGACTGACAATCCCCAGAAGAGTGGGTTGTGGGGGAGAGATAAACCACAGAACTTATGTGCATGTGTGCATGAACAATGGACATGGACAATAAAACTGGGGAAAGGGCAGGGTGGGAGGGGGAGGGGGAAATCAGTGGGGGGAAAAGGAGAAACATCTGTAACAAAAATAAATTAATTAATAATAAAAATAAAGAAATGTTGAAAGGTCTTCTTGAAGATGAAGATAAAAAATATGAACAAACAAAATGGCAATAAATACATATCTATCAATAACTGAATCTACAAACGAAATGAACAATCAAAACAGAAACATTCTCATAGATACAGAGAACATTTTGTTGGTTGCCAGATGGGAGGGGGGTTAGGGGAATGGGTGAAAATGGTGAAGGGATTAAGAAGTACAAATTGGTTGTTAGACTGACAAACCTCAAAGGGAAGGCGAGGGCGGGGGGGAGAATTAAACCAAAGAACTTATATGCATATATGCATAACCAATGGACACAGACAACAGTGTGGGGAAAGGCAGGAGGGGAGTCGGAGTGGGGAGGAGGGGGTCAATAGGGGGAAAATGAGGAACATCTGTAATACAGTCAACAATAAAGATAAGTTTAAAATAAATAAATAAACAAACAAATAAATAACACTAAGTAATAATATCTATGGAGGCAAAAAGTGCAGAGTCATAGAGAAGACAGGTGGGGTGACCCCAGGGCAGGTGAGAGAATCCTCACACTGGACAAAGGGAGGTCCAACAGATGACACTGACTGTGTTCTCATCAGGTCATTTCATTCCTTACAGCCATGAACAACTGAGCAGATTAAAAATGACATCAAGTCACCCCCACCTTCATGGACCCCGACTTCAGCCCCATGGGACCACCCACTCACCTGCTGTCAGCTCTGTTTCAGTTATGTTACCACATAGCAGCCCATCCCCAAACTCAGTGACTTTACGGAGTTAAACACCAGGTCACTGTTATCTCTTGAAGTTGCTGAGTTGACTGGATTCTGCCAAGCAGTTTCCCACTTGGGTTCCCTTATGCAGTTGCAGTCAGATGGCAGATGGGGCTGGAGTCACTGAGTCTACACTGGACCTGGCCACCTAAGATGCCTTCCTCGCTCACATGTCTGGCGCGTCATATGGCTGAAAGAACTAGAGGATGCCTAGGCATCTCTCTGTCCCTGCAGCCTCTCCATGTGACTATCTCGGACTTCCTCACACTGTGTGGTCTTAGGGTGGTCTGACTTCTTATATGGTCGTTGCCTGCCCTCCCGTCCCCGCCAGAGCAAACATTCCAAGAGACCCAGGCAAAACCTACCAGGCTTCTTAAGTCAGCCAGAAGCACCTCCACCTCATTCTGTTCGCCAGCCCAGGTCCAAGGGTGGGGATGACACCGGGAGGTTATGCTTTGTGGGAGAGGGTGCTATCTTTGGAGAGCAGCTACCACAAGCCCAGAATTTCCACAGGAAGTCCTGTCCCACGTGTGTATGGGGAGGTAGGGGCCAGACACCCCATCCTTTTCCAGCACAGTCTCCTGTCACAATCAAATGGGAAAACAACGAATTAAAAAACACATGTTTGTAAAATCCTCCATGTTTGTTCAATCCTCAAAAATCTTTGGATAAAATTGTCTGTTAAGAAGAAAGAAAGTTTTGCTAGAATCTGGAAATTCACAACCCAAACAAAAGACATGCTGAGGCCGCTGAAGTGGTGAACCGATGATGCCAGGTAAGAGTTCAAAGAAGCCTCCACCTCACCAGCTTCCCCTGGCCTGAGATGAACAGAGTTTGGACACCAGAAAGTTTGTCTTTCTTAATGTTGTCCCTGGAAGAAATGTTTAGATGGCAAATACTGTGTGAAAGTATATTACCTGTCACATGTAGAACAAAGTAAAACCAAGAAATAAGCCCAGTGATTGCTGATGGCCTTATTATTTAAACTATTTGTAAAAGAAGTCTCCTAGGAAAGGAAAAAAGAGAACCCTCCTCCCTTTATCTTCCAGACCCCTCCCCATTTTCTCTAAGTCCTGTATTTTCACGAGCACACCCAAGGACTCACCAGTTAGAGCCTGCACTGGATTCAGACACCGACTCACTTTGCCAAGCCAGATGTTCCCTTTTCAGCAATAACTTTGCATCCCTTATCTTTCCTTCCCATTCAGAAGTGGAATAATTAAAATTGATTGGGTTTCCACTGGATGTAAGTAAAATATTCAGTGCTCTTTCCAAAAATCTCTTATCTTCTTCTTGCCATAAAGCAGAGACTAGACATACACAGTTGTTTCTACTGGCATTTATCTTTGGACCACAAGCAGGTGTTAACAAGGTAGTTAGGAAGGTCACAATGCATTGGGGATAGACTGCTCATATGTTTCTTCGGCCTCATACACACATGGCCCATGCATCATTTCTGTCACTCAGTGACAGACTGTTCCTGAGAAGTGTTTAGAACATACAAAGTATGCACCAGTCACTTCACATTACTTCTTTCTGCCCAGGAACATCATAAGCTTCAAGAAGCTGCCCCTTTTTGACTCAGTTGAACTGTCCCTGCCTCCCTGGGCTCAGGTATAAGCACATGACCCAGGCGAATCAGAGAGTGTATTCTATCCGCTGGCCATTGAGAAGCTAGCCTCAGAATCTAACCAGGAGGATTAGATCTCTACAGATTCTGGGTGAAAGAAGGTCTCTCTCTTGTGGGCAGGGTAAGCTGAGAGCACACAGGGGCCTCTCTGACACACGTGGAACAATCCAACCAAAGAAAGAAGCTAACAGAAGAAAGGAGAGTTGAGCTCTGGATGGAAAGAGGCGGAGTTTCGTAACATAATTTGTATTTCTGGATCTCACCATACAGAAAGCCACATACCACTGGATTTTTAAATCCCATAAACCAGTAAATCCCCCCACACTGTTTGAAAACCACTTTAGGTTGGGTTTGTATCACTTTCAGCTATAAAGTCCTGAATAATACACAATAGGTTTAGGTCAAACCAAATCCAAGCATTCCACCTACATAACAGTACAACTAGTGATGACCTTGAAGGACTCACCGTTTTGGCAGCACCGTGGGGAAGAGTGGCCAAAACCTTACAGTCAGCAGAGCGATTGCAGTATTTCAACTGCCATGTGGGTAAACCGGTTTGGGTATCTAGGAGTCTCATTCTCCTGCCTAGGCATCCATTACATCAGGCAGACTCCTAGGGTCCTGGGTCCCAGGGCCCTTCCCACATGGTTTCAACAAATACTTTGTTTTTCTTTATTGATTTTAGAGAGAGGGGAAGGGAGAGACAGAAACATTTATGAGAGAGAACATTGATTGGCCACCTCCTGCATACCCCCCACTGGGAATTGGGTATACAACCTGGGCATGTGTCCTGACCAGGAACTGAACTGTAACTGAGGTACATGCCCTTAGCGGGGACTGAACCCGGGACTCTCTGGTCTGCAGGCTGACCTCTAACTGCTGAGCCAAACCAGACAGGGCTATATATGGTTCTTTAAGGGTGATATATATAGATAGATATATAGAGATATTTCTATATATATATATATTTCTATATATATGGTTCTTTAAGGGTGATATATGTATTTCTACATATATGGTTCTTTTTTTTTTTTTAATCCTCATCCAAGGACATTTTTGCATTTATCTTCAGATAGAGTGGGAGGGAGAGAGGAAGGAAGGCAGAGAAACATTGATGTGAGAGAGACACATCGAGTGGTTGCCACCCACACAACCCCAACTGGGGCTGGAGACAAACTGCAACCAAGGTACATGCCCTTAGCGGAAACCGAACCTGGAACTCTCTGGTCTGCAGGCTGATGCTCTAACCACTGAGCCAGAGCCATATATGGTTCTTTAAGGGTGAGATATATATATATATAGTTCTATATATATATATATATATATAGTTCTTTAAGGGTGATATATATATATTTATACATATATGGTTCTTTAAGGGTGGTATATATTTATATATGGTTCTTTATATATTTATATATATATATATATCACCCTTAAAGAACCATTAGGAAAGGTGGGACAATTTGTTCTTGACCCCACATGCATCAGTACAGCAATGCCCACTTTGCAGAATTTCCTTCCTGTCTTTGTTCATAGGAATCGGTACTGTCTCTTCCAAGATGGTTTTAAAATTTAAACAATAATATTCTCTCTCTCTTACTGTTACCACATAAACCTCTTTGCTCTATATTTTCTTGCTTGTTCCCTAGGTGGCCTTGTATACTGAAGACACAGAAGGAAATAGAAAAGGACCTTGGAAGCTCCGAAGACAGGGTCGGGAATGACAAAGAACTCTACGTGTCTGATGTTCCTCACACTCTTTGAAGAACAAATGCACCCAAGTGCATGGTCTTTAACAAGATGAATGCACACGCTCGGATGTTATGCTTTGTTTTCGTGCCTTCTCAACATAAATCCTCAGGCAGACATTTCTCCTTAATACATACAGTATCTGGGAAATTGTTTTTTGGCTATAAAAATGCATTAACAGCTCCAAAGGAGCAATTACACCCTGTATTGTAAGTGCACATTAAGACTAATACACCACACTTATCTAAACCTCAATGAATTCAGGGCTGTGGTATCGCAAGTCCAAAGGTGACTCAGATTAGTTCAAGAAATAAGACCCCAGGGGGAGAGGGCTTTCCTCTGTTGTGTCAATTATAATGATACAGGTATAAAGCACAAACCTGATCCCATTTTGTTGCTTTTTAAAGGAGCCTTGGCATCTAGAATGAGGCTGTATGCACAGAGGAGTGTTTATGCCAGTACATTCCCATGGTGAATGTCTGCAATCTCTCTCACGCGGCTTAGCCCCTCGCATTCAGAAATCATTGTGTCTCATGCAGACAGCGAGTCAATTACAGAGGCTATATGCCTGGTTTTAGAGTAGACTTTATTTATTACCCTTGTTATGGCTGGGATATGGAGGACCCTAACCATAATGTGTGAAATCAGATTCTTCTACTGTTGCATTACAAATCTCATTGGATGCAGTGAATTGGCTTTATTCGGGTCCATTCTGGATGAACGGGGAGGGAAATATGGATTTTTTTCACCTATATAAACAATGAAGACTTGTTAGGGACTTGTTTCTGATGTTTATGGATTTCTCTTTAGTGCATACAGCCTATGGAAAATTGTTTTTAAGCAATAAACAATAATTGTATTTGGGGACACAGAGGTACTAGTGCTGTATTGCATTCAGACTACTGATAAATTTCTCTGGCCTATATTTTTTTTCTTAGGCAGACATAAAAATACAAAGACCAACAATAAATTCCCCCCCCTCCCTCCACAGCAACTTTTTTTTCTCTTCCACTTCATTTTCTACTGCATTTCTCGGTTGATATTACCTTTTTAAATGGCTAAATATAAATATTACACAATGCATGTCTGTAATTAGGTTGTCTGCTCCCCTTCAAGGCCTTGTTAGAAAGAGAACAGGTCTTAATCTAGAGCAAACTAACAGAGCTAGAAGTTAATTAGAAATTAGCCATACATCCTAGGTAAATCATTTATGCTAAGCCATGTGTTACTATAAAAATAATATACATTTACACTGACTATTGTAAACATAAAATAATTAACAATAAAAGGGAAGATATTATCCCTTAATAGAATCCTTTTGCCAAGACCAATTTAATTTTCTCTCTCATAATGCTGAATGATAACCCAGGGTTTCTGCTTTGTATACAAGGCACAAAGGCTCTTTAACCATCTTTCTTCGGTTCTCTTTTCTCTTCTCTCTTCTTTGTCTCTCCCTTTCTTCCCCCTCTGCGTGCAGAATTGTTGTTCTCTGATTTATACATCCTTTTAGCATGCCTATTTCTTCTTTTTCCTGTTTTTCTCCTTTTTCTGTCTTTTTCTCTTTCCCTCTTCTGGCAATTTTTTTTCTTTTAATAGATACCTCAAATCTCACTAAACATACTTCTCTCCCTTCCCAACTGGTCTCTGGTCTCTTTCTCTCCTCCTTTTTTCCTTTTACTCTCTTTGGTATTCAGCCTCTTTACAAAATGTTTATTCTTTGAACTGCTCAAGAAGAAAGCCCTGCCCACCGGTGTGGCTCAGTGGTTGAGCATTTACTCGTGTACCAAGAGGTCACACTGGTTTGATTCCCGGTCAGGGCACATGCCCAGGTTGTGGGCCAATCCCCGGTGCAGGGCATGCAGGAGGCAGCCAATCGATGTTCTCTCTCATCAATGTTTCTATCTCTCTCTCTCTCTCTCTCTCCCCCTTTCTCTCTGTCTCTAACATCAATAAAGAAAAACAAAGAAGAAGAAAGCCCTAAGACAGAGACAGAAAAGGCCAGGCATTGTCATTCTTTCTCACTTTCCTTTCTATTCTGTTAAGAAAGGCATAAAGGTCCAATGGACCAACCCTGAAATGTCACTTAAGGGGCCTATGAATTTAATTCAAATGTTGAAACGTATGTTTGGTTCCAGTGATGAACACATATATGTAGTAGAATTTTACGACAGTCCTTTTGGGAACAGAGCATTTGTATTCATATACTTCTGCATGCATAATCACTATTAAATATAATCTAATAAGTGTCTTTGTGCCTGAAATGCAGTTACCTGGAGGACTCTCCTTACAAAACAGTCATTGAATTTTTTTCCCATTCATGTCTGGCAGTAACAAATACTGTGCAGCTTTTTCGTGGTTGGTGTAGGTGTTGTTAATGTGTCTCCACATCCATTTAAATGCTAATCTTCATGCAAATCATCACTTGGAGGAGGAAAAAAAGAGAATGTGTTTAGCAGAAGACAAAGCTAGAAGCATAATAGAAAGCCTGAATAAGGGTGTCAGCGGAGGGCTACACAATAAAAACTCCTCTGTACGCAAATGAAAACACATTAACGACAGCGCAGAGGATTTCTCAATAGGTTCTTATAGTAGTGTTGTATGTAAACACGATTCCCAGCAGGTGAAACCAAATGAATGAATTTTGAAGAAATTTACACATGTCTCTAGGAGAAGTAAAAGGTCAAGCTGATGGTACAGAACAGACAGACACCTGATCGATGCCCAAAATATCAACCACAGACAAATATTTATACTTCCTTCAGAAATCCAAAATTTGGAACCAAATTGCTCATTGTGCAAATGACTTGATTGTTAAATAATGCTAGGGGACTAGTGTTTCAGTAGAAAAGTAGGAAATGAGTTGGGACAGAATAAATATCATTATACTTGAGAACAGCAACTCTTAGGCTGAATTTGGCTCTGGGGAGGGCTGGATTGTGATCCTAGGGAAATTTCCAATTTGCACTATTTGCAAAGAAAACGTTACATCAACAAAGGTTAAGTGCTGGCATTTAGAAATGCAGACTGGCCCAGAGTTTGCCAGTTATTTCTATTTTAAGTAATTCTCCAAGTTTCCCTTGGATGCACAAAGGAGTTGACAAGAAACCAAGTAAGTTGCAAAATAACAAGGCCAAAGAGCTGGTAATGGTGTATGAAGGGAAAAAAACAACCTGTTCATGTTCTATATTTCCAAATGAATAAACCTATTAGTGCCACGTGTTATATTTGGGGTAAAAAACACTTCGGTTTTCTTGAAGGTTTTGTGATTCGCAATTACTCCATTTGATGGTATCAATAGAGTAACGGAAACTGAAAGACTTAACTTGGCCATATTTTGGAAGGATTTCAATAGACTGCAGGCAGTGTTATGTGCCCTTTAACTTGGCGTTGGCTTCACATCTCTTGGAGAGTATGACTGGCTGCAATGACCACTTTTGATTTCCTTGGCTGTATATAGACCAACAATCTCCCCAATCCCCATCACTGCACTGCCAAAAGAAAAAAATAAAAGTTAACAAACTTTGCAAAAATTAACTCTATGAACTTTACTTTTTCCACAATGAAAATGTTTCTTATCATTTTGTTTTTATCCTCACTCTAGGACCTTTTTTTTCTTTTTTTTGCATTTATTTTCAGATAGAGCGGGAGAGAGAGAGGAAGAAAGAGAGAGAGAAAAACATCGATATGAGAGACACATTGGTTGCCACCCACACGACCTCAATCGGGGCCGGGGACAAACTGCGACCGAGGCACATGCCCTTACAGGAACCGAACCTGGGACTCTGCAGTCCGTGGGCTGATGCTCTAACCACTGAACAAACAAGCCAGGGCTGTTTTTTTGTTTTTGTTTTTTTTATCATTTAAATGAATATTCTTTTATGACAGCAGTTCTCTCATTCCATTTATTTGTTTCTTTATTTATTTCCTTTGAGGCAGCATCAGGAATCCTGAGACAATTCTCTACTTCTCCCCTCACTCAAGCTGTACGTTTTATTTTTATTTATTTATTTTTATCTTCACCGAAGGACATTTTTCCATTTTTTTGTCCAGATAGAGTGGGAGGGAGAGAGAGGAAGAGAGAGAGAAACATCTACATGAAAGGGGCACAGCGAGTGGCTGCCACCCGCACGACCAACCAGGGCCAGGGACAAACTGCAACCAATGTATGCGCCCTTAGCGGGAACCGAACCCAGGTCTCTCTGGACCACTGGCCGATGCTCTAACCGCTGAGCCAAACTGGCCACGGAAACCTGTATGTTTTATATTTGCATGCTTCGTGCCCATCAATTTCCAACTCTTAGACTATAAATAGAGTTGAATGAATTCTATAAAAGACTTGACTCTGTGCAAAACAACAGGTGGTGGTAGAATGTACAGAAGTGGTTAAAGTGAAGGGAAGGATAGAAATGAAGACAACCTGAACATTGAACAGACTCCTAGCTTTCCAAGCATTAAATTGTTCAATGTAATAAATAATGCAGGGCAGTGTATACTGTGTGTGTGTGTGTGTGTGTGTTTGTGTGTGTATAGAGAGAGATGTACATATTTAAATTATTAACTTATACTTAATCTATTAAATATATTTACTCATTTTTAATTATTTATTAAAGTCATTAAATATTACTCAAATTATTAAATATATTTGACAATAATTATAAATTTGTTTATATTTGTTTTTACTTCTATGACACTGGATAATGCTATAATTTTTTTTTAAAGTCCAGAATTTTCAGTAAGATAATTCAATGAAGGTTTATTCTTGCACAAAATATACACTATGGGTTGGAAGCGTTACCAGGGCAACTAATCTCCATGCAGTGACTCAGTCATCCAGGCTCATGAATGATTTGTTTTCTTACAGCTGCACTATCTGAGGCTGGTGGCCTCTCTGTTACCACAGTGGGAGAAGAACATAAAAATAGGTTTGGGCTACATTAAAGCTAAATAGTTTGGCTTGGTAGTGGTACACATCACTTCTACTTAGAGCCATTGCCAGAAGTAACCAGATGGGAGCAAGAGCAAGATGTGATCCTCCCCTATGCTCAGAGGGCCTAGAGAACCAGATATGAGTATGCAGTTGAAGGCTGAAGCACAGAAGGATACATTGTTATTATATGTGACTGTTCTCCTTAGAAAAATCCATGACTTATTATAGTACCTTGACTATCAAACTCAAATTTTATTTTATGTTTTATTTATAGGTGTTTCTATTTTACTCTTGATGGCTTGTGAGATCATAGGTTAGGAAACACATCTGCTCATTTTTATACCCAACTGACTTTGCCTATAGTAGGTACGCCATAACTATTGATTTGATTAAATGAAACTATTCTTTCTAAAACAATTCTGAAAGTTTCTCTGAAATATCAGGCTATATCCCCTGGAAAATTATCCAATGCCTGGACACACAGAAGTTACAGGTAAATGCAGAATTCAGTGGCCAGCTGGACTGCATCAGCAATTAGTGCTGAGGGTATTTTGCAGTTAAGGTATTTCACATTTCTTCCTTTTTCTGACAGAAAATAAGAAAGAAATTGGCAGTTTTAGAAAAGATATGTTGTGTGGTGCTATGAAAATAACACTGGACTCGAGTCTGGAAAATTGAGTTTTTGTCCTGACTCTGCCCTTTATTATATAATCATATCCACTCATTCAGCCTCAGTTTCTTCATTAGCAAAGTGATGGACTTGGAGCTCTGAAGTCCTTTCCAGCTCACACAGGCCACATTAAGGAATTTTTAGATAATGTTTTCAGAAATTTGCCAGATGGTATTTGTAAAATAAATCATTTTTAGCATCCTTTTACCACACCTTCATGAGCCCCTTTTTCATTTCAGTACACTGTTCATTGTGACTCTTGGTGACTCAGCATCTCTTCCTCCCCATTCGTGTTCAGCTTAAATGTCCCTATCCTGAATTCACACCAAATAGCTGATTGCTCCTATTTTCCTTTGATGCAAAAATCAGCTAACTTGTAAATGAATCTGACTAAACACTTGTGATCCCCTAGCACTGGCTTGTTTGGCTGAGCAGTTAGAGCGTCAGCCTGCGGACCAAAGAGTCGCAGGTTTGACTCTAGCCAAGGGCACACACCTTGGTTGGGGTTTGTCCCCAGCCCTGGTCTGGATTGTGCGGGAGGCAGCCAACCGATGTGTCTCTCTCACCTCGATGTTTCTCTCTCTCCCTCCCACTCTATCTGAAGACATTTGAAAAAATATCCTCGGGTGAGGATTTAAACAAACAAACCAAAACAAAAGACGTGTGATCCTCTAGTATATGGAGCCTTAGTGCTTGTAGGTCTCTGCCTCCTTCTGTGGAAGCTGAGAGCACCAGACACCTCCTCCTGCTGAACGGTGTAGCCAGCCTACTCAGTACGTGACCCGAGTCAGCCAATAAGATGCTCCTGTCCAGGGCTTGAAATCTTGGCCTGATAGCAGAAAAGCACAGAACTGCTTGGATTCACTGACAGCAAGAAATATGATAGGAACATCCTCATTCACTGGGGGCTGGGGGCAGACACTGCCCCTGCCGTAGCAGAGGCCCTGCCCTGTCGTACGGGTGGCAGCAACATTCTGGGCAGGCTGTTTCTGCTAAAACGGGGTTGCAGTGCTCCTTGATTCTTGACCCTCTTGGCTACTACCTTAAGCAAACAGAAGAATTTCCTGCAAAGCTCCTGGAGGCCTCAGAAATGATGGAAGAATGAATGACCAGACTTGGGGAAATGGACAGAAGCCAAGAGGGTCAAGAATCAGGGTGCACTGCCACCTGTGTCAGCAGAAGCTGTCCGCCCAGATGGCTGCCACCACCAGTCCTGTAGGACAGGCCCTCTGCTACTGAAGGGGTAAGTGTCTGTCTCCATCCCCCAGTCCAATGAATGAGGATGTTCCTACCGCATCTGCTACTGTCACTAAATCCACGCCGTTCTTGTGCTGAGCCAAGGGCCGTCTCCGCCACGGCCAGCCCCGGAGCCACCCTGCCTCTGTCCTGGCTACATGCGTGTTAGATCTCCACGCGTGTAGCCTGCTCCCTGCTCTTGTTCTCTTTCCAAATCCCACGTGAGGGCATCCACTTGAAGGACGGAGGCCAGAGACAAACCTCACGGGAAGGAATCTGTCAGCTGTAGTTTCCAGCTGTCGAGGCTGGCCTGTCTGGGAGGACACGTGGAAGGAACCGGTCCCCAGTGAGCCAGCCGGTGAGTCTGCCGCACTGACCTGTTACTCATGCCCGTTGGTCTCTCTCCAGAGGCAAGGACGTTTGCTTGTCATAAAGTCATGTGCCTGTTCTTGGGAGATCACAATCCAGATTCCGTCTTAAACATGTAAGTCAGCCCCCCTTGGAACTCCCTTCTTCTGCAGGCAAAGGTCATCAGGAAAACTGGCAAGAAAAATAGTCTCTGGAAGAAAACAGGGAGCTTTGCCCAGGAACTGCCGTTCCCCTGACTTCTGTGGACACGCGGACTGGCATAGGAGAAGAAGAGAGCAATCTCTTGGAGTCATGAAACAGAAGTTCTGCTAACTATCAAGGCCTAGCCAAAGCCTCGATCCCAGGCCGGGACTTTCGGCGAGGTGTGCTGAGAGTCTAGTAACAAAGCGACTGTGGGCAAGATTCCTTTTAAGTCCTTAAAACATACTTGGGCCCTGGCCGGTTTGGCTCAGCGGTTAGAGCGTCGGCCTGCGGTCCAGAGAGTCCCGGGTTTGGTTTCCGCTAAGGGCACGTACCTTGGTTGCAGTTTGTCCCCGTCCCTGGTTGGGTCATGCAGTTGGCAGCCACTCGATGTGTCCCTTTCACATGAATGTTTTTCTCTCTCTCTCTTCCTCTCTCTCCCTCCCACTCTTTCTGAACAAAAAAATGGAAAAAAAAAAAAAATGTCCTCAGGTGGGGATAAAAATAAAATAAAATAAAATAAAATAAAATAAAACAAAACATATTTGGACTATCCCAGGACTGCAGACAGGAAGAAAGTTTGGTTCACGGGGAACAATCAGTCTAAAGGGAAGAAGCTGAGCGTGTGTGTTTCGTTCCTAATCTGGACTCGGGTACTTGGCCTCCCCTCGGCCACAGCTCTATATACACAGCTAACTGGTTATGTGACTTCTGCTCTCCCACCTTGCAGTTTCCCTGTGGTCCACAAGAAACTAGTAATAAATCAAGGGCTCTCCCCTGTGAGGCTTGAAGAGCTGTTGGTTTGCTTGCTTCTTTCCGTTCGATCATCAAAGACCTTCAGCGAAGACACAAATCCCAGTATTAATTCTCATGAAAATTCATAATGGCATTGGGTGTTGTTATCTCTAAGAGAAGCAGGGCACATGACTCTGAGCATGGCCCTGCCCTTTCAAATACAGTTGACCCTCTGCTAATCACGGTTGTCAGTCATTAGACCAGACTTAGCGTAAGGTAACGTGTTTGTTAATTGGAAATTAGGATCTTCAACTAAAGCCGCCTTCACCTTTAAAATCATGAGAATCCGGATACAAATCAAACCTCCCCTGACAGCTGCCGTGGGTAACCGTGAAATTCAAAGTGACATCGCCATCCTAGAAAAATCTTCGGCCTACTTTTTGTCGAGTATGATCAGAAGAGAGCTTATTTCCTGTTTGAAAGGGTGAGATCCCCTGTTCACGAGAAGGTTCCAGGAACACAACTGCAATTCGGAAAATGAGAACAATCCATCACTGCACATTGTAATCATCCCTTCCTGGAGTTTGACTCATCTAGAAATTCAAGAAACTTGAGCAAAACAGCTGGTGTGGGGCTTGCCCGAGGGCTGGCCAGGCCCGCTCGTACTGTTGCTCCTCATTGAACCCCAGGGGGGCTGGTGAGAAGGACTCCTATGTGAGCTGGGACCGGGGCGACAGCTCCTGGGAGCCGTGTGCCCTTCCCACTGGACCCCGAGGCCATGCACACTCATGGCAGCAGTGCGGGGACTGTCCCTTCTCACCCCCGGGACCTATGTGAGTCCACTTCTGCCGTGACTCCCGCGGGAGGTGGCAAAGGCCGCGGCAGCGGGACAGCTGGCACTGCCCTCGCTGGACCTGAGAATGCTCGGCCCCTCCTCTCGGGATCTCCCCTGTGCTCTGCCTGTGTGTCCGTCTTGCCTGCTTGGTCTCATCTTTTCAGTGTCTTTGTCTCTCTGGGTCACCACCCACCTGCTCAGGCTTTGCGGCCACCCACATGGCTTTCCCTTTGACATCTGCTTCCTCCCAGCAGCAACCTGCCAGATTCTTTCCAGAGACCTTTGCAGTGGGCCTTGCTGTCGGTTCATACTCTTACCCTCTCCCCTGTGACCCTGGCCCTCCATCCAGTTCACGTTTGACTAGAAACCTCCTCTCTGTGTCCAGCTTCCACCCACGCATCTCACCACCATGCCAACCCTCCAGCCCCTGCCAGGCCAGCGTGCCCTGGCCTTGGTCTCTCCGTGTGAGTTAAAATCCCCATCGATCTTCAAAACTGGCTTTTCATCTAGCGTGCCCTGCACATTTTTCACTGACTTAAGGATCATACCTTAGCAAAAGTGAATACTGTTGTGCACTGAGCACCTGGTGATAAATGCAAGTGAAATCATATACTCCAGGTCAAGCTGGATGCTCACCACAGGCGCACGTGCTGTTTTTGATAGGCAGACACATCTCTACGAATACCTATACTTTAAAGATTTGGTGAATCAAGGAAATTATACAACTTCAAATTGCTTTCCCTTGTTTATACTCTGGTGTCAAAATAGAAAATCTATTCTGAGGTCCAGGCATGAGATTAAATACTACATCCTTCTTAAAAAAAAAAAAAAAATACACACACACACACACACACACACATATTAGAGAGAGAGAGGAAGGAAGAGAGAAAGAAAAACATCAATGTGAGAGTAGCATTGATCAGCTGCCTCCTGCACAGTCCCCAATGGGGATTGAGCCCAAAACCCGGGCATGTGCCCTGACGGGAATCGAACCGGGACCTCTCAGTCCGACCTCTCAGTCCATGGGATGATGCTCAGTCCACTGAGCCACACCAGCCTGCATCCCTCTTTCATGCCACCTGGCCCCACCTAACGAGAGGCTGTCTGGGAAGTGATGTATGTGGGCAGCCACGGTGCAGCTTCCCGTCCTGTGAGTCAGGAAAGCGGTTTCAGTGCACAGCCAGCAGCCTCCTCCACAACCTGTTAACCAGTTGGTACCAGCTATGTCAGTAATTCTGATTCCACTGTCGCCTTTCACAGGGCTACAAATTATACATCTTCTTAACGGGAATCATCCTTCTTCTTCTGCAATTGATAGAATTTAAAATTTCTTGAGACTGGTCCAATTTTTCTCTCTCTCTCTGCATTTGCTGATGACATTTCGAAACTCTACGTGGCTTCACATTTTCCCTACGTGGCCTCACATTTTTCGATGAAAAATGGCTTTTGAAACCAGTCTCGTTTCAGGGTGGTCGACAGGCAGTGAGATTTTGAAAAGACTTCGAGTCCATTTTCACACATAAGAAGGCAGATGACGCAACGGCAACCCCAGCTTCTGACAAACAGTGCCGGTTCCCTCCCACAGCTACAGCGCCACTGAGCTCCAGCAGGCTGCACTTCCGAGTTCGTCTTCTGCATATAGACTTGAGCCCGTTTGATCTCTAACTCTAAAAATAGAGACTTCTGCAAGGAAACCTGGAGAACCGGGAAGGCGTTTTTGTTTCTCAGAACAGCCCCAGCGTTTTATGCGTCCCACGTGCCACCTCGGCTGTGCAAGTGCTGGGGACGCACCGAGGATTAAGAAATCAGGTTGCAGGCAATCTGAGCCCCGTGTGGTCTGTGCTGCCAGGCAGCTCACCCCACGTGTGCCAGGGAGATGGAGCCAGCACATCTATTACAGAAAACAAATCCTGGGAGAGAGAGAGAGAAGGGGGCAGGGAAGAGCTGAGACACTGCCAATATTTTAAACAGCTCTGTGCAACACACCGTGCTCTTATACTAACAGAAAAGAAGTAATATTGATGTTTAGGGAAGGCAGTGACATTCAGAAATGAGACAAAGAGGAACTGCTGGGGCAAAAGTGGTCTCACGATCCTTTGGTAAAGACCCAAACTGCGTGTTATAGAAGTTCTCACCCCTCGTGGAGATGCCACCAGCCATGCCAGGGGAATTCGGTGTGGCGGGTCACAGGTTCCCTGGAGAACCCTCTGAAACGAGCCAGCTTTGGGAATGCACAGCACCCTTGCCCCCAGGAAGTTTTAGAAACAATGCTGCCAAGTCAAGAACAGTTGGTTTTCATTTCAGTTCCTAAAATATTAGCAATTCACCTTTGACCAGGACAACTATACTACATGATCTGCTCACATCAAAATCCGGATCTTTTATTATTATTATTATTATTATTTTATCCTTACCCGAGGAGATTTTTCCATTTTTTGTTCAGATAGAGTGGATGGGAGAGAGAGAGAGAGAGAGAGAGAGAGAGAGAGAGAGAGAGAGAAACATTGATGCGAAAGGGACACATTGAGTGGCTGCCTTCCGCACGACCCAACCAGGGCCAAGGACAAACTGCAACCGAGATATGTGCCCTTAGTGGGAACCGAACCCAGGCCTCTCTGGACCACAGGTCAATGCTCTAACCGCTGAGCCAAACTGGCCAGGGCAAAAACCCCGGATCTTTCCCATGACCCCAGGACAGTGTCAGATTGGAGTCCAAGCAATGGGTGGTACTGAATTTCCCTCTTGCCCAATGGGATAAGCTCAAAGGCAGAATTTGCTTAATTTAGGAAAGCAAGTCAGCGAGCCATTTCTTACACGTCTACGTGGCATACCATGGTGCCTCCATGAGCTCTTTTTGCCTTGTATTTATATAATACTTCTACGTTTTCAAAATGGTCAAAGTGACTTCTCCGTGTGACCATAGGCAAAGAAATGTGCCTGCGTGCACCAAGATAGCGTAAGAAAGGTAGCTGGCTTGCAAGAGCACACTACCTTCTAAGGAGCACAAAAGCAATTATTTTTTAATCCTCACCCAAGGATAGTTTTCCAATTATTTTTAGACAGAGTAGGAGGGCGGGGTAGAGAGGAGAGAGAGAGACATTGATGCAAAAGAGATACATCGACTGGTTGCCTCCCACAGGACCACGACCAAGGTCAGGGACCAAACTGCAACCGAGGTACGTGCCCTTGACCAGAATCAAACCCACCACTCTTTGGTCCCTGGGCTGACGCCCCAACCACTTAGCCAAACCGGCCAGGGCCAAAAGCAATTTTTAAAACATACACCCAAACAAGTATTGACAAGAGTATTTCCAGATTGAAACGAGTATCTTCCAAGCGGTAGGTGATCATGGCCATCTTTGTTCATCTTCGTCAGTGGTTTGCAGATGCTCCCTGAGTAGCCCTGTGCATCCCACTGATGAGCTGGGAAGGGCCGCGCTTGGGTGGGGACCCAGAGCCTCACTGTCCCTTTTCATCCAGTCGTACAAGTGTCCCAGCTCTGCTGTTCTCCACCGGACCCTGAGTGTGGCATCAGGTTGCTGTGGTTTCATTTGAAGGAAATTCTGCTGCGCGAAGAGTATTATAAACCACTTTTAGAGACTGTTATTTTTTTTAAAGTTTCTTCCAAACTCCCTCCTCTCTCGTGGCCCAAAGAATGATCAACCCAGTCCCTAGGCAGTCACCGCTAAGCCTGCCAAGTGAGTGCTTTCACGCTAAATGGAGTGAACACTTTCAGCTGAACTCGGTTCAGTGTTCCTTGCCTTTATATTCAGATTTCTATTCTCGTTTCATATCCAAATGTCAAACAGTAATAAGGATTTCATCTAAAATGAAATGTTGTTTGTTCAAAAATCCATAAGATGCTTTCACAGCTGGAGAGTGGAGCTTATACCAATTTAGTGAGAATGTGATGTGCTATATACATTTATCTCCAGCGTGTACATACGCTTTGAAGAGAGGAGAGCCCCGCGTGCCTGCTGAACAGAGATTAGAGAAGATAGATTTAAATGCTGCTTTTTCATCGTTCTTATTTAATAAGCAAGAACAAGCCACTGGAAACATCGAAGGGGCTTTCTATATTACATGGAGGTTAAATGCTCCCTGTGTGAGCCACACTGCACTCTGCTTTCAATATGTCACGAAGCAAATTTGCTAAAATACAGTCCCCTTCCTTCAAGTCTGCTGCTTGTTTATTTTTGCCAGTAATGTCAGGCCACTCTGCAAGGTATCACCCAAGCACAGTTGCAGAAATATCTGTAAAAATTCAGCGTACAGAAAGCTAAGCATCCTGAATTTCTCAAAATTAGAGTGTCCGGCCCTGGCCGATTTGGCTCAGTGGTTAGAGCGTCGGCCTGTGGTCCAGAGAGACCTGGGTTCGGTTCCCGCTAAGGGCATGTACCTCGGTTGCGGTTTGTCCCCGGACCTGGTTGGTCGTGTGGGCGGCAGCCACTCGATGTGTCCCTTTCGTGTCAATGTTTCTCTCTCTCTCTCTTCCTCTCTCTCCCTCCCACTCTATCTGAACAAAAAATGGAAAAATATCCTCGGGTGAGGATAAAAAAATAAAACAATAAGAGAGTCCGAAGTGCAAAGGAAGTTAGTAAGCTGTTCAGACTCTGGCACTAGTTGAGAGCCTGAAAGGTGTGCTGGAAAGCAGCAGCCCCTCCTGGGTGCCCTGGTCTCCGGTACAGTGGGTAGGCATGCGTCATCCCTAGTCTGCAGACCTTCTCAGAGCCCTCTCCAGGCACGTGGCTTCTTCCTCCCCTAACCTCAACCTGATAAATGGCTGCACAGACCCCAAATTCAAACAAAGTACAGCATGCCCCCTACGCTTGCCCCTCTCTCACCACTACCTCCCCTCCATTCATTAGTCACCATGTCTTGTTTCGTTCTCCTGCCTAAATTCTCTCAAATTATTTCACAGCTCACCTCCAGGGCCACTGCCATCGTTGAGGCTTTTGTCATGTATCAAATGGACCACAGGACAGCTCCTACTTAGTCTTTCTGCTCCTCATCTCTACCTCTTTCAATTCAGAGTCCATCACAGTGTGGTCTTGTAAACCACACATTCTAGCAGGCCTCTGCTGACCATCCTTCCCTGGCTTCCCATCGCCTTCAGAATACAGTGCAAAGTCTTTAATACTGCATACAAAACAGTCTGGCCCAGCCGGGCCGGTGTAGCTCACTTGGTTGAGCATCAACCCATGCACCAAGAGGTCGCCAGTTCGATTCCCGGTCAGGACACATGCCCAGGCTGTGGGCCTGATCCCCAGTCTGGGGCATACAGGAAGCGGCCAATCGGTGTTCTCTCTCATTAATGCTTCTATCTCTCTCTCCTTTCCTCTCTCTCTAAAATCAATAAAGAAAAAATATACATTTTTTTAAAATAGTCTGGCACTGGCCTATCTTTCTAATCTCATGTCCCATAACTTCCGTGTGTATATTCCCTACGGCCAGCCTGCCTCTCACTCCGGAGTAAGCCTCACTTTCCACCCCTTTGGGCGTGCCCACTCTTCTCTCTCACAAGAAAAGACTTTGTTTGCTTTATCCAGTGGGCAGAATTTCACTCATCCTCCAAAATTCACTTCAAATATGATTTCCCCTAAGAAATCCCTTCACATCCTAGGATATACCTTTTTTTTGAACACTTGTCCCAATACATTCCAATTATTTGTTACACGCGTATCTTCCCACTAGTTCATGATCCCCTCCGGGGCAGGGACTCTGATGTTACCGGTGCATCCTGTACAGCACAGTGCCTGCATAAAGCAATGACCCCCGAAAAGGTTGGCATAGTAATGGCTTAACTGTCTGAAGAAATTGTCACTGGATTAGGGTCCAAGAGTCCAGGCTCCTCTTGTCACTGTTGCTACATTCAACACAACCTCATCAAGCCCCAGAATCTTTAAGAATAAAACTAAGAATGAATGGTTAGATGAACTCTGGATTTCTTTCCAGCATCGAAATACAACCCTGCAGCCCGATGGCCTCTAGGGTTGTGGTGATGGCCATTTCTTTCCTCGAGAAAGATTCCTCAAGCTGTGAACACCCGAATTCAGACCTGATACCACCTGGCGTCTGTGGGCCTTAGATGTCAGGTTAACTCGGCCATCCCATGCCGACAGAGACGGGATCAAGAAATGAAAGAAAGAATGAATGAAATCCTTTTTTATATCTCCCAATTTGGTTAATAAATTGGCACTGTTCCCTATTTCTAAAAGCTTTTTATTTTCATCAGAGAAGACTAATTTAATGGGGAGAAGTCAGTGTTAATACATACACACACAGACTCACACACACACACACACTCACTCATAGGGATGGAGCAGAAATTATGTAGCAATACTGGAGTCAGTCCATTGAATTCTTATTTTAACAATGGGAGAGGATTCATTTGAAAAGACTCCAAAGGCAATGACACCTTCTTAATTTTACGGTTTCCATTTTACTGCTAAGAAAAACGTCATTGGCATCATGTTTTTAGTGCTTAATCCCACACAGTAGGTGACCTAGCAAAGCTCAAGGAAATCTCGGACAGCCACTTTATACGTCACATGTCTAACGGGAGAGCAGAGTCATGGCAGAGGGACACTAACACTAATCAGGCAGGTCTAGAGGGAATACCTTGGAGCATAATGAAATAATATACATGCAAACATCAAAGTTTTTGGTGATCGTGCTAAACCCACACATTTCCAACTGGTTGTTTCTGCCATAGACCAGGAGAGCTTGACAGTAATGAAGCTGTGGAGGCACTTGAGGCTCAGGCAGACTCATTAGTAAGTGTGGCCTTGAAAAGAATCATTTTGCAACTTTCTGTCAAGGGACATGCTGCCCAACTTGGAAAGGAAAAAAAAAAGATAGCATTTTTTTTTTTTTGCCTCTGCTGTGACAGCCTTCCTTTCCTCTGAAAAAGATGCTGGCCTCCCTCACACCACGGCCCTGCAGCTGGCTTTGATGTTGCTCTCCCCCATCCATAATCCTCAGGGGGCTGGCGTGCAGCATGGCTGCCGCTGAGAATCCACTCTGGGCTCAGCGGCGAGCGTGAGGCTGTGTGTTACTGATGTGTTCATCAGCACCCGTTGCAGCTGGAAAGAAATCAGTGCCCCTCACACTGGCTTGAAGCAGAAGGGCATTCAGAGGCTCCACGCCGCAGGGACCCGCCTGTCCCTCTCTCGGCCCCGCTCCCTGTGCGTCCGCTGCCACCTGCGCAGGGTCACCCGGGTCGTGCCCGTGGTGCCCACGGCTCGAGCTACACCCCTTCCGCTGAACAAACACCTACAGCATGTCATGCTAACTCCAGGAAAAGGTCCCAAGCCCAACTCTTACTGTCCTCTCTCGGGTCAAATGACCTTCACACACTAGTCCGAGTGGCCAGCAAGGTCCAATGCTGGCGGACAGGCCAGGATCACCCGGGGGCTCCTGGGGCCAGGGGAGAATGAAGAGGGCGATTCCCCAACCAAAAGTCGGGGTGCTGCGGCCAGAAGGAGCGGCTGGGAAGGCAAACCTAATTTTGTGCCTACAAAACTGAGTCGCCCTTTTCCCCCTAAGATATGTACCTATTTCCCACACGGTTAAAAGAAAAATGAACAAAAAGTAAAAGCCAAGGCAGGAGCACGTTGTGGTTTATTTGTTCAACAAAGCAAGCTCCTGAGCTTATAGCTCAACCGTCCTCAGAGCCCCAGAGCCCCCAAAATCCCAAGGAAGATTTCAAAAGCCGACTGGTCGTCTCTACCCGGTTGACCCTCCGGCGCTCAAGCAGAACTTGTTCACACCTGACCTCATCATGGTTCCTCCTCCTCCGGTCTCTGTTTAAGGAGGTGCTGCCACCATCGCCATCTCCTCGTGACCCCGAAATAACTACTCCCAGGCTTCTCCTGCTCTCTCACCACCTCCCACCTTCAATGCCACTCATCCCACAGTAATTACCAAGTCCTGTCCTTTTTCCTTCTGAACATAATGCTCCTCACAGGGGTCCCTTCTGCACTGTGTCTGGTCCCACCGTCAGGGACCTCATCTCTCATTTAAAATCCCACGCTGATCCTAAGCAGCTGTTCTGGCCTTGTGTTTGCGTCCATCCCTCCTGAGCAGGTGCAGGGGGGCTCGCCCCTCAGATCCGACCACATCACTCTGCACGCTACCACCTTTCTGTGCTTCGCCCTCATCAATCCCTAATGCAGTTTATCCAGAGCCTCGACCTATTCCATTCTGAGGCTGCTGTAACAAATCACCATCAATGTGGGGGCTTCAAACAACAGAAATGTATTTCCTCGCAGGCCTGGAAGCCAGAGTCCAAATCGAGGTGCTGAGAGGGTCGCTTCCTTGTGGAGTCTCTGAGGGAGACTGTGGCCGCACCTCTTCCTGGCGTCTGGTGGCCCCGCAATCCTTGTGTCCCTGGCGCGTGGGCTCCTCACTACAGAAGGCCTCCCCTGTTTCCCTCAGGGTCCACATGTCTTTATTCTCCTTCTCTTTTCTCTCCTAAGGATACTAAATAGTCATTGGATTTAGGGTCCATTTAATCCAAGATGATGTCATCTTGAGACCCTTAATTTAATTACATCTGCAAAGATCCTATTTCTAAATAAGGTCACCTTCACAGGTACTAGGACTTAGGATTTAGACATGTTTGGAGGATACAATCAACCCACTAGACCCAACACATGCACTGGTTACAAGATAAAACCCTGGCCCTTATAAGTCATGGTGCCTTGGGCCCCACCTTCCCTGGGGTCAAGCTCCCCCAGCTGGCGGCCTGCGGCCTCTGTTGCCAGGGGCCCTGCCATCCCTGCGTTCTCCTTGTGCAGCAGGCTCCTCCCGCCTCTGCGTCATTGCCCGTCCTGGTGCCTCCCCAGGACACCCTTTCTCCCAGCCTGCTCCCATATCACCCGCCTGTGACCACATCGAACCCCGTCACCAAGGCAGAGGTCTCACTGATATCACAGGTAAAATTGAACACCATACCTGAATTGGGTTTTTGCAATGTTTAAGAAAAAATGTAACCAACTGCCAACTTTTAAAACTCAGGACATTGTTATAGAAATCTGCATCCCCAGGTTTTCTGTGGCAGCCTGCGTCCTGGTCTTGCAGCCGGAGCCGGAGCCGAGTCGGAGAGGGCCGGCCCTCAGCCCTGCACCTGCTCTCCACCTTACCTGTCTGATGAGTCCGCAGGTGTGATGTGTAATTAGGCCGAGGCCTGGCACCAAACAATGTTAGCTATTTTTATTTCTCGTGCAGGAAACATATTCCTAGAGACAGACTTCAAATCTCAGAGGTTTATGGGGGTCATGCAAAAAAACTGGGGGAAAAAAATAGCCATTTCTAAGTTTCAGACACAGTGAGTCCAAATGCAGGTTTTTACATAAAATGACAGATTTTTTCACCAATTTAATTGTTAATTCATCACATGGCCCAATCAGAACACAGCAATGGGCCATCAGTGCGTGTCTCCTGTCCGGAGCAGGAAAGAGCCCTTGCCTCTTGCTTCTCCTCGTTCCTCGGACCCATCGGCACTTCCGGGCCCCTCGTTGTGACTGCCCACTTACTGCTCCTGCCCACTTACTGCCCCTGCCCACTTACTGCCCCTGCCCACTTACTGCCCCTGCCCACTTACTGCCCCTGCCCAATTACAGTCCTGCCACTGACTGCCCCTGCCCACTTACTGCCCCTGCCAACTTACAGCCCTGCCCACTTACTGCCAGGCCCACGTATGCCCTTTGCACAATTAAGCCTGCCCACTAATGCCCCGCCCACTTATGCCCTGCCCACTTACTGCCCCTCTGCCACTTACTGCCCTGCCCACTTAAACTCCTGCCCACTTACTGCTCCTGCCCAATTACTGCACCTGCCCACTTACGCCCCTGCCAATTATGCCCTGCCCACTTACTGCCCCTGCCCACTTACTGCCCCTGCCCACTTACTGCCCCTGCCCACTTACTGCTCCTGCCCACTTACTGCCCCTGCCCACTTACTGCCCCTGCCCACTTACTGCCCCTGCCCACTTACTGCCCCTGCCCACTTACAGCTCCTGCCCACTTACTGCCCCTGCCCACTTACTGCCCCTGCCCACTTACTGCCCCTGCTCACTTACTGCCCCTGCCCACTTACAGCTCCTGCCCACTTACTGCTCCTGCCCACTTACTGCCCCTGCCCACTTACTGCCCCTGCCCACTTACTGCCCCTGCCCACTTACAGCTCCTGCCCACTTACTGCCCCTGCCCACTTACTGCCCCTGCCCACTTACTGCCCCTGCCCACTTACTGCTCCTGCCCACTTACTGCCCCTGCCCACTTACTGCTCCTGCCCACTTACTGCTCCTGCCCACTTACTGCTCCTGTATTGACTCCGTCCATCTAGCAGTCCACCCTTTCCCCGCTTTCTCCCTACATTACTGAAAAGAGATGGAAACCTGCAGCCAGGCAGGCAGATTTTAATTGAAAGGGTGAATTGCTGCAATTATTCTTCCGCCTTGCAAACCCGCTCTGCGGCAGCGCAGGAGAACTCCAGACTCTGGCAGGTTTTCGCCAAGCGCCCTGCTGAACCCCGAGCTGAAGGAAGCCGCCACCCCCAGCCCCCAGCCCTTCCAGATCTGTCCTTTTCTCAACAACAGCCCAGGTGGATGTCATGCCGCAATGAATAAATGTTAAAATGCCACCGCGAACCACTGGTTTCTTCCCAGCTTCCTCGCTTGCCCTCATGGGCACCATGTCAGATTTCTAAGGACACTGTTCATTTTTCCAGAATGGAGCCTCACGCAGGCACAGAACCTCTTGAACGTCCTGCCCCACCAAAGCGCGCCCAGCAGACAAGAGCGGGCGTGGGGGGCTCTGGGGCGCCGATGCGGTTACCAGGAAGGTGCCCTGCGGTCCGGAAGCCCGTGTAGTTGGAGAGACAACAGCTCCTCTTTAGAACAACGCTGCCCAGAAAATGACTCCAGCCTCATTATTGCTACAACTTCACTGTTGTGCTTCCATGTTTTACGGGACTGCGGTGTGCTTTTAGCGCCCAGATCGCTCTTTATTACACCCTGAAGGTGTCGTGCCAGGGAGTTTTTATTCTCATTTCGGGGCATATGGCCTGCAGTTTCGCCACAACCGAAACAAGTTGGAGCCGCAGTAACGTAATTTGAGAAGAGGCCAGTCTTTGAAGCTTGTACTTTTAAGGGCTTTGAATTAGAAAAGGAAAAAAAAAATTGTTTTACTTATTTACTGTGGTTAAAGGACCATTACATTTGCTTATAAATCAGTCATAATTTGAGAAAGAATGGTTTCTTTGGAGCCTCAGAAAATGGTCCCCTTGCCCCCAGCAACTTCGACGTTTTGGCTCAATAATAAAACAGTATTCAGTAAATGAAAGACATCGGAATTGGTTTGGATTTCTTTTTTGAACTTTTTATATAAAACACTTCTGTTCCATTAGGATAATCCTATTTGACTTGCTTCCCTCAGTCAAAGAAAAGGGAAAAGCTATTAAGAGAGAGCCGGGAACAAAGGATTTCCCACCCGGGTCGGGCTTTTGATCCTCAGACGGTCATAACAGGCCTGCGGCAGGAGCCAATAACTTCCGGCTTCAAAGGAGGGGAAACAGGCTTAGAATGAATGCACCGCCCGATGATGCCATGAGGTTTGTGGCCGGCAGACTGCTCTGCTGACCCCTGTGTACAATCACTTTCCGTCCTCAAGTGATGGATACAATTACCACTGTTTTACCCGCAGAGAAACCCCCACTATCATGTTATGGCCGCTGAATTCGCCGGCCGCATCTAGTGCCACGGGGTGTTGAACTCCACCATCTCACACCACACTGGTAGTCGCCTAATCAGAGAATGGGGAGCACTGGGGCCCTTTCATTCTTTGCAAAAACACCGCAGCTGAAAACAACTCACCCAGCAAGATCTTTATAAGTGAGTCTTTCTGCTGACAGGGCAATTGTTTTACATGGGGGCGGGGGGGAGATAAATTTGATGTTGTCTTGGGTCTAGGCAAACAAGAGAAAACATTCATAATTTTGGAAATCATCTAGTTCAGCAACTGTATCCACTTCCAACGAACCTCTCCCACTTCCAATGGACCTCGCCACGCCGGGCCGTTCCTGCTGTCCGTAGCTCGGAGCCTCTCTAGGGTCTCGTCGTTGTTTACGCTACACCTTTTCCACGTGTATTTCTCTATTTATTGTCTCCCTCCCATAGCCTTGTCCTCGCCTCTACTTCCTCCTGCTCCCTTCCACGCTTCCCCTGCTGCCACAGCTCAGCAGTGATGATGGGCAGAAGTCACGGCCATCGCCGTGGTGTCGGCTGGAACCAAGAGCTGGCCTGGGACGTCAAAGGGAGGCATTCTCCACTAGACAGGGAAAAGGTGGATGGGCTCCAGGCCACCAGCCCCCACCTTTCCCACACCATCCCCCACACACGTCTTTGTAGCACTCTCCAGCCCTTACTCATACCACTCTCTCTTTAGAGAATGCCTGCCCTATTCACACAAATCTACACTTCGTGTCAAAAATACAGCTCCGTTCCTTCTCTATTTCCACGCATGCAATGGCCAAAAGAGCAGGTCACGAACTTTTCTACCCTGAATTCATGTAGCAGTCACTGTCCGGAGCAAGTATTGTGTTCACTCAACAGAGCGCACTTGAGCACCTACTGTATCCTTAACACAATGCTAAACCCTGTACTGCAGGAGATGTATGTATTTGTTAATCCTCACCTGAGGATATTTTTTCCATTGGTTTTTAGAGAGAGAGTTGAGGGGGGAGAGAGGAAGAGAGAAACATCGATGTAAGAGAGACACATCGATTGGTTGCCTCCCCCACGTGCCCTACGGGGGCCAGGGATCAAACCTGCAACCCAGGTATGTGCCCCTGACCCGGAATGAAACCCTCAGACCCTTTGGTGCACAGGCCAACACTCTAACCGCTGAGACACATGGGCCAGGGAGGCGGGATATTTTTTTAAATGAATACAATTTACTCTAGCAAGGAAGAAAAGATAACACAGATATTCGTATGACAATAGAATGTGATGAGTGTCATGAAAGGTATATAAACTAATTTCATAATTCAAAAGAGAGAGACAGATGACTTCTCTCTGGGGAAATTGCTTCAAGGATGTGCTCGTTATGCCAGCCTAGCAGGGATGCCAATCTCTACGACGCCAGTGTCTGTGGCCCTGCGGGCCTCCCTCTCGCACCTGACCACCTGCTGCCTCGCAGTGTTCACTCGTATCTTTGGATGCGTCTGTCTTGCCACTCTGACTACATTATGAGCTTGACATAGACTGAAATCTTGCCTAACATTTTATGCAGTTTCTTCTCTGCCTCATATGTAGTAGTTATGCAGTAAATATTTGTTTATTTACCCAACAAAATCTTATTGAACTCTTACCAGTTTCTAAGCTCTGTGCTGCACCCAGGGTGGTTAACAAGAATAACTAGAATCATAAAATCCAGTCCCCATCTAAGTGCACAGTCTAATAATACTTGAGACAGTTTCATAATGTAGTATTACACTGTCAACCAATATACGGGCACCCTGAGACCCAAAAGATATCGGCAGCTACTGTAGAGAAGAACCTGGCCAAGGACGGTTCTACTGAGGAGGTGAAGGAGCAGCTGAGCTTCCTAGTGAGTGGAGATTTACCAGGTGGACAAGTAGAGAAGTGATATTTCTGATTCAGGAAGAAAATGTATAAAGTAATGGAAAAATATAGCTGGGGTGGGAGAGACCTCTATTTGCCACACTACCTTAATGTCTCTCATTTGCACAAACAATGCATAACGAATTCAACCACTATTCTTACTTTTAATCCTAAACATGGCATTTGTAAATCTGTATTGTCAATTATAAAGCAAAACACATTACGTTTCAAGTTGTGCTTTTCCCTTACTTCCTCCTCAGTCTGTAACCCCCTTAAGTGAACAACTTAGTCAATTAGTCCATCTTAGGAACCCTACGTCTCCAGATTGCCAAGGAGAAATGAATTTTCATGCACAGGTGATCTCTCCTCGGGTACAATGTCGTTCCCTCTGAAAAAAGCATTCCAACCAAGATTCCTTCAGAGCAACCGTGTACATGAGCTCTGGCATCTGCCTGGAGTCCACCTGGGGATTACACCCAAATTGTGGGTGAATCAAGAGCATTTTTGGTAAGAGATCTAGTCAATGGCCAATTTCATATGCCTTCTCTGAGCTTTACTGGGGTCCCCAGCAGGAAGCAGGCCACCCCAAGCAATTCGGTCTGAGTGGCCCTCATCACAGTTGGACTTCATCAGTAGTGGCGACCCCCCGCCCTTCTCTACCCCACTTCCATCCTCCCTGAGAATCAAAAGTAACTTTCTCACCCCAAACCCTTCTGAGGGTTCCTGACCTAGGAATTATAAAAATGTATGTTACTGGTCAAGTAGGCATTTCATTTTAAACCCTTCCCCCATCTTTGTTTTAATAAACGCATCATTCCTAAGATAAATGCTTCATAATAGGAATGTGTTTGTATGGATCAGAACTTATTTTTTTTCCCCACCGGCTATATGCCAAAACACACTGGAAATGTCAATACTCTAGGTTTCAGAAGATGAAGGGGATTTGTTACTAAGGAAGCTGTTAGTAGGACAATTCCAAAGATAGCTCCTCAGTAGAGATGTCTACCTTTTTCTTGGGTGGAAATTGGACATAGGAAAGCATTTAATTGACAAATTGGGGGACTAAAAAATACAAATTTCATGCTCAGCGAACAAACATACAAAACAAATTGTGTGGAAGTTCAGTTAAAGAGAGAAAGGAAATTAATTTCAAGAGACTTGAGGGTATATTGATGGCTCTGAACACGTGATAGGAGCGGACTGGTTGCTCCTGGCCACACCGGGTCAGACACTCACCCCAGATTTCTATTTGTCATTTTCCCAATAGTCCCCCGCTCCAAGTTCCTACACAGGAAAGAGATGTTTGCCTGGAGCAGTAATGACCATGTTCTTACAAACTCAAAAACAATACCATTTGAGTCTACCCTCCACCTAGGAGCTGCCTATTCCTTAGTGACAAAGTCACCCTTCTCTCCTTGCCTGGGGTCTGTGCCAGGATTGGAGCCCCAGGACAGAATCAGTTGACACACTTCAGGCTGCCGTTTCTAGCAAAATCGCCTTCCTACCCACGCCATATGTCTTCCAAGGCAATCCATGGGTCATGGAGACCTACGACATGTCTCACTGCTCATCACTCTGTTCTTCCTGAGCAGCCCCTCGGTTCCTCCTACTCTACCTCCAGTCCTTTTACGCACATCCCGTCAACCTGAGTCTGCTCCTGACCGGGCAATGCGGGGCGGGGCGCCCTTCCCCCACACAGCTCTCCTTCCCATCGCACCTCCCTCCTCTGTGACACCTTTCCAAGGAACTAGCTCACATCCACAGGCTCCGAGCTGACGTGCTCTGACCCCAGCTGTGCAGGAAAAGGACTGAGTAGGAGTCAGTATATCCCAGTATACTTGGAGGCAAGTGAGACCAACATTTCTGTCCTTTGAAAGAGGGAGGACTGGGAGAGGGAGACAAAGGGGCTGAGGGAGAGAGGCTGAGTCAGTCTGGGGCTCAGCAGAATACCCCTGTAGAGTGCCCACCCTGAAGTCAGAGAAAAACTTAAAATAAGATCATCTTTGTTTGTTTCATCCACAGAGAGAAAAAAAATGGAACCTGCTTTGCCCATATGTGACGTTCAGCCAATAGACCAAGTTCTCAATGGCTTTGATCTCCAAGAAGCCCCGCGGCGGTGATGTTGGCAGAGAGTCCCCAGGCAGCTGGAGAGCAGGTCCTGGGCTGTCTTCATGGGGCTGCCCTAGGACCCCACACTGGAAACGTCAGGGCAGCCACTGGTTATCTTAACTGGGGTTTGCTCTCAGAAACTGAATTGCTGAAGCATGAAGAACTTTCTTTGGCTCTCATGACACGCCATACTAGGGAAATTTGTTGGAAAAGAGATACTTAAGGGCCTTTTTTTAGGGTCCTTTGGTCCCACTCTCTCTGAATCTAGGTGAGGGGCTCCATTCAGAAGAGGAGCTGAAGACTAAGATAGTAACTGATCATGTCCCTTCAACTCCCCCTCCTCCAGCACCTCACCACTCACCTGTTACCTAGTTCACAAAACTAAAACCATCCTCGACCCATCTGTTATTAGTACCTCCCATTCAATTTATCACAACACCCTATGCAACTCACCTCCTAAATCTCTCTTGACTCTGTGCCCTTCTCTCCTTACCCAAGCCTCACTCCTAGCTAAGCCTGCCATCCTAGCCAGTCCATCCTCCTCAAGCTCAGAGAGATATTTAGAAATGTCGCCCCTTCACAGATTAAAACCCATCAGTGCCTTTTCGTTGACTGCCCTTAAGAGAAACTCCTAACTCTGACCAGCTAGGGCTTCAAGGTCCAGCTCTTACCAGCCTTTCCAACCTCATCTCTTATCTTTTGTACCTTGTCCCTCCCTGCCTCAGCCCACCTACTCCATCACATACACAGACACGCACAAACACACACACAAACATATGTACTCTGTGATCCAGACCTATCGAACATCCGGGTCTTTCAGTGAACTGCGCTCTTGAAACCTTTACCTAGCCTGTTCCCTATCCCTTGAAAACTCTTCTTCCCAATCATTCTTCAACACTGACCTTCCAGGTGAGTTCCCCTGGGAAGTTTTCCCAGAGCAACCTAGCTGGGGGTGCCATTTATACTCAGTGTTTCCTCCCTTCAGTGTGGTTATCTGTTTACCTATGTGAAGACCTGTTCCTAACAGATGTGCAGTCTGGACAAGATGACAAATAGAAACCCCTGGACTGTGGTTTGCTTTCTCCTTTCTTCCTATTCATGACTGAGAGGAACCACCCATGCATTTTCTTAAAAATATGTTTTTATTATTGACTTCAGAGTGAAAAAGAGAGAGAGAGAGAGAGAGAGAGAGAAAGAGAGAGCCTTGATGTGAGAGGGTTACATCAATCAGCTGACTCCTGCACACCCCTTATTGAAGATCAAGCCCACAACCCGGGTATGTGCCCTGACCGGAAATCAAACCAGCAACCTCTCAGTCCATGGGACAATGCTCAGCTAACTGAGCCACACCGACCAGGGCTCACACAGGCATTTGGATACTGCCATTCATATACCCAGACTCTACCACAACCCCTTTCTTAGTTACTGCCCCAGCCATCCATGGGCCTGGCAGAGTTTGCGAGGTCAGTGTTGTCTGTTGTAGGGAGCTGGATCTGGAAAAAGGATAAGCCGTTACTGAGAAGCTGCTGGAACTGCTGAGGCAGAAAGTCCATGGGCTCCTGGAGAAGGGGTGGGGACAGTGTGCTTAAGTGGCAATTGTGTCATTGGCCCCAGGACTCCTGGCCCATGGCTGCAGTGGGGCCTCATAGAGCACAGGTGTAGTGACGGGCCAGCTTGCCTGCCTCCCTCTCCATGAACGTAAGCTCCTAAAGACGTACCATGCAAGCTGGATCGCTACATCTGTTACACAGTCCTTGGCACTGCGTGCAGTAGCTTTTCAATAAACATTGACTAAATAAATTAAATGCAATACAAAGTTTGGGGAGCCAGAGGGGGATTGCCTAAGGATTAATAACAATATATTTAGTTCAGCAAATATTTACGGATCCCTCATGGGTGAGGCACTGTGGGAGAGTCAAAGATGGCCCAGTGGGGGTCCCCACACTTAACTGCTTACAATCAGAGAGGTGATGTTATAGATCGACAGGTAGAGTGCCAGGCAGTTGGATGTATAAGCTCATGGCGGAATGCTTACGGACAGCCGTTTCTTACAGGAACATTTTTAAAGAAAAATGCTGATTAGTAGAGAGTGAATGCATCTTCATAGCTGTTATGGAGTCAGGACAAGGATACAAATAAAACCAGTTTTGGTGCAAGATTTGATTATGATGGTTGATTGAGCCACTAGTAAGACTTTCTATATGTTTGAAACATACTTCATTTTAGTAACACCTCCTATTTATTTGTATTTTTACCTGGCAACTGTGGGATGTGAATAACCTTTTTCCCTTGTCCTTTGTCTTCAGCCTCATAACCTCCTTGAATTATCTTACCTGCCTGGGCGATGTGGGGCCCTGTGAGCTGCAGACTGAGCTCTTCACAGTGAGGCTGCGCCTCGCGTCTGTCACAGTGTTTATTACTGTTCCTTGTACAAAGCATGTCATTCACTCCGCTACAGGAACAGAGACGTGCGTATTTGCTGGCAACCATGCACACAAGGAGCAAGGCACACATCGATGATCGAAATTGCACTTCTCAAAAACTGGGAGATCGCAACCGTATGTATTTATGTTATTTTTCAAAGCCTCGTGGGTAAATATGGCCCCTGGCCTTGAGGTCCTCTTTAGCTGGCCGCATTTGATTGCAATTGTTCGTCTTCTTGGGAACCTCACCTGTAATCGCGTGTATTCTCGAGAAAGCTTGCTGGGTGTTTTGACACAACGTGCTGCTGCTTTCAAGCTTCAAATCACAGATTTCATCCTGTGGACTTTGCTCATTTCCAAGTTTTTTTTTTTTCCTTCGGTTTGGCTACATGAATAAACTGTTAGGCTTGTAACCTTCCTACATGGAAGCCCAATATCCAAAGTATTATTTGATCGATATCTTCATGCTTTAATGGTCTCCAGTTATCCCTCTCCATTTCAGTATTACAGGTCATCGCTAACAAACTTCAAAGGCCTCCCAGGGGAACGTAGATATGCTACGACTTATCGCGTTACCTGGAATAGATGGCGGGCTCGCTGAGGTTTGGGAACTTGTTGCTCTGCAGAGACTCACAGAAAGTATGTTAGGCTCTCTCAGGGTGCACAAAAGAGCCATGGGCTCGGGTTACTTCCAAAAGGTCATGGGATTCGTTGCACATGTCAATTAACCTGGGTTCTTTTTTATCCTTCCTTCATTACGGTGGAGGCTCCCCTATCCGCCCCCCTGTTCTGGCTCGTCCTCATTCGAGCTGCTGGGCTCATGGTATTCACCGCCTCCAGGGAGAGGTAGCGCAACAAAAAGCAAAGGAAAGGAAAGTCTCTGGGTTCGGTGTCAGGGTTCTAGTATCCTACAGCGAGAGGAATAGGCAGGGCTCAAAATATTTAAAAAGCAGGGGGAATTAAAGCTATCACCTCTACCCCCATGTAGACACCAAGATAATCTTGGGCTTCCCAAGAGGGTGGCAAGAGGGGTGGGGAGGAGCAAACCAAATGCAGGGGACATGTGCAACCTGCAAGGGGGGCTGAGAGTGACCACGAGGCAGTAGGGGCATCAGGTTCTTGCACTGGCCTCTCCTCTTTTAATTGTCTCTGTCACCAGCAGCTGGAGCACCTGTGACCAACCTGTCAGCCTCCACAGGTCATCCGGTCCCACTCTGAGCACGTGACCTCCTAGCCATGCTGCCTCTCCTTTCCAGGGCTCCCGCAAAGGCTTGGCCATGACAACACTTCCATCCTTGGCGACCCTCTGGAATAACCATGGCAATCTAGTCTCTGTAACCTAACCCAAGTTTCCATGACCCTGAACACTCATGAACCCTCGAAGAAGGACGGGTATGTGGATGAAACTGGGCTCAGAATTCCCCGCCCCACCCGCATCCCACTTCAGCCCTGGGCCAGGCAGTAGTAAAACACATTCTTAGGTAGAAACTCATCAGGAAGCTAGGAAGTCAGGAAAGCATCCTGCTTTAGCTCAGCCAAGACTCACAGAGACCAGAATATCATCCATGAGATGATGCAAAACCAGCCTTCAGGCCATGTTGTCCCTTCAGCAGCTGACTCATGCCAGGGCTCCATGGGGGTGGGTGATGCAGCTACTCTGCTCTGTAGCTGGGTCTCTGGTTCACCTGCTCCTGCTGTTAGGAGCCAATCACGAGGGTCTGGAGTTCCAGCTACTCAAGTGGCAGTGCTGATTGGTCAGCTCCCGAGGAGGGGCTGGACTGAGCTCTCAGGTCAGGCCACATCCCTGATAGGCAGGCCTCAGGCCAGTTTATGAGTTGGCTGCTATTGCACAGAGCACCAATCACTAGCCAGACCCAGTAACGCCAAACACAGAAGAGGGACTGTGGGTGTGGCAGTTATCCTGACACCTCACAGAAAGGGGCAGGGTAACTGGCAGGTGCTTTACATTCCAGGCCAAGAAAGGGCATTGGGGTTAAAAGGCTGTCCTCGTTCTCAGTGTCTAGGAGCCAAACCTCAGGGGTGAAGCCATCTGACCAATGACATACAACTCATTAGTGGCTGAATTGGAGATGGAATCTGGTTCTCTTCATATTGTAGAAGTGGAGGCATGGAATATAAATACAAACTGAGGGGCATGCCAAGTTGCCAAAATCCCAACATCTTTGTTCTGATAGAAACGCAGCATCACTGACCATTCGGCAGGCACAACACCCGAGAAAGGGAGGACCTGGGTCTCCAACATAGTGGACGGCACATCAAGGAACAGAGGCTGAGTCTCCTGGATTGGAAGCTTCCTAGATCGCCTTAAACCCAGCCAGCAGCATCTCTTCCACAGGACAGGAAGGAGGACACAGAGGCCACCAGGATCACTGATGGATGTGCCATGTTGAGTGCTGGACACCGTAGGACTTGGCCAAGCACCTCTTCCTGCAGCCTCTTCTACACAGAGTTGTCTTGAGTTGCCCTTTCTGTTCTGGGGAGATTGGTTACATCATTGCCCAAGGATATGAATGTGAACTATTCGAGATGTTTTACAGGCACTTCTGTGACAACTCCATATACACATACTCCAAATTTCATGCTAAAAAGAACAGTGCTTTGGAGGGAAATAGTGTCCGGAAAATCGAGACAAAATCTTTGGAACTTTCTCATTAAAGACCCAGCAAAAAGAATAACAACTCTCATAACTATGTGGGCACAGTTAACTTTAACCACCTTAGCACCCAGTACCACACTCGATCATTTGCAGTTTTAAACCTTTACCCCAACTTCCTCCTTACAGATGTAAGTCTTTGAAAGCGTGTGCTTTTAATACAGACCAGTTTCATCAAAATCGAAAATCAGACCCTTTGTTTTAGTACAGGAGGAAATATCTTGTTAGCTTCTTTCCCCATACTCTCAGCCACCTCAGATAGCTTAACACATTGAAAAATGTAGCCACGCCTGAGGCCACTAACGCAGCCATTGCTAGCACCAAAGGAGGTCAGTTCTACAGGATTTCCAGCTTTTTTCTTTAAAGGTTTCCTATCTGGCCAAACCTTTCTCTTTCATGGGGAGGGAACTTGCTTCTAATTACTTCAAAACATGAATGTGCCTGGGAAAATAGTAGGCAAGTCCACATGACCCCTGCATTACACTGACATCATGCCCTATTTACCAATTTTGTTTCAGCCAAATCACATTAAATAAACATACGCTGGAATAGACGAGGCTGTCATGCTTGAATCCTTCTGTTTCTGGGGCAGAGGAAGCTACGAGAACAGCGCCATTCTCACCGGTGTGTTGGCAGTCCTGCCGGCAGCTGGAAATGGAACCCCACATTGTAGATAATGAGCAGCAGCTGAAAGCACGTTCACGCACGTCACAGTGAGCCCTGACTTTCCGGGAGCCGAGTTGGGTATTATTGAGCTGAACGGCTTGACTGAAACAGATGCAGAAGAGAGGTGTCAGAAATCGAGCAAAGGAGGGGGATGGAGTCATGTTTTCTGTCAGGTAGAGATCAGGGCTCTCGAATGGAAACCAGAGCTCAAATCCTCCAAGGCTGGCAATCAGAGATGTCGGTACAATGAAGGCAGAAACACACCTAGAGCTTCCATCTCATCAAAACACATATGAAAGAAAACAAGGAGGTGGGAGAAGATGGGATCAGCTGGGTTGTCCCAATCACGCGAACACTGATGGTGAGCAGGAATAACGAAAGGAGCAACGTTCTCACCACGACTTCAAACTCAATGAATGTTGTGTCCTAGTTCTTTGCACAATAACCTCCTGCACCCCGTGGCACACGGCGCACTACGGGGCGTATTGCTCTAGTGGGACCATCGGGCACACTTAACTCAGCAACGTGGAGAACCCTCCCGCGGTGCCGTCTCAGCACCAAGGAGAGTTCCAAGTCAACCTGAAGATCTGCCGTTCTTCCACACTTTTCCTTTTGAGCGGCTAAGGAAAACATGGCCCAGCTGACTCCTCCGTCCAGCTTTTGGTGCATGTGTGCTCCAAATGGATTCCAGTTCCACACTCAAATAAGTCATTGTGTTCCCCAGATCATCTAAGCCCGCCGCCCACTCATTGCAGCAGAATGCTGTTCCAGATTTGTTTCAGATCCAGGGTAGGACAAATGTGTAAGAATTAAATTTAAGGAACCATAGAACTGTGAACTCCTACCTGAGGACAGGAACGATGGTGATGCACCATTCCCCATGTGTGATCGTGGGTGCATGCACCGTGTGTGTGTGTGTGTGTGTGTGTGTGTGTGTGTGTGCATACACGTGTGCGTGTGTGAGTAAAGTCAGTCCAACCTCCACTCGTGAAAGCTAGTCTAAGAGGACAAAAACATTCCTCCTTGGCCCAATAATTTTGAAGTTGAGACATTATTTTTTTTTTTTTTATCCTCACCTGAGGACATTTTTTATTTTTTGTTCAGATAGAGTGGGAAGGAGAGAGGAAGAGAGAGAGAGAGAAACATCAATGTGAAAGGGACACATCGAGTGGCTGGCTGCCACCTGCACAACCCAACCTGGGCTGGGGACAAACTGCAATGGAGATACGTGCCCTTAGCGGGAACCGAACCCGGGTCTCTCTGGTCTGCAGAGTGACACTCTAACTGCTGAGCCAAATCATCCAGGAGAAGTTGAGACATTATTAAATATACCGCAGGTGAATTTTTGTCTCAGTGGAAAACATGAGCAATGGGAAGTGTACAAGCACCCCGCATGGCCTTCCCACTTCCTTGTGTCTGCTCCTGTGTTTCTTCACGCGATTTGTTTTTCCCTCCCCCTAACAAGGGAACTGAAATAAAATAAGGGTGTAAGAGAAAGTGAGCTACGATTTAGATGACCTTTTTTCTTCTTTTATTTCAAAAGAATGATCTGGAACAAGGGATGCTTTTGCGAGGTAGAACAGATGACCCTCCGAGAGAACCGCACAATATGTGAGTATCATTGATTTTTCTTCCTAAGTCATTTCAGCGATACAATCTTGAGCCGAGCGACCATCGATAGTAAATGATTTCCAGCCAGACACTCAATTGTCAGGCCTGCTTCTCTCAAAGGGTTAGCACTCCTGGTGAAAATAGTACATGGGTTTTGAAGTACCATGTAATAGAAGACATAAACTTCAGAAGATTTTTACTTATTATAATAAGCTCTACAACTGGAATTACAAAGGACAGAGGGAAAGGGAGATACAATTCCTGCTAGATCATTTTTTAATGTTTTTATTCAAGGCTTGAGAAATTACACTGACTATGATCTATTGCGTCCTAAGCCTTAAAGCCAAAAAGGGGTGATATTAAATCCCCAGGTCACAATTTCTCATATCCAAAGACACATAAGTAATAAGACAAAATTCCTATGTCTCACATAGCAGTACTGCCACCTTAAAGGTCAGTGATGTGTGACGCATGGGCAGTAGGGTCCAAGTAACATTGTGGTACAGTCCAGAGGGAGCCCCCTGAAGCTCTAACTTTAATAACTTAAAACATATTCAAGCCCAAATCCTAAGAGAATTCAATGCCAATGGCTCTCTTGAATTCTATAAAATGCCAAAGGTTTAACCACAACATTCAAGTTTCAACACAGCTCTTGGGATCCTAGTAACAATAAACAACAATCCAAACCTTCAGGTTCAATTTATAATTTCCCAATTATACATATTCATTCTCATTCTCATTCCCATTCCCATTTATTCTCTCTTCCTCCCTCCCTTCCTCCCCCCCCCTTCTCCTTCCCTCTCTCCCTTATTACCTCCATCCTTAGCGCCAAGGTGATTCTGGGCAGGTTTATGTAAGTCCTCGGAAAATCAGAATGCCAGAGGACTACACCAGATCTAATGAAAAAGAACAAACACACTCAAGTGAGATAATGATGTAGACACTATAAGGATACAATGTAAGCTTCTAATAGGTTCTCTCCAGGTCTTCTGGAAAGAGAGTAGTATTTAAATTCTTAATCAATGCAACAGAAACGTAATGGGGGCTGGGGGTACAGGGGAGAATGTGACAGGGTGCACATCCCATGCTCTTCTCCCTGAAAACCCCACAGGGCTAAGCTTTATGCCACCTGCATAAATACCATTTCCACAGGCTCATGGACTCATGAATTTTGCCAACCAGTTAGCCAGGCTTTCTCTTTTTTTATTGAAAGGCAGGTCTACTCACCAAGTAGATATTCATTAGATTTGCCAGTTCCAAACAACTCATCATCTGATATCCAGCTGATCAATTTAAATTACCACTAACTTCACTGTAATTGCTTCTCTAATTATACTGATGCTGAAAGACTTTGAAAATTACCTTGGCTTCCTTAATACTTGCTATAGCTTTAACCTCCCAAGTCTCGATTGTGGGAATATGTCCCCCAAAAGAGAAGCCTACGGAAAATAAAGGGAAAGTAGAAACGGTGAAATGGAATGACTTTTCTAAACCCAAGCTTTAGCTTTGTTAATAAGTCAACTTTGCTTTTGTCTGAAACACGGAAGAACCAAAAATAGGCTGACCCATTAACTGCAAAAGGTAGGTGGTTCAGGGGTTGACAAAGGTGCTTGACTGAGATGATGGACAACCCCAGGGACACAATCGATAGTTTGCCTCCTCTTGCGGTTTGTGCTAATTGTCACATAATAGCTTGTTTAAGTCTTCTCGCCACCCTTAATTGCAGGGTGGGTTCTCACCTTTGAACTATAATCTCCTAGTTTTAATTGTAAACAATAAATTGTCTTTCAAATGCTTTCACTTTTCTTTGTCTCCATCCTCTCAAACTGGACTCTTCCTCTGCTTGGTACAGCGGAAAGTACAGTGGTAAGCGGGGGAGAAGGCAGGGCAGACCTTGGACATAACCTCTGAGCTGTTCAGCAAATGAGAAATACAGGAAGACCTGGAAAACCTGATGGCAATAAACAGCAGGTAGTTCACCTCCCCCGAGGGGCCAGGTTCACTGTGATCTGCCTGTCCCTCCATCCTCATCTCCTCCACAAAGGCCCCAGGGGAAGGCAGTCCTGGCCATTGAAACCGTTTGTCTCCCAGAGTTTGTGCCAGACATTTCTTTTTAATTGCCTATGGGCCTCGAGAAATAAATGTTAAACCGCCGAGGTCCTTCAACTAGTTTTAATGTGAATCGAGAGCCGATCTCTCAATCCACTGGGTAACATTCCCATCCAGTTCTTTGTAGATCATTCAGGGCCATCAATCACTCCTGCAGTGGCTCCTTCTCAGAGGAGATGTGGGGAAATGATCATGTTTTATGTGAGTAATTAATCCTGTGGCAGACGTAGAGTTTCCAAGACTACTACCATTAGCACGCTGACAGGCTTCCGAACACGTACCCCAGCCCTGGTTAGTAATGATTTTAATATGCTAATACTAGGTTACCCATAAAGAAGAAACATTCAGGCCTTAAGTTTTCTATAAGTGCCATTATTTGCAAAGGCTTTTCAGAGAGCACCAGTGATGAGGTTTTTATATTCTTAAAGCTGCTGTTGAATAAACAGTGTCCAATTAACATACCAGCTGGAAGTACACCATTCCTCAGTTCTATTTCTTCCTATAATATTCGACATTGGTAAAGTGAACACAATAATTCAGAGTGAAACTAATGGCCGTTTGGGGAAGGGAAGAACAGGAGTTCTGTGGTGGATTATTTTTCTAGCAATGAGGCTTTTGGAAATTACAAATATGACAAATAGAGCTACCAAAGAAAATGGGGAAAAAAGATACTGGCTGCATTGAATCACTTAAAAGGATTTCCTAAAAATGTGGAACTAGTATATGCACCACACTGGCCTTGTCTGGAGGCGGCTGCGTGGTTTGTCATCAGATACGTTTGCATTTTTACATTAGCTATTTATCCAGAGCTGACAGTCTATGGTCTGAGATTTGCTTTACTATTTTCCCCCTAGTTTAGGTGAGACAATAGTCCCCAGATCATCACAGTACCTTCTGTCTACCTTTTTTCTTGTCCCATTTTCTCCTTAAATATGTTTTAGTATAATAATAAATTGCTCCCCACGGTAAACAGGCTTCGTCATAATTTTGCTTCCAGCCGAATTCGTAAAATGGCCACGGTCACTGACGAGCAGTCAGTAAAACTAGCAGCAACCTCAGAGTTGCTGCCGGAAGTAACTCAAGGCCAAAACCTCGGTGTTGGAAAGTATAAGACACTGTCTCTCAGAAAATATTGTCTCTTCTGTTTTGTTTTGTTTTTTTCATTATTGATTTTGAGAGAGAGAAGAAAGGAGAGGGAGAGAGAGAGAAACAGTGATAAGAGAGAACATCGATTGGTCACCTCCTGCATGCTCCCCACTGGGGATTTGGCCCACAACCTGGGCATGTGCCCTGACCAGGAATCGAACCAGCGACCTCTTGGTGCATGGGTTGACACTCAGCCACTGAGCCACACCAGCCAGTCAATATGTCTCTTCTTGTTTCATGTTGTTAAAAAGAAACATCAGGCCCCAAATGGCATAACTTGTGCTAAGCCCCACATCAACTAACCAAGATGAAATATTTAACCCAGTTGCAACTTCAGCTTCCTAGAAATGTAACCTTTAATCTGTCAGCCTGTTTTACCTGGTCAGCATTAGAGAGAGAATCCGCCTGACAGACCTCCTCCATTTCCCTTAGCAGGGGACCTTGCCTACAATGATGCACTCCTCGGAAATGATTTCCACATTTCTGCCCCTTATGGCTTTCGCAGCCTTCCATTTGTGCAGCCCTTCAGTGTTCCTTTCTCCTTGCCAGATGGGAAGCTGCCTAATTCGCGAATCATTCAATAGAGCTAATTAGATTTTTTAAAACGTATCTACTTGAATTTTTGTTATTTAACATTTAACTCCTGTCACAAAGAAGACTTTGTAACAAAAAGGTATTTTAAAATAGATTTAGGGGGAAAAACCATTTTAATCAAATAATTCTGGCCACCATTTCCTGTGGGTTGAGACAGAGTGCCAAAAATGGAGGGGGAGGGGTGCATCAAGTAACCAGATAAGTGGAGTCCAGCGTGCTCAGTGGCGTGTCAGCCACTCAGTCTGCATGCTACGCCAGCATCTGCAAAGGGGAGTCGTACTGGAAACTCCCCTTTAGCCCAATGTAGCACACCAAGGAGAGAGGTGTGATTTGCTTAGGCATCTATGTTGTGTTCCATGAGTAAAATGATCCTTCAGAAATATCCTGCCGGCCCACCGCTTAGACACTGCACAGCAATGCTTCAGGCACAGTTCAGATAGCCTCCTCATATCCCCCAGGGAATCAGCTAGGAGATGGTGTCACACAGGGCACTGTATTCTATCCTGCAGCCACCTGGCAAACCCTCCCTCGTCTTACTTCCTCTGTCCTCTGTCTTTTAATTCAACAAAAGGGCACTAACATTTGCTGAGTGTCTGTGAGTATATACCAGGTCCTAAGCACCCTCCATTCTTATTTAATCCTCAGAACATCCTTAGGAGACAGGAATCATTTTCTCATTTCAAATGAGCCACAGCGACAATAATTAAATTGTTCCTAGCCCAGAGATCCAGTTTTGTCTGGCTCCAAATTCTGCTTTCATTGCTTCTTTCTCTCATCTTCCCTGTACCGACCACCTTCCCTGGAAATTATTCTTGAGACTCCAGCATACAATTATCCCTTTCTTGGAGAAAGTCATATTTTAGCCAACAAATTAGACGTTTATGTTATCAAAGGACATGCTCACCTTACACAATATTTGCTAAAGAGTCCATTTCAGTTGAAAGCTTCAATGGTATAACCAGAAGTTCAGAGCTACAGTCAGCTTAAACATCTGGATTTTCTCACTCCTGTTTTTAATGGTTCTTCTCTTGTACAAGGGAGATGTCAGTATAATTAGATAAGATACCTTCCCCGTAAACAGATGGGAAATCTGACCAAATTAATCCGTTTTAGTGATAACTATAAGCACACCTCAAAGACTGAACTATTGCTACATGTAGTACCTACAAGGAAATAATATGCCTGACTAATGGTGAATTAGAATTGCATTAGACCCTATACACAGCTAATCTGTGCCTTTAAAAAAATTTTTCCATTTCACTGGTCTCATGTAGCCACTGTGGGTTTCTGCAGCTTCTGTGGGTTCAGGTGAGACTGCGGCCCTCTTCCTCTGTGTCTCCAAGACGCAGGCAACATTGTTTCTCAGCTGCCTTGGGGAAATGCATGGCCGTGATCCCAAGATGATGTTTTTAATTCTTTCAATCATTCTCTCATGGCAAATTCACATTTTCAAAATATGTTGCTTCCTTAATTCGGCAACTGATTGCTTTGCACCTGCACCGTGCTGGGCAGCATGCCAGGCCCGCGGCCGTGAACCAGCTGCCAGGGTGCTCCACTCGCTCTCCTAGAGCCCAATTCTAGTTCAGGCTGCGAACTTGTTTCTGTGAAGGGCAACGCAGTAAATATTTTAGGCCTGGTGGGTCAGATGGTCTCCATTGTAGCCACTCACGTTTGCCATTGTATTACGCGTGCAGATAAGTCGGTGAGCATAGCTGTGTTTCAATGAACGATTCCTTACAAAGACAGGAAGTGGGCCAGACCTGGCCTGCCAGTGACAGTTGACTGGTTCCTGTTCTAGAAGATACAATATTATTACCACTCTCACTTTTCATTATGTATTGGTCAAGTAAACCTAGTATTATTTTAATGTATTGTTGCCACTATTGCACATGTCCTCCATGCCCCCCACTTTACTCCCCCCCCACCCAGCCCCTGTCCCCCCTCCCTCTGGCCCTTACCTCACTGTTGTCTGTGTCCTTGGACTAAGCATATATGTTCTTTGGCTAATTTCTTCATCTTCTTTCATCCAGCCCCCCCATCCTCCTCCCCTCTGACAGCTGTCAGTCTGGTCCATGTCTTAGCCATGCCTCAGGTTCTATTTTGTCCATCCCTTTATTGTGTTCATTAGATTCCACGTATAAGTGAGATCATATGGCATTTGTCTTTCTCTGCCTGGCTTATTTTGCTTAACATGATAATCTCCAGGTCCATGCGACTTTTACCTTTTGTGACGGCATAAATGGACCTAGTATTATTTTCATTAACCTTTTTATTTTGATATTATTATAGATTTTCATAAATAAGATCTGAGGATATAATAATACAGCATGGTGACTATAGTTAGCAATACTGTGTTGTGTATTTGAAAGTCGCTAATAGAATAGATCTTAAAAATTCTCACCACACGCACACACAGACATTGTAATTATATGAGGTGACGGATGTGTTAACTAACCTTATTGTGGTGATCATTTAGCAATACATACATATATCAAATCATCATATTGTACACCATAGACTTACCCAATGTTATGTTAAAAAAAATAACTTAAGGCATAGTGAACTTGTAGAAGTCTAGCTGAACAGAAACAATGGGAATTGGGCAGTACCAAACTGGAAGTGTATCTCAGCCACAGCACCAAGGAAAAGGCTCTTCTAGAGAACAGGCGAGAACAAAACAAAGAATCTGATTGGCTACAGTTTAAATGGTTGTATTATTTGGAAAAGGCTGGTTGGCTCTTTGTGATTAGTTGTCTTTAGGTTTTGATTTTCTAACCCTGAGGCATTATAGGCTTAGGTTTTGGGTTGCTTGTGTCATCTATTAAGGCATTAAAGCCATAATGACCTCATTAATTAACAGTTATATGTCAATTATATCTCAATAAAGCTGGAACTAATTACTTGATTAATTTTTTTTAAATACTCAATTTTTTTAAAGTCCCATACATGCCTTTATTCAGTTCCCCCTTTCAATGGTAATATCTTTAAAAACTAGAATACATAATCACAACCCAAATATTGGCATTAATACAGTCAAACTACAGAACATTTTCATCATCACAAGAATCCCTCAGGTTGTGTTTTACATCCACACAGCTTTCTGCCCCAGCCTCCCCTTAACCCCTGGCATCTGTTAATCTGCTCTCGATGTCTGTGATTTCCTTCTTATCTCCGTGACTTTAAAGCGGCAGAATAAAGATTTCTTCCATCCTCGTTGCCCTTACCACAACACACAGTCACATCTTACTCAGCAGTCAGGTTCTAAAACTAGTCAATAAGTTGAAAACTGATCGCATATAATCAATTCATCCTTAACAGTTCTCAGAAAGGTCCCATTTCATAGTTACACACGCCAGCTCACTGCAAATGCAATACAGTCGGCTCGCCCTTCCTTCGGATGGCTTTCTCTTTATGTAGGCACCTAACGAAGTCATTTATTCATATCCAGGACTATGTGCTTTAGTGACTAGAATTACATTCAGTACTTCGGAAGCGTCTCATGTGGAAACAGGTGACCAAGAAAACAACAGCCGAGTGACATGCAGAATGTGATTGCCCTTTGAGAGGAACATCCTCTGTCCCTCGGCGTCCTTTCGGCTCGTTAATGCCAAGCACACCCTGCTTAGTAGTGAAGACATTGATTCCTCTCCCTCACTGGCATTTTTACAGTATCACTCACTCTCCTTGGAGAGCTCATCTAACGCGGGAGAAATGAGAAAACGGCCGCCTGCTCCTGTGCTAGTTCGGTACATTGGGTGGTACCTTAGCCAGGTGGCTTCTTACGACTGCATCTGTTCTTAAAAAAAATAAAAACATACTCTTTCCTTTACGGACATAAATGTAGCTTTCGCGTTGCAACTGTTGGCACACTGCGTGAAGCTTCTCATCTGAAATTAGGTATTTGTTTTGCACATTAAAGAAGAAAAGTAAGTTTATTTTTCGTTTTGAGGGTTTTTCTTGTGTGTGTCCTTTTTATCCTGCATGCAGTAAAGAATGCAAACGTCTATTGAGAGAATCAATTATCCCCAATACTAAGGGCTTTGTTGTCTTCTGATTCTCAAAGAGTTTGGCTAATGTACTGTTTTTGCTTTTTTTTTTTTTTTTTTCAGGCAGGCATGATTCAAAGGGAGCATTCTAGTACGCCGAGTTTACACCTAGAGGGAATTTTTACAGTCAAGTTACAACCCTTTTAAAATCAGGTTATAATGGAAAACACCAGTAGACAAACAGTAGTCACTTCAGAAGTTCCCTTTCACAGCAGAAGCAGCACTGGCTATTTTTTCCTGAGAAATATTTGAAGTGCCTAAATGTGTTCCACCTTTTCGCAGCCATGCACCTTCTAAATAATTTGCTCGTCCAAGTGGAGGTTTGTACCCAGAAGAGCAGCACGGGCTGTCTGGAACATTTCCTCGCATTTCTGCCGTGAGCTGTGCCCTTCACATCAGTCACCCTTCACATGAAACAGACTTGATGGAACTCCGTCCGGCTGCACACCGTGGGCGGGTGTGAGACGGGAGCTATATCCGATGCATGAGCTTGCTCCTGGGAGCCTGCAATCCAGGGCCTCCCCCGGGGAGCGCCGCGCTCACTCCTCAGCCTGGCTGTGCGCTCGGCCCGGCCTCTGTTAGCACATATTTCACGCTACCTTGTAGGATGGCTTCCAGCGTGCATGTCCATTTTCTCAGCCAGATTCCAAGCTCTCAAGGACAAGAATATCGTTGCCTACAGCATGTAGTGCGGAAGCTAGAGTGCTCGGAATGTCTGTGCGAGAATAAAGGCCCGGAGAGCTGTGGGTATGGCCATCAGGGAAAAGATCGGGCGTCCCTGGTTCGGGCAACACAGAAAACTATGCACACACTGAGCCTAGGGAAACTACAACAACAACAACAAGCTTTTAATACAATGTGAGGAACAGGGGAGAGTAAGGGAAATCTTAAAAGAGAGACAAAAAGACAGAAGGAATAGCAAGATGCATCGGAAGCTGGAAGGGTGAGCAAGAAGAACACAAAATCTGGAGTTAACCCGAGGGTAAATTCCAGTATCAGCACAGGCTTGGCTGCCTACGTTTTGTGAATGTTCTAAGTTGGGGGCGCCGAACCTGAGAGATCTGCATTAAAATGGACCCTCCAGATAAGCTAACGAGGTCCTGGGTCAGCAGCACCCCAGTCCCAGCTCCAGGGTATAACAAACACAAATCTCTGAAGGAAAGTAACCCCAGTTGAGGCTCACATGATTTCTGAACATGAAGTTGATCCAAGGAGGAGCTCATAACAACCACAAAATCACCAAGTGCACAAGAAAACAGCAGTTATAAGTGAATTCAGCCAACATCCAGAGAGTTAGTATCCTGATCATTTCAATGCTGAAATAATGCTAAGATAAAGAATATAAAATGTGGCCCTGGCCCGTTTGGCTCAGTAGTTAGAGCGTCAGCCTGCGGACCGATGAGTCGCGGGTTCAATTCTGGTCCAGGGCACGTGCTTCGGTTGCAGTTTGTCCCCGGCCCTGCTCAGGGTCGTGAGGGAGCCAGTCAGTCGATGTGTCTCTCTCACATTGATGTTCCTGTCTCTCTCTCCCTCCCTCTCACTTTACCTGATAATAAATAGAAAAAAAGAAAAGGAGAATATAAAATAATGCATGAAATGTTTTCAATATGTATTTTTAAATTAGCAAACAATATGACACTTTACAAAATTATCAGGAGGATTTGAATATGAATCAAACCAAACTTTTAAAACCAATTATTAAGCATTTAAATGTAAAATGCAATTGAAATTTTGGGCAGCAGATTATACACAGTTGAAGAAAACATTAGAGGACTGGGTGACAGATATTTAAAAGTTACAATGCAGCACAGGGACAATGAGGCAGGGAGGAGCACATGAGAAGGTGAAAAAATCATTTAACTGAATTATCAGGAGGAAAAAAACAACGGAGGCCTTGGCTGGTTTGGCTTAGCAGTTAAAGCATTGGCCTTCAGACCAAAGAGTCACGGGTTCAATTTTGGTCAAGGGCATGTGCCTCAGTTGCAGTTCATCCCCGGCCCTGGTTGGGATTGTGCAGGAGGCAACAGTCGATGTGTCTCTCTCACGTCGCTGTTTCTCTCTCTCTCCCTCCCTCCCACTCTATCTGAAGATATATAGAAAAAAAATCCTCAAGTGAGGATGAAAAGAAAAGAAAAAGAGTGGAGGAGAGGCAATATTCAAGAAATAATGGCTGATGACTTTCCATAACTGATGGAAGTCAAAACTCTTCAGATATAAAATGCAGGACGTATAGCAAACAGCATACATAAAAATAAATTCACACCTTGAGATATTGTAGGAAAACAGCAAAATGCCAATGACAAAATAAAGGAGATAAAGAGAAAAAAGTTAAATCACCTACAGGACAAGCTTCCCAACAGTAGTAGTGAAAGCCAGAGGACTGGAAGAATGCCATCAGGATGATAAAGGATACAAACATCAATCTAAAATAGTATATCAGCAAAATATTCTTTCAGAATGAATATAAAAGCCCAGCCAGTGTGGCTCAGTGATTGACCATGGACCCATGCACTAAGAGTCGCTCAGAGCACATGCCGAGGTTGTGGGCCAAATCCCCAGTGTGGGGCATGCAGGAGGCGGCCAATCGGTGTTCTCATCCATGGATGTTTCTATCTCTCTCTCCCTTTCCCTTCCTCTCTTTATAAAATCAATAAAGAAAAAAAAAACACTTTTTTTTTAAAGAATGAAGATAAAATAAGAATATGTTTAAATAAACAAATACTTAATTTACTCAGCAGAACTTTACTAATGAAAGATATATTTCAGGAAATGTTAAAACCTGCTCAATACAGAAGATGTAAAATGCAAGAAGAAAAAAACTGAAAAAGATGCACAGAAATCTAAAAAAGATTGTATGAAATAATAATTAGTCTCATGTCTAAAATAATGGACAAAAATAGAAGGTAATTTGGAGGTAGGTTAGCAGGATAACAAGTTATTTTCGGTTCTTGTAGTATTTGGAGAAGCATTTAGGTAAGACTAACTTTGGACTTTGTTAAGACAAAAATAAATAGTAAAATTTCAAGTGCTACCCCAAAAATATAGACTATAAAATAGGATTAAAAATAGCCTATATCCTCCAAACAAGTAGAAGGAAAAATAAAATAAGAAAATAAAACAAACTCAAACAAGTTTGAGGGCAAGAAATACAGAAAAGTTAGGATATAAAGAAACCACAAAGTAATATGATAGACATAAACCCAAATTATTAGTAATAAAAATAAATGTAACTGGATTTAAATTTTCAGCCAAGGAATAGAGATAATCAGATAGGAAAAAATATCTGACTATATGCTATTCACAAAATACAGTTTTACCATGAGGACATGGTAAGATTGGAAGTAAAAGGATGAAGGTTAATAGTGTGAAAATAAAAAGAGGAAAAAAGCATTCAAAGCCAACATGAACCAAACAAAGCAGAAGTGAATATATTAATTCAGAAAGTCCCTCATCCACATATACATGCACATTAAAATTACACCATTAACGTGGCTGGGCCTATGGTCTTTCTCCTACACCTATTTTTACACAATTGTATCTTTAATACTTACATAGTTTGTAACCTGCCTTTTAACTTATTGTATCATAAGCATTTCCTATGCCTTTTAATATTCTTTTAAAATATAATATTTAAGAAACAAGCATCAAAATGAAAAGAGAATCCACTCTATGGGCGAGCATAACAGCTAACAATATATCAGATAAGGGATTAATTTCAAAATATATAAAGAACTCATACAATTCAACAAAAAGAAGACAAAGAACCCAATTAAAAAATGGGCAGAGGACCTAAAGAGACACCTCTCCAAACAGGACATACAAATGGCCAACAGACTTATGAAAAAATGCTCAATATCACTAATCATCAGAGAGATGCAAATTAAAACAACAATGAGGTATCACCTCATACCTGCCAGAATGGCCGCCATCAACAAATCATCGAACAAGTGTTGGCGAGGGTGTGGCGAAAAGGGGACTCTAGCACACCGCTGGTGGGAATGCAGACTGCTGCAGCCACTGTGGAAAACAATATGGTGTTTCCTCAAACAATTAAAAATTGAACTGCCATTTGACCCAGTGATCCCACTTCTAGGAATATACCCTAAGAAGCCTGAAAGACTAATCAGAAAGAATATATGTACCACTATGTTCATAGCAGCACTACTTACAATTGCCAAGATCTGGAAACATCCCAAATAGATGAGTGGATACGAAAGCTGTAGTACATATACACAGTGGAATACTATACAGCTGTAAGAAAGAAAGATCTCTTATCCTTTGAGACGACATGGAGGGACCTGGAAAGTATTATGCTAAGCGAAATAAGCCAATCAGAGAAAGACAAATATCACATGATCTCACTTATTTGTAGAATATGATGAACAAAATAAGCTGATGAACAACATAGACCAGAGACATAGAAGTAGCGTTCAGACTGACAAACCTCAGAGAAGGGGGACGGGAGGGAAGGAAGAGATAAACCAAAGAACTTATATGCATGCAAGCATAATCAATGGACATAGACAACAATGCTGGGGACGGGGGAGGTTAGGAGGAGGGTGTCAATGAGGGAAAAAGGAGAAACATATGTAACAAAAATAAATTAATTAATAATAAAAAAACTTCAAAAAATATATATAATATTTAATGACTGCCAGGTAATCTGGCATGAGGATGTATTATAATTTAAGTAACCCCCTATTGTCGAACATAAAAAATTTTAAATAAAATTTATATTTATGGATTTTGAAAGCACATATTTTAACTTGTGTTACTTTGTCTCCAGATATTATTTATTCTAAGGTATAAATAATTATTGGTGGCTCCATTCATTTATAGTTATAATTCATTCAAGAATTAATTTTTGTTTTCCTAGGAGATTTTTATTTCCTAGTGTTCTCATTCAGATAGCATCTGTCCCAGACAAAGTCTTTGGACCAGATTTCTGAGAGTCTGCTGAAATCCCCGAACACCTACAACTTCTTCCTGCATATTTTCTCGACTCTCATGGAGCTTCCATTGATTTCATGTGAATCTCACAGTTCAGTAGGAGTCCACAGACTTTAGAGAGAGGCACACCAAGGACTCTGGCCCCTAGGAAGAGTAAGAGCCCCCAGCTCTCTGTGTTCCCCATCTCTGCAAGGCTTCGCTATTGGACCATCCTAACCCTATGACACCACCGCAGCAGACGGGAGGAGCTTCGAAAGCAACATTTTGATACACGTGGTGAACGTGGCCAGGGTGCTGATTGTCTAAAAAGCTAAATCTAATTCTACCTATGAGAAGAATGATTCTCTTTATCACTCTCTTGCTCACTCTTTCTTTCTCTCTCATGCACTGTTAGTGACCTTCCATTTAGAACTCCACAGCCACTCCAAAGATAGTCTTTGCCATGCATGCATCCCAAAGGATATTAGAACCTACCTAGATACTATTACCATGAACTAGAATTCAGTGGTGCATTTTCAACCTGATTCAAAAAGATGTCATTACCACAAATCTTGAAAGAACCTAGTCAAGGAAAATTCCCCAAGTTTCCCCAAACTAATCCACTCATTCAACAAATATTTGTTGAGGTGCCCCATGGGCTCCTTTTCTGATGTCCCAGAAATGCTCAGATCCAATGTGAGAGACACATATGTAAGTACGCAATTAAAGCAACATAACACCTAAGTAAACTCAGAGCAAGGTGCTAAGGGAGTATAAATTTGAGTAAATGTCAGTGAGTGTGAGTGTGTGTGTGTGTGTGTGTGTGTGTGTGTGTGTGAGAGAGAGAGAGAAACAAAGACCCGGCCCTTGTCTCTAAAAACACATGTTATTAATCAGGTCCACTAAGAGAAACACACAGATTCACAAGTTCTGCCTAATAAATCCATGGGAGCTGGCCCCCTCGTCCAGAGCCTCCGTTCTCCTCCTGGCTCCTTCCCAGGTTCATACCTGGCGCGCCACCCTCATCACCACCTTTGCTCTGCATGGATTTTCACTGTGTGTCCCTCACAACCCCATTCTTGGGGGGGGCTCATCTTCCAGGAAGTTTTCTGTGGGTCACGTGGCAGCCGCGATCTTCTCGGTCAGACAGGGACCACCCCCTCAGCACCCACCACAGAGTCTTGAAGAGGGTCTGCAATCAGGCGCCTGGAGCAGACGGGACCAATGCAGATCGTGCGTCAGTTATCTTCAGACAGATTTTTTAAAGGACGTTGTAAATGAAGTCCACGGTCCAGACTCAATAAATATCTGTTGACTGAAAGAGAGAATAAATCAATTATGTGCTTCTAGGTTCCCCTTAGCAGCATGCTGAGCACATAGTTTTCAATAAATTGTCAATTGATTTCCTTCTGTGGTGCAAAATTATAACTGCATCAACAGATTTATTTTTAAACGAGGTGCCCTTTTTCTAACGATTCAGCTTGGTGATTTTTACTTAATATCTATTCAGCTAGAGGTGGGGTGTTTGGCAGCACCTTTTCAGAACCAGTAGTGAGGTCCACCTCCCAGTTTTGACATAAAAGTTATAGAACACTTTTTAAAATCGTCTCTAGCCCAGTCCAAGCTCTGAGAAGGCTCGCTCAGGACAGGACCCACCCCACCGGAGCCCCGTCTATCTAAAGAATGCAGGAAGATCCTTCAGGGTGTCATCTGACAGTCATTTTCCTTAGGCACAAGGTACATTATGGGGTCCCCAGAGGATAAGATAATATCCCCCAAAACACATCCACACAAAGATTTACAATCAGACATTCTTCTCTTCCTCACTCTATGGGCTGAATTTGTGTCCCCCTCAAAAATTCACATGTTCAAGTCCCATCCCTCAATATCTCAGAATGTGACTGTGTTTAGAGACAGAGTCTTTAAGAAGGGAATTAAGTGAAAATGAGTTCACTGGTGTGGATCCTAATTCAATATGACTGGTGTCCTTATAAGAAGAGATTAGGGCCCACACCAGAGGAAGATGCTGTCTATAGTCCAAGACGAGAGGCTCGGAAGGAAACAACACTGCCAACACCTTCGTCTCAGACTTCTAGCTTCCCAGATTGTGAGAAAATCAATTTCTGTTGTTTAAGCCACCCAGTCTGCGGTACTTTGTTATGGCAGCCCTAGCAAACTAACATCCCCCATGGAAACTCTTCCCGTGAACTTCACACCCCCTGACTCAGTATCAATACTACACAGAGGAGCTGCTGCAGACCGGCCAATGGGGTTTCAAAATGGTACCCCAGTGACCTGGAAATGGACACACCTGCCCAGGTCAGCATAATTAGCCCTCCTCATGGACAGCAACTCTCCCTGTGCCACCCTTATCCTCAGTCACACCACGTTACTGTTTGTATCCTTCACAGCATCCGTTGCCAATGTAATTATCTGCTTATTGTCTGTCTTCCCTAACAACGCCGGAAGCTTCCGGAGGGAGGGGTCCTCTCTGCATCCCCGGTTCCCAGTGCAATATCTGACACAGGGGAACGCATATTTGTTCAATAGTCTACCATTTCTGGTTTTTTGAATCCCCTCAGTGGGTACAAGCTCTGTTTTTGACCCATTCACCCCAAAATAGCTTGGTTTTCTTTTTGCCTTCCATTCACTAAACTCTGGAATACCCAGCTGAGAAAGCTGGATTTGACTTCAGAAAAGGGAGCTGAAGGGACAAGGACAGCCTTGGCCGGGGTGCTAAGAGCACATACCTCAGTTTCAGTTTGTCCCCAGCCCTGGTTGGTCATGCGGGTGGCAGTCACTCAATGTGTCCCTTTCACATGGATGTTTCTCTCTCTCTCTCTTCCTCTCTCTCCCTTCCACTCTATCTGAACAAAAATGGAAAAATGTCCTTGGGTGAGGATAAAAAACAAAACAAAACAACAACAACAAAAAAAAACAGTGGAGGCTGAGCTCAGGAGGTGAGCAGGGCCAGAGCCCCCTCTGAAGAATGACACAGCATTCAGAGGGGGGTTAAAAAGGAAGTGTGTGTTATAAATAATAAAACACATCCAGTTGTGCATATCAAGTTGCAATTCCATCTCCGGCTTCCTCTGACACTGGTGAACCTCGAGGCCTCCCTCTCACGGTTTCTGAGCCACCAGGGACTGACCCCCTCTGTGGAATGCCCCCTTTGCTATGACCGTGTGCAGTCCGTTTTACATTCCTCTGCACGTGTGAGAAACCGGCGAGGGGGGCCCTGGAATGAACTGAGCAACCCCAGGTGTTTCCTAAAACTACGTTTAGCCAGTGACAAAGAGATTTTTTTAAATGTACTTGTCAATGAGGCATGAAAGGGCAGTTGAGCCAGCAAAGTTTCTGGATTCCGGGTTATATCCTGCATGTAGCCATACAAGAGAAGTGAAGAGTAAGATGAAAATGTCAAGTGTTCAGGTCCTGACACAGCAGTTTTCTCTGTCCACGGCTGACTTGGAGAGACACTCATTCCGACAGAGAAACTCCGTCTGCCGGGAGGCCCGAGGACGGCTGGACCCGAGTTGGGGCGGTGCTGCCCAGGTGCCCAGTGCTGCCCAGGTGCCTGGCAAGCAGGGGGCTGCCCAGAACTCCGGGGACAGCCGGGCTTCCCAGTGTTCAGTGTGAACTGGCCCTGCTGCAGAAACGGCCCCAGGGGTTCTCCCCATGACCGGCAGGATTCCCCAAATTCCCTTTGGAAAGTGTCATTGAAAGAATGTATGCTACTGGTTCCATTCGGCTCCAGCTAAAGCCCACACCTGGGATCTGACTTGGCAGGGGCAGCACCAGGGGCTTGGAGACCAAACACAAGCTGACTCTTCACCAGTTTGGACTATGAGGCCCCGGAGTTCCCTCCTCCCATGAACTGGGTTGATTCCCCTCAGGGCAATGGGCCGTCTGCGGAAGCTACCGCGTGTGCTGGTGTGTGTGCTGCCGAAAGCACTTGGCTAACGCAGAGGAAAGGACTCTCGCTGCCTAAACACAGCAACACAGCCTGGATCTGTCTTTCTCCCTCCTCCCAGCACTCTCCCGCCCCCCACCAGTCACCTTCTTCAGACCGCTTTCCACGGAAATCTACGTGAACGATGGATCTGATGGATTGTTGAGGAGAGGAGGGTCAGGAATTAAAGAAGAGAAGGGAGAGGGGGACAGAGAAGGGAGGCGACAAAGAGACACAGTCTGGTACAAAAATCCCAGACAGGTTAACACACGTTTCCCATCACTTGGGCCAGCTGGGGCCGGTGCTGGTCCCACAGTGGCTCCGGACACACACAGATGGTCTTGCAGAAGTGTCACAGCTAAAGGCAGCCAAACACATCCTGAAACGGACATCCCAGAAGCTCAAGGTCAGCCTGTGTCCTTCATGCCACAACAGCAGGGAAATTGGACTCATACTTCTATCTTGGAGTTTTCTACTTTTCCAATAAGTTTTACCAAGAAAAGGGTATGAAAGCGCACATACACACACACACACACACACACACACACACAACTGTTAACAGAATTCATCTCCAAACGATGGAGTGGGAGTCAGAGGGAGGGACTTTGACTTTTTATATCTTTTTATAAAAAGCAGTAGGGCAACAAGTAGCTTTTACTTCCTTCTGTGCTTTCCAAATTTTCCATGAGAAATGACTTGCTTACATAATTTTTAAATAAATAAATATGATTTTGAAAAAAGAAAGGTTCTGCCCGGCCGGTGTGGCTGTGATTGAGCGTCGACCCATGCACCAAAAGGTCAGCGGTTCAATTCCTGGTCAGGGCACATGCCCAGGTTGTGGACCCGATCCCCAGTGAGGGGCATGCAGGAGGCGGCCAATTGATGTTCTCTCTCATGGATGTTTCTTTTTTTTTATTTTTTTTTTATCCTCACCCAAGGACATTTTTCCATTTTTTGTTCAGATAGAGCGGGAGGGAGAGAGAGGAAGAGAGAGAGAGAAAAAAATCGATGTGAAGGGACACATCGAGTGGCCACCACCCGCACGACCAACCAGGGCCAGGGACAAACTGCAACCGAGGTACGTGCCCTTAGCGGGAACCGAACCCGGGTCTCTCTGTACCACAGGCCGACACTCCAACCGCTGAGCCAAACCGGCCAGGGCTCATGGATGTTTCTATCTCTCCCTCTCCCTTTCTCTCTCTGAAATCAATAAAGGAAAAAAAAATTTGTTTTTAAAAAAAGCAAGTTTCTTTCACAGGCAGGATCACATTTGACCTCAACAGCCCAGTCAGGTGAGCAGGGTGGATGTGGCTCAATGTCCAGGGTCACTCAGATGTGGGTCATGATCCCTCTTCTACACGTACCAGATATGGCACAAGTGATCTAACCTGTAGCCCAGACAGGATAACAAAATCAAATATGGCAGATTCCTAGGAGAATTACAGCAGATCAAACATATTAATCTCTATAAACGAAAAGCCTGGTACATAAGTACTGAATAATCAGAAAGTATCATCATTGTTATTACTACTAGCCTCATCACTGTTACTATTATTATTATCATTATCATCAAAGATGCTCCAAGAGAGACCCTGGATAGTGCAGCAACATGACTAGCAGTTGGCAAAGCCAAAACCAGGACCAAGGTCGTCTGTGGCCATCACACTGCAAGGTGTTAAACAGGACTGTCCACGTGGCCCACCCTCAAGAGACTGGGTTCAGAACAGGACATCCAGGGAGCTCTCTGGCCTCAGCCTGAGAGAGAAAACTCCGTCTAATCTGTGCAGAAGTGCACGTGGGTTTGCCCGGCCTGAAATGCCTTCCGATGCAACCACTAGATGTTCTGGAACAAGTAATGCCATCAAAGTGATGCTTGGAAGAAATAACACCTGTGCCTGATGCATGGCCAGACAGACAGGCTTAAAAGAAAATAAATAATGTTTACGTGGAGAGACCAAACACTGACTTCCCATTGAAGATTCCTTAAAGAATTTTGGTTGCTCACAAAGAGAAACCACCACAACAAAAAGGTGTTTGACTATTCCTCGAGCCTGGTCTCCGATCGGGTCTCCAAGCCATTCCAAAACTGGCTGGCATTTCAGTCCGTGCCCTTTAGGGTTTCCTCCATATTTCTTTGTATTTTAGACGGTATGATTGATCTTTAATCTTCTTCAACATCCATTTCACCATTTGGACTGAGATCTAAACTGTATTCCAGATTTTCTGGGTTTTTCTGTTCCAGCCTGGACCGTTGCAAAGAGGCGTCACGCTAATCCCGCCTGGAAGTGGACAGGAGCACGGGGCGCAGCATGGAGCACGGGGCGCAGCATGGAGCACGGGGCGCAGCATGGAGCATGGGGGTCTGCTGCTCCGTCCATTGCAGCCGGTGGCCCCTGACCTTTGTATGGTGCTGTACCATTTATAAAGCACATTCTTTTGTTTCTCCATCACCGTTTATCCCCTCTGTGCCCTCTTGCACCTCCACCCAGCCACCCCATCCCCACACTGTTGTCCATGCCCGTGAGTTCTCTCTCTTAACAAGCACATGCCTGTACGTTCTTCCACACCAGCCTCTCAACAATCCCATGAAAAACAAACATTATTAGCCCCATTTTTCAGCCAAAGAAACTGGAGGCTCAGCAAATTGAAGTGATTTTCTTGAGGCCATAAGGCTAGTGAGGAAAAGGAAAAGACAAAGCTTGAACTCCACATTTGGCACCCTTCCCATCACACCTCAAATGGTGTTTACACCTCTCATTCCAAACTGAAAAGAGTGTTCTATTTAACCTCTCCACCCCCAGCCCCTCCACGGCACCCCCCCCCCCCCATTGCCCCCATACATTGGCCCCTCTGAGATCGCTAAGGCTCGAGTAACAACAAGCCACAGCAAAATCGCCCAACGCTTGTTGGAGTTCTGACAACGCTGACAAAGTCCTTGGCAGGCCCTTCTGTTTTCATGATCAGTGGCACTGTAGCCAGGAACAAGCCTTGCTGGCGCTGAGCTGATCTCGGCCGTGAAAACGCACGCACAGTGTACACACACATTCGTTTATATTCTGAGCACAGAGGATGAAATAATTCTGCACCGTGTCCATTTTTGTGCTGTTAAGGCATACGGTTGCTTTGCAAGCAAAACAGTAGATCTTTCATTTGCCAGTGACATTCCACAAAGTGCTTATAATTCAGTGTTAGCTTATCAGCCGTCCAATCTCCCACTCTGGGGAATGTGTCAACCATCAAAAGGAGAGGAGGAGGTGCGCTGCATCTCAATGGCTTTCATTTCATCAGACTTACTTTCTTAAGGGCATTTAATCAATGAGGACAAGTAGTAGGCAGATTTTTAAATAAATGTGTCACTTTAGGTTAATCCACAGCACGGCTGAATGTATTTGTTTGTGCGACTCCCAAATATGTCTCTCTGTTGCTCAGCAGAATTGATAATCTGTAAATCAAAACATGTTACAAGTAGTTTTAAACTATCCCCCGAGGAACAGCTTTATTTGACCTGCCAGAATGGGAGATGTCCAGAAGTTTTCAGGTACAAGGGTGTTGAATGTCAGAGCTGCTCAGAATGCTCGAGAGAAATGTCAGGTCCATTTACAGCGAGACTTGCTATTCATTCTTCCTTCCTTTCTTTCATTAACCAGGTGAATAATGTGTTCCAAAAAAAAAAAAAAATTGTGTTTGGGATGACAAAGAAGCTGGCAAAAGATGGCAAGCTGGGACGTGAAAAGGACTGCAGGGATTTTAATTTATTCTTGGTGCTATTATTAAATGCAGAAGCGAATAAAAATGAAAAGTAGACTAGAATGATACTGATGGGGCTTGCATCATTTTGCATTGATTATAGCAAGATACTGGCTTCTGTTTATTCTCTCCGCTTTTTGCATCCTTAATGTGGCCCAGACAAACAGGGGAGCTGTAATTGTGTAAACTCAGGTCCCATGTCAAATAGAAATGTCTTTCGCCATCCGTTATCAGCTATCTGAACTGTCAAAATGCGATTGTCACATCTGCTGGAAGTATACTGGCCAGGCCGTGATGCGAATGCGGTTTTGTTATTTTTAGATTGATTTTCTTAATGCCGGCCATAAGCGTGCCCATGTGCAGGCTCAGGGATCTTTTCAGTGCCCTTAACAAAGCTTGAGCTGTGTTGACATTTGTCCCCAGGCAGTGGTGTCCATTCAGAGTCGGACTTCTGCTGAGGCTTTTGTTGGAAACACTTAAATAATCTCTTTCTTCTTCTTCTTCTTTTTTGCATGGAGAGTGTTTACCAAATAAGATTGAGGCTGTATGATCCTTTTGACACTGTAGCTAACAAGTTATTAATATTCTGTGGGCTTCAGAGCAAATCTATTTAATGGTTTCAAGAATCATTCGACTCCCAGGCACGACCTTAACTGCAGCTTTTTATAGATAGAAAAGGGTTTCCAGATCTGTGTGTGACATTGCAGAGGACACTGGGGCTGATAAATGCTCACTGTATCACGTCTCTTCCCTCATTTCTTCCCAGACAGCCCAGGAGAAGCTGGCTTTCTGTGACTTGGGGAGAGTCATTAACCTGCCAGTGCTTGTGAATGAATATCAACAGAAGAGATGATGCTCGTCATTCCATTTTATTTTACTGAAAATAGCGACATTTAAATAATGCATCATCCCTCTGTAGGCCTCCTAAGGACTCTGCGAGTTTTCCGAATGTTGCTTCTGCTTCCATAGGGTGCCAGGACCTCCAAGTTCCTAAAATATTCAGGGAGAGGACCCCAGCCTTAAGTGCACCCATAAACATGCATAATAGCCAATTAACAACAGAGTCGAGTCAGAATGGATATTCATGTGCCTGCTTGTAGTACAATCCAGCTCTCAATTCTGAGACAAATTAAATTCATTCTTGTGCATCCTCGTGGCAATGTACAATTAGCTTTCAGAAACCGTAATGTATTTTCCTATCATACAGGAGCCCCTGGAAATTTCAAGGATAACCTCTCCAGCCCCCTTAACAGTAATCTTAAGTATCTATCTCTCAAGTTACATAAATCAAACCATTTGGTAAACTGTGTTGTAACCTTTTTCAATATATCTCCCTGTTAGCTTTAACATCATTATATCCCATTGTGATGAAAATGGACTTTCTGTATCCAGCGATAATGAAAATAGCCACTTTATGCAGTTTCTGCATGCAATTATCCCGGCTTTTCTCAGACTCTAGAGAAATCTAAGCTAATTGCTTTGGGACTTTTCCTACATTTCCATAAATTCTTTGTTAATTTTTCATGAGAAACTGTTATTGCAGTCACCCTTAAAGTTCCCATTGTATTCAATGAGGTAAAGAAGTCATTATAGAAACAGGGTGATTTGCTGGTGTCCCCACCAGAACGGATTCCTTTTGATCCCTGTGTATTCTCAGGTGAAGTGAGGTTTTCTTTCTCTCTCGTCTGTCTATCTCTCTCTCTCTTCCTCCCTCCCCCACCCCTCTCTTTTTGATACAAGCTTTTCTTTATCTGACTTTACTCAAAGCCAATCTAAAAGTGGTTCTGTGTGGTGCACGACCTTGTCATTATAGGACATGAATTGAGTTTGCTTTACCTGACGGTTGGTTCTGGGATTGCTTTTATACCTACTCATCAACCCCTACGACAAAGAACTCTGTTTTAAATGATAGAGGAGCAGGGGGCCAGGTTTCTGGGAGAATGCTCTGACATTACCTTCCATGTTACATCTGATTTATTGATTGCTCCAAACCCAGAGCCACCATGTCTGTAGCTTCCAATAAACAGTGTCTAAGAACACCTTCGACACATGGAGTGGTTTTCAGAGATTTTCAGCCTGGCTCCCTCCTCTGTGCCCCTTTGGGTACAAGAGCACACTCTCCAGCACCAGGAAGGGACACCCGTCTTCCCTCGCTCATTGTTAGGTAGGGCTGGATTCAACATGGGCAGAACAAACAGGGGCTCAAAACACCGGCGAGACATTAAGAGCCGAGAGAGGAGAGTTCAGCTTCGGTTAACGTATCCAGAAGTAGCCATCCGAAAATTGAAAAGTAGCTCCTTTCGTTTCAAAATACATGCAAGGTTTGTGTTTTCCAAGTTAGCTTTCACTACTTATTTCAAATTACATGGGAGAACCCGGCTGGTGTGGCCCAGTGGTTGAGCATCAACCCATGCACCAAGAGGTCACTGGTTCAATTCCCAGTCAGGGCACGTGCCCAGGTTGTGGGCCTGATCCCCAGTGCGGGGCATGCAGAAGGCGGCCATCTGATGCTCTCTCTCATCGATGTTTCTATCCCTCTCCCTCTCCTTTCCTCTCTCTAAAATCAATAAAGAAAAAAAGAAACAAAACAAAAAAAAAAAAAAAAAACAAATTACATGGGAGATACATAACAATCCATCTTTCTGGACTCACGTTTTGTGTAGGTTGCTGTATGTATGCTATACCTCAACAAAAAGTGACCTGGAAAGTCCCCTCCACACACACCCCAAAGCCGTAGCGGTAACCCTGCCAGCACTTTGGGCTTCTCAAGGCCTCGGTCTTAATGGGAAGACCGCGGGCACCAGGGAAGTTCCTCCGCACTCTCCGCCCACCTCGACCTCTAGGTTGCGGGCTTTGGTGGCTGACTTCTAGAAGTAGCTCCTGCATTTCCTGTAGCCTATAAGCTCTTCTTGAACACTAGAAAGGACCTTGGTCATACTTAGGGCACACCACCCAGTGCGGAATACGCCCGGCACCTGGGCACGGGTGGTGAGCGCAGCACGGCCCTCCCACAGCGACCTCAGGACCGACCTTCCACAGTGTGCCTCCAGGAACCCCCTCCTTGCCTGGGCCCCTGTTACCCGCCAGCAGCCCGGCGCCCTCGTGAGAAAACTGTCTGTTCGCAGCTATGCGGCAGTACCCGCACCTGACCTTCCGCAAGTCCCAAAAACCACTGGGGGTTATTCCGATGGTCTCCCTCAAGGGAAACCGAGCAGACAAACCTTGGTGCGGTGCCAAGGAAACCTGCTACCTTCTGAAGTCATAAAAGCAAAGTTCTTGCAGCCTGATGTCTCCCAGGAGCCTTCCGAGGGGTGGTCACTCACCTTGATGGCCAGTGCAGTAACATGTGTTGAATGAATTAAAGCGCAAAACGGTAGTGACATTTGAAAGCCTGATTTCAGGGTATTGCGACGTCCTAACCAGTTCTCTCTCCTGGATGAAGACCATCCAGCCACTGCTGGAACGGAAGATGCTCTAGCCTCTCACAAGCGCTAAGGCCCAGACACAGCTCCTCCCCCAACCACAACGTGTGACTCTCCCCTCTTCCATCTTCCAGTGACATTGGCATCAATGCATTCCTTCCAACAGTGGTGCAATCTTTTTCTTTCAGCAATTAGTGCCCTTGACTTGTGTAAACGCTCATCAGCTATACTTCGTAACAATAAGGCATTATGTCATTTAAGGATATTGCCATGAACAGCAAACCAGCCTCTGAGGCTACTATTTTTTTTTTAAATTTATTTTTAATTTTTATTTTTTAATTTTATTTTTGTTGCAGATGTTTCTCCTTTTTTACCCCATTGACACCCTCCTCCCCATCTCCCAACCCTGTCTCTAGCTTTGTTGTCCATGTCCACTGGTTACCCATACATGCATATAAGTTCTGTGGTTTATCTCTTCCCTCCCCCTACCACCCCCTCTTCTGAGGGTTGTCAGTCTGTACCTTACTTCCGTATTTCTGGGTCTACCCTATTCCTCAGACTGTTATGTTCATTATACTCCATATGTAAGTGAGATCATGTGGTATTTGTCTTTTTCTGCTTGGCTTGTTTCACTTAGGATAATACTTTCCAGGTCCCTCCATGTCGTCTCAAAGGATAAGAGATCTTCCTTTCTTACAGCTGCATAGTACTCCATAGTGTATATGAACCACTGCTTTTTATCTATTCGTCTACTGATGGACACTTGGGCTGTTTCCAAATCTTAGCTATTGTAAATAGTGCTGCTATGAACATGTGGGTACATATATTCTTTCTGATTGGTGTTTCAGGCTTCTTAGGATATATTTCTAGAAGCGGGATAACTGGGTCAAATGGAAGATCAATTTTTAATTTTTTGAGGTAACACCATATTGTTTTCCATAGTGGCTGCACCAGTCTGCATTCCCACCAGCAGTGCACTAGAGTCCCCTTTTCTCCACACACTCGCCAACACTTGTTGTTTGATGATTTGTTGATGGTGGCCATTCTGACAGGTGTGAGGTGATATCTCATTGTTGTTTTAATTTGCATCTCTCTGATGATTAGTGATGTTGAGCATTTCTTCATATGTCTCTTGGCCATTTGTATGTCCTGTATGGAGAGGTATCTATTCAGCTCCTCTGCCCATTTTTTAATTGGGTTCTTTGTCTTCCTTTTGTGGAGTTGTATGAGCACTCTGTATATATTGGAAATTAACCCCTTATCTGATACATCATTGGCAATGATGTTCTCCCATACAGTGGGTTGCCTTTCCATTTTGATGATTGTTTCTTTTGCTGTGCAGAAGCTTTTTAGTTTGATGTAGTCCCATGTGTTCATTTTCTCCTTTATTTCTGTTGCCTTAGGTGATGTATCAGTGAAAATTCTGCTCCGTATGATGTCCGAAATTTTGTTGCCTACATTTTCTTCTAGAATTTTTATGGATTCACGGGTCACATTTAAGTCTTTTATCCATTTTGAGTTTATTTTTGTGTATGGTGTAAGTTGATGGTCTAGTTTCATTTTTTTGCATGTAGCTGTCCAATTTTCCCAACACCATTTATTAAAGAGGCTGTCTTTACTCCACTGTATGCTCTTGCCACCTTTGTCAAATATTAATTGAACGTATTGCCTTGGGTCCATTTCTGGGTTTTCAGTTCTGTTCCACTGGTCTATATGCCTGTTCTTGTGTCAGTACCAGGCTGTTTTGGTTACAGTCGCTTTGTAGTATAACCTGATATCTGGTATTGTGATCCCTCCAACTTTGTTCTTCTTTTTCAAGATTGCTGTGGCTATTCGGGGTCTTTTTTGGTTCCATAAGAACTTTTGAAGTATTTGTTCTAGTTCTATGAAATATGTCGTTGGTATTTTGATGGGGATTGCATTGAATCTATAGATTGCTTTGGGTAGTATGGACATTTTAATTATGTTAATGCTTCCAATCCATGAACAGGGTATGTGCTTCCACTTTTTTATATCTTCCTCTATTTCTTTTTTCAATGACCTGTAGTTTTCTGCAAATAGGTCCTTTACTTCTTTGGTTAAGTTTATTCCTAGGTATCGTAATTTTTTTGGAGCGATGGTAAATGGGATTGTTTTTTCAGTTTCTCTTTCTGTGAGTTCATCATTGATGTACAAGAATGCCGTCGATTTCTTGACGTTAATTTTGTATCCTGCTACTTTGCCAAATTCATTTATTAAGTCTAATAGATTTTTTATGGAGTCTTTAGGGTTTTCTATGTACAATATCATGTCATCTGCAAATAATGACAGTTTCACTTCCTCCTTTCCAATTTGGATCCCTTTTATTTTTTCTTCATGTCTGATTGCTGTGGCTAAGACTTCCAGTACAATGTTAAATAAGAGTGGCGAAAGTGGACATCCCTGTCTTGTTCCTGTTCTTAATGGAAATGTTTTTAGTTTCTGTCCATTGAGTATGATGTTGGCTGTAGGTCTTTCATATATGGCCTTTATTATGTTGAGATATGATCCCTCTATTCCTACATTGCTGAGCGTTTTTATCAGAAATGGATGCTGGATTTTGTCGAATGCTTTTTCAGCATCTATTGATATGATCATGTGGTTTTTATTCTTCATTTTGTTTATGTGGTGTATCACGTTTATTGATTTGCGAATATTGTACCAGCCTTGTATCCCTGGAATGAATCCCACTTGGTCGTGGTGAATAATTTTTTTGATGTATTTCTGGATCCGATTTGCTAGTATTTTGTTCAGGATTTTGGCGTCTATGTTCATCAGGGATATTGGCCTGTAGTTTTCTTTCTTCGTAGTGTCTTTTTCTGGTTTTGGAATTAGAATTATGCTGGCCTCATAGAACGTGTTTGGAAGTCTTCCTTCTTCTTGAATTTTTTGAAATAGTTTGAGGAGAATGGGTGTTAGTTCTTTTTTGAATGTTCGGTAAAACTCCCCCGTGAAACCATCTGGGCCTGGGCTTTTGTTTGCTGGGAGAGTCTTGATTACCTCTTCAATTTCCTTAGTTGTTATTGGTCTGTTCAAGTTTTCTATCTCTTCCGGGAATAGTTTTGGGAGACTGTGTGTTTCTAGAAATGTGTCCATTTCGCTGAGATTGTCGAATTTGTTGCCATATAGTTGTTCATAGTAGTTGTTAACGATCTTTTGTATTTCCGTGGTGTTGGTTGTTACTTGTCCTCTTTCATTTCTGATTTTGTGTATTTGAGTTCTCTCTCTTTGTTTCCTGGTGAGTCTAGCTAAGGGTCCATCTATCTTGTTTATCTTTTCGAAAAACCAGCTCTTTGTTTCATTGATCCTTTGAATTGATTTTTTGGTCTCTATGTCATTTATTTCTGCTCTGATCTTTACTATTTCCTTCCTTCTACTTGCTCTGGGGTTTTCTTTTTGTTTGCTTTCTAATTCTTTAAGCTGTGAGGTTAGACAGTCAATTAGAAATTTTTCTTGTTTCTTGAGGTAGGCCTGTAGTGCTATGAACTTCCCTCTCAGAACTGCTTTCGCTGCATCCCATAGATTTTGTGTTGTTGTGTGTTCATTTTCATTGGTTTCCAGGAAGTTTTTAATTTCTTCCTTGATCTCCTCGGTGACCCATTCATTGTTTAATAACATGCTATTTAGCCTCCATGTGTTGAAATGTCTTTGCATGTTCTTGTTGCAATTGATTTCTAGTTTCATGCCATTGTGATCTGAGAAGATGCTTGATATGATTTCAATCTTCTTGAACTTGTAGAGATTTAGTTTGTGTCCTATCATGTGGTCTATCTTTGAGAATGTTCCATGTGAACTTGAGAAGAATGTGTATTCTGTAGTTTTGGGGTGTAATTTTCTGTAGATATCTATTAAATCCATTTGGTCTAGTGCTTCATTTAGAGTCTCTGTTTCCTTGCTAATTTTTTGCCTAGAGGATCTATCCAGTGCTGTCAACGGGGTGTTGAAGTCCCCTGCTATGATTGTATTGTTGTCGATTTCTCCTTGGAAGTCCTCCAGAAGATTTTTAATATATTTTGGTGTTCCTATATTGGGTGCATATATGTTTATCAAGGTTATATCTTCCTGTTGGATAGATCCTTTCAATATTATGTACTGGCCGTCTTTGTCTCTAGTTATGGTCTTCATTTTGAAATCTATTTTATCAGATATGAGAATTGCTACCCCAGCTTTTTTTTGCTTTCCATTTGCTTGGAAAATTTTTTTCCATCCCTTCACTTTCAACCTATGTGAGTCTTTTGTTGAGAGTGGGTCTCTTGTAAACAACATATAGATGAGTCATGCTTTCTTATCCAATCAGCTACTCTGTGTCTCTTTATGGGAGCATTCAATCCATTTACGTTTAAGGTGATTATTGATATGTACTTATTTATTGCCATTTTTGTTTAGTGTGGTTCTATTTTTCTTCCCATTTCTACTGCTAATTACAGCAGTCCTTTTAACATTTCTTGCAGTGCTGGTTTGGTGCTAATGTATTCCCTTAGCTTTTTTTTGTCTGGGAAGCTCTTTATTTGATCTTCTATTTTGAATGATAGCCTTGCTGGGTAGAGTAGTCTTGGATTCAGATTCTTGTTTTTCATGACTTTGATTACTTCATGCCATTCTCTTCTGGCCTGTAGTGTTTCTTGTGAGAAGTCAGCTGAGAGCCTTATGGGGTTCCCTTTGTAGGTAACCTGTTGCTTATCTCTTGCTGCTTTTAGGATTCTCTCTTTGTCTTTAATTTGTGGCATTTTAATTACTATGTGTCTTGGTGTGGGCCTGTTTGGGTTCTTCTTACTTGGGACTCTCTGTGCTTCTTGAACTTGAATGCCTTCTTCCTTCACCAAATTAGGGAAGTTTTCTCTCACTATTTTTTTGAATATATTCTCTATCCCTTGCTCCTTTTCTTCTTCTTCGGGGACTCCTATGATGCGAATATTATTACGTTTCCAGTTGTCCCATAGTTCTCTTAAGCTGTCTTCCTGTTTTTTAATAGTTTTTTCCTTTTGTTTTTCTGATTGGTTGATTTTTTCTACCCTGTCTTCTAATTCACTGATCTGGTCCTCAGCTTCCCCTACTCTGCTTTTTAAACCTTCCTGTCATTGGTTTTTCAATGGGGATTGCATTGAATCTACAGATTGCTTTGGGTAATATGGACATTTTAATGATGTTAATTCTTCCAATCCATGAACAAGGTATGTGCTTCCACTTTACTATAACTTCCTCTATTTCTTTCTTCAATGTCCTGTAGTTTTCTGTGAATAGGTCCTTTACTTCTTTGGTTAAGTTTATTCCTAGGTATCTTAATTTTTTTTGCCATAATGGTAAATGGGATTGTTTTTTCAGTTTCTCTTTCTGTGAGTTCATCATTGGTGTATAAGAATGCCACAGATTTCTTGACGTTAATTTTGTATCCTGCTACTTTGCCAAATTCATTTATCAAGTTTAGTAGATTTTTTATGGAGTCTTTAGGGTTTTATATGTATAATATCATGTCATCTGCAAATAATGACAGTTTCACTTCCTCCTTTCCAATTTGGATCCCTTTTATTTTTTCTTCCTGTCTGATTGCTGTGGCTAAGACTTCCAGTACAATGTTAAATAAGAGTGGTGAAAGTGGGTATCCCTGTCTTGTTCCTGTTCTTAATGGAAATGTTTTTAGTTTCTGCCCATTGAGTATGATGTTGCCTGTCGGTCTTTCATATATGGCCTTTATTATGTCAAGATATGATCCCTCTATTCCCAATATGCTGAGCGTTTTTATCAGAAATGGATGTTGGATTTTGTCCAATGCTTTTCAGCATCTATTGATATGATCATGTGGTTTTTATTCTTCATTTTGTTTATGTGGTGTATCACATTTTATTGATTTGCAAATATTGTACCAGCCTTGCATCCCTGGGATGAATCCCATTTGGTCATGGTGAATAATTTTTTTGATGTATTGCTGGATCCGATTTGCTAGTATTTTGTTCAGGATTTTGGCATCTATGTTCATCAGGGATATTGGCCTGTAGTTTTCTTTCTTTATAGTGTCTTTTTCTGGTTTTTGAATTAGAATTATGCTGGCCTCATAAAACGAATTTGGAAGTCTTCCTTCTTCTTGGATTTTTTGAAATAGTTTGAGAAGAATGGGTGTTAGTTCTTTTTTGAATGTTCGGTAAAACTCCTCCGTGAAGCCATCTGGGCCTGCGCTTTTGTTTGCTGGAAGAGTCATGATTACCTTTTTAATTTCCTTAGTTGTTATTGGTCTGTTCAAGTTTTCTATCTCTTCCCCACCCAGTTTTGGGACACTGTGTGTTTCTAGAAATTTGTCCATTTCGCTTAGATTGTTGAATTTGTCGCCATATAATTGTTCATAGTAGCTGTTAACGATCTTTTGTATTTCTGTGGTGTCGGTTGTTACTTGTCCTCTTTCATTTCTGATTTCGTGTATTTGGGTTCTCTCTCTTCGTTTCTTAGTGAGTCTAGCTAAGGGTCCATCAATCTTGTTTATCTTTTTGAAAAACCAGCTCTTTGTTCAATTGATCCTTTGAATTATTTTTCTGGTCTCTATGTCATTTATTTCTGCTCTGATCTTTACTATTTCCTTCCTTCTACTTGCTCTGGGTTTTCTCTTTGCTTTCTAATTCTTTAAGTTGTGAGGTGAGACAGTCAATTAGAAATTTTTCTTGTTTCTTGAGGTTGGCCTGTAGTGCTATGAACTTCCCTCTCAGAACTGCTTTCGCTGCATCCTATAGATTTTGTGTTGTTGTGTGTTCATTTTCATTGGTTTCCAGGAAGTTTTTAATTTCTTCCTTGATCTCCTCGGTGACCCATTCATTGTTTAATAACATGCTATTTAGCCTCCATGTGTTGAAATGTCTTTGCATGTTCTTGTTGCAATTGATTTCTAGTTTCATGCCATTGTGATCTGAGAAGATGCTTGATATGATTTCAATCTTCTTGAACTTGTAGAGATTTAGTTTGTGTCCTATCATGTGGTCTATCTTTGAGAATGTCCCATCTGTACTTGAGAAGAATGTGAATTCTGTAGTTTTGGGGTGTATTTCTCTGTAGATACTATTAAATCCATTTGGTCTAGTGCTTCTAGAGTCTCTGTTTCCTTGCTAATTTTTTGTCTAGAGGACCTATCCAGTGGTGTCAATGGGGTGTTGAAGTCCCCTGCTATGATTGTATCACTGTTGAGTTCTCCTTTGAAGTCCTCCAGAATTTTTTAATATATTTTGGTGCTCCTATATTGGGTGCATATATGTTTATCAAGGTTATATCTTCCTTTTGGATAGATACTTTCAATATTATGTAGTGGCCTTCTTTGTCTCTAGTTATGACCTTCATTTTGAAATCTATTTTATCAGATATGAGTATTGCTACCCCAACTTTTTTTTGCTTTCCGTTTGCTTGGAAAATTTTTTTCCATCCCTTCACTTTCAACCTATGTGAGTTTTTTGTTGTGAGGTGGGTCTCTTGTAAACAACATATAGATGAGTCATGCTTTCTTATCCAATCAGCTACTCTGTGTCTTTTTATGGGAGCATTCAGTCCATTTACATTTAAGGTGATTTTTGATATGTACTTATTCATTGCCATTTTTGTTTGCTTTGGTTGTATTTTTCTTCCTATTTCTTCTACTAATTATAGCAGTCCTTTTAACATTTCTTGTAGTGCTGGTTTGGTGCTAATGTATTCTCATAGCCTTTTTTTCTCTGGGTAGCTCTTTTTTTGACCTTCAATTTTGAATGACAGCCTTGCCGGGTAGAGTAGTCTTGGATTCAGATCCTTGCTTTTCATGACCTTGATTACTTCATGCCATTCCCTTCTGGCCTGTAGTGTTTCTTGTGAAAAGTCAGCTGAGAGCTTTATGGGGTTTCCTTTGTAGGTAACCTGTTGCTTATCTCTTGCTGCTTTTAGGATTCTTTGTCTTGAATTTTGGCATTTTAATTACTATGTGTCTTGGTGTGGGCCTGTTTGGATTCTTCTTGCTGGGGGCTCTCTGTGCTTCTTGAACTTGAATGACTTCTTCCTTCATCAAATTAGGGAAGTTTTCTGTCACTATTTCTTTGAATATATTCTCTAACCCTTGCTCATTTTCTTCTTCTTCGGGGACTCCTATGATGCGAATATTATTACATTTCCAGTTGTCCCACAGTTCGCTTAAACTGTCTTCCTGTTTTTTAATCGTTTTTTTCCTTTTGGTTTTCTGATTGGTTGATTTTTTTCTACCTTCTCTTCTAATTCGCTGATCTGGTCCTCAGCTTCCTGTACTCTGCTCTTTAGACCTTCCAATGTGTTCTTTATTTCTGATAGGTCAGTCTTGATCACTTCCTGGTGGTTTTTAATTTCCAACTAGTTTATTTTCAGCATCTCTATGTCCTTACTCATGCTGTTGAGCTTCCTCAAGGTAATGGTTTTGAATTCTAGCTCAGTTAACATGCCTAACTGCTCCACATTGATATCATCTTCAGTGGAGGTCTCTTGTTCTTTCATTTGGCTTTTGTTTCTGTGTTTCACTATGTTGGCTATCACAGTGGGCTTTGGAGCCTGCCAAGTTTTCCTTGTGGGTATTGGTGTTCTGCTGTTTGTAGCTCCCTCTCCTGGGTTTATATGAGCGAGGGAGGACCCACATTAAACACCAATGTCAAGTCTTACTTTCCTGGTTAAACTTGCTAGCCCAGGAATGGTACTGTTATCCTCTAGCTTTTTGCCTGGAGGCTAGCAGTCCAGGTTACTTGAAGAGTTTTGGGTTTGTCAGTTGATTGAAAAACTCCCTCAGGTGCTCAGCATAAGGGGATTTCACGAGGGTGGGGCAGATGCTGGTTGTTAATGAGCCTGAATTTGCATTTCAATGGCACACAGGGTGGGGTTGGATCTCCGAGGGAGTGTCCTCTGCCTCTCCCCAGAGCTCTGGGAAGGAGCAATGTGGCCACCGTCCTGCGTGGCAGCAACTCAGCCAAAGCTCCGAGCGCCCTCCATATCCCGAGTGTCCCCACACAGCTCCAGTCCAGTCTGCCCTCCCTCTGCCGGAGCCCAAGGTGAGTGGCTGTGGCTGTTTCAGCCTCTGTCCCGGCTGCGCTGTGGAGCCGCCTGGGAGTGTGACCCGAGGGCGCTGCTCCCAGCTGAGGCCGCTGCCGAGCTGCCGACCGTGGGCTCCCAGCCCCGTCTCGCGCCTTCGCAAGCCTACCGGGATGGAGTCAGTGTCCCTCGTTGTATGGTCCTCCAAGCTGCTTTTCTGTTGGTTTTTCCCGTCGATTTGTCTGTGTTATAGTTGTAATTCCAGTTTGGTTCTGGGAGACGGTCTGTGCAGCTCCGTTCACTCCGCCGCCATTTTGGAAATCCGAGGTTACTATTCTTATTGATTTATGTGTGGAAACTGAAGTTTAGAAGTACCCTGGCTGAGAAATAAGGGAAGCTGGGCCTTGGCTGTGTAGTTCAGTTGGTTAAAGCATCATCCTGATACGCCAAGGTTTGGGTTCTACCTCCCATCAGAGAACATACAAGAATCAACCAATGAACATATAAATAAGTGGAACACCAAATCAATGTCTCTCCACCCCACCCCCCCAAAAAAAATCAGTCAGTACATTTTTTTTTAAATAAGGAGAGCTGGTTATCGAGCAGGAAGGTCTTTTTCTTAATGATGAAGTTCACATGGAGCAGTTACTTGCATATCAGAATGCTCTCATGTAATCCTCCTAACAATGTGATTTAAAAAAGCACAATCGTGCTGCCCTGGCTGGTTTTGCTCAGTGGTTAGAGCATCGGCCTGCAGTCCAGAGAGACCCGGGTTCGGTTCCCGGTAAGGGCACATGACTCAGTTGCTGTTTGTCCCTGGCCCTGGTTGGTTTGTGCGTGAGGCAGCCTCTTGATGTGTCCCTTTCATGTCAATGTTTCTCTCTTTCCTTCTCACTCTCTGAACAAAAAATGGAAAAATGTCCTCGGGTGAGGATAAAAAAATAAAATAATAAAAAAAGCATAATCCTACTCTTTCTTTTTTAACAAGGACACAGCAATGCGGCTCTCTGAGAAGCCCCTGACTGGCAAGACCATCACCATTGAGGTCCAGCTCAGAGACACCGTCCAGAATGTCAAAGTCAAAATCCAAGACAAGGAGCATGTCCTGCCTGACCAGCTGCATCTGATTGTTGTGGATAGATAGCAGAACATGGCTGGACTCTCTCAGAAAACAACATCCGGAAAGACATCACCCTGCATTTGGTGCTTTGCCTGAGGCAGGTACCATTGACCCTTCCCACCACCAGCTCACCCAGAAATACAACTGCTACAAGATGGCTGAGTGTTTCCTCACCGGCAACCCCATGCTGGCATTGCTACAAGAGTGGCCACGCCAATAATCTGAACCCCAAGAAGGCCCAATGAGGCCCCTCTACTACCTCCTTCCCCTGCAGGGCAGCCCCCACCTGAACCCCATGGCCCTGGGGCCTCAAACAAGTTCCCTTTTCCTTGAAAAGAAGAAAGAGGAGGAGGAGGTGAGAGGGAACGGAGGGGGGAGGGGCGAGGAGGAGCAGCAGCAGCAGCAGCAGCAGCAGCAGCGGCAGCAACACAAACCCATTTTACAGGGTGAAGAAACATGCTCAGGGGATCAAAGAAACTGCCCAGATAACACCGTAAGCCTCAGAACCCCAATCTGCCCAGCTCCAAACTCCTTTCATTTCTGCTCTGTCAACACTCAAGATCAGCACCCCTGTGCCCTTCAGACCTACGCCTTGACCCATCCTGGGAGGACTGTCCTCATGGTGCTTTGGGCTCCCACAGCTCTAAACGAGTTTCTTCCATTGTAGAGTAATAAGACTTTGTTGCAGTTTTTGTGTATGTCTGATGGACTGGAAGGTACTTGAAGACAGGTGTCTTGCTTTGCTCATCTTTGTGTTCCTGGCACCTACAAGGATACCTCTCACAGGGGCACGTTTGTTTCAAGATAATACTAATGCCCCATAAACATATATAAAGATTCTCAAATGGTCACATAAAGAATTGCAAATTGAAGCAACAAGGACGTTTTGTTGTTTTAGGATGGGAGAAAAACAAGAACTCATACTTTGCTGGTTGGTGTAAAAGTTAGTACAATTTTGAACAGTTTTTGGCAATATGCACCAAAATTTTAAGTGTATTCTCCTCTCCATTCATTTGTCCTTCAGAAATAACCCCGAAACATGGACAACCATTTGGTGATTGTGGGGGTGGAGGGGAATGGGTTGAGGTAGAAAAGGGAATAGAGGGTATAAATGGTGATGGAAAAAATAAAAATAAATAAAATTTAAATTTACATTTAAAAAAAATTTTTAAAGAAATACCCCCCCAACCCTGGCTGGTTTGGCTCAGCAGTTAGAGCGTCAGCCTGCGGTTCAGAGAGACCCAAGTTCGGTTCCTGCTAAGGGCATGTACCTCGGTTGCAGTTTGTCCCCTGCCCTGGTTGAGTCGTGTGGGAGGCAGCCACTTGATGGTTCCCTTTCACGTCGATGTTTCTCTCTCTCTCTCTCTTTCTCTCTCTCCCTCCCACTCTATTTGAACAAAATATGGAAAAATACCCTCAGGTGAAGATAAGAAAAAAAAAAGAAATACCCCCTAAAGTGTACAAATATAAGTGTATAAGAATGTATCTTACGGAATTTTGAAATTGGGAAAAATAAAAACTTCCTTGAAGTCCTTAATAGAAAACTTGAAATTGTGTTATATATTCATATGTCAGAATACCATGCATCTGAATACGGTGCACCCAACTGTTTAAAATAAAACAAAGAGGAACAATCTTTGTGTACTGAAATGGAAAAGTACCCATTTGTGTGGAAATCACTAAAAACTTATACAAGAAACTGGGCAAGGGAATTGAATAGGAAACAGTTTTTTTCTTTTCATTTGACATTCATCAATATATGAATGATTTCACACAATCATGTATTATTTTGATAATAATTATCCCAAACAGGTGGAAATCAATTAATGGCATTCTTTTTTAAAGTCCATAAACTGTCCAGTTCAATAAATGTCTATTCCTCACCCCAACTGCCTATAACATTTGAAGAGAGGTGTGGTGGCCAGACAGAACACCACGGAACTTCGGGTCAGAAACATTGTGTCTGATATTTTTCTCTCCCATGAAATAATATAAATGGGGGGGATAGATTTGTTGTCAGATCCACTATTTATATAAACTTATAAAAATTATACCTGTCAAGCTCCTTGTTTCATCATCTACAAAATAGACAAAACACAACCTAGCTCATAGGAAAACCCAGGGACGTGTCAATGAATAATCATTGAACATGGACCTTAGCACCCGGCACACAGTAGGCCCCCAACAATAGATTTCTCCTGCTCTTTTTCTCGCACGGTCACTTCCCCATTTATTTCCAGCTCCCTGTGAGTGGCACTGGGGAGTGAAAAAAATAGAAAATCTAATTAGGTAACGTGCTATCTTACAGTGGAACACAGAGAAGATCTGGAATCCGTGCAGGTCAGTGAAGAAACAACAGGCTGTAAAGAGATTCCGGGGGTTTCAGTGGATTTCATGGTTCCCAACAAGGGACAGCAGAGCCTGTTTGCTTTCTAGCTGAGAAAGTTCTGGGCAGTAAATCATTCTCAACTAGTCACCAACTCATCCTGGTTGGAGCCCTGAAAGGACCACATTCCAGAAACCCCCCAAGTCCCAGGCAAATCAGGAAGCTTGTCCCCTATAGCTTTGCTGACTTGCCTGATCCTCACTGCTTTCTTCTGCCCCCCAAACCCGGTTTCACCTGGGCTCATTCTGGCCCTTCCGGAGACACCTTTCCCAGGAGAAGGCAGGGCGCTGGCCCAGTTGGACCCCACCCTGCCCAGCAGCCTTTCCCAGCACAGCAGGCGGCGGCTTTCTGCGCCGAGCCCGGGCCTCGTTTGCATGTGAATACCCTTTCGGAGCCCTGGTTTCTCTGCCCGCCCCGAGCTCTGGGAACGAACTGAAAGGTTTGTTAGTGCTGAATGCAAACCATTCTTCCTGCTTTGCTTTGCTATCTGTCACCTCGAATGGCGAGGGTTAGACAAACAGTTCCCTGCACTGTTTAAAGGAAAACTACCCCTGCCCAAACAAGACAGATTTGGAGTTTGTCGTCCCAGGGATAATGATAGAGAGACTGTACTTTGGCCTCCGAGTCCAAATGCGGTGCCTATTGAGATCGAACGTGAATGCACTTTTCCTTAAGAGCGCCCACCAAATTAAATGAAGGAAAGGCTTTGTCTAGGTTTGGGCTTGTTTTCCAGCTCCTCTCGAGCCTTGCTCTGGAGCGTTGGTCCTGTCCAGGTCAGCACCCAGAAAGCGCCTCCCTCCACAGCTGGGCCTCGCGTTGCTTTTCTGGCGAAACGCAGGCCCCCGCGTTATCCCACTGCAAACATCAGTCAGCGCCCAGGACAGACAATTGGTTCTTTGAAAATCAACTGGAAAGCTAGCATTCCTGTGCCTCCAGCGGGGAGAAGGGAGGGGGCGGGGAGCCCAGGGCAACTTTTAGGCTATTAAAACATCCATCACGGAGTCCTTTGCTATAACAGGCACCTCCCAGAAAGCCAAGAGCCAAGGCACAGTAGAAACAAAGGCTTGTTCTGGATTGGGTAGCATCTCCAAAAACGCTGGCTCCTGCTCCCCGGGCGCCTGTCGGGTGGAAATGAAGTGCCCTTTGCGTCAACGGGTTCTTCCTGACTCTCATGTCTTCCGGTGTTGACTAGGAATTTGCCCTGCCACCAAGCACCGGTGGTGTTTTCCTTAAAGACACTGCGTTATGGGAAGCAGACAGCCTGTCATTACTTAGCAGCCACAGTACGCTGTGCATGCAGCCCTGTTGTTTTTATTAAAGGGGTTGTCAGGATCTATAATTCACACATCATTAACCGCTTCATTAAGACAGCAGCCCTGTGGGCCCAAAACTTGTAGCAGTTTGAAGGCCGAGCAAGTAAACACTCTCCTTGACTGAGCCGGGGAGGCCACCCCCATCCTGACTGGTGGGAGTGTCTCAAGAAGTGCTGTTTTCTAGGAAAAAGCTTTTTCAAACTCTGGCGCATAAATGTGTAAAACATATTCACTTAGAACTGATTTAAGTTAAAAGCATTGCTTTGCAATGAGCTGCGCAGTAACACATCATCCATCAAAACCAAAGCCATCACGGGCTGCAACATACAGTTACTTAAGCATTTTCATATGCCGTAGCCTTTTTACTGGAATGAAAAGCAAGACCATGAAATACACAGAAGGGAAAACATCCAAAAATGTGTATGTGGCCCATGACATTGGTATTCCTCTAACATGGATGTTTCTAAGCATCATTTACATAAACAATGGAGCCAGACCCTGTTTTCCCTCAAAATGCATGTTTTCTTCCATGTTTCGTCTACAGAGCTTGAAATGCAATAGAAGGGATCTGGTTTCCTGGGGCAATTATACCATTGGTCTGTTTCCTCAAAATAAATGTGCCCTGTGAAAGCAGCCCCAGGCCAGGCCCAGACCAAACAGAGAAATTGCTAAAGACCTCTTTGGACCAACCAACACAGGAGATATATAGACTAGTGTTTTGTTTTGGTTTTTTTATTAATTTATTTTTGTTACAGATGTTTCTCCTTTTTCCCCCACTGATTCCCCCCTCCCCATCCCTCCTCACCCTGTCCCCACCTTTGTCCATGTCCACTGTTCATACATACATGTATTTAAGTTTCGTGGTTTATTTCCCCCCCACCCCTTCTTCAGGGGATTGTCAGTCTGTACCCCACTTCCACGTCTCTGGGACTACCCCGTTCCTCAGACTGTTATGTTCATTATATTCCACAAATAAGAGAGATCATGTGATATTTGTCTTTCTCTGCTTGGCTTGTTTCACTTAGGACAATACTTTCCAGGTCCCTCCGTGTCGTCTCAAAGGATAAGAGATCTTTCTTTCTTACAGCTGCATAGTACTCCATTGTGCATATGTACCACTGCTTTTTTATCCATTCGTCTACTAATGGACACTTGAGCTGTTTCCAGATCTTAGCTATTGTAAATAGTGCTGCTACAAACATGGGGGTACATATATTCTTTCTGATTGGTGTTTCAGGCTTCTTGGGGTATATTCCTAGAAGTGGGATCAACTGGGTCAAATAGAAGTTCAATTTTTAATTTTTTGAGGTAACACCATATTGTTTTCCATAGTGGCTGCACCAGTCTGCATTCCCACCAGCAGTGGATACATCACCTAAGGCAACAGAAACAAAGGAGAAAATGAACACATGGGACTACATCAAACTCAAAAGCTTCCGCACAGCAAAAGAAACAACCTTCAACATGGAAAGGCTACCCACTATATGGGAGAGCATAATTGCCAATGATACATCAGATAAGGGGTTAATTTCCAATATATATAGAGTGCTCATACAACTCAACAAAAGGAAGACAAAGAGCCCAATTAAAAATGGGCAGAGGAACTAAATAGACACCTCTCCAAACAGGACATACAAATGGCTAAGAGACATATGAAGAAATGTTCATCATCACTAATCATCAGAGAGATGCAAATTAAAACAACAATGAGGTATCACCGCACACCTGTCAGAATGGCCGCCATCAACAAATCATCAAACAACAAGTGCTGGCGAGGGTGTGGAGAATAGACTACTATTTTTAAAACTCAGCCCTCATGGTTTCTTCAGACCATTCCCACTTGGTTCTATATATTGGGCTTCCTCCAAAGTTTTTGTCTGAAAACAGGATTCTAGGACTAAAATAAGTTAGAAGCACTATGATTGGACTTACTTAATTGCTGATCCCATCAACACCTTCCTGTCCTTACTGCCATTGTCCTCAGAGATCTGCTTGGTAGCTGGCAAAGTCAACTATACTATATTAGAGCCAACATGCAAGAGAGAAAAACAGAATGTGGTCATGCTTTCTGGATAGCATTTGCATGTTTACTTAGGTCTTTAGCCTCCTAACCAAAAGGAGCTGAGTACAAACTTCAGGATCTATGGCAAGGCCACTTGGCAACAGATTTTTGCATAGGAAAGGCGGATAGAAGACGTCCTCCCTGGGCTTCAAATCCTACCACTATAGCCTGTGCCTAAACAATGACTGGCCAAGTGTGCTGCTCAGACCAACCTCGCCTGGCAGCTTGTTAGAAATGCAAATTCTCAGGCCCCGCCCCAGACCCACTAAATCAGAAATTCTGAGATCAGGGCCCAGCGGTCTGCATTTTAACCAGCCCTCCATCCTCGAGGGATGCAAGGATTTGAGAACCACTGTCACGGACTAGTGTTCCAGGGTGGATTGTCTAGAAGCAGAGCCTGAGATGGACAGTCGTACGGAGGTGGTGCACTAAAGATATGCCCTCGGACGCATGAAAGAAAGGGCGTGAAGCAAGATAAACAAGGGGAAGGAGCCAGGCGAGCGCGTGGGCACGGGGAGAGGCTAGCCTTGGCGGAGTCACAGGAAGAGGGTCTGGAACAAACCACACAGCAGCATTATCTCCCCTAATGCCATGGGCCAATCTTTGTTGTACCCCTTTCTTTTCTTTTCCTAAATCCTAACTCAAGGATATTTTTCCATTTATTTTCAGTTAGAGTAGGAGGCAGAGAGAGAGAGAAACATCAATGTAAGAGAGACACATTGATTGGTTGCCTCCCGCATGACCACAACCAGGGCCAGGAACCAAACTGCAACCAAGGTACATGCTCTTGACTGGAATCAAACCCGCAACTGTTTGGTCCGCAGGCCGACGCTCTAACCACTGAGCCAAATCGGCCAAGGCTGTTGTCGCCTTTTTTAGGCGTTGACTGTGGGGAAGAGGGGGCTTCTCTGGAGAAGGGAAAGCTGATTTTCATTAGCAGCCAATAGTCATAATAGCTGGGGGTGAGGGATTTGGGTGAGGCACCAGAAATCTCCCAGTACCGCCCCAAATGTATCAAGTCAGCTTCAAAAATAGACAGGCTGCACCACCTTCTCTGTGTGCCAGCTACAGAAGAGCGCACCTACTGCTCTCGGCACCCAAGACAGTACTGGGCTTGCAGATATGAAGCAGGAAGGATCTTAAACCCCGGTCTACTTATTTTTTTTTATCCTCACCTGATTGCATTTATGTTCAGATAGTGGGGGAGGGAGAGGGAGGCAAGAGAGAGAGAGAAACATGAATGTGAGAGAGACACATCAAGTGGCTGCCACCCACACGACTTCAACCAGGGCCAGGGACAAACTGCAACCGAGGTACATGCCCTTAGCAGGACCCGAACCCAGGACTCTCTGGTCCACAGGCCGACGCTCTAACCACTGAGCCAAACCGGCCAGGGCCCGGTCTACCTTGAATAGGCACCAGAAACCTCATTCACCTCAGTCATCCTCGAGTAATATTAATACTGAAATAAAGCTGGGTTTAAAACATGAAGGCAGCAGCCTCTAGAATATGTCAGAGCATCTCTAGTTCCCCACAAAGTGGGTTTTGGATGCCCCAGATCTATTCCTCCTGTTCTAAATAAGAGTAACCTGGTTTCCCTTGGGGTGCATACCCCTCCCCCAATGTGCGCTGGTCTTCGAAACTGAAAATCATGTGCCTGTCTTCTGCTAGACAAGGTGTGGGCATGTGGCTCAGTCTGGGCTGACAAGTTGATTTCCTTGAAATTAAAATCTTGATCAGAGTGACTACGGTTAGAGCACATTCATAGCAGCGATGGACTCTTGAGAAAACCCTTTATCAGTTCCCACTCCCGAGGCCCCCAGAAGGACTTTCTGAGTGGGATTACTCTTCATTCCTTTAGATCCTTGCAGCCCCATATTCTGCCAATAAATTCTCTTTAGTTTGCCACCAAAGAACCCTGACTGACATTTGTTCTCAAGTTCCTTGAGCTTAAAGTTTACTTTTTAAAATATTTTGGTTCTTTTTATTGTTATTAAATCTTGTTCCTGCTATTACTACTGCATAACAAACCACTTTAAAACTTAGTGGTGTAAAACAGCGACGTTGATATACTCTAAGATTTTATGTATTAGGATACAGCAGGGATGGTTTGTCTCTGCTCCAAAATCTACAGGACCTTAGCTTAGAAATATCAAATGCCTAAGGGAGGTGGAGGGATCACTTAAGAGTTGGAAGCTAGCCCTGGCCGGTTTGGCTCAGAGGTTGGAGCATTGGCCTGCGGTCCAGAGAGTCCTGGGTTCGGTTCCCGCTAAGGGCACGTACCTCAGTTGCAGTTTGTCCCCGGCCCTGGTTAGGGTTGTGTGGGTGGCAGCCACTAGATGTGTCTCTCTCACATGGATGTTTTTCTCTCTCTCTCTTTCTCCCTCTCTCCTTCCCGCTCTATCTGGAGATAAATGCAAACGTGTCCTTGGGTGAGGATAAAAAAAAAAAAAAAGAGTTGGAGGCTAGAATCATCTAGAGGTATGTTCTCTCATGTGTCAGGGAACCAAACGTGGATGACTCAAAGACTTAATTCATTGAGGCCATTGACCTGAGCGCACCTTCCTACATACGGCCTTTCCATGTGGCTTGGGCTTTGGCATGGCAGCTCGGGGTAGCTGGACCTCTCACAGGACGGCTCAGGACTCACAGCAAAAATCGCAGCCAACAAAATGCAAGCTGGTTACCTTTCATGGCTTGGTCTCAGCAATCACAAAGTTTCTATTGATTATAAATAAGCCATAAGTCTAGTCCAGATTCAAGGGGACAGGATATAGATCCTACCTCTTGCTGGAGCAGAGTCAAAGAATTTGTTGACATGTTTTAAAACAGCTATCAACACATACAGTATATAAATTCCATTAATCATAAGTGTACAGCTGGATACAATTTTACATATTAGCACATATCTTATTAGCACATGTAATACACACACACACACAACATCAGAACATTCTTTAGCACCCTAGAAGTTTGCCTCATGTCCCTTCTCACAGTCCCCTCAAGGGTCTGTCATTGTTCTGACTTCTATGGCCATCAGTTAGTGTTCCCATTTCTTAACTCCACTAAAAGTGAATCATGCAGTTTACTCTTGTGTGTAGCCTTGCATGTGTGTGCATGTGCGTGTGTGTGTGTATGGCTCAACATCAAATCTGTGAGAGACCCATGTTGTTATATCAGTAGCATTCCATTCCATAACTATTCCACAATTTATTTATACATTCTCTTGTTGTTGGACATTTGAATGGTTTCCTGTTGGGGGCAGTTGTGAACAAAGCTGTTACGCTATTAGATAATTTTAATAACAAAAAAATTGTTAATGAACCTCCTCCGTGTTCTAGTAGCTATTGATTTTAAAAGTATATAACACTAAAAGGCAACTTTAAAACCCAGTCACACTTCTAAAGGAATTTCTACTAATATCTTCTAGTAGCATATACATGCATTTAAGACAGGACATACGTACATGACATTGTTCTTCCTACTATAAACTCTTAGGGCCATGTAGATTCATGGACCCCTTTGCAATAACTTGTGCTCTCCACCACTGTAGCCAGGAGTGTGTGGCTCTCAGGACAGGAATAACTGCTATGTGGGATTCAAAGTCGGGCTCTTTGAGATAAGACATGTGCTAAAATTTGGATGCCCCTGTGCGTGGCTCCGGAGCCACCGCTACGGCAAGCCCACCAGAAAGCAGCTTCTCATCATCCTTCTCCCATGACGCCTCCTTGCTGCCCACCGAGGCACACGTTTGATCCCGGTGGGGCACGTAAGCCCAGGCTCTTCTCTGCCAAGTAGGATTGTACGTGGCAAAAACAGCTACTTCTGCACTCTCAATAATGAGATTGACTTTCATTTTGAATGAAATTTGAACTTCATTCATTTGAGTTGAAATAAACCAAGTCAGGCATCCAGGTGGGAGTCATTTTTTCAGCATGACTTTGCCGTTTCAGAAATGCTCCTGGACTCACCCCACCACATTGCTCCCTGCCTCCTCTTCTGTTGAGGTCGACTCGAAATGAATCCCTGGAATCGAAGTTGAATTTTCTGGGCTGTTTATTCCATCTCTCTGATGTTGTCCCACCTTCCATTTCGCGCTGCCTTTCAAGCTTTCATCCTTGAATCGAGTTATTTTGGAGACACTCACCTTTTACCTAGAGACCAAAACACACACACACACACACACACACACACACACACACACATATAAACCTGCAGGAACTATCCCTGGTTACATCTCCTCAGGTTTTGCTTTATCGTGGTCATAACCACTCTTAGTCTAGAAGGGAGAGAGGAGGAACATGTGTGGAATGTTTTATGGACCGCACATAAAGAATGCAAAATAAAATGGATGTTGTACTGTATACTTTGATGCTAACCTCGGAGTGCCAGGAAGAACTTAATTGATTGATGATACGCCAAAGATCCATTCGAATTGTGCGAACTCATTCATTTTCATTTTGCTGACAATCTGAACACCATGTTGGTTGCACAAAGTCAGTCTCTGGGTACATGGACTGCCTGTAGTGATGTTATACAGTCTTTTGAGGTGAGGTGTGAAAAACCTCTATCAATTATTTTAAAAGTACATATATATCTAAGTTTAAAAGTTTTAAAGGCTTCCCCTTCAGCTCTTATTGGCATGTGTAGATGACTGATACAGCTAGCTCTTTCTCTTCAATCATTTTGTGGCCGGTCTATGTTATCGTAGTATGAGGAGAAACCATTACTCTCTACACATGGTTTTTAAGTCTAGTGATTTCTTAGGGGGTGGTTTGAGGGGTGGGCTCTAATCAGGAAAAAGCATCTTTTGCTGACAGTAAAATGCAGGTGACTACTTCACTTTTGCTCTTTTGTATATAGGCCACAAATTATGACAGAGCCTTGCTATAATTCATCGAAATGTGCATGCTACAAAATTGTAACCAGTGAAAAGGTATCATTAACCTTCATTTACACACCATGACTTCCCTCTCCCTGAGTCTCCTCCAGTCCTTCCATTTCATTTCCTGAGCAGGCCCTTCATCTTCTGCCGATATATTTCTGTTATGCAAGTTCCAACAGGAGGAGATTACTGAAGATCTCCTTCTTTTTCTTTCAAAGAACCTCCTAGATGATTACTGTAGGTGCTCATCAGAAAGTAAAGTGTGAGAACATTGCAATATTTGCCACTATAAGGGACTAATAAAAAGAAATTGGACTACTGCCCAACTCCCCACCTGCCTCTCACCCATCACCACCCCCACCCCCGAGACGCACATACACACGACGTTACCACTGTTCTCAGTCTGAATCGAGAAATAAAGTTTCTCTAAGGAAGAGACTTAAGCCTCACAACATTCGTTATATAGTTATGTGGCTCTTTACCTGGGAGGAGTAGCCCAGAGCATGTTAATTCTGTTTCCAGATACAACACTGATTCGCCCATTTTTGTGTTGAAAACAAAGCTTGGACAATTTTTATATAGTGTGGAATGTGACTTGATGTCCTTAACTATCAGCTGGCAGCGTGGGCTTAACTGCTGCTATCTTGATGCCTGTATCAAACAGATAGTTATGCTGATTTTGACGTTTTTTAAAGATGCTTAGCAATTGCACAAAGATACTAGATTATAAATCTCAAGGAAGCTATTCCAAAGCTATAAATAATAAAACATAATATCTCTGCATTGTACCAAGGTAGATATTACCTGAGGCCGGTTTGCACATTTCAAAAAGATTTATAGATCTTGATACTTCAAAGATTTATTCTTTCAATAGGCCTATTTTTATACTTAATGTAATATAACTTTACATGGCTTAGAAGGGGACTGTACGGAATATATATTAAGCAGAAAATAGGAATACCTCTATTTTTTCTGATGTGTTAGTTTTACTCCTTAGGTATCTTAAAGTTTGAATCTTAATGTGTATTTTTATGTCACACAAACTCTTTCAGCCAGTGTTGTGTTCCAAGTGAGTTCTCCATAGGAAGGGTTGATTGCGTAGATGCTGGTTCTTTTTTTTTTAATCTTTATTGATTTTAGAGAGAGAGGAAGGAAGAGGGAGAGAGAGAGATAGAAACATTGATGAGAAAGAAACATCTGTTGGCCGCCTCCTGCATGCCCCCCACTAGGGATCTGGCCCACGACCTGGGCATGTGCCCTGACCAGGAATCGAACTGGCGACCTCTTGGTGCACTGAGCCACACTGGCCGGGTGGATGCTGGTTCTGACATGTCAAGGACCAGGCAGCATTTAGACCTTTCCTGCCTCTTTGCCAAATTTCCTTACCTTCTTTATCCACTTATTTTTCTAATTCTTCTTCAAAACTCAGTAGCTATAGACATTGGGAGACTGAGTCACCAGCAACACTTTTGACCAATGCATAAAAACAATTTTAACGGCATGGAAAAATGCTCATTAAATAATGTTGATTAGTGATGTCAGAATGTAAAACTATTTCCTGGCAAGACTGTTCATTTGCCAGCCAGTCCAATCTTCCACCCTGTTGCACGGACCCACCAGAACCCAGAAGAAGAGCGCAGAGCTCTGATTGCTGAGGGACGGATCGTCGACGAATCTGGCCTAAGGCGAGTCAGTTATACTTTCTCTCTCAATGGAATTTTTTTCTACTTTCTCTTTAAATTTTTTTGTTTTTAAATTTCCATACAGTAAAGTCATTCTTTTTAGTATACAATTCTATAAGTTTTGACAAATCCATACAGCCAAGTCACCACCACTACAATCAAGCTACAGAACATTTTCATCATCCTTACCACCCTAAAAAAGTTCCCTTTAAGATACTCGTTTGGAGCCCAAAGATGTCTTCACCCCTTACTCCTGGCAACCACAGATTTGTTCTACATTCTTATAGTTCTGGCTTTCTGAGAATGCTATATAAGCAGAATCATGGTATGTCACCCTATGAATCTGGCTTATTTCACTTAACACAATGCATTTCATATTCATTCATCTTGTTACATGTATCATTCACTCATTCCATTTTGTTACTAAGTAGCATTCCATTGTATGGATGGACCACAATCGGTTTATGCATTCTTAGTTGAGGAACAATTTGGTTGTTTCCAGTTTGGGGAAATTATGAGTAAAGCTGCTACGATCATTTTGGTAGAGATTTTTGTTTTCTTTTACTTGGGTAGATATTGAGAAGTGGAATTCCAGAATCATATGGCTGCACTCACTTTGCATTCTCATCAGCATGGTATGAGGTATCCAGGAGGTATAAATCTTTCACAGGTTTTTTAAACCTTTTTAATAGGTGTGTAATGATATCTCATTGTGGTTTTGACTTACATTTCTCTACTAATTGATATTGCTGAGCATCTTTTCAGGTGTTTTTCATGTGTATATACTGATTGGTACAGTATCTTCACAACTTATGCCTATATTCTAATTGTGGTGTTTGTTTCTTTATCACTATATTTTGAGAATTTTTAAAATATATTCTGGATACAAATCTTTGTAGGTATATGTTTTGCAGATATTTTCTCCCAGTGTGTAGCTTGTCTTTTCATTTTCTTAACAGTGTCTTTTGCAGAAAATAATTTTAATATTGGTGATGTCCTAATTTATCAACTTATTTTCTTTTATGAATTGTGTTTTTGGTATCATACCTAAGTGCTCTTTACTTAACCCAAGGTCATGAAGATTTTTCTCCTGTGAGTTCTTCTAAAAGTTTTATATTTTACCTTATATCTATGATCCATTTCTAGTTATTTTATGTAAGATGTGTCTTACTGGAATTTGAACTAAGAGGCCCAGAGTAAGTAGTCAGTTGCTGGCAGTCTTCTCAATGAACGTTTCTGATGTGAATTTGGGAATGGCTACGATGCTGGACCAAACACAGGCTTAATAAGAGAAACAAGCAGAAATGAGAGAGACTATGTGACCTCTGAGAGGTAGTAACTATAACCTAGGATGTTGAATTTCCCATACTTCCTCTGAGACCCCTCTCTCCTTTTTGTCTAGTCTGTGGATGCCCAAGATTGCCTCTGACCCCTAAAGGATCCCTTACCTTGTGGCCTGAGTAGCCTCAGCGGGTTTCTGATCTTTGCCAACTGATGAACTTTGACAGGAACAACTCTGCACTCAGTACGATGATCTTAACTGTGTGTGTGTGTGTGTGTGTGTGTGTGTGTGTGTGTGTAACTTTAAATGGTACAACTCTCAAGTGCATGGAGAAAAAATTGTAATTTCTTTCTTCTGTGGATGCTCTGTTCCACCTCTCTAGCACCCAGATGTCACTGGCTGAGAAAATATCAACTAAATGTCCCATCAGATTTAACATTTGTCTGCTCTTAAAAATTAAACTCCTTCTTAAACTACTATTGGAATAAATGCGAATCTCTCAGATAACCTCCTACTCCCTCTTCTTCTCTGCAAAAAGTGCAAATGATTGTAAGGCTGGGGGGCAGGGGGTGCTCACAGACTCACTGCAAAAGAGGCAGATTCCCCCTGACCCTTGGCCTTCCGGGCCTCAGGAGCAATGACCTCACTGCCGGATGCTACCAGCCCTGGTGTCGGTCAAAGCATGTCCCTGGAGCTGGTGAAGATGGTGGCCTGGTCTCTCTCAGCTTGGACAACCTGGGGTTCTAGACCCCTCTCAGGTCTAACGACTCCCACTGAGTCCCAGCTTGAGCTGTCGGCCCTACATCTGCGTCAGAGGCTCCTTGTCACAACTATCGTAACCCCGTTTGACAATTTCCACACTTACTTTACATTACTCCTGGGTCCTGCTTTGTAACGTTGGAACCAAGGACAGCTCCAGAGAACCCTCAGGATCTCTGCCTGAGCTTGCTGTACCTGGTTCATTTTGCTGTAGATTCATTTCTGATTGATCTGAGTGAGCCTGGCGATCTCCTCCCGTGCCCCCAAATGGACCTCAGAAGGGGGAGGTGGGCAAGGCCCCTGTTGCTGCCAGCCTCACTTTCAACTCACCTCATTTCTCTCTCCTACTTGTCTTTTCCTCTTTCCCCCAAACAACCCGGGGCTGGGAGAAAGTCACAGTCTTCTTGTGGCCCCCCACCAAGGAACTCTTTACGATCTCGGTCATTAAGTGTGGACTTTGATATACTAAATTAAGGAGACAAAGAAATTCAGATATGTCATTCTCAAAGCGATATCCCGCTTTGCAAGACTACTGACTTGCTGCACAACCCTATTCTCGAATTGGCAAGTTGAGCATTATCTCACTTTTCCTGTCAGCGTTCAGGGCAGAGGGATAGGTGACGCCCCAGGCAGAGTGGGACAAGGTCAAGTGCTTCAGAAAACCAAGGAAACCACATCGAACCATTTAAAACGATTATTACACCACATCCCCCTTACAGCACCACACACACACACACACACACACACACACACACTGAACAGACTGGCCCTTCCTGTTTCCAATTTAAAACTCATCTCAGCACAGACTTCTAAAACTACAAACCTACTCCCACCAAGGCCTTGAAATGTTATGTCTGCATTGAAAGTATTTTGAAGAGGAGACAAAGTGGGGATTGTATTTCATGACACATAAGAAAACATCCTTTCTTTTTTCTTCATCTGCCAATCTCCCGTGTGCTGGCACGACAGCTACTTCCCCACGTCTCCCGTCTTTCTCAAATTCTAGCCAGTGCTCTGTCGCTCAGGGCTGTCTTCTCGCTCTCGGGACCCCTCGCCTGTGTCTAACGGTCCGGAGTGTAATTGGGAGGGCACGTGCTCATGGAACTCCACTCGGCCCTCCTTGGCTCCGCCCCCCAGTCTCTTCCTCTCCCACTAACCCAAACACTAAGGGCCTGGAGCCCATCACGGTGTCTTCTTCGGACAGTTGAGGAAAGACAGCAAGCTAACATGTTAAACTATTAAAATCTTTGCCCAATTGTGCATATACTTGGGCACATGCATGCACACACACACACACACATACACACACACACACACATGCTCATGCAGGAGTAAATACACATATGGAAAATTCCTAAGGAAAACACATCAAATTATTGATTGCGGTCATATCTGGATGGTAGGATTATAGCTATTTCCTTCTTTATGGATTTGGGAATTTTTATAAAATTCAATGCTGTGCATTTATTCCTTCCATAGTAAGAAAAAAAAATCAAAGACTTACAAAACTCACCTGAAGACGTACTTTTTCTGAGAAACATGCTCTATTAACCTCCCCCACCTGAATTCCTAGAAATGAAATCAATGTATTAAACACTCAACTAGTACAGATTGAGACTAGCTGCACGGCCATCTCCACGCAGGGTGTGAGGATACAACGCCCAACCAGTCCAGTACCCAGAGAGGATATTTAAAACATTTAGCAATCCGTATGGCCCACGTAACAACTACACAGAATGGCCCCAGGCCGAAGTGCCGGCGCCTGTCTCGAGCCCCCTGCACACCTTCAGTTGCTGGGGCGCCTGGGGCAGAAGGACACACTGAGGCCATTCACCAACCGGAACGGGACTGTTTCAACATCCTACCCCCTGGATCAGTCGTGCCTGCGCGTCAGCTGCTTGTCAGCCCTGCTCCCATTCAGCTCTTACCTGAGGTGATGACTTCACAGGGGTGTCACTGTGATGGAAGAAAGCAAAGGTGCTGTAGTGACTCCAAACATCTGTCCTAGGCGCCTCTTCTCCTGGTCCCATCTCCACGTGACCAGATCTATCACAGTCCTCGTCGTAGCAGACCGTTATCCTCGCTTTACGTGCCTCTCTTCCCACCAGATTCCAACATTCTAACAGCCTTGAACATGTATTCTTTATCCCAGGGCCTACTGGTACAGAGCCTGGCACATGCCAGCCACTCAATAAACAGTTGTTGAATGAATGAACTTCTAAGATTATGGTTCCTCACCTTGAAAAAGGAAACAGTTCTGCCAAATGGGGTCCTCTGGGGAATAACACAAAGAATTCTAGATGAGAAACCTTTGCTTAGATACAGCAGCCTGTTGACACTTGCTTGGGAAGGAGTAATGGTGCTGAGAGAGGCATCAGAAGGCCGCAAGGACGGCGGGGAGAGAGTCAGGAAGAAGTCAGGGGAGCAAGGAAAGAGAAACAAAGCAAAAAATGTGCTCATTATTGTGCCCAGAACCACCATTCCCCTGCAAAGCCACAGCCGGGGGCCAGGGGCAGGACCTGCTAAAACACACACACACACACACACACACACACACACACACGTGTACCAAAGTGAAGGTAAGTTTTAAATTCCCAGCGTCATAGTGAAGTCTAAGAGCAGATCTGGACACAAACAGGGAGCCCAGCTGCTTGATTATTCAAGGACATATTCCATGTCCCTAGGGTGGGGGGAGGGGCTGCACCTAGGAGCTATGCCCGGCCACACTCCCAAGGTTGGCACCAGAGCTCCAGGCCCTCATGTGCTTTCCATCCTGAGTGTCCTGCTCAGCCCTCTGAAATGCTGTGCGTGTGTCCTGCCTCCCGGAACCCGCGAGGGGAGCACCCTCATTAAAATGGATGAGAACTGCCAGGTTCCAGGACTGAAGTTCTTCCCACGAAATACTGGCATTTCTAAGTGTGTAGCTAAGAACTGTTCTTCAGAAAGTCCACCTATGCTGATTTCCAACGTGGGTGGCGACATTCCATTCAGAAGCCTGTCACTGTGATCATGCTTGGACTGCAACCTCCCTGCAGTGAGCTGAAACCAGTCAATGGCTCACTCTGGAGAGCCACCTGGCACCCTTTACGCTTGTGGATTCTCAGTCAGAGCACTTTCCAGTTGCAAGAGGGGTGGAGAGCAACCAAAACACCTGCCATGTCACAAATCCAGTATCATCTTACTATCGAAGTCATCAAGTGCAATTACCTAGGCCCTCCCTCATTATTTTAATCAACAGATCTAATTCCCAGAAGGATTTGCGGTGGGAAAATAAATAAAACCATGTATAAAAAACAAATCAATGGTGAGACACAATGGGAAAGTACCTTCTCAATATTCTCCTTAATGGCTTCCCTAAAGCTTCCCTCTCCTGATTCTCATCCTCTCTCTTTCTGGACTCTTCTTCTGTCTTCTCATCTCCTTCATCCTAAATATAAGCTTCCCTAAGACCTCTGAAGTTTGGATTCATTAGCTATAAAATGAGCTCTGTACCACCTTTTACTCAGGTTGCAATGAGAAGTGACTGCTGAGATGCATGTGTCTCTCCCACGAGGTCCCAGATGCAGAGCGGGAGTCTGGCCAACGCCACCATCTCTCTTTCCTGTTCTTTTTCTTCCCCAGAGTTCAGGGGAAAGAGAGGTTTCTTTCTCCAGTATTCATCCTTATACAGAACGGAGACTTACATTTCTGGCTTGGCTTTTCATATGAGGCCAAAATCAATTTAGCTGCCTTCAGCTAAAATTGAACATAACCCCTCAAACCCACACTTACACAAGAACACAAAAATCTCACCCACACATCATCTCACTATGCAGAGCCTCCTTTGCCCAGGCCTCATAGTGAATTCCCGTTTGATTTCTCTCTCTCTCCCCTGTGCTTTCCCAAGCCCTGATGCTTACATTTGGCATGCGGTGGACTCTCCCTCCTATTAACTTAGATCTCGTCCTCTCTCCACGACCACCACATGCTCTTGAGGGCTACCTGTTTCCTATACCTGACTGCCAGGTACATCCTCCTCACACCCTTCGGCAGAATGACCACACCTCAAGTGTCAGAAATGTCTTCCTTCTGTCAATAACATCAAATCCCCATCCAGCTTTTACAGCTGTTCTCTCCCAATCAGTCCTGTGCACTCTTCCAGGTCCCTAAATCTGACCTGGACTTAAAGGCACAGCAAAGCTTTGGCTTACACTGTCTCTCTGGGAGCACCCTCCTTCCACTGGCCTGTCCATTCAAAACACGCATGTTCTTCCAGCACCAAATTCTCAGCAAGTTCTTCCAAGGCAACATCTCAGAATGGGATTTCCTTTTCTCTGGAGCCCTTGATGCTCACCAACTGTCACACATCACATTTGTTCAGGTGTCAGTGTAGTCCTAGTCTCAAATCCCAGAATATAAAATACAAATACAAACACATATATGTCTTCTAAATCTAATTCAGATCAATGTTTTATTTCTATTCCCCATAGTGCCTTGCACACTTGATACAGATGACAGGCATTCAGTAAACCCATGATGAACCTCTGAATCCATTGCCAGCTGCGAGCTGGTTCAGACAACGGTTAGATACAGTGTTTCTCAGTTTAGGACTTGCAGGCTGCAGGTGGGTGAGATGAACTCAGGAACAGCCCTGTAACACTGACTCCCACGTGAGAGTTACTCTGTTTTCAATCCTCTCTCAGTCTTTCCAAATAAATCAAGGAGAAGTTTTTAGTTTGGCACCATACACCCTTTCCACCTCTCTAAAACTAACAACTCCTTTTTGAGACAAAAGGAACAGGCCTTAAGCTTAGATCCTTTTTAGACTTGAGAGTCTAAAAACCATTGTTTTGTCTTCTCAGTTTCTGTGTTGAGTCTCCTATTTATGGCACATGACCTCCTGTTTCCTTTTAGAATACATTTATTTAAAGAAAAAAGTAAATCAACTTCTTCCTTTTTTTTTTTTTTTAAGATTTAGCAGATTCTGGGAAAGTGTGTCCACAGATGACTCAAGTGTGGAACGCATTGCTCTAAAAGATACTCTTGCTGAAATTCTTTGTTTCTGAGGCCTGGTGGTGGTGACCTTTGACCTGGAGCCTTGAACATAATGGATTGAAATCGCACCCTCCCATCCCCCAAACTGTCTCACTTTGCAGAGGCCCCTTTGCCCAGGGCCTCGCAAGGTGAAGTCTTGTTTCACTTCTCTCTAGTTCTGAGGAAAGATGGGGAACAAAAAGGAGCTGTCTGGACAGTGAGCCTGAAAAAGGGACCTGAGCTGCTTCTTTTTTTTTTTTCCACCTCACCCGAGGATACTTTTGCATTCATCTTCAGATAGAGTGGGAAGGAGAGAGGGAGGAAGAGAGAGAAACATCGATGTGAGAGAGACACATCAAGTGGCTGCCACCCAAATGACCCCAACCGGGGCCGAGGACAAACTACAACTAAGGTATGTGCCCTTAGTGGGAACCGAACCCGAGACTCTCTGGTCCACGGGCCAATGCTCTAACCACTGAGCCAAACTGGCCAGGGCAGACCTGAGCTTCTTAAACATGCAAGGCCCCTGTATTATACCTCCAATTGCAGAGCAAGCCTCCCATGCCCTGGCTCACAGACAGCTCTTCTGCACAACGCCTCAGGTCATTACCCTTATTTCTCCCAAGTGAAGACTCTCAGGAGTGGAAGGGGCAAGCCACGTGACTCATTCTAGACCCAACGTCACCCAAAGATGTGAACGCGACTCACCAGATCCAAGCTCATTAGTATCTATTTATCTTTGAGCTGTGTATAAAGTATAGACAACAGCCACAGTTTGGTGCTCAAAAATGTTTGCAGAAACTAATCTAAAATTAGTTTAGTTTTATTGGTAACAAAAGAATTCCTGGGGAAATTGGACCAGGGAAATCACATGACACAGTGACAGGATGTACCTAAGAAATACTATACTGAAATTCCTCTGTTATCTGTTAATATCAATTGCCAGGCACTCTATCTGATGAGGATAAACAAGTGACCCTGATCTTTCAATTGTTCCATTCTAGAAGAGATAAGATCAAATAAGAGATTCCTCTTTATGGAACAGCAGACTCTCATTTTTGCAGTAAACAAAACAGTACATCAGGTAAACCCTGTTATCAGTCGATAAGGATCCAGGAGAGATTGATGGTTGAGGTTAGATTTCCAAGAGATGTACTCCAAAAAGAACTTGTAGGAGAAAAAATAACAGATGTAGAGAGAAAGATTGCTCCAAACGTGAGGAATGAGACCCACAAGGAAGCAGGGTTAGGTCAGGAGTAAATGAAGAGGATTATGGCAACAAAGCTAAGAAGCAAGTCGTCCAAACTGGCTGTCTTCAGGTCAAGATTATAGGAGCTAAGACACAACACTGTAAATCATTTAAACAGTAGCATAAAAAGTTGCTTATTTAATGCATTTATTTATCTAATTAATATGTAAAGATATATCAAAATTGGTACAGACTTCATTCTTTAAACCAACCTTTCAGACTTTGTATTTGTGGAAGACTCTAGGAGCTCTCTAAAAATAAGGCCAGTAGAACCCTTGGTGGTAGTCTTGTCTGGTGTCCCAAAAGCTGGGTAACCCCACTGCCATGGACAAAACAGTCGGGGCAGAAGTAGACGGTCACCAGTTACTCTGATATTTTGCATTTTATATTTTTAATAAAAACTTCACTTATGACTCTTGGAAAATATATTCACATACTACATGTGACTATGTAAGGGACAAATCAAAATCTTATTTAAAATAAGGCCATGGAAACCGACCAAGGCTAAGTCTTCGTCTTTCTTCGTGCACATGCAGACCTATTTCAGACAATGTGGATCTGTTCAGATTTCACAATTGTTGATTTTGCAGGTGGAGGTGACCTGGAAGACCCTGTTGCCTAAAAAAGCCGAGACCCCTTCCAGTTTCCGAGTCAGCCGGGGCTCAGCCATCCGGGCGAGGGCGCTCCAGATCAGCCACATGACCTTGAGCCAAGTTCTTAGCCTTTCTGAGCTTCCCTGGGAAATAACACAGCTGACTGCACCCACCTTCTGGGGCTCTTTGGAGGACAGGATGACACACCGCGAGTGAAGCCTGCGGCAGTGCCTGGCACAGAGGATGGGCTCAAAGCCCGCGAGCTGCCGTGACCAGTGTCACCTACACCAGCCGGGCCGCCTTGGCAGAGTTCAATGAACCAAGCTCCGACCGCTAGCAAGGGGCAGAGGTGGGGTTCGCAGGCGTGCCCCTGAATTCTCACCCCGAGCTCCTTCCACTTAACCACAGCTGGCCCTGATGTTTCATCCGGGGTTGCGGACCACATTTGCAAGAGATTGATTAACGTGCTAATCCCCGCAGCTTCTGCTCAGCCTCACGTCGACTGCGCAGGGAAGCCGCAGGAACTGTGGGACGTCAGATGAAATCGCATTTGAACGGGGTCTTTAAGCCAGTTAGAGAAATTCCTCTTGTGTTCCATTAGTTTAATTATGACACAGTGAAACAGACTCTGAGCAATTTCAGACCCGGGAACACTGGCCCGCAGAGACGCGGGCCTGGCGGCGCGCCCCACCCCGTCCCTCAGCCAGGTGTCAAGCGGCGCACCGGCTCGGCACACAGGCCGCTTTGTTAGGATACCTCCGAAAGCCAGCCAAGTGGCAAATGTGGACATCTGTGCTAGACTGTGGCTGTCCTGTTTTCTCAGTCTAATCTGTCAAGATAACCATTTCCCCATTCTCTTAAACAAACACAGACTTCCTTGTTTAAACACTATAACAGTTCTAACAGAACACACAGCTTTTAATCATTCTGTGTTAAGTACACTGGCAAGAGTCTGAGAAAAGAATCAAAACATCTTAAATGTAAACTGGCTGATTGCGCTGCTGCTTTGCAAATCCCGGGAAACAGTGAGAAACCTGAAATTCCAGTTCAGAGGGCTATAGCATTGTAGGAGAAACTAGAGTGAGTTTTTACATTATCATTGAATCAGAAGTGCAATTGTGAAAACAGTTCAGCTTCTAAAGCAAAAAAATATATATATATAATTTAAAATTTTGGATCATGTTTTCTATTTTTCTTCTGCAAAAAGCTGCAAGTTTGGCGAATGTAAGTTCATTGCTGCAATCGTTCTGTGTTTGTTTATAAAGGCGACAGCGACGCTTGAGCAGCATGTGTCCCCAGGGAAGCTGGTGCTGAGGCAGCTAGGGGGCGGAGCCACTGCGCGAACTCCCTCTGGGAAGCCCTTCCGTCTGGGCCCCAGCACAGTACCGCGCTGCTCTCCACCAATGAGGCGTTCTGGGTCATTTCCTAATATTTGAGAATTGACACGTGAAGGGGGGCGGGGGGGGGGGGTCGTTCACGGTGGAACGAGCAGGAATGTTGGCAATGCCGAAGTTTGGGATGTGCTCCTTCAGCCTTGATTTCACTTGCAAACTATCCAAACGCACCTTGAAATGCAAGGAAAGGAAAACTTCCCTAAAGCCCTGACATGTTTCCCACTTAGAGGAAAATGGTGGTTAAATAATCCAAACTCTACATAGTCCCTGCCTAGAGCAGTTCAAGTACAGACTGCGAGATCAGACCAATTTAAGGTTACATTGTGGGTCAGTGACTGAGTCAGGTGACTTCAGACAAGTTAATGAGCCTCTTGGAGCCTTAGTTTCTTTATCTGTGAAATAGAGATAAGAGTATCTTAGAGTACTTAAGAAGATTAAAGAGATATGTTTGCAATGGCAAGTGTTTAATAAAGTTAGTAGTTATTAAGCAAAGTATCCACTAACACCTATCATAATTGAATAATACTCTGACTGCCAGGGGAGGGGCGACCGGATGAAAGAAGTTGAAGGGATTAGCCAAAGAACAAATATACATAACCCGCAGATACAGACGAGGAGTGGTGATGGCCAGAGGGAAGGGAAGGTGTGTGTGTGGGGGGGGGGGGGGGGCGGGCGGCAAGGACATCTCTGATAGTGTAAACAATAAAAATAAAGTTGAGAAATACTCTACCATAAAATTCAAGTTAATAGAGTTTATAGAGCCCTGGCCGGTTTGGCTCAGCGGTTGGAGCGTTGGCCTGCGGTACAGAGAGACCCGGGTTCGGTTCCCGCTAAGGGCACGTACCTCGGTTGCAGTTTGTCCCCGGCCCTGGTTGGTGGTGAGGGTGGCAGCCACTCGATGTGTCCCTTCACATCGATGTTTCTCTCTCTCTCTCTTCCTCTCTCTCCCTCCTGCTCTATCTGAACAAAAAATGGAAAAATGTCCTCGGGTGAGGATTTAAAAAAAAAAAAAAAATAGAGTTTATAGAGAACATACGGATTAACAACTTTACAAAATTAGAAAATAATTTAACATCAAAATACTAAACCTGTTTAAGAGAGATAATGCTCTGAGTGTCAATCACCTATACAATTCCTTGTAAAAATGGCCAGAATTTACAAAGTTGTCACAATCACTCCAACACAGCTGTTGGGCCCCATTCCCCGGACACAAGTGAGACCCCAGTGTGTAAGCTCTGACATGCAGTAGTGTACAGACCCAGGGCCAACCCACAGATGGCTGGAGGACCAGTCAAATCTTCCAGCTGAATGACAAGTCAGTCTGGATGAGAACAGTGGCAGCAGAGACGAGCAGAAGCTGAAGGACCATTATTTGGCCACAGTGGAGAAGTTCTGGAGTTAGAAGCAACAGATAGATGCCTGTGCTGAGGTGACAGGAAACCGGGCCAATAGCGCTGAGGACGCTGGTTCTCCAGGAGCCCAGGCTGTGTGGCAACTGGAGTTACTTTTCAACTTGAAAGAACCTAACAGCAACATTTCATCTTTTTTTTTTTTTAAATCCTCACCCGAGGATATTTTTCCAATTATCTTCAGATAGAGTGGGAGGGAGGGAGGGAGAGAGGGAGGGAGGTAGAGAGTGCAAGAGAGACATCAATGTGAGAGAGACACATCGATTGGTTGCCTCCCACATGACCCCAACCAAGGCTGGTGACCAAACCGCAACCAAGGTACGTGTCCTTGACCGGAATCAACCCCCAAACTCTTTGGTCTGTGGGCCGATGCTCTAACTGCTGCGCCAAACCAGCCAGGGCACATCATTTTATCTCTGACGATTCAGGAGGCACCTAAAGATCTCAAGACACATGATGGTCAGAATTACTCACTTCGGTTACCATGAGCACAGATTCATAGTTACTTCCTTAGGAGATTTTATGTCTGTACATTGATAGCTGCTACTAATGGTTGATGAGAGTAATTAGGCTCTCTTATGCTTAACTTATATACTTTAATTCAATAAATATTTATTAATACTCTATGTAATACCATATGTAAGACACATTGGTAAATATTCTGGACAATTAGCAAAATAATAAGTTTTCCCGTCCTCAAAAACATGACAACATAATGGGATTTGACAAGTTCACAGTACTAACTATGAGATAGAATATAATAAATGCTTCAAGAGAAAAGCAAGACACTTACCATGGTCTAGGTAACACTGCAAGGTGACGGATGTGTTAATTAGCTTGATTGTGGTAAACATTTCATCGTGTATTTGAATATCAAATCATCATCACACTGGACACCTTAAATGTATGCAATTTTTATTTGTCAAGTATACTCACTAAAGCTGGTTGAAAAAATGCAAGAAAATTGACCCAAGACATTATGCTCAATTAATATTTGACAAAGGGGGCAGGAACATACAGTGGAGTAAAGACAGCCTCTTTAATAAATGATGTTGGGAAAATTGGGCAGCTACATGCAAAAAAAAATGAAACTAGACCACCAACTTACACCATATACAAGAATAAACTCAAAATGGATAAAACACTTAAATGTGACTCGTGAAACTATAAAAATCTTAGAAGAAAATGCAGGCAACAAAATTTTAGACATCACACACAGCAGAATTTTCACTGATACAACACCTAAGGCAAGAGAAACAAAGGAAAAAAATGAACACATGGGACTACATCAAACTAAAAAGCTTCTGCACAGCAAAAGAAACAACCTTCATCATGGTTGGGAACCCACTCTATGGGAGAGCATAATTGCCAATGATACATCAGATAAGGGGTTAATTTCCAAAATATATAGAGAACTCATACAACTCAACAAAAGGAGGACAGAGAACCCAATTTAAAAATGGGCAGAGGAGCTAAAGAGACACCTCTCCAAAAAGGACCTACAAATGGCAAACAGACATATGAAAAAATGCTCAATGTCACTAATCATCAGAGAGATGCAAATTAAAACAGCAATGAGGTATCACCTCATACCTGTCAGAATGGCTGCCATCAACAAATCATCAAACAACAAGTGCTGGTGAGGGTGTGGAGAAAAGGGGACTCTAGTACATTGCTGGTGGGAGTGCAGACTAGTACAGCCATTATGGAAAACAGTAGGGTGTTTTTTCAAACAACTAAAAATTGAACTTCCATTTGACCCAGTGATCCCGCTTCTAGGAATATACACTAAGCCTGAAACACCAATCAGAAGAATATATGTACCCCCATGTTCATAGCAGCACTATTTACAATAGCTAAGATCTGGAAACAGCCCAAGTGTCCATCAGTAGACGAATGGATAAAAAAGCAGTGGTACATATACACAATGGAGTACTATGCAGCTGTAAGAGAGAAAGATCTCTTATCCTTTGAGACGACATGGAGGGACCTGGAGAGTATTATGCTAAGCAAAATAAGCCTGTCACAGAAAGACAAATATCACATGATCCCACTTATTTGTAGAATATGATGAACAAAATAAGTTGATGAACAAAATAGACCAGAGACATAGAAGTAGGATTCAGACTGACAAACCTCAGAGAAGGGGGTCTGGGGGAGGGAAGAGATAAACCAAAGAACTTAAATATATGTATGCATAATCAGTGGACATAGACAACAATGCTGGGGATGGGGGGAGACTGGGAGGAGGGTGTTGATGGGGGAAAAAGGAAAAACATATGTAGCAAAAATAAATTAATTAAAAATAAAAATAATAACAAAAGCAAAGAGCCTAGCTAAATAGGTAAAGTAAATAAAATTTATAAAATAACAACAACAGAAACAAAAGTTTGAATATGATCCAGAGTTGGACGAGATCGCAGGCTTTGGGGAGAGGCATGGCTGAAGGTTGGAAGGACATGACCTTGAACACCTGGAAACCTGGATGTGACTTGGACAGCGAGATGAAGTCTTGGTGGGAGCCGGACAGAGCGTGAGCTAGGACAGCGGAGACCACCGGGGGAGCAGCAAGTATCACGGACCGACTGGCGTGTGGGGAACTCGTAACACGAGGTAAGGACGGAAGGAAGCTTGGGGCCAGGGAGTGAAGGCCTGGAAATGTCAGGATAAAGAATTTCGAGTTTCTTTTGTAAGTGAAGGAGTCGAGAGAGGTGTTTGAGCAGGAATGATAGAGTCAGCCGAGTCAATCTGACACAGGCTCCCATCCCTGAATAACGTTCCTGTGAGAATATGACTTTATCAAAACACCTTTATGAATAAAATAGCGTAGACCCATAAACTATGAATAAGCAATAAAAATACAATAAAGACCAAGAATTGAAATAGTATAACATCTAGACTTAATGCGGTCTCCAATTTACCTTGTCAGAGAGAGATGTCAGTTTTCTCTCCTAATAATCACCTGAAGCTGATGTCTGAAACCAATATGGTTTTCTTCACAGAGCACGGAACAGACTGGCTTTGTCGCCTGGTTCTTTCCTGAGGCTGTAGACAGAGCAGACACAAAGTGTGAGCTAACCCTCCGCGAAATGGAAATTTCCCTTCATAACTGCTGCCGCCTAAGTGGGCACAGCCCTTCGCACAGCCACTTGGGTGTGTACTGAGGGCCCTGGGATGCCCACGCCCATTGACCCACCTCCAGCTCCCTAGGCTGACATTTTAAAAATTAAGAGAAAGCAGTGTGAATGAATATGCTTATGCTGGTGTTACTTACACGTGTGAAAGAAAATAAACAGAAACTTAAATTAGTAAAAACCTGAGAGGAATTCTTAAGTAAAAGATGGACCATCGACTCGTTGAACTATTATTGTACAGCTATTTTAAATCAAAATCATGAAGACAGGCCAGTAACATGCAATAATGTTTCTAGGTTAATTATAAAAAAAAAAAAAATGACCCTAAACATAACACCATGATTACAAACTATGAAAAAAAAAATTCATCTAAAATACACTGCTGGTGGGAATGCAGACTGGTGCAGCCGCTATGGAAAACAATATGGTGCTACCTCAAAAAATTAAAAATTGAACTTCCATTTGACTCAGTGATCCCACTGCTGGGAATATACCCTAAGAAGCCTGAAACACCAATCAGGAAGAATATATGTACCCCCATGTTCATAGCAGCACTATTTACAATAGCTAAGATCTGGAAACAGCCCAAGTGTCCACCAGTAGACGAATGGATAAAAAAGCTGCGGTACATATACACAATGGAGTACTATGCAGCGGTAAGAAAGAAAGATCTCTTATCCTTTGAGACGACATGGAGGGACCTGGAAAGTATTATCCTAAGTGAAAGAAGCCAAGCAGAAAAAGACAAATACCACATGATCTCACTTATATACGGAATATAATGAACATAACAGTCTGAGGAATACAGTAGACCCAGACACATGGAAGTAGGGCACAGACTGACATCCCTCAGAAGAGGGGATGGGGGGTGAGGGGGTGGGAAGAGATAAACCACAGAACTTATATGCATGTATGCATGACCAATGGACATGGACAACTAAGCCGGGGACGGGGCGGAGGTGGGGTGGGGTGGGGGGTGCCAATGGGGTAAAAAGTTAAAATATCTGTAACAAAAAAATAAATAAAAACTCATATTAAATAAATAAATAAATAAATAAATAAAAGAGACTGGACGACAATAGATAAAAAAACAATAGCACCACTTGTGTTGTGATCATTTTATTGAAGGAGATGGGTTCTTTTTTTATTTTGTCTTCCAAAGTGCTCATATGTTGTTATAATTATTTTATTTATTTTTTATTTTTATTATTATTATTTTTTTAGAGAGAGTAGGAGGGAGGGAGGGAGGGGGCAGAGAGAAACATGAATGGGAGACACATTGATTGGTTGCCTCCCAAATGTGCCCTGACCAGGGCCAGGGATTGAACTTGCAACCCAGGTGTGCCCTTGACTGGGAATTGAACCTGAGACCCTTTGGTCTGAAGGCCAATATCTAACCACTGAGCACACTGGCCAGGGCAGGTGTTATCATTATGAAATAGTAAAGGAAAAAAGGATTAAAACCAGATCTCTACTAGGAAGCTGGCATTCCCTCTACAGACAGCATGTGAAGAAATCAGCAAGTGGCCCGGGGTGTTTCTTTCCTGACCGATCCGGTGGGGGCTCAGAATGCCGTGGAGGTTGCGAGAAGACCTTACGCTGCCAAAACCACAGCGCAGTGATGTTGTCCTTTTTGGCTCCCGTATGATGGTACAATAAAGAGAGAACAGAGAAATGGAAGAAGGATGTATGTATGACATTTCTTTGGGTTGTAGTTCTAATGTACAGATTATCAAATCACACCCTCCCTGTTCTATTCTCAAATGCTTATAGAGTGTGGTTTCCTCCTTCTTTCTCCTCCCTTGGGAATGAGGAAAAGAAAGTTCAGGAAGAGAACACTACTTAGAAAAACCACTGCTCACCAGCTGACATTGACACGATACATTTAGAAACAGAGTCATTTCATTCTCTTTTTGAGTAAACCAGTAAAAATGTTTCCTGATCACAACTGAGAGCATGATAAAGACTTTCTTAAATGTCTCACGAGTCGCATAATAGAAGGTGTATTTGATTGGTGGCTACAAACAGGCAAAGTACTAGCTCTACATTTCTCAGAAGAGTCTCATCAATAGAATTCTTCATAATTCTACAATATGGACAGCAATAAAAAGAACAGGAAAATAAAGCATCACCGAATAAAATGTAGCAAACTAAATTATCACTTCACACGGATTTAAATTTTATTCAATAATTAATGTGCTGCTTGGATTACAACAGTTTTAAAGGGAGGGCTGATTCAAAGGCAATTAGTCCTATTAAATGAAAGTTTTGCTTTGGGGACTTTTATTATTTAAAAGATATTTCTAGCCCTAGCCGGTTTGGCTCAGCGGTTAGAGCGTCGGCCTGCGGTACAGAGAGACCCGGGTTCGGTTCCCGCTAAGGGCACGTACTTCGGTTGCAGTTTGTCCCCGGCCCTGGTTGGTCGTGCGGGTGGCAGCCACTCGATGTGTCCCTTCACGTCGATGTTTCTCTCTCTCTCTCTCCCTTCCTCTCTCTCCCTCCCACTCTATCTGTACAAAAAATGGAAAAATATCCTCGGGTGAGGATAAAAAAAAAAAAAAAAAAAAAAAAAAAAAAAAAAAAAGATATTTCTACCATTAATTTAAATTAGACAAGTTGCTACCATGTAGGTTGTAGAAGACAGAACCCAATGTGTTTTGTTGTTTTTTTTCCTTCTGAGCTCCATTTTTGTTTAACTTTTTCCCATTGCAGGTGGCTGGCTCTTCAGGTCCCGTGTGCTGGAGTTACTTTCCCTGTGCACAAACATCTTTTAACCCTGCTCTTCCTGACTATTGTGAAGAAGATATACAGAAAGAATGCAGAGCCTGGGCAGCATTTCACACTTCATTCCAAGGAGGGAGCAAAGGTTAAGAATGAGGAAAATGAAGCAGACAGCCATGTGTGGCTGAGAAAAAGTCTTGCTATTCTGCAGAGGCGGCCCCTCCCCCGCCACCAACAAACAGAAGAAAGGCCCGTGAATGAGATCATGTCAACTTCCTCCGCTTACATAGCAATGCCGGCCTTCTGTCCTTTCGGAAAAACAAGTCATCCATGCACCCGAGTTCAGGGCTGCATTGTGAAGTGTTTCCGAAGTCCCGGTGACAGCACACTGACACAGGTCCACGGGACGGGCCCAAGCTGGCTTTTCCAGCCCTGGTCTAAGGGCCCTACAAGAAGTCCACTTTCTGCATGTCAATGAAATCTGAACCTCTCTTTATCCGCCAGTCAATAAACCTCTGGAAACATGTGCCAAGTGAGTGGGCTTGGCTTTGGAGGAGGGCGCTGTTTCCAGGATCTCAAGATGGTGCTGGGCTGGTGCTGGGCTGGCGTTGGGCTCAGTGGTGCATTTTGATATGTGAACGGGAGGCGATTCTGGTTTTCGACAGTGCCAGTCGTCATCAAGGACGGGAGCCAGTAGTCATTTCACAGATGAACTCTAAGTCAGGTTTTCCAAATTTTATTTTAATCCATGGATTAGTCCACTTGATTTCTTCTAGGATTTTCTCTTTCCTCACTGAATTATTTTTTGCTCTCCAGGAGGGATTCCAGTTAGGAAATACAACATCAGTTCTTAGACGAGGCGTTCATTCAGGGTAGATTAAAAGGCTCAAGATCATAATATTTTATATACGAACAAGGTTCCTATAATCTAAATCTGAACATTACCCAATTGTTTTATGGGCAAGTCAGCTTCGAAGTTTCTGAACATTAAGCAGTGAGCAATATGTTGCCATGGAAATTCTATATTAAAATCAGATGTGTATAAATGTCTTCATTTTGATTTTTTTTTATTTGGTTGTGTTGCATATGTGTTTTTAAAAGTTTTTATGAAAAAAAAACTTTAAAAAGACCCTATAGTTGAACATGAGACTAGCAGCCATCTCTGCCAAGGAGTAAGGTACTGGTGTGGTGACAGGGGATGACTCCAACGATGCTCCCCCCACCTCAAAGCAAGGTTCCCATGAGGTCAGGTATCGCTACAGACTGTTAGTGTATTCTTTAGAATTTCCGAAACAAAGCTATCTCACACCAGGTAATTTGACAATACAGTAGATGCTCTGTTAACTGACCCCCAAATAGGAGAATTCCCAGGCTGGCTGGTCTTTCCCAGCCTCGACTCTCCGCTGCACACAGGTGGCTCATCTCGCCAGAACCGGCCTCTCTCTAGCAGAAGAGTGAGCCCCTGGCTCCCATCACTTGAGTAACTGTTTGCTCCTACACCAGTTCATACACATTGTCTTTGTTATCATGAGGATATGATTTCTTTACTATTTAAAATAAACTGATAAAAGTGGCAGAAGAAAAACATTTGTACTATATTCTCTGAGAGGTTTTTTTTGTTTTGTTTTTTTAATGCCAGCAAATTAGAGGTGGGTGAGAAAATTGTAAATGATTGGTGGGCATAACATACAAATTTAGGAGGATTTTCTTCTTAGATTGCTCCAAAACTTTCTTTGGGTTCCCTTTTTTTAAATTTATTTATTTATCCTCACCCGAGGACATTTTTTAATATTTTGTTCAGATAGAGTGGGAGGGAGGGAGAGAGAGAGAAAAAAATCAATGTGAAAGGGACATATCAAGTGGTTGCCACCCGCACGACCAATCAGGGCCGGGGACAAACTGCAACCGAGATATGTGCCCTTAGCGGGAACCGAACCCGGGTCTCTCTGGACCGCAGGCCAACGCTCTAACCGCTGAGCCAAACCGACCATGGCTGGGTTCCCTGTTTTAAGAAAACACAAAGACAGCATGCAGTTGCGGTGCTCGTGCAAAAAAGATTCAAAACATAAATCAATGGCCCAAAAGGTGCTAAAATTAATGTATATTTACATGCTTTAAGATAAAAAAATATGTTTATGGTATATGTGTGTCATCACTTATGATTCCCTGTTTTAACTGATGTTCTTTTTATTAACCCACGAACTATCAATCCCTGATGATTTGTAATAGGAGGATTTCTATGAGTATATAGAGAAATATACTAGAGTATATAGATTTCTACTGTAGCATATAAAGTGCCCTGGAGCAAGAGAGCTAGAAGCAGAGACATGAGTCAGAAAGGTATCTTGATAAAAACAAGAAATGAGAACCTAAACTGTGGTGATGACAAGAAAGTGAGAGATGTACATCAGAGAAACTGCAGAGCAGAAGTGACCAAGTCCTGAACAGGTAGGAGGAGGAGTTAACAAGGCTCCAAGGTCTGAGTGTGGCAGGAAGGTAGAGCCTTGGAGGGAGCCCAGGAAAAGAAACTCGTTTAGTAGGAGGAAAGAAAATTGAGGTTTCTAATGTATCAAGTTCAAGGCTGACTAAGACATCCAGGTGGAGATACCCAGGTGGCATTAGGAGATGGCTAGGAATATGAGAGAGGGGTCATTAATTAGACATCCCGATTTGGGAGTGGTGACACAGACAACAGCAGCTGAGATCCTAACCCTGGAAGGAACCTGAAGGAAAGCCGAGAAAGAGAGACGTGGCCTGAAGAAAAGTCTGTATTTGAGGGCAAAATGGGTGAGAAGAGCCACAGAGAGAGAGAGAAGAGTTCAAAACACGAAGTATGAGAATTACTGTCAGACCAGGTCTCAGAAGCCAAGAGATGAGAGACTTGGGGGTGTGGCAGATGGCCAAGGACATATGCTTGGGGAAGTGCCATCCAATCTCTCAGTCCCAGGCTCCAGTCAGGGACACACTCTCAGAATAACCAGGAGGGAATACACCAGATTTCAAGGTTCCAAGACTTGCTTTGGCGAGGAAGGAGGGGCAACAGAATGCTCCGGAAGGTTGATGGTCAAGAGACGGGGACAGCATTAGGCCTCGGAGGGTAAAATGGTGAAGCAACTCAGATTTTTTTGGATCATGAAGGCTTGTGTTGATTCGATTTTTGTGAGAAGGAAAGACAGCAGTAAAGAACATAGAGTTGGCGACAGAACCCGAAAAAGCACAAGGGCCCCAAGGAGGCAGAGGAGCAAGAACGAGCAAACTTGGCAAACGGGAAAGGGCTTTCTGAAAGACAGAAGGGGGGGGGATGAAGACAGTGGAGAGCTCCCCTCCACTAGCCTCATCCTCTTACTAACGTCTTCCATATAACAGCCAGTGGACGTCAGAGTGTCTCGGGTCACCTGTAAGCGCAATTATGAAGGATACAGTGGGGATTGGAACTGATGTGTGACATGCAAGAGGCATACTTACCGATCGGTAAGACCTTCAGTGAAATAAGCACGCGATGTTGCATAAAGAAAATACAACAGCCCTGGCCGGTTTGGCTCAGCGGTTAGAGCGTCGGCCTGCGGTACAGAGAGACCCGGGTTCGGTTCCCGCTAAGGGCACGTACCTCGGTTGCAGTTTGTCCCCGGCCCTGGTTGGTCGTGCGGGTGGCAGCCACTCGATGTGTCCCTTCACATCAATGTTTCTCTCTCTCTCCCTTCCTCTCTCTCCCTCCCACTCTATCTGTACAAAAAATGGAAAAATATCCTCAGGTGAGGATAAAAAAAAAAAAGAAAGAAAATACAACAGAAGTCCGGCCGGTGTGGCTTGTGGTTGAGCACTGACCCATGCACCAAGAGGTCGCCGGTTCGATTCCCAGTCAGGGCACATGCCCAGGTTGTGGGCAAAATCCCCATGTGGGAATGCAGGAGGCGGCCAATTGATGTTCTCTCTCATCGATGTTTCCATTTCTCTCTCCCTTTCACTTTCTCTCTCTCTAAAATCAATATAGGAAAAAATAAAAGAAAATACAACAGAAATATATTGTGTCCGTTTTTTTCAACCTGGGTAAACATTACTTAGGCAATCATAGCATCTGGTAAAACCAAGGAAGGCTGAATTAATACCTTGAATGTCGTCATGCTGTCCAGTCGTGGCTGGGCAGGGCAGGCACCTGGGGGGCTGTGCTGGGGAACAGCTCGGTGTCCCTGGGAAGCCACTTTCCTGATAGTTTGTCCTTCTCATTCTCAAGGCATCGGCTTGAACTCTCCTGCACACAGCTTTTCTATAGCTGTGGCTGGTATTTCTGAATGAAGCCTTATGGTGCTACCCGGTATTTGCTTCTCAAAAAGCAATGCTGTGTGTTGAGAGGAAGGCTCACCGGCAGGCCTGCCCTACCTGTTCACAGACACTGGCCAGGGTGCCAGATTTCCACGTGATGCACGCAGACTGGCTTTTTCTTCTTTAGAAACCTTGAACAACAGAGGCATTGAGAAGGGCGTGGGTAGGAATCAGCTTCAACTGGGTTATTTCAATCTTGTGCGTAAGCATTCCAACTGCACTGAGTAACCGTGTAAACCAAAAGAGACATTCTCTGTTTCTGGTGCATGCGAACACATGTCTACACTGACCTTACCAACAGGCGGAAAGTAAACACATCGTAGGATTGGAAAGGGGGTCCCTCCCAGTGACTCACTGTCCCGAGAAATCTCTGCCATGAGGTTGCCCAAGTCCCAGAAAGCTTGTTTTATTCCTGCCAATGAGACCAAAGTAGTTCACAAGTCAGCTTAGGATGAAAGTAACCCCGGGAGAGGAGATGACCATTAACATTTTGTGAATTGGTGTATCATCAGCAGCTTGTCCAGGACAACAAGGACAGAAAGGCAATGAACAGTCTAGACTCTAGACCGGTCAAGGAGGAGAGTAAGCCTGGATGAGAAGCTATCCTAGGGGAAGAGCTGGGGTAGCCCACCTGGTCCTGAGCAAATACTGAAATAATTACACAGGACAAGTGGGGGAACACTTCTCGACATGCCGAGGGGCCCCAAAGGCTTGTAGATCAGGCTCATTCCAGAGGAAACCTATTTAATAAGGTCACCTGGGTGTAGGCCACCATTCTGCTCCCAGATGAAGTTCCTGTCCAGACACCCCATCCCTTCCCCAGGGGGTCTATTCCCTGCTTTGGTTCAGATATGGCCAAGCTGCAAGATAAAGGAGATGAGAGCACTAGGTGGACAATAAGACCAGGGTAACATAAAATTTCTTCTATGCCCAGCCAGTGTGGCTCACTGGTTGAGCATGGACCCAGGCACCAAGAGGTCATAGGTTTGATTCCCGGTCAGGGCACATGCCCAGGCTGTGGCCCGATTCCCAGTGGGGGGCATGCAGGAGGTGTCCAATCAATGTTCTTTCTCATTGATGTTTCTATTTCTCTCCCTCTCCCTCCTCTCTCTCTAAAATCAATAAAGAAAAAAAAAAATGTCTTCTAACTTTGAGATTCTGTGATTCTGTAAAACAATGCTGCAAATATGCGAACCAAAGCTTAGGACTTCAAGGGTGTTTGGTTAAATAAAGACTCTCTTGTAATAAAGATCTTGACTTTCTAAAAAATAAAATTATTCCAGCTCTTTTTGTTTGTTTGTTTCTAGACTGATTTTGAATACAGAAAAGTAAAAAACTTGTAAATATATTTCATTTATCAGTTGAGGGATCCTGGCTACCGCATGTACTTCTCGATGTTATTTTTAGGTAAGAAAGGAAATGGAAGAGAATGTTTATTGAACAATTATTATGCACTTTGAACTTTATTATCTTAATTCTCTTTAAGACTCCCCCCTTTTTTTTGTTATCCCCACCTTAAGATGAGAGAATTGATACCCATTGAGGTTAAATAACTTTCCCAGAGACGTAAAATCCAAGGGCACAGACTCAGGGTCTCACCAGAGTGTTTCTGACACCAATCCACGCCTCTCCTACCATGCATTGTGGCCTGTCTCATACTTTGAGTTATAATATAGACACTGTTTGATGGATTCCATCAAATCACTCCGATTCAATGGTGAAAGGCATACGAGTTTGAAATACAGCTATAACCCAAGGACATATCTGAGCCCAGCACAGCCCTTGCTAATTAATCTTTTATCAAATAAGAAAATTTTTATGCACCTTCTCGTCATAGACATAATTTCCATTGGTTGCTATGTGGTAAATCACTAAAGCATTTTAAGCACCAAATATTAAAACACAGTACTGTATGTTTTCTCATGATGTTAAAGCAAAGATTCAAAAACAAAATTGCACTGGGCTCCTTCAGGAAAGAACCTGATACTCTAAACTACGCCCAACGTGACTGATCCGGCACATCCGATCAAACAGGATGCTCAAAAAATAGCAACTCTAGAATAGTTAGAATTCCTGTTCACGTCACCATTGCAGATCTTTTCTTTATTCTAGTGTTTAAATGTTTACCCAAGTAATATATAGATTCCTTTGAAATATGGTGACAGAATTATATGTATTTTTAAATCATACTCTCTGATACCGAGCAAATAAGTAGGTCGTGCCTTCCCTTAAATTAGAGTGAAAGAAAAATAAAAGTAGATTGGTACCCCCGCTAATTTGAAATTATTTCTAAGAAATTGACAGAAAAAAAATTCATCTTCATGAAACTATTTGCCTGTATTTTCCATGAGGTTTGAATCTTAACAAGCATGCTTCTCCAAATGTATGATTCTTTCTGTGACAAAAATCAATCAGAGATTAGTTAGGAGTGATTTGGAGTTTTAACTGCTCCTCTGTAGGAACTGCTAAGAGTTCTGACCTTGCTTTGGTTCTTGGATTATATTCTGCTCTGGAACCTCTCAGATCATTGATTTAATTTTTTTTTCCTTTATTGATTTTAGAGACAGAGAAAAGGAGAGGGAGAGAGAGATAGAAACATCAATGAGAGAGAACATCGATGCCTCCTGCATGCCCTGCACTGGGGATTTGGCCCATAACCTGGGCATGTGCCCTGACCGGGAATCGAACCGGTGACCTCTTGGTGCGTGGGTCGATGTTCAACCCCTGAGCCACACTGGCAGGGCAATCATCAATTTTTTTTAACACTGTGGTTGTGGCATCCAGACCAGACCACATAAATGTGCTAAACTGGGGGTGTCCAGCTCATGTATCTTTTGTTGATAAGCTCAATCTGCTGAATATTTAAATTAAGACAGTGATAAAGCACAGAATTTGACTTTCCATTATCTTCTCTGAAATTTAAGGAACAGTACTACTTTGCATGCTGGATTTTACTACCTATTAGCAATGTGCATTATTATTACTCAGGTCCATGGACTTTGTACACATTTAGACCAGAGGAGAGGAGAGCTTAGTTCCCAAAGCTGTTGATGCTTTTTTGTTATTATTCAACCTTTTCTGCAGAGATAGGTTCCAGATGAATCCCAGAGTTGGGAAAATCATGCCAAATGCTTCAAAATTCTGAACACACTTCAAAGTAACCGCTGCTGTCTTATAACAATTTTTGACTTGGTTATCTTGGGAAATTCTTTTCCATGAATATATACCTGATTTTATAATAGACATCAATAGGGAAATGGGATTTGCTTTGCAGAAATTCATTTTATAGCCAAATTTGCTAGCATGCATCTATTTCATAAACTGAGAGATGAATTTATTTATGTTCATATCTATCATCTCCATATCTGCCTACCTCTCTGGGGCTTCCTTCACGCACAATCTGACAGGAGAAAATTGAGTCAGAGGAGAATGTGGTTAATTCAACAAATATGATAGAACTCGGGGAGAGCTTAACATTTATAACCATCTTACAGAACACCTTCTAATAGCGTGTCATCTAATTGCCTCCCTCTCTCAATCCTTCCCGCCTAAAAAATAACACTACCTAATGAAGAAAGTACTATCTTCGGTGTTACTCTCATCCCATTGTAAAAACTAGAAGACAGAGGTTCAGCAATGTCCCTAAAGTCATAAAGTGAACAAGGGTGGCAACTGTCTTAAGGTAAAGATCCTTTCGTGCCTTAAATTCCACTTTGTTCTTCACTAAACCACAGTCTTAATTGCTCAGCCTGACAATATAGTGACCTTTTTTTTTTTCTTTCTTGTACTTCGACCTTCCTTTCTCCCTACTGACTTTTTCTCCCTACTGACTTTTTCTCCCTTCTCTACCCCCACCGAACAAAAATAGTTTAATGAATTCCTAGTCTTCAAAATCGAGGTGCCTCTTCTTGAATTGTCTCTCAATTCTCTGATTAGAAATCCGATGACAACCAAGCTCTATTTCCGGCCAGAGCAGTCTGTAAGCCAAGTTGCAAAACTAAGACTCGGGGCAGGGGTCGGGGCAGGAATAAGGTCAGGAGGGGACCTTCCAGACATCCAGGTGGGATCTTCAAGGAAGCCTCAGAGCAGCACCTCCTCCCAAGAGGCAGGAAGGAGGCCCGAAGAGGCAGCCATTTATTTGCGTTTCAGATTATTCACTTTCCTAACTAATCAATAATTGTTATAATTAAAATTGATAGCTGCAAATAACATGACAGAGGGCGGCTGCCAGAATACTGATTGTGTCTTTGGCTTGGAAAGATAGGCAGCAGCGTGGAACACTTATTTTCCAATTTGCTTTTAGCTGTGTGCAAATTGCTTTCGCTGTATCCAGCTGATTTAGACCTTGCCTGGAGGTGCACTAGATTAATTGGGAGCCACACATTCATTGCTTACAGAATGGACTCTGTAATTGGCGAAATTTGTTAGTGCCAGTTATAAAATAACTATATAGTTCTGCTTTTAGCTGTCCTTTCCGTACTCCTTCCGGGAGAGGGGAGGGACACACTTAGAACCCATCTGACGATTAAGATGGGCGTTTTTACCTCAGGACCGAGAGGAATGTATCTCGAGTCAATATTTTATACAAGCAAACATTAGTGGGAATATGGTATTGATTTTTCTCAAAAGCTGAAAAAGCACTCGAGCATGTGTGAGAATGTTTTCCTCCCGGTGTGGCTGAACCTTAGATAAGAGAATCCACTTTGTTAGAACTCCGAGCAGATTTGTCAAAAACCGTTCTTTGTTCTCTCTCCTGACTTTGTTGAGTTAAATAGAACAAGCTCTCTCTCTCTTACTTATTGCCAAATGAAATGGGAAAAATCACGAGGCCACAGTTGGGTGCCCTCTGGTTTGTCCTGTTTCTTCTACTGTCCTCCTTGGACCCCAGGGTACAACAGAGCCACCCACACCGCCTAGCAGACGAAGCTCTGTGAGCACAGGAGTCATTTTCGGCAGCAAGGCTTTTTTTTTTTTAGGAGCAAAAGTTGGTAGGCCAAGGACAAAATATTAGCTATATTACCTGTAAGCTATATTACATGTTAGAAAAACAGAGAGTTGTCTTCTTAGTTTACGATGGACGATCACTAGAATTAGTGGGCTGATTACACTGCAAGGAACAGAAATGTTGAATCACCACATTATACACCTGGAACTAATATAAAGTTGTAAACCAACTATAAGTACTTTTTTTTTTTAAAGTAGTCTATGTCAACAGACTTAAACACGCAAAATGGTCCATTAGTCCTTAAACAACTCTTGGTATATTGCTGTGCACACCAAATTGTACAGAGAATATTCCCACTCATATTCCAAACCATATCTACACCCAGAGTAGAGATCAGCCAGCCAGGAGTCTCCTTCAATCAAGTGACAAACCCCTTACGCAAGCTCATCTAAGTAATCAGACGAGGGAACCGGTGGGGGCGGGTGTTAGTGCTTCAGACAACTGCAGAGCCCGGGAGGGGTGGGCTCCAGACACCACCGGATTCCTGGGCTCGAGAAGGTCTCAGGCTGTTTCCTCCATCTCTTGGCTCTGCTTTATTTCCTGCTCGCTTCGCATCCAGGAAAGCCCTCAGCACGAGGCGGTCCCTGTCAGACCTGGATGTATGTTCTACCTGTTCAGCGAACCCACCAAAAAGAAGGGACTTCGTTCCTAGTGGTCGCAGCACATTCTCAGACCTGGCCACTCCACCTCCCCTGCGCCCCGTGCGCCACCTGGACTGAGTGAGGGCAGAGCATCCCCCAAGGGGACACAGAGTCCGGTCACCCACCCAAGAAGGGGAGATGGACGCCAGGCAGGAACATCAGACCACAACACTAAGAAACGGTGTTGTAGTAAACTAGGATTCTTAATAATACTTCTTAAACTGCATGCACTTGTATCTTTGGGATTTAATTGCAACAAAAGATTTTTGAGGCAGTCAATGGGAAGAAAAGAGTGACATCTGTAATAACTCTCAACAATTAAATAAATAAACAAATAAATAAATAAACATTCCCCCAGAAAGATGCATATGTGACCGTGTCATGCAAAGTGCTGCCTGCTACTGCAGGAGGGCTGGTGCGTCCCCGGAGCCTAGCTGATGACGTGGAAACCAGGGCAACTTTCAGAAGTGAAAGACAATTTAGAAGAATCTGCCTCTCATATCTGAGAGCAACAATTTTAGGTGTTGTTTTTTTTTTAAATCCTCACCCAAGGACATTTTTCCATTTTTTGTTCAGATAGAGTGGGAGGGAGAGAGAGAGAGAGAGAAACATCAACATGAAAGGGACACATCAAGTGGCTGCCACCCGTATGACCCAACCAGGGCCGGGAACAAACTGCAACCGAGGTACATGCCCTTAGCGGGAACCAAACCCGGGTGTCTCTGGACTGCAGGCGGACGCTCTAAGCACTGAGCCAAACTGGCCAGGGCAATTTTAGGTGTTCTTTTCCTTCCTTCCCTCCCTCCCTCCCTTTCCTTCCTTTCTGTCTCCTCACCCCAAGCAATTCCGTTTGTGAAGAATTCCCCCTCCCGCAGCTATTACCCTCATTGTGAATGAACAAACTCTGAGCATCTAAACTGGGCCAGATGACTATTTTGTCCAAATGAGAGACTGTCACAGACCAACCTTCCAGTTGGATGACTAACATACTGGCGCAAGAGTGACGTCTGTCTGTCTGTATTTGGCACAAGAAAATGAGTGTTCTGGGGCAAGGCTGTGTGGTGAGTCTAAGGGCTCAGCATGAAGGCACAGACTGCCAAACATAAAGACTTTCTCTGATCTTCTGAGTTCATGCAGGACTATATGTGACTACTAAGCAGGAACAATTATACATAATAAGGCAACCTTTTTCATGGTTAAGATCAGAGGGATAAGTTGCTTAAACATCAAAGTGACTGCCACCCCCCACTCCTGCAAATATTTCATTAAGTTTTCCTTGGCAGTGTGAATTTGAATATTTAAATTAAATAATTCTCACAATTAAAAAAAAAAAAAGTTAAATGTACCTCAAGGGGAAAAATAGACACGCTTAGCCAACAAAGCACTCTCCGGAGCATTCTTCCCAGAAAGAGGTCTTGTCCTGTGTTTGCAAGAAGCTGTCCTGGAAGCTGGAGAGCAGCCAGGAAGGGCTGAAATGGCCCAACCCCCAACCCCGCTGCAGATTTCAACAAGCGTAAGCCCAGGTACACCTAGAAGGGAGGGTAAAATGTGCTGGCAGAACTTAGGAAAGAAATACAAACAAGGAAATTAATTTGTTTTTAATGAAAGGAGCAAAGGGGAAGTAGAAACAGCAGAAAACCCAAAAAGGAATAGTAGAGATAGAAATGAAATAAGCTAAGGATGAGATAGAAATAGCCCTGGCAGATGTGGCTCAGCAGTTAGAGCGTTGGCTGCGGACCGAAGGGCAGCACATTTGATTCCCGCTCGTGCAAGAGGCAACCGATGCATGTGTCTCTCTCACATCGATGTTTCTCTCTCTCCCTCCCTCCCTTCCACTCTCTCAAAAATCAATGGGAAAATATCCTCAGGTGAGGAGTAACAACACAAAGATGAGATAGGAATAAAGAAAAACGTTTAAAAGAATTTCAAAAAAGACAAAATTTACCTAACAGATATAAAAGCCAAAGATGACCCAACACAGACATAACTGGAATCCTACAGAAGGAAAAATAAAACAGAGAAAGAATTTTTAAATAATCAGTAATAAAACTCTCCTGAAAAAAACGAAGACTTGTATCTGCTTATTCAAAAGGAATATCATGCATCAAGAAAAATTAAACCAGAACAATCTACATTGAGACATGGGCTAATAAAGTTATGGGGATTTTAAGATTAAAAAAATAATCCTCTGGATTCTAGGCAAAAAGATCAAATCATTTATAATTTTTTAAGTATAAAAAGTATTTTTATGTAACATATTTTTTAAAAATAATAAAATAAAAGTGGAGAAGAGAAGGTAGGAGCTAGAAAGCAAGTGAAGACAAAAGAAAAGTTTTTTTAATGTTGACAAAACAAGTGGTGGAGGCGGAAACATAATTACACTACAAAGGTGGCGATAAAAAGATAATGCTCAAGTTGAAAAAGGGTGAGTATAGGGAGAAAGGGGAGAACAGAAGCTCATTTTGTCACTGATGATAGTAATTGGGATTATTATATAATAGTAGACCCTGCATTCCAAAGCCTTAAAGTAACTTTTGTATGAAGAACTTATACCTTTATGTAATACAAGAGAGTTATATAACATATTTATACAAAAATACTAACCTTCCCAAGTACCACAGGAATTACAATGTTAAAATAAGCAAAAAGAAAAGGTAACATAAAATAATATTACAAAACAAAATCAAATATATTCATTGCCATAAGTAAAAATGAGCTAAACTTAACTGAGACAAGAAATAGACTATCAAATTGGATTTCATACAGAAACTAATCTCTATTCTCCAAAAAAGAGATACATCTAGACCAGCCGGTGTGGCTCAGTGGTTGAGCATCGACCCAGGCACCAGGAGGTCGCCAGTTTGATTCCTGGTCAGGGCACATGCCCAGGTTGTGGGCCTGATCCCCCGTGGGGGGCAGGAAGCGGCCAATCAATGTTCTCTCTCATCGATGTTTTGATCTCTTTCTTCCAGTTTCTCTAAAAACTAATAAAGAAAAAAGTTAAAAGAAAAAAGAGATACCTCTAAAACAGATAAATCAGAAAGCTTGAAATGAAAGGGTGGGTAAAGACATCACAGGCAAATGCAACATTTTTTAAATGCAGGCCTCTGCTGACAAAGACATACATTCGAGTAGATGAGATGGAAATACAATCGTTTTACTTTCGGAGCAATCATGAGCATGGGTACAGTTCTCCGTTCCATTAGTTACTACCTGTCCCTAGACGCTAAGCAGAAAAAAACAGACAAGGAAGCCTTTCTGTTACTCTGGGCATTAACTAATCTTAACTCCTCACTAAATTCATTTCTTGCCAAACATCTAAGCCATGGCAGGTCCTTTGTTTCCAAGGGTTCTACCCTAGCCTTTCCAAAATGGAGCCAGAATGCCGGTGAGTCCTTCCTCCCACTGTCTGTCACAGCTGGGTTTCTTAGAATGATAAAACTCTCTATCATTTCAAAATGATCAAACCTCTATTAAAAGGACTTTAGCCCAGCCAGTGTGGCTCACTGGTTTACCTCGACCAACGCCAGGAGGTCTCTGGTTCGATTCCCGGTCAGGGCACATGCCCGGGTTATGGGCTCAATCCCCAGTAGGGGGCGTGCAGGAGGCGGCCAATCTGTGTTTGTCACATGGACTTTCTTTCTTTCTTTCTTTCTTTCTTTCTTTCTTTCTTTCTTTCTTTCTTTCTTTCTTTCTTTCTTTCTTTCTTCCTTCCTTCCTTCCTTCCTTCCTTCCTTCCTTCCTTCCTTCCTTCCTTCCTTCCTTCCTTCCTTTCTTCCTTCCTTTCTCTCTTTCTCTCTTTCTTTCTCTCTCTCTCTTTCTTTCTCTCTCTCTCTCTCTCTCTCTTTCTCTCTCTCTCTCTTTCTTTTTTTCTTTCTTTCTTCTTTCTCTGAAATCAACAAACACATATTTTTGTAAAAAATAACTCTTAAACTCTGAGATATTAAGTACGGCAGGAGAGTATTTAACCTATTACCTATTATTAACACAGACATGTATTTGTTTGCTACTCCATTTGAGAACTTTCCTCTTTAAGCTTATACTAGTATGCACATGATGTTAATGCTAAAATAAAATATTACCCGCAAATAGCCAAGGACAAACTGTGTACAATAAAATTCAAAGCAGTTACCGTCACCGCGAAAGATTCGATAACCAGCTAATAAACATTCTCCCTGAATCTAATATATGCATTTTTTAAATTAATTAAATAGGAATGAATGAAGTAGAGTTAGTGAAGAGACAGCAAGGGAAATACAGATAGGACCGACACAGCGACTGATATCATGCCACATATTCTTGGCGAGAGAAACGATGGTTTCTTTTTAAAGTGGTTCATGCCCATCATTTTTTTAAAAACCCAACAGTCCACAATTATATTAATAAAAAAATACAAGTCCATCCTCCTCTAGGCCCCTTCTCTGCATTCATCATAGGTAACCATGGTTAAATGGGGAAGCATAATACTTTCCAGGTTTCCTATCCAAATACAAATATACTACACACACACACACATGCACGCATGCACGCAAACACACAACACACCCAGACACACACTTTTGGGCTCATTTACTTACAGGTAGAGACTGTACTCCTGCACTCTGTCCGCAGTACCAGCAAGTTCATTTGGTAACAATACGTGGTGGCCACCAGGGCACATGCAGACATGAAGACCAACTTCGTCTTCCCCACGCGGTGCACTGTGGCTCTGCCATTGTGCCACCACACTGAGGGGCATTTTAGCCTTCGCGTGTTTAAAATGACGCAGTGAACATTTCTGTACGGTGTCTTTGTGCAACTGAGTGAAATTGGCTGTAGGCCAAATTGCTAAAAAGGAAATGACTTTGTGCATTTCTATTTTGGGCAAACGGTGCCAAATTGGCCTCTAATATATTTCTCACTAATAGTGTTGTACTCTGACCCAAACCCTCATCCACATTTCACCTTTGTCACATTAAAGGGTCAAGAATAGTCCCTTGTCCTTTTAGTTCACTGTGGGACCACCTTTTCCTGTTTCTATCAGTCACTATGTTCCTTACCTGTTAACTAGCTCTTTATATCCTTTGTCTATCTTTTCTAGGAGGTTGCTGATGTAACGCTTTTTACAAATAATCTGAGTATAAAATTTGGCCCTTTGCCTGAGGCATATTCCGCAAATATTGCCCCCAATTTCTGGCAGTTTGATTTTATTTATGATGTTACTCCCCAAAGGCAACTTGAAATATTTTAATGTAATCAAATTATTTATCTTTTCCCTATGGCTTCTGAATTTGATGCTATGCACAGATGCCTTACTCCCGCTACAAGAATATAAATAAATTATCATTGCTTTCTTGTAGTACTATGATACTTTCACTAAATGTTTGATTCTTCCAGAAATTGTTTTGTTTTTAAGGATCTATGTTGAATTCCAGGTTACTTTTTTCCATGTGGCTAACCAACGTGTCAAGGAAACGTATAATTAAGGCAATAAAATACCATGTTTGCTGGTCAAGCAATGATTCATTACAAATAAAGATGACTTTTATGTTTTATGTTTTCATGTATTAATTTTACTTTTATGTTTTCATGTATTAATTTTACTGTTCATAAATGTTAATAGTAAACTAAAGTAATTTCATAAGTTTTATATGTTTATTAAGAAACATATTCTTCAATTTAAAAATAAACAAGCAATTGTGAGTTCTGTGTTATAGGAACATGAGAAAGAAATAACCCCTAAATTCTTTCTGATGAGCGACTCCTCAAAATGTGAAACCAAATGTATTCCACAAGGATATTTTTAAATAATTTTTCTCAGTAGAGCTCAAATTAACTTTTTAGGGTTATATACAATTGAAATTGCTCTACCCTTTTGCTTTATAAACAAACACTACAACACCTTTATCAAAGTAGCAAATATGTTAGTATCCTGCTCCAGCTAACCCAAATCACAGAAATGGGGTAATTAAAGTCTATAATAATATTGTATCTCTCAAAATCCAATCAAATGGACAAAGGAAATATATAAGGAATGACTGCAATGAGGTATTCTGGGAGGCAAGTCAAGTTTATCACAGAAGTTGAATAATCAGAGAAAAGCAGTGTTGCTTCTCAATGGCGGAGAGACTACCTGGTGTCCTCCCACTTGCAAACTTCTTGCATTACACGTCCTTCCAGAGCTGGCTCTGTCTGTTCTCTGAGCTGACCCCTGTCCTCTCTGTGCTCGGCGTCCCTGCAGATCCTGGGGGGCTGGCTCATCCTGCCCATTCTTGTCTCCTTGCCACCATGACAAGATCAAAATAGCTAGTAGGCAAACAAGTGAAATTAATAGCTATTATTCGCCCCAGTAACCCGTATCCCATATTCTCAGCACCTTTTTTTTTTTAATCCTCACCGGAGGATATTTTTCCATTTATCTTCAGATAGAGTGGAAAGGAGGGAGGAGGGGAGGAAGGAGAGAGAGAGAGAGAGACAGACAGACATTGATGTGAGAGAGACACATGGATTGGTTACATCCCACATGACCCCCAACTAGGGCGGGGGACCGAACCACAATCGAGGTACGTGCTCTTGACCAGAATCGAACCCGTGACTCAGTGGTCCTCAGGCTGACTCTCCAATCACTGAGCCAAACCGGCCAGGGCCTCAGCACCTTTCGAACCGCATCTCTCCCCAAAGAATCTGCTGACACCTGCTTTCATAATTTTTCCTACCCCCACCCCCCACCCCCACGTTTCCTAAAATCTCCCATCCATGTGATGAAGTTCTAGTCTCATCTGAACAGACAGCTTCTTGATCCCCTTCAGAGTGAAAATAAAGTCCTAACAACAGTTTACAGGACGCTAATAATCTGCCACCTCTCCACCCCGGAACACACATCCATCTCCTGGGCTCCACGCAGCATGCATCTGCCACATGGAGTCTTCGGTTCCAGTGCAGAAGACAAGACAACGGGAGAGATGGATGCAAATCATCAGATGTGTTGAGCGTCGACGAGTACATTATTTACCTGGAGATATGGTAGACGGATAAAGCAAGTAGAGCACACATGTGTCAACCAAGACAGAAAGGAAGCGGAGAACCAAGTCAATACTAAATATTCATGATCACCAAGTATACATGAGGCACAGGAAGCCCTGAATTTACATTATCTACTAAATATGCATTAGGACACAAACACTCAGTATCCAATGAGGTCTTATGTCAGCGCCACATTCATAAGTGACACTCAGGCAAAGCCCCACCTGCTGTCTGTCCCGGACATGCAGATAAAGCCCATAGCTGCTCATTGGGCTAACCCTCCGCTCTGGGCCAGGCTCTCCAACAGAGTTAGCATGAGGGGACACCGGGCACCTTCCCTGGCCTCCTCACCTCACCATCAGTCAGAAGGCTGATGCAGTACAGAGAGAAAGGAGACAAATGAACACCAGTCACAGTGCAAGGGGCGTGGCCCTTCCATCTGCTGGACCCTTGTCTAAATGTGTTCATCCACTCCATTTCTTTCTACAGGCTTATAATTCAATGCTTTTGTTTAAAGTTTCAATAAACTGTGTGGTTTGTGCGTCTTCAGCCTGTGAGCTTTCTGTCCTATGGGACAGCTTGCCTGGCTGTGAACCTGGAGGCTGCCTTTGCCAGGCTGTGCTCACACACCCCTTCACCTGGGCTCGAGCCACACATAACTGCGCCACATCCAGATGCCAGCCACATGTGGGGTCCTCAAGTACCTGCGCTTCTTCCAGCCAACTACAAGTCTGGAGGCTCCCACAAACCCCCTCAGCTTTGATAATTTGTCACGATGACTCATAGTACTTAGGAAGGTACTATACTTAAGATTATATCTTTATCCTAAGGGTACAATTCAGGAACCACCAAGTGGAAGAGATGCCCAGGACAGACATGGGAGAGGGGTGGGCCAGAGCACGCCCCCTCCAGGCACGCCAACTGCCCAGCACCCCGGTGTGCTCCCCAACCCAGGAGCTCCCCAACCCTCGCTGCTGGAGCGTTTTTATCAAAATGTCATTTTATGGTCATGGCCAGCCACATTTGGTCATTATAGAGACGGAAATCCACTGTCCCTTGCATAGAAATTTGGCCTGAGAATCAAAGTGCTGAGTCAGTTCAGTGATGGTGAGAAGTGGGACATAGTGACTTCCACAGCAAGCCCAAGAGAGAGACAGAGCAGAGAGATGAGAGAGAGCAAGAGCCTGCAGGTCTCAGGTCCCAGTGCCAGCCTTCCTGGAGCTTGTACACACTTCCCGCCCTTGTACACACTTCCCGCCCTGGTACACACTTCCCGCCCTGGTACACACTTCCCACCCTGGTACACACTTCCCGCCCTGGTACACACTTCCCATCCTGGTACACACTTCCCGCCCTTGTACACACTTCCCACCCTTGTACACACTTCCCGCCCTGGTACACACTTCCCACCCTGGTACACACTTCCCGCCCTTGTACACACTTCCCGCCCTTGTACACACTTTCCGCCCTGGTACACACTTCCCACCATGGCTCCCATGAGTTCTCTCTGCCTACTTATCTGCCTGTTTTGCTTATTTGTTTGAATAGATTTCTGTCCTTTACAACTTAGCACCCCTTGACTAAGGTGGTAGCACGGCCAGCAGGAAGTACGCGCTGAGCCTGCTGAGCGCCCGGAGGAAGTCTCCGAGGCCCGGGGAGTCGCTTACATGAGTGGGACAAAGCTAGAGGAACATGACCCTCTGGGCGGGGGTCGCACATTCAAATTCTGCACCAATTCTTCAGTTTCCAGCACCAATATGAAAAGTCTCTTTATATGACCTCGAGGACGCTGCTTGGTCACCCATGTGCCTCAGCACACTTCACCCTCCAGAATCACTCACAGGAACGTATCTGGGCCCCTAGACTGTCACCTGGGGTTTCCAGAGGCTGCACTGCTCATTGTGAGGACTCCCGAGACAGAAACCATTACAGGCTGGCCACCAAGAGGCCCCGGGGCTTCCCTCAGCTGTGTGGCGTTTTCTGCCTGATTCCGCCACTCACTAAGATGCTTGACAGGCTCCAGGCAAGGGGCCGAAATGAGTCACCAAAGCTTTCCACCTCTGGGTACATCTGCCACCCCCCGGGCCTGTTACGGCTGAGCTCACGATGTCATGGTCAGAGGGCTTTCCAGAGCTGCCCACGGGGGCCTCAGCACGACTCATCCCCTCGGTCCCTGCTCGGAGGCAGGTCCCCTGAAGGCACACTGGTCACCAAACTGTTACATAAAATCCATCTTTTATTGTCTGTCTCTACATAGCATCTTGTCACCGAGGGGACGCTGGCGGTTCAGAGGTGGCCGGCACACGGGCACCCGGGGATTTCTGAGGCTGAGCACATTCAGGTCCAAAGTTTGAAGAGCTCTGGTCAGAGTCCCGGAGCGAGCGCCGTGTGTACATCAGCCCTTCCCCTCGACAGGGCTGCAGGCTCGGCTGTGCTCAGCTCCACCGGGACGGGCTGGGCCCCAGAGGGCAGGGCCGGCCCCCCTGTCTGCAGCCCTGTGCTTGCAGGGCCTGGGCACTGTCCCCAGGGAACACCCGGCCCTTAGCAAGTACTTGGGAAACGTTCATGAAACGTTTAGAAAGAGGCATGATTCAGCCTCTTTCAAAATGCCTTCTTTGGAAGGAACTGAATCCCACCCGAAGTGTTTCAGTCACTGGACCCGCCGGGTGGGGCACCCGACCACCCCTCGCCGAGGCAGGGACCAGTCTGCCCGCCGCTGAGTTTTCCATCCTCCCCTGGAAGGGGGCTAGTCCTGTGTGCCCCGGGACCCAGGCTGGTGGAGGGGCAGGACCCTGGGCCAGTCCTTTACCTCCTTCCCTTCCCACTGCTCTGTTCTCTGAGGAGAGGACGGCAGGGGCAAACAGGAGCATGCCCCCCGACCCCCTGGGAGTCCTCCCCAGCCCCTTCCAGCACCAGCAGGACTGCTTTCTGAGAAGCAGTCAAGGTTCGTCCTCAACTCAGAGCCTTCTACAGTCTAGTCAGCGACCTTGGGCTCATGCCAGGCCTCTTTCTCCTCAAGGAGAGTGCTCACCACCCTGATTCAGCCCCATCGCCAGGTTCTCTCAGGGAGAATCAGCTCCTGCGGAGGGGCAGTCTGCGTCCTAGGTACAAACTGCGCCCCCATCCTGCACGCAGTCATGCACCTCAGAAGTGGAGGGCCCCCCAGGAGAGTGTTCCCACTTCCTCTGGTCTCCAGGTTTATTCTCAGACACCAAACATCCATCCTGCCCCTTCTTTCTCCCGAACAGAACCCTGGTTCTAAGCCGTGGTCCACATTCCCACGCATGGCCCAGGGACAGTGTTACCTCCCTTCGCCTGGGGAAGTCATGGCTGTCTCCGCCTCCTGTCATGATGGTTCAGGAGTGAGATGGGACCTAGTTCTGGCCTAGAAGACAGGAGGGGGTGTCTGCCAGAGGTGTCCAAGACAGCTTTCTTCCCTCCTGAAAGACCAGAGAGACTCAGCACTGTCCCCTGGACACTGGTGTCTGTAGTTGGGGTTCCTGGAACTCCTGTGGCCAGGACGTGAGGGACAAAGAGGAGGACAAGGTCAAGAGTATCGCAGAGAAGCAGAACCAGCAGCATGAAGGGACCAGGTCTGCAACTCACTCTGCCCTCGGCTTCCGGCGACAGAGCACATTCCTTTGTGGTTTAAGCCACGGTTTCTGTTACATGCAGCTAAACACCTAACTCTACAACCCTGCTGAGAGGCCCTCCTTCTCTGTGGTCCTCATGCTGAAAAACCAGCCTCTCGGTGCTGGGCACTGTGCCCCTCCCCCACCTGCCACCGCCACCCGAGGACTAGACCCTGGAGAAGTGGGACTTGATCTAGGATGATGGGTACGTAGCTGAACCACCTTCTCTTTCCAACCTCCAGTTCTTTCACGATCGCATGAGGCTTGGGTGACTTGGGCCGCTGTCCCCAACACCCATATCAGGAAGAATTTTTAAAAATCAAATAGCCTGTCCTGTTCCCAACCCATACTATCAGAGGCCAAAAAAAAAAAAAAAAAAAAATTTAGGCTATTCATTTTTTTCCCCCCTGAGGCTTCCATTATATTAAAATAAAAAAGAAACTCCAATACAAGTTCATAGAAATTATAGTTTAAATGTTTACATTTTGCATACAAATGTTTCATATCTCCTTCCCCCCACTTCAGTGCACACACAATGAACTCAAAAAGGATCTAGTTATAAAAAAAAGTTTAAAGTTGTGGTTCGATGCCTTCCTCTGGGACCATGAGCACAACATCATTCAGAGAGCATGAGAAGTCCCAGTGTGAGACTGTCGGCCTCCGCGACGGGCTCTCCCCGGACACAGAAGCACCAGCCTTCCCCGTAGCCCTGACCCCAGGCACGGCTCCGCCGAGCCCAGTTCCGTCTTCCAGCTTCTAGTTGTCAGATATGTGCCGGAGAGTGTTAGAGGTGGCGAGGACCCTGCGACAGACTCCCCAAAGTAGATCTCCCAGCAGCTTCTGCCAGCGATGTGCCGAGGACCCCCCAGCTCCCAGGGTCCTGGGTATGGGTTGCTGCCCAGCTCCACAAAAGGCGACACAGGAGTTTTATCTTGCACAAACCAGAGACGCAAACTATATTGCCCTCATGTGCCCTCTGACAGTAGTAAATTCTGGAATAAAGGAAAGCTGGCCAGGTCTTGTTCACTCCCTGGGCGTGGACAGTGTCGTGCCGAGGCACGGCAGCATGGCAGAGCGAGGCCTGCCCCTGTCACTCGCAGAGCGGTGTGAGCTCAGGGAAATGACTTCACCTCTATGCCTCAGTTTTCTCCACTCTAAAATGGGCATCATGATTGGGTTGTTACGAGAATTGAATGAGTTGTTATATGTGAAGTGTTTAGGAACAGTGTCTAGTGCATAATCAACACTATATAAATGCTAGCTGCTATGACTCTCATCTGATTACTACTACCCAGGCAGAAAGGAAATTCTGTTGGGTGCTATGGTGGTAGAATAATGAGCCTCCAGAGATACCCACTTCCTAATCCCTACAACCTGTGAAGATGCTAGGTTACCGGCAAAGGGAAATTAAAACTGCAGAGGGAATTAAGATTGTTAATCAGCTGACCCATAAAAGAGATTAACCTGGATGATCTGGGTTGACCCAAATTTAATCGGGGAACCTCGAAAGTAAAAAAAAAAAAAAAAAAAAAGAAGAAGAAGAAAACACTTCCAGAAATCAGTAGAAAGATGAGTCAATAAATATTCTTGTTCCCTAATTTTCCTGACTAAAGGAATAACAGTTGTTTCAAAATGCGGAAAGCAAATAAAAAAACATCTAAATTTCCTAATAGTGGGAAGAATAGTGCCATGTTAAGTCTCCTGGCTGGAAGATGAGGGACTCTGATACCCTTGAAAAAGAAATCTAAGGCTGATTCCATTCCCCCAGAACTATCTTTTGTGGATGCAAACAGGCTTCATTTTGCATGTCAACTTGGAGCTATTTTCAGGAGCTGCCTGGAGGGCTGAGCGGAGAAGGTCGCGAGGTCTTGCCCACGCTTAGCTGGAGAGCTGCAATGATTAGCCAGTTCTGTTACCCACTCAGTGTGCACAGAAAACGGGGTTCTTCGAGAAGTAACCTCACAAACTGCTAACTGGGCAGGTCATGGTGGGTAGCCACACCCTGGGCATAGATCATCTTCAGTAAAAGGTTTCTTTGCCCTAAGCAAGCCCTGTCCATTGTTTCAGTGCATCTAGGTTAACACACCTCTGAAATGCCTCTTTTCAGAAGTAACCACCCTCACGAGAGCACACACAATCTTCTTTACTGTCCTATCCTCCAACAGCCGCCTGGCCTTCTCCCTCGTGATGTTCCTTACCTCCCCTCCTTAATTTCAAATGCATGAAAGAAGCTGCAAAACTGTTCTTCTCTGGAGCATTTGAGATCTTGCTCCCAGCACACAGCGTCAGTTTGGCTCAAATAAACTCTCATAGACATTCTCTACAGGTGGGGACTGGCACGGAGTTTAGGTCCAGCTGCACCTACTTGCCATTCCAGGTACAGCAGACGATCAGACCGTAGACCTGGACTGCGAACCTCACGGACTCATGAGCCTTGTCAGTGTGCATGTTGCTGGCGGTCCTGGAGCTCTACGTGCTCCGAATCTCCAAGTCTGTCCTGCTCCTTGCACTGCATTTTCAGAGGTTGAAATGAAGAGAAAAACTTCCCTGAAACATATAGTGCACCTGAGAAACTCCCAAGGTTATTCCTGTGCATGAATCGAATGGACGCCATGCTGGAAGGAAGTATGAGTTCAATTCTAGCAGCCCACTTATGAATGACCTTTTTCCAGGTTTTAGAGAGCTATTGTAAGGATTTTATTTTTATTTGTTTTTCTTTATTGATTTTTAGAGAGAGAGGAAGGGAGAGGGTGAGAGAAACATCGAGGAGTGGGAATATTGATTGGCCGCCTCCTGCATGCCCTCCAATGGGAGATTTGGCCCACAACCTGGGCATGTGCCCTGATGGGGAATCAAACCGGCGACCTCCTGGTGCATGGGTTGACGCTCAACCACTGAGACACACAGCCGGGTGCTAGTGTGAAGATATTTAACAACATATATAAAGCATATCTTATTAACCGATGCCCTATGAGCTAAATTCAGCCCTCTGACCTGCTTTTTAGATTGAATTCATTTTCAATTTTCAAAAACTACTAATCAGTACATTAAAATCTGGACCATCCAATCCTCTTTAAAAAGCTAACTCTGGTCTTTATCCATGTTGGTCAAATGAGCAACTTCATTACATTTCCATAAGATTACCAGGAGCCATTGGTGAGCTTTACATCCTCAAAAATAACAAAGAACAAGACAAATGAGCAATTTATCTGTGGGCCAGGGGCCAGGCAGGAGATCTGAGCTTCATGACCAGTTGGTGGTCACAACCTGGAGTAGGGGGGTGGGCTAGAAGTTGCTACTGGCATCTGGCACAGGTAGAGGCCAACTACCCATCCCACAATGCACAGGGTAACACCCTACCTCCACCCCAACAAAGAATTTTCTGGTCCAAATGTCAATAGTGCAGAGATTGGGAAACTCTGCTTTAGAGAGCGACTTTGTTAAGGAATTTAAAAAAAAAAAAAAAACCTGACAAATGCACTGCTCAGAGTGGGCTACACTTTGTTTTCTCCCCTAATGTTAACTGAAAACAAACAACATTTATGACTCAGGCTTCTGCAGGAAGCAGGGAGTGGATGGCTGTGGTTCCTGACAAAACAATAATAAATGGCTTTGCCTGTCTGGTCTCTTTTTCAGAGTCAGGGAGGGAATGAAATGACCAGTAATTATCATTTAAACGGCTGTTTTATCCCATATCAATCAGAGCCATTCATTCTGGTTACTCTCAGACTTTGGGCTGAAACCACACGAAAGCAGGGTCCCGGCCAGCGTGCACACAGAAGGCCAGCCTTTTCACCCTGCTGCCAGTGACCCGGGCTGCGCACCGATGGAAGTTCCCATGCAGAAGCCACCAGAGATCCTAATCTAAGAGCCAAGGGTTCTAGATGGCGCCTGTTACTTTGTTTTTAATATTCCGCACTCACTGGGCCCGCGGCCGTAAACAACTCCTCAGTCTGGAGTCTCCATGACGTTGATTTGCACCACGACAGACAGCACGGCAGGCTCTTTGCATATGTTCAGGAAAAGCTGATATGAGCAGGCCTGCAATGAACAATGTTTAGTAAAATCAATAAACCCTATTATTAGTCGCGAAGGGGACTGACTTTATGTCTATAAAAGTAAAACAATTAGAACCATTATTAATGGCAGATTCATCATAGTAATATAATGGAGCCAAGCATGCTTGTCTTTTGGGAATCTTTAATTCACCATTCAGTACTAACTATGTACTCAACTAGAGAAATGGCACACATAAGATAAACAAGCTCTGGCCTTTGGCAATTCACGTTGTCATCAGCAAAACCAACACTCACAGTAAGGGGAAGAAACAAAACTTCATTTGGTGATTAATGTAAACCAGTCATGAATAATGTTCCAGTAAAAGCCAGGGGGAGACAGTCTTCAAATTGCATTGTCCTTTCGGTCATCCATCTCTCTGTTATTTATCAGCACACTTGTTTATCACAGTGGCAGGGTTGAGCATGGTCTGAGGCCCCTATTTATACCCTATCTATTTAGGCGCCCACCAGAAGTGATTACAAGCCTGGGCTATAACACACATGCAACCAGTCATTTTGCAGCTGGAAGGCAAGATCGGCTCCCTTATGATTTTTCAAAACACTTGTTACTAAAAGCAGGAAAGTCACCAGGAGCCCAGTGGTGCCGAGCCACCAGCAGGGACACGGCCATTCGGCTGGCGGAGGCGTACATGAACCTTAGTTCCGCTCCAGTGTTTCCAACCAGTGAACTGTTTGGTCAGTTAGAACGGGAGAGGCGTGTAGGCAACCAGCAGACACACTTTAAACCATATTCTGAACAGAGGAAACAGACTTTTGTTTAACTGGGGTAAAACCAATTCTATCATGTCTTCAAGGATACATCTGGATATGATGTAAAAAGTGAAAAAATTTAACTGGGGGAAAAAAAACCTATTAAAGTATGTGAAATACTCTTATGCATAACAATAAATACCATAAACAATAGTTTATAAACGACAACATGGATGACATTCAAAAGACAAACTGAAAACTGAGAGAAGGATCCTCCTAGTGAAACTTGCTAAGAACACGGAAAAGACCCGTAAGGCCTGCAACGTTTGATGGTGGTTTTCCAAAAGCAAAGGAAGCATTTCTTTTTTATTACAGAAATCTACTCACTTGTGAAGCACAGGCCTCTAAATAGGGGAACTAAGCAAACTATCCCAAGATAAATTTTGTCAACTTAAAGAACTTTTTAGAAAACCAAGTGGTAAAACTGTCATTAGCAATTATAGTAAAATCATACAAACTTACAGCTGGAATGAAGCACTGAAATCAACCAGTCCAAACCCAGGAAGACACCCCCACTTCCAGGCTCTGCTGCTGCCCGCGTCTCGCCGCTGCGCTCTGCCCCAGACGTGCGTCGGGGCCGCCCCGCGTCTCTGTAAGGCCTCCACGTCACCAAGCTCAAACTCCACGCGTTACCCAGGCCCACTCCCGTGCTTTATTTCTCTCCACAGCATTTACCACCCATCGAATATACAGTGAAGACCTCGCTTAACATTGACAACAGGTTCTGTAAATTCAAGCCATACGCCGTAAGAAGGGAACCAATTTTACCATGGGCTAATTGATACAAATGAGAGTTAAGGTCCTCCGGCACCTAATCAACGTTGTAATGAAGTGCTTTTATTCCACCTGCTGCACTCTGCACACTACTTACACATTTTATTGTGTTTACCCCACCTACGGGAGAATGAGAACTCTATGAGGACAGGCATGTTTGCCTGCTTTGCTTGCTGCTATACCCCAGCACCTTGAAAGGCCTGAGGTAAAGTGGGTGCTCAAAAACTTTCTTTTTAAAAATAATGTATTTTTTCTTTATTGATTTTAGAGAGAGAGGAAGGGAGAGGGAGAGATAGATAGAGAACTTCGATGGAAGAGAAACATCGATTGGCCACCTCCTGCACGCCCCCCACTGGGGATCACCCGCAACCCAGGCATGTGCCCTGACCGGGTATCGAACCGGCAACCTCTTGGTGCATGGGTCGGCGCTCAACCAGTGGGCCACACCGGCCAGGCAGCGCTCAATAACTTTCTATTGGAAGGAAGAGAGGGAGGGAGAAAGCAAATGAGGAAGCAGCTAATTCTGTACATTTGGCATAAAAGGTTCTAGTAAAACAATTTAATGACAAGTCAAATAAATGGCTAGCTGACTCACTTTTTACACATTTTATCTGCTGCCCACATGTCACAACACTTACACCTTGGATTATTGTTCCATATCAAAGAAACCTGTACCTCCCTATTTGCAGTGACATTACACTCCATGTTTAGAGTAAATCCCCAGCAAATGTGATATGCACACATCCACCGAATTCAATATACGATTTGGCTGTTATACCTGTGTATCATATGAGGAAAGTCCATATCTATATCCTGTATACTTATGCACTGGACATTCTGAGCATTAGGAAACCTTCCTTTGAAAATGAGAATCGCTGTCAGCCAGCTGGCAATATCATGACACAGACAAGAAGCCATTATAAAAAAAAAAAACTTTTTAATTCTGATTGCCAAATTATTTAAGGCAGGTATAAAAAAGGAAAGCATTCAATATACATTTTACATAAAATAAACTAGATTACAGCATAAAACAAGTAACCAGGCAATGGCGTTAAAGTCTCTCTCTTCTAAAACTGGATAATTGTAAACATTAAAAAAAAAAAAGAAGAAGAAGAAGAAGGAAAAATAAAGGACTGCAGGACTATTCAAGTAATAGAACAATCACAGATGTCTCTGGTATGCAGGCTATTGGGTTATTTGCCATTCAAGATTATCAAAAAAATGACACCTCATTATTCACAGATGCTCATTATTTCCCCATTTTAATCTTTACATTATGTACAACACAGTTTTTGTGGTACTGGCAACCCCATGCCTTCCAAAAGTATTTTTTCCACAATACACAAGTACAAACAGTGACTACAGGAACATTTTACACCGATGCGTCTTAACAGGAGCCACCAAATAGACGTCTAAATTGTACCAAGTGTCATCATCACAGTTAGCCTTTCTGAGGGGCTTATGGGAAATATATGAAGGATATGCAAGGTTCAGGCACACCGATACATAACATTATTTATTTACAATTTAAAGGAAAAGGGAAAGAAAGTAAGCAGTCTTTTGTGGCTAACACTTTTCAACATGACAAATACATTTTTTATTTCCTTTGCTGAGTGGTTTGCAACTTGGCAGCAGACCCTGTGTGTGCGAGCCTGGTTACTGATACAAAAAGTAAAGAATATATATATATGTATATATACATATATGTATACGTATATATATATAAAACAGAAGTTTAATTACAGCAACATTTGTTACTCTGTGATAAAATCTGTAATTTACAAAAATGAAATGACTGGTTTTTGCCTGCCATTAAGGCATTTCAAATCAACACCATGGAACTGATGTCTGTATAAAGCGCTTCCCCATGTGATCCAGTCACATGACAACGTACATTTCCAATCTTGTTATTCTCTGCAAAAGAAAAGACAACCTTAGCATAGGGTTCTGTCCACGTTTGACACTGACAATATGAAAAGCATAAGATTGATAGGCTTATTTTAGATTCGTGGAATTCAATTCCACAGAAAAGTGAATAAACACAATGGTAATGATATACATTGTGAACATATATTATTTTTCTTCTTGAAACACTTGAAGGATAATTAAAAATAAAGAACAAACATTACTTTAGCACTCTGAAAATAAATTTCTCCGTTTGCGACTTTATTTTTAAACATAATAACACAAAGGGAGTCACAGTGAATTATTTTAACAGAGCTATGAGGTTAACCTCAGAAACCTCCCAACTGTTTAAAAAAAACTGATCAGTTAAACACGCATCTACATGACAGATGTAGAAATGAGGTTTATGGAACAGAAGTTCCATGTGCGGTATAGAGGCATAAAAGCACATTCATTGCAGTACTATAAAACCCTCAGGACCTAAGTTTTTGGTCTAAAGCGCCTATACTTGCTTCTTCCCACCCACGGATATGTTGCTATCTAAAAAACTGATTCAGAATGTAAAGAATATTTACCTTCTTTGTGCAGGAAACATTCCTGATGCAGATGCCTGGGCAGCCACCTGCTGAGAGGCAACGAGGGCAGCAGAGGTCAAGCCTAATGGGGAAAGAATGCAGGGTTTCTGAGACATTCAGGAAGATGAAAGTAGACACAGGCCCAGTGGTGAAGGGCTGCGGGCCCAAGAGCCGTGATATTTCTTTTCCTGAACACACACTGGAAATGTTTCATGCGGCACGGACCGAGGACAAACCGCTCGGCCTAACCGACATCTATCCCTTTATCGAATACTCTGCGGTTTTCTTAATAGCTATTCAAAGAGAATATAGCATTCCATCTGTCTGGCTCTGCATGGTGCTAATTGGTTTGCAGGCATTCCTGAATAGGAAGCTCAGGAGAAACAATGGGCACCAGGTAACAACAGGAATCAAAAGTCACAGTGAATTACAGAAATGTCTTGCTATTTGCTTAGAATACAATACTTTCATAATAACTTATCACTTTAACACTTCCCCAGGGACTGAACACAATGCATCCCATAAGTTACATGGAATCAGTGAACCAAACTGAGAAATAGTCTTAACTTCTACCATGCAAGTAACAGTCAAGAGAATGTAATAGCTCCGATGTCATGAAATTACCAAAAGAAAATTCTTTTTAATTCTACAGAAAACAATTCTGGGGAAAAAGGGAGGAAACAAACCTATGGAAGACCACTCTCTCCTTCTAAGGCCTTTATGTTCTCTTTGAACTCCCTGGCTGACACCAAGTAACACGAGCTGAATAAAGAAAAATGACCCTTTCACATCTGTATAGCTCTTTCCACTTTTGGAATCACCTGCAAACATAACACCTTGTAGTCACACGGCAGATAAGAGGCAACTTGGCAAGTGCTATGGACTGAATTGTGTCCTTCCAATATTCCCGGTTGGAAGTCATAACTCCCAATGTGACTGTATTTGGCGATAGGACCTATAAGGAAGTAACTAAGATTAAATGAGGTCGTAGGGCGGGGCCCTGATCCAACAGGATTTGTGTCCTTATAAGAAGAGACATCAGAGAGTAAGTCTCTCTCTCTCCTTCTTTGTCCCTCTCCCCTGGTGCAGAGAAGGGGTCAGCTGCGCGCACAGCGAGACGGTGGCTGTCTACAAGCCAGGAGAGCTTCCACCAGAACCTGACCATGCTAGAACCCTGATCTCAGACTCCCAGCCTCCAGGTCTGTGAGGAGATAATCCCTGTTGTTTTAAAGCCACCGAGACTGTGGTATTTTATTCTGGCATCCTGAGCTAAAACAGCAAGATCCTAGCAGGTGATCGGTCGGTCGAGCCGATAGTTAGGACAAATGGCACATGCTCAACCAAATGCCACAAATTCCAGGCTCCCTCCTCATGTCAGTTCTAGTCTATGGCTCTTTGAAAGATGTCTCTCCATCTTTAGTGAACATCACAGCAGCGAAGGGCAGTGAAGAGTCCCTGAATTAGGTTACAAAAAGCACTGAGCCTGACCATGTTACTTCTGTTACTTCCATGGGAAAAGAGCAACTTAAAAGGCCTGCAGAAATCAGGACAAGAAATGTCACGAAAGCCTCCCACCATGCCTCCCTTTTGCCACCATTTCCCGCAAGTGGCTATCTGATCCTGACTGTTACAGTCAGTGCCCCAGACACCGGCCGCCACCCTCCGTCTGAGAGATAACTGTAAGCCACGGATAGCATCAACGAGTGACAATTATTAAGTGGTAGCCATTCTGTGTCTCGACAGAACACAAAGGTGTGAGACAGCCTTAGTTTCGCCACTAGGAAAGGCTAGGAAGTCCGTGTTAAAAACCGTCCCCAGAGCTATCGTTCAAAGCTCAGTATCTTGAAGACAGGAGAGGCAGTTTGGAGAAAGGCAGACTAAGGAAGAGCTGCTGACCTTGAAAGGGGTCGTATTGACCGGGGATCAGAGGGTAGCCCATGCCGACGTGGGTGTGGTGATGGGTGTGCAGGTGCCGCTGGCTGAAGGGGGAGTGGCGGTCCCGCTCCCTCTCCGCTTCGCGCTCCCGCTCCGCTGCCGCCTTCTCTACTGGCTGCAACGGAAAGAGAGAGGAGGCATCAACCCTCGGAAAAACAGCAGTCGGGGTACCACCTGCGTCCCTTCGGCAATGTGTGTTAATGACACCAAACTACATACACAGATACGTAAAATTACTTATTAGTTGAAGATCGATTCGAAAAATGCCTCAGTTTCCGCTGGAATGAAGTCAACACCAAAGAGCTGGTCCACCCAAAAGGAGCATCAGTATTTTCCTCAAATGACTGAAGAGGACGTCTCTCTCGATTTACTCCCATTTGGAGGTTTAGAATCTACCCACTCTCTCCCGAGAAACAACTTTTAAATATGAATTAAGGAAAAGAAGTAGTTGTAGGAATTTCTTCAAGGTCCAGCTTTCTGATTACCCTTTTACTTCACTCACATTTTGTGAGGAGTCTCCACCGTGTACTGTTAAATACCTTTGTCTGTTTTGTTCCATTGAAAACACGTACCCTGATGTTATGTGCCAATATCGGGTGCAGAAAAACCACTGTCCTCTGTGTCCCGAAGCATTCCAGAGTCCCCGTTCGGAGCACTCGGGAGAGCTCTCTTCTCCCAGGTCGGTCTGGTCAAGGATCGTGTCTTTTGGATACACTTCCGCCCACCGGAGCTTAACCACCCCTTTCACTAAAATTACTTTTCTTACTTGAAAAGAATTTTTGCACTAGAAAGAGTACTCACAGAAAAAGATTCATAAATCATCTTTTTAAATTTCTTTATAGAGTCTCCGGTCGACTCATTCACATCACAGACCTTGTATTTTACTTTATTCCAAACTTCTCTTTCTTGCCAAGAACAACCACATCCTTCTTTGTCTCCCGTCACGGCAGGGGCAGGGGGAGGGGCAGTGGTGTCGGCAGGGCCATCTTTCACAAAGACACACGTCTGCATTACTTCAGCCGAGTTACAGGGACATGACAGAGTCGAGGCCAAAAGACAGCAGATGCAGCCACCACGCCTCAGCCAAGTGGCTCACTCTGGCATGCAAGTGCATCAAAACAGCTTACAACCCAGGTATGTGACACCAAACGCTGGTTCCTATGAATTTAAATGTCCACCTAACAAGCATCCTCCTGGGAAGGCAAGGTATAGATTTTGCAACAGAAACGCCTGTGACCGCCGTACACACTTTGACAATTTTTTGCTACTGTGTGAAACCATCTTACTTTTTGCACATTCCACTCTTTATGTATTTGGATAAAACAGCATCCAGAAATCGCAGCTGGGTTCCAAAACCATTTATATTTCAAGACTGTTCTCTCGCATGTCCCCTTTTCCTACCCCCCCAAACACGGCGCTTTTAAATGAGAACAAAAGGAGGCTTACAGCGGGAGACTTGCTGCGGTACTGGCTGGCATGCTGCTGGAGCAAATCCAGTGCTTTAGATTCAGTGGCTGTTTTCGTGTTGATGCTAGGGCTGGTATTGACTTTCTCGGCCTCTTCTCTCCCTGACATCTTCCCATAAACAGGATAATGAAATCCTGGAGAGAGGTAGGCTCCTGCAGACAAACAACACATGCCACATCAAGTTATAGGCTACATCTTAAAAAAAAAAATCATTTGGATTACATGAATTTGGGATAAGAGTCATAGATCTTAAAATAGGGGATTACATTAAGAATGGGCTACATCATCGTTAAACTGTATCTAGGTTCTCCAATTTTCTTCTCCCAGTTAATTCATCCTGATGAACGGAGGTTATAAACAGAATTGAGCTTACAGCCATTTCATACATTTATGTGTCCGCTTAAGTGAAAGGAATAGTAACTATAATGATTATGACAGTAAGTGCTTAGAATATTTTCACAGGCAATAAAGTATCTGTCAGTCGAACAGCTACAGCAGCCTATCAGAGACTATGGAAACAACAGCCGAGGACTCTTGACATTTCATCTTAAAGAACTCGTATTAAATCAGTTTCATCTTTGGGACTTTAAACAGCATAAAAATAAGCAAAACAAATGTCACTCTTGAAGCGTCTAATTTATCCTGAGTTTTTAATAGCTAAGATCCTAACACAGCCTCTTCCCTCCAATACAGTTAGAACCCACAACACGTACCAGGGTAACTGTGCATCAGGACGGGAGAAACAGCCCGGTATGCAGGGTGGCTGGGGTCATACATCTGTGGGTAAGGATAAGCGTGCAAGTACTGGATGTAGGACTGATGCTGACTCATGGGCGAGGACACAGCCACTCTTGTTCCCCGAGAGTCCTTCCAGTTCACGGGAGTCTTTCGATCATCATTTTTCAGCTTGCTCTCCTCCATGGATTGAGAGTCAGGACGCTTGGTCTCTTTGGGCTCCTCTTTAATGCTGGTTAATGATACAGGAAGGCTGGACATGCCACTCTCTTTATTGGGAGTCTTCCTGGGACTATCCTCTTTTACTTTCTTTTCTCTGTCAAGGTCTTCTGGCTTTTGCTGATCCAGGTATTTGGGCTGGTATACGTAATGATGCCACGTCCTTGAATCTGGATCCTGATTTTTTAGAAAAAAATATTTGTTTTAAAACTTCAACTTAAAAAAAAAAAAAAAAACGAAAAACCATTAATCATCATGACAGCACTATTACTATTACTTCTAACACCAAGTTAGCATTTATTTATTCATGTGCTAGCACTGCACAGAGCTTTACCTCCTATACAGAATAATCTTGTCTGGGGTGAGCAATATGATTGATCACTTTTGCAGAAAACAGAACCAAAGCTTTTAAAGTTCCAAGTAGCATCAGGGTCACAGTACCGCCCATGTGTGCGGATGGGTTTCCAACTTAAGTCTGCTGGAATTCGGAGCTGGGCCCTTAATGTCATTTCTCTACATTAAATAACATCCGCGGATCTATTTTATCCAACTCTCATTTTCCTTTTCGTATCTCACATAGGTAAAAATAAAATTTTTAAGCTCCAACTTAAGCTAATAATAGTAAATTTAAGTAATTACTATAGTAATTAATATCATTTAGGGGTAAAAAGAAACCTCTTGGTTTCCTAATACATTTTCTTCACCCACAGCTGAGGTTTAATATATCAGCTCATGTCTTATTGTGTGCTGATATCTTAATCATAACAAAATTTCAAATTAATAGTACACATTAAGCCTTTTCTATTAGGAGGAAAAGCCATCTATAACCCTCCACTCCAAACCGTACACAGCCCCGTACGGCCACAGCCGGAGTCAGGCCTTCGGAGTCAGGAACAGGGTCCGAAATGGCCTTTATGACCTCCATCCCATTCATGATACAAACCACTGGGTATTCAGGTCCTAAGTGAACACTGAAAACTGGGTCTAAGTTCCGACTTCTGGACAGAAGTGAACGTGAAGAAAGAGTTGTGGTGCTCTGATTGACCAAGGACATCTAAGTGGGGGGTGGGGAGGTGGGTGTGTCTGGGAAATTCCAGAATGAATACTAGTGGGACTGCAGTGAGGCAGGATGTCTGAACCGTGACAGAAAGTGCTAGCACATGTGCGATTTCATGGGGACCATTTCCAGGTGTCTGCACATGTCACCTCAGGCTGGCAGGGCTCTGGGATGACTGCCTGGGGCACATCTGCCCAGACCCCTCTCTCCTCACCAGCGATCAGCACTGAGCTGCGCTTGGGGCACATGACATAGGTGTCAAACAGAAACCCAGGTACTCAGCCACCACGTGAAAGACATCTGGGTTCTGCGTCTCACTCAAATGTTGAGTGGGAAATGTGAATTTAGGAACCCAGTTTTAGTATTCCTAAAAGATGCCAATAGAAATCTGAAATATAGAAAAACAGATATTTTAGAGATCAGACTCAGAATCTCAGCGTTCAGTCAGAAGGAAACTCGGTGGCTGTGTGGCAGAATTTCCTCATGTTGGACTGGGTAAGAAATTAAGGGACCACGTCAGATTCAGTTAGTCAATGGCATCATGGAACACCAAAAGCACATGTCCACAGTTCTTTTTAGGAAACTGTGAGTGATATAAGCTTCAGAGGTACACAGTAACTCCTAAAACAGTCTTTTAAAATATTTGTCAAGCCCAGCCAGTGTGGCTCAGTGGTTGAGCGTCAACCCATGAACCAAGAGGTCGCTGGTTCGATTCCCGGTCAGGGCACATGCAGGTTGTGGGCCAAATCCCCAGTGGGGGGCATGCAGGAGGCAGCTGATTGATGTTCTCTCTCATCAATGTTTCTATCTCTCGTTCCCTCTCCCTTCCTCTAGCTCTAAAATCAATAAAGAAAAAATAAAATAAAATATTTGTCAAGAGAAGAGGAATCAACCCTAATGAACCCTTGGCTTATTTCCTGTCAAGAAGTCCTAACCACCGAGCCCAGACATGTACAAGTCTCAGACTGCTCTCTCCCTGTGGGGGCCATGCTCCACAATCTTACTTGTTTAAATCTCGAGGTTGGGTCTACACCTGTCTGCTTCATAGAGTCCATGACAGATTTCATTTCTACAGCCTCCTTAATAAGCTGGTGGTTTTCCATCTGCTTAGCTTTGAAGCTGTCGGCCTGAAGCTGCTGCTGGTGATTGGAGAGAAGCTGCGATTTACCTGTCTCCTCAGTTTTATTAGGCACTGATGGCCCTAGTTTAGAATGGTTTTTGCTAGGCTCTGGAGTAGAGGGAGCTTTTGAGATTGTGGCCGACGGCATGTTTTTCTGTTTATTGTCCTCCTTGCCCAGCTCTTTCAAGGGGAGCTCATTTTTCCTTTCACAGTCTCCCCTCCCAGTCTGGGCCATTTTCTGCTCAGCCAGCCTCTGGTCCTCATAGTATTTCTCATACTGCTGTCTGTAGGCAGGGCTGGTGGCCATCAGAGACTTCTGGTCCATATAGAGCCCATAGGCATACTGGCCATAATAAAGTGACTGAGCCAGGGCAGGGTGTCTCTGTGTGATCACCGACTGGTGCTGAGGCTGCAGGGATGCCGAAGGATGGTCCACTCGCTTAGCGTCCAGCTGTTCTGCCTTGTCTTTCTTCTCTGCATCTTCTTCAGACTCCTTCTTGATCTTCATGCTCTGTGTGCTCCCACCGTTCCCAGCTGCAGGGGCGCCAACCTGCCCGGGGTGCATGTAACCTGGAGAATAATAAGGATCGTAGCCATGGTAATAGGGAGAATGGGACTCTTTCATTTGAGAGGATTGTGCTGTAGTTGAAGAATGCCCTTTTACAACACTGTCTTTACTAGAAATGATGTCTGACGGGGAACTGGCTTTTGACCTCATGCCCTCCGACCTGCTGTCAGAACCACCATCATCGGCAGCATCAGATATGTCCGAGTAGGCGGGGCTGCTGGTCTTGGCCGCAGAACTCTCTGTCCCGTTCTGTGTCAACACGTGCAGGGGGGCCATGGGCGCCTGCCCGTTCACCAGCGTGCTGCAGTCCATCCTCGAGGCACTGCCGATGGAGGGGCTGGGGGCGTTGTCCGTGAACGTGTAAACCTTATCGGCCTCAGCTTTGATGCTGGCCATGCGGCTCTCTTGAGACTCTGACAGTCCATTAGCCAGCCCTTCATTCTTGTTAAGATGGTCCTTTAAAAAATGCCCAGATAAATCTTTCCCGGCCCCTTTGGTGTCCTCTAGTTTACCCAGCTTGGCATCCATTTTCGGGCTTCCTGTCTCTTTCCCTTCTTTGTCCTTGAGCTTTCGCTTCTCCTTTTTCTTTTTGTCTTTGAGCGACACAAGAGCTGGGTTCACGGTGATGGGCTCCCCCATAATCGTGGGCTTTGGTTGGATGGGTTTTAACGGAGGGCTCTTTGGTGTGGCCTGAACGACAGTGGTGGTGAGGGAGGGCAGCCCGGGTATGGTCCCCGTGGTGGTGCTGGTGAAGGCGGCCGTGGGGATGGCGATGAGCTGGGGAGGGGCGGGGGCCGGGGCCGGGGCAATGGGCCGGGCCGTTTTTAGTTTGGAGAGGTTTTTGTCCATTTTGCAATTGTTGGCTTTTTTGCTCTTTTCTTTCTCCCCCAAAGTTTTCTTGTCAATTAATCCTTCTGCTTCCAGTTTGGGCATTTCGGCAGCCAAACTGCCGTCTGCTGAGCAAGTGTCTAACGTGGCCGTCATGTTGGAGATAACTGGGAGGTTGTTCAGCTCGCTGTTAAGGCCCTTCTTTTTGCCAGAATTCTTCCCAGCTTTAGATCCGATAACAGAACCTGGGCCATTGCTCATCAGCTCCCTCTTTCCCTTGGGGGTCCCAGGGGGGTTCCCCGAGCCAGGGGATGCTGGCGCCTTCACCTGGTCATAAGCGGACACGCTTGTGCTCGGCTCCCCGCACTCCAGCGCCACGTTGCTCATGGCCTCCTCGCAGTCTGAGATCTTGTCCTCGCTGTCAGGTTCAAACTCCAGCTTGTTTTCTGGGTCTAAGTGTGCATGAGCCTGGTGGTACCGCAGGCCGTTTATGTGCTTGTACTTTTTGTTGCAGTTTGGGTGGGGACAGTCGATTAACACTGGAGAGGAGCAGCCTTGGTCCAAAAAAGTAGTCTCTGGTTTCCCTTGAGGGGTGGTGGGAGTGCTTCTAGAATTTGTGCGGACACGCTTCCCAGGCTTACTGTCCTCAGAGCTGGAGTTCAGGTCTAGCTCCATGGGAGGCTTGTTTTTCCTCTTGTTGGTAGAGGAGGGGCTGGCTTTGATGTCCTCAGCGGCACAGTTTGGGGGTGTCCTTCGCCCGCTGGCATTGAGGCTGCCTCGCCTCCCTTTCCCGTTGGCGCCCCCTCGGTTCTTGTTCTGCAGCCCTCTGGACTCGGTGAAGCTGGCCTCGGAGCCCGGGGCCGCCGCGGCGGACCGTGCTCGCTTCCCTCTGCCCCGGCCCCCTCTCATCTCCAGGTCGCTGGTCGGCGACTCACAGAACCTAGGGAAGCAAGTAACAGGCATCAAAGAGCAGCCTCCAAAGAGCCAGGTGAGACCACAAGGCACACAATGCAGCAAAGAGCGGTCAACACCCCAGCAGCTTGAGGGCTGGGCCCAGATAAGGAAAAGACACCCTATTCGTCCATGGCAATTTCAACGCCTGCAAAAGAGCAGGCACCAATGGCTTATATTCTTCCTCAGAAAACCAAAGAAAACCAGCTCAGGTAGCCAGCTTCACATCCAGTTCAAGTTCCCATTTTGAGAAAAGAAGAAAACAAAGGAGAGAGAGAATGGGCAGGGAACAGTGATCTCCTGGCAGAAAAGAAATCCAGCATCTGCATTTTACTGTGTTCATTCCTGAATTGCTCATTTCCCTTATGCTTGGTTTCAATTACAGGCAGACTTTTATGTATTATTCATCTCTCTCTATAGTTTCCTTGCAAAGAGAGGATGGGGGAAGGAGAGGAAAGAGGAGAGAAAACAGAGCCCGAAATAAAAGGCTCTGTGCATACCTGGGAGGGGCCCAGTCGTGCTTGGTGCAGTCCAGTAGGGTCCCTACATAAGTTTTATTCCTCCACGTGACATTGACCACTAGGACACCTGCAGGAGTGGGGAATGAAGGAGGACCATGTTAGCACAGATTAGTCTATTTACAGTTCAATTATTATTATTATTATTATTATTATTATTATTATTATATTACTACTACTACTATTACTACTTTACCAGCAAAGTTCTATTCTCATTTGCTTTGAAAAGCTGTGGTTTGCATTCTTCCTCTTTCTGGTTTCAGTGACCTCAAATGAAAACCCACAGGAACTTGTGTGTGTGTGTGTGTACACTCATGCACATGCAGTACAAAAGGGTAAGGCTGTGTGTGAGAGTGTAATCAAGATACTGCTGACAGAAGGAAATGGTTTTTGCCATGTCCTGCTGTAAAATAGCAACACTCACCTCTTAATTTTTCTATTATTACACATAATTGCTTTCGTTTGGCAAGCAGCCAACAAAAACTAAATGCCAGTTACCAGTGCTTAAACCAGAAGGTGACTGAAAGGAATTGGTTTTGTTTCTAATTCAACAATATAAAATAATGGCGATTTTTACTTAGAAAAAACTTATGTGGGTGCACAAATATAGGTATAGAGCAGGGAAGTGGTGGCTTGGAGCCCAGATAGCAGACAATCAGCTATGATTTCTTGTTCCTAATCTTCCTCTCTCTGGCTTTGTGAGACAAGAATCAGTCTTGGTACAGTATCTGTTTCACTGTTTAGTCTTGTTTCATATTAAATACTCCTAAAATAGCCCACCTAAGAAAATAAATGTGCACAATAGATTTGTTCTTAGGGTTATCTTTAGAATCAACTTTAGTAAGCATTTGCCACAGAAGATTAGGGAAAAAAAGAAAACAAAACAAAAAACCCCCCTCAAACCAGCACACTTGTTTCCTGCAAGCCATTCTGCTTTTCCCAACTGCTTTGCAGACGGACAATTTAATTTAGCACTGCATCTGTGAATTACGAAACTTAAGTGCTCTTAGTATACCAAATGTCATAGAGAAACAAAATATAACATCCTCTTTATTTCACTAGAGAACAAGAGCCATGTCTTTTTTAAATCACTCGTTTAAAGCATATATTATAAGGGCCTAGATTTTGAGATAGACATAAAATATTAGGGTAAAGCAATAAAACATTTAAGTGAGACTTTGTTTTCTTTTCTGTGCCTCCCCTGTCTCCCCCCACCCCCAACTCTTTCTTGGAAACACCAAGGGACATTACTCAAAGTCTATTTCTAGCTGGTTTGCTCACTTGCTCATGGCCATTTCGAATTTTATAGAAAACCTACACTGAACTCCTTTACGGTAAAGGGACACCTCACAAGGTAAGGTTCATTTCCTTGGGAGCATTTTAACAGCAGGTAAAATATTTGAATGGTTGGGACTTGAGTAAGGGGAAAGTAAGGATTTTTTTCAGAAGTCTCCAAAAGAGACTTAAAAATTGTTTCCCATATGGTCTATGTTGCTATTACTTAGGTGACAGCTGAATTCACTCACTGTAGTAATAGTGTAGCAGGGAGGGAAAAGCTAGCACGAGGCAAAGCAAGCATTTCCTCAGATCAGGGTTGATTCCACTCTGATTCCCTCAGGACATTGTTTAAAAACAAAACAAAACACTGAGTATAAAAATTCACATTGGGATGAGAATCAATGGTAATTAGGCATGTGGTCAAAATTTGCACAAGACAACAATTGGAGGAAAGGATTCTTTATGAGCACATCCCTTCAGGAAAAGGGGGGAGAGGAGGCCAAGGGGAAGACAGGGCCGCTTTTCTCATCATGTGCTCTCTGGGGCACTGTGTGTGGTGTCAAAGACCTTTGCAGCTGCTTAAAATTCTTTAGCATGTCAGCTATATTTACAGTGCAGGAATATATCTGTATTGCCAGAAGGTTACTGCATTTCAGCTTTAGATGCAATAGGCGGAATCACTGCGTTCCAGAGTCCCTGATGTAGCACAAATGTATAATTAAAATTGCTTGAAAGGAAACATGAAAGAAACAACAAACCCTCCATTCTTGCAGTAATAAAATTAAAAACAGGAAAAGTCTGCACAGACACTTAACATTTGTCTGCAGTGAAAGGCTTTTGTTATTGCTTTTCCCCTAAGGGTTTCGCGGTTCCAGCAAACGCTGGCCGCGGATTGGCCGGCGCCTGCTGGGAACGCTCGCGTCTGATTGGCTGGGCCGAGGGTGGCCCCAGGGAGCGGGGAGGCAGCGCAGATAAAGGATAAAGGAGCTCGGTGGAGGGGAGGCAGCACACGGGTGGTGGGCTGGGCGGGGGCGTGCCAAGCCAGGGTTCAGGGGACCAGAGCGGCTGGCTGTCCGCTGGGCCCCGCTGGGCCCCGCTCGGCCGATCACCCGGGTGGGTCCCAGGAAAGCTGCGTCTGTGTGACTGTGCAGCTTTACCGCCACGATCCACGCTGCGCACCTTTGCAGCTCACCAGCCTGCCTGGAATCCGCAGAACCGAATTCCGGGTCTCAGAAAAGGATGAAGGAAAACGGGGGACCAGTGAGAAGGCAGGGACCCCAAGCAAACATATGCTTGGTTATCTGGGTCTACTGTTTAAAGCTGTCACAAAGACAACTCCACTTGCAACTTCCACATTGGACAACTATTCACATCGCCTGTGACTTTCTAGAAGCCACACTACATGAGCAGACTTCTTACCCAAGTACAAGCAATATTATTATTAGCACCTGGGGAAAAAAATCCTTACAGTCCGTTTTCAACTTCAAAGGGCCTCCATAGGTCAGCTTAATTTTTCTAAGAGCCCTCCTTTATTTAAAAAGCTCAAAATAAATGCTCTACTCCCGGAGGGATTTTGAACAGTCTCTATCATGCAGTGCTAATTAAATACCTGTGCTGTGTCTATTTTTCTTCATATGTACAAGCCACTTCACAATGCCACAGAACATTTGCAGCTGCCTAGAATTCACCTGCGACTCTGCACACGCACAGGTTCACACATCCAACTCTGCTGCTCTAGGTTGGAATGAAGGTCTAAGGAACTCTTCTCATGAACTACAAAGTGTATTGTTTCTCTGTAAGGAAGTTTCTGTTTAGACAACATCCCATTGTGAGAGGCCAAGGATATAGGTTGTGCATCAGCTCTAAAAGAGGTACATGATTTATGATTTTGCTAAAGTCTCAACATCTTGAACACTTTGCAACCCATGGCCATATAAATCTGACTCTACCTTTTTAAAGGCATAAATGCTCCAAATGAAATATAGTACTTTTAAAAGTACAAATCTGAATTTGACAAATATGGGCATCGTTATGTTTCTAGCTTAATTTTTACATAAATTGGAAATAAATGTACATGTATTAAAAATATTTAATATTTCTTTTAGTGCACATTTATTCTTTAAAATGTCCAGCCTATGAGGTAGATGCTGGGGTAGTCTCTACAAGTCCTTTTTATCTTTATATTCTCAAGTATCCCACCAGGTTTACTATCCCCCTTTCCACCCATGGACTGGGCATGGTCTTTCTCAAAATTCAAATAAAGCCTGCCCTGTAACATTTTATATTTGAAAACTATCTGACAATTGTTACCAAGTAAGAATACAGCTGAGGAGAATGATGTGTGTGCTTGCCACAAAGGGTTATTTTCTTCTTTGTATTAAGGCTTTGTCTACAGAATCTCAGCTGCCACCCCCATAAAGCATATTACTCACAGGACACTCGACAACATGGTCTGTGTTCTATAACCTGAGCCCCTTCCCTCTACAAGTCAAAGAGCCCTGAGCTCTCATAAGGATTCCACAGTCACACTGTTCTCCTATTTCCTCCTGTCAATACTCGGCAGTTAAGTGGTTCCAGAGAGATGGTCAGGCCCATTAAGCATTTATTGTGCATCTACAGGGTATACACTAGGAACTTACTTGGTGCTGTGGAATCAAATCATGTTTTAACTAGAACTCCATCCAAGTTCTACACTTCAAGAGTCTGCAAATCTGTATCGGAACCAACACAGGCATATCATGGAAGTATAGTGTGCATATTGTCCATACTTAGTGAGTAGGCACCTCAATCAATCTTTCACAGCAAACTAGATCCTGAACGTAACTTTCATAGTGCCTGCCCTGCCCACACTCCCTGCTCAGATGGTAATCTTAGGGGACTAGGCTCCTAGCCCAGTAATCCCAACCCTGGCCTCACCTGACTGTTCCTGTGATGGACACCTGAAGCAGAGGCAGCCAAACAGGGACTTACTTTGGGAATCTGAAGTAGTAACATGGAAGGCAACATTAATAATAAGAGTAGAAACCTAAAGGTCACAAGGTACTAAAGGCTGAGAGAACTGTGGTGGCCCAAATCCCCGAGGATACACTAGCTATGAAATGAGAAAGCCAACACTTTGTATTCTCCATCACTAACAGGACCCACGATGCGCGCTCATCTTCCACACATCTTGTTTAGAAGTTGTTCCTGGCTCTGAACTAAAACCTGTCTGAATATCGTGGTCCTCGATGTGCTTTCCGATACCCTGGAGAGACAGTCCACCCATCAGCCACTCGACAAGCTTTCATCCAGGCAAGGACAGTGATCATGTTGACATTCTCTTCACCTCCAGTTCTCCTTTCCCCCTCCAGCCTCAAGTGTCCTCATCCATTCTTCTTGTCACTTTCAATTCCCATGAAGAAAACTTGAAAGTGGTCCTAGTCCAAATCCTCAAGGAAAGTTAAGCTTCCTAACAAATTAGGACCAAACAGAGACAAAGTCAAGTGTCATCTCTTCTCTGAATCATCTCCAGTCACAGACAGACCATGCATACCACAAAAAAACCGCCACTCCTTCCTGGGTCCTCACTCACTCCATATAGTCCGGCTCACCGATGACTGCTCACCGGAATCCGCGTTTCCGCTCAGCCAGCCACCTCTCAGCCTCCCTACCAGTTAGATGTGGCCCTGTGCCTCAGTTCTAAGAAAGGAAAGTGAGTCAACTAATATGTGTCACTTCCAGCCTGGCCCATAAGAATCTCCCATGCATGTTCTTCTAATCTCTTCCCCTTTCTGGCTGTCTGGGATGCAGACTACAGCAAGCTTGAAGGCCACAAGAAGATGGCAGGGTGTCCTTCATCTGGGACCCTGAATGACAATGAGGAACCTCACCCGACAGGAATACTGACTTAGTCTATTAGGTGAGCAGCAAGTAAACTCTTACTGTGTTTAAACAATACTGAGACTCACTCTCTCACCCTCATAATGGTCCCTTTAACACTTACACCACTATACATACAGTATCCCTATCTCTGCCAACTAGACTAGACTCCCTGAAAATAGGAGCAGGGTCTACACCTATCACACCTGTGGGCACAGTGCCCAGCACTCAGAGAGTTCATTCAACACTTAGGAACTACCAGGGGGTGACTGAAGAGGCTCTAGATTTGAATCGTAGTCACTTCTTTTCACTGTTCCCATACTTTTTCAATAAGCATAATCTTCCACTGGCTTATAGATGCTAGAAATTCTCTGTGGAGAGATTTGGCTCCAAAGATGTTATAAATATGGTTTATGAATTACTGTTTCTAGTATTTCTGAAGATGCTTTTTCAAGAACTGGGCAAATGGCTGACTTCCCAGTGGATCAGCGTCTCTGTTTGTATTACAGTTTAAAGACCATTTCAGGGTCTTTCAAGTGCCTCATCCCTGGGACAGAAGTTCTTTGCCAAGCATTGCAAATGCTGAATCTGGAATCAGACATAGTTTTTTTTTGAATTCTTATTCAAACTACCACATCTGGATGGGCTTGGTGTGCACTCACGCAGAAAACAGAAACCCCACTCCAATAACAACGAAATACAACCCATCGATGCCACAACCCCCCTTTTTTAAAGTTTACACATTTCTTTCCTTTTATATATGTTTTCCAGTAGAAACATTAGTGACAATAAAAATGCCACAGTATGCTGGTTTCATGAGTACAGATAAAGTTCATATATTTCGGCTATCATATTACCCTATATTTTTATACAATGTGACTATTGTATAAGGTATGATTTATCACCGCTCCTTTGTACTGAACCCCCTCCAATAGTCTGTACTCGTGGTCCCATTGTATCCAACGCTGGTGGTACTTTCTAAAAAGCCGGGTTTTGTAGAGTGCTCTTGTTCATTTTTCTGGCTTCAGAGTTTCCAACCTTCAGATCGGTCTCTCTTCAAAGGACAAAGCTGAGTTTATCATTATTTGAGGACATTTTAAATGTACAACTCAGGCTGCCAATGAAATCCAGGAGAGCCAAGCAGAGGGACTTTCCCAGTACCTATGCCACGTATATATATGCAGCACGAGGACAAGAAAAGCACTGTCACGTGACCCGAACATGCAGAATTTTTTTAAAGAGCCCTACTGCTGGGCCGAATGTTTGAAGAGTCACTTTAACCACATCCTGTAATCAAACCATCTGGAACACAGTGCTGCGATTAGTCACCCTGAACATTGGGCTTTATCTGAACAAACAGTGCACGGCAATGGAGCTTGGGAGATAGGGCAGCGCTAACAAAGGGAAGTGTAATGAAACACTTTATGCCCTAGTGTGCCGCCACCCCGGCCATTAACCCCAGAGACACACTGCTCTGGTGTTAATGTACTACTTTATGAAAGCACAGTGAGCTTAAAGATTAAAGGACTGAAGGGCTAAAAATTGCTGGTTTGGATAGATGTTCTCTGTCGGCGGCTGGAATATGTTGGCACCACTCTATCTACGTTAATTATAACCTCTCAGATGACGGTTCAGCATTCCTATTAGGGTTTGGTGTTATTTTTCAGGACGTTGGGAACAAGGTTCGTTTATGGGAGGATAGTTATGATTCTTTATTTGCCAGAGGTTAATCTGGACACCGAGACGTTTCTTTCTGGTTCATCTAAACCCTACCCATAAATAACAAGAAAAAAATAAATAAAGCCTCAACCCAAATAAATATACCAGACCAATACCAAAAAGCAATGACAAAATGCTGTCCTAATCTACAAGTTAAAAGATGGTATTCTTTTTTTACTTGACTGTGCTTGTCTCTTTCAAAAATAAAGCTGGTTGTCAGATACAACCTATGGAAATCTTTTTTAAAAAATTTAAAAGGATCCCCCCCCTCCCCAAATACACTAAATAAGCCTTTAAAAAAAGAAAAGAAAACATGGCTAAAGGAACCGTGTTCCCCACGGGTCTTATGGTTTAATACACAAAAGAACACAGAGCCGTTTCCATCACTGTCACCTCGCCTGCAGCCTTTGTTCTGAGGCCTGACGAGCTGTATTGATTTGGGAAAATCATTGAGCTTCTTGGAAAACTAGACTTTCGCTTATTCACTGCCATCTATTTCTTTCCCGTGAAGACAGGTGGTCAATATCCAGTTGACTGGTCAGCTAAAAGAAGCTCTGGCTGTCTTTCTTTTCCTGCTTCCCTAGTAACATTATCCTTTCCCACTTCTAGAAAATACAATGGCCTGTTAAGAAGTCTGTGGGGAAGAAGAGGGAACAGAAATCAGGTTCTTGTAAGGCACCTCCGGGAACACTAAAATGCTGTCCCATACACATGTGGATGGTGACGATATTTTCACTGACCAAGTATTATACAAGTTTAAACATTAATGAAAACTTTGATAACCTAAGATATAACTTCTAAAAAATTAAATCAAAACATATCATTAGAGCTCCGTGTTTACTGTAGAAGGATGCTTGACTTCCTTTACATAATCAGCACATGTTTTAGCAAGTTTCCTAGTTATAAGATGTCATAGATGTCAGTATAGGCATTTTGGGGAACAAAGAGCATAATGAAATAAAAATTAAAAAAAAACCACATGGATCTTTAGAAAGTAATTTTAAACATGATCCATAACAAAAAAAAAAAAGTGCTTTTAAGTCAGGCAGATACATACATCCTAAAGCAACATAGTCCTTGATGGCTAGATGCCAGTTTTGGAAAAATTATATACAGCAACCATTCACACCACAATCTGCAGCCCTCAGTGCCCAGGCAGTTCCTCCAATAGTTTCTGCTAAGGTACCCAGGATCTCCATGTAGAGACAGGCACGAGGACATGTTTAGGTGACAGTGCTGGGGGGAGACAAGCCCCCTGAGCTTGATTCAACAGCAGCAGCAAGTCAGAGCCACTTAGCCAGGCTGCATCTAAACCCCCTCCTGAACCTCTAGGGGATGCTTTCCAAGCTGTGGTCCATCAGCGCTCAGCCAGCACACAGCAGGATGAGGTGCTATGCTCAAGGAAAAGATAAAAGGTGAAGGAGGGGAAGAGCAGAAGGGAGAAAGGGGGACCGGGGAGATGGAACAGAAAACAATACAAAGTCTTCTGAGACAGACATCTGGAGCAATTTAAATGCATGAACTGCACGTGTATATGTACAGAGTATATGTACATGTGTACTCATTTGCATAAAGAGGTTTCATTTCTTCTCTTTGATTGAACTTTCCTTGAGGCAGGCACAGAGACAAGCAACAGCGGCACTCTGACTCCGGTGCAGAGTACGAAACCCGAGTCTTCTCCAGTCCTCTGCAGGCACACATTAGTTTATCTGAAATACGATGAGTTTAGATGATTGATTTCTAGTGCCAACAGGCTCCTTGATCCCGCTCCTTTATTTTAGGCACAATGTCCACATTAGAGGAGAGAGATGATTTTTCATTCCCCTCTTCTCTTTCTTCAGGAGCAGACCAGAGGTCAGTGCCAAGTACAACAGAATTGACTCACCTCCCCCAATCAAGCTTTAATTATTAGCTCATTAGGAGGTTATTTTTTTCTTCCTTTAAATAAAAGCATTCAACAGTTTGGGAAAGGGTCCCAGCCAGGTGGCTTAGTTGGAGTGTTGTTCCATGCACCCAAAAGGTTGTGGGGTTGACTCCCAGTCCGGGAACAAACCTAGGTAGAGGGTTCAGTCCCCAGTAGAGATGCATATAGTAGTTTCTGCTAAGGCACCCAGGGTCTCCACTTGGGGACAGGCAACCAATAGACGTATCTCCCCCAGCCCCCTTCCTCTCTCTCTAAAATGAATAAACATATCCTTGGGTGAGGATTTTTAAAAATGTAAATAAGTATGCACTCAATTATGCCTACTACAGAGCCATGATAGTGACATGGTTATTGCTCCTAACACGCGTTCCTTTAAGAGTGTTATTTTAGGAGACAGCTATGTTCATGAGGCCCAGGCACAAAGCCTGAAGCCAGGCCCCCAGAGGGAGAGGAAACAGCCTCTCCGTACTCCCCCCTCAGACCCGCAAGCCACAAAGATGCAACTGAAAGAACGCAGGCCTTCTGCTCTCAGACCCTGTCATTCCCCCACTTCCCATGAATCACAGGATCTAACAACTTCTGCAGCCAGGGTCTCCACAATGCATTCCTTTCACCGTGAACAACGGGTAAAGACAACAGCAAAACCAGGGGGAAAATATGATCCTGAAGGCAAAATCTCCTCCTCTCTGCCACTTCTTCTAAAAGAGAGTACTCTAGGGGGGACAGGGGGAGAAGGGGAAGAGGCTGCACATTTGTAAAGTCACTTAGCGGCTCCTGCACCTCCCTGCTCCCGGAGAAGGGAGCCATCTGTCTCTCGCCCAGGGCTTCCCCTATGGCGGGATCCAGGGAGGGGGGAGCAGGCGGGAAGGCAAAGTAATTATTGAGATGAATGAAAATGAAAGACGCAAAGGAAATAAAATGTAAGAATGAAACTCCTCATAGAGTTCGGGGAAGGGCTGGTCTGGGAAAGGGACCGCGGTGGTACCAGCCCTCCCGGCTCCTGTCACCTAGTCTTCTTCACAAACCTACTGTAGGTCAATCTAGGTGGGAGATTAGCAGAGTTTCAGATTTCAGTGCTAGCAAATTGCTTGTCAAAACATGTGTAATATAAGTCTAGATTATAGGGCTGTGTTTTAAAGTTATTTCTCATCATCCCAGTCCTTGAGAGACAGGGGACAGTGGGAACCAACTGACAATTATGCTCGCCTCAAAAAGCCGCTCCTGATGCATGCATCTCCCTGGGACTCAGGAACCCGGCTTCATATAAATTATGATGCTTTAGTTAAAGTCAGAGCGCTCACTGGCTTTTGTGCCAGCTCTGGGCCCTTTTCATCTCTAGCTCTACTGGGCCCAGGAGAGCAGGCATTCCTACAGCTCTGCTGGCCACCAGCTGCGTCCCCGTAAATCATCAAACCCCTGAACAAGCCATTCTTGACAAAGGCCAACAGCATTTACTGGAGATGATCACTCTGCTATTATTCCACTTGCTGAAATTTAAAATAGCCATTTACCACAGTGGCTGAAAAACACAGAACTGCACACGTGTGTGTGTGTGTGTGTGTGTGTGTGTGTGTGTGTGTACGAGGCTTACACATATATGGCACACTGTGTATACCACCTAGAAGTCATCATCTTTGCAAATCTAAAAAGGAAACAAGGGATGTGGGTGTCAGAGAAACCAGGGTCAGCACCCTTAGTGACATGCAGTGAGGCGAGGGAGGTCTGTGTCCTGGGCACGCCGCCCGTTCCCACCTGGAGCCAGCCTTGCCCGCAGCAGCGTGGGAGGTAGTTCACACACTCGGGTAGGGAAGCCACGCAATTATGGCTCTGGTTCAGACTGAAATAAGGGAAGCTGGAGGAACGAACTCTAATCAAGCTTAGTCTGCAATCACGTCTACTTTGAGGACTAGGGAGGAAGAAAGAGTAAGAGTGATTGGTGATCCAATGGAGCCCCCCCTCCCCCCGCCTGCAAAGATGGCTCTGGAGACACCCTCACCTGGCTCAAAGCCCGCTTTGTAGCTGCTTCACCTTGAACTAACCCTCTCTAAGCACCAGCTTCCTCATCAATAAAATAGGGACAGTATCAACATCAAATAAGGTGTGACTTAGGTAAAGCCTTTAACATGGGCACTGGCACACAAGAGTCCATTACTCAGCAAATGGACTTGGCCTCCCTCACCTTGGAAACTCCCCCATAAACCAGGTCACAAGCTGAGGAATGAGAGGAGGCGCCCAAACGCCAAGAACCCCCAACTCTGAATACAGGCAGCAGCCCCTGCATTCCTTCCTGGTCAGCTCACACAGACACCGGCACCTACTCTATGTCCTGTATTCCTGGTGACCAGGCTGACTGTGCATATAGCATCTCTATCTTTTAGAATGTTTTAAAAATTAAATTTATCAGGGTGGCGTTAGTTAATAAGATCGTATAGGTTTCAAGTGTACATTTCTATGATACATCATCTGTATATTGCATTGTGTGCCCACTACCCTAAGTCAATCTTCTTCCATCATCATATATTTGGCTCCCTTTACCCTTTCTCCCCCCAAGCCCCTTCCCTCTGGTCGCCACCATACAGTTGTCTGTGTCTATGTATCCTTTAGAATCTTAAGGGCTGCAAATTCCAACATTAGGACTTTTATTATTTCTACACCCAACACCGATTTTGACCGATATGAAGTGACCCTTCCTATCACACCCATTGTTTAAAGCAAACATGTCCTCCTGTCACCGTTCAGTAATAAAGCCAGCTCAGAAGTGCAGTTCCAAACCACTGGGGCCTCCTCTCTGGAGACCTGGGCTAAGGAAACCCTCAAGTCAAGTTTTCAGGAAGAGCGCACAGACCTGAATGCCTGACATCTGTCTCAATTACAAAGGGCAACGAGAAAGGTCCCCACTACCTGGACAGCAGCAATGAGACCCTGCAGCAAGGCTCTGGGGGCACAGAGGAGGTTAAATGCAAACTCATCTCTGCAATTCCCATCTCAACAGACCTGTTTTCTTGACAAAGGTCAGAGGCTGCCTTCCCACCCTCCCCCACCCCACATTCCAAAGTTCTTATCTTTCAGGGAAGAAAAAAAAAAAGCCCAACAGAGTTACAAGTATTTCAATAACTGGCTTAGAGACCAGCTCTTTTCTGTAAACAAGCCTAATGAAGCGTGACTAATAGTGCTCTCCTCAGCAGAGCAGGGAGAGGGGCCTTTGTTAGCACTCACTGGAGCAAGGCCTCGTTTTGCTGCAGCAGAACAAAACTTAGCTGGTTATTGATTGACCAGCCTCGCTGGGTGTCACTGCTCTGCTGTCTATATGTCTGTGTGCTGAGGGTATAAATGCATGTGTTCATGTGGACCTAGAGATGCTCGGTGCACACACTCCCACATACAGCAGCACCCAGCCACCTGAGCCGACTTTTGGTTACACTTCTCAGCAAACCTGATGAAGAAGTATCCAAGGCATCTGAGTGCAACCTAATTCCTCTCTGATACTTGTATCTCTTCTAGTCTTTGATATTACTTAACATTTCTCTCCATGTTGTCAGTACCGCTAACCTCAATTTCAGACTCTCCCCACAGACAAAGTCACTATGATTTAACCTGCTCTGGTTCTTACTTTCTAGAGGTGATTTTACTTTTTTTTTTTAATATGTTCAAAATCGTTGATGATTTCCTTTCCCCATTTCACCTATCTATTCTGAAACCACTGAAATTTGTTTCCACATAACTGCTAAGTAAACATTCCATAATGACTTTAATTCACTTCTTCAATTAAAGTTTGTCTTAAGTGCCATTAACACACACACTACAATGATGGTAAGGGGAGGATCTAAAGTTGACCCAGACTTCTTTTTTGGACAGACTGGAATTCAAGTCAAAACTTGCTTTCCTTGCTACTCTAAGCACAAATTTCCGTATAAATTATTGACTGCACTTTGGCCTCATCTGAAACATTAGCCCCACAGGCTGATACGCTCTGACCCCAGGTGGCACATCAACCCTCTCAGAAGAGGCTGGAACATTAGTGCTTTGCATTGGGGACTGAGGCGTGAGAGCCCATCAATCAAGCTCTCTGACAGCTTTTACAGCCTCTGAGCATTAGGCTCAAGTCAACCTCCAAGACTCCTATTGTTCGCTTTATTCTCTTCTTCTCTAGTCTGATGAAGTTAGGGTTAAGTCCAAGGCTTCAGCAAGAGAGAAAGGCTATTGTTAGTAACTCAGTCTTGATTGACTCTGACCTGCAGGGCAGCCAGCTTGAAGTCTTTTCCAGAAAGTAATGCACTGTTAATTGCAGCTCGTCATCAGGGTGTGTTTTATACCTCTTTTCATTGGAAGAAGACCTGACTCAACATTTCAACATCTTTCCAGGTTGCCTTGCAACAGTCTCAAGAGTACACACACACACACACACACACACACACACACACGACAAAAATCTGATTTGTACCCACCAACCTCTGAATTGCTAAATCTAATACCAATGCAAAACACAGAATGCTAACTAATGCTGGATAATGCTAACTAACACTTGGCAATTGGCGTTCAGGGCATTCAATATTTTTTTCATGGCAAATATCTGTGGGGATTAGTCCATGGGGCAGGAAAACGCTTGATGGAGAAGCCTATCATTCCTTTCTGTTGTCCTTTGCCTAAAATGACTGAAGATCGGTTCAGCTAAAACTAGTAGCTATATTTGTGAGCAGCCAGCAACTGACTGGATGGCCCCAGGGTGAAGATTACAAATTTCCACTCAGGCTCTGCTTGAAGAATTCTAGACTCTAAAGACGTTGCAGAATTACTGGTCCAAAGGCTTTCCAGTTTCTTTGAAAGAAAAAACAGACAAACTATTCTCTCTTCTTACCCAAACAGACCTCTGAGGGTAGAGGGAGGGGGAGGGGGTGGCCTGGTCAATGGTGAGCTCCAGGCACCCAGGTCTGTTTCTGGCTGCAGTGGGTGTCCACACCAGGCCAGCCCCAGGGCAAGCCCCTGGCCCCCAAATAAACTTGGTGAAAGTGTAACGATTCCAAGGAGAAATCACATGTTGACGATTTGGAAACAGAATTTCTTTCATAGAGGGGGGGAAAGCTCAGAAAACAAATGGCTTGGTTTGTTTGTTTGTCTTAGCTTTTGATCTGGACATTCAGAGCCACAAAATCCTTCCACATTTAGCCAAGAGATTATGCCATTTCATTCAGTACATCCAAGTATATGAGTTAGTATAGGAGTTAGTGCACACTTTTCCAAATGAGTGACTAGAAAGCCATTTTTCAATTACATTCTGCTCTGTGTGTGTGTCCGATAGCGTACCGACCCCAAGACACGACTATAAGCCTAGATTTGATAAGCTTTCCACAGAGGCGGTGGTTCTGAGAACTAGCAGTGCGATCGGTCCTGAGAAAGCCCCTTGGTCCAGCACACTGTCTTTTCTGGTGTCACTCAATCCAACTCATCTTTAATATTAAAGAAAATTGGAATTTTCCAGTTTAACCAAGACTGCACGGTCAAAGCACATTAAACTCATCAACATCATGGGCTACCAGAGCCCTAAAATTTTTTGTAAATTACTAAAACAACAACAACAAAACTGAACGTGTAGCCTGTTTTAATATAAAGTAACTTCCTTGGGTAGTCCTTATTTCTTACAGTGCAGAAATAAGTTAGAAAAAGATTTAAAGAATACTAAAATATTGAAGTAGTTGGTGTGTATGAAGACAGACTGCAAATGATAAGACTGGAGTCAATAAAGATGGAAGCCACAAGGGGACAAAACAGATATCACTAACATGTTTAAGCCGTGGGTAAGGTGAACTCAAGATCTGCTCACCGAATCTTGGTATAGTTGTTGAGTTTGGGGTCTCCTCTGAAGCTTCAAGGAAGGCAATTCAAAACTAATAAAATAAGCATTATTTTACACAGCAGGCAGCTAACATTTGAGTTAGTTACTGTCCCCAGGGGGTAAAGTCAGAAAATAAATATAAGGAACATTGAATGAGCACTTTCTATGTGTAGGTCACAAGAATAAGTGATTTTGCACAGATTATCTCATTTCTTAGCACCTATATGCCAGGTTCTTTTAATATCTCTATTTTACTGATGAGCAAATTAACTGTAAGAACGCTTGAACCAACTGACTTGCCCCAGGTTGCAAAGTCAGAGATTTGAACACAGTCACCATGCTCCTAAAACACATTGTGTAAGTTTACATAAAGTCTATAAATAACATAATTTTCCGAAGGAGCTGGATTATGGGGACCCACAGGGTAGGTGAGGTCATGGAAGTGACGACCGGGGTCAGGTGGGGGCGTGTACTGTACAAGGTGCACATCTCTGCCCAACCGCACATCCAGGACAGCGCACGGGAAGCTTGAAAATGACCACAGTGAGGACACTAGACACAGGAAACAGCAAACACTCGGATTGAGGGCTCCCTCCTCCCTGGCCCCGCAACCCCCACCCCGGAGCCCGTTGCTAACTATTTGCCGGCTCACTGATGGCTGTGCACCTTCATTTGTTGAACTGCTGGTATTCTCTCCTGTAACGTGCCTCGTAGGAGAAAACAGTGGTCTGGGGAAAGCATGGGACCTGGAAACCTTCTATATTTACCTTTAACTGCTTAGAAGGTATCGCTGGTATAAAACTGAGGGAGGACTTCACTGGACTACAGTTCCATCTTCTTATGTCTCTAGTTGTTGTTTGAAAGGAGACACAGGTCACAAGTCCAGGTATCTTCTGTTTAAGCACTCAGATCGAACCAGTCACCAAATCATGCCCGTTTCGACTCCCTACTCGTTCCCCACTCTGTCCCCTTGTCTCCACCCATACACCGTACAAAGTCAGGCCTTGGCTCCCCTTCCACTGTCACAGCTTCACCCCCAGCTGCCTCACACCTCACAGGGCCTTTAAACTCCGAGTCCAAGTGCACTGAGCTCCCGGAAGCCGATGACCCCCCGTGGACATTCCCACCACAGGACTTACCCTGACATCCCAGACGCCTGATCTCCCTGCCAACCTCTCACAGTAGCCTACGTACTATGTCTTTCGAAGTGCCTGGCAAAGAGCAGGTGCTTGAAAAATGGTTTTTAAAGTCATGTGGAATATTAAAATGAATGAAACTATACGTGAACTCCAGTATTATAATTATGCATACACACGAAAATATCAAAGTGAAAACGGTGGAGCTGAGCATTATTCGTCACCTGATTCTGGTACTTCCTAAGTAGGTACCCATCTCAGTTGATTCTACTTTAAAAATAATTTGATAATAATATAGATGTAACAATGTGGTTTTCTGTATCTTCTATTTTTCATGAGAAAATTTTGCAAAATAAGTACTCTTTACAAGTTCAAATAAAAACCAGGAACCTTCCTCTGGGATTTCAAAAGCCATCCACTTTTATGGAACTATTACAAAAGCCATTGATAAGGTACATTTGTTGCTCACCTGACGCAGAAGCTCCGAGCACAGACCTTCCCCTCCCAGCCACCACAGATCTGGACTGTCGGCCTCTCGCAATACTCCTTGCAATTTAATGAACAGTCATATCCAACAAATCTCCTCCCGATTGCCTGCCCGTGGTTATTCTCCCAGACTCTGGGCCCCAAAGAGAGATTTGTCATTGCTTAAATAAATTTTACAGATGTAATAGATCAAAGCAATAAAGAAAACAGAGCTTTTATAAAACAAGGCTGACAGAGCAGAAAGCTCTCTCTCCATAATGGCCACGTCCGTTTGTGCGGCCCCGCTGCCTGCATGTACCAAAGGGAAACAGACGATGAAGGTTAGGAAGCATGAAATGACAGCCTTCCTTGCCTTTCAGGAAACATAAATTTTATTTGCTGAATGTCTATTTTAAAGCCATGGCTTTCGATCTAAATGTGTGATAAGCAGAAACTGATTCCAGGGAGATATAAAATTATTTAACTGGGTGCTCAGCAATGCAAATCCTAGGTGACACATTCGTGACTATTAACAGTGGAAAACTCGGGTGAAGTTTTGAGTGATGTTTTCTTGTGATCTTTGTTGGCACCGACGATTTCACCTGCCTTTCGGTTAGCATGCCACTGGGGGTGTGCTGGCACTGGCCCGTGGTACCCAAACTGGAAGTGAGGACATTTATCACTTGTCCTCAACAAGTGGCCCGTGACTTCTCATAGGGACTTTCTTGGTGCCAACTGAAATACAGATTTTCTTTCCCAGTGTGCTTTAGAGTAGCTCATGCTCTCCCACTAATACCAACAGATTATTTCTTTAAAAATGTCAGGTCTTTAGGCTTTAGGATGTGCCTGGCTCCTAACACAAGGGTGGGGAGGACAAGGACCCACTTCAACACCCCTGCCTTGGGAAAGGCGCTCTCCACGCCCCCAAGATCAGCAACTCACTTTGAGTAGTCTCTTCACAACTCAAACGAACAAAATGCCAACTGGGTTTGCCGTGCCTGAGTGTTATAATCTGTTTAACAAATTGTGGCATTTAATGTTTAATTCTGGTTAATTAAATTAGCTTGGTTTTATATTAGGGCATATTTTTAGATAGAAACTTGGTAAATATGCATAAATCACACTGTGTAGGCAAATATTCTACAATGTATAATAAAGCAATACTAAAAAAAATGTATTAAAAAATTGCTAGTCTAAAATAACACAGCCAGAACAGCAACAATATAAATGCCGCTAACCAACACCTGAGTAAATACGGTCAGTGTAGATGCAGGAAATTACAGAGATGTAAATATCCGTTTACTTAATAAAATTAGCAATTCAACTGAAAGTAAAAATGAACTGCCTGAGTGCATGAGGAATTTAGGATCAACCTTTCAAAATAACTTCTACTTAGAATGCACTCACAACTCCACTGATTACATAAAAGAAAAAAAATTTCCTGGTATGGGTTTGGGGATTGGAGAGGGAGCAATCAATATTTGTAACAAAGCATGTGCACATGAAGCACTGTTCACCATGACTCCTCTTCCTCCGTTTATACTCCATGTGACCTCAGAGGAAGCTGATTCCAGTGGGGACCATAACTGGGCTCCTGGGGCAGTGTGCGTGCACTGCAGCCCCGCAATGCTCTCATTACCCTCATGGTCACCTGTGTTGGAAGAACTTGCAGTCAAGACAGCCAGATGGTGGCTTTCAGAAAGGACACACATGACCACCACTCTTAGCTGTAAGAGGAGCTACAAGTGTGAGCATCTTCCTATCTTCTGGGCTGGATTCCCAAACCAAAGGGAAAAGGACGGCAGGCTAATGAAAAGCACTCCTGTCTTTGCCTAGAACAAATCTTACAACACCGAGATGATACTTTGTTTGCTTGTTAATTTAGTGCTATGTATCAGGCACTCTTCAAAACGTCTTACGATATTAACTCATTTAATCCCCCTACCAGCCCAGTGGAGGGGTGGTACTATATTATCTCCATTTTACAAACGATGGGCAGAGGCATAAAAGCAGGTAGTAAGTTACCGCTGAAGGTCACCTAGGCTGTAAGAACAGAACTGGGAATTGGAACCCGGGGTCCACTCCTGGTTTGTGACAGTCACCCAAGACCCCCATGTATAGCAGCCAAAGACGGTGAACATACACAGCTGGCCCTCAATTTAAGGGGTTTACATGGGCCCTAACATGTTAGAGTACTAAATCTAAGCGACAAGGTACATCATTTAGGTTCATCATGTGGTGTCCCGAATTCCCATAGAAAACACGCCAAAACATTCCTATAATGTTGAAGCACAAAAGACTCTTGGAGCCCTGGCTGGTTGGCTCAGCGGCAGAGCGTCGGCCTGCAGACCAAAGAGTGTCGGGTTCGATTCTGGTCAAGGACATGTACCTCGGTTGCGGTTTGTCCCTGGCCCTGGTCAGGGTCATGCAGGAGGCAACCAGTCGACGTGTCCCTCTCACCTTGATGTTTCTTTCTCTCCTCTCCTCTCCCTCCCACTCTATCTAAAGATACATAGAAAAATATCTTTAGGTGAGGATTAAAAAGAAAACAAAAAAAGGAATCTTGGAGATCACTTATTCTAAAATTGCTCTCTTTATGGAGAAGAAAGTGTGGCCCAGAGAGATGAAATGACTGGTCCTGGGCTCCGGGACTCCCAATCATCCTCTGTCCACACGCAGCATCCAAGGTGGGTGGCAAGCGGGCCAGCCGTCAACAGCTTCTCAGCGCTTTCCCAATGAGCGTCTAAGAAGATCCGTTCAAGCCCACCATGCAGCCGGGAGGCCTGACCAACAGCCAGCAGCCCTTGTGGCATTTGCCCCAGCGAGACTGACACACGTCCAAGTGACCAGAAATTGCTATGGAGAAGAGGAGGACCAAGAAAAGGCTTCTTTGAGGTCTGGGTAAAGAAACAGTCAGAGCACTGACTAATAATAACCGAAGTCCTGTGGCAGGTAACAGGAACCAGGGACCACCCTTGCCTTAGTGCACAGAGAAGAAAAACAGCAGCAAAAAGTCTGACGAAGCAGTGCCCCGACTGCCTTCGGGGGCAGCACCTTGGCGAGAGAGGTGCACGGGGTAGAGAACGAGCCGAGTGACGCCCCTTCTCCCACCCCCCAAACACACTGCCTGCATCTCCGCACTGCGAGAAACCACATCACAAAACAGAGCTGATCTAAACCGGCACAGTGCGCCTCTTGTCCTGCTCACTTCATTTTATCATGAGGCTCAAAAGGTAGCCGCTGCCGGCCGAGCGGCAGGGCCTGCACCCCCGGCCTCTGCTGTCTGCTCTGGGGGAGGCCATCGCAGCCTCCTGGCCTGGGGGGTGGTCCACGGCCAAGGGGCCTGGCAGGAAGGGGTGAAAACACACAAAACCCAAACCAAACAGCGATACTGACAGCGAAGTCCCAGGCTTTGAGGCTCTGACTTTTGCTAAATGTTAAGAATTGGGGCTCCAATAGTGAAGGAAATCTGAATCTCTTCTCTCAAACATACATCCCTAGCAGATGGTTTATGTGGTGGGCTTCAAATCCAGGCCTATCAGACTTTTTTTTTTTTTTTTTTAAATGATTTTGAGAGAGAGAGAAAGAGAGATAGAACATCAATTGGCCGCCTCCTGCATGCCCCCCACTGGGGATCTGACCCACAACCTGGGCATGTGTCCTGACCAGGAATCGAACCAGCGACCTCTTGGTGCATGAGTCGACAGTCAACCACTGAACCACACCAGCCAGGCATATCAGACTCTTAATGTTTTCCCAAATACACCGGAGGATACAAATACCCTTCTTATTGAAAATACTGATTCTTAACTCTACTCCAAGCAGCTAAGGTGATTCTTAGAGCAACAAGGCTAAGAGACTTAAAAAAAAAAAAATACATCTTATAAAATAAGACAAGCATAAACCATGTTGAGTTTTTCCAGGAAAGAAATGTGGAATAAAAATGTTGATTCATTACTTTCCCACATTCCGGGGGACGGGGTTGGGGGGGTCACCATGGAGCCTGGAGTGAGGCTGAGAACTTTTCATCTACCTGAGCCCTTTGACAGGAGTATTAATACAACAGCTTAACTTGGTTTAAAGAATGAATTATTTCACCATCTGCACTAATCTCTTCTGGCAAGAGGCAGAATTCTGCTATGGCTACTTCACAAAAGTAGAGGGGAATTGGGGGCTTCTCAGCATATTAACATAAGCTCGCTTATTAAAATAAAATGATGTGCTAACGCACTGGAGATTCTCACACTGGAGCAGATATCTATTGTCCTTTACTTAAAAAAAAAACAGAAAGCATCTATAAATAAAAGTACTGTATGCATTTTTACACCATAGCCTTAAATACTAACATCTTGAAATACTACATAATTGTGTGTGCTTTCACCAGAGGTCAAATAACTGCATAGGTCACGGTGAGAGATAAAATAAATTGTAGTTCAGAGACCAGATGAAGAGCAAGGCTATTTTCTGCAATGTTATGGGCCAGATTCCTAGGACCCAGCAGTAAGTCAGGATGGGTGTGTCTGAGGGGAACTTCCAACTCCACCTAGTCACTGCTGTAGGGTTAGCAAGTACACTTTTCATTCCGCTTATCAAAGACCTTTTCTTGTTTGAAAAGATGAGAAAAAAGAAAGAGAAGAAGGGATGGGGACGGTGAGTAAGGGAAGGGGGGGGGGGGAGAATAAAGAAAGAGAGAGAGAAGCAGAAGAGCTTGCCTTTTCTACATGCTCCACCACAGAACCTCTTGGGAGGTCTTCAAAAACAACAATTCAGCAAAAAGTGACAGCAGAGTGACCACTGACTCAACCCTTGTAAGTCGTTTTCAAAAAGCTTTCAGTGAATCAATGTTCAATGTTGTTTCAGTTATTCTTGGAGAGAAAACTTTCTGGCCCCCTCCCCCTTCTCCTTTGGAAATCTGGTCGCCACTGTCCCGTGTCCTGCTGAGACCTGATAGGCAGAGCTGCATTCGACCTGCTATTAAGCTGCTGATAGCAGTGTTTCTGTTGCAATTTATGAGCAATGTCAGTTGAAGGCAGCGTATTGTACACACTATATTTTCCCAGCTGGAGATCTCCGTGAATGGAAAGCAAAAACATGAATACACATGCACTGTGGGCTTGAGGGAACAGAAAGGCAGGGGGAAAAAGGCAGCAGGCTAAAATCAGGTGGGTGGTCTTGATTATAAACCAAGTAGATAATAAAATATTCAATGAAAGCTCTAACTAAATGGTCAGGAAATAGAGATACACAATATGAAGAGAGGCCCCAAAAGCTCTTTTCAACCCGTGTGTCTCAGGGCTGAATTCTTCCATCAGTGATGGGCCAGGACTCACCTTGCCACCTGGGGTTTTAAATGACTTGCAGTAACCTAAAGGTCATTGGAAACCACAAAAACAAATCCCATTCCACATTAAGCTTCCAGTAAGGACCACAGCACAAGTGATGCCGCACATCCAATTCCAACTTCCTCTCCTAAATGCCTCCACTCACACAGGCCCTCAAGAATCAAATATATCTCTTTGCCCTCAACCAAAAGCATTTTATAAAGAAACAACAAAACAAAACAAAACAAAACAGCCCTGGCCAGTTTGGCTCATTGGTGGAAGCGTCAGCCTATGGTCCAGAGAGACCCGGGTTCGGTTCCCACTAAGGGCATGTACCTCGGTTGCAGTTTGTCCCCGGCCCTGGTTGGGTCGTGTGGGTGGCAGCCACTCGATGTGTCCCTTTCACATTGATGTTTCTTTCTCTCTCTCTCTCTCCTCCCCCGCCCCCCCCCCCCCACTCTATCTGAACAAAAAATGGAAAAATGTCCTCAGGTGAGGATTAAAAAAATAAAAAACAAAAACAGAAGTTGTGGCTAAGAATCAGGCATGTGCTATTGCCCTCTGGCTCCTGTACCATGGAGTGCACGACAGAGGTACCAGTCCTCATAAAAGCCCAGTTCTGCAGAGAAAGAGGGGATTGAATGATGAAGCAAAAAATTACCCAGAAGACTTTATTAATTATTAATACGCCAAAAGACTTTCTTTCCCTAAAAACTCTACTGAGAAATAACATAAAATATTAATAGGCACCTAGTCATGTAAACTTAATTCTTCCTCGAAAAATAAAATAAAACGCGGAATTGGTTTGTATTAGTGGCTGCCAATGCTGCTACACATCAGCATTATGGGGTAGTTTTTAAGTAACCTTACCCTGCATGCTCTGGCCCCTAAATAGTGTGTCAGTTGATCTGGGGTCCAGGCTTAGCACTTAAAAAAAAATATGATCCTAATACTCTTCATGAAAACAATGAATCTGTAAAGAATGAATCCAACTATACTCTCAATTACATCAGTAGGTTATATTGGCTGGGAAAACCAAAATATCTCCAGGGACTAAAGGAAAAGAGTGCAAAATGGATAATTACACACACAGGATCATTCACTATTTTCACTGGAACATAGTTTACATTTTTTTTTTAATCCTCACCCAATGATATGTTTTTATTGATTTTAGAGAGAGGAAGGGCTAGGAAAGGAGAAGGAGAGAGACAGAAACATCAGTGTAAGAGAGAACCATCCACCGGTGGCCTCTCGTACACATACACCCCAACCAGGGACCGAACCTGCAACCTAGGCATCTAGGCATGTGCCCTGACTGGAAATCGAACCCGCAAACTTTTCCTGTAGGGAATGATGGTCCAACTAACTGAGCAACCCGGCCAGGGCTAGTTTAAAATTTTAAGTAGCACTGGAACAGATCTTCAACTGTCTTCCTAATCAGAACGTAGTGTGTTTTGATTCAGACTCTCACCTCATAGTACCAACATGTATAACATAATAATACAGAGCCTGTTAAATTTACCAAGCCCAGAGCTAAACCAGGAGAAAAGTAATTACCATTTAAATGACAACATGAAGTTCTTTGAAGAAGCAGCCTTTTGATGTTAGCATCTCAAATGCTAAAAGGCAAAAATCTCAGATCTTGATATTGTTCAGAGGAAACCCAGAGAAAACAAATATGTCTCCTAAAAGTTCTTTCATCAGAAAGAAGCCTGAACCCAAGCCGTTTATCACAGGCTTGTAGTCTGTACATGGTGACAACAGAAAGGTCCTACTAAATTAAGGTGACGACAAAAAACGAGGAGGAAAGGGCAGTGCAATGGGCTGGCTTCTCAAAGGCAGAAAAAATATAAAATGAGACACTGGGCACATGCAATTAATACATTTCTGGCGCCGCTAATATCCGATGAAGGTGCCATGACTGTAATATTGTAGATGTCCCGACAAACCTGTGCAGCCTTTCAAACGGATTCAGCACAAAGTTGGGAGCACTTGTCATTATTAAACCCAGTCTCCTCACTGGGGAGAAAGGTGGGGGCGGGGGGATCTTTCTCCTGCAAACGTTTGGGAACCTCTTACAAATGATTAGAAACACCAGGCAGTACGATGTATTTTATATTTTATATACATATCCCTCACACTTAATTATCGTGCGATTGATTAACCAGTTGGTAGATTAAACAAGTTGTACATTATTCAGACCCTGCAAAAGATTCATATTTACCTCCAACCACAAGAGATGGTCTCATGCTTTTCATTTCTAGTGGCTCACACAATGCGAGACACAATACAGAATGTGGTCAGTTCTATTAAATGCTCTTCCTGGCTTTTCACCTTTGCTTGTTAATTGTTTATTTTTAATGTAATACTATATTTGATTACCTCCACAGGACCAAAGTCATGAAATGAAACAGAGTGAAACACAAACCAGACAACAGCCCCCTCCCAACTTTTAAAAGACCGGTGTTGGGGGGAGGGGGGAGGGATGCAGGGAGGGGAGAAGAAGAACTTCAAGTACAATTTCATCGGTTTTAGCTTTTTAATTACCCGTGATATCCCTATTCACTATAATAAACAGTTGAGAATTTGCCATATTCCTTTGATCAAACGTTTATCTCCAAATAGGCTTTTTATTTCAGGGATTTATGCAGCATGTAGTTTATGATTATTTAACTACAGAAAGAGAGTAATTGCAATTGTTCGCTGAAAGGACATAATTGAGACCTTTTGCTGCTCATATACATTTTGCTAAATCTGAAAGCCTCTGTTTTAATTATTCATAAGGCAGTGAGTACCTACAAAGCAGGTTTCTCTGCTCAGAGGCAGACCAGGTAAGTTATGAGAAAATTCACCCACGACCATAATATAGTAAGCAGCGGAGTGTTAACTGGGCTAGAGCCACGTCCCGCAACTTGCCTGACCATGAAAAACACCTGCAGAGCTTCGGGTCCCTGCAGTCGGTAAGCAGTCTGAGTAAATCGTAGCATCAGGTGACGTTTTGTGCCCCACACTGCGTCCAAGGAGCCCACAGGTGCTCAAAACTGTTGCAGACTAGAATCACCTGAGTGGTCTTTTAAAAACCCTGAGGCCCACCCAGTTTAAATGAGAACCTCTGAGAGGGGCAACCAAGTCTCAGGACATTCTAGTCCCCCCACATGTTCCAGTGGATGTTTGTGAACTAATGACTATTAGTGTTCGCTGGTTTCTCAACCCTGACTGCTAATCAGGATAACCATATTAAAGGCTAACAATTAAACAAACAAAATGTCTAGACTCCACCTTACACCAACTGAGAATAGTTGGGAATGCCGTGACATTTTCCCAAAGTCCCTACAATGATTTTAATGTGCAGTCTGGGTTGAGAAAAACAGGTCTAGTAGATTCTATGGTTAACAAAAAGTATTTAACCAAGAAGGTTTTATTTAAACAATCTTACTCTGTTGAGCACATGACTACGTTTGTCCGATAGAATAACAATTTAAAACAAAACAGTCTTTCCTTTGAAGGACACTACAACTCAGCTGATCAGATAAATAATTCCTAAATGAAAGAACAAGAGAATATTAGTACAAAGTACCAGCAAGGGTAAATTTACAGAACTGAATACTTAAGCAGTGAGCAGAAAAGAAAAATGTCATGACGGCTAGGTGCACATATTCAAATGTGTGCAGGCTGTTGATGAAAATGACAGAGGCTGACTTGAAGTCATGGGTTTGAGAGAAATAGTCTTCTAGAGCCTTTTAACCTGACTGGTACATTTATGTTTGAAGACTGTTTTCCTGCAGGAACATTCTAAAATACTTTTATTCCAAGTTCCCTTTAACAACCTTAAGGGCAGTTTATATAATGTCAACAACACATATAATAATAACACGTCTTCCATGTTAAATAAAGCAATTTTATATCTATTAATGTTTTTGTGTGTTTTTTTAATCCTCACCCGAAGATAGTTTTTATTGATTAGAGAGAGAGAGGAAGGGAGACAGAGAGAAACATCGATGTGAGAGAGACATCAATAGGTTGCCTCCTACATGCACCCAGACCAGGGATCAAACCCGCAACCTAGGGATGTGCCCTGACGGGGAATCAAACATGAAACCTTTTGGCACAAGGGACGGCACTCCAATTAACCGAGCCACCTGGCCAGGGCTAGATGTATTAATGTCTTTATATTTACTACATCCATAATGCCATTTTACAGATGAGAAAAGAAAGGCTTAAGGCATTTGATGACTTGCTTAAAAGTCTCTTGACTCTACTAGGATACATACCATAAGACTACAACCATCCTTTACTGAGAAATATCCTTAATCTATCTGTTATTTAAGGAAAATTCATTGACTCAGTCCATGTTCATGCCCCTCCCATGTGCTAGGCACTACTGGGTGCTTGGAACATGGCAATGAACAATAGACGCCATGACCATCCACCACACGGGATGACACAGATAATGACCAAGCAAGCCACTATAATTTCAGATACTAAGTCCTTGCAGAAAATAAAGCAGTGTAACAGTTTAGGAAGTGATAGGAGAAAAGCTAGTTTGGGGGAGTCGAGAAATGTCTTTCTTGCCCTGGCTGGTTTGGCCCAGCGGTTAGAGTGTCAGCCCATGGACCAAAGAGTCACAGGTTCGATTCCTGTCAAGGGCACATACCTTGGTTGTAGTTTGTCCCCAGCCCTGGTCAGGGTCGTGTGGGAAGCAACCAATCGATGCGTCTCTCTCATGTCAATGTTTTTCTCTCTCTCTGTCTCTCTACCCCTCCCGCTCTATCTGAAGATAAATGAAAAAATATCCTCGGGTGAGGATTTAAAAAAAAAAAGGAATGTCTTTCTGGGGAGGTAATATTTGAGCCAAGACCTGAAAGAGGTGGTACAGCTGGCCATGCAGAAGATCTGGGAGAAGAGGGCTTTGGGCAGCGAGAAAGGGAAGGCGAAGGGCTGGGGGCGCAAGATGAAGCTACGGAAGACACGTCGAGTTCTACTCATTCAATTTGGATTCTCTTAGAAGACACACCTGAACAGTGGCACATATTTACGGAGAGTCTAGTGTCTTCTCGACTTGTATGAAGTCGAAGAGATGCCACCAAAGGCCTTTAGTGAATGCCACCCAAGGAACCTAACCAGAGCACCTGGTGGCAAATGCAAACCATCAACAGCCAATCCCAGGAGCTCAAGGAGAGGCGAGCACAGCGAGCACAGAGGAGGCCGGCGCGCTGCATCGGCGGTGTCCTTTTCCCGACATTTACCTTTTTGATCTTAAAATTCCACATGACCCTTCAAGCTGTCATTTTAACAAACATTAATGAAATGCATTTTACAGCTGCGAAGACTTTTATCTGGACCACTACTAAGAGCAGAGAAACTAAGCTACTGTTCCTTTATACTGTTGTGTAAATACAGGCCTTTCTTTGAAGTGTGAAATAAGTGGCCATTTTATACTCTGTAATACCTGAAATATTTCGTGGCATACCCTCTTGGCAAAACAAATCTTTTAAAAAAACATAGCAGCATACTGTTTAAAGTAGATTGGTTTGTTTTAAAATGGGCCTGGATACCAGGAGACACATACAAGAATGTTCACAGGAACAACGTCTGAAATAGCAAAGCACTGGCCACACTCCAAAAGTCTACGGGCACAGGAATGGATAAGTAATAATGATGTATTCAAGCGACACAATGCAGCAGTGAAAATGAACTAGAGCTTAATGTTGAGTGACAAGAACAAGTTGATAAAATATACTGTATATGATCCCATTTATAAGAAGCTCATAAACAGGCAAAACAAGGTATTAGTTAGGAATTCAGAGAGATGTAGTAAAACATGGGAGTAGAAAAATCACAAAATTCAAAAAACTGGACCCTGGCCAGTGTGGCTCAGTTTGTTGCAGCATCGTCTTGTACACCAAAAGGTTTTGGGTTCAGTTCTGGGGCAAGGCACATACCTAGGTTGCAGGTTCAATCCCCGGTTGGGGCATGTGCAGAGGCAACCGATCAATGTTTCTCTCTCCCTCCCTCTCTCTATAATCAATAAAAAACAATTTTTTTTTTTTTTATCGGAATACTGGCTTCCTAGAGGAGAATACAAAGCAGAGTGGGATGAAGAAAAGGTCACCAGGGCTTTTCTGAAACACTGTAGTTTTCTATTCCTTCGTTTGGGTGGTAGAAAATATGTGTTCACTTTCATGTTGTTCTTTACACATTACACACGTTTAAAATAGCATTTTGCATATACTTCGCATTTAATATAATAAGTCTTTGAAAGAACGCAGGTCTTCTTCGCCCGAATGCCACTCTGGCTTATTCATATTCGAATTGAAATGCTCTTTTAACAGCATACATTTAACACCCTTTCTTCCATTTATCCGATATGTTGGTGAACACAGCCTGAAGGAAAAGGAAACTACCTGAGAACACAAGGCAGATTGTGAATGAAAGTTGTTTTCCCCGAACAGCCTGGGAACTGGAGCCGGCACCTCTGCTCCCTGACAGGCCCCGGGGTCTGTGGTGTCCTGACGGAGCCCACACAACTCCGGGGCGCTGGGGCTGCAGCGGCATTCGCTTACAAGGGTGCACTTCACAGAAAACCAAGGACTCATTTTCCCGAGGTTCCTAGGCAAGAACTTCCCAAAAAGGGAAAAATAAAACTATTACATATCCGTGCAAATCAGAATTCATAGAACAGTGGCAAGCAGCCAACCCAACTATTTCAGGCTTGCTCTCCCATCTGCTCGGCCTGTTAACTGCCGGAAAATACAAGCAAATCACTTCTTCTGCAACTAATTCTCAATAGGGCTCCTAAAAACCAGACTCCATGATGCAACTTTAATAAGACCGAACAGCTTATTATGATCAATAAAGCAAAGCCTTCCAGCAGTTACTGAGCCAAAAGCTGGCGCAAATGCCTCTTCAGTGGACATGGAGCATGAAAACCATCCTTCTCCAGCACCGAGGACGGCCTGGGGCCAGGAAACACTCAGACACCAGGAAGCAGCTCTGTCCTGATTCCCCTCCATCGAGGGACCCACAGGCTTTCGCATCCTGCTAGATTTTATTAGCCCCAATATATGGTAATTAATTTACTGCAGACTCTTAATTCATAAATAGATCAAATAAAGCCTTCCCTGGCTTTTGGCAGCTAACTCTTACTAAATTATGGTGACCAGAAGTTTGTTCAAATGCTGCCCATAAGTCAGCTCCTTCAGCTTGTAAAGTTCAATTAGAGTTCTTAGCTTATTGTGTGCCTCAGAGCTTCAAAGAAGGCATTATTCATGCAGTTTCCACTGCCAAAGAGAGGAACGCTGGCAACGAAGCAATTCCTAGAATGTAGATCCAAGCATTACCAGGAAATCTGAAAACTTCAACCTCAGTACCCAAACGCCTCCACTTTGGGACAGATCGCTGTGGGCTGTGAAAGACGAAAATGAATCTAATGAACTATGGAAATCACAATAATGAAAGTTCTGACCACGCACGCACAAACGTAACACCCGCTGGAGCTGGTTTTTCTGCATCCCCTTACACGTGCCACCGGTAGCTTCCTGTAAATGTAGCCTGAACACGCTGGGTCGGGGCTTAACCAGAGGCCAGAAGGGACATCTCGGAACTGCCACCCCCACCACAACTGGCTGTCGTTTCCGTTCTCGTGTCCGTGTCTCGAGCTGGCAGGAGAGCCCGGGGCGTGACCTGCCCGAGGTTTGACTCTGACGGGCATTTTCTGAGGCTGCACTTTGGCTGTCTGCCTGCTTCAGGCTGGGCTGGGACAGCGCCGTCCAGGCCCAGACCCCGGCGAGCAAGACAGGAACTTTCGCTCTGACACTTCCCTTCCCGGCAGGTGAGTGACTGAACTCTAGTTTGCCTTCCCAAGGGAGGCTCTGCAGTTGCCCTCAGATATGAAAAAGAACCGGTGTGTTTTCCCAAGAGCACACCATTAAGTCAGAAAAAGTCCCTGGCAACAAAGCTCCATGTCAGTCTACAGAGAACCTGGTGCTGCCAGCTCTGTAAACATCCAGCCTTTACTATTGACGAGCAGGAGGCTTAGAAGAAGGAGCAGGAAAACAATTCCTCTGTGAGCTACTGCCAGGGAGGCCAAGGCCCTAAATCTCCTTGAAGCTGAAAACAAATTAGCAGCTCTGCCCGCATCGAGCTGGCTCTCCGAGAGGAGGCTTCTTTTCACGCTGGCATCACAAACCGTGCTCCGTGCAGACAACACTGGTGAGGATATAAAAACGTCCTTCAGCTTACTCCTGTCACCTTATTGACCCGACTGACAGAACTGAGCGAAATCCACCCAACAATCTCCCCGGGGCGCCAACATGGGTTCGAGCAACACCGGGGAGACAGACAGGAGGGGCAGTAGTTTTTAAAGTCTCGGGCTAACTTGACCTCTTTCTCTCCACTCATTCATTCAGACGACACTTCTTTATTGGTAGCTGCCCAAGTGCTTGGCACATGGATGCATGTGTGAACCAGACAGACAAAAAGGCTTCAGTATAAGATACCGACGTGATTATCTACAATCATCTTTTACAGACTTTACACCCAGTAAGAAAGGTAAGCACCCTTTATTATACTATAGCAGGTGGACTAAAGGAAAAAGCACCTTTCTAGGATGAGAAGAAAAACTTGAAAATACAAGTACAGTTGACCCTTGAACAATACAGGTCCACTTATGCACAGATTTTTCAATAAAAATAGAGTCAGCCCGCTGTATCCCCAGGTTTTGCATCCATGCAGCCAACTATGGACCAAAAACAGTACTTGAGATTTGCAATTGTTAATCCCTGTGTGTTTAGGAACTACAAAAATTAGGCTTGGGGGTCGAGTCCCTAACCCTGGCACTGTCCAAGGGTCTACGGTAACTGCATGTGCTCTGGTTAAGTGAGCAGCAGGTTTCCAAAGACACCCTGCCTGGGACCTGATTCTACCACCATCAAGGCTCAGGAACCTTGGCTTTAATAAGGTGTCTTCAATGCTTCTGTCCTTGGAAGAAGAAAGTGCTCTGGCACCTGTCTCAACTTCCCTCTTACAGAGGCACGTGTTAAAAGGCGGGTCAACAACCAAGTGGATGAGAGTTTTACTACAAACACTGTAAGGAATTTGTGAAAAACCAGCTTGTTAAACAACTCATGTTGCTAACTAAAGATAAAAAGAAACAAAATTCAAACCCCCAAAAAAGATCTGAACAGGAGCCATAAGGGAGGCAGGTAGAGCTGGGGTTAGGGGATTCTGTCCATTCCAAAAGCTACTAAATTTCTTCTGTTTAGACAACCAATAGCCAAACAAACAAAAAAACCAGTCTGTTGTTTCACTTATATGCCACTGTTTTAAATTCCAAAACTTACAGTCTGTCTGGAAACCAAGCATAACTAAAACCACATTTGGAAAAACAGACCAAGTAAGCTATGGCAACAGTAAGCTGAATGACTTGATCTCACCATAGAAGGAAAGTGATAATTATGATAGCACATTCCAAATCCACTGAAATTATCTTAAATTCAGGTCAGGAAATAAATGGTAGCTACCCAGAAAATTCAACAAAAAAAACCCTTAGGCCCTTTAAGAGTTTTCTCATATTGAGGATATTATGATTAATTAAAAATGAAGAAGATTAAGTTTAAAAACAAAAACAAGTAGATGAAGTTTTTTTATACAATGGAGAGCGAAACCTTCACTTATCTTTTTCTGAAATTTGCACCAAAATAGTTGGTGGCCAGGAAATTAGAGAAGGCTATACTGGGAAAACTGATCACAGCAGGAGAAAAGGCAGATGGAGCCCGGCCGGTGTGGCTCAGTGGTTGAGCGTTGACCCATGCACCTGGAGGTCGCCGGTTTGGTTCCTGGTCAGGGCACATGCCCAGGTTGTGGGCCAAATCCCCCAGTGGGGGGCATGTAGGAGGCGGCCAATTGATGTTCTCTCTCATCAATGTTTCTATCTCTCTCTCCCTCTCCCTTCCTATCTCCCTAAAATCAATAAAGAAAACAAATTTAAAAGAAAGAAAGAAATGCCCAGCTGGGGACCCCTCTGCCCGCTTCGCCAAGAAATAACCCACCCAGACCGTCCTGTACCATTAAAAAGCCAACCCAAGCACGGATCTGCACACAGCATACCGGCTGGGCTCAGACAGCAAGGGTCATTCTCAGGCATCCGAGGATGGTCTCCAACACCAAGCAAGGAGGCCAAGCACACAAACAAAGAAAGTAACAGAGGACTTAGAAACAATGCTGAGAGAAAACGAAAGAGAGGGAGGTAAAGAGGGAGGCAGGGAGGAGGAAAGAGGAAATTAATATCCTTAGGGAAATGAGACTGTATTCATGAAACTAGATTAGGACTTTGAGGAAACAATCCCAATAACAGAAAAGCTTTCAGGAATAAAAATTCTGCGAGGACAGATCTTTTTCAATGAAAAAAACTGAATGATTCACCCCCTCACACCACAGCCCGAATGTGGGGTCCAACCAGAGCGGGGCGTGAGGATGCAGGGAGCTGCGCCAGCCGCGGGCCTCCGCCCTGCTGCCTCCGGGACTCGGCATGGCTGCTCCTCCCCAGCTGGTGTCCCTGCCACCATTCCCTACCCTGTCTCCACCACACACAAGACCCCACACACATAAATGCTGGCAGGGGGCAGAGTGAGTGGGAGCAGCCACCACAGCAGCAGGGACTCTGCACCCAAGTCGGGGCCCAGGCAGACACAGAAGGGTTGGAGGGAATTTTGCATGAAGATTTCCTCATGCATCCCATGAGGGGGGCAGGTCAGAGAGATTTTGTGCAGTTCTGTCACGTGTGGGGCTCAGGAGCAAAGCCTGGGAGGGCTCCACCATGGCCTGGAAACCTCTCCCTCCCTCCTTGCTCACTGCCCAGGTGACTACGGAATACAAGAGAAGTGACTGGTGGGGGGGGGGGGAGCACCTGTGTCTACACTCCTCCGTTTCGGGTTCTGGGCTTAGTCTGAGCTGAAGCAAGAAAAGCCAGGGTCACTGTCTGCGTGTCAGAAGGCAGCCCCTCTGCTGCACCGACACAGCAACACTGGAACGTGTGCTGCGAGGTGGGACCCACAGAACTCACACAACACCCCACAAAATATGACAGTTGGAAGTCCTCGGCCCTCAGGGACCTCAGGATGGTTCTCTGGCTCCAAGTCCCACAACACGGCCTCTCAGACCTCTGCAGGCCTTTGGCCTGAGGGTGAGGCTGAGTATTACTGTTCAACTTGAGACAAAAGCATGAACGCCGGCTCTGTGCCAGACACACACAGAACCGACACACAAACCTGCCCTGGTCCCCACAATCACCTCCACCACTGCCTGTGAGAAGCACCAACAAAAAGGCTGACCGCTGGAAGCAAACAAGCCGAAGACTGAATGATAAGGTTGAGAAACTCTCTCCATATCAGAAAATAGATAAAAACCTATAACCCAGAGATTGGAAAAGGAGAGAAAAGATCAGAAAAGCAGAAGATTTGATATAGGAGGTTCAACTTCTAAATAAAAGGAGCCCCAGAAAAAGAGAACATGGAAACAGAAATGATATCCTCTCCAAAGAAATACATCTGCAGCCCGGCCAGTGTGGCTCAGTGGACTGAGCGTCGTCCCACGGACTGAGAGGTCCTGGTTCAATTCCCAGTCAGGGCACGTGCCTGAGTTGCACGCTCGATCCCAAGTAGCTGATCAATCTTTCTCTTTTACATCAATGTTTCTCTCTCTCTCCCGCCCTTCCTCTCTCTCTTTAAAAAAAAATCAATCAATAAAAAACTGGTGTTAAAAAAAAAAAAAGAAAGAAATACATCTACAAAATTTCCAACACTACAGGGTCTGGGTTTCCAGTGAGAGGGCCAAACTCAGCACAAGTGATTAAAAAAGACTCAGGCCGCCCTGGCCAGTTTGGCTCAGCGGTTAGAGCGTCGGCCTGCGGTCCAGAGAGACCCGGGTTCGGTTCCCACTAAGGGCATGTACCTCGGTTGCAGTTTGTCCCCGGCCCTGGTTGGTTGTGTGGGTGGCAACCAGCCAATGTGTCCCTTTCACGTCGAGTTTTCTCTCTCTCGCTCTCTTCCTCTCTCTCCCTCCCACTCTATCTGAACAAAAAAATGGAAAAATGTCCTCAGGTAAGGATAAAAAAAATAATAATAAAAAAATAAATAAAAAAGACTCAGGCCAAAAGATGTCACTGAGAAATGTCTGAGCGCTGGGGACAGAGGAAAGATGAAGGTCTGGGAGGTGGGGTAACAGACAGATATTGAACACAGGGTCTCAAATCAGGATGGCACTGGACTGGTCAAAGCAATGCACCTCAAAGCAATGGAGCAACGTCTTCAAAAACCTGAGAGAAAGTGGTTTTAACCAATTCTCGTGTCTAGCCACTTTATCAATCAAGTGCAGAGGGTAGAAGGAAAACATGTTCAAACATCCAAGATTTAAAAAATTTTGCTTCTTATGGACCCTTTCATAGAAGCTACTGGAAGATGTGATTCACCAAAATGAAGGGGCAGAAACAAGAGAGAGGAGTCCACGGATCCGGGAAATAGGGTATTTACCACAAGAGGCCAATGGAACCCTCAGGATGGCCACAGGAGAGAGCTCCGATTTTTACAGCGCAGCATACAGCCGGAGCTATCCGTCCAGGCTGGAGCAGATCAGAGGACTCCGCAGAGACTACTTCAAAGATACAACCTATAGATTGCTTGATGCATTTCAACGAACTGAGAAGCAATTTGTATTTCTGGCACGATAGTTCATGCTCAGGGAGTGATGGGTACGCAGAACACCGAGCAAAGGGACAAAGCTGGATGAGAAAGGAGAGGTGCACGGCTGTGCCCTGAGCAACACAGGGTGGGCCACAGTAGGGTTACAGTGTGAGTACCCAAAACCCAGTGTGGTCTTGTATTATCATTTATTAATTGTTGTATTATTTTCCACAAGAACAACAGTCATAACAGAGGCACTGACTATTGATCAAACTAAAAATTACTTGTGGTAAGCAGCCTCTAAGGCGGCCCCTAATGACCCCTGCTTCTTGGTATTCGCACACTTGTGTGATGCCCTCCCCACCTTGAGTTTGGGCTACACTTACTTCTAATGAATAGAATAAATGGCAGAAGTAACGGGTTGTCGTTTTTCGCACTGAGTTATTCCCAGACCCTGGAGTACCCTGGGCCTGCTCTCTCTTGGATTTTCTGGGGAAACAAATGGCCAGGTCGTGAGCAGCCCTAAGAACGGTCTCACGCGACACAGAAGGGATTAATAAAGGTCTTCAGTCCAACAGCCTGGGAGGAATTAAAGCCTGACAACAACCATGTTAAGTGAACTTAAATGTGAATCCTTCTGCTCCAAATTCTCAGCTGACTGTGGTACCAGGGCCCCAGGCTGGTTGCAACCTCATTGGACAATGTGAGCCAGAGGAAGCACCCAGTTAAGCTGCTCTCAGAATCCTGACCCACGGAAACCCAGATAGTGTTTGCTGTTTTAAGGAACTACGTTTTGGAGCAATTTGCTACACAGCAACAGTCAACTCCCGACTACGATGGGAGAAGGAGAGGTCATAAAATATACATGTGTTGGACAGGGGAGTAACAGCTAAATCATCTTCCATAATGAGAAGTTAATATAAAATACCTAAAGCTGGACAAGTACACCAAGAAATAGCTATATAAACACATGTTTTCAAAATATAGAGAAAAAAATGCCAGCTAAAAGAGTTTAAAGAAGTTACTTGCCTCTGGGGAGCAGGAACTGAGAGAAGGGAAAGGTAGAATAAGAAACTACTGATTTTTGTCAGAACTTACAGAACTCTGCAGCATCTCCAAATATGCACGTGTATAACCTGAACCCAAGTTCAAAAGAAAATTAAACTACACTTGTATGTTAACCCTCGTGCATCCAAACAAGTCTCTATTTCACAGTCATCTTTGGGGCATTTTAAGAAATCTTAGTGAGTCTTTGTAAATTAAATGTATTGGGGTGACACTGGTTAAGAACATTATATGAACATGAGTCTTAACACGAGGTAGAGACGGCAGCACAAGAAGTCCATGGAGCTCGTGCAGGCATTTTAGACTAAGGGTTGAAATCCTGCTAATGAAATGTATGATTCTACATCTGAGGAATCTTATCAGATAATGTCTTCAATATGCTCCTTCCTGGGAGTATATCAGAGCCTAAAACAAATGTCAGCCCACTCGGACCAGACCCCACTTCACCCGCAACACTGCTTCTAGGTCAGTAGTGATCTGAATCAACAAAGAGTTGCAGAAATGGACCCCTTTTTGGGGAGACTCAAGCCATGCCTACCTGCTGTTCCACAGGGCTTGGCACTAACCCAGAGGGTGATTCAAAGGGTACTGCCATCAAGGCGGACTGCTCAGAATTTTACTCAAAATCCTTTAAGTCTGAAATGATTCCAGTAAGAACACTCCATAATCTTCATATTCCTTGGCTCCCCAAAACTGCAGGTACCTTCAAGAGATTTCGTATTCCAGACTGTCCACCGCCCGTTTAAACATGGAGGAAAACGAGGCCCCAAGCCAAGAGAACACCCTGACGGTGAGAACGGTGAACACCAGCCTGGTGCTCTGGGTGCGTAGTCCAGTGATTCTCCTGGGGTTCCCGTTTTCCCTTCACTTCCCTTAACTCCCCCAGTCCCAAGGCACTTCCGAACCACAGCATGTTATTTGGCTTATGTAAAACACATTACTTTTAACAGTGAACAAGGGATAATGTCAGCAAAGGTAGAGGAAGCAGCCAGAAGACTCTAAAAGAGTATCATTAAGTCATTATATGCACATTTATTATTAGAACAAACGGGGATGGTGGGCAGTAGGAGTTCCCCGCAGGAGTGTAACAGTCCCATAGTTTTCCTTTTTCTTTCAACCAGTCTCCTTTTTCCTTCTCTCTTTTTTTTATTTTTTATTTTCCCTTTATTGGTTTGAGAGTGAGGGGGAGATAGACACATGGATGAGAGACATCATCAATTAGCCGCCTCCTGCATGCCCCTCTCTGGGGATCGGGCCCACAACCTGGGCGTGTGCCCTGACCGGGAATCGAACCGGCGACCTCTTGGTGCATGGGTTGACGCTAAACCACTGAGCCGCACCGGCTGGATGCTTTTTTCTTCTCTTAAGACCAATACACAACAATAACCACAAAATTAGAGCCATCACATAATTTTGTTTTAAGTTGGTGTTTTGTGTTTTTTTTTCATGGTGTAGCCACACTGTCTTTTCTTAAAAGGTTTGTCTAGTGGCAGTCATAACTAGAATATCAACAACTCTTGAGGATTCCATAGCAATACATTTTTTAATCTGCTCAAAGGATAGATTTTAGAACATTGCAGCCAAAAGGACAAAGGAGAATTTTTAATAAAAATATTACAGGCGCTTCTTGTATGCAATCACGCCCCTCTAGAATGTCTTAGTAAGCACAATATTTTGCGTGAAATACAAAATGCTTCTTTTGCTTAGTTATCATGGGGGATTACATAGGTGGCATGACTTCTCACGAGCTTTTGTAGTCAAGTACTGTCATTCGAGATATTTACCACTATTTACGTAACCAAAAAACAACAAGTTCATGTGCAGTAGGAGGAGAGGGCCTCTGGCTGCCTTCAAGCAATTTTAATGTTTTTGTTTGGGGTTCTAATCAATCATATTATGCTTACCAACTGGCCTGGCACTCCTGCTATCCCTCTTCACTTTTCATTAATGATCAGAGTGAAATAAATGGGCCAATGACACCAAACACTGAACCATAACACACTGAAGCTGCCAGAATTTGTGGGGTAAAAGAACAACACAAGCCCTGGCCGGTTTGGCTCAGCGGTTAGAGCGTCGGCCTGCGATCCGGAGAGACCCGGGTTCGGTTCCCGCTAAGGGCACGTACTTCGGTTGCAGTTTGTCCCCGGCCCTGGTTGGTCGTGCGGTGGCAACCACTCGATGTGTCCCTTTCACATCGATGTTTCTCTCTCTCTATCTCTTCCTCTCTCTCCTTCCCACTCTATCTGTACAAAAAAATGGAAAAATGTCCTCGGGTGAGGATAAAAAAAAAAGAACAACACAATGTTAGGCCCCCTGACAGCCCGCTAACAGTCCCATATAAACACCGGACTATGATTTCTAATTTCCAAAATATGTGATTCACACTGAGTAAATGCACACAAGTTAAGGGTGCACACCCTCGTCTAAGTATCTGCACCCCCTTGGGTAAAGTGCAGTGTAAACTCTAACTCTCTGGATCACAGTGCCAGGGTGGGAGTCAAATCTGGGGGGTGGGGAGGATAGGGACCTTATCCAGACCCCAGGAGTTTGGGTGAGCTGTCAGGCCTGAGTGACTCCTGGGAGGAGGAGCCTAGTATGGTCCAGCCCGCGCTCTTCTGAAACCTTGAGGTGAGCAGATATGGACAAGACAACCAGATCCTTTCCAAGCCAGCAGTGAAGCTACAAGAATGTCGTGGCATCTGATTCTCCTCTCGACCCTGCCTTGGATTCCACCTGAGTCATAAATTCCCCATAATTCATTTTCCTTGCTTCGAGAAAATGAGGAGTGGTGCTAACCACAGTCTCAAATATTTAACAGTCACACTCAACACATGTCATGCTTTGTTGAAATTCCGTACTTGGAAATGTGCAACTGTAGGGAATTGCAAGCTCAGGAGCACTGGTATGAATGATGATGTTTATTTTAAGAAGATATTTAATTCAAAAGCCAGATATAAAGTGAGATGTCCTAGAGGGCGTGTACCTCAGAGGTTCTCGAGCAACTGACAGGATTCTGTGGTTAATGCTCTCCTGCTGCATCACTGAAGATTAATGTGCAGTCAGTATATACAACTTTAAGTAGCTCACTGCATTCTGCTTCTCTGAGAACTGACCCACTGGTCCCCTAACCCACTGGTCATTTCCCTACCATCAATTTAGAATGTAACATTTTCTCGGAACTCCCTGTGAATACGAACACGCCTTTCAGTCACCCTACCAGCAGAGGTAGTGTAAGTTCAATGTGGTGCTCATGCTCTGCAAAGACTGTCACGGTTTCGGGCCCGTGGCCCCGTCTGTCTGCCTGGAGTACTGAAAGGCTTACTGAGCTCAGAGCGCCTCTGCCGTGTTTGCTTCCACAGCCTGCTCGGTCCCAGGATCACAGAGCGCCACGCCGATGCCCCGGTCCCAGTTATGGTTGTTTCTGTCTTTCCGGTATCCACCCCCTGCTTGTTGTTTGGACAAGAAATAATTTTACGTGTGTACGCTCAAGGTGCTGGAAAGAAGCAGCTGCCTGTGCGGACTGTCTGGAGCGGGCTGGCTTTTCACCTCCTGGGGGAGGCGGTGGGAAGCAGCCTCTGGTGGTCCTCTTTAAACAAGCTGGCCTGTGCTACCACTCCAGCGACACAAGACACATTAAATGTCTCAGTCAGCTCTTTCAACTTGACTTACTTCCAAAGTTGTCTGTCAGCGTGGCTCTCAAGAAGACATCTATATGACAACATACAAAGCGTGCAGATGTACGCGTGAGTCCCCAAAGAGCCGGGAGGTACCCACTGAGCCAGAAGAACCTGGGCACCGCCTCGGAGGCTCGGGGGGAGAGTGGTTGGCCACTTTTTTTCTTGTTATGAAATACGCAGTTGAGAACGACATTTTGGGTATTTTTGTAAAAATATTTGGTGAGTATTAAATTTAAAAAAACATTTCACTCTATAAGCCGAATTAAGTTCCCACATTTCAGTCAAAACCTTGAACTGACAAGCCAATGTTTATTTGCCTTTTAGCATATTTTTTAAATAACTGGTTATATTCTCACACACACACACACACACACACACACACACACACACAGATACATAAAAAACACACAGACTTAAAAATAGGAAAGGCTGATCATTTTAGGTAGAAACTAGAACTCCAGAAAGGACACACAGTCATTTATTTAGACTGTACCTCAGTTTCTCCAATAGAGCAACAGGGTTAGTGACAGCAATCTTCCACATAAATGAGAGAGTGCTAATTAGATGGTGTTTGCAGAGCAATGTAAAGGTTCCTAGGCACAGTGTTTAATTGCTCAGACATACCAAACGTGTCACATAAAGGAAACAGCTCCATTTCTAGCACCCAAGGACTAAAATACTGTGGGAGTATCTCAAACATGTATGAGCCAGAAGGCTTAATTATAAAATAAATATATATGGGTGTGGTATGTATATAATGGCTCGATTATTCAGTTATAAGCAATTAATAATCAGATGAGCAATAAGAGTCTTGCCTCCCTCACACATCACTCTTTATCCAACCCCTCGTGGGTCTCCTGACTGGGTTGCATCAGACTTTTCTAGATACCCTGAAACTGTGCCCAAGAGCCCAATTCTCCCAACTTTCTTTGCTGAGAATGGCATTTTGCAACCTGTGATACGCCTTCTCCCGTTTTATAGCTTATTTTCCTTTTGCCAGGGAAATATTAGCCAATCTTATTTGAGAACATAAGGGCTGGGAAGGGTACCTATGGGAATGCTTTGGCAGACAATACCTGTAAAACTACCTGGATAGTTCCTCCTGCTGCAGATGGGAAAAGCTGAGGCTAGAGGCCATGGGAGGAAATAAATGTTGGGGGTGGGGGAGCTAGCATAGGGCTGGGGTGTGCGGAGGAAGAGGCAGCAAACGGCTTGAGTACATCAAGTGACAAATTATATATATGAACAAATCGTGAGGTGCAAAGATTCTCTATAAAGGCCCTGTCCTTCATCCGCCTTATTCTGAAGGAGCAGAACGGAAAAGAAAAGAAGATGGTTGCACAGACAGAAACACGGGTGGCTTAGCTTCCTCCCAGCTCAAAATGAATGCTTGGCAGACACGTTTTTCTCCCCTGGGGGTTTGAAGTCCTCACATCTCAAAGTTTCTTTCAACTTCTTACACTTAGGAGGAAAGCTATAAACTGTCATTCTAGACCCAAGCAGAAGTGAAATCTAACCCTTTCTATCATCCAAAGCAAAGTCCCCCACCAGGGCCACGCCCCAGCCTCATGCTCTCTCGGGAACATCGCGTGTACACTTGCTTTCTCTGCTGAACCGTTCTGGTTTTTACTACAAGGGGAAAGTCGCATTCCTTCTCTATCTAGGGTAGCACCCTGGCTATGGGCGTTGCAAACTATGCATTTGACGTACAACCTCATCTCTTGTCATCAAAATGTCAGTGAGGCCCTGGCTGGTATGGCTCAGGGGTTAGAGCATCGGCCAAGGACCAAAGGGTCTCAAGTTCGATCCCGAGCCCTGGTTGGGTCATGCAGGAGGCAACTAATCCATGTCTCTCTCTCACATTGATGTTTCTTTCTCTCTCTCTCCATCTTTCTCTCTCCCTCTGCTTCTACTCTACCTAAGGAGCAATGGAAAAATATCCTCAAATTAAAAAAAGAAAAGTCAGTGAGTCCCAAGTCAGGAAGGGTAAATGAGATGGGCATTGTCACCCAGGACAGTGGAAACTGGCATAACCTTTTGGGAAAGCAGTTAAGTGGTATGTACTCCAGTGCATTAAAAAATGTTTGTGGCCCTGGCCAGTTTGGCTCAGCAGTTAGAGCATCGGCCTGCAGACCAGAGAGATCGGGTCCGGTTCCTGTTAAGGGCACGTACCTCGGCTGCAGTTTGTCCCCAGCCATGTTGGGGTCGTGTGGGTGGCAACCACTCGATGTGTCTCTCTCCTCTCTCACATCCATGTTTCTCTCTCTCTCTTCCTCCCTCTCTCTTTCCCACTCTATCTGAAGATAAATGCAAAAATGTCTTCAGATGAGGATAAAAAAAAAAGTTTGTGTCCTTTGACTCAGCGATTCTGTTTTGTGAAAACTGATCCTAGCATAATAATGGCAAATTCACAAAACGCTATACAAACTTCATGCACAAAAATATACTATGTAGTGCGTATGCGTAACTAAGATGGTGAAAGCAATGTAAATATCCATCATTAGAGGAATTTAAATTAAATTTTGTATGTCCATTCCATGGAATATTTATCAATGAAAAATGCTTCTTAGAAAGTGTTTTAAACATCAGAGATGCTTATATATTAATATTAACACTAAAAGAGACAGCAACATTCCAAAGTATATCTACCAAATGACATCAATTGCATTTTTAAAAAATGAATATTGAAAAAAACAGAGAAATTCGTAAACTAATGAATTAAAGTAGTTGTTTATTCAGTGAGGTTATAGATAATTATTTTTCCTTCTACTTGGGTTTCTTTTCACCTCCAAAGTGTCCTAAAATAACCATGTATTCTATTTTTATAACCAGCAAATAAAAACGATATTGAAATATGAATAAGGAAAAAAAAAGCTTACCAAATATTTTGTTTCTCCTTTTTTTTTGTGGCAGTTGGGCTAATAATAAGCATGGTTGGAAACTGAAATATAATAATTCGGGTTTTATAATGGCCTTCAAAAAAAATCAGTGACAGAGTAGATTTCTGGAACTATATTTTCCAGATCGTCTAGATTAGACTTAAAAGTGACATATTCCTGACTAGAAAGCTACCCTACTCAAACTTAAACAGGTATAAAACCATATCACTTTGTTTCACAGATTTAGTCAACATTCAGCAAATGTGTATGGCACCCTTAACTCCGTGCCAGGCGCTGGGGACCCAAAAGCGAACAGAACAGATGGGACCTGTGCCCTGGGGAGGCCTCTGGCAGAGGCTGAAAGGGAGGGTCTGTACACATCACCCTAGCTGAAGCAGGTTCTGTTCCTCCTGCCAAAATCCGATGCTAGAACTGCGAAGAATTTCCTATCATTCTGTACTTAAAAATAAAAACTCCAGCTAGTACTCCCTCTCTCCAAACAGCGCTTTGTGAAATATGTAAGAACTTTCGAGCAGTGGTAGACAGGAATGGGAACACCGGCTCAAATGCACCCACTGGCCCTGGCCAATTTGGCTCAGCGGTTAGAGCATCAGCCTGCGGTCCAGAGAGACCCGGGTTCGGTTCCCGCTAAGGGCATGTACCTTGGTTGCAGTTTGTCCCCGGCCCCCTGGTTGGGTTGTGCTGGACACTCGATGTGTCCCTTTCACATCTCTCTCTCTCTCTCTCTCTCTCTCTTTCTCTTCCTCTCTCACCCTCCCACTCTATCTGAACAAAAAAATGGAAAAATGTCCTCAGGTGAGGATTAAAACAAACAAACAAACAAAAAAAATGCACCCACTGGGTATGCCGCCTGCCTCGCCCAGGTGCAGCCCTCTCTCAATTGTCCTTATTAAAATATAGGGGGTGATAGCTCACGCGGGATTTTGTTCTGAGGATTAACGTAATTGGTGGAGAGCAAGCCCAGCACAATGCCTGGCACACAGTAAGTGCCCAACGGTCAATCCTTTCTCTGAAAACACACGTTTGTTTACACATCAAAACAGTGAACAACCAAGTAAGGATGAAGATGTAAAACTCAATGAGACGGGGAATGGGGGATGTGGCAGTGACTGCGAATGGGTACAGGGTTTCCCCTGGGGTAATGAAAATGTTCTAAAATTAACTGTGATGATGGCTGCCTAACTCTGAATATACAAAGAAACCACTTTAAATAGGTGGGTTTTAAGTTAGGCGAATTATATATCTCAATTCAATAAATCTGCTATAAAAATTATATTTTTAAAAAGTCAATGAAATACTTTAATCAATATGCCCAGGTGAGCCAATAGCTATTCTTTGCAAAAAAAATAAGACTATCTGCATTTTGTAATTAGGAAATATACCTTCAGTTCAAAGTCAAAGTATAGTACAAGTTTTTCAAGATTTTCTAACCAATTCCTTTACAGGAAAAATATAAAACAAGGAGATGGGACAATACCATACACACAAATCTAATGAGACAACTTCTTAAATCTTTTAGCAGACCTAAGTCTGAAGAAAAACTTAGTTTAGATGTCTTACATTCTGTGTTCACACATAAGAATAAGTTTAGCTACAACACCAACCAACCAAAAGGGATAACAAAATGCCTTTACATAGTGAGTTTAAAACTTATTGCTTCATTACTTAACACCTAATGTCACTGCCAAAATATACACACAAATGACACAAAAGAACAAATGTTTGGTCTAAAAACATTAAGCTGAATCCTACCTAATAGCAGCTTATTTTTCAAATTGACTGTCCATGTTCTTGTTTTCCAGTGAAACACACAATCACTCATCATACCCAAATGCTGGCCACATGACCTCACCAGGAAAGCATAAAACAAGCAGGTCCGAGTAAAGCGACTCCCAGAACAAGGACTCGGTAAGCCTTCCCCTGCTCCCTTCCTCACTCTCTCCTTCACCCATCAAGTCTTTTTTTTTTTATCCTCACCCCAAGACATTTTCGCATTTATCTTCAGATAGAGCAGGAGAGAGAGAGGGAGGAAGAGAGAGAGAGAAACATCGATGTGAGAGAGACACATCGATTGATTGCCACCCGCACAACCCCAATCAGGGACGGGGATGAACTACAATCCAGATATGTGCCCTCAGCGGGAACCGAACCCGGGACACCCTGGTCCATAGGCCGATGCTCTAACGGCTGAGCCAAACCAACCAGGGCCCATCAAGTCTTTTTTGTGCCCACTATGCGAATACCGTTCCCTCCAGTTTTACTTTCTGATTTTTCTGTGAAGCTAGTAAACATCAGTTTCGGTAATCTTAAAAAGAAAAATACTTACTTACGCCCTGGCCGGTTTGGCTCAGCGGTTAGAGCATTGGCCTGCAGTCCAGGAGACCAGGGTTTGGTTCTTGCTAAGGGCATGTACCTCGGTTGCTGTTTGTTCCCAGCCCTGGTTGGTCTTGTGGGTGGCAGCCACTCGATGTGTCCCTTTCACATCGATGTCTCTCTCTCTCTCTCTCTCTCTCTCTCTCTCTCCCCCCCCCCCCTCCTGCTTCTATCTGAACAAAAATGGAAAAATGTCCTCGGGTGAGGATAAAAAAAAATAAAATAAAATACTTACATGATATATAAGTTTTACAGTTATTTAAAACATCTATCCTAAACCACTTTTATTTTTATTAAAAAATTTTGCAACACTGTACCCAGAACAATCAGAGGTAACAGAGACGGTGTGTAGTCAGCAAACACACAGATCTGATTTTCAGTGTGAGTTGCCTTTCGCATGTGAAAATGGGCAACCCTTGTGCAGTTTGAAAGGTGCCTCCTTTGAGCTGCTCTGCCACCAGTGGTGATAAACCTCAAAAACCATCCCTAGTTTCACTGCAACCACCAACGCAAGAGGGCCCAGGAGGCTGAGGACAAAGTTCATGGCCAGTGCATGGAGTGGCACTAACTATTGGTTCTTTCAGCATCTCAAAACCTCCGTGGAGTTCACGTTGAAGAGCGAGGTTGGACCCTTTCTTCTCGTCGGCACAGTGATCGAATAACACGCTTGCCTGCCACACTCCCACTCGGCGGCTGATTCACTTTCATTTCACACAGTTCTGCAGGGAGCGCACATCCCCTGCCGTCTTCAAGTTCACTTTTACTGCCCTGCTGGAGTCATCACCAGTGTGGCAGGTAAGGAAATGAATAAGCAAAAATGGGCATCTTGCTCCCCTTTTGTGAGTCAAAGCTGAACTTATGAAATCACTGGGAAATACTTGAATAAGTAGTAACATTTTATTTAGTAAAGTCTTTCAACAACTCTATGCTCAGTTACTAAAACTACCAAGTAAGACTGGATTAATATTTAACCTCCCCTCAAATAAAAATTTACAAAAGGGAAGTTCTATTGTCAGTAATAAGATTGGTGGTAAATAACGCAGAATAGGAATAACAATACCATATGTTAGACCCATCATTAATTACATAGAATCAATCACTTGCCAGTTAATGAATTAGCCTGAAACCCCCTTATACTGCACATTTAAACACTTATCTTCTTTATGACTTTTGAGATGCAGGAGAAGCAAAAGAATTTAAGAACATCTCTGGGGGTTTAAAGAGCATCATTTACTTCTCCAGTTAATTACCTTTAACACATTAATTCCCAAGATCACTTTTCTTTCCTCGGAAAACACACCAGGTGAAGGACCTCACAGAAGCAAACATTCTTCCTCTCACACTAGGTGCTACGTCTTCTCAAAGAGGACACACTTACTATCATACGTTTGTCCCCTCTGAAAACCCCCAGTGATTCTCTAAATACAATCCTTTATTTGCTACCTCATTAACTTCTTGAATACTGTGGGTTTCTGAGCTCTTTCAAAGATAATTCAGCAGAGACCACACAGAAGCGAAACTATTGTGTCTAGCTCACTGCAGAAACAAATGGTCCACTCTTACCTTAGGAAGAGCAGTGCCAATTCGTTGTTCACTGAGGCCCCCAAACCTCCTTGGAGTTCCCGAACAGGATGAGAGCTGGACCCTCTTTCTCACTAGCACTGTGGTTGAACTGTGCTCACCTGCCACACCACAGTACCTTGGCGGGCAGGGCCGACCCTGTGAGTTAGTGAGCCAGGTGTCTCTGTTCATTGCATACCCAGAAAATGAGGCAAGAACACATGCAACTTCCTTCGAGGGAAAAGGTCAAGTAGCTTGCAAAGGACCAGGACCTCCCCCTCCTTCCCCCGAGACAGGGGGTCTCGACCTTGTTTGCACATTAGAATCCCCTAGAGAGCTTTGGAAAAATACACTAAGGTCAAGTCACCAGACCACACCACCTTGCCAAGCCAGAGCCAGTCAATGCCTAGAAGTGGTACCTGGACACCAGCATGTTGTAAAAGCTCCCAGGGGCTGCAAAGGCACAGAGCTGACAACCGCTGTCCTGTAACCTACAGATGCTTAAAAGGTTGTCGTTGGCAAAGACCAGTCTTCTTTCTCTCCCTTCCTTTTCTTCGCGGCTTTGCTTACCAACAGGAGGGCGGAGGGGACAGGAGGGTGCAGAGTGCGGGTGACTGACAGCCTGAACAATGACCCATGGACACCGCCCAACCAAGTATGTTCTCGGTAGGGCAAAAACAAAACAAAAAAAGCCCAATAAGAAACACAATTCAATAAAAATCAAAAGGAAAATACATTCACAAGAGTTAAAAAGCCAAGTTCAACACACATGTGTTTACACACTTTGCTGTATACACCATGTCTTTGTCTGTTTTGTTTTATCCCCCCCCCCCCAAAAAAAGAGCAAATTTTCAAACAAATAACTACACATAGGCATGTGTGTCCCAAATGTCAGGAATGAAATGCGAAGGAAATGCTTTCCGACATCTGCGAGTAATTTTGTACAATACCTCACTGCTGCTATGAATGTACCTTCAAGTGGAAAGCTCAGAGCAGAATAACTAAACATCCAAAGGCAGTAAGAGTTTTTCTCTCCTATTAAGCATGATCTGAAACCCACTAATTATTTCCAGAGGAAACTTCTCGGGAACACTTTATTCCTCAGCACATTTTGGTTCGCAGGCAACCAGCCTTCATGTACTAGCACTGCCACTAGGGAAAGTCTGGGGCTGAAAGTATCCTCCTCAGATGAGGAACTCGAAGCCCAAGAAACAATTAGGTCTTGAGTGGCAATTTCGCATTCCAGTCTTGCTGTTCCCCATCACCATCCAAAGAAATCACAAGAACACTCAATATTCCCCCAAAGACATCAGAGAGGAGCTCTTAAAATTTCTAGGATCTTACACACACACGCACACACACACACACAACCGTCATACACGCGTGAATGCATGTAAACTAGGTTTGTGGAAAACAGTGCCGGTTATGTAATACCCTCAACATGAAAACACCAGGAAAGAGATCTTATTCAACTCAATCTGCAGGGCGGCAGTCGGAGGCCAGGGACAGTGTGGTCACCGCTCCACCTGCTTGTTCATGACGCTCTTACTGGACGAGACTGTGGCTTCCTCCCTCCTTCCCTGCTCCCCACATCCAGCTCTCTCGGCTCTACAACCGTGATCGCTCTGTTTCTTTCTTGGTCTTTCCCGAAAGGGAAACATTAACAGCCAAGTGGGTTTAATTTTTAAACTGGAACGAGAGCCTTCAACAGGCTGCGCTGAGAACACGCAGTGGAATGCTCTTGAAAATGCTGCACATGAAACACACGGCTCAGGGCCCCGGCCTTTCCGAGAGGCGTTGCTGACTCCTATGGAGGTCAGAAGTTTAGTTTATTCAGCAGGAATGACTCTAAGAACAGCTCCAGCTCCTCCTGTCACTACAGTAAACATCCACACATTCCAAATCCTGGACAATGTGAGGCAGTTAAAATAAGGTGGGCGCCGCCCGAGGCTCATTACTGTGCGTGAAAAGCTTCTCCAGCCGTGTCCACCGTGCGATGTACGCGGGGCACCCACCGGGAGGGGTGGGTCACAGCATACAAGGGCAGGTCCACGGGACTGAGGAGACTGATTTTGCAGAGAAGAGGGTGAAAATGGAGCTTTTACTACCAGATAACAACAATCATAGTGATGGTGAATGATGATACTGTAAAGTTCTTCAAGCTCCTGTGCAGAGTATCCGAATTCCGTATCAACTTTATCAAGTTTTTAAACACATATTTTTTTTTTCCTAAATAATCCCATCTTTTATTAGGAGGCTGAGGTTAAAAGTCAAAACCCAGCTGACGTCTAGGCAAAGTGGAAAATAACCCAAGCCTTACAGCTGTTCCAGAAGGTTTTCACGACACCCCCCCCGCGGGAGGTCACACTGCAGGAACCGTCCTCACCCACACAGGCCTCAGTAAAATCATGACACGCACAAAGTCACAGCTGAGAGAGGGATGACAATGCTGCGCCCTAATGAGTGAGTGAATTATCCACGTACAAGAAAATCTTACTTTCAAGTTTTGGGAAATGAACCCTTCCTCTTTCCAAATCTTTTTCTGTTCCTCAAAATGGGCACCTCAACTAATTACCTGCGAACTTATTGTCTTAAGTCCTTTTCTATACATTTCACACCGAGATACCAGTTTGAAGCCCTTGGACATGGTTTCTGCTCCAGGGAGGGCCTCGGGCAGGTGAACTGCACACACCCCACAGAGAGGCGAGGAGAGAGAAGCTTGCACCCCTCCCGGGAACCCTCACACTGGGCGGTGTCTGAACAGGCGAGAGAGTGGGAAACATTTTAATTCCCGCTCCTCTTATCCACCCCTCCCAATGTGGGTGCACAGCGCTGTTTTCAATGGCTTCCCACTTAAAAGTAAAAAGAGGGAGGAACTCCCCAACCCCCCAAGTTTCTAAAGCCAAAAGTAAATTTTATCTATCACTTCCTTCTGAGCAAACCAGAGAGCTCCCCATATCGCCTGCTTTCTTTCCCTCTCTCTGGTTCCTTGTTTCATAATTTAATTTTTACGGCTCCTTATTGATGTTAGCTACAAACTTTTTACCTAATTATGAAATATACCCTATAAGAGTATATTTCATGTAATATGTAGAACTCAAAGATTTTTCTAAGAATTTTATTTTTAATCCTCACCCGGGGATATTTTTCCATTTATTTTCAGACAGTGTGGAAGAGGGAGAGAGAGAGAAACATCAATGTGAGAGAGACATATCAATGGGTTGCCTCTCGCACAACCCAACCAGGGCTGGGGACAAACCGCAACCAAGGTATGTGCCCTTGACTGAAATCAAACCCTCGACTCTTTGGTCTGAGGGCCGACGATCTTACCACTGACCCAGGCTGGCCAGGACGATTTTTCTAACAATTTTTGTTTTTCTATCTTAAAACAGCTTAAGCTATTTTCTGCCTTCAGATAATTATGTTTACACTTGCCACCTGATTTTCATTCTCAAATCTGATTCCCTCCTTTCATGCCCCAGTTTGTCACTGTTCTTAACTATTTTCTTTCAGTGACTTCCTTCTCAACAGTTGCTCCCAGTAGACTCCCCTATCCATCCACTCAGCCTCTTTTGCATATTTGATCTCTTCCCCTTTAAGTTTCAGCCCTCAGTTTTCCACCTTGTTGCCGAGGAACCTAAACGATGATTCTGAGTCTCTGACCCTTCTTGTTACCCTCATCCTTGTCCTTTCTCCTCTCCCAAAAGGCCATGATATTGACAACTGTCATCTTCTTTACCCTTGACCAGTCTAGCTTGGAGGGGAAAACTCTCCCCAGTGTCCTCCATCTTCCTTTGTTCTCCTGGGATCCCCCGGGATGCTTCTTCCTCACCGCTTCTATTCTGCCATTCCCCAAAGGAGCAGCGCACCCCCTCCTTCACCTTTCCATTACCTGTTGACCTCTATCTGCTGGCCATCTGAAACATGCTGCATGTGATGATCATGTGCCACAGACACGACCATCCACGGTCTGGATCCACTCTCAGGGTGGCATAAGACTGATCTATATTTCCAACAGCAATGATAGATTAATCTTGATCCATTTCTCTTGTACCTTGCTTCTCTTGTGGCTAATGGGCTGCAATTTCCAGATGGCCTGCTGACTTAAGGAGCAGGGAGGATACTATGGTCTCCACCCAGCCGTAGAAGAGAACTGACTGGCCCAACTGGGGTTGAAGCCTTTGACCTTGGCTTCCTTAGCTCTGAGCACCCACCAGCAGCCAGAGCCACATCCTGGTGATGGCCCTCGCTGAACACCAGAACCCTGGCTCAATTCAGAAGGTGCATATAAACCTCAATGACACACAGAAAACACCACTTCAAGACAAAAGGATCCGTTGGCACACCAAGAAGAAAATAAACTTGAAACCTATGTCACTTTCTAATTTCCATGACAACTCTTAGGGGAAAGGGTAACCCTCGCCCTGCTTCTCACAGCCCTTCACGTTAGCACTTACAGTGAAAAACCACTTTTAGGGACACCTGATTCATTCTGAAAGTAAAAGCAGTCATGAACAAAAAGACAAGCAGTTATTTCAACAAAAATCCAAAGAGCATAAACCACTGTTCTTTCCTCTCTGAATACCGCAAAGCAAATTCCCCTGACAGGACACAAATGCATCATGGGGAAGAGGGCACAAGGAAATATATAAAAATAAATTGTATTTACCTTCTTCTGTTTCATGCCACACGATCCCTTCCAAATTCACACTGGTCCCGGGTTCACAGGGCCCAAGACACTCGGGCTCTGTCACTACTCCAACTTCGCAGGTATTGACACCCACGGAACGAGTCCGAACCAAAAGCTGTTCAACCGGTGCTGCAATATTGGATGAAGATGGGGGAAAGTAGGAGGGTAGAATCTGAGGCGTGAGACTGCTGGAAATCGGCGGCGGTGGTGCTGGCACTGTAAACAGGGGGTCAACCTGAAAGACAGACAGGCTTACTGCAGTGGTGCTGCATTCTGTGAGTTCTTTTCAATGCAATCTGTTTACATCACTTCTAGAACATATCACCATTCCAAATTCCACTTGCAATTGTAACACGCTTTGAGTGTTTTCATGGTGCCAAAATATAAAGCAGAATAGAAATGAGCTTTTTTTTTCATGCCAAGAAAAAGAAAAAAGAAAAAAAAGTAAATATTGGAGCACTAGCTTCCTGAATTATAGCCAAGCCTTTAATGTCCTGCTAAACTCACCAACAGACACACTTTAGTCTCAGTAGACATGAATAAAATATGCTTTGCAAAACTAGGACTATTTACCACTTGTAATAAAATCTTATTTTCAAAACTACAGTGTTTTCCAAAGGAGAAACTCCAATAAACACCATATATGCCTCATTGGACATCTAAGCATAGGAAATAGACTAAAATTGTTTTCAAGGTACTTTATAAACCATAATGAATTAAAATCACTACTAAAATATACCAACTTACTCTGTTGAATATATAAAATACATAAACTTGATTGTATCCATACTGAAACACATAAACTGGCTCTTATTAGCATATATTTATTAAGCATCAACTCCTAATTAAGTGCTCTACTGCAAAGTTCAGCAGAATTCATATAAATGGAGAAATAAATGAATGTCCCCAACATCAACAGAATCTGAGTGTCTGCAACGCACAAATCCTTAAGTGGTTGAACTTGTGAAGACTGATCCCTGATGAGTTCCACCAAGACTCAGCAGCCCTGTCTCCAAACCCGGGAAACAAAATCAACAGCCAACACAAGATCCTGTGGTGCCAGGACTCCTTGGCCCCTTTGTCCTGAGAAGAGCAGCAGAGGAGTTGTTTACCTCAAAGAGTTTAGGAGTCTGGCCAAAAAGACACCAAAGGCTATGCGCATACTAACCAGGTAGGTCACCAAACAACTCATTCAGTCATTCGACCCATTTTAACAACTCTTGTGACTGTTACACAATAGCTATGGCCCTGCTGACAGGTTATTAAATGTGAAAAAGCCGAATGCAAAGGCATGTCAGCACCAGGACTCTAGATCCCTCATGTCCTCGTGTTGCACATAGACACCATCTACATATACAGAACAACACCTTGCATGTTTTATCAGCTGGGCTAGCAAACTGTACGTATAACAAGACACACAGAAGGTTGTTCTGGTAAAATGTCAGCCTGGTCTGTTGCACATATATTCCCAGTTAACCATCGTATGAAATCGACACTTGGCTACAGACATAATATTATACAGTCTTTGTTGTTTGAAAAAAAAATGCAAGAGTGCATCTCAAGATAAGTCACATGAGGAAGCGTGCTCCCTAGTTAAACAGCTGAAGCAGTCATCTGTGTGGGCTCCTTGTTCATATAACTGTAGAAGCTATTTCTAGCTTGCATTTCACTAAAATGATAAACTGATGTTCACTTGCCTGAGTGATCCAAGATGCAATAGAACAGCCCTTTATCCAACTGCATGTTAAAGAAACTTAATTTCCTGCTCTCAAAGCTGCCATAAAACTTCTTTTGCTCCATGCTTTTTATTGTTCTTCATTTTCGATCACAGAGCCCAAGAAAGGAAAGCATTTAACAGCCCCAAGCCCCAGATCTGGTGATTTATGCTTTCGTGTAAATGCAGCTTAATGTGGATCAAAGTTCACACTGATAGTTCCTATTTTAAAACTGAACTAACAAATGAAGAAAGAGGTTCTGAGGGAGGAAATTTAAGGGTGAGGGGAACCAATGCTACCTTGTAGTCTTTATTATAACTGAAAGATTGTGTGTGATTGGAATAGCTACCTCGAATTTAAAAAGAAAGCAAGCAAGGAAAATTATAAACCAGCTACTGATTTTTTATGTTTCCCAGCAACCTCTTAATTTGTAGTTAGTTATAAATTGACAGTAACTTAATGCTACACATATAAACTGAAAAGACAAAGTAGAACAATATTCTCAAACTATTCTTTGTATCACTTGATCGACAACCTACATTAATTCCAAGAGAAACAAATATAACTTCAACTGGATAAACAAGAAAATAAACTAAAACAAAGGAGGTGAGGAGTCTGAGAGAGCATCAGTTCCCTGATCAGGACACAACCGGTCAATGTGTGAGTAGAAGTTATAGGGACGGGGCATGTTGACTTCAGGACTGTGGCCCCAACTCTGACATACGAATTAAGCTTGTGACTTTGGAGAATCATTTAACGTCACTGAAGCCCATTTTCCTCAACTGGAGAATGTGTTCTTGGCCTTCTAATATTGATGACAAATCCTATCTTGGCAGAATTTCTAGACTAAATTCTTACTTCCATATAACTCTGTTTATGAATCACTTGCATATAGATACACACACTCACCCACTATTTGGGATACATATGTAATTCCAAAGAGTAACTTTCTAAAGCATCTCCATGGCTTAAGGGAAGAAGCCACAGTATCCTGGGCCTACTAGAAAGTTGACTGTGTTTATTTCTATTAACACATCCAAATGCAATGGAAACGTTTTACTGATGACATTTCTAGAAGGGACTTTGGAGCCCTGTCCCCACGTGGTTCAAAATGAGAAAGCTGAGGTGCGAGAGAGTCGGACTATGAGTATCAACTTAATCCTAAACAGCCCCCCAATGTGGTAATAGTCTAAAACCCTTACACATGACAGGCAAACTCAATAGGTGACAGAGTGTTAAAGATGACCCTTGGTGACACAAGTGAATTCCTCTCTTAGTTTCCCACTGCAGTGGCTTCCTCACAGTAAGCAGCACATTTCGCTGTCCTCATGGGCACGAGAACCAGCGAGAGGGGAAAGAGGAACTTTTTCCACTGGGATTTCAAGAGTGGAAGTGAAGAACACAGACCACCCACATGGTCTACTGGTGGTCCCTCTTCCCCAAAGTCACCAATGGGAGAGAGGGTAGGGAATGACAGTCATCCCAGAGGTGTATTTGGTAGGCACACTGATTTTTAAAATATTCCTTTTTTTTTTTTTTTTTTTTTGCCAACACACAAAAAAATTGGGAAAATGCCTGAATTTCCACTGTCTTTTAACATAATAACTGCATAATATGCTATGCTGGGCCCACATTCCTCATGGCATCAACCGACAGGGCGGAGCCTCCCTTCGGCCTGAGTGACCTGGCCAGGCACAGGCAGCTGAGTTTGTGTCCCGCGTGCCCTGGAACAATCGCAGAATGTTCTACGTAGAAGGTCGTGTAGCCCAAGTCACTGATTCTAGAGGAAAACGTGGCCTCTGCTCGTACGGGTGAGAAGCTGTCTCTCGTGGCAGCCAGGTGAGCATGGAAAAGCAGCCTCCTCTACAAGCACAAACTGTACAGCAAGGCTTCGGGGACAAAAAACAAGGGGTGGGCGGGAAATAATTCAGTGTGGCCAACTTTCTGTCTGTGAACGCCCCGGTGGGAGATGCTCCCTGCAAAAAAGGTTTCAGTTCTCTTGTGTGTCTCACAAAACCACATGTGCCATATGTAAAGCAGGATATTAGAGGGTTTTTAATAGTTATTTTTACCATTTACAGAAGATCAACTCCACTGCACCCTGATTTCTCAGGTCACTGATCTCTCTGCATTGAACCATAGTTTCTTCAACTAATGAAGTTAAGACAGATGGTAGCAGCCCTGGCCGATCTGGCTCAGCAGTTAAAGCGTCGGCCTGGCGTCCAGAGAGACCCGGGTTCGGTTCCCGCTGAGGGCATGTACCTCGGTTGTAGTTTGTCCCCGGCTCTGGTTGGGTCGTGCAGGTGGCAGCCACTCGATGTGTCCCTTTCATGTCGATGTTTCTCTCTCTCTCTCTCTCCCTCCCACTCTGTCTGAACAAAAAAATGAAAAAATGTCCTTGGGTGAGGGTAAAAAACAAACAAACAAAAAAGACAGAAGGCAGCAACGGTCCTCACAGGGACTCCCTGAGGTGAGGAGGCAGCCGACACTTGGACTGGGTAGTGGTAGTCCTCGGGTTGTGTTGGGTTCAAATCCTGACCCTGTAGATTCTTGCTATGTGGGACCCTGAGCAAGTGACCTGGCTGCTCTGGGCCGATTACACAACGGGAGTGAGAATAACACTCCCACAGGGCCGCAGGGAAGACTCCATGAGATAATTCGTGCAAAGTGGTGCTTAAGTCAGGAAACAATGGCTTAAGGGGAAAAATTGTCCCTGGTCTGATATTACAGTTCCCTAGCCCTTCACACAGATTTACAAAGGTCCTTTTTATATCCTACTACATTGAACATAAATCTGTAATTCCCACCAAATGCATGGTTAAGTGCAGTTAAAGTGTGTTAAAAGTTTAAGAAAAAGAGCCCTGGCCGGTTTGGCTCAGCGGCTGGAGCATCGGCCTGCGGACAAGAGAGTCCCAGGTTCGGATCCCCCTAGGGGCACGTACCCCCCCCCAAAAAAAAAAAATATAAGAAAAGGGGCTTAACCCTGAGAAGCTGAGCCTGGGAAACACTCCTTTCATACACGGGCATCTGGCAGCTGGTCCGAGGAGCCTACACTTCTGCAAAATCCCCATCCACTGCTCCACCCCGCTGCACCCCTTCATCATAAATTGCTCCCCCCAATGTCTCCTTTTACTGATCTAAACGCGATCACATATCCACCCAATAAATAATTTCCACACACCTGGGTGCCAGGCACCAAGCAGCCTGCTAGCAAAACAAGAGTGGGCATAACTGTGGCACTAATCAAATAAAATCATACAAATACAGCAAAATTACAACTGTAACTGCAGAAACACACCCAAGGGGCTGTCCACGAGGGCCTGAGGACAAACGGCAACACAGAGTGGGAGACAGCGTAGTGCGGGTCAGTCTCTGGAGCTGGAGTCCAGCTCTACCTTTAGTTACACAACCTCAGGCGAGTCGCTTGATCCCTGTGGGACTCAGTTGCTTCATCTGGAAAATGGAAGTAACACCTGGCTAACTACACGAGCTCATCCAGGCAATGTTAGCTCAGGGCCTGGTATAGAGCAGCTATAATAAAATCAACGCTGTTGCCACTGTCAATGGTACTGTTATTATTACAAATATCCTTGAGACCTGAACTAAAAGGTAATCAATAGGCGTTTTGGTTTTACAAGGCCAAATGCTAGGCTTTGCTACATTGAAAGGCAATTCAAGAGAGGCAGTTATAAATACCTTTCTGGGGGGAGGGTGTGCCCTAAAATAGTAATAATCAGAAAATCCATTTAGAAAATCAGCGGGGAATCAGTAGTCGAATAACACTAATAACGGGCATAGGAGATCGGACCTGAGAACTGGCTGGTTTTAGCAATGGTTCCTTTGTCAAAGCTCTTTTCTGTCATCTTGATGGGACACTGATGTAACCTATTACAGCCCGAAGAGGAAAGCAGGAAAGCAGCCATCTCCAGTGGAAAAAAAAGGGGGAAGAAAAAAAAAAAAAAGCCCCATAAGTCTAACAGCTGGTGGTGGCAGCCTGTCAAACTGAGGAAAGTTAATGTCAAGAACAGACGCGCGGCAGTCTCTCACTGTTATTTTTGCATGATTATTCCCAGGTGTTGGTGCACGCTGAGCAGTAGCCTGGCTATTTATCACTCCAGAGAGCCCGAGAGCATGGGAGTGAGGGAGCAGGGAGGGCAGAGGGAGGCGGGGAAGGAAAGGTTATTTACACAGATAGCGGCACTTAGTGTGTGTAATCAGAGGGCTGGGGGTAAGAAATCTGCAGAGAGATTCTGGCAATATTTTCTCTGTTCACCTTATTTCAAGGGCTTCCTAAGTGCTGATGAGCCAGGGAGGCTCCGGAGCTGGAGTGCTGGTGGCAGCAGCTCCGCCTCACTCGAGCAGTGACTGTGTCGGCCAGTGACGGCTGCCAGTGCCCAGACACCGACCACGGAGGGAGAGCAGCCAGGGCCGAGCTGGGGGTGCTCCAGCGGGCACCCCTGCTCTGCTCAGACCCAGCAAAGACGCAGGCAGGTGGCTGGGGCCCCAGGCCAGGGAGACAGACAAGCCTCCGTGGAAGGGTCACGCCCACACCCGGGCAGGTCTGAGCCGCGACAGGGGCTTGCCCCAGGTTTCTTCCATCTGTGGCCACAGATCTCCACACTCATCTCGCCACTGACCCCTGGATCCTGGAGTTCCCAGAATGCCAACAACCAGGGTGGGAATGGTGTTTTAGTTCCTCGGTATTTTTACATTCTAGGGGTGCGCCGGGGCACGATTACTTAATGCTCACATTTTCTCTTATCCTGGTGTTTGGCTGTTTTATGAGATTGCCCACAGTCACCTCTTTAATTCAAAAAGCATCAGACAGAGACTGCACCTCGTGTAGGGGAAATCACAGCTCTTTAAAGGTGACCACTGCCGCAGTCTCTCACTTTGCATCTTAACCACCCTTGCTGCCTGACGTCGCCGCCTCACTGGCAAAGCAAGGGAAGCTTGAAACACGGTTTCCTTAAGCACTGATCTTCCTCCATCCCTGAAAGACAAACCTGGAACAACTGGACTCGGTCGTTCCTGATTCTGTCTTTCCTAAATGTAGAGGAGACTTTTCCCTTTAGAACCATGATCAAAGCAATTCGTGGAAAGGACACAGGCAAATCCTTACAGAGAGTCCACTATGTACCAGGCACTACACATTTTCTACGTTCTCTAACTCCCACAACATCCCCATGTCACAGAGGCGGAAAGGAAAGATCTCAGAGGCTGGGTCGCTTAGCTAAGGAGCTGAAATGCAAGGCCAAACCCCTCTGAGTTCAAAGTGCAAGGGGCTTTCCTGTACGACTAGCAACAGCATCAGCAGCTCCTGTTCGATGCCTGTACCACAGGAGGGGCTGGTTCTGCTGAGCATTCTTTCATTCAGGCTTCACAACAAGATTGTCAGGGAAATACTTGACAGATGAGAAAGAAACTTGGGAAAAGTAATTTTCAAAGGTCATTTAGGGTTGGCGGCAGAGCGAGGATTTGAACCAACACTGATGTGCAGCAAAAGGAAACTCTCCTAAAAGTAAGGCAGCACAGGTTGGAAAGAAACCTCCCTCCCAAGGTAATGGTTTGATCCTCTTCTGTACGTGAGGCGCCCCACACACCTGTGTCACCTTTCACTGCGTATAGTTCAGAACCATGCATCTCCAGGGTCCAAGCAAATAGTGCAACCCCTTCCGAAGTCTCACTCAAAAGCCTCACTGAAACCAAAGCTCAGGTTTGCTCTGTTGCTGTTGTTATTTTAAATCGTCCAATTCCAAAAGCTACGACTCTGTGCAATGACTGGGAATTATACCATTATTTTCATGTTCTCATTCCCAGGAGTGAAGACCAGAGACAGCCCTAAATAAAAAACCAAAGGTTTAACTGCTCAAGTGCTTTTAAAGGCTTAGCCTCTGACATGGTGGAGCTCAGCCGGGGGATGGACTGGGGCTCTGCCCCAGCGGCAGAGGGGCCAAGATGAATGCTTCCATGTCTAGCCAGGAGTCCACGCTGAAATCACAGAAGGCCAATCCACGGGCCCTGTGCTGCTGCCTGGGGAGGCGGCCAAGGGAGGTCACCGAGTGTTAGTGTATCCCTCCAGAAGTGGCCGTACCTGCAGGTCACAAAGCAGAGGCCCAGCCACCTGTGTAAAACATACTTTAAACAACAGTGACTATTTTTAGCTTCATTCTCTAACAGCAACAGTTTTACAAAGCACAAGAAAACGTACTGAGTATGTAAAGATAGGGTCTGATGAAACTACTCCACTCAATGCCTTAAATTTATTTTTGTTGTTTTGAAGCCAAACCAGATTCTCCCCTCGAAGGCCCTCAACTGTGCAGAGAGTTCCACAGCGAAGTGGCACGGACGGAGGTGGAGGGGACATTTCCACCAGACCACATCAGTTATCACATACTTAGCCTCATTTGTGTTCCTTAAAAAAAAAAACCTGTCCTATTGCTGAGCTACAGACTCTTCATCTGTTGCAAGAGTGCGGCTGACATCTCGCAGGGCTCAGCGAGCAGGGTGTGCTTTAAATAGGAGCAGTCAGTGATCAGTGTCTTCATAGCTTGTTCATAAGGGCTGTCTGATTTCCGCCCATCCTGCCTACTTCCAAAGACACTTAGAAAACAAAAATAAGCCACAAATTAAGGAGACCTCCGTAAAGGTACTAACAACATCTGTCTTCTTGAATTTCTCCTTTTCACAAGTCCCTTTACTTTGCACAAATTCAGGGAATTCCTGAAAATTTTCACACAAATCCCATTCCTCCAACTAGATCTGGTCCTTAAGAGGGAAACTTTTTTAAAAAAGAAGCTCAGTGGTAAAACTCTGGATGTTTAACTATATATTTTGCTTAACATGGGTGCACTGATACTAACAAACCATTTCAAATCCTCTGAATACGAAGTATCTTAGATCCTGGCCATCCATATACTGCTGGTCTTTGCATGACCCTACATTTCTCCTGAAATTCGGGCAAGATTGGACACCTCTCATTCTCACTCTTCTGGACACAGACATTATTTTAAGAAGGGAGGATGTTGGGGGGGAGGCTGTTTTTCAGGGGCAGGGGGAAGAATCACCTTATTCCTAATCCTCTCTGCTAATGGCACTTCTTTACCTTATACTATGAAGTCTCATCAGCGACCACCTAAAAGGAATATTTTAGACATCTGAATTATCAACACAATATATTTGGGTCCCCCCAAAATAAGGAATTGCCTGAGTCACACTGTGTGGGAACTAAGGCGGCGCCTGGGAAAGGGGCAAACACCCGCCTTGCCAAAGCCTGGCGGGTCAGCCACAGGAGAGACGATTCTGACCCCGCCCAACACGCTAGCTCGGGACCACTCACTCTCCTCTCCGCCTAAGTACTGCTCACATGTCTGAGAGGCGCAGCATGGACAACTAGTCCCCATTCCCTCCAGACCTCCCAAATGCTGGCTCTAAATGCGGATCAATCTCAATAAATTAAAGAAAGCTTTGACGTTTTAATTTCATAACGAATGAAACAACTCGGTGAAGATCTCCACAGTTTAGCCCAGAGGTAAAAGGTTACAGAGGGAGATGACATCGCAGAACTCCTACAGCGATCTACTACGTGCCTCTGGGAAACTGAGGTCTTAAGAGAGAAATCACCTCTCAGGGTCATAGGATATCCTAGCAGGGACTGTCATGACCTCTACCAAGTTCTGTACCAAAACGCAAACTTTCAGAAGTTTCTTCTCATAATTACTCCAGAAAACAAGCTGTTCACAGATCCAGAATTGTTTTCCCTCCAGAGAACAGAGCAGACTGTAAAAGCCAACACAGGTCATTCTCCACGGAGAACCTCTCCTCTAACGGTTTCTTACGCATCCTTCCAGAAGGATTATCCATAAAAACATGCAGAGGAGATCACTTTTCATTTTACAGCTTTCCATGCTGCATGAGTTTTAGCATGAATGTGTAACGACTTCCACAATTTTTTTTTGAAAACTAATTTTTAATGAAAAAATGCCAAGTCAATCCACTTTAGAATAAAAGTAACCAAATGCGAATGCAGAAAGGAGCAGACACATGATTAAGACTTTGATCACGCCCTAGCCTGTTTGGCTTAGCGGTTAGAGCGTTGGCCCACAGACCAACGGGCATGTACCTGGGATGCAGGTTCGATCCCTGGCCCCGGTCCAGGTGTGTGTGGAAGGCAACCCATCGATGTGTCTCTCTCACATGGAGCCCCCGCCACCGCCCTCCACTCTAAAAATCAATAAGCCCTGGGTGGTTTGGCTCAGCAGTTGGAGCGTCGGCCTGCAGTCCAGAGAGACCTGGGTTCGGTTCCCGCTAAGGGCACGTACCTCGGTTGCGGTCTGTCCCTGACCCAGTTGGGTCCTGTGGGAAGCAGCCCCTCGATGTGTCCCTTTCATGTCGATGTTTCTCTCTCTCTCTACCTCTCTCTCCTTCCTACTCTGTCTGAACAAAAAATGGAAAAATGTCCTCAGGGGAGGACAAAAAAAAAATTTAAAAATAAACAAAAAAGTCTCCTCGGGTGAGGGTTAACAACTACAACAACAAAAAGATTATTATCGCAACTCCTCGGGAGGTATATGGGCCTAGTCTGTGTGACAGGGGACAGTGTATCCATCCCATGCCCTCTGCCTCACCATGGGAAGTCGTCTCATCATCCAACAAATGTTTGCCGGGTGCCAAGAGGTGCCGAGCATCGCCGCAGGAGCTGTGGAGGGTCCCAGAGGCGACAGAGGGGACTAGCAGTGGCCAGAGAGCAGCGTGTGGTCAGGGCTGAGGCCGTCAGTTAGGCCCAGGGCATTGTGGGAGCCCCAGGGTGGGGCAGGGAGTGTGCTAGAGGGATGAGACGTGCAGGATAGAACCTGGGGAAGGGGCGGGAGGTACAGACAGAGCTGAGCCATCAGGCACAGGGGTTCAACATGAAGGGGTTCAGGATAAGAGGGAGAGCTGAGGCTAGAGAATAAGGCTCTCAAAAGAGCCCAGGCCAGGCTAGAATCTGGGGGGCTACTGTGAAGTTGAAGGGGGCACTGAGGATGTTCAAACAGGGGCACAGGAGGAGCGGATGGCTCATCTGGTGGAAAGCACACAGGCTGTGGGGAGAAGAGATGGGGGGACATGGGGGAAGGAAGGGGGACAGTTAGGAAGCCATTACAGTAGTCCTTGGAAGAGTTGGCAGCTGTGGGGGTTGGGAGAGAGTGCAAGGTGGGGGAGGGGGGAGGGAGAGAAACTCAGACAAGTCCCAGGGTTCTGTTTCAGTTGGTGAGGGCATCATTCCGTGATGGGCTGGTGGGCAGACCGCCCCCTGCGGGGGTGTGTCAGGCAGGTGGGAAGAACTGTGTGGAACTCAAGAGAATTATCTAGACTAGAGAGGAGTCACTGGCATAGAGAAAGCGGTGAAGCCCACAGGGTGGAGGAGATGCTGGGGAGAATGCAAAGGGTACAAAGAGAGGGGGCAGAACCCTGCGACACTGATGCGGCAGGAGAGGAGTGGCTGTTGAGGCCACAGCAAACGGGGAGAGCCCAGCCACCGAAACCAACGGAGAGCGGCACTAGGATCAGAGTGGTCTAGAGCCCCGCGTCCGCCCCGCGTCCCACCCCACAGATAAGTGGGGAGAAAGCAGTGCCTGCAGGAGCTCCACCCTTGAGGGGCTGGCCTGACGCCCACCCCACCCTCTACCTACCAGAAGAGCAAGTTTTTTAAAGCTACTAATTCCCAATGTAACCTCTGGTTTCACCCTAACAGCCACTGGCAGCCTCATAGTGTGGCCCCTGCACCCCCCTGGAATCTTCTGTTTACACTTAGGTAAAGAAATAAAGATTCACCAGCATGGCTGCTGCCATCTCTTTCGAATTCATTAGCCGACTTGATCTTTGAGAACCCAGACTCCACCCCCAATGCCAGCCCCCTCCACCTTCTCATGTCACAGGCAACCAAGAAGAAAAGGAGGCCCTCTGCTACAGGAGGCCGAGTTACAAGACCAGCGGCTATCCTGGATGTGCTTCTTCAAACCGACCCGCCTGATCCTTCCCTACCAGAGCAATGCCCCGTAGAGCCCCTGGACAGAGATAAATTCTCTCCTTCCCTCCTCTCCCTATTCTTGTACCTTTAAAAATATACTCCCTCATTCCCAGTGTTTCTGCTCCCAAGCCACACATCCCACTTCCTCCAAATGTGAACACCTCCCCTTTGCAGCCTTGGCGCAATGAGCCTTTACAGAGGAAGAACATCAGGGCAGGGATGCCTTTGAAGCCACGGTCTAGCTCAACGGTCTGCAAACAAAAGGCCTGTGGGCCAAATACAGCCCATTGCTTTTTTTTTTTTTTTTTAAATCCTCACCCAAAGATATTTTTTCCACTGGATTTTAGAGAGTGGAAGGCAGGGAGGGGAGAGAGAAACATCCATGTGAGAGAGACACCTTGATTGGTTGCCTCCCGAACATGCCCCAACCAGGTACATGCCCTTGACCAGGCATCGAACCCAGGACCCTTCAGTGTATAGGTCAACACTCTATCTGACCCACTCCAGCCAGGGCAACTGTCAATTTTCTGTAGAGCCCGCAAGCTAAGAATGTTTTCTACAAATGAATTTTTACAATCAATTTAATGATAGAAACCACTAACTTTGAACGAATATTAAGTGAAATGTTATTACCACCCTCCATAAAGATGATTCCATTCTTCTCATTAGAAGACCTGTGTTACAAATTGTACTCGATCACTATCATTAGGTTTCCATTTTCATCAATTAGAAAAAGTCTGTAGAAACTGTTTTCTCTCCCTCATTATGTAAGTACTGACATAATATTCTTGTTGCATCTGGGCCCACAAATATTAAAATGTTTACTATGGGCTCTCTACAGAAAGAGCTAGCTGACCCTTGGTCTGATTAGTGGCAAATGCCCGTGCAGTTGACCTTTGAACAATATTGGTTTGAACTACGCAGGTTCACTTAAGTTTTTTCAGTAAATGCTGTAAACATATTTTCTCAATAATTGTTTCTTTTCTCTAGCTTACTTTTGCAAGAATAAAGTATATAATACATATACCAAAGTGTCTGTTAATTGATGGCTTATGTTATCAGTAAGCATTCTGGTCAACAGTAGGCTTTGAGTAGTTAAGTTTTAGGGCAGTCAAGAGTTATACAGGCAGATCTATGACTGCACAGAGGGGGTTAGCACCCTTAACCCCCATGTTGTTCAAGGGTCAACTCTACTTCCTTTTTGTTGAATGTACTGGGATGACATTGGTTACCAAAATTATATAGGCTGCAGGTGCACAACTCCACAACACATCATCTATACACTGTATTGTGTGTTCACCAGCCCAAGTCAAGTCTCCTTCCATCACCATTTATCCCCTTATACCCTCCCCTCCACCCCCCCCTTCTTTGCAACTCTACTTCCTATAGCCCACTGAGGTCTACCCCTGGACTCTCGGGAAAGCTGGTGGAGAGGGGCAGAAGGGATCGGGGAGGAGTGCTAGAAAAGAGCAGGAAGAAAAGGGGGAAAGCAGGGAGTGGGGAGAAGTATAGGGAATAAGAAGAAGTAAACATGTACATCTATTTCGGAATGAGGGAAAAAGAAAAAACAAATACACGTACCCACTACTTTTTAGTTTTCCTAATAAAACCCGGGAGTAATAAATAACCCAGAAAAGAGACATAAGGAGGTACATTTCAATTCTAACTTAAAATATTTAGTATTTACTGAACATCTCTTTTGTTAATTTATCTTTATTGTTGAAAGTATTATCAAACATGTCTTTATAATGCCAGCCTTTATGCTTAGCACTAATATAATGATAATCAAGACAGACCAGATCCCTGCCTGCACACAATTAACACACACACATTTTCAACAAATAATACCTCTCTCCTTCTATAAGAATAGATGGAACTTATGCATCCTGTGTAATTGCAAGGTGTTTTTTTATAACATTTTAATCTTAAAAACCAGGATATTTTAATTATCTTATAAGTGAATACATCAGATGAAATAATTAGTATTCTCAAACACATTTTGTTGGAGCCCTGGCTGGTTTGGCTCAGCAGTTAGAGCGTTGGCCCGTGGACCAAAAAGTTGCGAGTTCGATTCTATTCAAGGACACGTACTTCAGTTGCGATTCGTCCCCAGCGCTGGTGGGGGTTGTGCGGGAGGTGACTGGTCGATGTGTCTCTCTCACATCGACGTTTCTCCCTGCCTCTCTCTCTCTCTTTTTCTCTGTCTACCCCCCCCCCATCTGAAGAAAAATGGAAAAATACCCTCAGGTGAGGATTAAGAAAACAACAAAACAAACACATTTTGTTGGAGACAAATGAATCAAGCAATCCCAGACACCTGGAGTTCTTTCACCCAGAAGTCTGGTCATGAATGAGACAGCTAAGTTCATCAGTCCCAGAAGCTCCTTCTCACAGAGAATAATGACAGACAGATCAATGTCTCATGCCAAGTGCCTAGCAATGCTTTTGCACTGGGTAACAGAGTGTAAAATATAAGAACTCAGCCCTGGCCGGTTTGGCTCAGCGGTTAGAGCATCAGCCCGCGGTCCAGAGAGTCCCGGATTCAGTTCCCTCTAGGGCTCGGTTGCAGTTTGTCCTCAGCCCCAGGTGGGGTCGTGTGGGTGGCAGCCACTCGATGTATCGCTTTCACGTCGATGTTTCTCTCTGTCTCCCTTCCTCTCTCTCCTTCCCACTCTATCTAAAATAAAAATGTCCTCACTGAGGATAAAAAATAATAATAATAATAATAATAAAAAGAACTCAGTCTCTGTGTTTGACTCTCAGATCATTAGCTTATTAGCTACATAATCTTAAATTTTTACTTAACTTTTCTATGCTTCAGTTTTCTTACCTAAAGTGGGGATTACTGGTTTGTGTTTAATGTAATAGATAACATCAAATGAGATAATCCACAGGGCCCTGGTCCCAAGCACACAACAGGTGCTCAACAAGTTAGCTGTGACTGTCACCTCCAGCAGGCAGTATCCACCAACCTGCACAGCACATGTTTACAGGCCTTGTTTAACTTGTCACATAGCCAAACCAACACATTAAAAACATGCTACAAAGAATGGTTTTCAAGTGAAATTGAAAACTTCAAAATATCTGGCCGGGCTGGTGTGGTTCACTGGTTGAGCATCGACCCATGCACCAAGAAGTCACCGGTTTGATTCCCGGTCAGGACACATGCCCAGGTTGTGGGCCCAATCCCCAGTGGGGGGCATTCAGGAGGCGGTCAGTCGATGTTCTCTCTCATCGATGTTTCTATCTCTCTCTAAAATATCAATAAAAACATTTTTAAAAATTAGCCTTAGCTGTTTCATAGGGGTTACTTAAAGAATTAAACTCTAGCCCTGGCTGGTTTGGCTCAGCGGTTAGAGCGTCGGCCTGCGGTCCCAAGAGACTTGGGTTTGGTTACCGCTAAGGGCACGTACCTCGGTTGCAGTTTGTCCCCGGCCCTGGTTGGGTCGTGCGGGTGGCAGCCACTCGATGTGTCCCTTTCACATCGATGTTTCTCTCTCTCTTCCTCTTTCCCTCCCACTCTATCTGAACAACAACAACAACAAAAATTAAACTCTACGAAAATGGTCGAAAACAATGAACAAATGAAAATAAAAATGAACATGATTATCTATTTTTACTAGACTATACAGTCATTAATCCATTTTAGTTCTTTACTCTTTAGAGCCAAAAAGGAATGAGGGTTTAGTGGGAGTGGGAGACGAGGCATACTATCTTAGAACCCTCTTTCCAGAATATTTCATTTTACTGTCTTCTTTCAGAATAGATTTTAGATGGCTATCACAAATTATTAAGACTAATATTAGGGGGCCCAGCCGGTGTGGCTCAGTGCTTGAGCACTGACCCATGCACCAAGAGGTTGCCAGTTTGATTCCCGGTCAGGGCACATGCCCAGGTTGTGGGCCAAATCCCCACTGAGGGGCATGCAGGGGGAGGCCAATCGATGTTCTCTCTCATCAATGTTTCTATCTCTTTCTCCCTCTCTCTCTCAAAAAATAAAAACAAAAAATCAATTAAAAAAAAGACTAGTATTAGGGGAAATTCACCCAATCTCTTACTTATCAAATAATACCTGCTCTAAATCTTGGTCACGAAGAACAGTAAGAGATCAGCTCCTAAATAAACGAGAGGCCACAGCTTTTATTTTATTTTTTTTATTTTTTATCCTCACCCGAGGATATTTTTCCATTTTTTGTACAGATAGAGTGGGAGGGAGAGAGAGGAAGGGAGAGAGAGAGAGAAACATCGATGTGAAGGGACACATCGAGTGGCTGCCACCCGCACGACCAACCAGGGCCGGGGACAAACGGCAACCGAAGTACGTGCCCTTAGCGGGAACCGAAACCGGGTCTCTCCGGACCGCAGGCCAACGCTCTAACCGCTGAGCCAAACCGGCCAGGGCAGGCCACAGCTTTTAAAGTGGACAGTTTAACTTGTCCAAGATTTCTTAACCAATAAATAAGAAATTTTGTATGATGTAGCCAAAAAAAAAAGCAGATGATGGAGGACATATTCTATATACCAACATCAAACTAAAAGTACCCTGTGGGTGAGAGTTTCCACATTCATATTAAAATATATATTTTTATTATGCCTCCTTTAATATTACAGTAATTTCCAGTTAGTCAATAAACACCTGCAAACAGTGTTATCATTAAACTAAGCTAAATTTAAATTAGGTTAATTTCAATCATGATTTAAATCATCAGTCAAGAGGAACTGCTATATTTTTAAAATTGAAGAATGCATACTTATTTTTGCCATGATGGTAATACACTTCATAAAACTCATATATACATATATTACTTTTCTAAAAGAAAACATTATTTAAAGATGGTAAAAAAAAATCTTTTCTAAAAGAAAACATTATTTAAAGATGGTAAAAAAAAAATCTTAAAAACTATTCTGATTTTTTTATTTCTAATAGTACCATCCAGCCTTTACATATGCACATATTTTATATAATCAAAACCATACTCAATCTTTTAATAGATTTTTTCATATTTTACAGCTACATTAGAAACTCAAATACAGTTGCTTTATGTATCAAAACTAAATGAAGAATCCATTTATATAACTGAAAGACTATCTTTTCTAAGTTAATCATGAACATTTTTTCCATGGTGCATTAAAATCCAATACCATAACCGAAATAACCTACATTTAAATTGTTTTGTTTAATAAAAGGGGGGGGGGGGTCCTTCAACCACAAATCATTTTAAGATAAGCACCTTAGCTAAGTACCTTTGGTCGTCACTGCTAATACATACCAATAAATATTTATTACTTGATTATAGTGCTTATTTCTATGACAGCCCTAAAATTCACTGGGAGGAAAAGGTGCTCATGCCAAAGCCACTATGAGGCAGTTAAGGAGTAAATTTGTCACCTAGAAGTGAGGATACAAGTAAGTGATCAACTGGAAAAAATAGTCTTTTGAATGCAAAATGCCGAATATTATATAAAAGGCACACTGTTCAAGCAAGTGTTTTAGCTAACAATTTTAAGTCTTTAATAAAAGCTGGGAAGCACTCTGAGATCTTAGTGACTTCTGTTCTGTTTGGGCAGTGCGAGCGGGGCAGGGAAGTGCAGGTGGTGGTGGTGGTAGGTGTGTTCTCCTGCACTCTGACATTCTAGAGCTCTGGTAACTCCTAACTGTAACGCTTCAGTAACCAAACCCTGATTTCCAATCTCCGCCACATGATTTTATTCTAAATAAAAGTTGTATATTTTGGTAAAATATTTACCCTCTGACTCAACTTAAAATGATATGAACATCTCTCAAAAGCAAAGTGATTTTTTTTTAACCTATAGCTCATTGCCCTGGCCAGAGTGGCTCCATGGTTAGAGTATTGGGCCGAGCACTGAAGGGTCGTGGGTACCATTCCCAGTCACAGGCATGTACCTGGGTTGCAGGTTTGATCCCCAGCCCTGGTCAGGGCACATGCAGGGGAAGGCAACCAACTGATGTGTCTCTCTCACATTAATGTCTCTCTCTCTCTCTCTCTCTCTCTCTCTCTCCCTCCCCCCTCCCTTCCACTCTCTCTAAAATACAATGGAAAAATATCTTCAGGTGAAGATTAACAAAAAAAATAGTTAATTGATTTTTATTACTTTTTTTAAAAGGGGTGGAATAAGAATATATATTCTTTTTTTTTTTTTTCTTTATTGGTTTTTTAGAGAGAGGAGGGGAGAGGGAAAGAGAGATAGAAACATCGATGAGAGAGAACACTGGCCACCTCCTGCATGCCTTCCATTAGGAATCAGGCCTGCAGCCTGGGCATGTGACCTGACCAGGAATAGAACTGGTGACCTCTTGTTGCATGGGGTCGACGCTCAACCACTGAGTCACACCAGCTGGAGAGTTTATTGATTTTTAGGGAGAGGAACAGAGAGGGGGAGAGAGAGAGAGAGAAAGATCAATATGAGAGCAAACATTGATTCGCTGCCTCCTGCCTGAAACCCGGCCTGTGCCCTTGACCAGGAGTCGAATCCTTGACCTCTTGGTGCAGGGGACGACACCTAACCAACTGAGCCACCAACAGGCCAGGGCAGGCGGTGTGATTTTATAAACCCAGTAAAGTAAATTCCATGTCTTAAATTCAAACAATTATATAACCACTTCTTTGACATCTAATATTTGACCTAGAAGAAACATAAGTGAAGATTAATTAACTAATGTCAGCAAGAAGACAGGGGCTCTGGAATAACACAGCCCAAGAATATGCAAGTGTACATAAAGAGAGCAGCAGAATGATCTTAGAAATTATTTTCTTTCTTGGTTTGTTTTATAGATGAGGAAAGTGAGCTCAAGGACACAGAAGTTTCAGTAGAATAAAGGTCCAAGGCCCAGCAGTTCCCAGTCGCAGCCCACATGGACACGCAACGCGCAGCCTGGCTTCTCTCTGCAGTGCCCAGAGTTGTGGGCAGATGGCTGTGTCCATAGCCAGTGAGGTGTCCCCAAATGGTATGGCACCGAAGGAGGACAACAGATAAAATTTCTGGGGGCGTAACTTCCTCCTCTTATAAAACCTCCTTGCTTTCTCTTGCCCTTCTATAAAGTGGAATTGTACCCTGACGCATGGGTTCAGCACATACTGTGACCGAACAGTCAGGGCAATTTCACAGTTCTGGATGGCCTGTCCCAGCATGTCACAATCTGAGCACAGGCCCACATTCTGAGAACTTCCACCCTGGTGCCTCCTCCTCTTCTCTCAAAGTGGCCTGGCCACACGCCACTCACTTAGGCACGAGCAGCAAAGGCCAAAATATGACCTGCCAGCCACCCCAACCTATACACCTACCTGTGGAAAGCAAGTCATCTTTCTCTTCCTCTCACCCTCCAAGCGCCTTGTTAGAGGAACAAAAAAAAATTCTCTTTCACAAGTGTTAGAAAGCCTAATATTTTGTCAAACATAAATGAAAAATAAACCTAATCTAAGCTGTCACAGAACCATGAAATGCCTCTGGCAGTTCTATCAAAGCAGGTAGACATGTACGGACTCTTTGAAGAAATGAAACTGCACTTTATCAAGTGTGATTTATAAGCAACACTGATGTAGCTGGTAGATAACACTGCTGTCTAATCATTAGTAGTCAGACAACAGCCATGTGAACACATCAATTATGGGCCACTGCCAAAAGCCCTTGAGATCGTGGAGATTAACAGCCAATCCTCTGTTTTACAAGCTCACATCAAAAAGAATATTAATAAGAGGAGGGGCGATGCGAAAGCCTGTCAGAGTAATTCAGCCACTAAGCAAGGCCTTTCTTCCCTCTCCTCTCTGCTGAGTTGGCCCAAGGAAGAAGCTGGCATCAGCTACAAAGAGCACCGCTGCCAATTTCTTGGAAAATGTTTTTCACGAACATATGGGAACTTGTAAGGGTCTGCAACACTGCTATGTGGTGGAGAAAGGCAGGCAAGCCTTCTTCATACCCCTTGTTTAATGCCGGAACGACACAAACGGAGTCATTATTGAATTATTCTTAAATTACTACCCAGTGGCTTTTTCTCTACCCTGAAAATCAGAAATTGTGTAAAACCTCACAGAGTTCTTAAATTTCCACCATTCCTGAAAATGCAATTAGCTCAAAGTACTAACCTGCACACGAGTGAGTTTCTTCAAATCAACACGGTCCTTTCCAATGTAGAACCAAAGTCAAAATGTGTGTTCTCTAACCTTAAGTACTTAAATTGCTTCTTTCCAACCATCCCAGGAAGACAGATATAAATCCCACGGATATTTCTGCAATTACAATGAAGTCAGCTCTCCCATACATAGAAAGCATTTGCAGAAACATGCCAAGGGCACAGCATCGATTTCCGTTCTATCAGTACTTTACATACGTACCAGTGCGGACCACTGTATTTTTGTAAATGATCAGATTAAACCAAACAGCTGGCGCTAATGGTTTTAGTGGGGTTCCAGCAGGTTCCCTAATATATGAACATTAAGCCGCACTCCAAAATGCATGGCCTGAATTTCCCCTGCTAACACTTAAAGGTCTCTTCGAATCTTGATTTGTAGAACACTATATTTACAGACCGTTTTCCTAATATTTCATTGTTGTCCATCATTTCAAAACCAGCATGGGGCGGTGAGAAAAACATTAGGGGAGGAAACAGAAGCATGGGGTTCCCGTTGCTTCTCAGTGGTCAAGCTGTGTGGCCCCTAAGTCAGTCACTTAATTCAAGGGCTTGCTGACAAGCAATTGTTAAGTCAAAGATTCTTTACCTGGAGTTCAAAGTCTTTGTGGAGTCTGAGAAACCATGTCAAGGTAGAAACAAAGGTTTATGTGTTTGCAGCAGGTACATTTTCTGTTTTCCTCTGAGAGGAGTGCAGAGATGAGGCATAAAATGCTAACCTGAAGGCGGGAAGCTGGGCGAGGGCGGAGCTTCTCTCCCACTGAACTGGGCATTCTACGCTAAGTGAAGGCTCTGCCTCAGTTCCACGGGGTCTTCACCAGTAAAACCAGAGCAGAGACATGTTCTCTAACCACCTCTGAAGGCCTAAGTGAAATCAGCAGGCTATGAAATACCTACACATAATTTACAGCGTTGTTGAATTCAGCAAACCTTCCTTAGGCGGCTAGGTGCTAGGTGTTGTACAAAGATTACTTATTACTGATTGCATCTCTGATACCAGAAAGAAAACAGCCTCTGGAGTAAATAACTAGTCTTGGAAACTTACTGGGGGGGGGGGGGCTCAAAAGGAAATTATTTCCAGATTTTCTTGATGCTATGCTAGCAGCCCCCACCAAAAAAATGTTGGGGTTCTCATGAATGGGCACCATCATCATCATTTGTATACCACATCTCATTTTTAGATTTCTTTTCCAGCCAAAGCTCTCTTAACGTCAGAAAAGCACAGGACTTACTAGAGGCTCCAGAACCACAATCCTACCCCAGCTATCAAACACAGCAACAACTCATTCAGGTGAAAAAGACTTTCACAATAAACACATGTAGTTTCAATCTATTAAATGTATATTGGCAAGTGTATTTTTTTTTTTTACAAAAATGTATTTTAATAACATGTTGAGTTTAATGGGCCACTTCAAGGTAAAAAATCAAACCACTGTTCTATTTAACAACAGTTATGACTATTAATGACATGTGATTGTAATCAATGGTTGTAGACCAAAGCTGTCAGAATGGGCTGTGCTCCAAATGCTTACACAAATTTCGCCAAAGATGAAGGGGCCAAATTCCATCCCTGAGTTCCTAAGATCTTATTACACTCTAAACTCCCGGGCTGGCTCTCTTTTATACACATATACGAATTAGATTGTTAACTCGGTTTAAACAATTTTCCCAAGGTCACACCTAAGCTGTAAGTTATAATAGGCACTTCTCTCTACTTGGATAATGACTTTTTTCTTTTTAAGAGTAGCCTTCCACTTTAGCCCTGAGGGTTTTGTGGGTGACAAGGAAATCATCAGGCAAAAATCGGCCAGCAAACAGGACGCCATTACAATCTGTTATTCTGACACCGCAGAACCCTTCAGGTAACGCATCTTCATTCTTTAAAACTCGACAGTCATGCTCCACCGGACCCAGGAAAGCAGGTGCAATATAACCAACTCTACAGATGCTCTCAAGAATTTTTAAATGCCACGTAAGTGTCAGACACGTGGAAATCCAGATAATTCCCAGCAGTGTTTTTGCCTGTGATCTCTACAGAAGAGAAAGACAATAGATGTGGACCCAGAGCCTTGAGACCCTCCTTTCCCTGCAACACAGCACATGTTTACTGAGCATGTCCTAGCATCAGGCACAATGCTAGGTGCTAGGGAGATAAAAATAAATGCGACAGCACCCATGCCCTGAAAGGTCTCGGGCTGGCAGGGAAACGTGCCTTCACAGACCATAGCCACAGAACGGGAGATGTAAGACAATATACCTGTCTCCAGCGCAGTAAGTAGTAGTGGGGGAAATTACAGCTCTTTTTTGAAACTGGAAGGCTATTCAGAAAATGTAGTCCAAGAAGAAACAAAGGCCCAGAGACCAAGGCTTTTGCCCAGGGTCAGAAAAGAAGTTAAAGCCAAAACATCCACCCAACTCCCAGTTCCGGAGCTTCTTCCCCTGGACCACAAGCCAGGCAGGAGTCAAAGTCAAGGGTCTGCTACAGGAACAATCTAGCTGAAGGCCGCGTGCAACCAACCTCAGCAGGACGCACTGGCTGTGCTCTGCGGACTGAGAGGGCAGGGTTGCAAACTGGCGATTTTCTGGAGACCCAGAGCACTGACACTCACAGCTGCATGCTTTGGGCACCCCCAAACATCTCCCCCTGCCTCGACGACAGTTACCCACGTGCCACTAAACAAACGGCTAACGAAGCAGAGCCATGGCTCATTTTTACTACTTACACAGTTCACTGTGCAGGATTCTCTGCTCGAGGATCTAGGAAACACTAGGAAGGGTATTTACCTGGCTGTAAATATTCCTAGGGCTGAGCTGCAAATCATTAGTCCTTCCTGCTCCACCTCCCATTTGACCAAGCACACTAATTAACCACCTGTAAAACACTTAATAAAGTGATATTTAAAGCAATACTGTGGTGATTTTTCTATAAAAAACCTTAAAAAAAAGGCAATTCTAATAACCATTCCTAACATCTGCCTTTGAGGGAGAGAGCAAAAAAAAGACATCTTCACATGAGCTATCTGAAGCTTTTGCTAAATGCACACAAAGAAGCCCTCCTGTAGGGAATTATAATGGGGTAGGAAACCTGGGACTGGGTATTTGGGGAAAGGAAAAAATTAAGAACTCTTCAAGTGATTCAGATATACATCTCTGATTAAGAATCAATGCTTTAAATTAAGGGTTCAAGGATTTTGGATATTGGACCAAAAACTATTTATATTGAAATATAACCCCTGTCCATATTTCCCAAAGCAATCTATAGATTCAATGCAATCCCCATCAAAATATCAACAACATATTTCACAGAACTAGAACAAATACTTCAAAAGTTCATATGGAACCAAAAAAGACCCCAAATAACCACAGCAATCTTGAAAAAGAAGGACAAAGTAGATGGGATCACAATACCAGATTTCAGGTTATACTACAAAGCGACTGCAATCAAAACAGCCTGGCACTGGCACAAGAACAGGCATATAGACCAGTGGAACAGAACAGAGAACCCAGAAATGGACCCAAGACATTATGCTCAATATTTGACAAAGGTGGCAAGAGCATACAGTGGAGTAAAGACAGCCTCTTTAATAAGTGGTGTTGGGAAAATTGGACAGCTACATGCAAAAAAATGAAACTAGACCATCAACTTACACACAAGAATAAACTCAAAATGACTAAAAGACTTAAATGTGCCCGGCCGGTTTGGCTCAGCGGTTAAGAGTGTTGTTGGCCTGCGGCCCAGAGAGTCCCGGGTTCAGTTCCCACTAAGGGCACGTACCTCAGTTGCAGTTTGTCCCCGGCCCTGGTTGGGGTCGTGTGGGTGGCAGCCAGTCGATGTGTCTCTCTCACATGGATGTTTCTCTCTCTCTCTCTCTTCCTCCCACTCTATCTGAAAATAAATGCAAAAATGTCCTCGGGTGAGGATCAAAAACACAAAACAAAACAAAAAAGATTTAAATGTGACTCATGAATCCATAAAAATCCTAGAAGAAAATGTAGGCAACAAAATTTCAGACATCATATGCAGCAGAATTTTCACTGATACATCACCTAAGGCAACAGAAACAAAGGAAAAAATGAACACATGGGACTATATCAAACTCGAAAACTTCTGCACAACAAAAGAAACAACCATCAAAATGGAAAGGCAACCTACTGTATGGGAGAGCATCATTGCCAATGATACATCAGAAAGGGGTTAATTTTCAAAATATATAGAGTGCTCATACAACTGAACAAAAGGAAGACAAAGAACCCCATTAAGAAATGGGCAGAGGAGCTAAACAGATACCTCTCCAAGAAGGACATACAAATGGCCAAGAGACATATGAAGAAATGCTCAACATCACTAATCATCAGAGAGATGCAAATTAAAGCAACAATGAGGTATCGCCTCACACCTGTCAGAATGACCGCCATCAACAAATCATCAAACAAGTGTTGGTGAGGGTGTGGAGAAAAGGGGACTCTAGTACACTGGTGGTGGGAATGCAGACTGGTGCAGCCACTATGGAAAATAATATGGTGTTACCTCAAAAAATTAAAATTGAACTTCCATTTGACCCAGTGATCCCGCTTCTAGGAATACACCCTAAGAAGCCTGAAACACCAATCAGGAAGAATATATGTACCCCCGTGTTCATAGCAGCACTATTTACAATAGCAAGATCTGGAAACAGCCCAAGTGTCCATCAGTAGACAAATGGATAAAAAAGCAGTGGTACATATACACAATGGAGTAGTAAGCAGCGGTAAGAAAGAAAGATCTCTTATCCTTTGAGACGACATGGAGGGACCTGGAAAGTATTATCCTAAGTGAAATAAGCCAAGCAGAAAAAGACAAATACCACATGATCTCACTTATATACGGAATATAATGAACACAACAGTCTGAGGAATACAGTAGACCCAGAAACATGGAAGTAGGGCAAAGACTGACATCCCTCAAAAGAGGCGGTGGGGGGGTGGGAAGAGATAAACCACAGAACTTATATGCATGTATGCATGACCAATGGACATGGACAACTAAGCCGGGGACGGGGCGGGGGGATAGGGAGGGGTGTGCCAATGGGGTAAAAAAGGAGAAACATCTGTAACAACAACCACAACAAAAAATTTTTTTTAATGTTTTTTAAATTAAAAAAAAAAAAAGGAAATATAACCCCAAAAGCCAGTAACGTGAAAGTCATACCCACCTTCGAGTTGAAACTATATAGTCAACTACAATAAAAGTAGTCCCAGAAAAAAAAATTTTTAAATCGTCTTGGAGAAAAGTCTTACTACACCAATACAAAACCCAGGAGCCATAAAAATAAATGAATTGTAAACCTAACTACATAATTTAAGATACTTACATAGGCGGGAAGAAACTAGCTAAACAGAATCAAACAAAAATAAAAAGATGAGAAAAAAAATCTTTAAGCACATGAAAAAATATTTGCAATACATGAAAAAAAAAAGTGTATTTAATTATGTACACTGAAATATTTTAAAATCAGTAAGAAATAGCCAACAACTCACTGGAAAATCAGAGGTTAGAAACTGTCATTTTGTAGGAAAATAAAAAGATACAGTGGCTTGTTGACATGAAATGGGCAAAATTAAAATGATGGACAACTATCAGATTATCACAGATTAAAGCCCCAACATTAGAATGCACAGTATTAGATCGTAGGCATGCAGGCAATTCATGTTCCACTGTCTGGTAAGAATGCAAATGCTGAAATCAAGTTGGGGGACAACTAAATTCAAAATGAAATACACCAAAATATTTTGTAGCTGAAAAACACCTAAATGTTATTAGTAGAGTGTCAGTTAAATAAACTATGGAATCAAAGGTAGAAAGGTAACATATAATATCCAAGAGCATATGGAGAGTATTTCTCTCTCTTTTTTTTAAATTTATTTTTTTGGTTAATCCTCACCTGAGGATATTTTTCCATTGATTTTTAGACAGAGTGGAAGAGGGTGGGGGGGACATTGATGTGAGACACTGGCATCGACTGGTTGTCTCTTGCAGAACCCCGACAGGGGCCAAGGATCAAACCTGCAACCCAGGTAGGTATGTGCCCTTGAGTGGGAATCGAACCCGTGATCATTCAGTCCGAGGGCCGACGCTCCAACTGCTGTGCCAACCCGGCCAAGGCATATGGAGACTATTGGCTCTGGGGAGCAGGTCTAAGGGAAAGTAAAATCAACTTTCCATTATAAAATATTTTAGTATAATTTAAACTTTTATTGATTTATGTACTGACTTTTAAATTTCTTTTAAGTCAAAAGGTATTTTAATCAATGCAACTAGTTTTTCAGGGCTCTGGACCAGTCCCCAAAGTAGGAGGCATACTAAATTCCCAGGGAGTAAACAAGAGCTCTACTGAGGTGGGCTGGAATGGGGAGTTTCTATTTATACCACAATCTCACTCTCTTAAATTTTTGTTGTTCACAATTTTAGTAATAATCAATACAACAGTGCATGTGTGTACACTCAATTAGAGACACCGGAGAATATTCATTCTAGGAGAGCAATAGCCTCTTCTTCTGAGCAAGGTACATTTTTGTCTTTGAAAAAAACTTACTACTTATGATTTTGTACCTGAAATCAGTTGATATAATTCACACAAGATAACACTGCCACCTCCCTTACCACTTAGAGACTAGAATGACATCAAAAGGCCTGAGGAACAGAGCCAGAAGTAAAGCTCAGGGTAGGTTCCCATACGCTCAGATACTCTGGAGCACAGGCCACAGCCCGGGGCTCCGCTGCTCAAGACCCACCAATCCCTCCCATCTTTGAGCCTTTTGTTGCTTTTGTTGATCCTCCCCTGACAATATTTTTTCCATTAATATTTAGGGAGAGTGGAATGGGGGGAGAGAAACATCAGTGTCAGAGACACATGCCCAGACAGGGGCCAGGGATCGAACCTGTAACCCAGGTACGTGCCTTTGACCAGGAATCAAACCCGAGACCCTTCGGTGCACAGGTCAACGCTCTAAACACTGGGCCACACCGGCCAGGGCCCATCTCTGAGTCTTCCTTGGTTCTTCAGGGTTCCCTGAAGCCTGGCCTCATTCTCCCTCTTGGACTTCATCCCCTAGAACCCTCCTCTCACCGTCTTCCAGCTTCGGCCACCCCATGTCTTCTCAAACATACCAAACACACGCGCCCTCCAGGTTCGTACACAGGTCTGGAACCGGCTCCTCCTCCCTGTGCGGTCATGCACGCATAACGACATTTTGGTCAACAATAGATGGTAAATACAATGGTGGTTCCCTAAGATTACAATGGAGCTGAAAATTTCCTCTCGCCTAGTGACATCACTGCACCCGTCCCAACACCACAGCACAATGCATTCGTCACGTGTTTGTGGTGATGCTGGTGAAAACAAACCTACTGCGCTGCCAGGGGTATGCAGTATAGCACACACGATTCCAGACTGGGCTACGGCAGCCAGGTGTGTGCAAGTGCACCCTGATGCTCGCACAACCATGACATGGCCTGACGAGGCGTTTCTCAGAACGTCTCCCTGGGTCTAGCAGCCCATGATGGCCTATAAGGTCCCTAACTCAAACACAGACAAATATGAACTCTCCTTTCCACCATCCCTCTCTACCTCATCCTCCTGCTTTACTCTGCCTTACAGCATTTACCAGAAACCAAAACATCTTCATTTGTCCAGGATAAACTAGAATATAAGTGTCATAAGCGCAGAGACTTGGTTTGCGACTCTATCTCCAGGACCCAGACTGTGCTTGGCACAAAATCGGCATTCAAAAAATATGTGCCGAGTGAATACATGAATAAAGGGGTGAATGAAAGAAGAATGAGAGCTGGCCCTGGCCGGTTTGGCTCAGCGGTTAGAGCGTCCGACTGCGGTCCGGAGAGACCCGGGTTCGGTTCCCGCTAAGGGCATGTACCTCGGTTGCAGTTTGTCCCCGGCCCTGGTTGGTCGTGCGGGTGGCGGCCACTCGATGTGTCCCTTTCACATCGATGTTTCCCTCTCTCTCTCTTCCTCTCTCTCCCTCCCACTCTGTCTGTACAAAAAATGGAAAAATGTCCTCGAATGAGGATAAAAAAAAAAGAATGAGAGCTGCACTGACACCTCCCCCTTTCTAATAAGTCTACTGTAAGAACACAGAATAGTCAAAGCTCTCTCAACTGTAGGAGGAGGCTGAGAATAAATGAAGAAATGGATATGTAACTGTTGTCCACAATATCTGGATTACAAAGAATCCCTTAACATAGCAACAACATCCTAAACATAAATGATAAAAATGAAAACTTCTTAATTTTTCCACCACAAAACCTACCAACCACCCTGCATCTGCACGTATTTTCTTCCTTTCCTCCTGTTACAGTGGAGGACCTGTCCCAGCTTCCCAGGCCCACGGAGGTCCCTACCCCAATCCCATGCCTATTCCAGGCTCCTTAGCCCCTTGCTCTCTGGTATGAGCAATTTTTCTCTCTTTCCTGTATCATTCTCATCAGCATATAAACAGGCTATTACTAGAGTATCCTACTTTTAAAAATGATACAGGTACATACTCATTGACCTCATGTTGTCCCTTATAGAAAAAGTGTGCTATATATCATTTTCTGTTTTTCTCCCATGTAAAGTCCAAGCAGTGCAATCCAGATTTCTGCACCCATCCCCACCTCTCAGCCCAGGACCACTTGTGTTGGAGCAACAACAATAGTCATCCTTCCAAAGTCAACAGTTATCTGAGTCTCATCTTAACCTGACTTTGGGAAGCATTTGACGTATCGGATCTCACGTTCCTTGCTAGAACTTCTTTGCTTGTTTTCCGGAAACACCAGACTGGCTGGGTTTTCTTCCTCCACAGCGGACTCAATGCTGGCTCCCCCTAATGCTCCGTGGCTCAGCCCTGGGTCCTCCTCTTTTCCAACAATACTCTCCAGGTGACCTCTGCCAGCCCTACTTATCTCAATTTTTGCCTCCAGCACTGGCCATCCCATTGGGCATCATCACCTGGCAGCAATGGGGTACATTAAAAGTGTGTTTCACTCGGTTGGAGTGGCTCATTGGTTGAGCATCGACCCATGCATGCATCAAGAGGTTGCCGGTTTGATTCCCTGTCAGGGCACATACCCGGGTTGTGGGCCTGATCCCCAGTGGGGGGCATGCAGGAGGTGGCCAATCGATGTTCTCTGCCATTGATGTTTCTTTCTCTCTCTCCCTCTCCCTTCCTCTCTCTCTAAAAATCAATAAAGAAAAAAAAAAATTTAAGTATGTTCCCCCTTGATTCCACCCACCCCCAAAATTCTAGATGGTTCTCTTAACTCTCATTCTCTTACAACTCCATACCCAAGTCCTGTCCTCATTACCTTAGACAATCTAAGCCCGTCTCAACGACTTCATGACAACCACAAAATTCCTTCCTCTCGCTGGACTACTGAAAAAGTCTTGTAACTGATTTTCCTATTTCTCTTCTTGCCTCTCTATAATCAATTCTCCACACAGCAGTCAAGAGCAAGTTTTCAGAAACAAATCAAATCATGTCACTCCCTTGCTCAAAATTCTGTAAAGGTTTTTCATCATGCTCAAACTAAAATCTTTACCACGGCCTACAAGGCCCTGCATGATCTGGCCTGCACCCAACTCTCAATCCAATCTGCACACAGTCTGCCCAGAACACATTCCATGTGTGTAATCTGGATAGATTTAACAGCATGTGCAGTCAGCCGAGAGGGGGACTAAGAAGCATGTCCAGAAAAAAGTACAAACATCCAATCAATTGGGAGTCCAGGCTCTGGTTCCCCTCAAGTCAGTTGCTCAATCTGTTTTCTTCTCTCCTATCTCAAGTTTATAGTTGACACAACCCTCAACTCTATAACTGGGCCTCAAAACCATGCTACATGAGACCCTGCTTCAACCCCGTCTCTTATACCCAGTTCCTCGTGCCAAAGGTCTTAAAGAAAAGTCAACAGAAGTTCTCAACAAGTCGGCAAATCTTCTGTATCCCAAGGAGCCTCTTCTCCACCGTGTCCTGAGATTTCCAAGAGAAAGAATACACAACCATGTGCTCTGTCAACACTACAAACCCTCTCCTTTGCTCGTCAAGGTATCAGAAGAAATACAAATTACCACAGCTTGCACAGACAGTGGGGAACTCTGGCCTGCTGTGAACCGAGAGGAGGTGAGAGGTACACTGACGAGTTTATCACACCCATTATCTTTCTGACCTGTGTGTCCTTGAAATTCTACCTTGACCTTATACTTGTGCCCTCATAGAATCTTTTTCTGTTACACACATTGCTATTATTTCTATTCCTCAAATCAAATTATTCAGGTATATTAGAATGTGCAGTAGAAGAAAACCCAACTTATATAAATGTGTATGTATATATGTATTAAAAGAGAAGGAAAATAGAAATGTATGACAATAACACTACTCTCAAGTCTGACTCACCCCATAACTTAATGTCAGTATCAATCCTCTCAATCTTATTTGCCTACTGAACCTCACTCTTTACATCAGTTATGAAAGTCCCTTAAAATCCACTGTAAAATCAGAAAGAAAGAAAAAGCCATGTCAGACCCTGTTTCAACCTCACCACTTACACCTTGTTGACAGCTTCAGATATCTTAAGAAACATCTACAGAAAAGATTCTCTCCAAAACCAGTTTTACGAAGAACCAGCTTTTGGGGCAGAAAAGGTGTGATTCAAGACACCATAAAAGCTCTCCTACCTCTCCCCCACGAAGTAGTCCCCACATTTGAGCTCCATTCCTTGGGCCTTTAAAAGCCACCACCACTCCCAGTGAGGCGGTAACACCTTCTTCAAATCACCATGAGGGTCATTCAGTGGATCACTAATGAGGACAAAGATCTTGATAAATGGACAAAAATTAGGCTCTAAGCAGACAAGGGCATATCAGAAAGTAAAAAAACAATATTTTTTAAAAGGAACTTAGCCAAGGGATCAAAGCAAGGACCACCTCTGCTTTGGGGCAGCTGGCCTTTGGTTTACCTCACTGTCCTATGCCTCAGAGAGCAAACTTACTGCTCCTCAGGAAGCACCTTCTCTTGGCCTAGATTTTACTGGTTTCCCATAATCTGAAAATCACTAGTCCAGTACAGCTGGCTTGCTGCTTAGCTTCCTTAATGTGAAAGACAGCCTCAAGCTCGTTCCTTGGGGGCATTTTAAAATGCTGAGGACTCGCCCTGGCCAGCTTGGCTCAGTGGGTAGAGCGTTGGTTAGTGCTTCGGCCTGCGGACCAATGAGTCGCGGGTTTGATCCTGGTCAAGGGCAAGTACCTCTGTTGCAGTTCATCCTCAGCCCTGGTCGGGGTCATGCGGGAGGTAACCAGTCAATGTGGCTCTATCATGTCGATGTTTCTCTCTGTCTCTCCCTCCCTCCCTCCTACTGTATCTGATGATAAATGGAAGAATGTCCTGGGGGTGCGAAAATAAATAAATAAATAAATAAATAAATAAATAAATATGCTGAGGACTCAATAATAAAATATTAAAGCAATGGATATATGGTAAGTATAACACATAAATTTAACCCATTTCTCTACATTTTCTGAATATTACGAAATGTGTTTACATAAATGTGGGCATTTCCCATTTCTGTGAACGAAATGTGTCCACTTGCTTGTCTTGTAGATCATTATGCCATAAACCCCAGGCATTCTACTTGAATAAATCAGATCTCATCAACAGCCCTATGGTCTAACCTTCTCCTGTCCATGATGTTATTCTTCTTCCCTCTATCTCCTTATAATTCTAGGTAATATATATAAAGTTCACTATAGAGCCCTATTAGCTTACCAATGTCAAAGCTAACTTATTGGCCCAAGACTTAGGTCAGTGGTGTCCCCATCTAAAAGAGAAGAGGGGCCAATTTCTACCCTGTGAAGCTCTGATGTGCACAGGAGGCAACAGCACAAGGTCCTAAGTAGCTTTAGAAGTATCAGCTCAGATCATTGGATTTATTCCAGCATGGCCACCAAATGACAACTGTGAATGCTGAAAAGTAGGTTGGTCTTTCGACCTCACCGGTCACCATCTAACTGCCCCTTTGTGTGAGCTTACTCCCTCTTTGAGCTTTACAACTGCAGTGTCAAAGCAGCAGGCTGGCCCAGGCCTCAGAGAGCACCACAGCTAGGGGACAGGAGCCCAGGCCGGGGCAGGGTGGGATTCCCTAAGGTCTCATGAGGGAAGTGCCAATGCTCTAATCACGAAGAGCAGGTGACTAGAAAGTGGCAGCTTCTTGACACATTTGAGAGGAAACCTATTTTGAGGTCCAGAAAGGCCAAATCACTTTAAACAGACATACTACATCATTAAACATTGAAAATCACTTCTCTTCTTGAACCTATCAGCTCATGCAGATGGGTAGAGTAGGTTCTTCAAACCCGTGTGCCACAAGAATTTTTAAAACATGCAGTACCTGACTACCAAATCAGGGCACTGACTTCTTTTCCCTTAAATTGTCAAACAAAAAAGTGACAAGGGCCAACACGACAATAACCGTCCAATGTGAATATATCAAAATTATAACTATATTTATTTTGCAAGATCAGCAAAAAGCAATACATTTTTTAGTGTGCCACAGAATTTCAGCAATTAGTTTGTATGTGCCATGAGATGAAAAAGGTTGAAAATCACTGGTATATATGTATATATGTCTGTGTGTTTATAACTACATAACATACAAATACGCTATATTTAGTGACTTCTAGTTACTTTACATTCTTTTTTGTTGTTTAGTTGTTGTTTCCCGCACTCCCCCAAAGGGTACTTTGAAATCTTTCCAGTTTTTACAATTAAACCTAACCATCTGGACTGAAATCTTCACATTCACCAAATTAGTCACAGATTTTGTGGGTAAGCTGAGAAAGTAAATGCTATGCTCAGTGCTAGGATTTAAACCACATCTACCACAGCCAAACACTCTCTCTCCAATAATCTCTCCAATTATGCGTGCACATTCAGGCTCATATAACACGAGGCAACGATACCTCGCTGCACAGAATATTTGTACAGTGAATATCACTCTTTAGGTCCCAAAGTGAGCTGTAACAGATCCAAAATGAAGTTCTTCAAAAACCTTTCAGAATTTATTTTACAAACAAAAGATAAAATAGTACCTATTTCCCCACCAGCATTTAACTTCCAGTGTGTGCTCAACAAATCCAGAGGTGCTGGGAAGAGAACTGTATGTATATTATGTTGAACACCAGTAAAAATGTTATTTGAAAACACTCACTGGGCATTTTCTAGATTTTTTTTTTTTAATACAAAAGTCTTCGAACCTTTTCAGATTTCACCATAAATGTCAGAAAAGGAAAATTCAATGTGTTTAAGATTCAATATGCTTAGAGCGCTGAAATCCAACAAGGGCAAGTGATTCCATGTTGTCATCCAATCACCGGTAAATAACAGTAGATATTACAGAACTGCCATCCTCTAAAACAGGACAAGATTATCTGCTGGAAGTTAATTCCGCTGCTGTACTAACTCCAGGTAAGTGGGAAACACTGTTTCTTACAAGGAAATAATGTACATGAATTTATAGCAGGCTTATGGATTCATATGCTAGTCTTTCAAAGGAGACTTGAACTAAGCCTTTAATATGAGGTAAGAGAGAAAGCACTGGATGCAGGTCTATAAAAATCATTTTCAATGCATCTTAAAAAGGTTGACATTTTTGCTTTTACATTTTACGTGGGCAACAAAAAACACACTTAAACAGTACCCATAGGGGGGTTAGAGAGGAGGAGCTGGACACAAGGGGAACCCTTGTTGATACACAGAAAGCTCAGCACCAATTTCAGCCTGCCTCATGTACATGCGCACAAGGACTAAATTCACTGAAATACATGGTATGTTTGTTTAGGTGGTTTTTTAAACCCTCAGAAGTATTCACATTGTGCAAACACTGACAATCTGATTTAAAAAACAAAAAACCAAAAACTTTCTTTCCCAGAGGGATTAAAACTATAAAGAGATTTGAACCTTGCAAAGCCTCTGAGCTGTCACAGTCACATGAGCTATGTTTTTTATCTTGGCACTTTTGTTTTGGCTTGCTAAGTAAACCTAGGTTGAGCACATATTAACAGTCAACACCCAAAGAAATCAAGTTTAGGTGAGCATAGGCAGGGATTTCCCACTTTGGTAAAACATTACTTTTTTGTTTTGCATGATTTTTTAAAAATATAGTTACACAAATTTTGTCTACTTAATGACTATAAAAGTGCTAAATTTCATGAGATTTGAAAGTTTGAAGTCTTAAAAATTATGTTGGATGCTCACAGAAGTAAGATCCAGTCTCTTTCTTCATTAATATAGAAAATATTAACTCAAAAGCATTTGGAATGAACAACAGCACATTGAAAAATCACCAATTTGACGAGGCTGAATCCATTTAGACCTAAATCTTCACACTCTTCTTGCTCCTCCATTCCCTTTACCCTCCTGTTGCTCACCATCATCCCCCCCCAAAAAAGAAAGAGATCTGTAAAATGAAGCTATCAGCCACGATATAGACTAAGAAATCAAGCATTTCAAAAGAACGTGATACCAAAATCACAGTACCAGAATTTAGTATGGAGAAAAACAAAACGATCATGTTATGACAATTAACACATTTAAACATTCAATATATTTAATATGCATCTAGCAACAAACAAGTAATTTTAATGTTACAGAACGGGCTTCACTTTTTCATGGCCAAACAGAATACAAAGACATCATGGCGAAACGATACTTGTAAGTATCTAGAGTCATCATTAGGGTGACAGTTTATACACAAAGGAGCACTTTGAGATAAAGGGTTTCACTCCCAAGATTAGTGTAAAAATAAAATCTAAATTGGGGAGTGTTCAAAATGATACTTCTGGAAAACAATGTTTTACTAGTGATTTCCTTGAACCTATTATTCACAAAAAGGATTAGAAGGATTGACTACAACTACAATGGGAACAAATGCCTTCTGGTCTTCTAATTTAAAAATATAAAAAAGATATCCTGAAATTCTGGCTGCCAGGCAACTACGCTCCGCCCGCCCCACTGCTACACCCCATTACTACGCCTCTTCCCTGCCCTTGCTGGAGGGTTCCTTTCCGTTCAGTACCACGGCCCCTAACTAATGAAACAGTGGGCAATTTCCATAAACAGCCTCAATTATTCAAGAGAAGTGCATTGTCTAGAGTCATTTTAACAAAGGCTCTCCACCAACTAACTCCTTTCCCACACACCTCCTTCTACTTTTTACTCCCTACCTCCACCCCACCCCCACCCCCTTCTCCACCACACCCACCACCCCCACCACCTCCTCCACCACCCCCAACCCCACCTCCTCCTCCACTCCCCCACCTCCTCCTCCACTCCCACCACCTCCTCCACCCCACCACCACCACCTCCTCTACCTCCTCCACCTCCACCACCACCTCCCCACCACCCCCACCTCCACCTTTATCACCCCCACCTCCACCTCCTCCACCCCCACCACCCCCACCTCTACCACCTCCTCTACCTCCCCACCACCACCTTCATCACCCACACCTCCACCTCCTCCACCCTCCCCACCTCCTCCACCACCCCCACCTCTACCACCTCCTCTACCTCCTCCACCTCCCCACCACCCCCACCTCCACCTTCATCACCCCCACCTCCACCTCCTCCACCCTCCCCACCTCCTTCACCACCCCCACCTCTACCACCTCCTCCACCCCCACCACCCCCACCTCTACCACCTCCTCCACCTCCACCACCACCTCCCCACCACCCCCACCTCCACCTTCTCCACCCCCACCACCTCTACCCTCCACCCCCACGCCAATTACCAGTCATTTGAACAGACGTGAAAATTCAACAGTACCATCCTCCTCCTCTCAGCTGGAAGAACCTTCCAATTTTAGCTTCCTGCCCAGGCAGCAAAGAAATGACAGCCTGCCTTCGCCTTCCTCCCCTCTCTCCCTACAGCTTAAGAAGTACACTTGGCCAGGCAGTTCTCACCATTAAACCATTCATTCCTTCTTCTTTTGTGGAAAACGGGTAAAACAGCTGAGCATGGTCACAAAACATAACACTGGGCATTCAATTCCTATACCTTACAGCCTCATTCTTTCACCTCCTGGTCCATAGGATTTGGTGACCGAAAAAATCTTAATCTGTAAACAAATGGTTTGCTTTACAATTAAACCATTCATTCTTCTTCTTTTTTTTTTTAACTGCTTGGCCGCTACCCAACCCAGAGACTTCTAGTTTCTTCCATTATTTAGTGCTCCCAATGGTTAAAAGGCAATAAGCTCATTTGGAGTTTATAAAACTATGCACCATCAACAAAAGCATGTAATGCTTCCAAGATGCACAGTGGCTTCTATTCACACAATGGGGAGCTGTGTGTAGTCTCCCCCAAAACAAAAATGCCTAGGCCAAATTAAGCACCCTGGGGGCCTTCAAAGCAGTTATGCTAAGTTGCAAATACAGCAAGATCCACTTGAACTCCAACTGTCTTGTGTGATTTTCCTCCCAAGGTAGGAAAAAATATATGGGGCAGACTGACCTCATTAAAGGGTAATTAGTGAACCCCAGGACTTGAGGGGTTGGTACAATTGTGCCTATTGTGAGCATTTCACTATGGGGCAACTATTTCCTTTTTTTTTTTTTTTAACGTAGGAGGTCTCTACAATCTTAAAGGCCCACATTTAAAAATTTTAAGGATTTCAATCTGGCTATTTTTTCTACTACCAGTCATAGAGTAAGAAGAAAAGACGCAGTACAAGGAGCACTCTTCTGTGAAATTCTGGCATAGCTAAAAGTTTTCAAATAAAATAATTTACAGTTTAGATCCTATATATAATAGGTAATTTAAAATAAGTTTTGTTTTAAATAAAATTAAATAAATGCTCCACATCTGAGTTACAGGGGTTGAAAACAACACATAAAAAAAAAGACATAATAAATAAATCATTACAGAACTTTTATGATTATATGTGACAATGATGTTGGGAAAAAACAACTGATGTATTACATGTGAAGGTGTTATTTAGAAACTAATACAAAGTAATGTGATCAACATAACCACTTTACCATCAATAAAATTCTTCACACCTCTTTAAAGCCCATTATTACTATTGATATCAATCTACCAAGATGCTGAGGACTGAACACTACCATAAAATGCACCAGTAAATTTGGCTGTTTACATTCTTTAACTTAAGGGTACCACCTTTCTGCAAACACTGACCCAGAGACCACTGCCTTGGTACTAAAATTTGCCAGTACACGAGAAAGTAGTTTTTAAGGCAAGTAATAAATTAAGCTAAACTTAACCTTAACAACCAAGAGTTAAAGATCTCCAATACTTACATGTAATCAGGTGGATCAGTATCGTCGTTTTTTAGAAATCACTGAAAAGGAGGAAATAGAATTGGGGTAATGATCTCCCTCAAAGTTGGACCACTCCCAAAACCCAGAGCCCAGCACATTCTCCTAACAGTGGGCTACATAAAGTCAGGGGAAGCCATGACTATGCCAACTGCAGCCCAAAGGTTCCAACAGCTCCCAGAGGGCATCCTCTAAAGGGTGTGGTCTGGATATAGGCACACTCAAAGCCCTCAGTGACATCTTGAATACTGCGGCTGCCCTTGTATTTGTTAAGCCAATTAATTGCCCAATATGGTTATTTGGGTTTGCAGCTTTTGAATATCCAATGAAAGAATTTAAAAGTGTGTAACAGGTCTTCTGTGTTTTGGCCAAAAATACTTAAGCTATATTTAGAAGTTAATTTGTGTGTATTTGTGTTTTTTTAAAACACTGCACCAGGACCCTTCCATTCAACTTGGGCAAACATCCTTGTTTTATTTTAGAAATACTACAAAATTTATTTGTTTAACTTAACCATGTGTAATACATTTGGAGAAATCTTGAAAAGATGGAAAAGGCTTATTAAGAGATGGGGCGGACCCCACCCTAGTTGCTGAGTGTGTGTGTGTGTGTGTGTGTGTGTGTGTGTATTCACAGTATACAGGGCTTTGAGGAAAAAATACAAGTCCTGGAAGTCATTCCACACAGTTGGAAACTCTTCCTCTTAAAGTAAATCCAAGGGCTCAAAAAATAAATATTCAAGAGCATTAATTTGTTTCTAGATGTGTGCGTGCAAGTAAAACAGCAGTCATAATGTGGAAATTTCAGTCACATTTTGCAACTAATTGGAAGCAGATTAGAATTCCGCCTCAGGGGAACGTTGTCAAACTAGAAGCTGGAGCAAATGAAGAAAGAGGTGAGGGCATAGTGAAGAGCTGACAGATTTACAGCGCTCGGGGCTATAAACGGGTCCTGGGAGGGAAGGCGAGCGCGCCCCCGGCTGCGGCTGCGCGCCCCCGCCGCCCCCCGCAGGGAGCGTGCAGCCCGCGGGCAGGAGCGGGCACGCCCCCGGGGGCCGGGGGGCTCCATCTGCTCCTGTCCGCGAACAATAAACTGCACCCTCTGAAGAAACCTGCAGTCCTGATAAGGTAAACCTGCAGACCGATAAACTGGAGCACACAAAAAGTCAGAGGGAGAGGTTTCTTTATTTTAACAGTGGGGGATGGGAGAGCAAAAGAAAGCAGATTGTGGAGGATAATACAGCAATGGAGTAATGGAAACAGCTGCTCGCTTTCTACTTCAGTGTCTGGCATCTGCTGCGGCATCACGGGAAAGGCTGGTGAAGGATTTGGGCAAGGAATGTAAATGCAGACAATTGGCCAAATGGAGTTTGAGTCGGGAAAGCTCCATTGCTCTGTTTTAAAATCATGGTGTTCCCTTTAGGGAGCAGAAGCGAACAATATTACTTACTCAGATCCCACCTTCAAAGCAGTTGCGGGCTTTGGGAATGTGAATCGCTTTTCAATCAGTTGCTTAAGATAGGAAACAATATAAAGGGTATAAGCCTAGTGGTTGGAGCGGCCTCATTTGTCCAAGTGTTTGGCTCCTCTTCCAGCGATCTTCACAGAAAAGTTACATGAAGTACTTTTCTGTATGTTTCACTTAGTTTGAAAAACAGTTTCTCTTTAAATCACCACTGCTTACTTCTGAACTGGCTCAAGGGACAATTTCTATTTGTTGTGCTTATTTTCCCCTTGGCTGCAAAGATTCAGTTCTAACTTCATTTCCATCACAAAAGAACTGGCAAAGAACTAAAACGCAGAAACACATAACTGAAGTGCTGCTGTGCTAGTCATAAGCCTATAATAAAGCACAGATTTGATAGTATTATCCATGTACTGTGGTGAACCACACACAAATAAACAGTTCTCCATGAAGAATGAAAACCCGAGGCTTCAACCCTTCCAATTCAAACATGGTTGTTGCTTTTAACATGAGCCATCCATAAAATCAGCCAAGGAGGTGACAGGAAATCCAAAAGTAATCTGGTCTGGCTTATGCACACTTTGCAAATAAAAAAAAAGAAGTTAAGAGATGCTTTCCAACTCATCCTGATGATGTTCTAAGAGAAGAATGGGTAAACCTGTAAAATCTAGGCAATAAAAACAAAGATACTTTTATGCCAAGGGAATTCAAATACACAGTGGGTGTAGTAACCAAAAAGAGTACACAGCCTTTCAGAATGGGGAAGGCTTGCTCACCTAACTAGGAACAACTTAGACATGACCTTTGCACCTTCAGTGACTAATGTGAAAGACAAAAAGGTATATACCTAAAGCAGCCCAAGGGCCAGATGTGCTTTCCCAAGAAACCAACAAGGAGTTTTCTTTAATCAAAAGGATGAACAGTGACTTCTAGGAGTTTATGAAAGTGTGACCAATTGGAACTTTGTCGTCTGTTGCTAATTGAAGCATATAAAAGAGTCCGTTTCTTAAAACGTATGTACTACAAACACTTTTTTTTTTTAATTCACTACCACATGACAAAAACCAGAATCAAGTTGACTGGTAGAAGATCAGTGCAACCAAAGACCAAGCTATTATTTCAAACTGTCAGGGGAAGGCAGTAAAATTGCTACCAGGTCTCCTTAAGTTACCCTTCAATAAAAAGAAGCCATCAGGGAAATAAGAGGAAAAGAAAACACATCAAAACCTTAAAAGTCCCTTTAAGTAAAATTATACGTCTGTGGCACCATGCCATCTGCTCTCCGGTTAACATAATAAGCCAATTCCACAACCTAAATATCTGCTTTCTAAAATCATTATGTACAACACAAAATATAATCAATATATTTTTAAACTGTAAAAGCTACATTCATATGGCATTATTAGAATATGCCTAAATGTCCCTGTAGGCACATTTTTCTTAAGGTGCTAGCTGACAATGAGGATTCCCAGGAGGCAAAAAAGCTCAGTGGTTGAGCTAGAATGTCACAGGGAATAATAATCAAACCGGGGAGGGGGGCGGGGATGAGAAAGAAGAGAGCAGCTTTGAAAAATAGCAGTAGTATTTATTCATCCCTTCAAATCCATTTGTTCTAACTGAAACTGAGTTCTCTTTTACAACTACAATATATGTTTTTACATTTTCATTTAGCTTCACGGGTGGGGAGGAGGGAGCCTTCTGAATACCAGATGAGTACCATGTAGTTCAAGGCCTATCAAAACATGAGAGGTATTTGCTTTGTAATCACTTCAGTTCTTCAGGCAAAACCCAAAGGTAGTTCTAATCAAAATTTAGAAGATACATAGATACCAGCTTCAGGAACAATGTGCCTATCTCACCCTCTTGAATGTCCTTAGACCTCTAAAAATAACATTACAAACCACCCAACTGCTAGTCAATTGACTGAATAGTTTAACAACCTTTCATTCAGTTGCAAAAACGTTGTTGCAATTGCCAAAACCTTTATCTTAAATTGAAAAGAACTTGCAACAGAGAGCAAGTAGTCACTGTGAAACTTCAGCTGAGAGAGAGAATTGGACACCAATGAACCCATTTACCCTGCAGTAGAGTGGAACGTACAATCAACAGGGAAACTTTTTTTAAAAAGAATAAAGCCCATACTAACTCAATACTCTCAATCTACTCCCAACCCAACATCTATATATGCGATTATCACATTTATACACATACACCTATGCAATACTAGGGTTACACGGTACCAGTATGATCCCTAGGTTAGTCCATAATGAGGACTTAAGTCATTCTTGTTCTCTTTCTCTCTATATATAACCTTAAATGCACAGATTAAGAGGGAGTTATTTACTGACAACAATCATAGTGAAGAAAGGTTATTTCCACTATGATGTTGCTAAGAAGGATATAGCCCAGTATTCCTTAGTTCTGGCTTCCATGTTCTACAAGAATGTTATACTAAGAATAAGTAATTTAAGAAATAAACTGTTTAGTATTCAAGTGAAGCCCTTGATGTTCACATCCCTGGCAAGTTCAGAGTGCCTGCAATCAAAACTATGTTGTGCTACAGTAATTACTATGAAAAACTTCCAGTGCTCAATATTAAAGAATAGAATAACATGATCCTTCCACCTCTTCTACACCTCTAGAGTGTGTTCAACATGGCAATTATCTCCGTTCAAGAAGCAGAGTTTAAACTGCATTGAAACTCAATTATACCCATGACTTCTTAAACATACACTTCAAAAGGCAGGTTTCATCACATTCAAATCACTGAACAAAATCTTTTCCCCCACTTATAAAAATGGATTTTATCCCTCTCCCATGAGACATCTTCAAGTATAAAAATGATTTATTTTTAGGTTTTGGGCCCACTTTTTTTTTTTTTTTTTTGCTTTATTAAAGTAAAAGGATGAATGAAAATGATGAAAGACCAAGACAGATCCCATCTGATAAAGACAGAAGCACAGCTCTCCCAAATGTCACTACGCCCAGCCTTGAGGTGCTACCATTTTTAAAAACCAGATTGCACACTTGTTAACAAAAAACACATTACTTTGCTACTTTTAAGAATGCAGAGGAACTAGTAGTAGATTTATGATTTAAGTGCTTGTGGCTAAAATAGCTTTCCAATTATCAAGGGCCTCTTAGGAAGAGCAAGAATGCATTATGTGTTAATGACCACAACCAGGGGTCCCTTCTCCACTCTTTTGTCAGAACTGAGGAGATCCTCCCCGCAGCTTCACCATTAACATGTCTGTTTCCTGTCAGCCCACTCAGAGATAATGTCATTTATCTCAGGGAGGCACAAGCCCAGTCATTAGCTTCTATAAAAGACCTCAAACAAAGGCCGGATAATGTTTTACCCAGGGCTCTTACGAAAAACCAGAACCAAAAAGCTTAGCATCTAAAAGTCAAGGACTCAAAAAGTTATCATCCTTAAAAGAATATATTCCTTGTTGTCAACAATCAGAAACTACAGCTCTTAAGGAGAGTAAGGTCTCTATAGAGTAAACATCAGTCCACAGCCCTATCACCTACAATTAGATTAACCGATAAACGCCAACCAGAGTTGGCCTGTGGGCGCCTTTGCTCCCCTTGCCTCCAGGGAGAAAATTGACAGAATAATTCAGGTACTGACTAAATAGTTAGATCTTTGAAGAACTGACCCCTCATTGTGATTGCCTGCAGGAACTGAATAACCATTAGAAAGTGTTCAATGGCTGGGCTTCTGGAAATCTTTATAAAAGTGGAACTGGTTAGAATAAATGTAGAAACATGTGTTTTCACAGTGTTGCTCATATTACTGCAATTTCAAGTTTCTATGAAGTACCAGGTGAACTTTTTTTAAATTAAAAAAAAACACACACACAGACACAGTCAAAATTGGAGCAAATCTCAGCCATTCAATCCTTGTTTTTCATGCTGAAAACGAAGAACAGATGGTACTTTCCATGTTGTTTGAATCTGGTTATTGAACACCTCTGTGGTTAGGGAGATTTCTGCTTAGCACTTTCGGCATACATTTCATTTACTAACTATAAAATGCTGCTTAGGAAAAATAAGTCTTTATAACACTCTAATTAAAACCATCTTGCAGCCAAGCAATTTCACTTGAAGAACATTCTTAACCTCGAGACATCTGGACAATCAATTCCTCCTCCACACCCCACCTTTTTTACAGACTATTTGCAAAGTTATTAAAAGTTGCTAAACATTATTTATCTCCTTTTAGCACAATCTTGATCAGTTGTGTGGATTTTTAAAATCTCTCCAGCAAACCCAGCAGATTTCAAATTCTATGCTCAGAATTCGACGATGTGCCCAAGTCATACAAATTCTCCGAGCCGCATGGGTTCTCACAGAAGACTTCCTTGGGGAAAGGGCAGCCCCTCTGCACCCACCTCAAAAGCCTTGTCACCCTGCATAGGAAAACCATAGAAAAGTAGGGAGCTAGATCAATGCTGATTGGGAGCTACCCTTAGTTACCAACGTTTTTAACAGCTAAATCCCTTGTGTAGCTTTCAAAACTGTTTGCTGTCTGACAACAATGGACTTTGTTCTTTAATTATAGCAAGTGACCTTTCTGCCCTTTTATTTCACAGTAGATAAACTGCACTCTCTAAGCAGAATTTGTAGGGGGCACTATATTTCAGGAAAGAAGCATATCATACACAAAACTCATTAATCAAAATATGTTCTTAAACTGCTCACACTCACTTAGAAAATGTGCCAGAATTCCCTAGTGAAGTGTTAAAAGGCCTCTACAAGAGAATAAAATACAGTGAATGATATCCTTTATAGACAGGTCCATTTGTAGACACCACCTTTAGGCTGTTAAGGACCAGATTAGTGAAAGCAGTATGATATTGGAGAAATAATCTCCTTTCATATGTACTGAGTAGTCAGAACCCTAAAACACAACTCTAAGATCTCCTTTGCCTTTCATGTCTATTTAAGTATCAGCTGTTTTTAAGAAATCTTCTACGTATTCTTTAATTTTCCAGCGATCAAATAGACCCATGTAACACTAGCCATTTAGCCCAGCCAATGCCTGTGTCTGATAAGTCAAAACTATGAGGACAGCTAAGGAGCACACATGCGGAAGAGCCTCAACGCAGGCTATTATGCTTCAAAAGAAAGGAGGCGGAAGGTGGAGAAGCAGGTTTTAACAACCAAAAGCCAACCCGTCAAATCTACTTATTCAGACATGTCACTGGTGGCTTAACCACAAAATGGGCTATAGAAATAGAGCTCAAACATCTTAGAATTATGGCATGTTTTGATTTTGTTCACGTATTAAGGGAGTGGCGACTTTTACAACATACTTGTGGTTTCCACATAAAGGAGTAGAACACTCATTGATTTAATTAGGTTTCATAAGGTCCAATTTATCATGTTTTACATGACTTTGTGTAGTGAAGAAATAGAATAAACACACCAAAAATAGACGTTTAAGCATGCTGTGAACATTAACCAGTGACAGCTAGTCTTATGAATCTCCTGTGAATTGGGAAGGAAAAAAGCGCACACATACACCTGCCCCTTTGGTTTTCACATTTGGCCCACCGTGAGCCACATCTGATTGCTGAAAATTAATCATCTTCACTTTTGAGGCACTTACTCTTCCCAAACCCATAAAATCAGGCAAGACTGAAATTAAAACACTGTACCAAACATTAAAAAACCTGTCTCAAAGATGCCTCAGTGTTGAAATATTTTTGTTAGGTGACACTTGTCCTACTAAATCTTTACCTCCTCCTATCATCAGAAAGTATTTCCTACACTGAAGTCTAATTTACACAACCACAGGTTAGTGGAATGAAAAGTTAGTTCCCTGGGTGGCATCTGTGCAAGGGAGTGCCAAATCTGTCTGCCAAGGATGAGAGCATGCATAAGAGAAGCCTTTCTGGGGTGGGGGTGAGGGTGGGGCGGGGGTGAGGAGGAAAGCCTGACCCAACAGTGTTCCTGAGCCAACACCCAGCTTCACAGAGAATGGCCAACACTGCAGGATTTAAGCCCCTCAGAGCCATCCCTGAAGTGCCCCTGTGCTCCAACACCAGTGACTCAGGTTGGCAGTGGAGTGAATCTACATGCACTGAGCTCTCTCCCCTCCTCCACCCCAGGCCCATCGTGACTTGTTTGCTCTTCATTTATGTAATTCATATTATCACATTTATACTGCTCTGACTGAAGATGAGTTGCATGGATATGAATAATTTAATTCTTCCATTCTCCGTCCAGTTTCCTCTGTGACTGGAAAGTGAAAAGAACACAAAAACTGGAGAACCGACACCACACTCTAATCTCAGTTGCCATGACAGCAGCCTTTGAGATAGTGAAATGTTCCGATTGCCAGCTAAACAAAATTGTTCAATGTGAACATTTGGCTGGAAGATTAAAAGGCTAAGGGGAATGCAAGAGGGCAGTACCTCCCACATTCCACGCAGCAGTGAATCCAATCAAATGGCTCTGACTCCTTAACCACAGCCATTGTGAACACTGGATTAGGGCAATTCATCTAGATAGTTAGAGCAGATTAGAACTGCAATTTGAAGACTATTGGCAACAAAAGTAAATGCCCTACTGTACTAAGTAATAAGAAGATTTCAGAATGCCTTTTAGCAGAAATTATGCAAAACTACACATTTAAACATAAGAATTAAAACCTGGGATTTTAAAAATTCCGTTGAAATTCATCAATGTAAAATGCTGTCTGACCAGGGGAGATGAATAAAAGAAGTGTTTGGAGGGTTTTTGCAGTTTTGGCATTATCTACATGTACCTTCATCAACTTCTAAAACCATCAAATCAAAACTTTATTTCTGTACTCCAACTTAAATCTTGAACACACGAACACAGAAGTATAAAGGTTTAAGTAGAGCAGTGAATAATTGTACACAAAAATAATTATCCAAAGACATCTTACAATTCTGATCAAGTAAGAAATAGCAAAAATCAAATTATTTAATAAGCATATTTCCAAACAGCCATGCCACAAACCACATGATATGAATTTTGCTTCTGTAAAGCACAACCTGTAGAATTAATCTAAGGGTTAGTTGCACAGAAACATCACTCACATCCCAACTCACTCCCAACCTGCCCAGTAGACAGAGCACCTTCAGTCCTGGGACATTATGCAATACACAACAATCACCAGACCAGTAAGTCACAGGCCTCCAGCACCAAACAGCAGAATACTGGGGGCCATTCTTCAAATGCAGTGTCTAACTAGACTTGAAGACAATGACAAAGATGGGAGGAAGGGGCCAAATTGCCTAAGTCCAAGAGCTTCATTGCTCAAATGCAACACATAATTCTAGTATCCTTTGGCTATGTTTGCACATTTCAGGAATACCGATCTGCCAAGTCTATTTCACTTTTTTTTAATAACCAACCTTTCAACTCCCTAAGTCAAGCTAGAAATCCAAGTGATAGCACTTAAATCTCCAGTTAAAAACTGGGTGAGAGACCAAGGGTGGAGTCCTACTTAGCAGCCACCAAAAGCGTTCCAGTCTTTCTACACAGTTATGGAACCACTGACCCAAAGACACCAAGGTTGGGGTTTAATTCTGGACCAATAAAAGCAATCCATCCAAGGATGAGATCCTTTGACTTTCTGGAGAAAGTAACAAAAAAATAATAAATGGATTGAGGGCGGAGTATAAATTAGCATCCTTGACATACCTCTCCAGGGAGGGACCATGAACCCTGCACCTAAGGACACATTACTAAAAATACCAGGACATGTAAATTAAAACAGAAGACAGTTCTCCTTAGGGGAGAAACCAGGACAAGAGTCAAGTGGGTACATGCACAGGTTTTCTATTAAAAGCACCACAACTGGCTTAATGGCCAGGAGCCCTTCTGCAGGGAAAAAGGTGATTAGAACACCCAGGCCCTCCCACCTGGGGACCCAAACACTAGCACCACAAGCAGCAGCAGCAGCAGCAACAGCAGCAGCAGCTGTAGAAGAAGCAAGAGCTCAACACTGCACCCAAGTAAGCTCCCCCATACCAAATTTTTAGGCAAAGGATGCATGTCATAGAAATCGCACAAGCAACCAAATGCACAAGTAAGAAGTGTAAGGCACACAGAGGCACACCCCTCACACACTCCCACACAAATGCACACAGAGAGGAAAGTGGGAGATCTAGGAAGGCGACTTTATCCTACCTTCTCCGTTTTCAGTTTCTTGATTCGCCTGTGGCTCTCCTCCTCCTCCTCTTCCTTCTTTACCAACATACAGTTTCCCATGAGCCCTGAATCCGGGGCACTTTTGCTAACTTCCCCTGCAGCCACGCCGCTGCCACTCCCAGTGCCCCCGCAGTGGAAGGGGCTCGCGCCACCTCCATTGCTCTTGGCCCCAAAGCCATAGAGGTGCCCCCCAGAAGGGGCCTGGCCGCCACTGCCATTCTGGTGGCCCTGAAGCAGGTCGTGCTTGTCCTTCCTGGATTTCCCCGCATCCTTATCCCGCTTGGCGCCTCGGCTGCTCTGGCTTTTACCTGGCTTCTCCTCTTTGCTTTTCCCGCAGGAGGCCGCCCCCGCGGTGACAGCGGAGGTGCCGGTGCTGGTACTATTGCTGTTTGGGTTGCCGCCGCCGCCGCCGCCGCCGCTGCTCACACTTTGACCCAGCGCTGAATTCATGCCAGTTGCCTCTCCAGGGCGCCCTTGGACTTCCTGCCTCTTGCCAGTGCTGCTGATCTCGGGAATCCCATACAAGGCAGCAGAAGGCAGAGATTTATTAGCATCCTTAGAAGTTTTACTCCTTTTCACTTTTGATTTGCTGGTCTCTTTGTGTGAATTCCCCTGAGGAGCCGAGGGCTGAACAGAAGCAAATTTTAGGCCATCAGCTAAGGCTGCGGTAGCACCGGTCCCACTGGAGGCCAGACCTCCACAATCTTTAGAGTTGCTGTTGCTAGTGGTATTGGTAGAATTATTCATCTCAAATTTCTGTCTGTCCTTCTCCAAATCAGCGTCCAAATCAATTATTAAATTTCCAACCCCGATTTCCCAATCATCGCCACTGTCATAAGTATCAACTGTATTTGGATCCACACCTTTTCCTGCAGTAGAAATGTTCACTGACATCCTGAAGATGAGCTCTTTAGAGTAAAAATCCGATGAACTTTCCTTTGGAGATGAGGGGACATTCGTTTAGCTCCGCTGGGCTTTCTCTTAGGGAAAAAAAAAAATCTTCTAATCTTCCTCTTCTTTTTCCTGCCCAAGGAATGTGTCCAGGGATTTTACACCCTTCAGTTCAGGTCCACCTTTTCCTGTGAAGGGGGGAAAAGTCGAATATTTCTTGTCTGGGTGTTACCAGAATAAAAAACGATTAATATTGGGGAGTCAGTAAGGGGTACAGGGAAGGATGGAGAGTAAGGTGATTCATGTATTGTCTCCACAGTCCAAAATCAGGTATAAAGGAATATAACCAAACCCCAAAAACATACCCGTGACAGTAAGCATCTTACAGTAGCTAAAAAAGAAAGTCCCTTTAGCAACAGCACAAAGATAATCACTTTTTTAAAGGCATTAAAATATCTTAAGGATCTGAGTCAATTCCAGAAAGGTTTTCAAAAAAAAGGAAAGAAAAGAGCTTAAGATTTTTTTCTAGTACATACAAATGATATCTCAACCCCAGATACACAGCTTGAACATTCAGACGAGAGGGAGGAACACGGCTTTAAACAGCCCTGGATCTTGCAATTTAAAAGACCAGACCCTGGAAGTTCTCTGAGGTTAGTTTCAGAATGATGTTGCTAAATTTTCCTTATTTCTAATTTTATTACTTCTTTTTACAAATTGTCTGGGCAATCTGGTTTTTGTTCCCAGTAAGGAACAGAAAAAAACAACCAATAATCCCCCTCCCATACACATCCCCTCCCCTCCTATCCTTTCTTCCCCAACAATTTATACAATTTTCGAAATACACACACACACACACATCTTTAGCAGCATTTCTCTATAGAAAAGACAGTGTTAAATAAAAAGTGAAATATCTGCCTTTCGATTAAAAAAAAATACATCTGAGCAATTCTACCATAGTCCTAGGTCACAGACTTGCTCAATCTGTTAAATATAGTGCTACTGACTGTACAGGGAAACTGATTAAGACATACACTTTAAGTGATCTGCGCCAAGGTGGCCTCAATGACCGCAAATGAGTGTGTGTTTGACAAAGATCAGTTAAAACGGTTTTTAAAGGGATCAGCCCCCTTTTTAACAGTTGATTGTCAAGAAAAATAAATAAATATACATACACACACAGACATTGCTTACCTTTAATCCTTTATCATTTTTTAATTAGGCCAGCAAATCAAAATGCCTTTCCCACTCCACTCGGCAAACAAGCCTGTGCCTCATTTTACTTAAACACCAAATGATCAAGAAGGGAGAAACCAAACAACACATCTCAGCCAGAATAATCACTCGATAACATTATTCCACCTCCCCACCCCCCTTTTGGCAAACGGATCAGGAGTCCTTTTCTCCTTTAAAAAAAAAGTGTCACTGTACAGCTGGAAGATAATGTTTCACATTCACAACAGAAGCACCAAAGGTTTTTTTTTTCCCCTCTTAACAAGCATCGAGAATAATAGTTTGTTTTTTTAAAAAAAGAGATTGCTTAGAGAAAAAAGTTTTCCCAACTTCTCATTCCGCCTTCAGTTCCAGACTTCAGAGTCACCGTGATCAGTAAGTAATGATCCCATGTAGCAAACCTACAGGCGTCCGCTAGTAACAAGACAGAATGTGCTAACATCGGGATAAATTAGTGAAAGGGAAGAAAGAATAAGAAGAAAGGACTGAAAATCTGGGCTGGATTCCGCCTGTTAGTCGGGAAGTGGCATTTTTCCGCCCGTCCTGACAGATTTGATTTCTTGAACTAACTTAAGAGGAAAGGAGGGGGAAGAACAGGGGGAGGAAGAGGAGGAGGAGGAAGAAAGGATGGGATGAGAAGCGGAGCCAGAGGAGAAAAAGAAAGGTGTGGAGGGGGAGGGGAGCAGATGATTCAGTGAGCTGATAAACCAGTTATAACAGCTCTCGCTCTGGGCGGGGGGCGGTGGGGTGCGGAAGGGAAAATAACGGCGTTTAAAATTGGTTCAGCCTTCGAAACCTAAAGGATGTGATGTTTTCCTGTTTTATGTTGTTTTAAGAAAAGGGAACCGAGTTCCTAGTATAGTCCCCAAGGGAGAAAAATCGCTGTCGCTCAAGCCAATCAGTCAGGCGGTAATTCGATAATTAGAGTCAAAAAAAGATTTTTTTTAAGGCGACCTTTTCCAGGACAGTTTTCCCCATTTATAGTCACAGCAAACGGTGCGTCTCTCTTTTATTTATTTTTCTCTCCTCCTCCTCTTTCGCGCACCCCCTCCTGTGTTTAGTCAGATGGCCCCGGAGCTTGGCTTAGTATTTTTAATTAGCTGGCGTTTGGAAGCTAAAAGCAGTAATGAATTGTTGATGGATTGGAAGTGGAGAGTCGCTTTGCTGGAAATGTCGGGGCAGGGAGAGGGGGATGGGCAAGTTAGCAACAACCAACCATCTAAAAGGAGCGATTTTGTTACAGTGCAAGCCTTTCACATCACGTGAGGATCAAGGGCTCAATTGGTTGTCGTGAGAACAAAAATGGTGACAAGCGTATCAAGAAAATACTGATCTGGTCTTTAAAAAAAAAAGCTGAAGGTCTCTCCCCTCCCTCCCCCTGCACACACTCTCCCCACCGCCGCCTACCCACCCACCCCCCTGCAGTGGGCGCAGCTACAAGTTATGAATGTGAAACATTTCTCGCAGATCTAGGCTCTCGGAAGTTCGGAAGGAGTGAAATGTAATGAGCACGAGAGCAAAGCAGATGTTTTAAAGAAACACCTTATAAACCTTTCCTCAACTTATCTCCAATTTGTAGGCTTTCTCGAGGGGCCAGGGATAGGGACGCCTTGGCGAGGGAGGAGGGCACCTCTACGCGACTTTGGTTTTAGGGAACCCCCTCCTGTCTTAAACAAAGAAAAATATTTTGCTAGCTTCCAAGCCAGGTCCTGTAATAAACACACCATTGTTACTATTTGTGGGTTTGTTTGGGTTGGGTGGGGCTTTTTTTTTTTTTCTTAATGTTTTTGCTGCTTGCTTTTTCTTTTTTTTCAAGGAGGTGGAAAATGGTAATTATAACCATTACATGTAATGGATGAGTATTCCCTTGTTTAATATTAAATTATTGGGCACTAGGATGTGACAGGAGACTGAAATCGTCTTGTTCTGCCCTTGCCCCCTTTTTCCTGGCTCGGTTTGGAAGAAGGTCTTGCCCAGGTAGGATAGGAGAGGGAGGGGGCGAGGGGAGCCCCAGAATGGACACTGCAGATCAGGATATGTAACTAACTGTGTCACTTTTATTCTCCTTGGGTTACAGCCCAAAAGGTAATTTACTCTAAGTTACCCCGAGTGCCCAGTCAAGCTTAATTTGTGTGAAGAAGTTACAAATGCTTCACCCTCCACTGGCTAAAATTCACCCTTCTTGGGTTGTTGTTCTCAATGCAAAAACCAAATCCTGTAACTAGTTCCTCATTTCAATGCATAAAACTCGCACATTCCCCTACATGAAGTCCCCGCTAAGTGCTATATAGAGACACACCACGCAACCGTACTTACGGTCTGTATTGGATCGAGTTGACCTTTTCCTTCTAACTGCATTGAATGTGTTTGGTTGCAGCCGCTTTATTTTGGAAATTATAATCTCTTCAACAAATTTATTATTAAAGAAGATGGACCATCAAATGTCACAGACTGTCCTGTGTATTTTTTATAAAAGCAAAAATTAAAATAAAAAAAAGAAAACAAAAATCCCCCTGGTGCACACACACAAGCTTGTTCTGCAACACTGAAATCAGGACTGAAACACAACACACACAGGGGGAGTGGAGCAAAAGGAGCTCTCAGCCTCTATACCTGAAAGGGACTTTTCTTTGTTCCCATTGCCCTTTCGCATCGGGCCAATCAGAGAGCAGCTTTTATGAAACTGAGCTCTCTCATTGGCTAGCTGCTTTCTCTTGGCTACTGTAGGGGGTTGAGAAATACACACGTATAAAACACACACTGAGAGCGGGTGGGGGTGCGGTGGGGGGTGGTTGTGGAGACAAAGCGTTTTATTTTCCAACCAGATTGGGGTAGAAGAGCCTCCTGCAGTAAGAAGGGGGGGAGGAAATGGTGCGCCCATTTCAATTACTACATCATTCACATAAAACACTTATTAAAACAAATTTCAAACAGGCTGCAAGGAGAGGATGTCGGTAAATACGAGTGTGATTGTGTTATCTTGGGGAAAATAATGTATGTGATCTCTCGGTGGCAGAGGGAAGCCAAATGAGCCACCAGCGCGTAGCGAGGAGAAAAGGGAGGATGGCTGTGTGGAAATGACTGCGTGCGAGCGTTTTGTTGGCTTCCCTTCCTTGTTGCAAGGACTCGGCAGCGCGAACTCCCAAGACTGATTTTCTGTATGGCAGCTTCTGGCTTTCAACCCTCCCCCACCGCTTTGCCCTTCCTTTTTTTTTTTTTTTTTTTTTTTTTCGGTGTCTCTCTTTTTACTTGCTGATTAAATAAGAAAAATCGATCGGGGGCTAAAGGCGGTGGTGGGGAAACAAGTAACCCTTTTGTTTCCAGTCTTCTGGTCTACCAGCACTGAAGTGCGAATGCTGGCAACCATTTAACCACCACTAAGTGAATGGTTCTTCCCTGGAATTAGTAACAGATCTTTCCCACCTGGCCCTAGGCAGCTCAAAAAAAACAAAAAAAATAAAATAAAATAAGATCGCAGCCAACCATATTCACACCTCGGGCCAGCTTCATTTGTTTTTAAAAAAAACGATCTCTGGGAGATAAAATATACTAGGAAGATTAACCCATTAAACAGTCCCAGTCGGAATTTTTAAACCCACAGATTGTCAGAGTTCCCCTTCCCCCAAATCTTTAATTCCACCTTGGGAAGAGGGGGGTGTCAAAATCCTCTGACTGCTACAGAGGGCAATCCACCAAGAATACAGAAATATTTCAGAATTTATTGTGGGACAAATGCCAGCAACCAAGTTAATAGGACTCTGAGGTCACACAGGATAAGAGGTGAATATGAAATAAGTTCAGCATTGTACTGTAACAGCTAATATACTTAAGCTAATGTATTTGTATATATTAAGCCTTTAGTGCTTTTATTTTTAAATGTTTATTGTTATTTTCCAGTACTTTAAGGAGCTATAATATGAAAAATCTAAAGTCAAAAGGTGTTCTGAATTTCATCGAAAGCATCATGATCCCAAGTATTAAAGATCCAGCACTACTGGGATTGTAATTTCCACACAACAATTGTAATTTAATGGGGGAGGGGGATATCAGTGGGGGGAAAAGGAGAAACATCTGTAACAAAATAAATTAATTAAAAAAAATTTTTTTTATCCTCACCCGAGTATATTTTTCCATTTTTTGTACAGATAGAGTGGGAGGGAGAGAGAGGAAGGGAGAGAGAGAGAGAAACATCGACGTGAAGGGACACATCGAGTGGCTGCCACCCGCACGACCAACCAGGGCCTGGGACAAACTGCAACCGAGGTACGCGCCCTTAGCGGGAACCGAACCGCAGGCCGACGCTCTAACCGCTGAGCCAAACTGGCCAGGGCAATTAATTAAATTAAAAAAAATAAAAACAATTGTAATTTAAGATTGCTTTAACTGAGTCAAATGGACATATAAAGTGAATTACTGCTGGCAAAAGATCACTTAGGACATAAAGATTCAGGGATAACTTTGTGGATCAATAAAAATATTTGTCACATGTTTTAAAAAATGTCAATTGCCTCAATTTTTAGCTTTTAGTATATTTAGTTCACACACCAAAAAAATGCCAATTAGTTGTTTCACAACCCAAGATGAATTAGATTTGATGCTGAAACAGTAATAAAGAGCAGTGTCCACCCTTTTCTAGGGTATATTAACTAGAAAAATGCAATCCATAATAGTCCTTAGGTCTCCCAAACACAGATTTGTATTCAAATCAAAGCTTTACATTAACAAATAAATTAGGGGAAATTAAATATCTGATATCCACTTACCCTCCATTTTAGTTTTGATATATATTTTGTTGTTGTTAAATCTTCACCCAAGGATATTTTTCCATTGATTTTTAGAGAGAGTGGAAGGCAGAGAGAGAGAAAAAGAGAGAGAAACATCTATGTGAGACAGACACATAGACTGGTTGCCTCCCACACAGCCCTTTTGAGGATTGAACTCGAAACCCAGGTTACATGCCCTTGACCAGAATCCAATGGGCGACCATTCAGTCCACGCTCTAACCGCTGAGCCAAACCAGCCAGGGCTGTTTTATATTTTCTTAATGTACAGCTTTTACACTTTGTGTGTGTCCCATGGACAATAATATAGTACCATATGGTGATTTCTACCTTTTCTTCTTTCAGAAGAGTGGTTCCTCAAAGGACCAGATCCCTATTGGGCACCTTCTGTGTCCCTGGAGTATCATCTGTATTTCAGCCTTTCGAAGTCTGCGGCTACCCCGTATATTATATCAGTTTGGAAAAATCAATGGTTAGCTCTTAAAACAACTGGACTTCACAAGGCATAGAAAATAAGACCTGGTGAAGTTGGAAAAGGGTAAAAGCACTCCTCCATCATACTCCCTTGGTAAAAGTAAATCACAGGGTCTGCAGCATAGATTTAATGTAATTAAAACCAAAGTATAGCCCTGGCCGGTTTGGCTCAGCGGTTAGAGCGTCGGTCTGCGGTCCAGAGAGACTCAGGTTCGGTTCCCACTAAGGGCATGTACCTCGGTTGCAGTTAGTCCCCAGCCCTGGTTGGGTCCTGTGGGTGACATCCACTGGATGTGTCCCTTTCAGGTCAATGTTTCTCTCTCTCTCTCCCTCTCTCTCCCTCCCGCTCTATCCGAACAAAAAATGTCCTCAGGTGAGAATTAAAAAAAAACAACAACAAAATATAGGCTTCCTAATACTCAAATAATCTGATCCAACCCTAACTTTAATACCTAGCCCTAAATCTTAAACCTTGTGCATAAACCCCACTAGTTAAAGATTAAGGCTTACACCGAGCTCAGTCACAAATTTAACCCAAACCATTTCCATGAGCTAAAGAATTTCCCTTCCATTCCAACATCTCCACACTCCATAGCAGCCACCCTCCTCTCCTGCCTTCCAAGCTCTTCCAAGAGACTTGAATAAACCACAGTTGTTATGCTAACTTTGCATGTGTTTGTTTTGTGTTGTTTGACAAAAGGGCCAATCAAGAGACATCAAAGGACTATCAGCTAATTGATGACTGACACTTAGATAATTACCAGTTTAGAAATCCGGAGCCACGCCCTTCACAAAATTAAGAAGTTCAACTATCTTTTAGAGAAGGCAATTTTATTTTATATCTTATCAAGATAACAGAACACACTCCTCTGCCTACTAATATCCTCACATATCATTTCGATAATACTAGTACACTGTTATATAATATGTGTACTTTGTAATTTTACATTGTAGTGCTGTAGAGGGGAGGACCTGTCTGGAAATGAGAAATAAAGGGGTTAGGAGAAGTATGACGATAGTGTAGAAGGGGCAGGTAAAGGGTGTTATCCCATTTCCAATAACCACCACAATCAGCTCTGCCCCTACACTTACTGCATTGATTACCAGGTGATCAGAAGTTCCTGGCCCAAGACTTTTCCTCCTTTAAAAAAAAAAATGTTTTTATTGATTTTTTTGGAGAAAAAGATAGAAACATCTATGTGAGAGAGAAAGATCCATCAGCTGCCTTCTGCATGCCCCTACTGGGAATCAAACCCACAACCCCGCATGTACCCTGATCTGGAATCGAACCAGGACCTCTCAGTCCATGGGATGATGCTTAATCCACTGAACCACGCCGGCTGAGCCCAAGACTTTTCCTCCTGTTTAAGGGTAGAATTACACAATGGTGAGGGGGCCCGGGCTTCAAGCAATAACAGAAAAACTCTGTGGTCTTTTTTTTTTTGGTGCCTATTTCCTCTGATTTCTGGTATATTATTGAGGATCAGAAATAATTTCTTGGATTTTTGTTTTCTGGAAGGAAGTCTATACCTGGGTCTAGTTTTCCTAAATCTATGCCAACATTGACATGAGATTTATTCAAGGTCAGGGGGTAAAAGTGGAAAGCAAAGTTATATAAAAATAAAACATACCTGGATATGGGCTTAATTTACGGGGAGAGGATCTTAATTTATACATCATGAGAAACTTTCTGGCTGCTCAAGAGGATTGTGGAGATAAAATTCTTATCTGTCTAGGGTTGCTTATGAACAGACCTTCCTCAAGGCAGTGGGCAAATGACCTGCCCAGGTTTCTAGGGAATAGAGAATTGGTGAGTTATTAAACACCCACACAAACACTAGAAGGTCTTCATTCCTTTTACCTACAGGTATCATCCTAACTTCCTGCCTTGGAAAGGTCTTTTAGAGAAAACTCTCTCTCTACCTTCTCACACATGCTTACTAACTCCAACTAAAGTTTCTGTGGAATATTTTTAGCAATATCCATCTCTAGACAAGTGTCACCAAAAAGAGGCGAGCAGTGACTTGGCCAAACATTCGACATTTTTGCAGTGTCCTGAAATATCACTGTACCAAAATAAAATGCCAAGGAGGAGGTGTCCAGTGAAGAGAGAGGATCCTGCACATGAAAACATTCCAGGTTCTTTCAGGGCGGCGTGGGATGGTCATGTTAGAAAACAAAGACACCCATGGTGTTTACCCTGCTATAGAAGACTCCTAGACATTCCAATATTTTTTTGTGAATATGGATATTTACATGCACTGTATAACACAGCTGTGTTAACTTTTCAGGTCATTTCTCTGTCCTATTGGCTCACCTTCGATTTAAATTCCATAGAGTATAACAAAGGGACCATAGAGCCAAGGAAAGGAAAATAATGACTGTCTTCACAAATCTTTGTAACACGGTCTCACCTAAACAAATTGAAATGCCATAAAGCAACTTTTCCATGCTCTGATTTAAGACTACAATGAATTTTATTAGTAAAGACCTATAAAGTGAAAGGAGGTGTTTCTCCCTTTGTATGTAGGTAGTTCCCCATCCCTTCTCCCAATCCTCAATCTTAAAATAATTAAGAAGGAAAAAGCAGCACATCTCATTCCTTTTATGCCCTGCAGTCCTAAAGAACCTAGTGAAATATTGCAAACCAGCACATTTTTCTAAAGGCAAACATTTGTATACTGCTCACATTGAGAGAACTGCAATGTAGGTCAGTGTTAAGTGTCTGAAATCTTACCTCCACTTGGCTCAGGCCCTTGTGGTGTGGTGTGGGCTACTATATCTGTACGGGTGCCCAAGCAAGGTCTGCGAATTGGTTAGCAAAATAAGGCAATTTACATCGCCTGTAATGAAACCCTTTCTGGAAAAGGATTTTTCCTTTATGCCAGTGGAGACGGGGTGCATAAAGAAGATCAAAACACAAGCTACATTTTTTTTTTTAAACTACTTATTGGAGATTGCTATTGCTGGTTTTATTACAATATGTATTTTACAGATTTAGGTAATAGCCCTGATTTTTCAAATCGACCTCTGTTTAGACATGTTTCACTTTGGGCTGTTTCTTGTCTGCAAAATTACAGTCATTTGCACGTTATTACAGTGAGTAGGAGACAGATTGTATTTAGCATTGGGTGGGGGAAGGGTTATTATGGGAAGTGATCTGCTACGGTCAGCACATAATTTCAGCCTGAAGAAAATTGCTTCTGAATGGCTGGTCTGTTAGCAAGCCAAGGAATGGTCACTGGGAGAGACTGAAAAATACTTCTGCTTAATCTGCATTATAGAATTATTCTCATTTCCAGAAAAATGGTCTGTGGAAAGAATGATTGTAAAATAAATTTAAAAGCTTGTAGATAAAATATTGTCACTGCTCTGTTTGGCTGTAAAACAACTACAACAAAATACAACCACCATGCAGGAGTGAGCAAGCAGCAGGATACAGACATTACGTTCTACTCTTTCTTCCTCGCTTCCCTTTCTCTGCTCCTCTTTTGTCATTTTTTGCAGTCCCTATGACTTAATCACAGTGGATTTTTATATACGTGTAAAAAAATTGTGGGAGTGGTACAAATGCATTGGTAAATGTATCTCTAGTTTTCACATATATATGGCTGTAAGAACAAATTCCCTAATCTAGCTTCTTTTGGGAGAGTGAATGGGTAACAGAACCCCTTTAATTGTGAAAGTATCTCATACTTTTGGGACTAGAATTTAAAGATTTTGCCACACTTAACAAACTACATTCTATTTGTGCATATCTCACAAAGCTGAAAGATTAATAAAGTAACTAACTTATCAGAAGTAGTAACAGTAACCCTGTCTAATTTATAACTTAAATAAAACCCTTATAAATCTGCTAGGAAGTCTTACCATGTTTGGTTGGAAAAAATCAGGAGACTAAAGTTTATTTTAAAGAAAAAAAATTGAGTAACATTATACTCAGCTCCTTTGGCTGCTGAATATCATTTTGTTGTGAAAAACTGTGCCTCTTTTGTTTTCAAAACAAGCTTCCTAAAGGATGAATCACTACAATCATTTGGAGAATATGCAATAAACAACAGAAAGCCAGAAAGTTGTTTTGCTATTTTTTTCAGTAGAGCATTTCCTCCCCATACTTTCAGCTCAGCTGAGCCTCGAGTCCACCAGCCAATCATCATTATGGAAATATGGTTCTCAGCATCCTGATTGGCTGACTCCTGGGCCAGTATGTTGCTTTCTATAGCTCAGTGTACAATCTGCACCAGCCTGTTCTGTGACCCTCTTCTTCCGAAATTATTTTTAATCACCTTTTCCTTTCCTTTTTTTCCTTTCTTTTTCCTTCCTTTCTCTCCTCCTTTTCTTTTCTCTCCTTCTGTCTTCTCTTTTCAAGATTTTAAAAATTGGCCAAGGAAGCACCTTGTATTTCTTAAAAATAACTTTACACATAATAATCATGTTGGGGGACTGCTAAGAATAGAATTTAATGTATGGGGACATTTCTTCTGACCATATTTTAATGGTTTTGTTTGTTTTTTTGGGTTCTTATGGTGTTTCCTTGGATTTTAGAAGAATCCCACAAAGGTTGAATGAACAAATTGCTCTAACATATGCTTTTCTTTTTATATTCTAACCATTATCTATCCCGATTAGAATTTTTCTCTGAGATTTTAAAAATTAAATTAGCACACTTTTAATTTAATACTGAAAAGTAGTCATGTCGGACCATTTTAGAAGCAAAGGAGACCATGTATTTTTCTTTATAATGAAGATGTTACATCCTACCTATCATTTTAAAAGGTGTTTTAAAATTTATTAAAATTCATTATCCTCAAAGACCAATGCCTGCCTTAAGGATAAACAACTCTTTCAAACTTAGAAGAGAAAGTGAATAATAATGAGAAATATAGGTGTGATTTACCATGTTCCAGAAACTTTTCTTAATTCTTTATACGTATTAATTCATTTAATCTTCATAGCAGTCCCATGAGATAAGTACTATGATCATCAGAGAAGGAAACTGGGATGCAGAAAAGACAAATGTCAAAGCCAAGTTTAATGTAGGAAGTCTAGCCTGTGCCTGGAGGCTTACCCAGTGCACTTGACTGCCACTAAAACACGGCTCCAGACAACATCCCACCCATTTTTTTAAAAAGAGAAAATAGAAACATTAGCAGGTGACTGACAACTTCTGTTTCTAAAACAATAATGAATTTAAATAAGTTTCAATCAAAGAAAAGCCATATGGTCATTTTTTGGGGGGTATGTGCCCCTAGCGGGAACCAAACCCAGGACTCTCTGGTCCGCAGGCTGATGCTCCAACCACTGAGCCAAACTGGCCAGGGCTATATGGTCTTTTTTTTTCCCCAGAGATCAATATTATGCCACACAGAAGTCGCACCTAAGACTTAGGATTTTTTTAAAATCAGTTTTTGTTATTACTCAATTGGAAAATTTTAAACATTAAAAAAATAACCACAGTGGGTGGCAGAGTGAGGTTAAAAATGATATAAGAGTAGTCATTGTTGACACTGGTGGTGCGTACATTGGAATCATCATGTTATTCTTTATGTAACACACACCTGTATTTGAAATTTTCCATATTAAAAACTGAAAGAAAAAAGCTATTAGGTCTCAGATAGGAAGGAGCTATTCAGAAACACAGTTTATCCTTTGGTTTATGGAACATTTTTGGCATTAATCCAATAGGGGAAAATTGTCTCAACTAACATTGTTGTACATACAACCAAGCAGCAGATTATACTTGCTTCCTACAATTTGCTTACTTCGGTTTTTATTTATTTGTTTTAGTTTAAATTCGCTTGCTAGGCCATATATGGTAAAAATATGTAATGTTCTATTTATATTTTCAACATGCACTTAGGAGACTCAATTGAACACTTTATAACTTTGTTATATAAACTATATTTCAATCAAGGAAGAAAAATCAATCCCATGTAGAAATATATGCAATAGAAATTAAGGAATGAAGATTCAATATTTTACTACAGGTATATTATACATTGGAAGAAAAAAAATTTTGGTAGTTTAGATTTCTTCAGTGCATGTTTTCTGTCTTATTCAAATAAAGAGTTATAGAAATGAAAGCAACAGTTCAGACAGAATTAAATTTTTGTATAAAATAGCAACATACAGTGAAAGACACTATATAATCTAAGCAACACTGAACAGAATTAAACTAAGAGAAAAAAATGTTTAATCTTTTCACAAAGAAGGCTATGACATTAAGATTAAAAAGAGCATTGAAGAAGATGAAATCATGGTAATAGTTACTATTCTTAACAAATAGGATATAATTTTGTGAAATAATGAGATTATAACATAAGTAGTCACTGATAAAACTGTTATAGCAGAAAATGGATAAATCATTAAATATAATGAGATTTAACTATCACTGAGAGAGAAATGATATGTAATTAAAAAAATGAATAGAATATAAAAAGAAAGCAATGTTTCTATCCATGGTTCCACATTACTAAGAGTCTAGTGACAAAAGAAGAAAGTATTTCTGAGTCTATTAATAAATTATGGACACAATTATCATTAATTATAATAACAAGAGTCCTCTCAAACCCAAACTCATGTCCTATCAACCTTTTATTTTACTTAACAAACACTTGTATAGCACTTACTCTGTGAAAGTCATTATGCTAAGCATTTTACAAATATTAACTCATTTCCTATGATGAAGTATGAGATATGCATTCAACAAACTTCTGTTGTGTTTACATGTTCACAGAGATACAAAACGGAATAAGACTTCATCTCTGCTCTTGAGATGCTTCAAGTTTTGTAGATGACATAAGACACTTGCCAAACTCCAAAAGGATTTGATTGTATGATAATAAATACAAAAAGTATTATTTTGGGGAAGAAGAACAGCCAACTTTAAAGAATCAGTACAGGCTCCTGGGAAGGCATAGGTTAAATTGTTGTGCCACAGTAGGATGGAGATGGAAGGAAGGTCATACCAAGCAGAGCAAACACAATGAACACAGATGTAAAGGGGAAGAATAGGATAGCAGCGTTAGTTCAGCTTAGTTAGATCATAGGGACCCTGGAGAGGAGGAATGTGATCAGGTTGCAGGTAGAAGAAGTTTTACTGTAGATAGGGCCATTATGAACCCTCACAAAGGTGTTTTGCCGAAGAAACAATGGAAACTGACATCCAGCTCATGCTCTCTCACCAGGCTATGTGCCCTGGCTCTGTAAGAAAAGGTAGTTGTTGTTGTTGTTGTAGTTGTTGTTGTTTTTATCACATATAAAAGGGTACCTCAGCCAGACAGGAATGAAGGAGCACCTTTATACCCTATAATGAGGGGTTTGAGTTTATCACAAGACAATGAATGGACTAGCTCTAGTAGGACTATGGAATACTCTTGGATCTCTTATAAGTTAATTTATAGTGATATATATGTCAGAAAAGGTCCAGGTAGTAGTGAATAAATTATATCATCCATGCCTTGCCTGAGTTCTTAGAAACTGTAATGGTCAAAAATATTTGTAAGCCCTGGCCAGTTTGGCTCAGCAGTTGGAGAGTTGGCCTGCGGACCAGAGTCCTGGGTTTGGTTCCCACTAGGGGCACGTACCACACACACACAAAAAAAAATGTCTGTAAAATTAATGAACTTATATTGAACCTCTATATGAGAGAATAGTTGAAAAGATTTCCCAAAAATGTAGGGGACAATAATGGTTAATGAGCAGCTCAAGGTGTATTGAGATGATATTCAAGCCAACGAGTATATCAAGTGGACAAACAATAACAATAAGCATAGAATAAACCAACTCTGAACTTAGAAACCTCCAGTTTAGAAAGTAAAAATTCTACAAGAATAGTCTACAGCCAGATTAAACTAACCAGAGCAGGAAGAGGTCTTTATGAATGAAAACCTGTTGAAAGACAGGTCTTTATGAACAAAAACATGTTGATTGAAGCAAAAGTTAATGTCAACGAATAGAACATAGGGTAAAAAATTGGGATCCCTGGGGAACACCTATATCTAAGTTTGGAACAGAAAATATAACAGCTTGAATGATGAATGAATGAACATACAGATTAAAAAAAAAAAAAAAAAAGCAAACCAACTAGGTAAGGGGTACCTCTGAGAAGGAGAGAGTGATCAATAATTCCATTTGCATCAGGGAAATCAAGCAAGTTTAGCACTGAAAGCCTCCATTGGTTTTTATTTGGGGAAGAACTTAATGACCATAAAATGGTAGCAAAAACCAATGGGTTCAGAACTGAAATATAGGGGAGCAAATAGATTAATGAAGCTTATTCTTTTTAGAAGCTTGTTTTTGAAAGGGAATAGAGAAGATAGGTAGTTTGAAGAAAGAATTCTGGGAGAATTCTGTTGTCGTTTTGTAGCGTTCTACTATGAAACAGCCTTCAACATACATTTTGAGAGAAAGGAGTTGGTAGAGAGAGTAGTTGAAATTTTGGAGGTTAATTAATAAACAAAGATCCTAGATGAGAATATTGGGAAAGGGAAGGAGACCATTCAGTTGTGTCCACCGTGAGACCATTCCGTCATAGGAAATTCAAACTAGAGGGAGTAGGTGGAGACTTCCTGAGCCGCTTCAGCAAGGTGACTGCTCCTCGGGCAGCCTAAGGACACCGGTGAAACGCAGAGCAGTCCCAGCAGGCAGTAGAAGTGAGACAGCTAACATGAACAGAGCCCAGGATAATTAGAATTTTTTTGCTCAAACACCTATAGCTCTTAATAACTCAGTATATCCCATAAATTTCTGGGAAGCTGATGAGTTAAGAGGATAGAAAGTTAACCCGGGGTATTAGAATAGATTTATTTTGCCAAAGTTTAATGAGTGTATTGTTGTAAATTAGTCTCCTTTTTAAAGCAGGGTTTAATGACATAAATAAGAAGGAACTTTAGGGCTTTCCTTTACATTCCAACTTTACATCCCATCGGGTCATATTTGTCTGAGGTAAAGGTTTCTGTTTTACCCAAATAGCTACATGTAAACCAAAAGGAAATGTTTGTCATCGATCCACATTTGAGGTGCTTGCCTCAATGCTCAATGGAAAGCGGAGCTGCTCACATTAAATCTCACTACTTTCTTATATATCGTTATGTTATTCATGCACATAAATATCATTTATTTAAACACCAACTATATTGCAGACACTGTGCTAGACTTGAGGATACAAAAAACAAAAACGAAACAAAACAAAAAAACAACTTTGTTGGTTAAATCTTGAAAAGGACCCACTTTTTATTTTTATTTTATTTTCAAATATATTTTTCTTAAAGTTGGATGGTCACTTAGGGATGAAAGTAATTCTATAAAGTCATTAACCTTTCACTCCAGAAACAAGAAACTAATTGATGAACTTCCTGTATCCCTTAGCTGAGGCATGAGTCAGTATCAACAACAGAGTCCAGATGTCCAGTTCCGGGACCCAGTTTGTCAAAACCTCAGGTAACCAGGTCAAAAACAAAACTTCCAAGATCAGGCTGTTTCAAGAAGAAAACAAAACAAATATAATCTATAGCCTCAGCTGCTACCTCAGAAAATTTATTTCATTTCATTAGAATAAATGCTACGTAATAAGAAAGAGCAAAGTTCCTAGGATGATAAATATCATTTTGCAAAATATCATTTTGCTGCCAATAGAATCAAACTACATATTAAAGATGATTATACAAATATTCTAAAAATCTTTTCCAAAACATTCTGATATTCCATTGGAGAAAAATAATTGGGAATGGTATATTACTCTCAAGAGGAATCAGAAAAGAATTATGGAAGCCATGAAATATTGTAGCTCTGGAAAAATATTATACAAAGAAAAAGATACAGCCCTGGCCGGTTTGGTTCAGCAGTTAGAGCGTCGGCCTGCGGTCCAGAGAGACCCGGGTTCAGTTCCCGCTAAGGGCGCGTACCTCGGTTGCAGTTTGTCCCCGGCCCTGGTCGGTTGTGCGGGTGGCAGCCACTCGATGTGTTCCTTTCACATCGATGTTTCTCTCTCTCTCTGTTCCTCTCTCTCCCTCCCACTCTACCTGAACGAAAAATGGAAAAATGTCCTCGGGTGAGGATAAAAAAAAAAAAAAAGAAAAAGATACAGGAGTTGGATATGCATATAATATATGGTAAGAGTATTAAAACTATTAAATGAATTGGCAGTGGAAAAACAGGTTACCTAGCATTTCTCAGACCCTTAAATATATATATCCACATTCCCATTTGAAAAGTTTGTCATATGATTAGTGTCTGATTTTAAGAAAAATTTTATTGGTATATGATTTTTATACCATAAGATATACTTGTTTAAAGTGTAAAATTTAATGAATTTTAGTGTATTTACAGAATTTTGCAACCATCACATCTAATTTTAGAATATTGTTATTCACCCTAAAAAGTAAAAAGTTAGCCTTGTGTCTATTTACAGTCACTAATGGGATTTTAAAAATAATTTTAGAAGCAACATTTAATGATTTTGGACACTACAAAGTGGTATTCACATAAAAGTTATGACCAGAAAATGAGCTTGATATTTAAATACGAGACCATTATCATCTAAAACATTCACCTTTTGGAAACATTTGGATAATCTTTTACAGAACTTGATATGCGAAGACTAAGATGATAAAGTAAAATCCTGATGTACAATTAATAATTATGACAGTTTTGGTTTTTTTTGGAACATGCCCCTGGTGGGAACCAAACCCAGGACTCTCTGGTCCGCAGGCCGACGCTCCAACCCTGAGCCAAACCAGCCAGGGCTTATGACAGTTTTTGATGCTTTGTCTTTTTTTTTTTTTTTTTGCTATTCAACTCTGAATTTACCCTTTTTACCTGGCTTTGTAAAAGTGGATCTGATCCCTTTAAATACTTTCCTTGCCAGCTGGCCCAACGTTGAACTCTGTTAGCAGAGTACTTGAGAGACACTGCGAAGGAGGGTCTTGCGTTCTGGTTCTAGAGCAGCAGGGCTGGCTCCTCAGCATGGAGCTCTTGCAGCATAACTGTTCCTGCAGTGGCGCAGGGACCAGCAGCTTCCTGCGGCACCTCTGTGGCCATATTGCAGCTACATGCCTCTTATGAGACACCTCCCTGGGTACAGTGCTCTACAAACACTAGGGTGCGGATTTCCTGCAGGTTTCTGATGGGGGATTTCCTACAAATTCTGCTGGCATGGCCCCACCATGGCTTCTTTGCCATCCAGTGAGCCAAGGCCATGTCGACTCCAAAAAAGTCTGGATCTGAGCTTTGGGTGTGCAGGGGAGAGAACTCTTTCTTGGATCTTTATCTGCACACTGGTGATGGTGGCTGTACTGTATTATTATTTCTGATAGTACATTATATATCTGTTATTCTTATATTCGTCTTTTTTTTTAAAATCCTCACCAAAGGATATTTTTTAAATTTATCTTCAGATAGAGCGGGAGGAGAGAGAGAGAGAGAGAAGCATCAATGTGAGAGGGACACATCGACTAGTTGCCTCCTGCAGGACTCTGACCAGGGCCGGGAACTGAACCCGAGACTCATTGGTCCACGGGCCAACACTCTACTGCTGAGCCAAACCAGCCAGGGCTATTCCTATAGTCTTTAAAGTCCTTTTAACTTCTTACCAGCCAGTGTCTGAATACTACAATCCCCTGTTATACTTAATAATGATTTATATTAAACTTTCCCTATTCAACATACTATTTAGTTTCTTCCCCTAATTAAATGCAGACTGATATAAAGATATACTATGAGCCAGAAATACCTGCTTTTTAAACAATCTTTATAATCATTCCCTAATCAAAAGACAGTTTACTTTAATATTTACTTACTATAGACCAATAATTGTATCTAATATCTAGAAAGCTATGGCTCAGTTTAGGAAGAGAATGCAAACCAATTTTGGAAGAAAAACAACCACAGTGCTGAATTATGGTAGACCAAACACTGGACCAGAACTGAAGACACCTGAGCATTTTGATCATTTTAGCCACTGTTCTAATTATCTACAGCTATGTAGCTAGCAACCCCCCACCCCCAATGTAGTGGCTTAAAAGAACAACCTATTTTATATATTTTGAGGATTAGCATTAAGAGCAGGCCCTACAGATGAATCCCCCTGTTCCATGTGGTGTCCACAGAGGTCGTACTCAGCTGGAACAGGGGCTGGTCTAGAAGGTGGAAGACATCATCTTCATACACATTTCTGGCACCTTGGGGAGATGCCTGGAGGGTTGAGCTCAGCTGGGACTGTCAACTGAAATGCCCACACATAGCCAGTTCAGCCAAGTAGCCTCAGGATAGACTCCTTCTGTGGCCCGTCAGGACTCTAAGAGTGAGTGTTCTGGTAAACAAAGTGATAACTGCCTGGCCTTTTATGATCCAACCTTGCAAGACACATAAGTCAACTCTCTGGTTTGTCCAGTTCTGAGCTGTTTCTTGGGGGCTATGCCATGCTAAATCCAGGGCAGTCCTGGGAAACCCAGAACAGTTGGCAAACCTCCTGGAAGTGTTCACAGGCCCACTCAGGTTCAAGGGGAAGGAATATACATCCCATCCTGTGGAGGGTCTATGGGACAGTGTCAACGAGTTTGAAACTATGTTTTAGTATGTGTACTGTACAAGGGAGCACTTGAAACAATGTTTTAAAAAACACACAGCCAGTTAATCTCTCTGAGACTCAATTTCCTTATATCAAAGAAATAAGAGATTTCTAGAAAGCAGCTTCTAAACTCTGATCCAGATCTAAACTTTGATTCTATCAATGGGAGACAGAAAAGGCATCAAGAATTATTGTTGGGCTGCAACAAACTCCCAGGGCATTTAGGGTACAAATAGATGACTATATTCAGAGAACCTCACATCCCTTTTTTTCTGGTTTATTACATTTCAAAATATGTGTAATTGTGGGTCTTCTTTGAATGAATTTTGCTCAGCAAATCTGAAACTCTTTTAATTAGCAGACTCTTGTCTTCAGTTCTGGGACTTATTCTTGATTCTATTCTTTCTTTCATTACGTCTGTTCTACCTATCTAGATGTCTCATTGAATAAATGTTTCAAATTCTAGATGTATCTTCTGTGTTTCTTAACTATTTTCTCGTACTTTCCATACTTTGTATTACTTTGCTAGGGCTGTCATTATAAAATAACATAGACTATGCGGCTTAAACAACAGAAATTTCTTTTTTCACAATTCTGGACACTAGAAGTCCAAGATCAAGGCCTGTCCCCTGGGCTTGTAGGTGGCTGCCTTCTTGCTATGTCCTCACATGGCCGTCCCTCTGTGGGCATGCTTCCCCGGATTGTCTTTTTGTGTGTCTAAATTTCTTCTTGTTATAAGGACACTCTTCAGACTTCATTAGGACTCACCAGCATGACCTAATTTAAACTTAATTATCTCTTTAAAGACCTTATCTCCAAATATAGCCACATTTTGATTTTTGGGGGAACACAACTCAGCCATCACATTGTCCTTCTGCCTGACATTCTGGTAGAAACACTGGGTTCAATTTCCCTGCCCACTGATTGGATCGCAGCCTATCCACGTTGTTTTCTCTTATTGGAGATTTTTATTTCAATAGTCATAAGTTTTATTGCCAAAAGTGTTAATATTTCTTTTTCACGCCATCCTATTCTTTTGTATATACAGTATCCTCTAGAATCTTTCAAAATAATAATTGTTTTCTAGTTTAAATACATGATTCTATAATTTAAGACATTTCCCTTAAGAATTAGTTGTGCATCCTGAATTTTGAGCCACTTTTTTAGTGTTTTTCTTCAAATGTTTGGCGATCGCTCACCACCCAGGAAGGAAGCGTGGACTCCTGGTATATCTGCTGGGTTGGGAGCTCCTCCTAGCATTTGTAAGCTCCTCGGGGAGCCGCCTCCAGTGCACCTCTGTAGGAACTACCGCTTCAGAGCTCCTACTCAAGGTTTTATCCTAGGAGCAAATGCTGTAAAAAAGGAAAGGAGGGCAATTGAATCCAGCATGTATTTTCCCCTTAGTACACCTTGTGTTGCACAGGGCTTCTCTCCAACTTGAACTCACAAGCTAGAAGCCTTCACTAGCCATTTCTTATTTTGTTTTGCGAGCAGTTAGGGTAATAAATAATCTGAAAGTAGGAAACCTTTGTTTTTGGCTGATCAGATGATGTGGCCAAGGAGTGAGGAGTTGAACTCTACTAGTGAAGCTTTTTCAAATGTGGTTCTTCAGGTGCCCTGAGGATCACACTGGGACCCTCGTTGAACTTTATATACATTAGGCCATTGTTGAGATCACTGACTTCACCTTTGTAGGAGCTTTCATCCATCCTGGTTTCCATCTCCACTGTGTTCTATCTTCCAGGAGTTTATAAAATATATGGTAACTCATGTTGTTTTGTAGCACTCTTAAAAGGGATTTTTTTTTATTCTCACCCGAGGACATTTTTGCATTTATATTCTTTTTATGGCTGCATAATATTTTTAGGATGGAAATAGCATATTATTATGTCAATTCTCCAATTGATAATACTATGGACTATTTATGTCCCCCCAACCCAAATTCATGTGTTGAAATTCTAAGGCTCGATGTGCTCTTTGGAGACAGAAATCTTTGGGAGGTGCTTAGGTCATGAGAGTGGAGCCCTCATGAATGAGATTAGAGATTCCATATAAAAGAGATTCCAGAGAGCTAGCTCCCCCCACTCAGCATGTGAGGTCACAGTGACAAGACAGCTATGCATGAGGAAGTCGGCTCTCAGCAGACACTGATCTGGTGCCGGGGACTTCTAGCCCCCAGAACTGTGGGAAATAAATTTCTCTCTCTCTCTCTCTCTCTTTTTTTTATCCTCACCTGAGGACATTTTTCCATTTTTTGTTCAGATATAGTGGGAGGGAGAGAGAAAGAAACATCGACATGAAAGGGACACATCGAGTGGCTGCCACCCGCACAACCCAACCAGGGCCGGGGACAAACTGCAACCAAGGTATGCACCTTTAGCGGGAACCGAACCCAGGTCTCTCTGGACCGCAGGCCGATGCTCTAACCGCTGAGCCAAACTGGCCAGGGCAAATTTCTCTTTTTATAAACTACACAGTGCATAGCATTTTGATGTAGCAGCCCGAACAGACTAACAGTGGATATTTAGGTTGTTTACAAAAAGCTTATGGTTTGATTTCACCATCTCAAAGAGTTATTAAGGTATTATATGAGTTGGAAAGATCAACTGACATTTTATATCACTACAGGAACTATTCTTAAACCACCATTAAATATGGAAAATGGGGACTATTTCAGGAAAAGTCATTTAGTTGTCTCTCTTAGGCTTAGGGTTAATATTATTAGAAAAAAACTAAGTAACAGTGGCCATGACTGAGCATGAAAGCAAACATCTCATCAAATATTTGCTTTACACGGGTCATTTGAAGTTCTATCGACTTTGAACACACTGCCTTAAACTGTTGAAAATCCAAAAATAGTTGTGCTACTGACTGCTCTCCTTATTGTTCGTTATTCAGCCCGTATCAGTTTACTTCTGCGAGATATTTTGTCCTAATATTTATTTAAGCACTCTGTGTGTGCCAGGCATTGTATTCAACCTTTAGCCAGAGCATTTCATTTAACCCATGACGAATCCAGAAAAGTATTATCCCCACTTTTAATTAGACAGACTTTGTTCAAGTCCCAGTTTTATTCTTTGTTAGCTGTTTGGCCTGTGCAAGCAATATAACTTTTTTGGACCTTTACTTCCTTATAAATAAAATAAGTACTCTAGTATTAAATAATTTAACAAACATTCATTGATCTCTCACCATGTGCCAGGCATTCTTCCTGGCTACTGAAAGTAGCAAGGTTGCTTAGAGAATTGAATGAAATAATGCGTGTAACACGGAACCTGGCACAAGATGGTAATTTCTATTATTGAGGGTAGAATGATACCCACCTTGCATTTGAACCCAGGTCTATATGGGTCTAAAGACCCTCCTCCCGCCTCCCCCCCATTTTTTTTATGACTCCATGCTGTCTTCCTAAAACCAACGTCATATGACCACCTATACGTCACTATTCCTCACTGGTTTGCGCAATCCAAATCATACAGTTCTTCCGAGGTTGAAAAGTAAACCTAATCCCACTATGGTTTCTAGCCAGATAATTTTTGACATCTCTGGTTTCATTATGTCTTTGCACCACATGACCGAGCGTTCCTTAAGTTTTCATGTGCTTTTTCTCTGGTGCCTTCTTAAGCGTACCTGTCTTTCAAGACTTCAAGTGGACAGATGGTACTTTGTACCCTTATGTTTCTCTTACAAGGTTTGAGCTGTGAATATACATATATTTATATGCTTTTCTGTTTTTATATAATAATTCCTTAACTAATTCTGCCCAAACAAAGCAATGTGGGTAGAGGGTAGTAGAGACTTCGGTGATTTGCCCTTAGTGGAACGAGCTAGCTGGCTGAGAATGGGGGCAGGCCCATGGAAAGAACCCTGGACTCAGAGCTAGAATCCTGAGTTCTTGTCCTAGATGTCAGTAATCCACTGTGGTGCCTAGGGCAGCCACTTAAGTGTTCTGCTGTGCCCTAGTTTTATTTTTTATTTTTTGTTATAAATTGGGACAATAGGCTTGCTCTACTTACCTCATTAGTTTCTTGTGAGGGTCATAGAAGTTAATGTGTATGAATGTACTTTTAAAACATAAAACCATCTGTAAATGCAGTGCCTTTTCATTTTGTAACTTGACTAGTGAAGCTATCAAATACACCTGTAGTTGGATAATACCCTATCTTAACTGTTGTGGATCTTACAAGTAGGTATAATCAATTTGCTAATATTATACACTAAAATTGTATTTCCAGTATGAATTGAGAGAGTCAAAGCAGCTCGGCACATATGAGCACAAGTAACTGATATATTAGAAACTGATATATTAGAAATAGATAGGTATAGGGAGATGTTGAGATAAGGACACAATAGCAAATATGCAATCTAGATAAGTTATTTTAACATTTGGTAAAATAAAGTGAGGTTAAACATTTTCCTACAGTAGAAATTCTTAGAAAATTTAACCTGCACAGATATTGGACTAAAGAAAATTTAACCTGCACAGATATTGGAGTAAAGAAAATATTAGATAATTAGAATAAAAGATTTGTAGGTGGAAAAGACCTCAGAGACTATTATAATCCAATTCCCTTAATTTTGCAGCCGCAAACCTGGAAATTCAGCTTGTGTGTGTGTTGTCCAAGGTCACACATCTGAGACAGTGGCGAGATTACTCAGAGCTGTTCTGGAAACCACTCCTCATGTCCAAGTGAGAGACTGGCTCGTAGCGGTGCCCAGATCAGGGATCTGGGCTTGCAGAGGTGAGCCAAGTGCATAATGCCGGTGATGATGATGGTGCTAGGAGACTAAATGAAGCTCATAGACATCCCTGAGCAAAGGCACATTTGCTGAATCATTGTTCTAATAAAGAAAAGCAGACGTTGGCCAGGCAAATTCTAAAGGAAAGAACAAGCTGTTTGAAGCAAGACCTTGAGATGGAGATAAGGTAGACATAGAAGTAGATTCTAGAACAGTGATTTTCAATCACTGTGCCCCAAGAACTTTTAAAACATGCAATACCGGACTATTTAATCAGGGGTACTGACCTCTTTCCCTTATATTATCAAATAAAAAAATGACAACAACCAATACAACAATAACTGTCCAGTGTGAAGGAATCAAAATTATACTTTTTTGTCAGATTGGCAAAAAATATATTTTTTGGTGTGCTGCAGAATTATACTAATTTGTTTATGTATGCCGTGAGATGAAAAAGGTTGAAAATCGCAGTTCTAGAAGTTAAGACTGGCTAACCAAAGTGTGCTTGGGAAAAAGCAATAAGATAATAATGATTCTACCACTGCCCCTACTACTGCTATTACTAATACTACTTATAGCGAGCTCTTACTGAGTGCTATGTGCCAAGCATGATGCTAGGGATTTTACATAATTCTCCTTTAAAAATCTTTCTCTCTCTCCCTCTCCCTCTCCTTCTCACACGCACATACACAATTGAGATTGGAACTATCATCCCATTTTGGGCAGGAGGTAATGGAGGCATAGGGAGAAGAGTTGGAGCTCAGACGGCATAAGTCCAAAGTCCACATCCGCAACCACTGTGGTCCATGACCTCCAAAGAAGGAAGGGACAGAAAGAGTACATGTGCTAGATTGAGCAGCACCAGCCCTAATTCATAGACAAGTTGGTAGGGATGCAGTGTATGACTTCTACACACACAACACAATCAATACATTTGACTACCATGAACTCCCCAGTACCCCATATCTAAACCTTGTTTCAGAATTATAACTTCACATTAGCATTTTGCACTGATTTTGTGTCATTCATATCCATATGATTTTTTACTTTTAGTGTGGATATGATAAAGTAGATGTAGAGAATCAATGGACATTAGCTTGCAATTAATTCTAGTGGATTGATATTTATAAGAAACAGCAATCAGGTCACCCCAGCCGGTGTGGCTCAGAGGATTGAGTGCTGTCCCATGGACTGAGAAGTCCTGGTTCAATTCCCAGTCAGGGCACATGCCTGGGTTTCGGGCTCAGTTCCCAGTGGGGGGGAGGGGGGCAGTGTGGGCAGGGGCAGCCGATCGATGTTTCTCTCTCACATCGATGTTTCTATTGCTAAATAATTAATAAAAACATTTTTAAAAAACAAAATCTCTTTAAAAAATAATAATCAGGTAATTTCTATATTACTTAAAAATAGAATTATAGAATCACAAATCTATCAAATGTTGACATATCTGTTTAGAAGAAGAAGCTATTTCTGGATATCACTATATTACCAATAATCATTCATTAATTTCTTCAATAAATATCTCTTGAGTATCCATTGTGTGCCAAGCTTTGTTATAGACACCCAGGTTTATCTGTTATATACACCAAAGTCCCTGCTGTGATGGACTTTATATTCTAGTAAAGTTGAAAATGAAGTAAGTAAACAGGTAAATAAATATGATAATCTCAGATAATAAGAAATGCTGTGAAGAAAACAGAAGAGGATGATATGAGGGAGCATGACAGAGGCAGGAGGAATTTTAACACTCTGGCTGCCCCTACTCCAGTAAAAAAATCAATAAAAATCTCCTTTCCTAAATGTAGAATACTCCTCTGAATTTTGTTTAAATTTTTTTTTTCTTTTGAATTTAGAGAGGAAGGGAAAGGGAGAGAGAGATAGAAACATCGATTGGCCACCTCCTGCATGTCCCCCACTGGGGATTTGACCCACAACCTGGGCATGTGGCCTGACTGGGAATCGAACTGGCAACCTTCTGGTGCATGGGTCAACGGTCAACTGCTGAGTCCCACTGGCCGGACATGAATTTTGTTTAAAATAAGTACCAAAAGTAGGCTTGCATTAAAGGGAATAATAACTAAGCACTGCCCTTTGAAATATAGCCAGCACCCCCCCCCCCCCATCCTGCCTTGGTTCTGTGTGACCGAGGGATGCAGGGGAGTAGGGCTCATGGGCACCTTGCACCCCTGCCCACCAGCCGCAGCCACTTTCATGGCGGCCCCACACTGGGATTCTAGTCAGCTTTGAAGGTCCATGACTTAACGGACTGCTTGGTCTGGTTAGTTCACCAATAAAGGCACAGGACATAAGTTTCCCTGGCTTTATCATATCCACTGATAAAATTAGGCTAACATGATAACAAACTGCCTTTCTGAAGTAATCAAGAAACTCCCGGTATTGGTTGAATCATGTTCATAATGTTACCATTTCATTTCCATAAGCAAAGAGGCTCCAGTTGGGAACTAATGCCTGTTACACTTTATCTCATACGTAGTCCCCACATACCCGATCCAAGAGGGGTAGTTCCAGACCCCAGTGGAACCCTGGAATTGCCAGTGGTACCACACCCCATACCCACTGTGTTCTGCCCTGGCCGGTCTGCAGCGGCTGGAGTGTCAGCCTGCGAGCCAGAGTCCCAGGTGTGACTCTGGCCAAGGGCACGACGTTCCTGGGCTGCGGTTAGTCCCTGGCCCCAGTTGGGGTTGTGGGGGTGGCAACCAATAGATGTGTCCCTCTCACATTGATATTTTTCTCTCTTTCTCTCTCCCTCCCTCCCTTCTACTCTGTCTGAAGATAAATATAAATATATCCTCAGGTGAGGATTAAAATAGTAGTAATAATGAAAATAATAACATACTATGTTCTTCCCCCCCTTTTTTTTCCCGTACGTGCCCCTGGCGGGAATGAACCCAGGATTCTCTGGTCTGGAGGCCGACGCTCCAAACGCTGAGCCAAACCGCCAGGGCCTATGTTCTTTCTTATACATGCATGCCTATGATAAAGGTTAATTTATAAGTTAGGGACAGTAAGAGATGAACAGTAACTCATGATAAAATAGAACAATTATAATAGACTGTAATAAAAGTTGTGTGAACGTGGTTTCACAATTTATTTCAAAATATCACATTGTGCTGTACTCACCCTTCCCCCGGGGACACGGGAGAGGACAGGGCACCTGAGGCGGGAGGAGTGAGCCAAGGACGAGGCGTGTGACGCGCGGCCCCGGGCGGAACCAGGCTGGCGGCCGAGCGCCTCGTGGGCGGGCGGGTGCGCGTGGGAGCTGGGGAAAGGGAGGCCTCCTGTCGTGGGCGGGACAGCCTGGGACCATGTGAGACCTCATCAGGCTACTAGGACACCGTGCAATCTACAAACCATAGGAATTGTTTATTTCTGGAATTTTCCATTTAGTATTATCCGACCGCGGGTAGCACACTGGGCAGCACACCTGCAGCTCGGGGAGCCCTCCTGCAGGAGCGAACTGGCTGAAGTTCAGCAGGGTCGAGCCTCGGAAGCAGGGACGTCTCAGTTTTGCAAACTGACGGCCCCTGTTGTGTCTGTAAGGTTAACATGGACATGATGAATGCAAACTTTAGGATCACAGTTGAGATAAGCTGCAATAAAAAATAAAAACTGGCTCAAGAGATTGTTTTGTTAATCCTCATTCAAGGATATTTCTTCCGTTGGTATTTAGAGTGGAGGGGAAGGGGGAGAGAGAGAGAGAAACATTGATGTGAGAGACACATCATAGGTTGCCTCCCACACACACCTCAGGGAATCAAAACAGCAAGGCTTGGGTGGGAGGGCCCACACTCTAACCACTGAACCACACAGGCCAGGGCAAGATACTGTTTTTTGTGGGGAAAAAAGAAATCTTTAAAATTCTGCAGTTTGGGGGAATGAGACTGGGGAGAGAGAGTGTGAGGTAGGAAACAGGGGAGAAATGTGAAGAGGAATATAAACGTCAGCAAAATGAGGGGGTAAAGCTGATCATTCTTGGGGCTCTGACCATGGATACACACATCTCTTGCAATAAGGGAAATATTATTGTATTAGATTTACATAGAAATCCTGATAGTTCCTAAAGTCTTCAATGGAAGCTGCTCCTCCTACTCACAAAAACAGAACCAGCAAGGATGGTTCACTTTGAAAGATTTCATTTGGGCTCTGGCTGGTCTGGCTCAGCGGTTAGAGAGTCCCGGGTTCCTTCCCGCTAAGGGCACGTACCTCGGTTGCAATTTGTTCCCGGCCAGCTAGGGATCATGTGGGTGGCAACCACTTGATGTGTCTCTCTCACTTTGATGCTTCTCTCTCTCTCTCTTTCTCCCTCCTGCTCTATCTGAAGATGGATGCAAAAATGTCCTTGGGTGAGGATTAAAAACAAAGAAAGATTTTATTTGGTTTGGGTCAAAATCACCGAGCTCAGCACAAGGAACGTATTTTCCTTCAGTCTGTGGAAACTCTCCGTGAGATACAGGCGCCATCAAACGCAGATTGACATCTATTTGTAGCACAACTAGAAAAGGCGGTTTCATTCTGAATTATTTAACATGGCAACATTTTGCACATATAAATCATGTCCAGCTTTATTAGATTAGGCCAATTGGAGAAATATATACACCTGCCTGTCATGTAAAGCCCTTCATCTTGGGGAGTAGACTCCCCAGGGGGGCATCTGAGGAGGTAAATTGAATACTGAGCGGTTTATCTCGTGATGGGGCCTGAACTGGAAATTGAAATTCCTGCATGGACATCGAATTTCACATCAAAAATGAAATCCTAGTTCATCTCTCTTGGTTACCAGGGTACTAATCACTCTAGAAACTTAGATTTGCATGACTATGGCCGTCCTGTGCCCTTTATGTTGGAGCTGGGCCCTGTCAATGTGATAATGTTCGCAAAGCCCTTTGAGGTCTTCAGATGAAAGGCATTCTACAAACACAAACTATCACTTGCATAAATCAGCCAAGGAGCTGGATATTATTTCTCTCCATCTCTGGGTTTGCCAGAATGGGACAAGAGATAGCAAATGGTATACAGTGAGATGAAAGGATAGAGATTAATAGGCGACTGCTTTTTAATCAGATAAGGCCTGATGATGCAGAGTTGATCAGCCTGATTTCCATTACGAGAATAAAAAGTACACCCAGGGTTGTTCTCATTGTCCTCAAAATCTCAGAGGAAAATCTCTTTCATAAAACAGGCTGCATCTCAAATGCTCTTCCTAATTTAAGTTCAGGAGGGAAAAAAAAAGGCACTTAGTGCCACATATGGCCACAGCAAGCACTACGAAAATGGGATTGCATTTCTTCTTTCCCTTGGCCCCCCTCCCTTTAAAAAAAAAAAAAAAACTTGTTAAAGGGGGTACTATGCATCTGAAAAGAAAAACACGATGAGGAGACCCAGTGCCATTACTTTGGAGAGCTGAGAGGTGGAGAATGAAAGAGCCATTGGTCTCAGTTTTACTGCCACAATGGCCTTTTATGAGAGGGATTAGATACGCCAAGGACTGGTGCAGCAGTTGCTGGTGCCCCAGCGCCTATCTGGAAAAAGGACGATAAAAATCAGTTTGTCATAAGGTTAAATCACCAAAGACTTCCTAGATTGGCTTTACAGATTGTTTTTCCTTTGGAAAGAAGATGAAAAAAGAAAGAAATATGGGCAAAAGCTGATTTTTTTTTTTCTTTCCCTTTTTTTCCCCTCTCGGTGCAAGATGTAGCATTCAGAAAACATGTTGAGCGAGTCGAGGCATTAAAAAGATCAGTCTCTGGCTGTTGAATGAGAGGCTGTTGTGCGTGTGACTCACATACTAAATGGAAACCTGCCTTCAAAGCCTATTTTACTGCCTAATTATATATACACAAAATGTAGCTGTCTGTTTCAATCAAATCATAGGAAAAGGAATAAAATTCCTCTAAAGATGCAATTTTCATGGTTTGTCATAACCTTCGAAACACTGCTAATGCAAAGGGAGGAAGTACAGCTGCACGGTCCAGATAAGGTTCCAGTAATTGTTTTTCTTTTAATTATTACTTTATAAAGACATTATACCTCCTACTCCGAAGAAGGGAAATTAGTGTCCGCTGCCTCCTCTTTTTTCCCTCCCTTCCCGTTTTCACACCAAGCTCATTGATATGCATTTCAGCTGTGGCAAGAAGCCAGTGTAGCTATGGAAATAATATTTAAGTAACCACCATAACTACAGCTTTCAGAGGGTTCCAGGGAGGAAGCCGTTTCCAAATTTATGTTTTGAATTGAGTCGAGCTTTCCAAAGCACAAACAGAGTGCCGGGGATCGAGATAAAGTGCTTAGACCTAAGCAACTATTTGTACTCAGCTCTCAGGGAAATCATTTCTAGTCGTAATAGCTAATATATTTATTCTGAAAAATTAATTGCATTAACATTTTCATTGTTGTCATCCTCACCGAAGAATGATGTAATAAAATACACAAAAGGCTTTTCCCTCTATTATTTTATATGTGCAGATCTTTTTTTTTGTACGATAACCCGAAACTGTAAAGTTTAATAAGCCATTACTAATTTACATATTTTCATAGATTCAAATCATTAAAATGCAATGATATTTTAATGGCTTAATATATATCTAATTGCGGATTAAAATTTTCTAACACTGGAGATGGCATTGAACACACCACCAAGGGATTCCAAGTGCTTAATTCAGGAAGACACTGGAGCTACTAACACTTCTGAGGGAAACGAAGTTTATCACTGGATGAGCACATTGATTATTTTGTAATGTGCATGTTTTAAAAAAATCGTAATTTTAACTACACCTACCACTCTTCTCCTTAATCTCTTCCCGCCTACCAGCCCTATTAAGCTTGGAACCTGCCGTATGAATCTATAGAGTAAACAACTGGATTATGAATTCTATGATGATTAAGCAGGTATGATCATAAAGCTGCTCTCAATGACTCTGAGAAATCCTGGGGCGTGAGAGGTATGTAGAAAATCAGAAACAAGCAAGAACTAAGTAAGGCGTATGCGCTAGAAATCACTGCCGACATCCCAAATGCCAAAATGGGATTTGTGACCTATTAAAAACAAATGTGCACAATTGTTCATAGCAGCATAATTCACAATAGCCAAAAAGTGGTAACAATCCAAATGTCCATCAACAGATGAATGGATAAACAGATTGCCACACACACTCACACACACACACACACACACACACACACACACACACAGGAATATTATTCAGCTATGATAATGAACAAAGTAGTGATAACATGTTACAATGTGGATGAACCTCAAAAACATCAAGCTAAGCAAAGAAACCAGACACGAAATGTTCTGTATTATATGACTTCATTTATATGAAATATCCAGACTAGATAAATCCATAGACACAGAAAGCAAATTGGTGGTTGGTGGTTGTCGGGGCTGCAGGGTGTGGGGAGAGAATGGGATGTAACTGTTTAATGAGTTTTATTGTGGAGTGATGAAAATGCTGTGGAACTACATGGTGGTCAACAACATTGTGAATATACTAAATGCTATTGAATTATTCATTTTAAAATCATTAATTTCATATTTTGTGCATTTCACCTCAATGAAAAAACGCTGATCGCATCATTCACTCGATTCGCTCTGCTCATTCATTTAAGACTTTAAGGAGCATCTATTTACCACTGACTGTATGTCAGGCCGTGAGGTCGTGCTGGGGGGTATAATGTTGAATCCACTAGGCATGGGTCATGGAACTTGCATTCTAGCTGGGAGAACGAGGAAAGCAAACAAAGTCAGTAACTACAGACAGGGTTATTTGACAAAGGATGGCTAAATCAGTGGTGTGGGTACTTCAGCAAATATCCTAAGAAAAGGATATTTATTTATTTATTTAAAAAAAATTTTCAATGATCTCACTTATATACGGAATATAATGAACATAACAGTCTGAGGAATACAGTAGACCCAGACACATGGAAGTAGGGCACAGACTGACATCCCTCAGAAGATGGGATGGGGGGTGGGGGGGTGGGAAGAAATAAACCACAGAACTTATATGCATGTATGCATGACCAATGGACATGGACAACTAAGCCGGGGACAGGGTGGAGGGGGGGTAGGGTGGGGGGTGCCAATGGGGTAAAAAGGTAAAATATCTGTAACAAAAAAATAAATAAAAATTCATAATAAAAAAATAAATAAATAAATAAAATTTTTTTCCTTTATTGACATTAGAGAGAGAGGAAGGGAGAGATAGAAACATCGATGAGAGAAGATCAATTGGCTGCCTCCTGCACACCCCCAACTGGGGATTGGGCCCACAACCTGGGCATGTGCCCTGACCAGGAATTGAACTGGCGACCTCTTGGTGCATGGGTCCACACTCAACTACTGAGCCACACCAGCTGGGCTCAGGAGATGATATTTAAGTTTAAACTTGAAAAATAAAAAGTCGTAACATGGGAAGAAAAGTACTATAAAAGAGAATAGCATACAAAGCATTAGTTTGTCATGTTACAGGGACAGAAAGCAGTTCAGTATGGTAACCAAAATGAGTTGGGGTAAATGCAGAAGGTAAAGTCAGGGAGATAAGAAGGAGCCAGGTCATGGAGGACCTTGTAGGCCATGTTCAGAAATATGGATGTTATTCTAATTATGATAGGAAGACACTGAAGAGTTTTAAGCAGAGAACATGAATTTTTTTCAAAAGGCCATTGTCATTGACAAATGGGGAATCAACTAGAGGGGGCCCAGTGTAGAAACAAACAGACGATTTAGCAGCCTACTGCAGAAGTCCAGATACACTATGACGACGGCTTGGACTAGGGTGTTGGCAGAGAAGATGGAGATTCAGGATCTATTTGGATGTAGAGCTGTCAGAACCTGTTGTTGGATTAGGTGGGTAGATAGTAGATTAAAGGAAAGCATCAAGGATGACACCTAAGGTTTTGGCCTGCGTAATGGGTATGTTGGTGCTACATTTGGAGATGAGGATGTATTACCTACCTATTGCTGCTGTAACAAATGACTACAAGTTTAGCAGCTTAAAATAACACACATTTATTATCTTATAGTTCTGTAGGTCAGAGTGCAGCATGAATCTCACTGGGCTAGATAAAACCCTAGAGTCAGCAGGGCTGCATCCAGGGGTAGAGGCTCTAGGGGAGATTGTCTCCCTGCCATTTCTAGCCTCTAAAGACCGTCTACATTTTTTGGCTTATCTCATAACATTTCTTCTGTATCTCATCTCTCTGAGCTTCCTCCCATCATCACATCTCCCACTGTCCATAGTTGGGAAAGTTTCTCTGCTTTTAAGGATTCTGTTGGGTCCACCTGGTTAATCACACTGCTATAATTCTCGTTTTCTTCTCTTCTGCTTTTTAAGGAATTTTGGGATTATATTGAGTCCACTCAGATAATCCAGGATAATTTTCCCATCTCAATGTCCTTAATCTTTTTTTTTTTAATCCTCACCTGAGGATATTTTTCCATCCATCATCAGATAGAGTAGGAGGGAGAGAGAGAGAGGGAGAGAAAGAAACATCAAATGTGAGAGAGACACATCGACTACTTCCTGCCGCATGATCTGACCAGGGCCGGGGCCATACAGGAGGCAACCAATTGATGTGTCTCTCTCACATCAATGTTTCTCTCTCTCTCTCTCTCTCTCTCTCTCTCTCTCTCTCTCTCTCCCACTCTACCTGAAGACAAGTGGAAAAATATCCTCAGGTGAGGATTAAAAAAAAAAAAGATAAATAAGATTTAATGTATTTAGTGGCTCCTACCCCAGAATTTTTTCTTCTGTTAAATGAGAAATTCTGGGGGTGAGATACAACAATCTGTGTTTTAATGAGCCCTTTGGGTGACTTTGACACAGAATCAGGTTTGAGAACTAACACTGCAGTGGTAATGGCTATGATCCAATGCGAAAGGAAGACATAGTACAGAAGAGAGCGGATGCTGGAGTGTGCAAGAAGACGTGAGGAGTTGCCAGGGCCCTAATAGAGAATATAGACTGAATTAGGAACATCTTCCCCTGGAAATATCATTGTAGAGGTAAGATAAAGAAGGTGGATACAGGGGTAGGTAAGGCTGCAGATCAGTCAAGCAGAAGATGAAAACAAGCCATGACCAACTATTTTCGTTAAAAAAAAATGAGATTGGTTAAATAGGTAGGCATAAAATGAACTGCTTTAAACACTGGATATCCTTTTTGTTGTTGTTGTTAATCCTCACCCAAGGATAGGATATTTTTCTATTTATTTTTAGAGAGAGTGAAAGGGAGAGAGGGAGGGGGAGAGAGAGAAATACTGATGTGAGAGAGACACACAGATTGGTTGCCTCCCCCATGACCCTGACCAGTGCCAGGGATCGAACCTGCAACCGAGGTACATGCCCTTGACTGGGAATTGAACCCACAACCCTTTGGTCCAAAGGCTGACTCTCTAACTACGAGCCAAACTGGCCAGGGCAACATTGGATATCTTCATTTCCGTAAGACATATGACAAATTTCCAATGATATGCTCATAAAGGGCAGAAATCCAAAGAGCAGAGAACAGGAGAGTTGTGTGGCTCTGTGGCTGATTAAACCCAGAGGGATATTCGCAGTGGCAGGTCTCCCCACGAGCGCTTCCCTGCCCCAAATTCTACTGTAACTTTCCTGAAGGTGGAGGACGTGTAATTGCCAAATATGAATTTGGTACAGAACTGAGAAGGCAAGCAAATGTTATTGATAGCATAATGTAAATACAGAAAAATCCTGGCAAATTAGAATGATGAGCCAGAAACTGAAGACCAAACTGAACAAGGATGACACTTGTTTATGGTATTTGAAAATGTATTTTTGTTGACAATTTTGAGATGGGATAAGATTAAGATTGGGGTTCATAGAGGTTTATAGGAGAAAATCCTAGGAATTTTAGTTGCCTATAAGTTCCATATGAGCCAGGGAATTCAATCTTGCATTAATAAAAGTGAAGTAACCAAATCAAGAGATACTGCTATCCTTCTCCAGTGGTGACTGGATATACCAAGGGGAGTGTGTAGGGATTGTATGCAATGCTGGAGCACACTGAGCACTGGAGGACATCATGTATCTAGATATGGGTGAGTGCACTGACAGTCTGGGAGTCATAGTATAAGAGGAAGTTTGAGGTGATTGGATTACATTTCATGATGCAGCAAGTATTTCTTGAGCCAGACAAAGCTACATGTGCTGGGAACAGTAGAAAACTGGGCAAAGTCCTTGTTCTTGCTCATGGTACTTATAATCTAATGGATAGGTGAAAACAGATCATAAACAAGAAAATAAACAAATGAAACAGATAAGTTTAGACAGGGATCATTGCCTAAACAAATTCCAGTTATGGCTTTCAACTTGTACATGATGAGTCATGAAGTTTCTATTGCTGACTAAGATAAGTACCAGCCAATGCCTGTCGAGCATTCCAACCCTCCCCAATGAGATTTGAATTTATCTTATCCCACATGCTTCCCGTTTCTATGCCCAACTTACCTAGTTAGCAAAGAGGAGGGAACACTTTTGTTTTCCCAATAATGCTGTATTTCACACTCTACTGTCTCCATTTCATAGAGAAAGAAGGAAGTTTGTTTCTGAGATGGCAGCAGTAATTCCTCCTATTCCCATACTGGTGCTCTTTTGCGATATGACTGCCTTTCCTCCCATCCAGAGGGAGAGTTTATTTCTCCACCCTTTGAATCTAGCCTTGGCCACGAGACTTGCTTTGTCCAATGGGACATTACAAGTGTGCGCAGACATTCGACAAGTGCTTGCACATGGGCTTGCTTTCTTTGGGCTGTGGTTGCAGCTGGAGACCATTGTGCGAACAAGCCCAAGCTGGCCTGCTGAATGGTAGCAGGGAGGAGAACAAAGGTGCCCCAGACAGCCATGCGAGCGACACTACCTTAGGCCAGGCTGCCCCGTTTGAGCCATGGTATGACCTTATCTGCATGGGTGAGTCGGGGGAGACCAGAACAGCCCCGTAGAGCCTAGTCCAATTTTTTGACCTATACAATAATAAGCAACAACAACCCAAAGTAATTGTTTCAATTCTACTAAATTTAGGTCTGCTTTTGTTATGCAGCAATGAATAAATAATTGCTAGAGGGAGGTTCAGAGAGTTGCTCATAAGCTCACAGGAAGTAAAGTGTTGGAGCTGGGATTCCAACCCTGGTCTGCTCACTGCACAGCCTGTTCACTTGCCAGTACATACACTGCTTCCCCTAAAGTGTCCCTAAAGAGCCACGGACGAGGTTGAATTACATGTGAGTGAGGAATGCAATGCATGATTGCACATTTAGTGATGATCCAAACCCAGGGAAACGGTTCTCAGAAGAACTGGATATTTGCTTGTTAAATTGAGCAATGTCTTATAACGTAAACCTCTGACCCACTTTTTTTCTGCCTCTAGAAAACAAAATATCTTTGCCAGATGAGTTTTTCCATCCTTTCTTAGAAGCTTCCAGGCAATCACATAGGGTTTGAGCTGGGAAGTAGCCCTGGTCCTTCTGCTCTCGGGGCCGCCGGACAAGGTTCCTCTGGGGTGGCCAGAAGGCTAGCACAGAAGGGCAGGAAGAATGGGGAGCCCTGTGATCATGATAAGTGTCTGAAAAATCACCAGTAATTTTGTATTTATCTATTTTTGAAAGGGATAAGCAAAGGGACTAGGAAGGGATTATAGAAGGCAGGAGAGCAGAGGCAAAGCCCATCTATCCCTAAAATATCCACTGGTTCTGTAGGTGGTTGTAGTCTGGTCATGGATGCTTATCAGCACTCATGTCTGAGGGAGTCTACATCCCTTCTGAGAAGCCAAGGATACCATGTGTACAGTGCAAATATATGGAGTATTTAGTATGAGCCAAGCACAGCAGGCGTTCGGGTAAATGGGGATCTGTGCGTGTGTGCTGGGTGTGTAGTGACATCTGGCTTGGACACAGAAAGCTGAGTCCCCAGGTAAGACTATCCGTCACTCGGTAGGTTTCTGGAGGGTAGCCCCAAGCCAAAGATTGAAGTGAACACAGCTATAGTGAACCAGTTTTTATATCAGCACAAATAAAACATTATTAGAAGGAGAAATCTATTATCCTGGAAATTTTAAAGCTATTCAAAAACTACAAATAGGCTTATGGTTAGCCCGTCTCTGATTTGGAGTATCTGGAACATTACAGTGTGGAAAACAATGGGGAAAGCATGGGTTCTGGGTCAGAGAACACTGGGATCGTATCCTAGTCCCAATGTCATGTGATCTTGCAACTCGGGGGCTTTGAAAGCAACATAACTGTTAGGATTGTGAGTGCAAAATAATGTAATGTATGTGAAGGGCTTAGTGCATGACCTGGTTCCTCATGCGTCCGAAATAAGCGTCAGTTCCTATGTTCCAATTTTTAAAAAAATTAACCCAATATTTACGTTATTTTTTGAACACCAAAATCTAAACATTCTTAGGGGCATAAAGGGGAGGAATACATTAAAAAAACAAGCCTTTATGCTATAACAAGAATGAACCGTGAAAATAGTATGCTAAATGAAATAAGACACAAAAAAAAACAAATATTGTGTGATTTCACTTATATGAGGTACTTAGAATAGGCAAATTCCTAGAGACAGGAAGTAGAATAGAGGTTACCAGGGGCTGCAGGAAGAAGGTAGTGGTTATTATTAAATAAGTACAGAGCCCGGCTGATGTGGCTCAGTGGTTGAGTGTCCACCCACGCACCAAGAGGTCGCTGGTTCGATTCCCACTCAGGGCACATACCCAGGTTGTGGGCCCGATCCCCAGTGGGGGGCATGCAGGAGGGGTCAGTTGGTGTTCTCTCTCATTAATGTTTCTATCTCTCCCTCCCTCTCCTTTCCTTTCTCTCTAAAATCAATACAGAAAAAAAAATGTAAATAGGTACAGAGTTTCTGTTTGGAATGATGGAAAAGTTCTGAACATGGACAGTGATGGTAGCACAACACTGTGAATATACTCAGTGCCACGAATCCGGAAACTTGAAGTGTTTCTTTTTTCTTTTTTAATCCTCACCCAAGGATATTTTTCCTTTGATTTTTAGATAGAGTGGGAAGGAAGGAGGGAGGGAGAGAGAGAGAGAGAGAGAGAAACATCGATGTGAGAGAAACATCGATGTGAGAGAGACATAGATTGGCTGCCTCCCGCATGAACCCAACCAGGGCCGGGGATCAAACCACAACTGAGGTACACCGTGCCCTTGACTGGAATCGAACCCGCAACTCTTTGGTCCACAGGCTGATGCTCTCACTGCTAAGCCAAATCAGCCAGGGCTAAAGTGGTTAAAGTGGTAAATTTTTACTGTGTATATTTGACCATGATAAAAACAAAAACAAAAATTTAAAGCAAAATTTTATCAAGCATTGTATAAATGCTGAACACCTTCCTATGTGTCACTGGGGATATAAAAAACAAAAAGCCTTCAAATCTAGGAGTCACTTGGGAGGTTAGCTTTGAATGTTAAACACTCCCTTTTAATATCCAACCTCTTTGTCACCATCCCCACATCAGGGTGAATGAGAATCGATGGGTTGGGAGGCAGTTAGCTCCACCTCTGCACTTAGAGGTCAGGTTCTCAGAGAGGGTGCACTTATCCATTCTCTCACTGACTCCTCTGGGACCCAGTTGACCCTACACCGGAATACACATCCGGAAGAATACGACCAGGAGATACCTGACTAGACACAAAAGCTACCTAGAGGGGATGTGTTAGTGTTGGTGACTGTATCAGGATTCTTGCAGTTGTGATAGGAAATCCCTTTCAATAATCAATAATATCCTAATAACAAAAAATTTGTATGGTGACAGATGGTTACCTCTAGATGTATGTGATCACATCATAAGCTGTGTTAAGTGCTAAATCACTCTGTTGTGTACTTGAACCTAATGTAATACTGTATGTCAACTGTACTTTAATAAAAAAAATAAATACATTCATACATAAATGTTCCTCACAAATCCCACCCAACCTGGCTTAAACAAACAAACAAAGGGGATTTATGGGTTTATGCAACCAAGTTGAGTCCTGGCTTTGTAAGAGGCTTGTTCCACTGTTCCTGTGATGTCACTAAGGTCCTGGGGGCCTCCCGCCCCTGTTATGTCCACCTCCTTGCTGCCTTCATCTGCAGGCTCCATATGAGGGACCTCAACAACTCCAGGCTTATAGCTCCCAGTGTCAAAACACCTCAGGCAGTTCCTGACCTCAGCCTCACACCCCACCTTCCAGAAAGAGGATGGGCTACTCTTGGTAGCTCTCAGGAAGGGAGAAGTTCCAGCAAACATCCTAGAAGTTCTACTAAACATGTCTTCACCTCTAATCAGCTTTGATCAGGTCACATGCTAATCTCTGAGCTAATCACTGTGACCAGGGAGATGGGGATACCAACTGGCTGGATGGGGGTTGCTCTAGGCTACATTGTAGCCTGTGTGTGAAAGGGTCCCTCTGGAGTTGCACAGAGCCCAGCCTGCACCACTAATCACAAAAACAACCTGAGAATTGATCACCAAGACAGTTAATTTCTTGAATGCAAGGACTGTGTCACCATCTCATACCTACTCATAGAGTGTGCCACATTCCGGCAGCTTAGTGAGTTCTTATTGAATGAATGCATTACTGTATGAATGAACAGAAAACTAGTTGGAACGCATAAACTTCCCCAAAATGGTGTTTCTGAGTTCTACATATACTGCTGATTTTTCCAATACCTTTTTGCTACTGGATGCTAGCCAGTCCTTACAATTTCAACATTAATGAAAGTGAGGTCAAGCACAGATGGATACAATTTCAACCTTCTGCTCTGTTAGAAAGTGACAGTTTTGTATCTCACATTTGTTATATCTAGGTTGCAAGAGAAGTTTAGTCTTTGAAACGCAAGGTTCCGTGAGCAAACCCTAAGCTCTTAACTGGGCTTTCTCTCTATACTCAATGCTGCAAAACAGCCACAAACTCTGATTTTCCGTTGTTGTTTATATTAGACTATAAACACTTTGTATTTTTATGATTTAATTTATCTTTTTTATGAGAATATAAAAAATAGCCCTGGCCGGTTGGGCTCAGCAGTTAGAGCGTTGGCCCATGGACCAGAGAGTCCCGGGTTTGGTTCCCACTAAGGTCATGTACCAGGCCCCGGTTGGGGTCATGCAGGTGGCAACCAGTTGATGTGTGTCTCTCTCTCTTCTTCCCTCTCTCCCTTCTGCTCTATCTAAAGATAAATGCAAAAATGTCCAGCTGCAAAATAATTTTAGCCTCTTATATATATTTTTTCTTTATTGATATTTAGAGAGGAAGGGAGACGGAGAGAGAGGTAGAGAGCATCGATGAGAGAGAACACCGACTTGCCGCCTCCTGCATGCCCCCCACTGGGGATCAGGCCTACAACCTGGGCATGCGCCCTGACCAGGAATGGAACCAATGACCTCTTGGTGCATGGGTCGACGCTCAACCACTGAGCCACACTAGCTGGGGATTGTTAGCCTCTTACATGAAACATTACTCTCTAAATATAAGCTTACCACCATCTTAAATACAGATGGAATTATATGTAAATAAGCAACCAGTGGTGAATATTTTAATCTAATAATTATTCTCAAATTTCTCTCTTTCAGAAATTATTTTATGTGTTATGTTTATTTTTCATTTAGGCAGAGAAAAGCATAAAGTTCCTCAAGCCTCTAATGTGTTCTTCTCAATGTCGAAATGATCATACAACTGAGAAACAATTTCTTTCCCAGAAACACTTCCCTAGACTATCTTTCCTTCTTGTTCTACCTTCTGCGCTTAGACACTTTCATCTTCCCCTGTGACTTAAACAAGCAAGTTCAAGTTAGTGACCTTCGAATCAAGTTATTCAGTCCTAGTGTGCCATAGCATTTTGTTCAACATCCTAATCAAAATCACACTTTTTAAAAAAATCCTCACCCGAGGATATTTTTTCTGTTTATCATCAGATAGAGTGGGAGGGAGGGAGAGAGAGGGAAAGAGAGGGAGGGAGAATGAGAGACATAGATGAGAGAGAGACACATCGACTGGTTGCCTCCTACATGACCCAACTAGGGCTGGGGACAAAGCACTCCGAGGTAAATGCCCTTGACAGGAATCGAACCTATGACTCATTGGTCCAAGGGTGACATTCTATCAGTGGTTCTCAACCTGTGAGTCACGACCCCTTTGGGGGTCAAACGACCCTTTCACAGGGGTCACCTAAGACATAACAGTAGCAAAATTACAATTTTGAAGTAGCAACGAAAATAATTTTATGGTTGGGGGTCACCACAACATGAGGAACTGGATTAAAGGGTCGCGGCATTAGGAGGGTTGAGAACCACTGCAACCGCTGAGCCAAACCAGCCAGGGATTGAAATCACATTTTAATGTTCCTGTGACCTCAGATGCTTTGGTTAATGATATTATCATCTGCATATTCAACCCGGCTAGATCCCTTAGAATCCTCTTAGATTCTCTTTCTCTATGATCTACCCTTTGGCTTCTTTCAGGAACTCAGTTGACTATTCCTGTCACATCTGCTTCTGTGATATGTCTCTCGCTCTATTCTATGGTCAAATTTCAGCTGTTATCACTTTTCTGGATGGCTCTGTCCTCCTCCTAGAAGACAGTGATTCTGGTTTCTTACCTGCCCTCAACCCAAATTATGATCAGTTTCTAATACAATCTCATTGCTCAAATTTTCCTACTTCCAATTCTTCACAGACTTCTCATTGCTTTTAGAATAAAGTGCGTGTTCAGAGACTTTTGCAATCTGGCCCCAATTTACTGTCTAACCTCATCTTCTGCTGCTCCCTTCAGCTCTTCCCCAAGCGCCTTCCGCTCCAGCCTCCTCGAATCACTGATTAGTCTGAGAACATTCACTAAGCTTTGTTGTTCCCTCTGCCTGGACTGTTTCCTCACCTTTCTCCCCTGTAATGTCAACTTCAGCAAGGTCTCTTTTAACTTTCCATCACCATGAATCATCCCCTCCTCTACCCAGACTGTGCACATCTGGAACCGGCCTTCCTGGGTGGACCTGGCGTTTCTTGGGGGAGGGAGGAGGAGAGGAAGGACTGAGCCTCATTCATCTTTGTATGGACAGATCCTGGCCAGTGCCTGGTGGTTAGCACATAGTAAAAAAGTTGAGTGAATGAGTCTTCCTGTTGAATGCTCAGAAAGACCTTAAATTTGACCTATAAACTCCCAGAAATAGGAAAAAGGAACCCTACCAGTTCATGGTGGTTGTGTGGACCACAGGCAGTAAAAGCAAGGTGGGGAGGCAAGCTGCAACCGAGTCAGCCCATCTGCTGCAGCCGCTCTTCTGTCTTTTAAGAAACGTCTGCTTGGAGACCCCTTTCACGTGCTCCCCTTCTAAGGTTTAACGTATGTGATTAATCTTGAGTTGCTTTAATACTGCTAGGAATGTGGCAATGACCTCAGCTGAACACTGGTGAAGTGATTAATGGTACATGAACTGGACGAGCTTTTTTTTTTTTTTTCTTTCTCCTCTAGATCCTGAATAAACACATTCATGCAAGATTCGGTTGCAGACCTTTGCTCGATAGAAAATGTAGCATGATTTCAAAGAGTAATGTTTCAGATGCAATAAACAACGTTAAAGGAAGCATGGCTCTTGTTAAAGAAAATGCTGTTTCAGGCTAAAGTCCCAGGGATCATAAAAGATATATGATGCAATAAACAAAATGAACCACGGGCAGACAGGTCCATTCCATGACTAACCACTGATTGAATTTTCCAACACTCCTGGACTTTCTGAGAGATAAACTATTCACAGAAGGTCCATGTTAAATAGAGGGCTGTCATTTCTTTTTTATGTTTCCAGTGAGGTCTAAGAATGGTAGAGGATCCCCACCCTGTTCTTTTATTTTTCCCCCCTCTATTGGTTGTTTGTGTTTTTGAATTTTTTATGATGTGGGGAGACTGGCAAACAGTTGCTATGATTGTCAAATGCCTTAAATCAAGAAGAGAAAATGCAATAAAACAGTTTCCATGGTAACACATTGTAACCTAGTACCTCTGGATTATGAGCCAGCTCACATCTATGATCATTACTTGTTGACAGGCATAAATTGAGCCTAAAAGCATGAATTTCAGAGATAAAACTGGAATGTGGAGCTAAGTTATAAAAATGTTTAAATATTTCCAAGGTAGTGGTGGTAAACCAGCACTGGTTATATCACTATTCAAATAATGTTAATAAACTCAGCATAAACACTTAAAACATTTATAAGCTTTCCTCCAAGGATGGTATAACAGATCTGTACATACTCCTGAGGCTGCAAGTGGTAGCTGACCTGTTTTTTTGGTGGGCTTAAAATAAATCTAATGTCAGCAATGAAATGGAATGACAGATAGATGTTTTAATGAAAGAATGGTTCCAGTATGGAAATGATTCTTAAAAATCTTGGTGGTAGAGAAGCTCCTAAAACTATCTTAAGACAAAAATATACAATGTTTCTGGGTGTTTCTCAGCAGACATAACATCATTGTTTTTAATTAGAAGAGACACAAATAAAATACAAATTATTACAATAGAATGTTTTCATACATGCTTTTCTACCCATTCACTCCCATGTTCTTATTAGAAGCACTCACACTTCTGCTAGACATCTTAAAGTTTTAAAATAAAAGATTGTCTTGTGTGTCCGGCCAGTGTGGCTCAGTGGTTGAGCATCGACCCATGCACCAAGAGGTCACTGGTTCAATTCCCGGTCAGGGCACATGCCCAGGTTGAGGGCCCGATCCCCAGGTGGGGGGCATGCAGGCGGCAGCCAATCAATGTTCTTGCTCATCGATGTTTCTATCTCTCTCCCCCTCTCACTTCCTCTCTCTCAAATCAATAAAGGAAAAAAAAATTTAAAAAAAATTGTCTTGAGTATATGGCTGCCTCTATCTGGCTTCAGCCGTTACCCATTAACCAATACAATCAATAATCAAAAGACAATTTTTTACAAGGCTATCTGGAACACTTCTAAATCCATTTGTATGACAATCAAGATAATCCCATATGATATGTTTTAATAGGATATGATATGAAAATAAAGGATTGCTTTTTTTCCTCAACATCCAGACTTTCTAGAAAAGTCTACTTTATCTCCCTGGCAACTTCCGAGCTCCACTTCCCGGCTAACTTTTCCGTGAGAGTGGGAGAGGCTAGGAAAAGATGAGAAGCTTGACTTGCACCGCCTTGAGTCTCAGCGAGCAGAGTGACCAGCGTGCCTCAGCTTCTGCTTCTGTGCTGTGGATTAGACCTACCTCATAAGGTCGTCATGGGGACTTTCTGAGATGGGTGCATGTAGGGAGCTTAGAACACTGCCTGGCGCATACTAAGCCCTCTGTGGAGGTTAGCCCCTATCGTCGTCATCATCCTCGTCATCCTCGTGCTCGTCACAGTATCCCCAGTGCCCACCACTGTGCTTCACACCGAGGGGTGCCCAGTAAATGTTTGTTAAATGGAATTAGCTTCCTTGTTCTACAGGGCATGAAAAGAGAGTTTATTATAACTACTTTTGCCAGACTATGTAACATTTTTGGTCAATTAGAGTAGAGTGGTTTTTATTCATTTGTACCATACTGCCCAGAGATCCACAAAACACCTGTTGAGAGAGCTCACGGAGTTCTGCAAGAATCCTGTTGCCAGTGTTACTAATTTGTATGATTAAACCCCTGGGAACGCTGCAGGGTCTCCGAGCCAATGTAGCACAGACTTGTGTTTAACCCGTTGACCTGGGAAGGGCATGGGTCTAAGAATCCTCCATATTTTCCAGCAGTGGCCTAGAAATATGCTAGTGACTTCTATTTTGGCAGTTCTTTTTCTTTTCTTTTTTTAGCCTAGCTTTTAAAGAATAGAAGCATTTAAAGAATGAAGAAAACACAATTTTCTTCCATTCTAATTGCTATAGATTCTGGATTGTGTCAACATGACATTTAGTTTGTCTAAAAAAATTAAGACATTCACTTATGCATATCCAGCTCTCGATATTCAATACTATTTGGCATTCCTTATGTTGTTGTTGTTGTTTTGATCCTCACTCGAGGATATTTTTCCATTTATCTTTAGATAGAGTGGGAGGGAGGGAAGGAATGAGAGAGGAGGAGAGAAAAACATGGATGTGAGAGGGACACATTGACTGATTGCCTCCCGCACAATTCCAACCAGGGCCGGGGACCGAACCACATCTGAGGTATGTGTCCTTGACCAGAATCGAACCCGCAACTCTTTGGTCTGTGGGTGACCCTCTAACCGCTGAGCCAAACTTGCCAGGGCAGCATTCCTAAGCTTTTAAAAATCCCTAGTCATTTTCCTTCCACTTTCTTCATTGCATACCCCTAAATGTATTCCTCTTTTTCATCTGATCTCTATTTTAAAAAAAACAACACAAAACTTAGCCAGCATCCTTGTCTTGTAGACACAAAGAGAATAAAGGCTGCCATATTATGATAGCCCGTTCTCTTTTAACAGCATTCTAACATAGGAGAAAGTGCTGAAGTATCACGCTAGGTACATGCAAAACCATCAGTTAACGTGGGTTCCCTGTTTCAAAGGAAGGCGTTTTCTAGCTTAGAGCAGGTGTTTCCTAGTTAAGAGGAAGAATGTCCATCTTTTCTCTTTCTAAGATTAACCCTATCAGTTCTTTTCACTCCTCTATTTTCAGGATGTTTCTCTTCTCTGCTTCTTCTCCATCATGGTCTTTCTCTTCCAAACCTAGTCTTCATCCAAAGTGCCTACCTCAATAAAAGCATCATCATTCCATTCAGAAATTTAGGAATTATCTTCGATATCTTCTTTTCCATCGCCCGCCCTCACCTCCTGCCCACGTACAATCCATCTTTGTCAGTCTTTCCCCCATTCGCTTCTCTCTACCTCCTCTGTCATTGCCCAAGTTCAAGTTTGGGCTCAGTGGGACAGGGGATTGTGCCTTAAAAATGGGCGAGGGCAGTGCTTGAGAACAGTGGTCCAATGCTGGTTTCCCTGCGTGCCTCAGTCTTCACGAATATGTTCTGATGATGTGAGTCCATTTAGAACGTGGAGACGGCGGAGAGTTGCAGGAGATTCCTTCATAATTGTATTCTCGTTCTCAGGCTTATCATCATTATACTCTCACCTTGGACAAATAGCCCTGGAAAAATGTCCCCCATTGTAGGAGCTCCATTTCATTTGTAACAATTGTTTAGTGGACCCCGATGTTCCATTAGAGAAACACTTAAAAGAATAAAAAAAGAATAAGATTCTATTTCCTAGTTCCTTTGCTCAACGTGGGCGACACGGCCCAGGATGTCATTATTCGGTCTGGCAAATTCCAAGAGCAAACAAGGTTGAATCACCATGGGCTGGGACAGGGAAGCAAGCGTGGTAGTAGCCAACTCAGAGCACTGGTGTCTCTGGACGACCTAGAGCAGAGTGACTTCAAATTCGGCAAATGGCTCACCCTACAGCTCTCCTTCATCCGCAGGGACTACTTGACCCAAAGGGCAGCAGGCAATGGGCAAAAAGTTGCTGAGCCTTCCCATGGTGGTCAGGCCACTGAGTACCACATGTTTCCAAGCTACTTTTAAAAACTTTCCTAGGTGCCCTGGCCAGTTTGGCTCAGCGGTTAGAGCGTCGGCCTGCGGTCCGGAGAGACCCGGGTTCGGTTCCCGCTAAGGGCACGTACCTCGGTTGCAGTTTGTCCCCGGCCCTGGTTGGTCGTGCGGGTGGCAACCACTCGATGTGTCCCTTCACGTCGATGTTTCTCTCTCTCTCTCTCCCTTCCTCTCTCTCCCTCCCACTCTATCTGTATAAAAATGGAAAAATATCCTCGGGTGAGGATAAAAAAAAAAAAAAAAAAAGTGTAAAAACTTTCCTAGGTGAGGCAAAGCGAAGTAGTCTTTCCTCATTGTACTCTTGTAACACCTTTTTATTACATGAGAATGTTTGTGTTTGGTCCCCACATTATCTATATCAATGAAATGCTGATCATCACGTTGTTGCTTTCTCCTATTTTCCCCGAAAGGACAGTTTTCCTGTTCTGGAGACTTTCGGAAACTTACAGTAAAAGAGAACAAAGGCCAGGTTAATTGTGTAGCTTGCAGGCCAGAGACGCCCGAACACAGGACAACGCTCAGTTCTGCTCCTCAGCTCCAGGGGCCGATGTTGGCTCCCTGTTGTGTCCTAGGGAATATGGAATTGCTGTTCACTGAGCACCCTGGGTAAATCCCTACATTTACCTTGTTGAAAAAAGACAACAGCCCTGGCCAGTTTGGCTCAGCAGTTAGAGCGTTAGCCTGTGGACCGAAGAGTCACCGGTTCGATTCCTGGTCAAGGGCATGTGCCTGGACTGTGGGTTTGATCCTCGGTCCTGGTCGGGATCATGCAGGAGGCAACCAATCGATGTGTTTCTCTCACGCCGCTGTTTCCCTCTCTCCCCCTCTCCCTTGCACTCTACCTAAAGATCAATGGAAAAATATCCTCAGGGGAGGATTAACAACAACCCCAAAAAGAGACGACAGGCTCAACATGGAGTCACTTGTGCTAGGCCCCATGTCAGCAAACTAAGTTTTAATCATTAACTGAATTGTGGTTCCCGCTTTGCAGGAAGGTAACCTTTAGATGTCAACCTGGAATTACCTGGTCAGCACTTGTGGGATCGCTTGCCCTATAGACAATGCTTTCTCTTCTAATCATTTTCTTTTTTCCCACCCCCTTTCCACCTTTAAACCCCTTTCCTCTGCTACAGCTCGACAGGGCTCCTTTCTGTGCGAGAGATGGAGGGGATACTGCACCCATCGCTGAACGGAGCCCATTTCAGCTTTAAATGTACTCAGTTGAATTTTTTCTTTTTAACAACCTAAAGACAGCCCACGATAAGACATCACCTCTACTTCTTAAATTTCGCCTATGTTTTTATCTGTGTTTCTCTGATGGTGCTGATATCAGAAAAACCACATTACCCTAATAATTAATTTCAACATTTCTTTGAGTCACACTTTTCTTACTTTCTATTCAGAATTTTTTAAAAAAGGGACACGACCTCTGTGTCAATTATTTCCGTAGTACCTGGAAAACAGCTGATGAGCACTGAGTGATGGCTGAGTTAAATTGCCCTCAATTTATTAACCAACAAGTACAAAGAGCCAGAATAGACCATCCAGTCAGCGTGGTGACATCACTTTCCTTTTTCGAATGGCACTTAAAAAAAAAAAAAAGAATCTGTAGAACTCAATTTGCAATATCCTAACCCAGCTTTGGAAACCGGCCCCACCATCACCATGAGAGAAAACCAACAAACTGAGATGTTTGAAATTCAGATCCACCCAGATCAGGTGAGAAAAGGAAGAGCTGCTTTGCTTTCTTGCCCCAGCGCTGCCTCCTTTCATCATTAGTAATTCTATCCCTCTCTTATCTGATCTCGCAGGGACACACGATCTCGCCAGCCAGCGAATCCACTGTGGAAAAACTCCCCACATGCAAATGAACAGGAAGGACTTGCTGACACTAAAATGAAAGGAGCTCGTTTCCCCCTCCCCCTGCCTGTGGAGACAGAAGTTATGGATATTCTGAATCAATTCAAACTTGGTCAAGATAAACATTTTGTCTCATTGCTCTAACACTGCACGGAGGGGGTAATTTACATGATAGTAATTAGGTCGCTATATTCAGTAGTGTGCCCTCTGCCCATTTCTGGTAAGTAGCCTTTCTATAAAACATGGCATGGGCTTTTCAAAACGTGGATGTTATGGGATGATACTGTTTGAAAGATGACAGCTAGAAGGCATTCTGTTGGTCCAGACCATTTATTGGGAAGCTGGACTGCGGGGAGGCGCAGGGAGCCTCTTGCACTTGTTTCAGGCTGTTGGTTGGTTCCCCCCTTTCTGACTTGTCCAGGCACAGTGACCGCACAGACAGCGGGGAGTGTGCTGACCAGCTGCACGACATCGTCCAGAAAAACCGGGACCTTCCTCCCTCTCCTGGTGTCCACCGTTCCTGAAGGAGTTAGTCAAGGTGATACTGCCTACCATTTGGAGTTGACCCGTGAGAGTTACCTAGTTTGTTTAAATTTTACTTCAAGAGTGACTCTAGATGGGTATTTTGGAAGGTTGCAGCGCTTTACTCCACAGGAAGTCTAGAATGCCTGACTGCGCCATCCCCCACCTCAGTGAGGACCCTCGGCCGAGCCTCACGGTCTTCCCAGAACCAGCTTCATGTTTATTCCTTTTGCACATTTCATTTTATGTGCTAAGCTAAGCCTGCGTTGGCATTTCCAGAGATTTCCCTCTCAGAACCACACACAACTGTATCTCTTTTAGTCTGGTACATTTACAATACTGCGCTTTTAAAAATAATCAAAATAGAAAGGACTTCGATGGAAACTCTCAACTGATCATTTTCATTATAAGTGTAGAAGAGAGGACAAAACCCCAAAGTGTAACATTGTAGAAACAGTCTGTAGGAGAACACTTCATATATTATAATGGAATTAGAATACATACTCTCTAAGTTACTTAAAATTATGACCACATGAGGTTTCCAGCGGAGGTGGGAAATCTACAAAGCAGCGGAGTCTCAAAATACAGTTTCTTTTTACTCCTACTCTTTACGGGCATGGGTTTGAGATGGTGTTTTAACAAGGAGGCATCCTCGGCGAACCTCTACCCCAACTGGTCCCTCTCTCACTCCGTGTTTCCATTCTTCCTTATCTTATTCATCTTTTTATTTTATTTTATTATTTTTGGTTTACCCTCACCTGAGTATATTTTCCCATTGATTCCTAGAGAGAGTGGGAAGAAGGAAGGGGGAGAGAGAGAGGTCCATGTGAGAGAGGCACTGTGATTGGTTGTTCCTGTGCTACCCTGACCTGGGCTGGGGATCAAACCTGCAACTCAGGGACGTGCCCTTGACCTACAATTGAACCCGTGACCCTTACTCCATGGGCCTATGCTCTAACCGCTAAGCTAAACCGGCCAGGGTTCTCTTTATTTCATTAATTCCTACTTTTTTCCTTTTGACTTTCCCATGCCTTCAGTGTGCACATTTGTCTTGTGTCCTTGGTGAACTAAACTCTTAACAGTTTTGTGACCTTAAACCACATCAAGAAAGTCACCAAAGGTTCCTCACAGGACCAAGAAGAAATACTGCACTTATAAATACTGCTCACAGCTGAATTTCTAGGTTTCCTCCCATCATAACTTCAAGCTCAAAAAGCAGTTGACGAGACCCTCTGATTGTCCAGAGCATTTATGGGAATCCTTGGTGCAGCCTGGAGATGGTCATTCTGTTTCGCAAGTTTCCCAGGTGACCCTGTTCCGGTGCAGTCCCCACCGAGTTCCTTCCCTAGATATCTGTGGAAGAAACAGAAGTCACAATGAAATGCCATACTCCACATGAAGCAGTTTCCACTGCAAAAAAAAAAAAAAAATTGTGCTTCAATGGGAAACTATGCATTGTCTACATTCAGCACATCCTTCCTGTTATCTGAGTCTAACCTTTCATGTCTGAGCTATTCTACACCGTTGTATGTTATAGGAAACTGATAGACATGCAAACGCCTCACTGTGTGGTAGAGGCTCAGCTGACTTCCCTCAGCTCCCTCTGGGGAAAAAAAAACAAAGCAGTTTTGTTCTATTTGCACATTCATTTCAGTATTCCTAAACTTTAGATTCTCTTTGATTAAGGAATAGAATCAAATGTTTAACATGTATTTATTTTTATGTCTGTATGAAGGTCATGATTTCGGCCTTCTTTGAAAATTATTATTATTATTATTTTTCTTTATTGATTTTAGAGAGGGAGGGAAAAGGAGAGAGAAAAACATTGATGAGAGAGAACATTGATTGGCCGCGTCCTGCATGCCCCTCACTGGGGATAGGACCCACAACCTGGGCATGTGCCCTGACCAGGAATCAAACTGGTGACCTCTTGGTGCATGGATTGATGCTCAACCACTGAGCCACACTGGCCAAGCTGAAAATTATCTTTTAAGATCATTCTCCCCAGCACTTATTCATCATTCTTTCCCTACCTCCAATGTTTATTATAGATAGGGTGGTTGTGATTTTGAATTTGGCATTTGCTGAACATTAATATTTTATAGTCATTATGACTGCCATATTTGGAATTGGGATGTCCCAGAAAATCTAGGATGTATGGTTGTTCAACAGCACATTTTACAGAACTACCTAGCTGGGAAATGTCTTAGCTTCATCTAGTCTCCTCCATCATAGGAACTAGGCCCATCGAAGCTTAGAAAAATGGAGACTTTTTTTTCCTTCTTCAAGATTGCAGACTTTGAATACAGTAGTTTCTCCTTATCCATGATTTTGGTTTCTGCAGTTTCAGTTACCCGTGGTAAACCATGTTCCAAAATATTAAATGGAAAATTTCAGAAATAAATAATCCCTCAGTTTTACATTGCATGCCATTCTGAGTAGTGTGATGAAATCTCATACTGTCCTGCTCCATCCTACCCAGGACTGAATCATCACTTCGTCCAGCATCTTCATGCTGTAGAGCTACCTGACAGTTAGTCACTTAGGGTCTGTTTTCAGATCGACTGTCATGGTGTCTCAGTGACTGTGTTCAAACAACTCTTATTTTCCTTCATTCATAATGGCCATAAAGCCCAAGAGCAGTGATGCTGGCAATTCTGATATGCCAAAGAGAAGCCGTCAAGTACGTCCTTTAAGTGAAAAGGAAAACGTTCTCAAATTAATAAGGAAAGAACAAAATCTGAAGCTGAGGTTGCTAAGATCTACCATAAGAATGAATCTTCTACCCATGAAGTTGCCTTATTTATAATCTAAACTTCACCATAGGTATGCATGCATAGGAAAAAAAGAGTGTAGTCATGTGTCGCATAACAACATTTTGGTTAACGACAGATTATATATGACAGTGGTCCCATAAGATTATAATAAAGCCCGGCTGATGTGGCTCAGTGGTTGAGCGTAAACTCATGCACCAAGAGGTCACCGGTTCAATTCCCGGTCAGGGCACATGTCCAGGTATTTGCCAGATCCTCATTGGGGGCATGCAGGAGGCAGCCAATTGATGTTCTCTCTCATCAATGTTTTGATCTCTTCCTCTCCCTTTCTCTCTCTCTAAAAGCAATAAAGAAAACAAATTTTTTAAAAAAAGATTATAATGGAGCTAAATTTCTGGTAAGAAATGAAAGGATATGTGGTTCAGGAGGAATTTTTTTTCTCTGACAGAAGCAATATCTGTGGGGCTTGATAATAGACTCCCCCTCACACAGCACCTCAGTTTTGGGTGCACAGATTACATCCCAGTCAGCAGCGAATCTGTTTCACACGGAGGAGCCCGACTCCCAGGGCTCCGTACTCAGGGCACTGTACTCCTCGGTCTAGCTTGCTGTTCTGAGTACCTGGCTGTCCATTTGTTGTTGAGAAACTAAGATCCTGCACAAGTGTTGCCTGTGCATTAACCAGTTACCATTTGACAGGAAAGAAGTGAGGGAAAGACAGGACAATATAGACATGCCATTTATACAGCTTTGCCAGGAAGCTTGCAATTAACACTCCAGGTCTAGTCTCCAGTGATCAGTGGGGGAAGGGCCTGGACAAAGGCAATTTAGACACATGCCCAGTAGGGTCTGAGTGGCATGGAAGGTGCCTACCTGTCTGTCACACCTGGGAGCGAGTCAGCGAACAAAATAGGTGTGGCCACTGCAAGCAGGAGAACCTGAATATTTAATCTCCTAGACAAAGGAGCCCTTCTGCTCTAGTCTCTCTGTCTTTTTTTTTTTTTTTTTTATCCTCACCCGAGGACATTTTTCCATTTTTTGTACAGATAGAGTGGGAGGGAGGGAGAGGAAGAGAGAGAGAGAGAGAGAGAAACATCGACATGAAAGGGACACATCGAGTGGCTGCCACCCGCACGACCAACCAGGGCCGGGGACAAACTGCAACCGAGGTACGTGCCCTTAGTGGGAACCAAACCCGGGTCTCTCTGGACCGCAGGCTGACGCTCTAACCACTGAACCAAACCGGCCAGGGCTAGTCTCTCTGTCTTGCGGCTTTCGGGGCTCCCATGCCCTGCACCGCCATGTGGCCTGCAGCCACGTGGGACCACGCAATAGACTAATGGACTGCATCTGGACTAATCCTAATCTGGACACAGCTACACCATGGAACAGACACTCTGGACTTTGGCTTTATTTCTGGCCTTGCTAAACCCACAACTGCCCCTCTTCCAGGACTGGACGGAGGGACCTGGGACTGTACAACCCCAGAAGTGTAATTTCACAGCAATAAAAACCATCCATTCACCTGAGCAAGTCTTAGAAAATTTATTTTCTAAACACATCGAAAGAGCCTCCTGCCCACAGTGTGGGGGCATCTGGCCCCTCTTCCCTCCGGCACCACGGCTAAGTGCCACCGCAGTGAACCCGCCTGTGGTGGTGCGGAGCCCGCCTGCTTCTGTGCTTCGGAAGCGTTGTCAGGCTGTGATGATGTAAAGCATCGATACTTTTATTTCTTCCATCAGTTCAGTGCCAGAGAGAGCCCCTTGTGCCAAACAGGGTCAGTGGAACTGAAATCAAATTTCCAAAGTCAAAATATCGAGTCCTTAGATCAACACCCTCTCCATGTTGAACACTCTTAAAAAACAAACAAACACCACCAAGTTTCTTAATCTGACCACTGCTCCAACATGCAACAGCCCGAACCACATTGCCACGACAATCCACTACGTTCCCTTATCTCTCCATCTCATTCTGAACCCTACTGGTCCTCGGGCCACCTTTCACTCCCTCCTGACAGTCACTGCGGTTGTGATCTATGTCCTACCCCGTCTGTCTCTCTGGATATTTCCAATCAGTCCAGCCCACATCCCTGTTCATGGAGCAGCATCGACAGCTCCGATGTCCTATTTCTGACCCTGTTGGGAGGAAGCAGAGGCAGGGCTTGCGGGACCGCGTGTACCAAGTCTACGGTAGTGCACAGTAGCGTCCTGGGCCTCCATGTTCACTCACCACTCGCTCGCCGACCCGGCCCGAGCCGCTCCCAGTCCTGCATCACCATTCACGGCAAGTGCTCTTACACAGGTGGACCATGTTTTATCTTTTATATTGTATTTTTATTGTACCTTTCTATGTTTACATGTGCGTGGATACATGAATAGTTACCATTGCGTTACAATTGCCTGTGCATTCAGTACAGTAACAGGCTTGTAGCCGAGTGATAGGCGACCAGATGGACTAGGTGTGCCGTGGGCTATGCACTCAATGACAAAATCGCCTAACAACACACTTCTCAGGACACGCCCCATCATTAAGGGATGCATGAGGTTTGGCACTATTCCTGGTTTCAGGCATTCACTAGTCTTGGAATGCACCCTCCACGAATAAGGGGGGACTACTGTAGTAACAGAACTGAATTTGAACCCAAGTCTGGCTAATTTCATATCCCAAAGCCTTTATTACCAGAGTCCATCTACTCTTTCTAAAGTGGGGATGACAATAGGAACCTGAAAATTACTGAAAGACTTACGTGAGAACTGGAATCCAAAGGACCAAACACCATCGCCTCCCTTGCTATAGGCCCTCTGTGCTCCCCCTCGACGAATGAAATGGAATGACAAAGCAAATGGCACTGTGCCTGTGTCTGATTGGTCAACCAGTCTCATTAATTCCCAGGCACTCTTCGCATGGCATTACTTTCCCACAATGCGCGGGCACATAGTACATGCTCAATAAAATTTCACTGAATCGACATGCAGTCAAAGGAACAGATGTGCCAAGGAACCACAGCTGATTTTTAAACAGCCTCCTTTAAACTCTAGAGCTTGAAAGAGAAAGGTTGATTTCATCGTGAGTTGTATCCTAATTCTTCTGTTAACCATAAATTCTAAAAATAATCCAACCGGGTTGGCAGTGAATAATTTATAATATAGGACAATTGTCGTAACTAAATATCCCGACCTACTTTTTGCTAGAAAATCACGTTACAGTCCTATTTACATAAGAGTATTATCATAAACCCTTTGGAGCGAGTGACAGCCTATTTTAGGGAATTAGGAGCTGCACTTACTTGGGCTGCTGCTTCCTTCCTCGGCAAACCTTCCCAGGTGGATCTGTAGTTCAGGCAGATGACAAGGGGTGGTATTAGCAAAGGTGTTCTATCATGTAGATGCCTGAGAGCTCTTTAGACTGTGTGCTAACAATATTTTTATATACTCTGCTTCCCCCTTAGCTGTTTCCTTTGCTGCCTGAGCTGTTTGGCCATGTCTGAACTGCTCCCGATGAAGCCTTTTCTGGCAGGTTGCCCGGGGAGCAGCTCTCCTGTAGATTCCGCCTCTCTCCAGGAGTTGCCTGCCTTCAGTATAATGGGCAACATTGAAAGCTGCAAGGCGTTTGGTTGACAAGGTCAGAGTGCCTTTCATTCCTGCAATAATCAACCAGTGTAGCTCTTCCTCAGACCCGGGGAGAGAGAAGATAGAGGTCAAAAGAGCAATTACATTTCACATTGACTCCAGAAAAGGCTTAGATCACAAGACTGAAAGGAAAAACGGATTCCAGCCTCATACTTATCCATTCCCTTTCTGGTCATCTGTGTTATTAACACTGGCCTGAAACCATAACAAGTTTTAGCTGGATGACGCGAACAACGCATTTTTCCACCTGCAGATGAGATCCTTCTGCTGAGACATTCAGCACAGTCAGCATATTGCAAATAAACTGCAGGATCTATAACCAGAGACAGTAAGCAAAGGCCATTAATTATGTTTTTAAAAAATGTTAACCCTAGCAGACTGTATAACAAGCAATTGTGCTAATTTCAATCTGTAATCAGTCCCTACATTAGCATAACTTTATTTATTTAGCATTAAGGCAACAATTTAGAGAATATAATTTAGTTGGAAATGTCAGTAATTTTGCAGTGGCAGATTGCTGTTACAAAACTACCTCTATTTGACCTTACAGCTGCCAGGACTAATTACTTTAATTGCATTAATTGCACTGACCATTCTGGTGGTTAGTGGAGTTGCCATTACTCTTCAACCACTGAACAAATCAGCCTGGCTGAATTCTCAGTAAAATAGGCCAGTGTTTCCTTCTAAATCTCCTTTGGTTCTTTTCTGCATTGTGAGAGCCCAGATAATTCAGATTATTAGTGCTGTCATTAAGATCAAGAATTTTGAGGAGACCACTTGAAAGGAAAAGAAAAATCTGTGTTTTCTAACTGATGCTTATTGCTCATTGCTGACTCGGTTAAAGAACAATGATCAAAAAGTGTTTAAAGAATGGCTGTGGTCATTGGACAGTACATAAAAAGTCCCTTGTATCACATTTTGGAATGAAGGCCTATTAAACATTTTATGTTCTTTGTTTCCACCTTATAGACTGAATACAACGTTTTCCCTGTGATCTGATTTAACACAAATTGAAATACACATCCATGTACTAGCTTGAGAACTATGGTCTTAAAAATAGAAAAAAATATATATATATATTTTCTCCTGGCAAGGAAGACTCCACGGGACATTTAATAAACAATTTCCACCAGCAATACATTTATTGATTGAAGAGAAGTGCTCTTGGAATACCCAATTCTTATATATAAAATTATGAAATTTGAAAGTCTACATGCCCCCCATTCATCTGTCTATTGAAAGCAGCTGTCCGCTCCTCCTTGTTTCTTCCAGATGATCATCTAATACCTGGTTAAACACTACAGGTTATTTTTTCAGATTACTCAGATTACTTTGTTCAAAAATTTGGATTGCTAAAACATTCCATTATCTATCTATCTATCTATCTATCTATCTATCTATCTATCTATCTATCTATCATCTATGTTTTGTTATAACTCTTATTCTCTAGGTAATAATAAGAGCCAACACGTATTGACTGACTGCTATGTTCTGGCCACTCTTTTAGACACTTCACATGTATGTATTTGTTTGATTCTCCCAACAGCCCTATGGAATATGTATCATTATTCTACATCTAAAGTAATGTAATTCATGGCAGAGCCAGGATTGAAATCCAGATATTTGGGTCTGCAGCATCTGAGCTTGACCTCGATGCTAGATTGTCTTAGAGTGAAATACAATTCTTCCTCCGAGGCCATACAACAGATGAAGCTGCGTTCCTGCCGTGCCAGTGACTCCCGGCTAGCTGTCTCTGGTTCATCACACGGCAGGGCTTCAGTTTGGCAACATTTCCCTTTCAAGCGAGACACCGAGATCTGAAAAAGGCTCAGCACTCCCAGTACGTGCAATTCTTCTTCAGGCTAAGTTCTACTCATTTGCAAGCTCTCAGCCTTATTTCACGTCCTTAGGGAAGCTTTCCTTGACCCTGGTCTACCTCAGGAAGCCTGATTATAAGCTCTGGTGCAGCCATAAAGCTTTCCTTATCAGCATTAACGTCCTGCCACCAACAATTAACTGGCGCGGGTGCCCTGCCTTGAACAGGGAGAGGAGGAGAGGGACTGTCCATTCTCAGCAGGTCTGCTATTAGCCAGTCAATTCCACACAAAGCACAGAGAAGTTCACAAACTCTTGATTCCCTCCCCTTTGAATTGTATATTCCAGTCACATGGTGTCCACAGGAGGTGGTACGTCAGTGGGTCTACTACTTTTTTTTTAAGTGAACCTTTCTATTGTTGTGTTTCTCTCTCTCTTTTTTAATTGAAGGTCCCTACGGATCCTGCTTCCACGAGCGGCCACAACCAGGTGGAAATGGGGAGGGGAAGCAGGTGGCAGGGGGAGGGGCCATCTCAACAGCGTTTCATGTCTACACAGAACTAAACAGACAAGCACAGAGGCACTATTGTGGTTAGAAGCTGGCGGCACGTAAAAGGAGAGAAATAGGTGGGAAGTTGGGGTGTCATTAAAAAATACAAACTGAGGTGCCTGGGGGAGAGGGGCTTGGTCTGCATCAACCCAAGAGGAATCAGAAGATCAAGAGCATTTTGGGAAGGCTAGACCCATGAAGGTTGGAGGGAGGAGGAAGGTTCAGGGGGTAGGGGTGCTGTTTGGCAACTGTGTGAAGAGATTACCCTCTCCTGCAGGGACCCTCTCACCCCGTGGTTTGGCAGGAAGGGGGCAGCCTGTACCCCCCCACAGGCAGGTCTGGGCTGCCAGATGCCACAGGCAGGGGGCCGGAGGGGCCTCACAAAGGCTTGCCCAGGGAGAGGACAGCACTGCCCCCCAGCTTCTCTGCCAGGGTGCACTGGCCCGTGACCTCTTCATAGCAGTTTGCTTGGGATTCATGCTTGACCCCTGCCAGCTTCTTCTTGGTGGCGTCCTCGGAGCTGGCATAGATCATTTTGCTCTTCAGGGGTGCAGACCCAGGGGCCCAGAAGGTAAACACCAGGTCCTCCTTCTTGCTCTCTTTGTCTCATAGGTTGTGTCATACAGGGCATGGTGGCAGTCTTTGTCCAGCAGCACCTTGACAAAGGTGGTGTAGGGGTCACCTGCAGGCTGGCCCGCGTCCAGAGGACGCTGTTTTCACTCGGCAGCGGAGCACCGCCTTCTTGTGCTCTCTCACCTCCTGTGATGGGGAGGACTAAGTACCTTCATGTCACTGACACTTTGATGACTCCATCAGAGACCGCCCCATGGGAGGCCACGTTTCCAAGTGTGAAAAGGAGACCACGGGAAGGGCCGGGGAGGATGAGAGCCGCTGCAGCTGCTGCCGGGGTCCCGCTGGACACGGCCTGTCCTGGCCCCTTCCATTTAATTTATTTTATTTTTAAAATGTATCCCCAGCTCCTCATCAGGTGTGGAGCCCTCATTCTAGACTTTCCAATAGGTAATACACCCTTGAGAACTAGACTTTATCCCTGGGCCCACGGTCATTCTATATCCAGCTACTTCCCTGAACATCACCTGTGATTCTGGTCAACTTGGGTTCTCATGGACTTAACGTACTCCCGCTTTCTGTCTCCGTGACTCGGCTCCTGTGGCCGCTCATTTCCACCCCCTGTCCTGTCTGCTGTGTGCCAGAGCTGAGAAATCCTGCCCTTCTCTACGCGCCTCAAACAGCACAGCCGTCTTTCCTTGAGCCTTTGCAGCGGGTGGTTCGGTTAATTCTATCCTCTCAGGCTTTCTCCACCGGACCTCCTTCCTCTGACCCCTCTGCCGGCCTTCACCACCTCCGTGGACCACGGCAGGGGTGGCCCAGCTGCTGGCCGGTCCCCTCTGCGATCCCTCGCGCTGCTGCCTTGCTCCGTGGAAAACCGCTCAGGGCTGCCGGCCCGCCATTGGACAGAGTTCCAGTCCTCGGGCACATCTGCCAGCCACCTTTACGTTTTCATCTGAAGCTCATTCTTCTGGTGGAGAAGACAGAGCAAACTAGGAGCTGAGTAATTCTATTTTCTCTTTGTCTCATTAACATTACATCGTCATCTCTTAGAAATGCGCCTAACGGTTCCTTGTTCTTTTGGTTCCTTATGCATTGGTAAAAGTTATTTTCTGTTATCCTTCTTCCCCACCAGCAAACTTGAGCATACTTTTTATGACACTCTTCTAGGTTTGTGCTGTTGCATTGCTTTCATTCTTGGCTACAACCTCTTTGATCTTTCAAACATGCTTTCTTTTTAAAATCTGAGCTCAAAGGAGAGTCCTCTGAGCAACCACATTGATTTCTTTAGTTTTTGTTCCATATTCGACTAATTTTATTGTATAGTTAGAACTCTTCTTCGATTCCTTCTGGACCTCTCTATACCCTTTAGAAAACCCTCTGGCCATGAGACCAAAAATATATTTTCTTTGAACTTTTGAAATTCTCTTCTCCAGTGTCTGGGATGCGTGTCAGATTTACATGCCTGTCTTTTGCGCATTTGAATTCTAAGAAGCTCTCGCTTTTTTCCCCAAGGTTCTCAGCACGTCTTTGTTCTAAACCTGCCTTTGCACGTTTAGAGTAACTGTGTCCTCCAGGTCCAAGTTGATCATCTCCATCTCTCTACCTGCTAGGTGGAAGACCTCTGTGCCCGGAGGTGAGAGGAGCCCCCAAACCCCACACTGCATGATGGCGGGAGGCCCTACCCAGCTCAGGCACTGGCGAAGGCCAGGGGAAGCTCGGCACAGGTGTACGGCCTCCTTGCTGGAGGGAAGGCCATCAGGTCAACCCCTTGTCCACAGGCATGGAGTGCTATCACCCTTTCCCAGAGGTGTTCCTCGAAATGTATAGAGTGGAGATGGTAAAGCAAAGAAGGCAGGGGACTACCATGGGAGAAATGGAAAGTGAAGAAGCACAGAATGGGGAGGTGGAGGAATAATATTTACTGAGACTCTACTGTGTACCAGGCACTGGGCTAGGCGTTTACACACACCTATCATATTCCTCCCAATACCATTTTAGCACGTGGAAGCTAAGCGTGATGTAAGTTTATTGGCTTCTCTAAGTCACGGAGCCAGGGAATGCAGAAGCCAGGAATTAGACCTAGGTTTGAGGAGGAGAAGCTAATGAAACCAAATCAAACCAGAAAATTACAATTCACTGCAATGCGGGCATCTCAGTCATGAACACTGCAAAAATAATATCATTATAAAGGAGATATATGTACAAATCAATGCCTATTACCACAAATTCCAAGAGAATAGTTATTTCATTACACATTACAAGTATTTTGGTGTATAGCACTAGAATTTTATAATCTACTTTCTTGAAAAATGTAATATTTACTTCAGTATTTTTTTTGACAGACACTTGTTTAGTTTTTATTTCATAATGATAAACTTAACTCTGCAATCCAGCTAGACTTGGAAGGGGTGAAGAAAATATGGAGCCCAGTGAACTTCGGCAAGAGCAGGAATATTATAGACATTCCAAGCAGAGGGGGTGAGGGGTGCTCTCCTGAGCTACAGAAGGAATGGTCTGGTAGTTAAGGTAAAACACAAGTCAAATTTATTAGAGTTGTCCAGTCAGCGATGGTGATCGTCTTGCTGGTCCTGCCATTCCTGGACCCACAACTCTCCATGGCTGTCTCAACATCCATGCCGCCTCCCACCTGGCCGCAGACCACGGGCTTGCCATCCCGCCACCCAGGCTTGGCAGTGCAGAGGGAAAACTGGGAACCGTGTGTGTTGGGTCCAGCACTTGCCATGGACAAGATGCCAGGACCCGTGTGCTTCAGGATGAAATTCTCATCATCAAATTTCTCCCCACAGATGGACTCGCCGCCTAGGCCACCATGGCGTGTGAAGTCACCACCCTGGCACGTACGCCCCGGAATCATTCTGTGAAAGCAGGAACCTTTCTAACCAAATCCTTTCTCCCCAGTGCTCAGAGCGCGCAATGTTCTGCCGTCTTTGGAATTTTGTCCGCAGACAGCTCGGAGGAGACGTGACCCAAGGGATCGCCACCGACAGCGACGTTGAAGGACACGGTGGGGCTCACCATGGCAGGGCTCTGGTGGTTCCCGGTCGGCAGCATCTATTCCGGTATTTTTTCCAAGCAGTGTTTTTGTTTGGTTGGTTGGGTTTTTTGTCGTTTTGTTTTTTGCTTGTGTTTCGTTTTAAATTTCACTGGTGAAATTTCTTGGCAAAATGAAAACAAAAATAACCCATAGTGATAGTCACATAATTTGTGATCCTTAAAGAAACTAGTCGTCTTGGCACATTACTGTCAGCTAAACATGTAAATGTTCTTTGAGAAGTCTGCTTCTGGGTGTTAATGGAAGTATTGATTTCTGCCTGTCTTTTTTTTTTTTTTTTTTGGATAATGTCTCTTTACCAGGCCACCTCCTCCTGTCCATGCGGAGCTGTGCTCCTGGTGTCAGTGTCTGAAGAGGCCAACGCCAAGCTGACTGAGCTGCACACAGCAGCAGAGACAGGGAGAAGACTTAACTAATGGCACAGGTCTTCTAAGTCAATGGACCCTGTCTCTCCTAATTTCATTATCAATTCACCACAGGAACCTGACAGCGTCAGTATGTTAAGTCAAATTCAAAAGCGCAAAAAAAGGAAAAAAAAAAAATCCAATTTCAGAGTCAGGTGAAAACATCATCATTCAGAGAAAATCTTTATTATTGATTCATAGTTGCAGACTCTTGTCCAAAGCCTTCCTCTTTAAATTAAGAATATTAATAATTTTCTATCTTGAAATTAATAATCCCAAAGCTGCACACATTCAAGCAGGTACCCATTGTTGTGTGTGCCAGGATGTGCCAGTTAGCGGATGCTCAACGTGTTCCCATCACCGTGTGGTTGATGACAAGCCACGGAGTTCGAGAGCATCTTGTGTGTGCCAAGAGGCTATTACATTTCTAATGGAATATCCTGTTTGTCAAGGCTTCTATACATGCAATCCCGTGCTCTCTGATAAACAGATTTGTTTGGGACGAAAGTTCCTGCCTGAGCAGTTGGAGACTTAATTGTGCTTGTGGAAGAGGCGATACAGACCCGGAGTGGAGACGAGGCAGGGCGTCTGGGGCCTGGCGGGGCTCTGAATCAGTTGCAGAGGAAACGCAAGCTTGCCAGGACAGCCACAGTGACTTCAAACAGAACTGAAACCAGGAAAAAGGAAACAGTTATTTGTGGGGAACAGGAAATAGATAATAAGAGGAAATGGACATAGATAGAGTCATTTTGCTGCTGAGTATTTTTATTTACCCTGTGCTATTGTACATATTTTTGTAACCCATGTTAATAATGTGGGGGTATGCATGAATAAATGAGGTCTTTTTAGAACATTTTAAGTTATTTTGTTAGAAAAAAATAAAGATTCAGAGACCTTCCCAATGTTCCCTAAAAGGAAAAAAAAAAAAAGATAAAGAACAGCATATATTCCTAGTTAGTTATCCACTTGTTTTTAGTAAGATTGTACCAAAATATTGGAATCCTTTGTAACTACCACAGAATTTGTCTTCTGGGCAAGACTACCATTTTGATTGGTACACACATTAATGAGATTTAATTTTTAAAATACATGTTCTCATAGCCTTCTGTTCATATATCTATTATGAAACACACCCCTCCCCTCCTTTTTTGGTGATATAATTAGTCACTCATATGTTTCTTTCCCACCAGACTGAGCTCCTGGTGGGATCACGATGTCCCCAGTGCCCACGAATGTCCCTAGAGCAGAGAAGACACACAGTAGACACATCTAGGGACTAACATTAAATAATCCAGTGTAACTAATTTGCAGGATGGTTACAAGCATTAAATGAGGTAACATAAAAATCCAACAAGTATCTAAATCACAATAGGAACTCAACTTGTTGGTTCTCTGTCCCCTTCTTTGAACTAAAGAAAAAAAATCCTTAATTTTTAAGGCAGTGTAGAATAATAAATATCAAATTTCACTTAATAAAAAATATGTATTCTGTAGAACTTGGTTTGCTCTTAAGAATAACCATATTTGGTATATTTATAAATTGAAGGCCCAGATAGATGGATGGGAACAGAAAATATTGGGGGGAAAATTGGTTTCCTTCCTATCAATGAAAGTGGCCTTAAGGAAAATGTTGGTCCCCCTTTTCTACCTTCATTTATTAGTTTCTGAAACTAATCTAGATCTTTCTGTCCATCTTGGATGAAGCCCCAGGTCCTAAGATCAGGCTAAATGCAGGCTGCCTAAGGTGTCAGTGGTATAGGATTAATGTCTCCTCAGCCCAGGCCCCTTGTTACACTTACAGATCTCAAGGGTGTGACGTCTCCTGAGCACTTCTACCCCAGGAGGACCCGGCATTTGCATTTTGCAAACAGACAGCTCTTTCCTCTAAATTTAGGCTTCTGAGAAATTTCTACACAGGTGTTCTAAGGAGAGGAAGCCTGGCGGAAGAAAGTGCAGTACAGACATACAGAGAAGGGCCACTTCTTACCTCAAAGGATTTTAGTCAGGTCTTTAGGACAAGCTATGACTTTGGCCTCGTAGGAGGAACGATTCCCCGTAAATGGTGTACCTAGAGATTTAAATGCATGTTAAAAATACCCCGTATGAAGCACAGGCGAAGGAGAGTAATTGCTGCGTCCACAAGCAGTCTGGTCTGTTCTCGTGAAAATGAGGCTACACTGGATTTCCTTCGTGGTTGAGACCATAACTGGCTACGAGAGAGTGAGCAAAGGATGTCCCTTTCTGAAAACAACGCCTCCCGTTGTAAACACATCTCTCCATGCACTTTCTGATCTCTTTAAAAAAATTTTTTTTTTCTTTATTCAATTTTTAGAGAGAGAGAGAGGAAGGGAGAGGGAGAGAGAAAGAGAAACATCGATGAGAGAGAACATTGATTGGTCACCTCCTGCATGCCCCCCACTGGGGATTGGGCCCACAACCTGGGCATGTGCCCTGACTAGGAATCAAATCAGCGGCCTCTTGGTGCATGGGTCGACGCTCAACCACGGAGCCACACTGGCCGGGCCACTTTCTGATCTCTTTGAATTACCAGCGAGCGAAAAGGGCATTACTACATCCAGTTAGCAATTCCTGCTCCTTAGGGTTGTAATTCAAAGAGGAACAGCGTCTCTGTCGGCTTCGAAGAGACTTTGAAAGACCACCTACAACGAGTTCTTCAATTAGACAGCGTCATCTTACTCTGGCCTCAGTCTGTCCTTGGGACACGTGTCCATAGACGGACGAGAGCAGCATGAGGCTGACTCCCCCGCTGACTCTCAGAAAGAAGCTGAACAGCTTCCTGTGGAATTCAGCGTTCCCGACTCTGCCTGTCTACATTTCTTCATTTCAAGAAACAGGGGTTCTTGGGGACTCTATGCAGAAACCAGAAAAGAAGTGAGTCCAAGAATCTGAGTCAGGCAGTAGCACGGACCCCCTTGTCAGCCTCAGGGTTTTCATTTATGAGGCCAATGCTTTACGAGGCCTCTGAAAACACTGTCTACACATCGGACCTCTAGACTATGAACCCAAGGCTGGCTGTTGGACCACATAGAGGCATTCTCAACACTGGCGGCACCCCAGAAATATTAGGGGCCTAAAAAAAAAAGAAGAAAAGGGAAAGAATAATATACACATTAAAAATAAGTACAGAGTACCCCGGGGAAGGTTTCCTGTCCATTTGGAGGATTCGGTCTGCTTGGCCACAGTTTCCTGGAGTGTGTGAATGAGTTTGCCAGTGAACTAGATCCCTGCTACCTGCTTCACCTTCCAGATGAGAACAAGTATATACAAATTTTGGTTTACAAAATAGAGATAGCAGTTCATCAGATGCAGAGTTCAGAAAACAGGTTATAAGGTTGCTCAAGGAACTTGGTGAGACATTCAAGGGACTTAGTGAGACCTTCAAGGAACTTAGTGAGAACATCAACAACATAAAAAGGGACCAGTCAGAAACGAAGGATGCACTAACTGAAATAAAGAATAATTTGCAGGAAATCAATAGTAGAGTAGGTAAAGCCAAGAAGCAAACCATCATTTGGGAATATAAAAAAGCAAAAAAACACCCAATCAGAACAGTAAAAAGAAAAAAGAATCCAAAAAAAAAAAATGAAGATAGTGTAAGGAGCCTCTGAGACCACTTCAAGTGTGCCAACATTCGCATCATAAGGGTGCTAGAAGGAGAAGAGAGGGAACAAGAAATTGAAAACCTATTTGAAACAATAATGACAGAAAATTTTCCTAACTTGGTGAAGGAAACAGACATACAATTCCTAGAAGCACAGAGTCCCAAACAAGATGAACCCAAAGAGGTCCACACCAAGACACATCATCATCAAAATACCAAAGGTTAAAGACAAAGAGAGAATCTTAAAAGCAGCAAGAGAAAAGCGGTTTGTTATCTACAAAGGAGCTCCTATAAGACTGTTAGCTGATTTCTCAAAAGAAACTTTGCAGGCCAGAAGGGAGTGGCAAGAGATATTCAAGGTGATGAAAAACAATGACCTACAACCAAGATTACTCTATCCTGCAAAGCTATCATTTAAAATTGATGGACATATCAAGAGTTTCCCAGATAAGAAAAAGCTAAAGGAGTTCATCACCACCAAACCAGTATTATCTGAAATGTTGAAGGGTCTTCTTGAAGGAGAAGAACAAAAATATGAACGATAAAATGGCAAGTAATACATATCTGTCAACAATTGAATATACAAACAAAATGAGCAAGCAGAACAGAAACAGACTCATAGATACAGAGAACTTTTTGTTGATTGGCAGATGAGTGGGAGTTGGGGGGATGGGTGCAAAAGAGGATGGAATTAAGAAGTATAAATTTGTTGTTAGGCTGATGAACCTCAAAGGGAAGGGGGGAGGGCGGGTGGGATGAGATAAACCAAAGAACTTCTATGCATATATGCATAACGAATGGACACCAACAATAGTGTCGGGGAAGGCAGAAGGGGGATAGGATTGGGGAGGAGAGGGCTCAGTGGGGAAGAAAAGGGGGGACATCTGTAATGCATTCAAGAGTAAAGATAAGTCAAAACAAACAATAACAACAAAAAGTACAAAAATACTCTGTAAAATAATATACTCTTCCACTCAGCCTTCAGTGTTTTCAGCCTCCAGCTGCCTCTCATCCAGGATTAAAAAAGAGAGAGATGTCCAATTCTCATTTCTTTTTTTTTCTTCTTTTTTTTTTCATCCTCACTCGAGGACATTTTTCTATTTTTTGTTCAGATAGAGCGGGAGGGAGAGGAAGAGAGAGAGAGAGAAACATCGACATGAAGGGACACATCGAGTGGCTGCCACCCGCACGACCAACCAGGGCCAGGGACAAACTGCAACCGAGGTACGTGCCCTTAGCGGGAACCGATCCCGGGTCTCTCGGGACCGCAGGCCGACGCTCCAACCGCTGAGCCAAACCGGCCAGGGCCAATTCTCATTTCTTATCTACAGAATCAGTGTCGGTCGCAGGTGTATTTTAAATAAGCTCCCGGATGATCTAACTGTGGGGTAAGGCTAAGAAGGCCTGAACCGGAGGAGGGGACAGAACTCCCAGGACTGCCCGCGGCAGTGGGTCACTATAGGACCCCGGGACTGAGGGAGGCAGACTAGAGGACGGGAACTCCCCTGCAGCATGCACTCCTCAGGGAGAGGAGGTCTTGTCCCACCTGGTTGAGACGAAGTGCAGGTCTGGCCGGTGTGGTCAGTGATTGGGTATAGACCCATGCACCAAGAGGTCGCCGGTTCAATTCCCAGTCAGGGCACATGCCCAGGTTGTGGGCCCGACCCCCAGTGAGGGGCATGCAGGAGGCGGCCAATCAATGTTCTCACTCATCAATGTTTCTCTTTCTCCCTCTCACTTCTTCTCTCTCTAAAATCAATAAAGGAAAAAAAAAAAGATGCAGTGTAGTACAGTTAACACAAAACACAACAACACAGCAAACTCACTGCCTGGGACTTAAGAAAAATGTCTGAATCCGATTTTGCCAGCGGTTCCCTGGGTGACTTTGCCTCCACACATGAAAACATCGGCCCTCAGAAATGTATCAATTTTACTTCTCTAATCTTCTGGAGTTAAAGGTTGGTGGCCTCACTTGGACTCACTCATACTTTCTTCTTCGTGATCAACTGCGGTGTTGTTCGGGTATCTCAGCCGCTGGACACAGCCCAAACTCCTCAATGGAAGCTGACCCCAGTGCCACCCAGGGGCGCGCCTCCTTGGTGCAGGGATAAGTTGTTCTCTCTCCACGAGTGGGCGTGTGACCCAAAGGAGTTCCTGTAAGGTGAAGACAGGTTGCAGGAGGTTTGTGAACTATGAGAAGCCTGTTCCCGTGTCCCGCTGCTTGTGGACAAGAACACCCTGTAGCCGATGGCTCCGCGGCCATCCTGCGATGAACGGGACGAGCCCCCGTCTGAGTGCGGGGCTGACGCTCAGACGGCCCAGTCCAAAGACTGAAAGAACCCACATGCGTGTTGCTGCGTTGAACCACAGACTGAAGCCCTGACTATATCCAGACTTCCTGATATAGGAACCAATTTACGTGTTGTTTAAGTAATTTTGAGCTGGGTTTTCTGTTAGCGGAAGCTGAAATGTTCAAAGTGATCCATTTTCTTTCGGTCTAAATCTCTCACTCAAGGCCGTGACTCATTCCCTGCTTGCAGGTTTCCTCCGTTAACTTCTTGGCCCTTTACCCGTCCGTCTTTCTTTTCTTTCTTTCTTTCTTTCTTTCTTTCTTTCTTTCTTTCTTTCTTTCTTTCTTTCTTTCTTTCTCACCATTTTTCCATTTTTTAATCAGGTAGAGTGGGAGGGAGAGAGAGGAACAGAGAGAGAGAGAAATATCCATGTAAAAGGGACACACCGAGTGGCTGCCACCCGCACGACCAACCAGGACCGGGGACAAACTGCAACCGAGGTACATGCCCTTAGCGGGAACCAAACCCGGGTCTCTCCGGACCACAGACCGATGCTGTAATCGCTGAGCCAAACTGGCCAGGGCTTTACCCATCTTCCTTAAAATCCTTTTCAGCTTTGTGAACACTAGATACTTACTATCAATTTGCTAAATCTGTCATTTATTTTCCATCTACTGCCAGCTCATCACAAATTAGCATTTAGGGTCATCAACGTGTATATATATGTAGCTTAGTTCTTGTTTACAGTAAAGGGATACTTTACCCAGCCACCAGCGGACAGGAAGCTACATTCAGATGGTAACCAGAAACCTAGGGGTATCTGTTAGAGACACTACCAATGTCCCTTCCAGTTCTCACTAAGAAAAAAAGGGCATTTGAATCTTAATGCTAAATGAACAAGAACTAGATTGTTTCATATGGAATGCAAAAGCTCTTTCGTCTTTATCTCGGAAAAGTGATTTTTATAGGAACTGAGGGAAAAAGGGTGAAGGAAGGAATACAAATTTTTCTAATCTTACGTCCCAGGGTGCTTTCCTGTATAAGTTCAGTGAAATCACACACCAAGCCTGCAAGGTGGGTTATTTTTATCTCTACTTTACATTTGGGGCAACTGAAGCTTAAAGAAGTAATTTTCTCAAGGCGACTCAAGTGCCTGTCAGAACCAAACTCACGTCAAGGACTGGATGCTGCCAAAGACATATATTTCTTACACCATAAAGTTTTTGAATTCTTTATCCCCCCGGAAAGGTTTGGGATTTTTGCAATCCCCTCAGACTGTCTCTCTGCTGAGCATATGGTCAGCGTCGCTGGGGCTGCCTCTGGTGTCAGGATGCTGGGTTCCATCTCCGGGTGTCTCCCGTGCCTCTCCTTGGGCCTTCAGAACCAGAGACACGCCAGCAAGCTCAAGGTCACAGATAAGTGAGAGCACGGCCGTGCTCCTGTCACCAATCTCCCTGGTTCGACGCCTCTCCCGTACCTTGGTGGTCTGGTGGTCCCGCAGGTTAATGAGATCCCCAACCTGGTTTTGGGGATCACTGCGATTTATCGAATTGCTCACAAATACCCACTACCCTGTTTTCAGGCTGCGTATTTGCTCTCAGGCAGGCTGTCCCAGGTCTCAGCGACTCGGCCACAGCGCCCGGGAACAACATTTACAGAAGTCCTGAGGAGCCAAGCTCCGAGGGGGGTGGGCCACCTGCCTGAGCAGGCGGGGCTGCTCCCTGCACAGAGCTATCCGCGGGCATGGCGTCAGCACAGTGCCGCTCCGCGGAGAGAGTGGACGGGAAGAAACGCCGCCAGAAGGAAAGCAGGGAGCGGGCGTGGAGGGAGGCCTGGAGTGGCTGAACCAAGAGAACTGATAATGTGCTTTTTGACCAATTCTATTGACAGAGAGATTGGTTTGGCTTCGTGATGTCAATATCAACACTTCTGAACTCTGTATTGAGAAGGCAGCAGCTTCACGAGATCCAGACATCAACCCAGAGACACTGCCTGAATTCTTTGTTGTTGTTGTTGGTGGTGGTGCCACGTGTAGGTGGTCAGTCTTCCTCATGAAGTAACCATCTCCTGATTATGTCATCTCTCCCTCTGTCCTACCCCTCCCGTAGTCTGAGGGAAAAGGGGGGAGGGAGGCAGAGTCCCACCTTTCATGAGTTTCTTAGATCCCAGGAATTTTCGTGTTTATAAGTGCATTGTTCATCACAAAAACTCTTCCATGAAGAAGGCAGAAATATTTCCCCTCCCCCTTTTTATAGCTTAGGTAACTGAGGGTCAGAGAGTTTGAGCAATGTTCCCAAACATCACCAATGAGTGATGGGTAGTGACTTGAACTTGGTCTTGTTCCAGAGTCTGCAATCTGAGGTCAGAGAGCAGGGTCGAGGGGAGAACCCTGTTTTGCCTCTTTCAGCCTATGCTGGTCTCGGGTTCCTTGGCTAGTGGCAGCATAACTCTAATCTCTGCCTCTGTCCTCACACTATCTCTTCCCCTGTGTGTCCATTTGTACCCCTACAAGGACACTCATTGGCTTTACAGCGTCCCCCCTTATTCAGTAGGATCTCCTTTTGAGTCTTACCCAACTTATATCTGTAAAGACCCTACTTCCAGATTACGTTCTAAGGTTCTGGGTGGATGTGCATCTTTGAGACACACCCCATGTTAGCAGCTCAGGAAATAGTCCACCACAAGATCACACAGCTATGTGGGCGAAACATCTAATTACAAACTACATTTATTCGAGACTAAGTCTTGTTTATAAGAACTTTAGAGTCAACCCGTGGAGGTTTCCGGCTGAGTGGCAGGCTCTGCACGGGGCTCAAGGGTGCATGATCGCAGGTAGGCAGTGAAGTTAGAAAAACAATGTGTTACAATGGATGTGGCTCTGTTGGAGCTTCTGCACTTCACAGGTGCAGCCGTGTAGAAATGAGAACAGCCTTGTGGACATTTCGATGGGACAACTAGATCAGAAGGACCTTGTTGTCAGGGGCTCTTTCAAGAAAGGGGTTAATGGGACACTGATGGCCCGAAGGGTGAGAAGACGCAATGACGAAGATGACGAAGACCAGATACCACGATGACAGGGCTTAATGTTGGAACAATGAAGAGAGAGGCTCCCACCAGTTTGCAGGCTTAGAAAATAAATAAATAAATACAAGAGTAGGACATTTTAAGGGAATTAATAAAAACTACATTCTTGGATGTTCTAAAGTGTTTGAGAAAGTTATCTATAAAGATCTGGAATCACTGTGCTTCTTTTGTTGACGTATGTCTGCCAAACTGGTCTAAGTGTTGGTCAATGATGTGGCCATAGGAAACACAGATTATACAGAAATGTTTGGCTCTTCTGCTGGACGTTTTCTCTTTTTTTCCCAAGTAGTACCCAAGTCTTGGGAAGAAAAAGCATGGTTCAGATGACATGGGGAACGGATCAAGGAAATGTCAGAAATGGGGAGGAGAGAGGGCACCCAACCAATCTGACTAATGGAAAGGACGAGAAATCTGATAACGTGGAAATCAGACCTACAAGGCAGAATTAAGTCTCAGCTCAAAAGCACTCTGTAGGCTCTTTTGTGAAATGTTTTCCTTTGACTTCCTTATAAACTTCATTCCGTGGATGAGCACGGAGGGGGAAGCACTAGTCTCGGGCCATCCGTGGCCGGGCAAGTCTCAGAACGCACCCAGGACGGACACGTGGCGAAGGCTGCTGTGATTCATTCAACGAAAGACTTCCTTGTCGAAGGTTTGGAACCAATCAAATTAGGATATCTGAGGAAATTCCAGGTGCTACTTATGAAGTCCTAAAAGCACTTTCTCAAACAACAACAACAACAACAACAAAAACCCCCTCCATATACAATGAAAAGGGCCGTCTTTCATTAATAGGTTTATTTCTAAAGAGGAGCCCGAGTGAGGGCTTTGTGTCTGTGCACTGGTGAGGTGGAGGGAATGTGTCTTCCCGAAGACGGTCATTTACACAGTGGAGCGAAGAGAATGCCACCTACAAGTCTGATGCATCTCAGCCGCATCATGTATAAGACTACATCTCATCCCTTCACATGTGTGCTGCAGCCCTGATTTTGCCAAGCGGTTCGCTGGAGACCTGTGAGTGTCTTGAAACAGTCTTGGTGTTTTGAGAATGGTGCTGAGTTGTTTCCCTCGCAACAGCTTTACACAAGTGAAATATGGAGGTTTTTTCCTTCCCCCCTCTCATTTTCAGACATAATCTTGGCAGAATGTTTAAAAGGAAGATAAACAAAATGTCAGGAACACTTATGAAAGAACACTGAAGCTGAGAGGCCAGGGCGGCTAGGAACAGAGTGGCTGGAGATTGTCATACCGATGGCGGCCACTGCCGGAGTGGCCAGGCCAGCGATACCCAGCTTCCTCTGGTGTGATGATTGACACTGAACGCATTTCCAACAGCCCCGACGAGGCAGCAGTGCAAAGCAGACCCTGCTCCTCTCTCAGCGACATGGGGTGAGTCACGGAGTCCTCAGGACCACGGAGCCATCTATTTGCAGAGGTGAAGGATGTACATGGGAGAATAAAATGCTTAGCTTCCCAAATTACCTTGGACCCTCGGAGGCTTTATCAAAACCTAACAGAATCTGTGTGGATGCTCCAAATCTGCCTGTTCGAAGCACCCACAGATGTTTTCTCTTGGCAGAGATCATAAAGATCTAGGATTAAATGTTATCATTTAATAATTAATTCCATTCAAACTCTCCCTCCCTTCTGTGCGAGCTGGCACTGCGGCATAACTGCTGAGGTGCCATTTCCCCGCGACCGCGCATCGCATTCAGGATGAAAGCACTTCAGCTTCCGAGATGCAGCCGTGCTTACCGTGAACCGGGCTGTATGCTGGAATCTTTCATGTACCTGAAATTAGCTGCATTTATATGTGCAAATTGTCAAATGATTTCTTTCAAGAACATTATGAATGTAGATTCTCTAACACTCTCCTGAATATTTTAGTTATGAAATTCCTATTCTGTTTTTTTTTTTTCTTCCTTATTGACTTTAGAGAGAGAGGAAGGGAAGAGAGAGAGACAGAAACATCCATGAGAGAGAACATCGACTGGCCGCCTCCTGCATGCCCCCTACTAGGGACCAGGCTCACAACCTGGGCATGTGCCCTGACCAGGAATCAAACTGGCGACCTCTTGGTGCATGGGTCGACGCTCAACCGCTGAGCCACACTGGCCAGACCCTATTCTTTTATCATATGTACAATAGCACACTGTCCTAGAGTTAGATAAGATGATGCCTGCTTCCGAACCTGGAATTACCTTCCCCTTCCTTTAAATCACATGACAGGTCTGGAAAATGGTAAATTTGGGGAATCTGAGTCTTTATATAGTCCCTCAACTTTCTGTAATTCTGAAATTATGTCACCGTGAAACACTTAAAAATCTGAACCATATCTGAACTAGCTTGATACTCTTCTTTTTTTTTTTTGAAGTTGAATTTATTGGGGTGACATTGGTTAATAAAATTATATAGGTTTTACATGTACAGTTCTGTAACATATCACCTATACATTGTATTATGTGTTCACCCCAAGTCAAACCACCTTACACCACCATGTATACCCCCTTTACCCCTGCCTACTTTCCCCAGCCCCTTCCCTCTGGGAATCACCGTACTGTTGTCTGTGGCTATGAGTTATTTATTTATTCGCATTAATCCCTTCACCTTTTTCACCCAGACCCCCAAACCTCTCCCCTGTAATAGCTGTCCGTCTGTTCTGTGTATCTATGAGTCCGTTTCGATTTTGTTTGTTAGCTTATTTTGTTCATCAGATTCCACATACGAGTGAGATCACACGATCCTTGTCTTTCTGTACATGAGCGTCTGTGCAGGTGCTGACCACACCGGGGGAGCTCACCTCGGCAGGGTCTGGTGCCCCAGGAGATGTGCCGCTTCTGAAGCTCCCTGGCTTCTGCTCTGATGTTGTCTGCAGCTGGCCACTGGGTGTGTCTGTTCTAGGCCTTTTGGGGGAACTCGGGGCAGGCCAATGTCAGAGGCTGCTGGTGAGTGGCCTTGGGCAACCTGTTTGGAGCTACAAAGCCATCGTGGTTTGTGGCTGTCTCTGCTGGGCCTGGGTGTGCGAGGGAAGGACCAACCTCCACACCAAGGCCAGCTTTGACCAGCACTGGCCAGGGGGCAGGTCAGCAGAAGCCCCGCGGCCCCCTGAGATCCACCTCTGCCTGCCTCTGCCTGTCGGCTGCCTGCTAGGCCCGGCTGGGACAGCCTCAGGCGGTCCTCGGTTGCATTGGGTAGCTTCTCAGTGAGTCGCCCGGTAAGGGGTGAGTGGTGTTCACCACTCAATGCCAGTGCTGGGTTTGAGGCCACTCAGCAAGTGGCTCAGGGTACACCAAATGCAGCTGTCACCCACTGGGTGCCCAGTGACCTTGTGGTGGATGGCGTCTCAGGAAGTCACCAAGCCCAGGCCGGCAGTTCATCAGGCCTACGCGGACTAAGAGTTGGCCGTGTAACGGGAGGGCTCTGCACCCATCAGGCATCGGAGGCAAAAATGGCCCCATCCCAGAGTCACACAACTCAAGACTGTCCCAGATTCTGCATGAGCCCAGTCTTAGCAGGATGGCGCCGTTGGGAGTCGGGATATGGGGCTAATGGATCTCCCACGAGGGGGAGGTACTGGTCAGGCCTGGAGGAAGGCGAGGGGCGTGGCTCCTGACCAGAGCCACACAACTCAGGTTGTTCCAAACTCCGCCCAGACCTTGTCAGGGTGGAGCCACCGGGAGTTGGAGGAGGGGGATCTGGGAGACCAGGGGGAGGGGCAGTGGATCTCCTGTGAGGGAAGGGTGCCAGGCAGATTCATGGGGGTTGGGGGGATGGCCCCGCCTCAAAGTCACACAGCTCAGTCACTGACACCCCCTGAGTCTGCTCAGACCTCTGTACCCTGCTCCAGGCAGCCAACTTCTCAGCATGGGGCCAGCTGCGAAGGGTGTGGGGCGAGGGAGTGCAGATAGGGGCTATTGCTTTTCTCCAGGCTGATGCTGGATGGAGGGGAGGGCTCTTCCCTCTGTGGGTTGGAAGAGCCAGCACAGCACAGGGTCCTGGTGGCTGTCCCTTCGGTCTCTCCCCAGAGCTGCAAACCCCAGTCTGTCCCCACACGACCCCAATGCGCGCCACCCTCCCTCTGCCGGAGCCCAGGCTGAATTGATACACTCTTAAAATGAGCTGAATCTCAAAGGGGGGGGGGCATCTGTAATACTTTTAACAATAAATATAAAATAAAATAAGCTGGATGTTTTACTTCCAAAAACATTAATGGAAGTAAATCCATCATTCTGTATACAGAAAACATTCAAATGAAAGTTTCTACCCTACTACCCATAGAAACACAAAGTAACAGATATGTTTATTGTATGACTAACAAGGTCACAGGCTGTTCAGCTGCTGGAGCAAACTCGATTAAGACCGTGATAATCTTTTGAAAGATTGCAATTTATCTCCATTTGAAGGGCATTATCTTAGTTCTTCAGCTATCACAGGGAGCAAGGTTAACAAATATTCGGTGATGAATCTTTGAAAGCTACAGTCAGATCTTGTTCTCTTAAACCCTTCTAGAGGGATGTCAAAAGGCAGCGAGGTAAAAATTGTCAAATTTGTACACAGACTTACTTAATGGCTGTTATCTGAGAATGTGGCTTATGATTCATGCAGTCACTACCTTTACTTAAGCAATTTCTTGTTTGCTTTTTAGATTGAAGACAATCTGTTCCCATTGCTCATGTGGGACAGATTACTACGAAAGGCTCTTGTTTACTTGAAGTAAGAAGCTATGAAACACAAAATCCACCCGGAGGGAGTTCGTACTTTCAAAATAGTCTCATACTTTTGCCAAGGGCCAGCATTATTGACTGTCTTCCTAAATGTATTCCATTTAGATGTGGAATTTGGGCCTATAAATAGCCTTGAGTATTTCAAGAGGGTTTTGCCACTGATTTTGTAGGAAGAAGAGAAGGAACGTAAGTGACCGAGTATATTGCGTGTGCTAGGGACTCGGCTCCGTACACAGGTCATCTTCATTGAGTTCTCCCAACAGCCCGAGAGAGGTCTTATCCATACTTTACAAATGAGCACGTCCAAGCATGGAAAGTCAAAGCATCAGCACACAGGGAATCCCTGGGAACTGAACTGGGGAGTCACCCAAAGATTGTATCTTTCCACTACTATCCATGCTTGCAACTCTTCCTCAAATGTTTTTGCGTAATTTTTGCCTGGTTGTTCGCTCAAGTGATAGATTCCTTCACCCCTATACTGGGAGATTTTTTTTTTTTTTTTTTGGAGGTGGAGTATTGCTATCATGTAGACACAGACCAGGCCTGGAAAACCTCAATAATATTCAATATCATGGCCTCGCTTACTTTCAAGGAGAGGGAAGTGAGACTGGAACAGGCAGAGGCGAGGATGCACAGACCCACTAGCTTTAAGTTGTTACCTTTTGCGATGTCACTTCTTGCTACTGTTACAGTTGAGGGTAACGAGAGAAGTGGGGGAGGAGAGTGCAAGAGAAATGCAACTCAACTTTCTGCAAAAAACAAATGTGGTGTGCAGATACTTTATTTTTCACAGGTTTTTTTTTTAGCTTTTCACTCAACCTACCACATAATTAGGCCAACTTCTCTCAGCACAAGAAAGAGACCAGGAGTATCTCACTTTTTTGAGAGCCCTGGTATAATTTTAAAATTAAAGAATGACCAGAACAGGCTTAAAAACATTACAGTACATTTAGAGATTTACATTGTATACATTTGATGCTTCTACCTGCAAAATAGTAAATGCTGATCACATTTATGCTACTCATAAAATAGTTCCAGGGTTAAAAAGAATTTCATCTACAGGTGGCATGGTTCACTAGCATGGTGTCAGCGTGAAGAAGTGTGATAGTAGTCATCATGCAACTCTGTGTGTTTGTCAGAATTCATCAAATGTACATTTTAAAAAGGTGACTTTTAAATATAAAAATTTACCTCAATTAACCTGACTTGAAAAATAGTTGCCATCTTGTCAGTTTATTCCTGTGACAATGTAACCTTACTTGGAGCTATTGCTAAAAGTGTATGCTTGAGTCCCTGCAGGGTCTGATTGTCTCCCTGGGATGCAATAAAGGGGGATTCATCTGGCTTATTCAGAATAGAAACTAAGTGTCTAGCAGACTATCCTGCATGTGGAGTTCGTTTGTACTTACTGATAGAATGAATGCATGAGGGTCCCCACTTGTCCAATAAGGCACAGCCCTAGGTTAGTTGCCGCTATGTCATTCTTGAGCCAAAGCCACCCTATTAGCTTAGCTGCTCTTTAGGGTCCTAAAGATCTTTTTAAAAAAAATTTCTCACATGAGGATACTTTTCCATTTATCATTAGATAGAGTGGGAGGGAGGGACAGAGAGAGAGCAGAGAGAAACATTGATGTGATAGAGCCACATTGACTGGTTGCGTCCCGCACGACCCAATCAGGGCTGGGGACAAACCGCAACCAAGGTACGTGCCCTTGACCGGAATTGAACCTGCGACTCATTGCTCCATAGCCCGGTGCTCTAACCGGCCAGGTCCCTAAAGATCTTTGTAGATATTGATGGCACTGGTCATCTATTGGTCAGCTCTAGGACATGATCTCAATGGAACCTTCTGAACAGACATTTTGGATCCTCTTTATCCTGCGAGTAGTCACAGAGATGCCAAGAAGCCCACCTTCTTGGTGGCAGAGAATTGGGATCTAATTTACACTAAACATAGGAACACTCGTGCCTTGAGTCTATCCTGGAAAAAACGAGGAGTAAAGTTGATCTGCCTGGAAAAACATATTTGTTCAATCCTTGTTCCTTCTGCTTAGGTAATATGGGATGATTGCTATTGGGGTCCATATTGCCTTACTTGTACAGACATAATTTTAGAGTTAATTATTTTTCAAAATAAAGCTCAGATCTCATCAACAAGAAAAAAAATCTTACTACCCTTGAAATCATTGTTTGACAAAGTGGTATACATGTTGATCTCCTTTAGACTAGAGAAGTATTTATAGTGTCCCTTTCCTACTTATTCCTAATTATGAATTTATTTTATTTTATGAAACCCATTTGAGGAAATCATTGTATAGAACTAACAGAATATCACAAACATTAAGGATTTCTCCAGCTATTTATATTTAAGTATATACATGTAACAATATAACTAAATTCGTGCACTATATACATAGGTACACATAGGTTAAGCTGTATCTTTACACTTTTCCAAGTAATTGACTGAAGTCTGTTTTCATCAGTTAAAATAAAAGCACAGAGTTATGTGGGAATATTGCTTTCTTCTATGACAGTTAGCCAACCTTAGAAATACTTTCATAAATGTTAACTGTCCTCCACATTTCTACAATCCTCCAAAGTCTCACCTCGACAATGTGGGTACTTTATCTCTGGACGCAGGCCCTGCTCTTTCTGTACGTCAGGGAGACACCCGCTCTGAGTCCCCTCTCTTCTTTAGGACACTCATGATGATGGGGTGGCCCGAACCAGCCCCTTCCCCGCCTTTCTCCAGCGGGAGAGTCTACGGGGCTGCTGCATAAGCCCAAGTGTTCCAACCAGTGGAACCGGCTGTTTCTAAAAACTGAGTGCTTCGTCTTCAGGACTTTGGTGAGCTGCTTGTTAAACGCAGTCATTCTTAAAAATTAAGTTATGTAAAATGTACAATGCAATACACTATATTCAAAGAAACCTAAGACATAAAACTTACCACTTCCTAATTGTTTCCTGTTACCCATCCTTTTGAGATTATTTACATGTATCCTCTCTGTGTGATGGAAATAGAACAATGTGCTACTTCGTTTCTTTCTAACTCCGTGATCAGCGACATTGCATTGATAGCCTGAACCCAGCCATTGTGGGAAATCAGCAGACACCACGATACAAGGCTGCCCATCCACTCTCTCCCCCAAATACCCATCCTCTCCTGCCCACCGGAGCTGTTAAGCATTCATCAACACATTTAACAGCTTTCTACTTGAAGTTAATAAAAAAAAAATTTAATGATGGGAAGCTCCATGACTGTCACCCTTCCTAACCGTATCACAAGCATTATCATTATATAGCCATACTTACAGAAATGATCTACCCATCCCTTTGTTCATGCAATCAGTGTTTACTGAGTGCTATGATGTACTAAGCACTGGCTAGGCTAAGCACGCTATAATGGGTGCAAATGGACACAACTCAGCAGAGAAATGTTGAGTAATGGAAATAACTCATGCTTTGGATTCAAAAGGATCTGGAGTCTGAACCCAACTATGTAGGGTGACTCACCTCCCGGTTTTCCCAAGACGGTACTGATTTTAGGGACTTGATTTGTGGTGGTAAACACACAATACAATATACAGATGATGCACTGTAGAATTGTATACCTGAAACCTATATAATTTTATTAACCAATGTCACCCAATAAATTAAAGAAAAAGGGAAAATCCTGCATCTGGGAAGTTCTCCTCACCAAAAGGAATTGAAACATTTGGTCATGTTATAACTATGACACTTAAGGGTTTTGAAACCTTGGGCAAGTTGCTTTGTATCTCTGAACCTCAGTTTCCTCATATGTGAAATGGGGAAAAGAAAGCCAAGTTTCAGGGCTGATGTGAAGGTTAGTGTTACATGGGCACCCTACATAGGCAAGTGCCCATACTATGTGGGCACTTAGGACAATACTTCACATATGTAATTTGCTCAATGAATGAGAGTTTTTATTACTGTTCATAATAAAATCCATGATAAAATTCAGGATAAAAGAGGTAGAACACTCTTTCAAAGGAGTTGAGATGTAAATTTAAATTCTAATTGAAGGTTTTAGAATGGTTTGATGAAAGAGGCAGTGTGTGTGTGTGTGTGTGTGTGTGTGTGTGTGTGTTAATCCCATCCAAGGATTTGTTTTTATTGATTTTCAGAGAAAGGGAGGGAGAGAGAGAGAGAGAGAGAAAAAAACATCAGTGTGAAAGAGAAACATTGATTAGTTGCTTCCTGTATGCACCACCGGGGATCAAACCTGCAACCCAAGTATGTGCCCTGACTGGGAATCAAACCCACAACGTTTTGGTGTACAGGATGATGCTCCAACCAACTGAGCCCCCCGGCCAAGGCCTTTAGTTTTTAATTCATTAAAATACAAGTTACCCTTATGCCATTATCAAACTAAATGCTGCCCCACTGTTTGTCTGATCTTCAGATCCTGGCCGACCCTGCTGTGCAAACCAGGGCGGCACCTTCCACCTCTGCTCGGACCAGCTCAGGGTCTGCTCTCCCTTCACGCTGCGGTTAGGCCGTGACGCGGTGTTTAAATCCCGGGCCCTGCGAACCTTCAGTGAGATGATGTGTTTGGCTTGTATTTTAGTGGGATAAAATTTAGTGGGAAAAAAGACCCCAAGATATAATACCTAAACAATAGATTGTCAGTGAGGCTTAAAGGTATGAAAAGTTCCCAAACATTAGTAGGTACTAAGAAATGCTAGTTCATATTTTCACTTCTGCTCAAGTGCTTTCCAAAGTCCAAGTACCTGATAAAACACTACCCATCGAGTGTTATTCATATTATAAAAATCTGACGATTTAACAATATGTATTACAATAGAAAATAGAGGTTTATAATGATTTAACGATCTTGGAAAGGAAAGCAACATCACGTTTTGTTCTAGGGGAATGACCAAGTCCTGATCGAGGGTGATTAAAAGACCACGGTTGTCATGGAAAACCATAAATGGAATATAAGACAAGCAGCACAGTCGTCTGAAAGCCTTTTGCATTTATTGGCACAGATGTGATTTTGAATAGATATGCAAGTCAGACACATGCAAACACTGATTTCATTGCTGAGGGAGTGGCTTCCGCAAGAAGGCTCCCAGTGTTCGCCTTCCCTGCTTCCGGAGGAAGTGGCTCTCCTCGTTCTTGTTGTGTGCTTTGATCCCAGAAATCCGTGATAACAGACGCTGAAGGATCACACTTCCTTTTGGGGAAAATGGGAGAAAACAGAATGGATCCTTGGACCAAACCTTTGGTGAAAGGTTACAGCCCTGGGGTCTGAGCCAGCCCCCCTGACAGTCCCCAAGGGTCTGCACCTCCTGGAAGTCACATCCTTGAGCAGTCAGTCTCCTCTCACACTGCTCGGCTTCACCGAACAGCATGGGACCAGCGATGGTGTCAGACTTCTCAGCCTCAGCCACGGACGTCGGTTTGCCGGGTATCACACAGCCTGCCCAGTTAATATTGAATGTCAGCTGCTCGATCAGAAATGTTTTAGTATAATTATGTCCCAAATGTGGCATGTGACTCACACGAAAACATTAGGTGTTGCTTATCTGAAACTCAAATTTCACTGGGTTCCCTGAATTTTTATTTGCGAAGTCTGGCAACCCTCTGAAGGGCATTTCAGCTTCCACCGTCCTGCCTGGGAAATTCATCAGGGTGTGAGCACACTCGGGCGGCCTGTGCACAGGCCCCTGTGAGGAGGAGCCGAAGCCTCAACCACTCGCCAGCAACAACTCCCTGCTAACGTGAGAGAGCCACCTAGGCACCATGTACATGGCTCAGTATCTCCTGTAATCTGCCTCGTACTTCTCATTTGTTCTTAGTGTCTACTCTAGACTGCGATTCCATTCGGACAGAGTCGTATGTGTCCAAGTACCCAATACGGCGCCGTGCCATGCCCTTGACTGCTTTGTTTTGTTAAATGGTGTAAAATGGTGCCCTGAGCCCTACTTTTGGTGTCTGTAAAATGGGATAACAATGATATCCACTACATAGGGTTGATGTGAAGATTAATAGGCTTAGACATGTGCGTGGTACATAGGAAGTGCTCAGGACACATGGATGGGTGCGTCTGTATCTCAATGATTAGCGTGCATCAGAATCACCTGGAGGGCTTGTTAAGCTATGATTGCTGGGCCCACCCCTGTGAAGTTCTGATTCAGTGGGTCTGGGTGTGGCCAGATGGTGGTACTTCTGCTATTTGGAAGCCAGCCAGTGCTTTGGCGCGGTGTTTCCAGCGAGGGTGGCCGGGCTGGGGAGGGGCTTCCTCTCTTCTGTATGAATTCGTATTGGCTGGGCACCGACCTCGGCCCAGGAAGAGCTGTCAAGAGGTAATACTTAATTTCTTGTAACCCAGGCAGGCATAGGAGTCTCTGATTTATTTCTGGCTGTCATCAGTACCTCTAGACAAAGGGATGTTCTCAGGAGCAGGAAGTCTAAAACAGCAGAAAGGCAGCAGCCTCTGCGCTAAATGCAGAGGTGAGGTCTGTTCCACGGCCACCGTTTTTCCTGGGTCCTGGTTCACACCTTCAGCTGGAGTCCCTCCTCACTTCCCCCCAGTGTGGGAGGAAACTGCATAGTAAACAGCAAATGATGCTGTAGTGGTTCAGAAGCATTTTGTTGTTGTTGTTCCCCTAATTGGCACAGATTTAAAGCATTAAATGAACAACCTCTTAAAGTGTTCCCTGGCCCTGGCTGGTTTGGCTCAGCAGTTAGAGCATCGGCCTGTAGTTTAGAGAGACCCGGGTTCGGTTCCCGCTAAGAACATGTACCTCGGTTGCAGTTTGTCCCCGGCTCTGGTTGGGTCGTGCGGATGGCAACCACTCGATGTGTCCCTTTCACGTCCATGTTTCTCTCTCTTTCTCCTCCTCTGTCTCCCTCCTGCTTTATCTGAACAAAAAACGAAAAAATGTCCTCAGGTGAGGATAAAATAAATAAATAAATAAAAATAAAAGTGTTCCCTGGCATTTTCAAGACGAAAGTTCATCCCCAAAGCATTGTAGGGGAGGAAAAACTTTTCTACCCTCTTTGATTCTTTTTTTAAAAAAATTATTTTTTCTTTATTGATTTTTAGAGAGAGAGAGAGAGAGAAACATCGATGAGACAGAACATCAGTTGGCCGCCTCCTGCATGCCCCGCACGGGGGATCGGGCCCACAGTCTGGGCATGTGCCCTGACCTCGACTGGGAATCCAACTGGTGACCTCTTGGTGCAGGGGTGGATGCTCAACCACGGAGCCACACCGGCTGGACCCCTCTTTGATTCCTTAAATGGGGCCTGTGAGTTTAACTGACAAAGACAGACTAACAGAAGAAAAGGCATACAAATTTATATTAACATTTTTATGTGTATGGGGGCTTCACAGAAAAGAAGTAAAAACTCAACAAAGGAGTTAGACCTGGTGGCCTACACACCATTTTAACAAAAGACAATACATTGTGCAGAAATGACCAGACAAAGGGGAAGGTGGGGGTGGGAGTATGAGTTCTTAGGTGCAGTAAATTGTGGGGAGGTGACTGGTAAATGTGTGGTAGATAAGGGCTGTTTAGTTAAATTTGGTTATACAGAATCAAAGTGTCTCCAGCGACGAGTCAGAAATTTTTCATTTAAGTGCATTGTAAATTGCCATCTTCCAACGATTAACATTTTAGATACTTTCTAGTTGTATATAGCCTAAACATTTTCTTAATTTCATCCTTGGTAACTTACACATCTATTTGTCATTCATGCAAACAGCATTTATGGGGCAAGTCCTCTGCACCACAGATTGTGCACATAGTGATTATTTAATAGTGCCTGTTTAGCCCTGGCCGGTTTTCTCAGTGGTTAGAGCATCAGCCTGCGGACCAAAGAGACCCGGGTTTGATTCTGGCCAAGAGCACATACCTCGATTGCAGTTGGTCCCTGGCCCTGGTTGGGGCCATGAGGGAGGCAACCAATCGATGTGTCTCTCTCACATCGATGTCTCTCTCTCTCTCTCTTGCCCTCCCACTCTGCCTGAAAATAAAAATGTAAAAAAATAAAAAATAATCGTGCCTGTTTAATTTAAATTACAATGAGATTTACTGAACACTCTTTATGACCACAAATGTTAATTCTTTGTGTTTCCAAGCTTTAAACAGGTAAGCCAGTTTTCAATGTAACACATCGTGTAAAATTTTACTTCATTTCCATCATTTCTTTAAGAAATGAAGGTTAAAAATGAAAATCTTTGTTCTTAGAAAGTATTTACTGTTTGAAGAAAAACAATTAAGATCTTGTACATGGAAAATCAAAAATGTATCTGATGAAAGTGAAGAAACATCTAAATTATGCTTTACTGCTTATGAAAATGATTTTGTTTATAAAATGGAGTTTAGTAATCTCAATGAATACAGTAATTTAAGTAAATTTTGCATTAAGAATGAATCATAGTAAAAATTTCCTTTTGTAACATTGTAAGATTTTAATGGCCATTTGTTTTAAAGCAAGTGTCTGAAAAGAATTGGTCAAATGCCAGAAGCTGTTTGTGATGACAAATTGCTCACAATGAATTGCTTTGCAAGAAAACAGTATTTTTTGTTGTTGTTTTTGAATCAAATTTGTGTAAGTACTAGACATATTCCAGTATCTGTAAATCATCTTCTCTGACCATGTACTTAAAATGTCCAATTTTATCTCTGCTAATTTTTGCCTTTCAGATCTTTCTAAACGTTCCACCTATGTGCTGTGTGGCAGCAAAGAGTTGAGTAATGTATTATTAGTGGCAGTAAAACACCACTTCTTTACTTATCCTTATTATGCAAGCATGCGGTGCTTTGTTGATTGGTTTAAGCTCTTTAGTTCTTCAAACTGGCCATAAAAAAAATATGATTTTTACTTCCCTAGGACCCACATTGATTTGCAAAGATAACTACTGTTAAAATTGTAATTGCCTGTATTTCAAGTAATGCCATTTATAATATGATCACATAAAATCAATGAGAATACAAATTAAAATTGTTCATTCTCACAAATGAATAAGATGGCTGCCCATTTTCAAACAGCAAAATATGTGTCTTCCTTTGCTCAAATCCTTCTTATATGTTTGGATTCGAGGCAAAGCAGAGAACCGGGGTAAAGAGTGAGCACTTATTTTTGACGGCCTTATTTGTTTCTCATTTGGTGGCTTTACTTATTTTAGACTTACACACATGGCCCGTCTCCAGGGCCAGGCTCAGGTTATAGAAAGTTGGATGCTTATACAATCTGTGGGGCCCTATTTAAGAAAGAAGCTTTTAAAATATTTTACTTTTGGGAAGATTACGGAAGTAGATGACCACACGAACTCAGTAGCAGAACTCCTCACCGAGACACGGAAGGGCCCATTTCATCAGGTGAGAGATGAGCCTGAAGACTAAGCCTCGCTGTCTTCACAGCAAATCGACCTGTAGACTTGTAGACATAGCAAGACTGGGACATGAAGTCGAACTAGCCAACCCATCAGGAGCACAATGTGACAGATCCGTGTATGGCTTATGGAAATCAGTTTTATTACTTAATCGTGTTATGTAGAAAAAGCACTAGAAAAGAATCGTCGTTCTGGACTGATGGGTCAGGAAATGGTCTCCGCTTGGCACATGGCAGAGAGCTCTGTGGCTTCTCCCAGGAGGACGCTGATGCGATCTGTAGACTGCTTGGTGATTGACCATTATCGTGGTTATTAAAAAAGTTAAAAATTAAAAAGCAATTAATTTTGCTTTTGTTGTATGAACCTAGTCTGAGATAGTCAAACTTATTGGTTGTATCACACAGCAAACTAATGTATTTGATCACATGTATAGACAGATCATTAATAATACATGGTAATCTATACTTCAGGCAAATACACAGCAGAGAAAAAAACCAATGCTACTGTCTGACCGGTGTGGCTCAGTTGGTTGGGCGGTGTCCCATGCCCCAAGAGGTCACCAGTTCAATTCTTGGTCAGGACACAGGCCCGGTTGTGGGCTCAATCCTGAGAAGGAGACATGCAGGAGGAAGGCAGTCAATAATTCTCTCTCATTGATGTTTCTATCTCTCTTCCTCTGTCTATAAAATCAATGAAAACATATTTAAAAAACAAACAATAGCCCTGGCTGGTTCTTCTCAGTGGTTAGAGCTTCGGCCTGCAGTCCAGAGAGACCCGGGTTCGGTTCCCGCTAAGGGCAAGTACCTCAGTTGTGGTTTGTCCCCGGCCCTGGTTGATTGTGTGGGTGGCGGCCACTCGATGTGTCCCTTTCACATCGATGTTTCTCTCTCTCTCTCCCTCCCACTCCATCTGAACAAAAAATGGAAGAAGGTGTCCTTGGGTGAGGAGAAAAAAAACAACCCAAACCAGTGCTACTATAACCGGAGATGGAAGAAATCCTTAAATCCTGTGGGATGTGGAGATTTCGTGGCAGTGGTAGAATTGTTTTACACCAAACGTAGGCAGGCAGATGTTTTAAGCAGAAACCATTTCAGTACAGATGGAGCCTCAGTTTTGGGAATGATGACTGGAGGAGTTTACTAAAATAGCAAGTTCCTGTGAACCACGGATGGCCATTAGAAGAGGTAAATAAAGGCCACATAATTATAAGATGAGGTCTTGGCAGTCATTCTAAAATCTGAGTCTTAATGCCACTGGTTCTCAAAGCTTGGTCTGTAGACCAGCAGCTTCAGCCTCACCCCACGACTGGTTATATATGTAAATTCAGGTCCCACCCACATCCTACCAGATGGGAACCTTTGGGGTGGGGCCCAGCAATTGGTATTTAACAAGCCCTCCAGCCCTGGCCGGTTTGGCTCAGCGGCTAGAGCTTCCGCCTGCGGTCCGGAGAGACTCAGGTTCGGTTCCCACTAAGGGCATGTACCTCGGTTGCAGTTTGTCCCCGGCCCTGGTTGGTCGTGTGGGTGGCAACCACTCGATGTGTCTCTTTCACATCGATGTTTCCCTCTCTCTCTCTTCCTATCTCTCCCTCCCACTCTATCTGTACAAAAAATGGAAAAACGTCTTCGGGTGAGGATAAAAAAAAACAAAAAACAAGCCCTCCAGGTGATTGTGCTGCTCACTGAGAACTGATCCCCTAAATTATGGAAAGCCACCAAAGATTTCTGCAAGAAATGTGATGCTTATAAAGTGGTGTTTCTGGAAGATTAAGCTGGTGACTGTGGCTTAGATAGATGGGATAGAGGAGGGATTGGAGTCAGGAAAGTCAATTTTTTAACATAATGTCTTAATCAGCATAATATATATAAATTATAATGCCTGCTTCTGAATGCCAAAGCTGCTCTTTGTCAGGGTTTTAGCATCCTCATTTTATGGTAACGTATTAAATTGTGGCAATATACCTTAGTGAGCCTGCTCTAAATTACTTAACAATCAATTAAATGCTTTCATTTTATTATAGTGAAAGCTAATTTAATGACTTGTAGCCAGTAACCAGTGGGAGGAACTTCTATCTTTTGCACCATTTTAATGTAATGAATTTGGGTGTTTGCAAGGTGCCTCCCTAGACATCATAACTTCAAATAGACATGTGTGAACTTGGAGCGCTATAGGTCATTTAAGAGAGCGAAGGGAGGGGATGGGAAGGCAGAGATGATGTTATTCTGAGTGATGAATAAGAGAGTGAGGGAACAGAAGAGAGACAGAAAGAGAAGGAAAGATGAAAAAATGCAGCAAGAAAGTATACAATAACGTGCCTCAAAAGTCAGACAAATCTGTCAGCCGCGAGGCCTCAGTGATTCAGCAGAATAGGGAACCCATCCGGCTCTTGGCACTTGCTAACGAGCACCACCTACGACAGCCCAGCTGCAGAGAACTCACACTCCTGTGCCTCGAGGCAAAAAATGACTGTAAGACTGCTGGACGGCTGCCTTTTACATGTTTTCTTAAGTCTGAAATCTTGGCACTTTCCGTGCACCTATCTATTGAAGACCTGCTGTGTGAGAAACACGCAGAAAATGTACTCGCGGAACCCCATGTGTGAAGCGATATTGTTTACATAAGGCTTACACAATTTGAGAATAACGCAATTTGACAGAAGAGACAGGTTGATGAAATGTATGTTGTGTCTTTTTTTTTTTTTTTTCCTTTGGCACCCTAGTTGAGTGGGTAGAACATAACCATGGGAAAGCCGGGAGCTGGCCCCGGTTTCTGGCTCTGTTACTGACGTCCTGTGTGACTCAGGACAAGGGACACGGCTTCAACCCCACACTCATTAGCGAGCAGGACCTGGGTGGAGCCAGGCGGAGAGTCTGTGAAGTGCGCAGCATTCTCGCTTTGCAGCAGACTGGAAGGTGACCCGCAGACAGCGTCCAAGGCAAATGTGCTGCTGCCCGTCTCCCCGCAGGTCAGGCTGTAAACAGAGCTTTTCATCAAAACCAAACCTTGACTGTTGTTAATGTCGGAACTTCGTGGGGGCAGCTGGTCACGGAAGCAGGGTAGAGGCCTGGGAGAGTGTGGGAGAGAGTGATAAGGATGGTTAGCAAATGGGTCCGATCCTGGCATAAGTGCCCATCAGCATTAGGCAAGCTGCAAGGGCCTGAAACCACAGAAGAGAATCTGGATACACATGTGGGTTCCATGTAAAATCGAGGCAGTGGAACAAACTGTGGAAATAGTCAGGGACCCAGGGCCGTGCTACGGAATATTACTGTTCATCGACATGTACCCAGAGCTCACCGTGAGCTAGGTACACATCTCAGCATCTTGACTGTATTTATTTACTTAATTCCCACAAACCCTTTAAGAGGTTGTATTCTTATAATGCCCATTTTGCAGATGAAGAAACTGAGGCACACAGAGGTTATGGCTCAAAGGCTGCACATGCAGGCAAGCTATCTGCAGTCTAACAGGAATGGAAGAGGACGGTGAGGTAACATTATGCATGAAGGTCAGAAATATAGTATTCAGCATACAGATGAACTCTGCTCCAGCTGGATGCTTCTTACACGCCCCCTTAGTGAGGGCAGTAACGTCACAGAAGGGAAGGCGTACAGCTCTGAGAAAAGCGGTTGCTTGAATGTGTTTGGCCGCTGTCAGCCTCTTCTGCTGTCCTGGCCTCTGCCAGACCCCGGGGGCTGGGGATCGGTGGCCTCCGTGCCAGGACGAGAGAGTGGGCTTGGTAGTGTTACAAAACCACAGCCTTAACGCAAACTCTGTGTTTACTCAACAGAAAATGAAGTGGAAAGTTTGCAAATTATGTAGCTTATTTGAAACAAGGAGTCATCCAAACTGGGTAATTTGACCCTCAGACATGAACCAAACTGTGGGGGAGAGTTGAAGATGTTGGAAGCACAGTTTAGAGGAAAACATTCTCTCTCTCTTGCGTGTGAACACACACACACCACACACACACACACACACACACACAACACTGAGTAAAATGTAATTGGAAAAATCTCACTTGGATCACATACTGGTTGAGATTCTTTTAGTCAAACTGTATTTTGAGAAGAGCACATCGGTGGACAATTTTGAAAAATAACACTATAATATACTGCCAATTCTCATAACACAGTGAAGTTATAAGTGAATATGTTTCCCTTTTCAGAAAGAATGTAACCTGCGAGGATTATCCTTGGTGCACTCATTTTCCCATTAACTATTTCTTTTGAAAAATACAAGTTGCTTTTCAAATGAGTGTCTTGTTAGTTTCACTATGAGTGTGAGAGAAAATTTCAGAGTTTAAAAAGTAAACATCAAAACAAAAATTCTCCAACTGTGGATCAGGCTCTGGAGTGTCACAAACTATCTTGTAAGCTCAGTGAATAAAATCCTGAGTTGATTAGAGCCGTTACACCATGGAATTATAGAACTAGAATGGAAACTTAAACATCACGTAATTAGTGGTTTTTATTTTACAGATGTGGAAACTAGAACACAAATGACTCTCACCAAGGTCACAAAGTGGGAAGTCAACTGAGATGACTTTTTTTTACCGTCTGCTCTTCTGCAGAAGATTGAATTTTTTTTTTCTGAATATTTCTGGTGTTTTCCCTCCACGTAGTAACTAAACACCCATGTTCAGCTTTACTATTTAAAAAACACATGGGAAACAAAAGAATTGAAAGTAAGGACTCAAAGAAATATTTGCATATCCACATTCATAGAAGCATTATTTATAGTTGCCACAGTTGGAAGCAACCCAACTGTCCACAGATAGATAATGAATTAAAAAAAAAGTGGTATATGCATACAATGAAATAGCCAGTCACAAAAGGACAAGTACTGTATGATTTCACTCACAGAAGGTTCTTAGAGTAGTCAAGTTCATGAAGACAGAAAGAATGGATAGGCAGAGCCAAGATGGAAGAGTAGGTAGATCCTGAACTCACCTCCTCCCATAAACACATCAAAACTACAACTAAATATAGAACAACCATGGCTAAGAACAATTTGAAGACTAGCTAAACAAAATTCCTATAACTGAGGATAAAAAGAAAAAGCCACATTGAGACAGGTAGGAGGGGCAGTGATGAGGTCTGATCAGGTCCCCACCCATGATGTGGTGATTCACAAATGGGAGGGATCTCAGTTGTAGTGGTAACCCTTGAGGATGAGAAATCCGAGCCCCACACTGGGCTTCCCAGCCTGGGGGCCTGTGCCAGGAAGAGGAGTCCCTAACATTTGTGTTTGAAGACACACGGGGACTTCACCTGAAAGAAAGAGAGAGAGACAAAGGGCTATGGAATACAGAGAGGACGTGTTTAGAGGGCTCACACACAAACTCACTCGCTCCACGCTCCAACACAGAGACTGCAGTTCTAGAAGCACCTGGGTCATATGGGGTGAAGTTAAATGGACTAACTTTAGAGTGAGTCCTGGAAGGAGAGAGATTAGTGGGACCTCTCTCTGGGGACGAAAGCACTGGTGACGTTGTTTCTTTGTTGTGCTCATCTTCAACCTGGCTGTCCCAGTGCAGGTGGGCGTGAGACCTGTCACTCTCTCTTATCGTGGATAACATCATTTGCCCCACCCTGGGGTTTCCCGAAGATCCTGCCTCATCCACTCTGCTTGCATTGGCTGGAGCCTTTCCCAAATGGCTCCAGACCTGTCATTCATGGCACGGACCTAGGCTCACATCACAGCCTTCCCCAAGCAGCCCAAGCCCAGCAAAGCATTGGTCAACCTTGGCTAGCATCACAGCTCCCACAAATGGCCCCAAGCCTGCACCAGCAGCTGCCAGTCTTAGTTCAATCACACCTTCCCCAAGAAGCCCCAAGACCAGCTCACGTGGTGCAGCCAGGCTCAGATAGTACCAGAGCCCCACCCAAGCAGCTCTACAGCCAACACACCCTGTGGTCATTCTTGGCTGGCACTGCAGCTACTCCAAAGTGACTCTTACTCCATGGGACCAGCCCCTTCACTCCAGATTGTCCCGCAGTAGTTACAACTGGTCCTCAGAACCCGTCAGCCTGAAGGGCAACCCCACCCACTGGTGTGCTGGCAGCAATCACAGCTCAAATACAACAGGAGGGCACATACAACCTACACAGGGGACACCACTGGTATACCTGGCTCTGGGGTCCAGGGGGGAATCACACCACTGAGTCCCTGAACACATCTTCTACATAAGGCCACTCTGTTAAGACCAGGAGACATATCATATTTACTTAATACATACAAACAGAGAGATAGCCAAAATGAGGAGATAGAGGAATATGTTCAAAACGAAAGAACAGGTCAAAACCCCAGAAAAAGAACAAAACAAAATGAAGACAAGCAATCTATCAGATAAAGAGTTCAAAACAATGGTTATAAGGATGCTCAATATACTTGGGAGAAGAATAAACTCAGTGAATAAACTGCAACAAAAAGTTAGAAAAATATTAAAAAGAATCAAGCATAGCTCTGGCTGGTTTGGCTCAGCAGTTAAGAGTGATGGCCGGCAGATCAAAGACTTGTGGGTTTGATTCCAGTCAAGGGCATATACCTCGGTTGCAGTTCGATCCCTGGTCCTGGTTGGGGTCATGTGAAAGGCAGCCAATCGGTGTGTCTCTCTCACATCAATGTTTATCTCTCTCTCTCCTTCCCTTCCACTATATCTGAAAATCAATGAAAAAATATTCTCAGGTGAGGATAAAAGAAAAAAGAATCAAGCATACCTAAAGAATACAATAACTGAAATGAAAAATACATTATAGAAAATCAATAGCAGGTTAGATGAAGCAGAAGAATTAATCAATGATCCGGAAGACAAGGTAGTGGAAATCACCCAACTGGAACAGCAAAAAGAAAAAAATACGACATACCTATCCATAATTACTTTAAATGTAAATGGATTAAATGCTCCAATAAAAAAAGTAGTGTGGCAGAATGGATAAAAAAAAAAAAACAAGACTCATCTATATGCTGCTTATGAGACATTCACTTCAGACCAAAAGATACAGACTAAAATGAAAAGATGAAAAAGTTATTTCATGCAAATGGAAATGAAAAGAAAGCAGGGGTAGCAATACTTATTTCAGACATGATAGATTTTACAACAGAGACTTAGAGACAAAAAGGGCATTACATAATGACAAAGGGATCAATCCAACACGAGGATAACACATTTATAAACATCTACGCACCCAATATAGGAGCATCTAAATACATAAAGCAAATATTAACAGACATAATAGAGATTGATAGTAATACAATAATATTAGAGACTGTAACATCCTACTTATATCAATGGACACACAATCAACCTGAAGTAGTATGGTGTTTACAAGGGGCTGGGGAGGAGAGGAGAGTGGGGAGTCATTAATTATTGGGTATAGAGCTTCAACTGGGGAAGCCGAAACATTTCTGGTGATGACTGCTAAACAACATGAATATGCTTGCCACCACTGACCTGGACACTTAATGGTTAAGATGGTAAATTTTTATGTTATGTATATTTCATCATGATTAAAAATAATTTAAAATATACATGGGAAAAAGTAGTTATTTTTGATCTATGTGAAAAGGTTGATAAGGCTCTTACAATACTATAATTGTTTTATTGTTTAAAAAGGTGTTGTACACCTGAAATTAATAAAAAAAAAATTGAATGTAAACTGTAATTGAAAAAACATTTTTAAAGAGTAAATAAACAGCCTGGCCAGTGTGGCTCAGTGGTTGAGTGTCGATTCATGCACCAAGAGGTCGCCGGTTCAATTCCTGGTCAGGGCACATGCCCATATTGTGGGCCCAGTGCCCAGTGGGGGCATGCAGGAGGCGGCCAGTCGATGTTCTCTCTCATTGATGTCTCTACCTCTCTCCCCCTCTCCCTTCCTCTCTCTCTAAAATCAATAAAGAAAAATATTTTTAAAAATAAATAAAGAGTAAATAAACATTACAAAAGAGAAGAAAACCGTGCTTGATAGGTCTTTTTAACATGTTTTCATGAAAGTGATGTTTTTTAGCATATCAAACTGTCCTACAAATACAATCTGAGTATGCCCTTGATTTTGTGGATTTGTTAAATCTACCTGAGAAGGGGAGAAATTAGGAGAGCATTTTTTCAGTGGACACACAGCAAGGAAGCTTACCCACAGACGGTACTGGCCACCCCTTCCCAGGGCGGACGTGTGTGTGCAGAGGGCGCCGTGCATTTTGGACAAACCTTCTCAGCGTGCTTTGAACAAAGACTCAAGGAATAACAGTCTATTCTGAGTCGTTCCACTGGCAAATTAGCAGTTAGAAATTCTAACAAGAAAGCTGGAGGCTAAACTGCAATTCTTAGTTCTACGTTCCGGGATAAGAAAACAATCCGTTATTATATGCTGCATTAATCTGGCAAAGTATTGCCTGAGACCCAAAGACCATGAGGAGATGACTCATTTTCTATTAAAAAATAACCATAGTTATAACTTCTGTTCAACATTTTCAACCATTATGTCAACTTATTTAAAAAATGGTATAATCTTTATCTAGACTTATTTCAGGGGTCATTATAAATATTAATGAATTATTACTTTTATTTTGGATGAAAAATATATGAGAACAAGTATTTCTGTTACTTCTGTATGTCACCTGGCATGGAGATTTTCTGGTGACTAATAGCAATCTTTAAAATAATGTCTTCTTAGGCCAACTTTTAAATTAAGCTTTACACAATGTGCTAATATAGGATTAAGCTCCATTAATTCTTTTTTTCGACGTTTAGAACTTATGACATATCTGAAAGGTGAATTTGGCATTAAACCAACATTTTACTATTGTCAGCTCAGCAGAGTCAATATATCATATTCCCAGAAGAGTAGATTGTGTTCCTCTTTGCCTCAAACATCATTAGCAAAACTGACAGCAAAGCGTTAATTCCCGAACGGCTCCGGTTGTCGCTGACGTGGGAAGCAGACAGGACTGGGCCTGATTGTCAGATGTCAAGCCGGGTTTCCACACTGACAAACAGAAACCTTCACAGTTTGACTTGTAAAGTAGGGCCCAACTGATCAGCGCATTGTAGGTGAGAACAACATATACGGAAAACATGATTATGGTAACTTTCCAGGATCTTTTTTTTTTTTTAAATCATAAAAAAGAGGAAACAGAAGTTTAAGTAGAAACAAGGATGCTTTAGGGACCAACCCAAAACAAGGAAAGGTTTACTCTAATAAGAATTACATTTCAGTCTTCTTTCATCTTTGACTAAAAGCAATACCATTCCTCACATCGCCAACGGCAGCTCGGCTCTTGAAGTTCATCTTCTGTAGGTCTCTGGGCACTTGTACACAGACATAGATTCCCAGTATTATAGGCTGTCTTCCAAGTACGGTTTTGATGACTTCTGTTGCTAAACTCCAACACAGAGTTGGTTTTGTTTTTTTTTTGGGTTTTTTTTTTGAGGATGATCTTCCTTTACCTTTCTGTGTGCAAGGGATAACGGGCAATCCTCATGCTTTACAATTCCCCCACCTTCCTTCTGAGTAGAAACCTGACTTTGTTTTGGGACAAAATTTGTCCTGCTAAAAAACTTCCTTATCATCCTTTCCCCCCACTCTGTAGCTAAAACTAACCATGTGACAGTTTGATATGTAAGTGGAAGCTGCTAGGTAGAGTTTCTTGACAAGCTCTCTGAAAAAGAAACTAGTGGGGGCCGGTTTGGCTCAGCGGTTAGAGCATCGGCCTGCGGTCCAGAGAGACCCGGGTTCGGTTCCTGCTAAGGGCAGGTACCTCAGTTGCAGTTTGTCCCCGGCCCTGGTTGGTCGTGCGGGTGGCAGCCACTCGATGTGTCCCTTTCACATCGATGTTTCTCTTTCTCTCTCTCTTCCTCCCTGAACAAAAAATGGAAAAATGTCCTCGGGTGAGGATAAAGAAAAAAAAAAAAAAGAAGAAACTGAGTCAGCTGGTGGGCTGCTCTTTGTCTTTCCCCTTCCTGCTTGATATGGGGTATGAAGTTGGAGTGGGGCTGCCATCTGGGGGCGCTAATGAGATGAGCTGACCCTGAGGACATGCTGAGTAGAAATATAAAAGAGCCTGGACCCCTATTAGCTGCCTGGAGCCACTGTATCTGCTCTGGACACCTCGTTACATTAAAATAATAATAATGATAATATCACCCCAAATTTGCTTCAGTTCTCTCCTCTCAGCTGTCTGTTATTTATAGACATGCTCACTTCCTCTTCACAGGAATAGTTTAGAGCAGAAAATTCAAAAGCAAAATACACGAGAGCCTTTAATGAACGGTATTTCCCTAGGCTAACTTGCTTAATTATGAGGATGTTTAGTTAATATACAAATTATGAAGCTTGAAATAATTGGCTCTGATCAGCACCCTCATTATTATCATTAAAGAGATTTTTATTCCGAACTCATTTGCATGGGGAAGCCTGCTTGGCTATTCACCTGGTGAGTGGTTTTCTATACTGGAAACCTCTCTGTGGCTTGGAAATCACAGAGAGTCTGGTCCCCAGCACGGTGAGAGCAAGGGTGTGTTACATTCGTGAATGAATGACTTTCTCGGAGGTGTCGCAGAATGTTGAGGTTGTTTATCGCCAGAGTTGTTACAAATAATCTTTAATGAAGGCTAGTTACTCATGAAAATTTGATAGGATTTTATATCTTCAAATATGAAAGCAAATTTAAACTTGCCACCTCATTACAGGTTCTGCAATAATGTCATTCCCCTCCCGATTTCTTGAGTGGCACTGGCAATGGTGGAGAAACAAGTAGCAAGCCGGGACTTCCTTCTCACTCTGTGCATGCCCATGGGTGTTCCACACCACGAAGACCGTCTGTTCTGTGTCTCGAAGCAGAACAAATCAGTTGAGAACTTCTTTCTACACAGAGAGCAAAACCTTCAACCAGTGCTTTGGCAGAACCTGGAGAGCGGAGGAGAGCTCAGTTCTGGTTTTTCTCGAAGGTCATGGGGGTCGCTGGTTACTAACTCTTCAGGGATGAAGATCATCATCTCAAGGGCGAGGGCTTGGAGCTCATTTTGTGATGAGCAGAGTGGCATGAAAGAAAAAGTTGAGAAACAGCCATAAAGCCTTTGTCTCTCTTGGCTTATGTCCAGCCCAAAGAATTGGTAGTGGTGGCCTGCATCTTCACTGAACTGAGAAGTTTTATGAGGCTATGTTCAGGTCCACTGGGGAGCAAGAATGGTGATTGTTCTCCTGGCCTTTGGGCTGGGCACCCCGTCCCACGAGCACCCTTTCCCCTTTTGCTGACTAGGGCACTCATGTCGAAGTCATTTCCATTGGCCTGAGCAAACACACCTGTCTGTGTCCTCTGCTCTGCCAGTGCATGTTGGGCGTGATATACATTTGTATTTATTTCCAATCTATATTAGCCAAGATGAGCCTCAGCTGCAAATAACCGTGAGCCCTCAAATAACAGTGGCTTAAACATTGTAAAAGTTTAATTCTCTTTTATGTAAGTAATTCTGGAGATGGGGAGTCAAGTCTTGGCATGGCTCCTAGTTTTCTGTTCCTCCTTCCTTAGGAGGAATTTACTTTTTTTTTTTTAATCCTCACTGTAGGATATTTTCCCATTTATCTTCAGATAGAGTGTGAGGGAGGGGGGAGGGGGGGAGAGAGAGAGAGAGAGAGAGAAACATCGACGTGAGAGACACATCAACTGGTTGCCTCCTGCACGACCCCTACCAGGGTCAGGGACCAAACTGCAACCGAGGTACATGCCCTTGATAGAATCAGACCTGTGACTCTTTGGTCCTCTAGCCAAGGCTCTAACCACTGAGCCAAACTGGGCAGGGCAGAAGGGGTCTACATTTTTCTATTCTGTACAGCAGGACTTGAGGAAAGAGAGAAAAAAAGCTCACTCCCTGCCTTGTAAGAAAAATTTCTGTAAATACTACATAACATTTTGGTTTTGTATTGGCCGAACTTCCTCACAAGATCACATCTAATGGCAAAGGAGGCTGAAAAATAGAGTCCTATATTTGGATTCACGGATGCAGTCAAATTCAGGATTCTGATACTAGCTAGGGGGAGAAGGACTACTGGAGAGCAATAGTTGTTGCTGCCATTTGCAAATAACTGTAACTGTGCTATGGCTGTCTGTAAATGCACTGATTTCAACACATGGGCGGAAACCCTTGTCCCGTCGAGCACCTGAAACGCTTCCTCCACTTCCAAGGGATTTCTGGGAGCCGGATGGCAGCCGGTCCCCAGCCACCGGGCTCAGGTTTCCTCCGGGGCTTTTGTTTCTCTGGAGTCTACAGGTGAAAGGGCTCTCATTTACCTTTTTTGCTCCCAGACCCCATTCCATTTAGCGGAATTGCTTTTCCGATGGGACATACCTCCCCTCCCCCGCCACGTGGGATACTTGCTTATTTCTAAGGATCCTCAGTGCTCTTCAGTGTCGATCCCTTGGAGGGACATTCCAGCAGCTTGCCCATGACCTGTATTGAAGAGCGCTGGTTCCTCTTGGGAAGGAAAAAATGCCCTATCAGTGAAAAACAGTAAAAAAAAAAATTCTAAAATCTCCTGGTTAGATAAAGAATGCCAACTTCGGGATTATTAGTGGCAATTATCGGGTATAGGAGATCCTTGTGTTTTGGGGAGAGTGATGACATCCTCTCTCTACTCCCCCCAAAAGCCAGAAATCTGGGGCATCTCCCTATCCAGTGACGCCCCTCGCCCCCGGCCAGTGGCCCATCAGCAAGAAGTCAGAATAAGTTTAACAACTGAATTGTTTAATTCCAGATTTCCTGACTTCTCCCAAGGGTAGATTTCGGTGTTTAACAGATAGGGTGAGGGCAAAAGTAGGCTCACAGTTGTGAGTACATGAAACAAGGAGGTTATTCTGGTATTATGATTTATTAATCACTGCATTATTTTCCATATGGACAACTATAAACCTACTTTCCCCCCACCCAGTACTTATTAGCTGTAGTTCTCTTCCTAGAAGGGATGGGATTTCAAGAATAGACCAAGGCAGTGGTTCTCAGCCTTCCTAGTGCCACATCCCTTTAATACAGTTCCTCATGTTGTGGAGACCCCCAACCATAAAATTAGTTTTGTTGCTACTTCATAACTGTAATTTATTTACTGTTATTAATCGCTATCGGAAATATGTGTTTTCCGATGGTCTTAGGCGACCCCTGTGAAAGGGTCGTTTGACCCCCAAAGGGGTAGCGACCCACAGGTTGAGAACCACTGGACTAAGGTATGAAGAAGCAATAATTCTGAGAATAAAGATAATACATATACCTATCAAGAAAATAAAGAAAAATGTCTTTTTCTTGGATTTGTTCAACTAGTGCAGGAGTCATGGTGGTGTCACTTACTTACTTTTGGACATTTTGGATGGTATGGTACATTGTTCACTGGGATGGGATTTGAGAAGATTTTGCTATCTTAAAAGACTGTAAGTCTTTTTATTTTATTGTTATGTCCATGAGACTGAAGGCACCACATTGCCACAAGAGTAGAGATATGTTTTAACAACTGCTCAGCAATTCCCATATGTCTCTCTTTAATTCAACTCAATTCAGTTCTCTGCAATAAATCAATGGGATGCAATCCAATTAACCACATATCAATTCTATGGAGGGGGTAAAAAAGAGACAGACCATTTTATTAGGGATCACAAACACACATATACATAAACAAGAGAAAAATATAAGACTGGCTATGTCTCAACGCCAAGATGTTTGCAACAGGACATCATTGTATCTGCATCACAGTAATTTACTTTACAATTGGATTTGTGGAAGGGAGTCCCAAAAGACCGTCTGGAAAGGCTGCCTACTGGCAGACCTGATACATCTTACTCTTTTGCAAAGGTGAAAGTCTGAGTAGATAATTATTTACAGAGAAGGAAGTCAGTTCATTATCAAACTTTATTTACGCATGCAGAATATTATAAATAAACTAATGTTAATGTTGGTTGTCAGTGGGCTGGGGGATTTCAGTACTTTATTTTATCTCTTATACTTTTCTGTATTGTTGGAATTATTTACAAGGAATATTATTTATTTATTAAAGACTATAAATAAACCAGATGACATTTTTCACTGTTACAGAAATCTGGGTATAAAATTAATTCTGTTTTAGGAGTAGGTCATAATCGCCACTTGATATTTTGCTTATTCTACTCTCTCTCTCTCTCTCTCTCTCTCTCTCTCTCTTTTTGTGTGGTTATTCTACCCAGTTCTCTACAATAATCAAGAAAAGAAGTCCTATTAAGATAAGCATAATGCAAGTAATACAATTTGGGCTCCACTATTAGATTGGGAAGATGTGCATTTCCTGTGACTTCTGGGCAGAATGCCCACTGGTCATGCCATGGCCCAGTTGGTTCATCAAACCCCTGAAATTGTGGGGCCTGAGATGAATTCAGTGTTTGGGGTTCTAGCACAATGCTGGCCACTCAGTGAATTCTTGACAAACTTTACATTTTTTAGATCTTACTCATGTTAGAGGTGACTTCCAAAAACCTCTCCATGCTAGTAGTAAAAAAAATAAGAAGAAAGGCTTATCAGAGTCCAATAGCAGAAAACTGATCTGAAGCTTCTGATAGTTGTTAATAATAAAGGTCAATGAAGCAAAGTGGTAGCAACTTTCACTCAGAGACAAATGACAGCTTTGCCACTTGTGAAGTGACTCTCTCAGACCCAGTTAACTTATTTGTAAGACAAGGTTGACTATATATATATATATATATAGTCATATATATATATAATATGTTTTTATTGGTTTTCTAGAAAGAGAGGAAGGGAGAGGGAGAGATAGTAACATCAGTCGGCTGCCTTCTACATGCCCCCTACTAGGGGTTGAATCCGCAACCTGGGCACATGCCCTGACCAGGAATTGAACCAGCGATGTCTTGGTGCATGGGACAACGCTCAACCAATGAAGCCACACCAGCTGGGCAAGGTTGATGATATTTGTGTCTACCTCAAAGAGGTGTTGTGGGGATTAAATAAGATAATGTATGCAAAGCATTTTGCATAATGCCTACCACAAAGTAGACAGTCAATGAATGTCTGCTAATAACTATGGTGGAATGATTTGTACAGTAATATTAGAGGCTTTTAAAGGTCAATAATGTCTTCCTCCCACCTCTTTTATTGGCTTTTAATTTTTCCTCCTGAATTGATTGTAAACCTCTGCACAAGTGGATCCAAAACATATGTGGTGAATTGACTGAAATGCAGGAGAGAATGCTAACTGGACCCGTGTTCTCTAGAGGAGAGTGCAGCGTGTACCTGGTACTTGGCTGCTAACTGTCAAGAGAGGTACCCACAGAGAACATGGTTCATTTAAGGCCCAATTTAGTTCCAATATGGTCCGCACCCTTCTCCTCCCACCAGTTGTGTGCCTCATGAAGCTGGTGACATTCGATCCTGGATCTGCTTATGCAAGCTGTACTTGCTATTGTAATGATAAAATTTAATTTAAAATGTATGTAAACCAATAAAATATGAAGTTGAAGAGAAGCTTGTTATTTCAGTGAAAGCTAAGTGGAAAGTTTTGGAAATACTTGTTAACACAGAGTTGCTCTAAAGCAGTGGTTCTCAACCTTCCTAATGCCGCGACCCTTTAATACAGTTCCTCATGTTGTGGCGACCCCCAGCCATAAAATTATATATTTTATTGACCTTAAAAAGCCTCTAATATTACTGTACAAATCATTCCACCAGTTATTAGCGTTGCTACTTCATAATTGTAACTTTGCTACTGTTATGAAGCGCCATTGGAAATATGTGTTTTCCGATGGTCTGAGGCGACCCCTGTGAAAGGGTCGTTCGACCCCAAAGGGGTTACGACCCATAGGTTGAGAACCGCTGCTCTAATGAAAACACAGGTATGGTAGAAGCATCTGTGAATACTGTGGGAAGGGGAGTCCAGAAATCTAGAAGTAGTTTGCATTCAGACTGCTTCATAAATGTATTTAAGTTTCTCCTACAGCAAAATGGGCGATGTGTTTTGGCTGGGATTTAAGTAAGCAAGCCAGTGGCGGGGTCCCTGATCTCAGCTCTGTATCAGAAAGATGGCAAATGAATGTTAAAATGTTTGAGATATTGTGGTGGATGTTTCCCACTGTAACGGATATACTCAATAGTACTGGTCCAGTGAACGGTGCGTCCGGAGAACAGCGTGTTAGTGGGAGGAGTACAGTCCACCTGTGACACGCTTTTGTTAACTAGAATTGCAGGCAACGGCATTTCAGCCTGACGGCCGGCGATAGCACACTGTGAAAGCTGCTCGGCTGGCTCTGCTGATTCACGCCAAGTCAACTTTGCTTCTTTCCTGACCAACGTTCTCTAATGAATTTTGAAAAGGCAGATGACTTTCATTTGATCTTATCAAGAAAGTGAACAAATGATAACCATGAAATTTAATGAGAATATGTTTCTGAAAGCATGAGCCTTTGTATACCTTGCAAAGCAGTGAAAGTGGACATCTCCCGTCTATTCAAGTCCCGTCCCCTGCCTCTGGTTACCTGGGCTGTTCAGCACACTCTTTCTCCTCATGGGGTTTTCATTCTTTTGTCCAACCCCTGCTTCGGTTCGCAGAGTTGGAGCCATCCATGGTTCCAGATAAATCCTGAAGCCACCCCGCTGTCAAGCGCTCAGCACACCGAGCTCTGCGGCCTCAGGACTCCCCACACGGTTCCCTCTGCTCAGCTCTTCAAATCGTGTTAGCCCTGCCCACTCCCTGTTTTCATGACTTTGCACATTAGTGGGGAAAAACATAGTAACTAAATAAATCACAGACCTCCAGGGACGGGAAGGGGCTGGAAACTGAGTTCCATCACCACTGGCCAGTGATTTAATCAACCATGCCTATATAATGAAGCCTCCGAAAGGATAGGGTTTGAAGAGCTTCCAGGCTGGTGAACACATGGAGATTTGGGGACAGTGGTTCACTCAGTTAGAGTGAGGAAGCTCCGTGCCCTTTGCCCAGACCTTGAATGTGCGTCCCTTCCACCAGGCTGTTGCTGAGTTATATCCCTGGTATAATAAACTCGTAATCTAGTAAGTAAAATGGTCCAATGGTATGGAGAGTCCTCCAAAAAAATGGAACTGCCAGTAATCCCACTTCTGGGAATAGATCCTAAGAATCCCAAAACATTGATTAGAAAGAATATACACACACCTATGTTCATAGCAGCACTATTTACAAGCGCTAAAATCTGGAAACAGCCCAAGCGCCCATCGGTAAGTGAGTGGATAAAAAAGCTGTGGCACATTTACACAATGGAAGACTACGAGGCTATAAAAAAGGATCTCTTATCCTTTGCAAAAGCATGGATAGACCTGGAGGTTATTATGCTAAGTAAAATAAGCCCATCAGAAAAAGATAAATATCATATGATCTCACTTATGTATGGAGTCTAATGAACCAAATAAACTGCTGTACAAAATAGGTCCAGAGGCACGGATGCATGGTACAGACTGACAGACCTGAGAGGGAAGGGGGAGAGGGTGTGGGAAGAGATTAACTGAAGAACATATATGCATATATGCACAGCCCATGGAAACAGACAGTAGTGTGGCGAAGTCCTGCGGTGGGTTGGGGCTGGGTGAAGGGGGGAGAAGGGGGGAAGTAGGGGACATCTGTAGTACTGTCAACAATAAAAAATGAATTTAAAAAATGATTCTTTGAACTGCTCCAGCAATTAATTGAACCTGAGGAGAGAGTCCCTGGAACCTCCCATCCAAGGCCTGTTGGTCAGAAACACAGTTGGCAATCGGACTCGTGATTGACAGATGAAATGGTAGCATGGGGGGAGTAGGGGTGTAGTCTTGTAGGACTGAGCCTTCAACCTGTGGGATCTGATGCCAGTAGACAGGTAGATAGTGTTAGAATTGAGTTGAATTGTAGGAAACCCATCTGGTGTACGAGAATTGTTTGGGTGGGGGAAAACCCACATGTCAGAATTAGAGAACAGAATTATCAGCTATTAACACAGATACTATGAACGTTTTCATTTCTGGTGATTTCTTACCTGCTAAGAACAAAATGTCACTTTTTGTTAAGAACAGTGCCACTTCCCACCATTGCCTCAAAATGTCCCAAGCTTCTCGTATAATTTTTTTTTTTAATGTGGGCTAGCCATAAAATTTGAGAAATGAAACTGAGAACCCCTGCCACGGCTTGTTGATTGGTCTCATATGGTGTGCATCGCTGGGTCTCTGTGTGTCGCCAGCCCCTATCGCTGGTCCATCAGCTCTGTTTTCCTGAGGGTGGTTCAAATCACAGCGCTGGTGATGTCACCCCGCCACCTCTGCTGAGATCGGTGTGGTTCTGGGAAGCGATGCATATGGTAGCAATTTGCATCATGCTGTGCTATCTGAAACCTCTCTCGTGTGCACTTTTCATAGCAACTCGGTTCTCAAGTCCAGTCCCCGCTCCCGGTTCAGGCCTCTCTCCCCGAAGTCTGATCACAGAGAAATGGAGGCGCTCATTGATCAAAACTCCTGACTGATGTTGGTTCCAGCTCTTTATCTGGAAAGGGGTTTGGCATAATTGGCTAATAAAGAGCACAGCAATGAAAACAAAAATGCTTACAGTTCACATCCACTACATTCGCAAAGGTCCTATTGCCGGACACACTGAATATGTATCAGTAAGTAAAGGGCGATGCCAATCAATTTTGGGCCTCTCTCTGTCATTCATGGTCCTGAAAAATTTCCAGTGGTTTTTACAAAACGGTAACCTTAATGAATTTCAGGAATATGAGTTGGTGTGACTTTCCCTTTTGAAACATAGTCCAGTATCCCCATTCACAGACCAAAATGCTTAACAAAGGGGTGGTTAACAAACATCACAGAAATGGTCTAAATGATGTGGTTTGAATACAAAGCGATGAAACTATGCTTCCAAAGCTACATGTGAAATCTGCCCCATTACTTCATCTAATATATGACCATGCTCAGTAGGAGTGTGAGAAACACTCAGTGATAATGATGTTGGTAAAGATGATGATGTAGACATTTGGGATATTGGGCAGGATTTAAATCATTAATTGGAACTGAATATAATTTCAGAATTTTGAAGACAAAAAATACTGAAATGGAGTAAATGGAAAGGCTCACTGGAAATAGTTGTAAGAAATAGAATTTGCTGCCTCCCAGTTAATGATTTGAATCCTGCTCAGCACCCCTGCGGTCATCAGCATCATCTTCATCACGGCAATTATCAAGCCTGCACTGAGAATGGTGGTATACAGTGGTAGGTGCTTTGGTTCCTTCCATTGCTTTATCTCCTGGCTTATTTAGAGCTCGTTAACGGTGTCATGTGGTTTTTAATTGGTCAGCTGTCAAAAACTTGGAAAAGACTGAATCGTCTCCCTGAGCAAAATTGGTGCTTCTCAGCGTTCGCCTTGAGCTTACAATGAGAGTAAGACAGAGGCATGTTCTACTGGGAAGCAGTGGGGCTGGGACAAGTCAAAGGCCTCCCTCCGTCTACTTATAGTTCTTCATCTCATCATGGTGATTCGCCTGTCACTGTCCATATGATGCCCGAGGCAAAGGGCCAGTGCTGCCGAGGGTGACATACCCTACAGCAGTGCTGAGCAATTATCTGGGAGTCACATTCTATTTGCAGTTAGGGTGGATGGATGGAAGAGGCTGCAGGTCAACATCAAGTTTGCTGGTCTGACTTGACAAATACCATGAATAAGACTATGACCATCACGGTCATTTAGATATAAGCTATTATAAGCACATGTCTAGGCACCCTTGTCCTTTTGTTTCTGTTTCTGAAGTTCTCACTCTGTAGAACTACTTCTTGGAATTATACTTCACATGAGCCTGACTTTGCTGTAGGTGTACTCAGCAGGTTTACTCAAGCACCATCAGAGATTGGGAGAGAGAGAAGGAAAGGATAAAGGGAATACAGTCAAGACATTTAAGGATAATTAAATAAAAAAAAAAACTCAGTTGGTAAAAGTACAAGTGAGGACCAGAGGAAAATGGAAAGGTGTACTGAACGCAGTAACACACAAAGAAAATGGAAAGAACAGACAACAATAGCAGCAAAGCTTGAAGAAGGTCTTAAAACACCATGGAAAGGAAAAGGAAGCTAAAGGCCAGCTCACTGTGCAGCACGATACCCTTTGACCCAGCAATTCTACTCCTAAATGGATGCTGAAGAGAACTGAAGACATGCTCACAAAAATACCTGTGCACAATGTTCGCAGCAGCATTGTTCTTTACAGACAAAACCCGGAAACAACCCAGAGGTCCAGTAACTCATGAGTGGATAAACAAAATATGATATATTCATATAAGAGAATATTACTTCACAATAAAATGAAATAAGATACTGATATATACAACAACATGGATGAATCTTGAAAACATTATGCTAACTGAAAGAGGCTAGTCACATACTGCATTTGTTGTATTATATTTTGTACATATTGTATTTACATGAAATGTACAGAATAGGCAAAACCACAGAAACAAAAAGTAGTTTGGTAGATTAGGGCTATGAGCGGAGGAATGGGGCAGGGAGACTGTTAATGGGTATAGGATTTCTTTTGGGGGTGATGAAAATGTTCCCAAATTAGATACTGATGATGATTATATAACTCTGGGACAACGTAAAAACCACTGAATTTTACACATGAAAATTGTGAATTTTATGTGAATTATATCTCAATAGTTATTATTAAAAAGCACCCACTATATTATTTCTCTTCAGTTTCATAGTATTCTATAGGGATGAATCCTAGCAGTATGCCTGAGGCATAGACAGGGGTGAAGAAAAAGAGGACAAAAGAAAGAGCTTTAAAAGAATATAAAGAAACCTTGAAAGGAGGTGGATATAGAACAAAAAGTAACAGAAGAGAAAGTTTCAGTCACACTTGTCAAACTGCAAGAACAGAGAACCACTTCAGTTAGCTCAACAGCAGGGGCCTTTGGTAAAAATAAAGCAAACACCTGGGAAGTCCCCACAAAGGCAGATCTGGATCTTGCGAGCATCTCTGCTATCTCCCTCATGGAATATGCATATTCTCCCTCTTTCTGTTTTTCTAATTGTTCTTTTTTTCAACAAAAATAAATGTCTTGAGTATTTACTTAGTGCGGTGAGCTGAATTCAGCGCATTAGGGGTTCACAGATAAAAGTCAAAATTCTTATTCTTGAAAAGCTCATGGATTTGATAAAGCAGAGCAACAATTCTGCATAAAAAAGGTAGAAGGAAGTAAAACGAAGTTAAGAGACATAAACAGTGGTCAAAAACAAGCATGGAAGAGAGAAATGATTAATTTCCAACTGAAGAAATCACAGAAGGCCCCATGAAAAAGATAGCGATGGAATGCATGTATATTCTCTTTTTTTTAATCCTCACCCGAGCACATTTTTCCATTTTTTGTTCAGATAGAGTGGGAGGGAGGGAGGGGGGAGAGAGAGAGAGAGAGAGAGAGAGAGAGAGAGAGAGAGAGAGAGAGAGAAACATCAGTGTGAAAGAGACACATGGAGTGGTTGCCACCCGCACGACCCAACCAGGGCCGGGGACAAACTGCAACCAAAGTACGTGCCCTTAGCGGGAACCGAACCCAGGTCTCTCTGGACTGCAGGCCAACACTCTAACCACTGAGCCAAACCGGCCAGGGCTATATTCTCTTTCTTACATAATGTTTCTATTTCTCTCTGTGTATCTGATCCACTTTTTTCTAATCTCTGACTTTCTCTCTCACTTTAGCTTACGTGTGATTTTGATTTACGATGTTCTCTCCACATGTGACTCTGTCTCATAGCATTCTTAGTACCCTCTTTGCTTTCTGCTTTAGTTGGTACATGATTCCGCCTCTGTTTTCTGATTCTCATTTCCTGAGACAGAAGTCCAACTAGCTCAGCTCGTGTTTGCAATCCAAAACCTGTACCACAGGCTACTGGTCAATGAGCCAGTCTCGACTGACCCTCCTTGGATCATGGGCCTATCTCTGGAAAAATTAGTATTAGCTGGGAGCATTACACTAAAATTACCTTGTTCATGAAGGGCTCATTGGGTTCAAAGAAAGAGAGAAAGAAGAGAGGAGCAACTTACTGAGGGACACCATGGGCAGGCAGGAGAAGACATTCCCTGTACTGTAGGGAAAGAGGAGGTAACGGGAGGCTGGAGATGGGACTCTTGACAATGGTCCCTCCCATAGGATAGATCTTCTTAAGAAATGTAAAGTTCGTGCTCTGTCTACTATTCAGAGGAAGACAGTCATTACCCATGTTGATGCTTTGGTTTGGACCTAACCTCTGTATTTTTGCTAGAAGAAATTTCTAATTTTTACCTTTATTTTCTGCAGTTTCAAAATCTTCCTACAAAGGTTCAAATAATTGAAAGAAAAAGATCTTGAAATGGAACTCAAGCAATTTATGTTCAATATTTGCTAGATAAAATTTCTATTCTTTTTCTTACCTCACCTATAATGGCCTGTGCAACACAACTATCACACAACTATCACATAAAACATATACTTTGCAACTCCACTTCTCGGTATATACCCAAAAGAATAGAAAGGAAGGGTTCAAACAGATACTTGTACACCAATGTTCATAGCAACATTATTCATAAAAGGTGGAAACAACCCAAATGTCCATTGACAGGTAAATGGATAAACAAAATGTGGTATATGCAGATAATAAGATATTATTCACTGTTGAAAAAGGAATGAAATTCTGACAGGTACTATATAATACGGATAACCTTGAAAACATTATGCTAATTGAAATACGCTAGACACAAAAAGACAAGTAATGTCAGATTCCAATTATATTAGGTATATAGAAAGACAAATAGACTGGAGGTTACCAGGGCTGGGGTATCTGAATCTGTTCAGACTGTTATAACAAAATATCACAGACTGGGTAGCTTATAAACAACAGAAACTTATTTCTCACAGCTCTGGAGTCTGGAAGTCTAAGATCAGGGTGCAAACATGTAGGGTGAAGGCCCTCTTCTCTTTGGGGTCACAGACTTCTCATTGTAACCATACAAGGTAGAAGGGCATAGGGAGCTCCGTGAGGTCCCTTTCATAAGGGCACTAATCCCATTTGCCAGGGCTCCGCCCTTATAACCTAAGCACCTCCCAAAGGCCCTACCTCCTAATACCATCACACTGGGTATTAGGATTTCAACGAATACATTTTGAGGGGACACAAACATTCAGATCACAGCATGGGAGGAAAAAGGGAATGGGGAGTTGGTGAATGGATATAGAGTTCCTGTTTATGATGATGAAAGATGTGGAAATGGATATTGGTGATGGTTGCATAATATTATAATTATTTGTTTAATCTTCACCTGAGGATATTTTTCCATTTATTTTCAGAGAGAGTAAGAGAGAAACATCGACATGAGAGAGACACATCGATTGGTTGCCTCCTGCACAACCCTGACCAGGGCCGGGGACCGAACCGCAACCAAGGTACGTACCCTTGAGGGGAATCGAACCCGTGACTCTTTAGTCGTGGGCCAATGCTCTAACGGCTGAGCCCAACCGGCCAGGGTAATGGTTTCATAATATTATAAATGCACTTAATGCCACTGATTTGTACACTTGAAAATGGTTAAAATAGTAAATTTACATCATGTATATTTCACTATAACAACAACAACAACAAGAAATCCAGGAAGAAGGACAACAAAAACCACATACTTTGCCCGAGTGCTTCTGGCTGAAAATAATTTCTGTGTTCATGAAATCATCAGAAACGCGTCTCACAGATCTCCCTCCAGAGGTGTTGCTGTAGAAATAAAAGACGAGGTGCCCCGTCCCCACCGTATCGAGTGCTGCAGCATGAACGGGGTGCAGCGAGGCCTTTCGTACACAGTGGCCCCTTCAGCCTGCTCAAGGCATGGCGTCGAGTTACGTCACTGCTGAACATCGGAGCTGTCAGACGGAGTCGCCTGTGTCCTTCTGAGAAAAGCATGGTGCTTGTTCCATCTTTCCTCTTTTTGTTTTCACATGTCATAATGCTTGGTTGGCTTGTGGAAAATTGTTCTGTTATGGATTTTCAGTTATTGAAACAAGGAGCCATGAGCGGCAGGCAGAAGGCAGAACTTTCTTGCCCCACGTCCCCTGCTTCGCCATCACCACGTTCCTCTGAAAGACGAGTCTTTCTCGTCATACAAATAAATGTAAGTCTCTTAGACTTGCATTTCTGGCTTATAACTAAAAGAGACTGTTCATGGACATGAAAGAGTAGCAGCTTAGAAATGTAAATGGGGCAATGGTGGAAGTGAACCTTTTCTGAACAAGGTTTGCCAACGACCCCACCCATACGTGCTGGCCCATCGGCACTTGTTGAGCCAAGTGTAGGCATGTACCTCCCAGGACTGGCTGGCCAGAGGATCTAATGCTTTGGGGAGCAGTAGAGCTTAGACACTTTACATTTGCTTTTAATTTTAATGGTGGTTGTTTTTTATTATCTCTGTGCATGCCTTTCTGTTGTGTTGTTTTGTTTTTGTGTAAGTCTTTGAAGTGAAGTCTCAGTAATCCAACACCTTTTCTTCTTCCTCCTTTTCCCTCCTCCTCCAGCTCACTCCCCTTGCTTCTTTTCATCATGCCCACAGCGAGATAACACTTTCCTGCTGAGAAAATTTTAAAGTCACCACACAGCTCTAGCAAATGAGGACTGTCATCGTTTTCGGATGAGAACATCCGCGGCAGCTCACACAGATCTAGGAGTTGATAGTGGTTAATTGACAGCCAGAAGGACTTGGTCTCCTGGCAGAGTTAGAGGGAGGGCGAGCCCTGTGGGTTTCATTTGGGCAGAGATAAAACAGGTTTTTATTCAGTACTCATGGAGAGAGAGCATAATTAACCTTTTAGAAGTTTAAGGATGATCAAATTGTTATTCATTTTGCAAATGAGAAGAGAGAGTTTCCCTTCCTGCCAGGAAAATGCCAGTGCAGATTTCAAGGTCAGTGGATGATCTCTTTGAGGCAAAAGAAAGCAGTAAACACACACACACACACACACACACACACACACACACCCCAAACTCACAGATTGAGAAATGTCACCAGAACACATTCAGGAATGAAAAAGAACAAATGTTCTTTTCTATCAAGCTCCACAATAAAAATCAGAGCTAATGTTCGCCGCCCGTTCGCAGGGGCCTGTTGGATTATAACGGCACTACCCTTGTCAGAGAAAACAGAATCTATGACTCCAGCTGGTAACGGCTATGCTCTGGTATGTTTTGATGTTTTTTAGAGGCTGGGGGAAGGGCTTTTGGAGGTCTAGGCATGTTTTAAAGATGGCGTGCATAACATCGCTACCACATGAGAACTCTGTGGTGTGAATAATAAATTCTAGTGCTTCAAATTTTTTTAAAAAAGGATTTAGCCACGTCTATGCATGGAAGGAAGTGGTTTTCCCTAGGCATCATGCTTGAAAGATGATTATGCTTGTTATGTGAATGACCTTATTTTGCAGCTATGTGCTTTGCCACATCACAAACAACACTTCTCCACGATCGCTTAGGAAAAGAGCACTCAGTGGCTCTTCTCTTCTTAGGAAAAAACCTAAACATTGCATCATAGTTTTAAATAGAAAAATTGTAAGAACAGTACAAAGAACAAATAATAGTTCAAAGTATATACATTTCACCCAAATTCACTAGTTTATAACATGTTGCCTCATTTGCTTTATTTTTTTATTAAATTTTTTTCCTTTCATTGATTTTAGTGAGAGAGAAAGGGAGAGAGAGAGAGAGAAACATCAATGAGAGGAACATCGATCGGCTGCCTCCTGCATGCCCCCCACTGGGGATTGGGCCCACAACCTGGGCATGTGTCTTGACCAGGAATTGAACCGATGACCTCTTGGTGCACGGGTCGATGCTCAACCACTGAGCCACACTGGCCAGATGCCTCATTTGCTTTAATATTTTCCCTCCCCTCTCTATACATACACAAATATATGTATATATGTAAACAGATGGATAGATAATTCTCTCTATATATATATGAATGTATTTACTGTGCTGCTTAGTGAACATGGGTTAAAACCACACATATGCATATATATTTACATAATGATTATACGATTGATTTCCTGAACCATTTGATGCAAGTTGTAGACACAGTGTCTCTTCACCCTGAGATAGTTCAGTGTACATTTCCTGTGAAGAGGATAGTCACTCACATAACAATGGTTCCAAGATCATAATGAAGTTAAACATTGATGGAATATCATTATCTAATCTAAAGATCCTTATTCACATTTTGCCAATGGTCCCAATGATGTCCTTTATAGTAATTTTTGACCTGGTTAAGAATCTAATTCAGGATCTTGCATTTCATTTCACTTTTATGACTCTTATTCTCCTTTAATCTGAAATGTGTCCTGTACCTTTGTCTTTCATAATCTTGTTTTGAAGAGTGTAGGCCATTTATATTGTTGAAAAGCTCCCAGTTTGGGTTGATCTGATGTTTCACTATAATTAGATTCAGGGGTGGGGGTGGGGTAAATATAATAATAATAATTATTATTATTTGCAGGAATACCAGGCAAGTGGTATTGTGTTCATCTCACATGACGTAGTCCAGCCCACCGTGGTTGAGGCTAAGTTGGGTAAGGTGGTGCCTGCCAGAGTCATTCACTGTTAAGCCGCTAATTGGTCAATTGTGGGGAGAGTCTTCTTTTCTGTGGTGGATTTACTCTAAGAATAAAAGCTTTTGGAAGCTGTTCTCACTTATTTATTTTATTAAATTTATTAGGGTGACACTGGTTAATATAATTATATAGGTTTCAGGTGTGCATTTCTATGATACATCATCTGTATATTACATTGCGTGCCCACCACCCACAGCCAAATCGTCTTGCATCTCCATATATTTGGCCCCTTTACCCTTTACTGCCCCCACCCCTTCCCTCTGGTCACCATCATACTAGTGTCTGTGCCTATGAGTTTCAGTTTTATATCCCACATATAAGTGAATCATACGGTTCTTAGCTATTTCTGACTGACTTATTGTGCTTAGCTTAATATTCTTAAGGTTCATCCATGTTGTCACTTTTTTTTTTTTTATCCTCACCTGAGGACATTTTTCCACTTTCTGTTCAGATAGAGTGGAGGGAGAGAGAGAGAAACATCGACGTGAAAGGGACACACTGAGTGGTTGACATCCGCACAACCCAACCAGGGCCGGGGACAAACTGCAACCGAGGTATGTGTCCTTAGCGGGAACCGAACCCGGGTCTCTCTGGACCGCAGGCCGAAGCTCTAACCGCTGAGCAAAACCGGCCAGGGCCATGTTGTCACATATTTTAAGAGGAAGCTAGATCCGATTTCTTCAATCATTTAGAAATCATGTGACTACACATATTTTGATTTATTGTCTCACCTTGTGGTGTACAGCTGGGCGCAGAATCAGTCAGTGCCCTTCCTTCTACCGCCTTATCCCACTGTCCCAAACTCAAAGCTTATTGTTTGTTGATAAAATAATCAAGGAACTACCTGCACCTCTCCCCCCCCCCCCCGCAGCACACACACCATCTTTGTGAAGGAAGGTGACAGGTATGCAAAGGCAATATTATATTAAAGGGGACAGGAATGAGCCTGGTTAGTGTGGCTCAGTGGTTGAGCGCCGACTCATGCACAAAAGATCGCTGGTTCGATTCCCAGTCAGGGCACATGCCCAGGTTGTGGGCCGAATCCCCAGTGCGGGGCATGCAGGAGGCGGCCAGACGGTGTTCTCACTCATCGATGTTTCTATCTCTCTCTCCCTCTTTTTTCCTCTCTCCCTCTCAAATCAATAAAGGGAAACAAATTTTAAAAAGAAGTGGGGGGGGGGGCAGGAATGAGAGAAGAAGGTGGAGAACACAGTGCTCAGAGCATAACGATAGCTCCCAGCCTTTCCACGTGAAGAGGTGTGTACAAACCCTACTTAGCCCTGGAGAGGCCGTAAGTCACTCCTGCTACCCTCGGAGCGGCCCTGCTTCCTGTGACTGTGCTCTTTCCCGGGACAGCGGCATCTTCCCGCGGGAAGCTCATTATCGGTTTCCTCGAACTGTCTCAGCCATACTCATTGTTGAGAGCACTCAAAAAAGTAAACATTGTTATGGAGGTGTCGGAAGATGGAAAAATAAAGTAAAGCCAGTTTCTACACATCTGCGAAAGGACGCCACGCCTGGGCCCGCGACTTTTCGGTCTGCACGTGGAATCCAGTGTTCAGGAGAGATGCGCTCCAGGCACCCAGACCCAAGAGAAGTTCCTCCAGCAGGTCCCCACAAAGAAGACATCTGGAATGAAGTAAACAACAGCCTGTTACAAGGTTGCTTCTCTCCAGGGCTCTCGGGGCGGCTGGCCGCCTAATGCCAAATTTGCGCACGCAGAAACCGACGCAGAAACCGGCCAGCCGCGGCCGGGTTCTCCGAGGTCTGCTTTATTCCAAGGTTAACCTGGAGCACATCTAAAGCAGTATTTCCAAACGTCCTTTTTTCTGTCTCCCTTAGCCACATCCTCAGGTCTGTCGGATGGAAGGATGAAGCCTCTTCATGGATGGCAGTGAGGGCTGAACCAGGTGGACAAATAGGGACCATTCGGTACAGAGCCAGTAATGTGGCGAGAAGAAATTAGCAGGTGAAAGCTGTAAGTCCGACTTTTTTGTTTTTCAGGAAAAGAAAACGGACTGAATGGATAATCAGGGCCCCGAAATAATTTAGCTGAAGAGCTTCAAGCAGTTTTACCGCCCCCGGACCCATGCCCTTAGAAATGACCTTGGGAAATCACCTAGCGAATGCCTGGTTTTGTGTAATTTGTCTTTCTAGTAAACCAGGAAAAGAAAACTATAAAATATGCACCCAGGTGACTTAGTGAGTTTGCTATTTAGGGTTGCTAGCTATAACCCAATTACGTTTCAGCTATAACCGAATTACGAAAAGCGAGCTATTTCCAAAGTGTGGAATTCGAACCAGTAGACTCTCGGCCCTGTGCTAGGCTGACTGGATCAGAAACTGGGGTGGGACCCAGCCACATCTGGGTTTCAATAAGCCCTGCAAGGGACTCTGACGCGGGCTGTAGTGTGAGTCACTGCTCTTGTGTCATGATAAAAATAACAGGGCTAATCATGTATTAAGGCCTCTCCTAGGATATAAAAAACATGAAAAAAACAACCCTCATTTGCATGTGGAAAGATGCTTATTATTCCTCCTCTCTGGAGAAGGAGACAGAGCACCCAGTTTACAGTCGAAGTGATTATCAATTGTTGAGGTACATTATGAAGGTTAAAGTTAAGATGAAAGAAAATCGGACCTGGCCTGTGTGGGTCAGCTGGTTGAGTGGTGTCCCATGCACTGAAAGGTTGCAGGTTCAAATCCTGGTCAGGACACACACCCAGGTTGCAGGTTTGAGCCCCCTTGGTCAGGGTATGTACAGGAGGCAAAGCATCAATGTTTCTCTCTCACATCAGTGCTTCTCTCTCTCTCTTTCCCCTCCCTTCCTCTCTTCCTCTAAAATGAATAAAAACATATTTTTCATAAAAGATAAAAGAGTATCAGACTACATCCATCCCTAATTTATCCCCATGGAAAATACTGGATTTGGCCAAGGCTATACCTCCCGACTCTGCCTCTAATACATGCTTAGCCTAAAACTGGTTTCCATTCACAGGGTGAAAGGCTGAGGGACAATCACTCAGAGCTACGAATGAGTCTATGGTAGCCTCGGTGCACACTGAAGTCTCAGTGTCAGCAGCAGTGGTCCTCTGCTGTTCGCTGCGCAGCACCAAGGATGCTGAGATGTAGTGTGTGAGCGAAATTAGGGGATGAACTGTGTGCACTTCCTGATGGGTGAGCTGTCACTGGGCAAAGCACATGGAAACGCAGCAGTGAGTGTGATGTGCTAAAGGACAATCCTTGAACGCCCTCTCATTCACATTTAGCAAAATTGATTCGTCTGTAACCTCTGGTACTTTATGAAGAGTGACAAATCCTAGTGACGCCCATCGAACCAACTCCACTTTTGAGAACGACACTAGTACACATTAGACAGGGGCTAGGCAAAAATGGGATGTGGGCAGTAATGTTCACACCCTACTCTGGGTGACCAAGGTTTACTTATTTCTTTTTTCTTTATAAGCTGCTCAGTCTTCATCTGCACACTCAGGCTGTTAAGTACTGGAGGTGATGCAGAATTCAGATTCCCAAGTAGAGTTAATGGAGGAAAATGAACACTTTTTCTCTTGTGCAGTAAATATATAAAAGGAAGAGAAACCTAACCAGAGAGGAAAAGAAAAGAGGTGGAGGAATATTTATTTATTTATTTTTTTAATTTTTAAAAAATTAATTCATTTTTGTTATAGATGTTTCTCCTTTTTCCCCCATCGACACCCTCCTCCCAATCCCCACCCGGCTACCATGGGGTAGAAAATCCCCAGCATTGTTGTCTATGTCCATGGTTACATGGTTATACATATAAGTTCCATGATTTATCTCTTCCCTTCCCCTCCCCCCTCTTCTGAGGTTTGTCAGTCTGTACCCCACTTCTATGTCTCTGGGTCTATTTTGTTCATCAACTTGTTTTGTTCATTATATTCCACAAATGAGTGAGATCATGTGATATCTGCTTTTCTCTGATTGGCTTTTTTACTTAGGATAGTATTTTTGATTTTCATAATGGCCAAGTCATTCAGTCACCCTGGGGAGACATGACCTGGCTTCACCATTACTCCGAGAGCCTGAGTAACGCCTCAGGGACCTGCAGTCAGGAGCAAACGTACAGATGGCCAGGACCACATGCACCTGGGTGGCTCATCAGGTGCAGGCTGTAGAGACAGAGCTTTAATCATCATCTCATGCAAGAGGGGAAAACGTGGGGGAACTCCGTAAATATAATTGCTTTTCAGTTCAATAGTAAATTTTAGAAATAACAGATTACCGTTTCTTCTAAATTTGGCTCATTTGGTTAAATGTCATATCCATTTCAAAGTGGAAGAATGAATGGTTTGATATCTCCAAGCTCATAGCAGGCTTTTAGGTTTTCCATTTTTCAAAACTTATTTAGTTTTTACAATATGAAAATTATAGACAGAGTGACATTTAAACCTTTGCTTTTCATAGCATTTCACGCTTACACCATTTTAAAAGACAGCTATTAACATTTACAAAAATCTTTCCGAAACCAAGTGTTCTAACATGCAGAATTCCAATTATACTGTGTAAGAGGGTTATCAACCATTCTTCTACAAGAATACTTTGAAGTGTCTGGTATTAAACCAAGAGCTAAAATGCCAGTTGCACATAGACAATAAATTAGGGTTTATAAAAATCTTGTAAGATTTATTTAATATTACAATTTTGACCTTTAGGCTGTCCTCACCATAGCTTACTTAAATCTCAGTCTCTCTGTCTGTCTCTCTCTTTTTCTTATTCCTGTAATCTGACTAGAATGTTAAACAAGGCTTATATTGCAAGTCATATGAAGTGATGTTTATTCATGTTCTGGATGAATGCTTCCCAAGGCTCCTCAGGTCCCCTGTGGGGGTGTTGGAATCCTGGGAGGCACTTCCCATGTCCCCGCAGAGCACACTGGTGGGGTCATCAGTGAAACACGAACAGAATGTAGCCAGTTCCTGCAGCAGGAAGTCTGCCTACGGTTCTAGAACTGATTCCTGAAGACAAGCCTGAAGAGGTAAAGGACCTCTCCCAGACGTCTGAACTATTTTGCAAGAGAGATAAAAGAAGAAGGCATCCACAGCTTCTGTGCTTACAATTTGGGATGAGACTCACTGAAATTTGCAGGAAAGCAATCAAAATAAAGTCTGATCATTCCCACTGAGCTGAAGAAGAGTCAGGGAATTTCCCTTGAAGAGTGGGTTTCAGACCAGGTACTATATATATTTAAATTTTTAGAGAGAGAGGAAGGGAGAGGGGGAGGGAGAAACATTGATCTGCTGTCTCCTGTATACTCCCTACCAGGGATTGCAACCTGGGCATGTGCTCCGACCAGGAATCAAACCAGCAAACTTTCAGTGCACAGGACGATGCCCGACCCACTGAGCCCCGCCAGGCTGGGCAGGGCTGTCCCCTTCACATCTCATGGAGGGATCCTGCAAACAAATTGTTCTTGTTATTGGGTATGTTTCCCAGAAATGTGAGAAATGTAGACGGGAGAGAGGAAATACTAGGACAGAGAAGTGAGTGGTCACGACACCTTGGTCTTTTCTAGCTGTTGGCAATGTTGAGGAATGCTCCCTGTTTTCCACCTATTGGAAAACAGCTCGAACCACTGTAGTTTTAGGAATGCTTTTCAACCACTAAATAGATCTGACTAGTAGCAGAAAACACTTACATAGCATTTCTACAGACCAGACCTCATCCTCAGCACTTTGCATATTCACTCCTCATAAGGACTCCAGGATCTACAGAGAGGTTTAAGTGATTTGCTCAGGGTCAAACAGCTAGGAGATGGTGTAGTCATAATTTGCACCCCAGCAGTCTGGCTCTGAAGCCCTTGCTTTATGGATGGCAAAGGTCTTTCAGAGAACCACCCTGTTCAGCTGGGTTAAGAAAACTACACCAGCCTATTAATGCTCTTACATTTTTTTTTTTTTTCCCCAGCAATCTGTGAAGTTACAAATAACCTGAAATAAGGTCGTATGCTTGAGCCTTTATAGCATTCATTTTGTCACCTGCTTTCGAAAGCAGCTTTGCGCTGCAGCCAAGAGTAACAAGCGGAATCTAATCGTGAGGAATTGCTTAAGTGGTTCCCTTCAGCCAACTGCCAAGTCAGGAGCCTGTGCGCGGCTTGTCGCTGATGCATTAATGACACTCCTCATTTGTGGCAGAGATGACTTTTTTCTATATTTTTGTTAAACAACATATTGTGACATATTGTGCAAGCACATTTCCGAATGTTAGCTTCTGAGATACATCTAAATGGAGAAAAAAAAAATCAGTATTCGTGAGCCTGGGTAAGGGTATTTTTGCACGGCTAGACTACATTTTATGATCATAGTACAAACCAAATTCCATTCCAATGAAACAGATTCGAAGATTTCTTCCTTTCAGCCCATGGCCTACTTATTTTAAGCAAATTTCATGTAACCAAGTTCTAATATAACCATAGAAATGGGTCATTTCCTCGGAGTCTGCTGAAAGGAATTTGGCGTGCGGCCCTGAGAACAGCGCCGTCAACATCATCCATTCATATGGACTGTGATCTACTTCGACCTCTGTGAGGTTAGCCCCTGACGTACGTCCACTGGGTCCCCATGCACACAGGACCCTGGGTGACAAACACTTTGTATGTGAATGGGCCATCTTTGTGAAAAATAAATATTCGCTTGTTTCTATTTCTTGAACAGTAGATATCCTGTTCATTTTGGTTCTTCCTGATAAAATGGAAGCAATTGGGATTCTTTTTCTGCCGTCGGACACGTGGTTCCTTTTTCTGCAAGAAGGGAAAGCGCCCTTGTCAAGAGTGGGCCAAAAGGTGGCCGGGGACAGAAGTGTGCTGGGGACGCCGGGCGCCGGAGGCGGGGGTGGCACCAGGCCTTTGTTCTTTGATTAGAACTTAACTTTCAAAAACATTGACCTTGGCACTTGGTGAACGGCCTCTATAAGGCAGATTTTATTATCTACTAGAAATTCACCTCTAGCGCTAAACACCAACATAGGAAAAGAGAAATAACAGCCTTTTACATGCATTGGGAGCGTGTGTTCAAGAACCATTTACAAAGAAAGAAATAAAGGCTGCTAACATTTTTTATAAAAAGATTAAATCTGCCCGGCAGTGTGGCTCAGTGGACTGAGCGTCGTCCCAGGACTGAGAGGTCCTGGTGCAATTCCCGGTCAGGGCACCTGCCCTGGTGGCTGGCTCGATCCCCAGTGCGGGGCGTGCAGGAGGCAGCCGACCCATGTTTCTCTCTGACATAGATGTTTCTCTCTCTCTCTCTCAAAAAAAAAAATCAATTGAAAACATTTTTTTAAAAGATACTTTCCTCAAGCCTTTCATTAAAAAAAGATTAAATGCGAGCCTCATCCAGTTATAAATCTGAACACAAGTTAAAGATTTTATTTACTTCATTAATGAGGAAACTAGTGAGCTGTTTCAACCACTTTAAGGAAGACTTTTTTTTAAAGGTTACATTTATAGACCAGAAACATTGAAATGAACATGCAAATGGCCACAACACTCGCCCCTTCCACAGTGGGGCAGAGCCAGCTGCACCTCACTCGGCCCATTGTGTCTGTAGACAGGAACTGTTTTGCGTGGCTGACAGTTGTCTACAAATCCCAGCGTTGTAAAATAGTTCAAGAACAATGAAATGCTAGAATCAGATAACCTGGAAAGCTATAATCTAAACAATGAATTTCCCATCAAAGCACAGCTTCCCCCTTACTGACGTCCCTGTGCAAAACCAGAAAGGGAATCAGAAGCAGAACTATTTCTGTTTGCCCACCACCTGAGCAGTTCCAAATCTCCCAGTGTGGCTCCTCATTACTGCATCGCTTCCCACCTGCGTGGGTGGAACAGCCGCCTACCTGGCCTCTCTTCTTTCAGACTCATCCTCCTCCAGCTCGTGCCACATGCTGCTGACAGTCTGATCTCCTTAGAGCACTTCTGTCATCGTCACAGTCCCCTTAAAAATTGGAAATGGTTCCCTGATGCCTGCAGATAATATTGGGAACTTCTAACGTGGTCCCCCAGGATTTTGCCCTGTAACAGCCAGGGTTCCACGCTGCAAGTTACAGAAACAGACTCTGGTTGAATTGAGTAAAAGAGGAATTTCTGTAAAAGGATACTGAGCAGCGCACAGAACTGCAGGGAGGGCTGGAGACCCAGGTGCAGGAGCTTATGCTGCCAGAACTCATTCTCAAAATCCTGCTGAGGAACTGGTTGGATGAGGACACCGCTGCTGCTGCTGCCACACACGCCGCAGATGCAGTTCCCACCATTGACGTTGCCATGGGCACGGTCTTCTGCTGCCGCCATCCCCCTACTGCTGTCCCAAGCACGGAATTCTACAACTGTCATCAAAGCTACTGTGGATTTTTTTTTCTGTTTCTGCTTCTTACATTACAAGCTCCCTATTCAAAAATCTCGGGAGTGAGGTGGGTGCACCTGGTTGGTGGAACTTAGGTCACATGTCCATGCCCTAGCTGCAAGGGAAGCAGGGAAAGAACAGTTGGCAGATTGGCTGTCTTTACTGGTAAGCGGGATCTGCCAGCTTCCATAACTCAAAAGTGGTGAATTTCATAAAGGAAACCAGTCATTCCTCAAAGGAAAGGAGGGTGGTGCAGACAGGGAGTACATTTTAAATATTTACTACAGGCTCACTTTGTCTTCCCAATGTAATGTCCCATTACTCACACTCCTATATCCTACACTCCAACAAAACCCAACAACAAATCATCAAGTCATTGTCTCATTTAGCAAATGTTTAATGATACCTACATGCTCAGCACTGTGCTGGTTAATGCAAACAGAGACATAATGGAGACTTTAAGGAGCTAACAGTCTAAGCACAGGTGCATATAAGTAAGCAGCCAGTGACAACCCTGTTCTGTGAGACGGGTAAACTCAAGATGCTCTGGGAATGTCCATGAGGGGTACCTTTTCTGGACGAAAGAAATCATCACTACAACAGATTCCTTAATCGAGACCAAGTAAGAACAGGTGGTACTGTTGGTACTTTTGCACCTCTTTTGGTCATCCATGAAATCATGCTACTCACCCTTCTATACCCCATAAGACTGTGCAAGTCCTGTTACCACTAGGACCCTTAGCTTTTCCATCTTAGGCTAAGCCACCTTCAGAATGTGCCAATGGTGTGCCCCTGTGGGGTGGAAGGAACTCAGCCCTATTCCTTTCTCGTGACTCTGGCGATGATCATTCCCCTACACATGATCGTCTCCGCTCCCGGGGCTTCCACTGCTCAGCGGCAGCTCAGCTTGTTCAGAGAAGCCGCCCACACTCAGCCCGCCTGCGAAGCTCTGCTCAGGCAGCATGCAGGCAGCACTGACCTGCCCCTGACCTCCCAAACCCCTCGCGGTGCTCCATCTTCCTGCTTGCTCTCACACGCTGGGGATTTCTGCTACCTCTGGGTTAGTGACCGACATTCCCTGATCCCAGTTCCAATAGACTTAAAGCTCTCTTCATCCAGGGGGCTGCTGTGATTTTAACTAATTTTTTTTGCATGATAGAGAAAAAAGGAGGGGTGTGTGTGCGCGCACGTGTGTGTGTGTGTGTGTGCATGCGTGTGTGTATGTGTGTGTGTGTGTGTGTGTGTGATATTTCAAGTTCTTGGAGCATGCTTTCAGAACACCTAGACTATATGTACTGCTATGGGCCAGGCTGGCAGTTGGAGGCAAGCCTGGAAATACTGGTTCCAGCTCACAGCGATGTCTTACTGCCTTTTTCCCCTACCACTCCTGAACTTTGCCGCCAGTGAGAGGTCCAAAGAAAATGTCAATGGGCTGTTTAAACTGTGCTGTTGTGAAATGTGTGTCGTATGGCATGTGACGTTGGTGCCCCGTGTTAGCCTTTTGTCTCTCTCTCTCTCTCTTTTAGACTGTGGGTCCCCAGAGGACTTCTGAGTCATTTTGGTAAGATTCAAAATCTCCACCAAACTGTCTTGAACTCCAGAAACAGATGTCAAATGCATGAATAATTGAATAAATGGTCTTCACACTAATAAAGAAGTTGGCAGCCTACATTTCACAGGATGATTTGACCTACTTAATATTTTCGAACAACCTGCAGTGTCTCCACAACCTGAAATTGGTCTGACTCACATCCAAGGGCAGAGTGGATGCCAGTTCTGGCCCTGGCCCAGGGGTATGCTAGCTCACTGACTTTCTGAGCAAGTGAGGAGACATGTGCTCGTGACGAGCGAGGGACTGAAAAGAGCACATTGTATTCTATTCTTTCCCTTCTTTTCTTTCACGAAACTGGATGGCCTCCTAGGACTTTTTTTTTTTTAAGCAAATGACTTCATAGCTGCTAGCCCTTGAAATGATATTCTTTTTGTATAAGTCTTTGTAAAGATATTGTCTGTTTGCCAATCACCTTAATATTAAACACTGTGTCTTTCACATATTCATTATTCATAGAGCAAGCATATTAGACATCATCAGACCTCTGCTTGAACTATTTTCGAGACAGACACCAAGTTCCATTGATTCAGCTTTTGTGCTATTGATGTGACCACCTGGCCCTTCCCTCCCAGCCCACTGCCTCCATGCTAGCTGAGCGTGGCTAGATCCCATCTAGACCTGTGGTATCTTTCCAGCTGTTTTTTTACTTTACTGTTCAAAAACTCTTCCATAATGTCTACTATACGAATGAAGCCACATAGAGGTGTGTGGGGCCCCATCCGCACACCTGTCATGGTAGTTGTGTTAGTCAGACTCTCAAATGGACCCCATAATCCTTACCTCCTGATATCCACACCCCTGTGTAATCCCACTCATGTGGTGGGATGGTTGGTCTGTGTGGCACGTAGAATGTGGTGGAAGTGGTGGTAGTCATTTCCAGGATCAGGTTACAAAAGGCATAATAGCTTCTGTGGAGGTCTTCCTCTGTCCCTCTCTCTCATTGCTGGCTATGAGGGAAGCCAGCTTCTGCAGAGGTCCACATGGAGGCGAACTGAGGCCTCTGGCTGATAGCCATGTGAGCTTAGAAATGGAACCTCCGCTCCAGAGTAGCCTCAGGTGACTGACTGCAAGCCAGACTCATAGATACCTTGAATGCAGCCTCGCGAGAGACCCAGAGCCTGAATCACTCAGCTAAGTGGCACCAGGATTCCTGACCCACAGAAACTGGTAATAACAATTTTTTGCCTGAAGCTTTTAAGTTTTAGGTAATGAGTTATGCAACAAAAAGATACTATAGTAGTCCTGATACTCTTTCTCATCTCCCTTATCTTCTTATACATATTCTAAGTTCTAGACAAACTAATCTGGTCTTCTTTCCCAAACAGAACCAAAGGCCATAGACTTCTACGTCCACAGGTTTTTCTTACGATGACCTTCCATCCAAATGACCCGTTCCTGCCCTCTCCACTTGCCACACCCTCACCTCCAGTAAACCCAGCTCATGTTTGTCGCTTCTCTTCCTTAACGCCAGTCTGATCCCATCTACAGCATGGAGAGTACTCTCTCCTTCGAAGAACTCATACAATTACTTTTGTTTCTCTCATATGTAGCTCTTAGTGTCTTTTGTGTGTCCATCTGAATATGTTTTTCTTGCTGTGTGCACTGATTTGCACAGAGGAGGGAATGTACAAATATCTGTCAAATGAGCAAATCACTCTTAGAAATTTGAAAAACAAATTCATTTGGCAGGCTGGTTTCCGTCATTTTTACTTAGTGTCTTCTACCCTGTGCTGAGCATGTGACGCAGCTGAGCTCCACCTTGATGGCCAAGGGGGCTTTTTCATCTGTTTTACAGAGCAAGTCTTTGGGAGGCGAGGCTGTCAAAGGCAACATTGTTTCCTGGACAACAGTGGATGCCACTGTTCTATGATTTCCATGGATGTCCTACATGATCAGGCGTTCCTGTAATTCGTAAGTCTGATCATTTCTGCAGACATGCTTGGAAAACATGGAGTTTTGACACTGAGCTTTCGACTTCAATTTTTCCAAACTATTTCAGAATCCGAAATAATTGTCCTCATGCAAGCCTCTCTTTCACCAGCTTCCTTAAATCATTTGTTAATAAGTAAGGTTTTTGATGCCTAAAAATGATTATACAAATAAGCAAATGAATTTGCTTTGCTGCTGGCTCTAGCACAGTATTCTATGTAAAAGTAATCACATCCAATTCTTTGTTCCCTTTGGCCATAAAAATTAAGGTACATTTTTATTTTATGGCTCTGTGGGGAGTATGAGAACTATTGAAGCACATGAGAAACTGGTTCAGGAAAAGGAAATGTAAAAAAGAATATAAGTGGATACAAGTGAAGAGATTTTTTCTGTGTTTACATCAGACATCCAAGGCTCAAACACCACCATGTAACAGGCCTGTTCTTACGTGGGAAATCCAGTTACCCAGAGTTTCAGAGAAGCGAGAGGAAGATGACTCTGGGCGATTTAAGGAATTAAGATTGGGAGACTGGATGGAGTTTGGGGCTAGCAAGGCTTCAATTAATATGTAAGGGCGAAAATGGGATTTTATGGTAGAGATTTAAACATTTTTCGAATGGTATGTCACTTCAATGAACCAAGTACCTTAAACTTGAAAAATAGAGGCTTAAGAAAATGAGAAGATAAGCCAGAACCTGGAAGCATATATTTACAGAAGACATATCCAGTAAAGGACTGCTATTCAAATATATACATATGAACTCTTAAAACTCAAAAATAAGAAAGTGAACAACCCAATTAAAAAATGGACAAAAGACCTCAAAGGACACCTCCCCAAAGAAGATGTACAGGTGGCAAATATGCATATGAAAAGATGCTCACCATAACATGTCATCGGGAAATTGCACAGTAAACAACAATGGGATACCCCTGCACACCTATCAGACTGACCCAAATCCTCCGTCTGCTGGTGAGGGAGCGGAGCAATGGCAACTCGCATACATCGCAACTGGGAAACCAGAATGGTTCAGTCACTTTGAAAAGACAGTGTCTTAGTCAACTTGGGCTGCTAGAACAAAGTATCGTAGACAGGGCAAAGTACAAACAACAGAAATTTATTTCTCACAGTTCTCAAGTCTAAAATTCTAAGATCAGAGGGCCAGCATGGTTAGATTCTAGTGAGAACCCTTTTCTGGGTTGCAGACTGTCAACAACTCATTGCATCCTCACACGGCGGAAAGGGGAAGCCAGTGCTCTCAATGGTTCTATTAGGGCACTAATCCCATCATGAGAGTTCCACCCACATGGCCTCATCTAATCCGAATCACCTCCCAACGGCCTTCTTAATACATCACATTGTGGGGGGGGGTTGGGGGGTGGAGACAGAATTTTGGGAGGACACATTCAGTCCATAACAGTTGAGCAGTTTCTTACAAAACTAAACATACTCTTGCCACACAATCCAGTAATAACACTGATGGAATTCAGAACACACTATCTCAAAATATGACAACTTGGCGTATTAAATATTTCAAGCTGAAGGAATTTGAGAAATGGCATGTGCAGGAAGGACTTTCTGGTCTTCCCCTGAAGCAGGTCATAAAACCCACACATGAGAGGTGTCCTTCCTATACCAGGAGGACAGGATCACCCTTTTCTCGGAAGATGGAGGGACACAGGGAGGAATCGGAATTCACAGGGCTTGCTGAATGTCCCCCGTTTATTATCCTTAGCTCATACACTTGCCTTATCATATCTTCCCATTCTTTATCAGAACGAGCATAAAACACTCACTTTCGATCATTTCTTTGGAGTCTTCATTTACGTATAAAGGCTCACATGACACATAAAATTGTATGTTAAATAAATGTGTATGCTTTTCTCCTATTTATTTATCTCAGTACATTTAATTTTGGGGCCCATCCAGGGACCCTAAGAGGGTCAAGGAAAACTTTCCCCTCTGCTATAGCATTCCTTGATATTTACCCAAATAAACGGAAAATGCATGTCCACACACAAACTAGAACACAGATGTTTATAGCAGCTTCATTTAAAATTGCCAAGGCTTAGATGTAACCAAGACATCCTTCAGTAGGTGAATGGCTACACTGGTATATCCAGACAATAGAATATTACTCAGTACTCAAAAAAAAAAAAAAAGAGAGCTATCAAGCTATGAAAAGACATGGAGAAGACTTAAATGCATATCACTAACTGAAAAGGCAGATAGGAAAAGACTACACACTGTATGATTCTAACTGAAGGACATTCTGGTAAAGGCAAAACTATAGAGACAGTAAAAGGTCAGTGGTTGCCTGGGTTTAGGGCAGAGGAAGAGAGGGGCAGGCAGAGCGCAGAGGATTCTTCAGGCCGTGAAACTATTCTGCGGAGTATAGTGGTGGATACAGGTCAATACACTTACCAAAACTCATAGAGTGTACAAAACTGTATGTAATATAAACTATGAATTTTGGGTACTAATTTTGGGTATGAATTTTGGGTACTAATTTTGGGTCACTGTATGTTAATCAGTTGTAACAGATGTACCCCTCCGGCGGAGGATATTAATATTAGGGGAAGTGGTGTGTGTGGGGGAGACAAAGTGTATATGGGAACTCTCTGTATTTTCCACTCAGTTTTGCTATGAACCTAAAAGTGCGCTGAAAACTAAAGTCTTTTTAAAAAAAGAAATGATACTGATAACTCATCAGAAAAATAGCATAAAGAACTGAATTTTCCATTAAATTAAAAGTTATCTAACCTTAAAAAAATTAATTAACTGCCTCTAAAATTTGCATTTTAATTTACGATGGGACCTTGGGCACTGAAATATATTCCTATATGTTTTGTATTTTTTACAGTGGCCTGATTCTATTAAGTAGTTATTTTCTGACTGTGTGATGATTGAATTTTTTTAAGTACTTGTGTATTTAGTACATTTGTAAAATACCACAACATCTACAAAGCACTTTTATTTGCATTATTATGTATCCTTCAATAGCAAACACTTAAATATATGCCCATAAAAAGTTCAATAAGAACAAAATACTAACTTGTTAAAGGTGGTTATCCCTGTTTGGGGGACGAGGGAGACTCTGATAGTTTGTTTCATAGTTCTCACATTGCTTGAATGAAAAAAAAACACACACAAAATGCATGCCCTGGTCGGTCTGGCTCAGCGGTTAGAGCGTCAGCCCATGGAGCAATGAGATGCGGGTTCGATTCTGGCCAAGGGCATGAACCTGGGTTGCGATTCATCCCTGGCCCTGGTCTGGTTGTGCGGGGGGCAACCAGTTGATGTGTTTCTCTCACATCATTGATTCTCTCTCTCCCTCTCTCCCACTCTATTTGATGATCATGGAAACACATCCTTGGGTGAGGATTAAAACAAAAAACAAAAACCATGCATTACTTTTGTAATTTGTAAAAAATGAATAACAAATATTAAACAATTTTAGTACTCTAATATTAATATGACTTGCTTTTTTTTTTTTTTTTTTTATGAATGAGGCAATTTATTAACCCAGCATTTGTTCTAATGCTTCTTGTTGGCAGCTGCCACCTGTCCCGCGGTGTCAGTTTGTCCAGATCTGTCCAGATCTCTCTGTCCCTGAGGTGTTAGTTTGCGGCCCCCATCCTGGTCCTTTTCCACCATTTTCAGCCCCTCCAGGGTTTGGAGGACCCGGCGGGCCACACTCTTGGAGCCTCTGCTAAAGTGGCTGGGCATGACACCGTTTCTCTGCCGTCCTCCATAGATCTGGGTCATGGAGCCAACCCCAGCGCCACCACGGAGGTACAGGTGCCGTGCTGTGGAAGCCTATGATGGCTTCTCATCATAGGGAGCCAGCTCTTTATGCTTGGCCAGCTTGACAGTGTCACCCATTCAGGGACTTGCAGCTTCCCGGACTTTCTGAGGAAGGCGGCCAGAGCGCTGACGAACTCGTGCTGGTTCACGTCTCTCACAGTGACTCCGGGCATCGTGCGGCCTCCGCGCTGCCAGCCAGGGGAAAGGGAGCAACGGGGTTTCCCGGGCGCACAGGTCGGCCGTCGGGCCTCTGACTTGCTTTTTAAGAGTCTTGTAGTGACTGAGTTTTCTCTTGGAATAGAATTTTCTTTAAGTGTGGGGTACTGGTATTGGTTTCACTCGATTAGTCACTTTGATTATGATGCAATGTTTGTCTGTAAATGATCATTTTAATCCAGTTTTTTCTTCTACACTTGCACATCCACCCCAGCCAAAGGAAGCCTTTCAGTACACGAGGACTCCATGTGTTGGATAGTTCAGGTCAAACAAACTGCAGCCATCCACGACTCCTTTTTCTCCCGCATCCAAACCCGGGTCAGCTTAGTCCTCAGCATATCTCTCTCTTGCTCTCTCTCATTCTCTGTCTTTCGCTTCTACCAAAATATGCCTCAACTATTGTTATCGTGTCTACTACTGCCATTTTATCCAAGTCACGGTTAGATATTGCCTAGATTACTGAAATTAAGCTTAATTGGTCTGATTGTTTCTTCCCTTGTCAATTTATAACCTATTCTTAACACAGCAGATGTCATGATTCTTTCAAACAGAAACCATATCCTGTTGGTTCTGTGTTCTGACCCCTCTCATGGTCTCCCTTCTCATTCAAAATAAAATAGAAATCCCTTACAACGGTCTACACGCCCGCTCATTCGCAAGCCTTCTCTGGCCACCCTTTATAAAACACTCTCTCACCGTGACCTCACTTCCCTTATTCTCTAATCTCCTATTTTTCCTCATAGAAATTTTCATCACCTGAAATGTTCTACTGAAAGGTAAGCACCCAGAGGACAGGAATTTTATTTGTATAGCTATCTATTTAAAAAAAATAGCTTTATTGAGATATAATCCATATCTTACATTTTTCAGCCATTTCAAGTGCACCATCCAATGGCTTTTAGTATATTCACAGAGTAACCATCACCATAATCAATTTTAGAAAATCACCAATGTCCCCAAAAGAAATCCCACTCCTCTTAGCCCCCACTCCCATTCTCCCCTAGGCAACGACTAATCTAGTTTTTTGTCTCTCTAGATTTGCCCATTCTGGACATTTCACATAAATGGAATCATAGAGTGTGTGGTCCTTTGTGACAATCTTCTTTTACTTAACCTCGCGATTTCAGGGTTTGTCTACGTCCTAGCATGTCTGAGTACTTCATTCCTTTGACTTCTTTTTGCCAAATAATATTCCGTTGTACGGATAAACCACACTTTATCAGTTGATGGGCATTGGGATTATTTTGACTTTTTGGCTATTATGAATCGTGCTAGTTTAAACGGGTGTGTACAGTTTTCTTGTGAACTTTGTTTTCAGTTGGATACACATAGGAATGGCATTGCTGAGTCGGACGGCCACTGCACACGTAACCATGTGAGAAAGGGCTAGACCGTTTCCCAGAGCAGTGCACGGTTTTCCACGGCCAACAGCAGTGCATGAGAGTCCTCATTGCTTCTCATCCTCGCCAAAATATTATTTAAAATTCTTGGCATCCTAATGGGTGTGGAGTGGTGTATCATTGTGGTTTTGATTTGCATTTCCCTAATGAATAATCATGTCGAGTATCTTTTCATGTGCTTACTGACCACTTGTACATCTTCCTTGGAGCAATGTCTATTCAGAGCTTTTGCTCATTTTCAGTCATCTTTTATTAATGAGTTGCAAGAGTTCTTTATATATTCTATGTATAAATCCCTTATGAGAGACCTGACTCACAAGTATCTTCTCCCATTCTGTTCATTGTTTTTACATTTTCTTTATGGTGCCATAAGAAGCACAAAGGTTTTTCATTTGGATATGTCCACATTATCTATTTTTTCATATATGTCCTTAATCTATTTTGAGTTAATTTTTGTATATGGTGTGAATGTGAGACAGGGTTCCAACTTTATTTTTCACATATGAATATCCAGCTGACCCATCATCATTTTTTTGAAAAGACTATTCTTTTCCCATTGAATTGTCTTGGCACCAAGTTGAAAATCAATTGACTCTTAATTGTGAAGGTTTATTTCTGGATCTCAACTTTGTTCCATTGATCTATATGTCTTTTCTGATGCCAGTACCATGCTGTTTTGATAACGGCAGAATTACAGTTAGGTTTTGACATGAACAAGTATGAGTCCTCCAACTTCATTCTTCTTTTTCAAGATTGTTTTAGCTATTTTTGGTCCTTTGAATTTCGGCATGAATGTTGTAATGAGCTTGTCAGTTTCAACAGGAAGTCGGCGGGGCTTGTGATAGCATATACAGCTTACTTTTATAATCCCACTTCTCAGTGGATGCTTAATAAATATTTGTTGAATGATAATTTTATTTTGTAGTGAAGGAATTGGTTGGTGTCTTCCATCTTTACTCACTCAGATTTGAGAATTTTGCAATGGTTCTTGCTCCCCACAATCTTGCAGATATTTAGATTATGAAGATGACAATACTGGACCGTACGACTAAAAATTAACCTTAGCACCAAGCTCTCTGTTCAGAGAACATTGCAGAGCTATTATTGAAATACCATCTTGACTTGGGTAAGACTCAACAATTGAAAAGAAACCTTTTCTTTGACTTAGGATAATTAAAAAAGGAAAAATAATAATTGAAACTGAATATCAGTAATATATCAGTATCACTTCTCTGATGATATTTGGTTAAAATGAATGAGTCAGCATTCACACGCATAAGAATATTTTCTCTAATAGCCTGTGTTATATAAGAAAAAAGTCACAGAAATGGCTGGTGTGAACGCCTTGGCTACTATACATAGGTCAATTCACTTTAAGTTTCTTGGGATTACTCAATTAGTATCCTTTAAGGAAAAACAGTTCTTTATTTTTCATTCCTTAAGAAAGGTAAGAGGTAGTTAGGAGGATAAACTCTAGGTTTATATTCCCTGGGATAGCGGGGCTGGTGTGGCTCAATGGTTGAGCATTGACCCAGGCACCAAGAGGTTGCTGGTTCGATTCCCAGTCAAGGTACATGCCCAGGTTGTGGGCCTGATCCCCAGTGAGGGGCATGTAGGAGGCAGCCAATCGATGTTCTCTCTCATCGATGTTTCTATCTCTCCCTTCCTCTCTCTCTAAAATTAATAAAGAAAAAAAATTATATTCTCTGGGATAAGTCCTAACTCTGTTGCCTATTAGTTCTGCAATTGTGTGACTCAGCTCATCACTTTTAATAAGGGGATAAGTGTGAATACCTGTTTCATAGAGTTGCCTGTATGCTGTATTTATAATGTCTAGAATGGTTATAAAATAGCTATTTAATGAATTAATATTTGTTACAGATGTTTCTCCTTTTTCCCCTGTTGACACCCTCCTCCTGTCCCTCCTCCCCCTGATGGCATTGTTGTCTATGTCCATTGGTTATGTTTATATTAATAAGTTCTTTGATTTATCTCTTCCCTCGTCCCCTCCCCCTCCTCTGAAGTTTGTCAGTCTGAATCCTACTTCTGTGTCTCTGGGCTAACACTATATTTTTGTGTGAAATGAAATAACATACATAAACTTCTATGAAAAATGCAAACCATGCATTACAAAATACCCAGCTTCCTTAGCTTCCTTGCCTTTTGCATCATCTCCCCTCAATCACATCAAATTATCAATTAATAATCATGGTTCCACCCTCCTACCCAAGAAATCCTAATTAGATTCTATTGAAACACTGTCAGATTAATGACATGCATTTATTCTGTAGGCTACCCACTATGTATAAGAAAAATGTGTAAAGAACCCAGTCTTAAGTGGGTTTCAGTTTGGTGCCATCTACTCTGGGAAAAAAAGAAAAGCTCTTTGCTTTTGTTTCAATTTATAGACTCAGTGGTGGATCAGCTCGTTTAATGAGCTACAGCTGAGAGCAAATACTCCGGGAACATCATGTGCTAAAATTTCGGAGGATTTGATTTTTTTCAGTCCAGTAATCAAAAGCATTTGATCTTTTATTGACTGAATATGGTGGCTGTAAAAAGAAATGAAATGTCCTAAGTATTCAGGGTTGAATAACTACGAATGCTTTCTATTTCCACTGTTCAAACACCCTTAACTTTATGCTGTGTATAATATATTAGCATGTTCAGGCTTTATAAAGAAAATACACTTTTTTTTTTTTTTCCTGACAGTATTAAAATGGCCTCTTTAGAATATATCTGTCAAAGGGATAAAATTCTCTCAATGTTGTAGTTCTTTGTATTAACAATGATTTTTCCAGGTTAGGCTCTGGTGTTACCTGGGTAAAACAAGGAAAATAAAAGTAACATCCAGGGATGGTTCTTGTTGAAAGAGAACAGGATGTGGTTTTTTTCCGAATTGTGATTTCCTTTGATAAACGTGCTGTAAGTGGATATGGGAGGCTATGCCGAGGACACGGGGCAGTCAGGGCGCAGCCGGGCCAACCTTGGGGGAGGCCCTGGAGCCGGTCCCACTGGGCTAGAATAACAGTTCCATTATTCAGCAGGGCAAGGCTATCACCCCACTTCTTAGCATAGCTTGGAGGTTAAACTATGGTGTCCTCTCCTACTTATTCATTATCAAATTACTTCACGATGTTTATTTAGACTGCTATCACTGAATCAAGGCACCATGTTATAAAAACATGACCTTCTTTGAAGGCTTTATTCAAGAGGCTAGTTCTCTGGATAGGAAGGGAGGGAATGTGGTCTTCTGCATTCCAGAAAATCGATTCCAATATCAGTTTCAAATGTCCCCAAGTTACTCTATGGAATGTGAAATTCACTTTTATAAAAAGAATTCGTGATTCTTCGAACAGTGTCATTTAAATACTGATATAATGAATGCCACAACACAGTTCATTGAAAATGTCACTGGTCCTTGTAAATAACAAATTAATAAAAATGGGAACATACATTTTGTTGCCAGTGACTGCAAATAAAATGCATATTGAACATGACTTTTTAGGATAATAGAAGCAAACCAGGGTGTGGTGGTCAGTTTTTAGTGGGTAAGGCTGAGTTGGTCTCATTTAAGTTTATGTTGGGAAACAATATTTAATTTTTATTTTTTTATTATTATTTTGTGTGTGTGTGTGGTATGTGCCCCTAGCAGGAACCTAACCCGGGCTCTCTGGTCCGCAGGCCAACGCTCAACTGCTGAGCCAAACTGGCCAGGGCACAATATTTAATTTTTAAAAGGTGTTTACGGATGCCTCAAAGGAGGAAGAATGATCTTTGGGGTACGTTTCGGTGTTTAGAACAGAAAATGTGCTTTTCACTTTCAGTCACTGGAAAACTGATGGACCTGGTTAATTTTTTACTAGAAAAATGTCCACTGATTAGGTAACTTGGAAACACGCTTATATTTCTTAGCTAGGAGGGTAGGTCTGCCAGGTCAATTTACACGGTTAGTCTGGCAGTGGAAACTGTTCATCCTGGATGCGGGTCTCCCCAGACCTCCTCCCCTGGCCCCGTACATTGTTTCCACGGAGGAGCGAGGACTGGGGCGGGTGTGAGGACGCCCAGCTCCCCGGTACTCAGCTATGACAGCACTCTCCATAATGACGTGAGCACCCAGGCAAGCCCAGATTCAGAGCAAATTCTGTTTGAAAGGCAAGCAGCTGTGTGATCATTTATCTAGTCTGGGTAGGAAATGGCTTATTTGACAAGATTTTTTCAAAAGCAAATTTGAGGTTCTGGTTGTAACGTGACACCTTCTCCATCCACCAAGCGGAGTGAAGAAAGAAAAATTTACTGTAGGAATCAGCTTTCTCCCTCCTCCCTAAAGCACACTGAATTTTGGAAGAGCTGAAGTCACCATTTCATGGGTATTTTCATTCTGCAGTTGGCTGTTAGTGCTTAACTGGATTACATGAAATCCACAACTTTAAGGAAGATAAGAATTTATGTTAACTGCGGAATAAACCCACCAACCATTAGAGCTACAAACTCACTGCTTACAGTGAAATAGACCCGTGATGATTATTTTTTTCGACCCTTGATTTTTACAGCCTTCCAAATATACCCACTTTGTCAATTACAAATTTTAAAGCAATTTCAAAATCAGGAGGACTACAATTAATCTGTGAATGTAATAAGAGAATAATTTCTTTATATGCTTACTTTGCACTCCTAGTCTTACAGAAAGGAAGCTGTAGTGCCTTTGAAAATATCTAGGGAGTTATGCAAACATGTGTAATGTATCTCAGATTTATCTTTGGCATCTCTGCCCTTTATTCCGAAGCTGCACACAAACAGGATTCGTCCTGTCCTGTGCAGCCCTTGCATCACAGTAGGAATACATCATTGTGCTTCTGTTTAACATGCAGGCTTTGTGGAGGCACAAATCTGATATAGTTATACTTTTAGAACCTCCAGTTTACAGTCAAGCACTGTGCCTTTTTAGTGCTGACTAGGAAATCAGATTGGTTGAATCTGGGAATACAGCTTCACGACGTGCAGAATCCTGGCTCTGCAACTGAGGAAAATCAATGAGGGGAAGCATTGATCTCCTTGCAGAGTGCAAATGCAGTTAGCTCAGAAACACTCGGCCCAGGATTTTGTTATTCAAGTCATTCCGTCGCACACATTTTCAACCAAGCTCTTATCACGCAGAGGCTCTCTGGATTCAGTTTAGTTCCAGTTACACATTCATAGAAACCATGCCTTCTAGAAGGGAAAAAGAACTCTGCCTATCCACTGTTCGGCTTCTATGTTTGCTCAAGGCTAAACGAAATAGCCTTCACTTCTGCGACATTTCACTATGTCACTATGTCACTGGGTAGAGAAAACTCCTGCAGGAAGGTGAGAGTATGAATCACCAGAAAAATATTATCTTCAGCTATGATGAATTTGATGTTCATCTGGGCTGCTTGGCCAATTTGTTTTCTTTCTTTCTTTCTTTCTTTCTTTCTTTCTTTCTTTCTTTCTTTCTTTCTTTCTTTCAGAAGTAAGTGTAAGCAAGAAATTACCTAGTGGGCCCACTGTAGATATGCATAAAAATGAAACATATCATATAGCCACATGCAGTATGTATAAGAATATGTATTGCAATATTTCATACTTGTTAGTGAAAATATTTTTACAACATAGTGCCTCCCAAGTGCAGGAAATAAATCAAGCCTTTTAAAAGGGATTGCAGATGATTCATTTAGTGCTGTCATAATATAGTGTTTTCCTTAATGAAAATTTATATCGTTTTTCCTGGACTCAGTGGGATAAATTTATACTGAAAGATGGAAGGGTCTGATATAGCCAGTATTAAACATGCCCAATGCTTGACAATGAACAAGCGCTCACCCAAGTGGGGCACAGACTGACATCATTTGAATGCACCCTTCTGATCTAAGATTTTTCATGTTAAAATTATCATATAAATGCAGTAGAAACTGGTGGCATCTGGCAATGAGACATAGCGCTTCCAGTTCAGCCTTATGCTGATATCACAGTAAACTACCCACAGACAGATTCACAGTCAGATAATGGATTTGTGCTTAAAGCAACTTGCAACTGTGAACATCTGCAGTAAGAAGGAAATCAAGCTAGCAGCTCCAGCTTCTTAGAGCATTCAAAAATGCAGAGGGATATACAAAATATTGCTAGAAAAACACGACCAATGTAAAATCCTCCAGCAAGAAGAGCAACTGACAGATTCGTACACACACACACACACAAACACACGAATCTATATGAGATACACACACACACAAACACACGAATCTATATGAGATACACACACACACACACACGTTATATATATAATTGTATAGTTCTGGAACACAAAACAAGAACTCCTGGTAAATACAGCATGGGTGCCACAAATGAGTAAAGAGAAAAAATCCTTTCTTATCAAGTCAAGATAATCACTGGACTAATAAAACAGTTCAGGAGACAAAAATCTTTTAAAACTTAATGACAAAAAATGAGAAAGGTCTCCTGAATGGGATGGAGAACGGGATTTGGGGGTGGTGTGGAGTGGGGTGGGTGGGTCAGGGGAGAAGGAGGATGAACTATCAGGACTGGAGTCTCATCTCAGGGTTTGGGAGTATTAACTTCATAAACACTGAGAACTGAGGTCTACCATGGACTGCCAACCACATGCTGCAGGTGACAGAGAAGAAGCCATTCAGGGAACCCAGGCCCTGTGCTACTATTTTCCACAATGACAAGTATGGTGTGAGGGTGACTTACCCCTATCAGTCAGGGTCCAATTGGGAGAGAGATTCCTACAGTAATTTGAACAGGGAAAGTTTAATATAAAGAAGTATTCATTTAAGAGGAGATTGGAGTAATGAAATATTTATTGGCTTTTAGAAAATAAAGAAAACTCTAAAGAATGTAGGAAGACCACATATAATAGCATAACATAACATAACATAACATAACATAACATAACATAACATAACATAACATAACATAACAGTATAATATAACATAATATAACATAACAGTATAATATAATATAACATAACAGTATAATATAACATAACATAACAGTATAATATAATATAATATAATGTAATATAATATAATATAACATAATATAATATATTATAATGTCACTACCCCTATGGCTGAACTAGAAAAACCAAGGAAGAGTCCCCCAGGGCTGAGATCTAGTTCTTACTGGAAAGGGCGTGGTCATGGCTCACCGAAGGGAAGAAAAGCTACCCGTGGAACTTGCTGGAAATCCCACTAGGATGGCAAGGAAAGCTGCCCGTGGAAAGTGTGCCTCCGGAAGTACGTTCGTGCGAAACCACCCGATGTGGGTGCCAGGAGAGGCCACAAGGAGCGTGCACTGCAGAGTCTTCGAGCATGTCAGGAGTCAGGAGCTGGAAAAGCCGCAGGAGGGGTAGTGTGCACGGCAGGAGCTGGACCTGGAGAAGCCACTCATGTTGCTTGGCAGACACTGGAGAAAACATCTGGAGAAAATGCCCCTGCTCGGGAGCTTGAGGAGCAATGACTTCCGAACAGGGAAGCAAACCGCTTCCTCCTGCAGTGGCCCCCAGGCCCTCCGCTGACAAAGCTGACCACGCCTGTCAGCAGAGGGAAAACATTGGAGGGCCCAGATGCATTTTTAAAGAGCAGGCAAAAAAGTCTGACTTTGGAACTGAGAAGCAATAAATCAGTAACCGGCACAGCATACGTTTAGAGTCATCATAACCCTTACAGTTGAAAATTTGATAGGATTTTCCAAGAAAAAGTCACCTTGGTCACCTTACTCATTCCCCTTTGCAGAAGTGATTCATAAAGTGAATAATTCAAAACAGAAAAGTTTGTGTAGTGAGATGATTCTTCTACTATGAGTTGGTTTTTCTTCTGTTATATCTTCTCGAGATGACTGCTGAGTGAGACGTGCAGCTGATGGCTGTGTGGGCAGGACAAACCCCTGACTTACAAAAGTCTAAATCATTTTCTTGCATCAATTACATTATGTTCTAACCACAGACAAGGAAGAAAGAGAGTATTATCAACACTTCCTTTTAAAATTATATATTGCAAAGTTAAATACCCTGAGTTAAATGACTGGGGCTCAAACCAAATTTGTTTTCCTTTTCATAAAATTGCTGTTCAACAAGTGTTCTTCATTTCTTTTCTGTGAACCTAATAAGATGAAGTATTGGTGTGCTAGGGTTGCCATGAGGAAGTACCACAGATTTCTATGCTCACAGTTCTGGGCTGGAAGCTAAGACGGTGGTGTCAGCAGGACTGGTTTCTGCAGCCTTTCTCCTTGGCTTGCAGATAACTGTTATCTCCCTGTGTCTTCATATGATTTTCCCTCTGTTTGTTTCTGTGTCCAAATTTCCTTTTTTTTTTTTTTTTATCCTCACCTGAGGACATTTTGCCATTTTTTGTTCAGACAGAGTGGGAGGGAAAGAGAGGAAGAGAGAGAGAAAGAAACATTGACGTGAAAGAGACACATCGAGTGGCTGCCACCTGCTCGACCAACCAGGGCCAGGGACAAACTGCAACCGAGGTATGTGCCCTTAGTGGGAACCGAACCCGGGTCTCTCTGGACCACAGGTCAACGCTCTCACCACTGAACCAAACCGGCCAGGGCTCCTCTTCTTTTAAAAAATGTTTTTTCTTTATTGCTTTGAGGGAGAAGAAGGGAGAGGGAGAGAGAGATAGAAACATCAATGAGAGAGAACATCGACTGGCTGCCTCCTGCATTCCTCCCCATGGGTTATCGGGCCCACAACCTAGGCATGTGCCCAGACCGGGAATCAAACTGGTGACCTCTTGGTGCATGGGTCGATGCTCAACCACTGAGCCACACCAGCCAGGTCAAATTTCCTCTTCCTATAAGGACATCAATCATAATGGATTAGAGCCCACTCTAGTGTTCTCGTTTTAATTCAAAGACCTATCTCCCATTATAGTCACTAATGTCCTGAAGTCCTGGGGCTTAGAGTTTCAACATATGGATTTTGGTTGAAACACAATTCAGTCTATAACAGGTGGTTAACTGTGGAGTAGTTAACTTCAAATTTCAGGTCAGCCAGTTTTAGATATCAGCTCTGCAATACTGGGCAATTCACCTGTCCACCTTGAGCCTCTGTTTCCACAGTACTTCACAAGGCTGTTGTGAGAATTAAATCAAGTAATATAGTCAAAGCATTTAGTTTCTGGAGTATATAAGAGCAATAGATGTTCGCTATTAGTAAGGATATTATTTTTATCATTGTTTATTTATTTAATTTTAAATACTTACTGGCTACTTCCCAGATGACATGTTACCATTGTTTATCATATTGTAGGGAGGGCATACACTCAGTAATTACCAAGTTAAATTTGTGTTTTCCTCAGGACCTTTTTACATGCTATTCTTTTTGTTGTTGTTAATCCTCACCCGAGGATATTTTTCCATTGATTTTTAAATAGAGTAGAAGGGAGGGAGGGAGGAAAAGAAAGGGAGAATGAAATATTGATGAGAGAGAGGCACAGCAAATGGTTGCCTCCCTGGGCTAGGGATCAAAACTGCAATCCAGGTGCATGACCTTGACCGGAATCGAACCCACAACCCCTTAGTCCGAGGGCCAATGCTTTAACCACTGAGCAAAATTGGTTAGGGCTGCACTTGCTATTCTTCATGCCTGGACCTCTTCATTGCTGGCTTCTCTCGGGCTCGGCCCCAACGGCACCACACATGCTCATTCCTGCTCTGTCCGTCCTCTTGTCTTGACTTCTTTTGCTCATAGTCCTGAGCACATCTGAGACTATCATTTATTTTCCAGTGTGTTCTCCGTCTCTTCTGCACCATGTAAACTATCTTACTCATTGTTACATCTCAAGTTCTGTGTTCTGTTGCTACATCTCAAGTTTTATTCATGTTTAGATGAATAAAATACAAAGAAACTATGCAACATGCTCTGTTGAGGGAAGTACAGGGTGAACAAATATATACAGCAATGTACTCAAGAACAACCATAGAAGATCTAATAGGAGAAAGGGATATATTAAACACATTTGGAAATTACTACATTTTAATAATTCAGTTAGACGATAATTACGTTGCAGGAAAACCTGGTTGGTCCTTCCCAGGTCTCTGGCACCTAAGTTACTACAACAAGTTGATATCTTAAAATGTTAACTTTTAAAGCTGTGAATGGAGAGCTAGACCTCTTTTCAACAATCATTATAATCCACTGAAAATGGTATAAAAATGTGAGCACTTAATGAGCTCTCTTCTCCTTTCCTGAGCAACCCACTCCAATGCATCTGATCTGATCTTAGGGTTACTGCAGACTTCAAAGGGGGTTAGGGTCAGCTCTGCGGGACCCAGAGAAAGGAGAAGAAAAGACCCAGTAAACACAAAGGCCATCAAGTCTGAATACACATTTCTTTGACTGAGTCCACAATGCACGAGTATTGCGACAATGATTAGTTTTGGCTTAGGATTGTTATTTCAGGCCTCTGTGGTCAGGCAGGCCATTTAAATGGTCCTGTTTTATTTTGCTAGCACCAAACAGAGCTATGAACAAGTGAAATACATTTGGTATGTGCACAAATGAGCACCTGTATACCTTTTGTGCATGAAAATTTGAATGGAAATCTTATTCAACATTCTAGCTACATTATCAGACGATTGGGATTAGGAGACGTTAAATGTATGCAACTTTGTCTGCCGTGAGCCTCTCGTCTTGTGTAGTTCTGTTGTCGCTGTTTTCATCTGATGGGAATTGAAGCCTGTCCAAATTGAGACCCCATTTTGCAGTACTTTTGAAATAGAAACAGATAATCTGGGTCTGTTAATGTAGTCAATGAACACTCTGGCTCTTAAAAATTATCTTGAAATTGAAGAAAGAAAATAAGAGTCCTTGCAACCAGCATGCCAGTCCTGGTACAACGAAGTCGACATTCTACATGGATCAGTGTGGGGCATGGGTCAGAACGGGACCGTAGGGATTAGTGGGCAACTAACAAACAGGATTATTTTTCCCTTGAACAACAGTTGACTAAGGGTTTCACCATTTCCCAAGTGAAATACTAAAATCAACACTAAAACTACACTGTGTGGATTAAGATAAAAGTTGAGTCAACTACGTTCGGTTTATTTCATAGTATGGATTTAATTCTTTTCAACTTCTCAGTTTTGCTGCCTTTTAAAAGATGTTTAAAGGAACAACTTTAAAAGCACGTTAAGGGGATTTCCTTGAGTGGGTTGGATTCAGATGATTACTGCAATCATGATTCTGGTGTCTCAAAAGGTAAGTTCAATTTATTTGTCCCTGAATAAAGTAGTCTTTGCTGCTGGTTAGGCAGAAAGAGTAGAGATTATTAATGTGGGTGGGTGGGGGTGCAAAGCTGAAACGAAACCATTTGCTGTGCCTGTCTCACAGAGTCTGTAAGCAGGTGCCAGACACAAGCATGTCCGCTGTTATGCAATTCACGTGCTCCTGAAAATCTCCATGTGCCGCAGGGTCGTCACAGAGGAATACGGCCCATCGGCTGCCTGGAGCTGGGTCAGATCATTCAAACAGAGGCAGCTCTGTAACCAGTGCCTCAAGAACATAACAATCAATAAAAATACTAACAATTTAAAGACATTCTTAATTCTGAATAAATAAACAACTCAGTAAACACAGGATTTTATCTTTTTTTTTTTTTATTATAAGTGAAGGGTGCTGGATGGAAGGGCATAGAAGGAAGAGCAAAGGTCGGTAAACAGAGGTAAGGACAAAATACATAAAGACTGAGGAAGAACCAAGCCAGAAACACCAACCTGAACGTCAGACTAAGCTTAGCCAACAGAGCCCAGCCAGTGTGGCTCAGTGGTGAGCATCGACCCATGCACCAGGAGGTCACCGGTTCGGTTCCTGGTCAGGGCACATGCCCAGGTTGTGGGCTCAATCCCCAGTGGGGGCGTGCAGGAGGTGGCCAATCGATGTTCTCTCTCATCGATGTTTCTGTCTCTCTCTCCCTTTCCCTTTCTCTCTCTAAAAAAAATCAATAAACAACAACAACAAAAAGAATGAAAAGAAATAAATAAACTGGGCCAAGAGGAAGAGCGAGCAGTGAATGGGCCTCCCGCGGGGAGCTCTGTTCCTCAGGTTCGGCTGCGTTCAGCTCCTGTTTGGGGGGCTAAGCCATTCATGTGAGGGATGGGAATTTTCTGTGCCCACCGCCTGGGCTAACGCTCACCCAGATAGCTGGGCCAACCTTATTTCTGGGTGTGTTTTCAGGAGAGCACTGAGTCACAGCACACTGATTAGACAGCGAGTTCACGAGGACAAAATGATTCAAAGGCCCAAGCGTGCTAATTTCGGCTCTCTCTCTCTCTCTCTCTCTCTCTCTCTCTCTCTCGCAGGCAGTGTAACTCTAAACAAGTCAGCTTCTCACACCAGAGTGTGAGACCATTATAAATCACACACATTCTCACACAGTGAAAGTAAAATTTACCTGTGGGGCAAAATACAAATATACTTTTTTTCCTACTGTTGAATTCTATTTATAGTAAGAGAGCATGATTGGCCCACCCCCCTACCCCTACTACACCACACCAACACACACACACGCACACACACACACTACTTTGCCTAAGTACCCAAAGTGATTTCAAGCAACTCGTAATGTGTGGATTCAGTAAACAGTAATTAAGAGCAATGAATTTCTTTCCTTCATGTCTTCCTTTTAGGACATTCCAGACTCTGTTTTTAACCTTTCATGATTGCTCAGTTAATTAAGAAAAATGAGCCCGTATTTTCTTTAATACACCATTCCCCAGCCCATGTAAGGGGAACTTGGCATATAAGGATATTGTTTTTCTTTTCACTGATCTCTCTTTCCAGAACCAAGCAACATGAACCCTGATTATTTTATCCGCTAAGAAAAGAGAATTTTGTGTAAAGGGCTACAGGATGCTTTTGGATCATCAGATGATACTAAATGCGTCACTTAAATAACTGAGCTTACAAATACTGCCAGCATTTTACTATCATTTCTGTTAGCATCAGCTGTTTTTTAAAAAAATAACACCAGGACTTCTGGTGATGTGTGGGTGACCCTTTGTAGACCTGAGTCCATGTCAAGTATCTAGTTTTCTCTGGAGCTTCTTGTGTGGTCAACTATAATTGCTATTCATAGACCCACAGGGCAGACTTCAGGTCCAAAACGTACACATTTTACAGTTTGACCCTTCAAGGTACTATGAAAACATAAATACATTTCTTTGGAGAAAACTCTCTGCTCCTGCAAGATCCCTTGAAACCATCCAATTTGATCTGTGATTCCTGCTGAGATGTGCATTACATCATGGTCTATTTTCAGCTTGTTACATTAATCAAAACCTATCCCATTTATTAAGCAGCTTCCTGCAGCTCAGGCATTTGAAATGCAGAGTGCCAGCAAGCAGCTGCCAAACACCATGAAGGAAAGAGGTGGGTTTGGGTAACATACAAATTGAATTTCAAGTGACTGAGCAGCCTCTTTATCTCTTGGTGACACAACCCGGGACTGTGGCAAGGTTCTTAAGGAAATAAACCCAGAGCCATGGTTCAGTCACGGGGTGGTTACCATGGCCCTGCCCAGCAGTCTTTCCGGAACTGCTGATGAGTGTGACCTTTGCAGAAATGCACAAAGCCTGGATTTCTGCACAGTTAACCTTCACAAGCCGGAACCCCTCTGTGAGACCCGCCTGCCACAGAGGAAGGCTTCAGGATCAAAACAGACACATGCACATTCTCTGAAAGAGCAACTACAAACACGCATATGCACGCACACATCTTCGGAGGATGAAGACACTGAGCCCATTTTCAATTATGCTCTGCACCGTGTGTTTTCAAGCATTTCCATTGCTCTTCCTTTGGAGCAGAAAAGTACCAGTACTCAGTGTAGTGTCAACCCTGTACTTCATTGGACCCGCTTCATTTCAGAGCTGCCTTGGCTGAAATTGGTGGTGAGAATGGAAATTGCACAGGTTCGGGAATGTGTTGAGAGCCACCGAGACCTTTTGCTCACTGCTGAAGAATGATCAACTGGCCCTGGCTGGTTTGGCTCAGCGGTTGGAGCATTGGCCTGTGGACCAGAGAGTCTTGGGTTCGGTTCCCCCTAGGGGCACGTACCAAAAAAAAAAAAAAGGATGACCAACTGCACGCATTGAGCCAAAGGCATGGGTGCTGAAATGAGAGCTCTGATTTCCACCTCATGTCTCAGACATGTTCTTTATTCCAAATGGATCGGGTATTAATTGAGAGGGTGGGAGCAGAGGGTATTATGAGGGAAATCATGGCAATATTCTTAACCTATTATATCAATGAATCAAACTTTCTTTCTATGGCTCCTTCATGCTTTTAATAGTATTTTTCTTTTCAAGCAAATCTAATTTTTCTCATTACTAATATATTGATTCAGATCACATTAACCATTAAGGAAAAGTAAGTTATACTAGCTTACCGAATCCCGTTAATATCTAGTTTTATTAGTAGTAATGCTTTGTCTATCGCCCTTTTCTCTTCCCTAAGTCCTTTACATACCTTACCTTATGTGTTTTGCCTGGCAAACCTATGAATTAATTAGAATAGGGTAAATTATTATTGATGAGAAAACAAAAGCCCAAAGAGGTAAGAGCAAGTCAAAGGTTAACATGGCAAATCATTAGTAATCCTGAAATGTCCACCTCTCTTTTCTGTGATTTCTACGAACAATGAAGGATATGGCGGTTTGGATGCGGGAACCAGTGACTTCAAAGGACACGATGATTCATCTTTGTAGAGTTTCAATCTTCAGCTTCCTGTTGACTATATTCACTTGAGAATCCTTGTCAAAGTGCAGGAAACCCTGGTCTGCAGACACCCAACTTAGAAACGGTCCATCCCTTGAAACCCCGGGAGGAAATGGTGGGGTGGGGGTAGGGCCAACTTCTAGAGACTCTGTTTAGAAGTGAAAAGAGAGAGAGGGAAGATACACTACAGAAGATTAAAGAAAGAACAAATAACCTCCAAAGTCATTCATTCATTCACTCACCCTCCGTGGAGTAGGTAGAACTTGCCAGAGGACAGAGTTAGTGGAATTCATGGACTCCTTCAGTCCTTGTATCTGAGGCACGGCACCAGGTTCTGGAAATCCAGATCCAAGATCTGTCCACAGACAACTTTAAGCAAAGACTGGGCATGAAGAACGGCATGAGAAAAGCACAAGGCAAACCAGAACACAGAGGCTGAAAGGTTCATTGCTGGCTGCGGTAACCAGGGAAGGCTTTGTGTCCAGGGATGGGGCTGTAAAAATGAGTCCGACTCAGTAACAAAGTCCAGGAGCTCAGAAGCCGGGCTAATGTCTCATCACTCTCTTGACTACAGTTTTGGACCCTAAAGGTTTTTGTGGGGGTGTTTTAGGATTCTAGTCACTACACAAAAAACAATGCCGATAGTGGAGGATAAATTTATAGAAGTACATCTTAGGCCCTTCGTTATACCGGGCATATATTATCACTCATTTTTACAACTATTCCCCAAAGTAGATATTATAGTATCATTTTACAGATGAGAAAACTGAGGCTCAGAAAGGCTGAGGCACTTGCCTTTATTATTACATAGGAAATGAATACAGCTACCCCCAACCAAGCAAGGTGCCAAGGGTAACACTCATATAAATCAGAACATGCACAGGTGAACCAGCCCCACCGCCAGTGTATTTGACTCTCTTTTAAGCTTTCCCATACAAGGCAAACCTTTCCAAAGTACTTTTTCTTTTTTTATAAGACCATGTTCCTTTTATTTTTGGTCAAGCATGGCTTCGCTCCCTCCTCTCCACTCAATATGGTGTGGCTGGGAAGGAAGGGGGCTGGCGGGGGGCACCTGCAAGCCTGCCTTGTGAGTCTGCGAATAAGTTAAAGACAGAATTTAGTTTAAGCTAAAAATAAAAAAGAAGAAGAGGGTGTATGTAAATGTGAAGGCGGATCCTGCTTGAACGAGGGGTGGTTGTCCTAGGGGAAAAGTGTGAGGTTTCTTTATTTTAAGTTCTCAACCCTGGCCTCCGTCTTCAGAGGTACACCGAAGGTGTGTTAACTGTTGACTTTTGCTGCCCAAAGATGACGTCTTCAAGGCTGACCCATTGCTTTGGCTGTGCTGCTTTAAATTTGGGTCTCTAAGAAATCAGTAGGAGCAACTTCCTTTGAGCCTTCAAAGTGAGCCAAATGCTTGGTCCTCAGTGGGAAAGTGACTTTAATTAATTCTGGAAGGTCTTTCCATTGCAAAGCAAAATATTGCCCCAGGCTTTTTAGAAAGGCTAGGTTGTACCTTTTCCCTCCTATTGCTAGGAGGCAGGTATCAGGGTGCCTCCCACCAGCTTCTGCCTCCTGTGTTCCGGTGGCCAAGCGCGCCCTTTCATAAAGGAAAACCAAAATGAAACGAACAAGCAAGCGATAAACCCTGTTTGTCGCCAGTTAACTTCTTGGTTCAAGCAAGAACCAAACCAGAGTATAAAAGTCTTCCATCACAATAAAATATGACTCAAGCCCTCATCAATACTCATTTAGCAAACGCTTCACACTGGACCATCTTTTTCTAATACTTAGAAATTCCATTATTTCTTATTTCAGTGAACATGTTAGGGGGGGAAAAATTAAGTGAAATGGGATTAGGTTTGCCATTTGTCATTTACTCAGAGTAGAATTCCGGTCTGACGTGTGGGCACTCAGACTCAGGGCTTAATGCTTTCAGTAATTATAAGGATCATGTAGAGTATGTTGATTGGTGAGGGGAAAAAAATCTTTATTAACTGCTCCAAAATAGTTAATTCTTCATTAGTCAGAGCACTGCACTAGAGGCTGCTGCCTATGAACCATGGATTAGAGTTTATGATAGTAATAACCTCCCTGAAAAAACATTTGTTACTATACTTAATGACCAGATTTTAGTGCATTAACCTTCCTGGGGAGGTCAACTAACAAAATGGATGTTAACTGCTTGTAACAACCAATTCCTCTGAAATTAATATTTAGATGCCTTTGGTGTCAAAAAACCTTCCTTCCATATCGGGGCATTAAAAACACTTCTAAATTATTAATAGCAGGCAGAATTCAATGCCTGAAAGATTTCCATTCCAATTCTCTTTATCCTCAGCCTGTTCCTATTTTCTCAAACAGAGTTCTTTTCTGCAGGAACAAGGAAGGCATTCAGGAAAATTAGGTCTCAAAAATGCATGTGGGTCAACAATGCACTGCAGTTTGGAAAAGGTCACTCTTTAAGTTCAACAGAAATAAACATAATGGGAGTGTGAGAGGCGACGCTGAGCTCACACTGGGAACCTGACGCAGCGGCTCCCCGGCCGCCTCTCAGCACCTGCCAGGAACTCCTTCAGGACATTTCTGCATCCCTTCTGCAACTGACCTCCTGGCTCTCCTCTCCGGCCCCGCCCCCCACCTTCAAATTGGAAACAAACCACACTTATGTCAAAAGGGCTTCTGAACTATTTCCTTCCTGAGCAATCCCAGAATATAAAACATGTTCTGAAAAGCTGCCCCGTTCCCTGGAGAAATTTTTTAATTTAGTTACTGCGTGCGCTGCTCCTTGGCTGGGGTAGTCTTGAGTCCCTGCCAGACAATGAAGCCATGCTATTATTAGCCTTCTCATTCAATGGTGACAAAACAGTCTATGTTTCTATTTTCAGACGGTGCTCTTCTGGAGCAATAGATATGCAGAAACTTCAAACTCAAGGCCAACAGTGGACCCGTAGGGCGAAGTAGGCATCGGCTGCCAAAACGGGCATGGTGGTGTGGACAGAGAAACGTGTTAATGGTGGTTATCTGTAGGCAGAGGTGAAATACAGACAGATAGCCGAAGCCCTGCCTGCCAAAAGCTCTCCTGGTTTCAACAGAGGCTTAACTATTGCAGGAGGGAAAGCACCCCTGGGACCTCAGTGATGAAGCTGCCATGTTTAATCATTTCCCCAAACCACAGGGAGGCAGTGACATTCCTGACTCAGTCACTTACATCAGCCCACGTTCAGGCACAACGTGATGAATCAATGTCGCACAGAGCTGTGACTTGGGTGGTGTGGGTGACGACGTAAAATGCATGCACGGGCTTACCTTCTTTTATGATACTTCTCTTCATTGTGCTCTGCACACACTGTTTGTTACAAACTAAAGATTTCCCTGCTTTGAGCCAGTCAGTCGGCGCCATTTTTCCAATAGCATTTGGTCTCTTCGTGTCTCTGTGTTTCATTTTGTTAATTGTAGCAGCATTTCAAATTTTTTCAATCTGTGATCAGTGATTTTTGATGTTACTATTGTGTTTTGAGACGCCACAAATCGTGCCCATATAAGAGGGTGACCTTAATTGATAAATGGTGTGTGTGTTCTGACTGTTCCACTAATCAACCTATCTCTTTCCCTCTCCTTGGGCCTCCCAATTCCTTGAGATACGACAATATTGCAACTGAGAAACCTACAATGGCCTCTAAGTTTTTAAGTGAAAGGAACATGCACATGTATCTCATTAGAAGTAAAAGAAGAAAAACTAGAAATGATTAAGCTTAGTGAGGAAGGCATATAAAAAGCCAAAATAGGCTAAAAACTAAGTCTCTTGCACCAAAGTGAGCTAAGTTGTGAATGCAAAAGAAACATTCTTGAAGGAATTAAAAGGGCTACTCCAGTGAGCACATGAATGATAAGAAAGCAAAACCGCCTTACTGCTGATGTGGAGACGGTTTTAGTGGTCTGGGTAGAAGATCAAACCAGCCACAGCATTCCCTTCAGCCAAAACCCAATCCAGAGCCAGATCCCAACTCTCTCCAATTCTGGGAAGGCTGAGAGAGGCGAGGAAGCTGCAGAAGACAGGGTTGAAGCTAGCAGAGATTGGTTCATGAGGTTTAAGGAAAGAAGTCATTTCCATAACATAAAAGTGGAAAGTGAAAGCAAGTGCTGATGTAGAAGTTAGAGCCGGGTATCCAGAAGATCTAGCCAAGATAATTAATGAAGGTGGCTACACTAAACAACAGATTTTCAATGTAAGTGAAACAGCCTGATATTGGACGAAGATGCCAGCTAGGGCTTTCACAGCTAGAGAGGAGAAGTCAATGCCTGTCTTCAAAGCTTCAAAGGATAGGTCGACTCTCTTGTGAGGGGCTAATGCAGCTGGTGACTGACTTGAAGTTGAAGCCAGTGCTCATTTATTCTGAAAATTCCAGGGCCCTTAAGAATTATGCTAAATCTCCTCTGCCTGTGTTTCATAAATAAAACAAGCCCTGGATGACAGCACATCATTTACAACATCATTTACTGAATATATTAAGCCCACTGTTGAAACCTAGTGCTCAGGAAAGGACCCCTTTCAAAATACGACTGCTCATTAATAATGTACCTGGTTACTCAAAAGAATGGAGTCATAAAATAAGAGTAATGTTTTTGTGCCTGCTAACACAACATCTGCTGAGCAGCCCATGGATCCAGGAGTTTAACTTGCAAGTCTCATTGTTGAAAAAATACATTGCATCAGGCTATAGCTGCTGTAGATAGTGATTCTTCTGATGGATCTGAGCAAAGTAAATTGAAAACCTCTGGAAAGGATTCACCATCTTAGATGCCGTTAAGAACATTTGTGATTCATGGGGAAAGGTCAAACTATCAACATTAACATGAGTTTGGAAGAAGTAGATTTCAACCCTCAAGGATGACTTTGAGGGGTTCAACACTTCAGTGGAGGAAGTAACTACAGATGTGGTGGAAATAGCAAGATAACCAGACTTAGAAGTGGAGCCTGAAGATTTGACTGAATTGCTACAATCTCATGATAGGACTTGAATGGATAAGGAGTTTCTTCGTATGAATGAGCAAAGAAAGTGGTTTTAACAATGGAATCTACTTCTGGTGAAGATGCTATGACGATTGTTGAAATGCCAACAAAGGATTTGTTATATTACATAAATGTAGTTGACAAAGCCGCAGCGGGGTTCAAGAGGGTTGACTTCAGTAAAGTTTTACTGTGGGTAAAATGCTGTCAAAGAGCAACACATGCTACAGGGAAATGGTTCGTGAAAGGAAGAGTCAATCAACGTGGCAACAGTTACTGTTGTCTGATTTTCAGAAAGTTCCACGACCACCCAATCTTCAGAACCACCACGCTGATCAGTAAGCAGCCATCAACACTGAGGCAAGTTGCTCTACCAGCAAAAAGATTATAACTTGCTGAAGGCTCAGATGATGAATAGCATTTATTAGCAATAAAATATTTTTTAAATTAAGGCATATCCATTTTTTAAGGCATAATGTTACCACACTGCTACCATTAAAAAAAAAAAAAAAGACATAATGTTATTGCATACTTAATAGGACTACAATATAGTGTAAAGGTAACTTTTATATGCACTGGGAAACCCTAAATTTTGTATGACTTGCTTTATTGTGATATTTGCTTTATTGTAGTGGTCTGGAGCCAATCACACAGTATCTCTGAGGTCTGCCCGTATAAAAAGCCTCTTTCTCATGTCACGGTCAGTTAGAAGCCCAGCATCGAGGTTTCCTTAGAAGCCAGACAACAGTGGGCATTCTTTTATTTTCTATTTGAGGTATAATTGACATATAATATTGTTTTAGTTTCAGGTGTACAACATAATGATTCTATATTTGTGTATATTATGAAATGATTACCATCCCCATGCATATTTAAACACTTTTTTTTCTTATAAGAAGGACTTTTAAGATGTACTCTCTTAGTGACTTCCAAATATGCAATGTAGAATTATTAACTATAGTCACTCTTGACTCCATTTACCTGTTTAGCTCACCTCCCCCCAGCCCCCACCTCTGGCAATCATTAATCTGTTCTCATATCTATAAGCTTCTTTTTTTAAAAAAGATTTCACATTTAAGGGAGATTATAAAGTATTTGACTTTCTCAGTTTGACTAATTTCACTTAGCATACTGCCCTCCCAGTCCATCCACGTTGTCACAAATGGCAAGATTTTAATCCTTTCTCTGTCTGAATAATATTCCATTATATGTACACAACTTCTTTATCCACTCGTCCACGGAAACTTAGGCTGTTTCCATACCTTGACTATTGCAAATAATGCTGCAACAAACACGGGGGTGCATGTACCCTTTTAAGTTAGTGTTTTTCTTTTCTTCAAATAAATACCCAGCAGCACCGTTGCTGGATGACATGGCAGTTCTATTTTTTAGTTTCCTGGGGAACCTCCATGCTATTTCCCAGAGTGGCTGCCCCAACTCACACGCCCAACAGTGCACCGGGGCTCCCTTTCCCCCACCTCCTTGCCAGCACTTGTTATTTCTTGTCTTCTTGATAGTAGCCATTCTAGCAGGTGTGCGGTGATATCTGGTGTGGTGTTGATTTGCATCACCCCAACGATTAGTGATTCTGTGAGTCTTTACATGCAGCTCTTGGTCATCTGTATGTCTTCTTCGGAAAAATGTCTATTCGGGCCCTCTGCCCATTTTAAAAATTGGTTTGTTTGTTTGCTAATGAATTGTATGAATTTTTTATATATTTTGGATATTAGTCCCTGATCAGGTATGTGATTTACAAATCTTTTTTCCCAGTCAGTTTGTTGCCTCTTGTTGATGGTCTCCTTTACTGTGCGGAAGCTTTTCAGTTGGATGTAGTCCTACTATTTATTTTTCTTTTCGTTGCCTGTGCTTTTGGGGTCAAATCCAAAAAATCATTGCCAAGACTGATGTCAAGAAACTTACCACCTCTGTTTTCTTCTGGGAGTTTTATGGTTTCAGGTCTTACATTCAAGTCTTGAATCCATTTTTGAGTAAATTTTTGTTCGTGGTGTAAGGTAGTGGTCTAGTGTCGTTCATTTGCATGGGATGGTGGTTTTCCCAAGATCATTTATTAAAGAGATTTTCCCCCATGGTATATTCTTGACTCCGTTGTCCTAAATTAAATAACCATATATGTGTGGATTTATTTCTGGGCTTCCTATTCTGTTTCACTGATCCATGTGTCTGTGTATAAGCCAAAACCATACTGTTTTGATTATTATAACCTTATAGTTTTAAATCAGGAAGTATAATGCTTTCAGCTGTGTTCTTCTTTCTCAAGATTGTTTTAGTTATTTTAAGATCCCCCCCCCCCATTTTTGTGAAAAATGCTATTGGAATTTTTATTGAGATTGCGTTGAATCTATAGATTGCTTTGGGTAGTATGAACTGGACATTACTCGTTATTTTTTTAATCCTCACCTGACGATATGTTTTTATTGATTTGTTTTTTAAGAGAGAGAGGAAGGGAGAGAGAGAGAGAGAAACATCAATATAAGAGAGAAACATCCATAGGTTGCCTCCCTTACCTGCCCTGACCCGGGATTGAACCTGCAACCTAGGTATGTGCCCCGACCGAGAATCAAACCTGCAATCTTTTGCTGCACGGTGTGAGGCTTGAACCCAGACACCCCACCAGGGCTGAACTGGGCATTCTTTTTTTTTTTTTTTTTTTTTTATTTATTTTTTTTTATCCTCACCCGAGGATATTTTTCCATTTTTTTTTTTTTTTTGTACAGATAGAATGGGAGGGAAAGAGAGGAAGAGAGAGAGAGAAACATCGACGTGAAGGGACACATCGAGTGGCTGCCACCCGCACGACCAACCAGGGCCGGGGACAAACTGCAACCGAAGTACGTGCCCTTAGCGGGAACCGAACCCGGGTCTCTCCAGACCGCAGGCCAACGCTCTAACCGCTGAGCCAAACTGGCCAGGGCTGAACTGGGCATTCTTAATAATTTCTTTTTGATAGATACTGTTGCAATATTAGAAATTTAGTATAGACAGGGATACATTAAAAATTTTAGTTTGTTTCCATTTGTAAATAAGATTTGCTATCTGACTATTCAGCTAGGAAAAGTTGTGCATAATAACAATTTTAATTTGATAGCCAGATTCTTCATTGCTTTGGGAATAGTTGCTAATTGGAAATGCATATATATTATTCCTCTTTCCTATTGTAGCTGCTTTTCACTTTGTTTCTATTATCTTAGGAATGAAGTATCCGTAAACAGGAAATAAGCACTTTTTCTTTTAAACTGTGACAGATTTTGCAGAGTTAATTTATAAAATTTCAGATGACGGTATCTCTCTGTCAGGCTTGGTGTTTTATTTTTGCATGTAAAAAATAAAAATAAAACAATTAGGCTTAGTTCACAAATTCAAGCAAAAAGACAGGATGATACTTTGGTTTTCCAAATCTCTTGTGTTAGAATATTTTTAAATGGAGACAATTAGAAAAAGATCTCTTTCCAAATAGAAAACTGAAATGTGAACTGTTGACATTCCCCCCACCTTCCACCCCCGTTTTCCATGAAAATATCTATTAGGGGCTGCTGGGAGACAGCTTTAGACATCGTGTTTTCAATGATAGATATAATTAAAATACAGTTATTGCCTTGGTCTGTGCTATCTCTAAACTGATAAGATTTCCTGAAAGCTATTTAATTGTCATGTGAATCATTAACTTCATTCTGTTTACAGAGAATATGTTATCTCCCCTGCTTCTTGGGAACCGTGGATCCTTCCTTAGTGACCTGGAGTGGCTGCCGAGTGTGATGCAGGTAATGTACCTGTGCGGTTTATTAGTTTAAATCAGCATGTTGATCGTAGTGTTGTTCACTTAATGAACTATGCACTGCTTCCTGCAAACCCTTTTATGGTTTCTGTTGGCTCTGTATGGCATTCTGATGATCTTACACTTCTCCTTAAGTGCTTCTATATCAGAAAACAAGAGCAAAGCTACAACAAAGTGAGTCATCTGGTTCTGTCTTTGCTTTCACTGCATGAGATAATGTGGAGGTGTTAATTACAAGACTTCACTGAGTCTTGACTAATAACAGTGTGCAAACAAATGTATGTCAGGCTCAGCCACAGAAAAGCTTCTACTAATAAGGTAAAACTAGCAATTAGAGCTGACAATGAAGTAATACTTTTCCTTGAATATTCATTAATGAAGTTCTTGTTTGGGAGAAGGGAGGCTTCTGATTGTCCAGATGGAAACCTAGAATAAGAACCCTGGTCATTCCTTTTAAATGAATTAACCACCCTCTGGTGAGCCAGCACACTGGATTAATTCTCTTTTGTACTAATGCACTGACCCTTTGCTTCAAAGGCAGAGCCTTGATGGCCACTGAGATTCCTCAATTTGTGACCTTGGCATAATAGGGACAAATTGAATTCCCAGAAGAAAAATAATAGTGACCACAGAACATCACGAACAGCAGACACAGCATGTTTTATTTAAATCCTTCACTGTAGTTCCTAAGGATTCAGGGAGAAAGAGTGTGATCATCTAACCTACTCAGTTGTGTCACTTAGCGAGACGTTTTCTTCACCTTTCTCCCTTCTCTTCTCTTCTCTTCTCTTCTCTTCTCTTCTCTTCTCTTCTCTTCTCTTCTCTTCTCTTCTCTTCTCTTCTCTTCTCTTCTCTTCTCTTCTCTTCTCTTCTCTTCTCTTCTCTTCTCTTCCCTTCCCTTCCCTTCCCTTCCCTTCCCTTCCCTTCCCTTCCCTTCCCTTCCCTTCCCTTCCCTTCCCTTCCCTTCCCTTCTCTCCTCCCCCTCCCCCTCGCCCTCGCCCTCTCTCTTCCCCTCCCCTTCTGTCCTCTCTCTTTCCAGAAAGCAATTCCATATGCTTCTTTAAGCACATGAGATCCACAGTTTCATGCTAAAAAGAAGCTCCCAGAAAAGAGAGTGTTGAGCATAGATGGCTCTTTCACACATTACACTTTATTTTTTATTTATTTATTTATTTTAATTTTTGTTTCCCTTTATTGATTTTAGAGAGAGAGGAAGGGAGAGGGAGACAGAGAGAGAGAGAAATATCGATGAGAGAGAACATGGATTGGCCGCCTCCTGCGTGCCCCCCACTGGGGATCAGGCCCACAACCCGGGCATGTGCCCTGACTGGGAATTGAACCGGTGACCTCTTGGTGCATGGGTCGATGCTCAACCACTGAGCCACACTGGCCAAACTCACACATTACACTTTATTCCTGAAACATGCTACTACCTGGGTAAGAGATTCTTTTCAGCATTTCTTAGTCGAGATACCCAAATGACGGACTCAATGAAAGCACTTCATTTAGGTTGAACTTTAATAGCTCAATATCTATTTAGGGAAAAACAAATGGGGGTCTCTTCTATTTTGGATTGGGAGAATACAGAATCTTCCTTTGGAATAAACCACCACAAAGTTAAAATTTTAGAATGGATCGTGACCTGTGTAAAACGAAACATTCTTCTGTTTTGACTTTCTTGGCAGCCCAAACCTGATTTGGTAGAAGTGGCTCTGTGCCCAGAAGAAAAAGCCACATCTCAGCGTCTTCGCAGTTAGAAACAGCTATATAACTGCAGATGGTGTAGAAGAGGAAGTGACTTAAATCTACTTAAAATAGGATGGAAGCAGCAGAGAGGCGCACACTCTGCTCCTGTGTGTTCCCCCGTCCTAGCTGGAACCCACTGGCCATTTGCAGTAAACCACGAGGAAAAGTGAAGAGACGCAGACAGGCAGCAATGGGTGGTCTCTGAACTGCTCTCTCTGTCGGGCACCCCTCCCTCCTTTGCCACATGTAAGGTCTTTGATTTGCACAGCCAATAGTTCCTGACTGAAACAGAAGATGGCATCAGGATCAGTGAGGGACATAACGGGGAGAGGATGCATCACGTAATAGAACCTCAAATGTCTAATGTGCTTAATAGAAGAGGTGGGATCGTGAAGGCAGTATTGCAGTTGGGGAAAGCTAGTCGACCCATATTAAATGGGGAAAAATATATTTTTCACACTCTATGAAGTGACATAGAAGGTCGGCATGTGCTGGACACTTCTTGCTGCTTTTAGCAAAGCCCTAAGGGGGAGACGAAGTGATTCAAGAGACGCGCAGTCTACGCACAGATGCGGAAGGAAATGCACACGGCCAAGAGCCGTGCTTTTGCCTAAGACCTGCGATCTAGGTTGTTTGAGAAGTCCCAAACTGGGAGCCTTTTATTTGTTAGGATATACCTGGGACTGCGGGAAGAGAAATTCAAAATACAATGGAAAGCAGAAACAGAGCTTAGTTCTCTCTCCCGGGACAGTCTGAGTGTATATGCTGGAGAGCCATAGAGGACACGGCCCCTTGCTGTCTTTCTGTTAATCTCTGCGGAGTCCCCAAGGTATGGCCTTTGTTGCAGTGATCCAAGATGACTTTCAAACACATCAGTATTTTAGCTGGCAGGAAGGGGAAAAGAGAAAGGAGAGGGCACTCTCTTCCTTTTAAAGGTATAATCTTGATGTTGCACATGTTATTTCTGCACATAATTGGTTAGAATTCAGGTGTGTGGACATCCCTAACAACAGTTTCCCATCTGGACCGCCATGTGCTCAGCTCCAAGCCCCAGGTTCTGCTGCTGTGAAAGGTCGCGGAACTGACACCGGCTCCGCTGTTGAAAATCCAGCTCCTCCTCTTCCCCCGAGTGAGAGCAATACAAGCTGAAGAGACACCTCTGCTTTCTCCTTCCGTCCTCCTGAACACCCCGCTTTGGCAAGCTCTGTGCAGCAGTCGTAAATTCCTCATGGCTTTTCAGTTAAGAAAGAAAATGTAATTTAAAAAAGATGGCAATACATTGCACTGGTATTTTGCTTTTCCATTACTACAAAGGATGATGGTGGTGTTGGAATGTTCTTTGGCAATTTCAATCAGGAAAACCAGAAAAAAAAAAAAGCTTTTGAAGAAATCTAGGAAGTGGAAATGTCTCAAGGTTTGCTTCTAATTAGCACCTGAAATTCCGTTCCTGGAGATCACACTGCGTGGACCAAACTGAGCCCAGCCTGGGGCCTTTCCTCCCGTGTGAGGGCAGTACATTGCTAATTCTCCAACCAAGTAGTGAACACTGCATTTATCAAACAGCATAAGTGCCATGAAATGACTATAATTCATAGCTAATTGTTAAAAAGGAATACGTTACTAAGACTTGATTAAATTTTAATTGTATTTTTTTAATTTACAGAAGCAGCCCATTAAATAGTACAAAAATCTTTTTTTAAATTTTTAAATTTTTGTTACAGATGTTTCTCCTTTTTCCTTCATTGACACCCTGCTCCCAATCTTACCCCTACCACCCAGCATTGTTGTCTATGTCCATGGTTACGCATTCACGCGTATAAGGTCTGTGGTTTATCTCTTCCCTCCCCGTCCTAGTCCCCTCTTCTGAGGATTGTCACTCTGTACCCCACTTCCACGTCTCTGGGACTACCCCGTTCCTCAGACTGTTATGTTAATTATGTTCCACAAATAAGTGAGATCATGTGGTATTTGTCTTTCTCTGACTGGCTTGTTTCACCTAGGATAATACTCTCCAAGTCCCTCCACGTCGTCTCAAAGGTTTAGAGATATTTTTTTCTTTTAAAAATCATTTTGGAGAAAATACAGCAATGTCCCTTTTAAAAACATCACATTGTATGAATTGATTCAAACATGTGAACAAATACATTACTATAAGGATGTTCATTAAAGCATTATTTACAACATCCAAAATTTGCAAGCAACATAAATATTCATCAATGGGGGAATAGTTAAATAAAATATAGTATAGATAGGCTAAAAATAAACAAACAAAATCTATGCAACCCAGAACAAATCAAAAGCACATACATATAATTACATCTGCCTGCACATTTCTGGAAGCATATACAAGCAGCTAGTAATAATGTTTACAACAAGATAATGAGTTGTCCTGGTATAAGAACTGAAGGGTTCTTACCTTTTACTTTAGAACCTATATTCATTAGACTTCTTCTTCTTTTTTTACCTTAAACTTGTATTAGTTTTAAATAGGAAAAAGTTACTAAGACGTATAAAAATAATTTTGTCTCAAGGTATATTGCCTTTAAACACTGCGTGGAATACATAGCATAAGGAATTGCTGAAGGCATGTCTGAAGTGAATCCTGCTCCCCTTTGCTTTCTACTGGTTAAGAGCTCACTGCAGGATAATACACCATATTTATTTACATAATAGAACTTTATACTAATTTGTTTAATGTATACTCTTGCCCTAGAAGCAAAGCCATTTCAAAGGAGCCATAATATCTCTTAGTAATATATTTAATATCCTACACATTTTCCCCCCTAAATTTTTACTTTCCGAAAGGGTTTCTGAGCTCAGTTAAGTTTCTCCTAGCCAGCAATTTCGGGAATACGCTGGAGAAAAGAAGTGCTTTTGCTCCCCAACTATGCCTGACACTATTCCTTACAACCTGCCGGGGCGGGGGTGAGGGGGTCATCAGGACTGTCTTACATGACCTATGAGGTCAAGAGCAGAGTAAGGGGCCTGGGGCTCATTTCGACAACCCAGAAACCCAGTTGTTAAAGTGGTCCCATTTTATCAAATGAAAAATGCTTAACCAACTGAACTTCAAATGTAAAATGAGGATGTGCTCATTACAATTTCTGCTAATTTTAAGAAAGAAAGAGTACATTTCTCTTATAGGAACATGGGGCTGTGGGCTGGAGCAGCACAAATTCAAATGTGACTGCTGTGTACAAGGGAGAAGAGGACCTGACTTCTCCAGCTTTCTGTGCCCCCCAGTGTCTAAGTCTCGACAGAGAAGTGTTCATTTTTAGGAGCTTACATAATAACCAAACTGATTATGGTACAGACAAAAACACTTACTGAGCATCTACTATGTCCTAGGCCCTTTGCCAGGAAAGGACGATGACATAAGCTTTGTCCCCTGAGATTTTATAATCCAGTTGGGGGAGAGGACTTTTGCTATAAAAACCAATCGCAATGAAAAAGTCTTATGTCGATATAATACCCGAAGACTTGTTTCTGTTCTTTAGAAATTGAGAGCTAGCTGTGTTATAGGAAGACGCTTCCATGTCAATGTGGTACTATGATTTTTTAAATTAATTTATTTACTAATTAATTAATTAATTAATGTAGAGAGAGGGAGGAAGGGATAGAACCATTAATGTGAGAGAGAAGCATCAATAGGCTGCCTCTTTCACGCCCCCTCCTGGGGAATCGAGCCCGCAACCCCGAGCATGTGCCCTGATTAGGAATCGAACCAGGACCTTTCAGTCCATTGGATGACGCTCAATCCACTGAGCTACACTGGCCGGGCAATACTATGACTTTTAAATCTACTTTGCAAACAGACAAGAGCCAGAATTGCTGGATAACAGCAGCACTATCACTGATTAGGCATCTGCTATAGGTTTCATGCTTTACAGATATTCTCTCTAAACTTCATATGAAGCCTGCAAAGATAGACACTATTAATTTTATTTTCAGAGGAAGAAAATAAAGCTGTATACAAGTCAGTGATGGAGTCAGGAATCGAACTCCAAGTGCAGTTTCTCTGAGTCTCTCAGCTTTGAAATGGAGATGGGGAGAGGATGGGGAAAATCTTTAAATTCTTCTTCTTCTTTGCTCTTGCAACACTTTAAAAAGAGACAGGACAAAAGAAGAATGCACGTTCTATATGCACAATTCTTTGCAGTCCTCTGACAAACTCCCTCAAAAGCTAAGCTCCCATCAATCTGGAGAGATAGGATCAGCAGAGCATAGTGGTGGCATGAAAGGTTTAAAAGAACAGCAGCAACCAAAGTGCTTCTTAGGCAGAGAAGCCCCAAATCTGGGGCAAAGCCCTCCTGCTCATTTTATCTCACAAAAGGTAGGTAGTGCTGCCTGTCAGGGTAATGCATTACTACACTATTTGGAAAAACTACAGTTCTAATTAGATGAGCAAATAAATGTTCATTTCAATTTATTAATATAGCTGTAGGCCTTGTTACAATTTATCTCTTGGTTCTGAGACCAATCCATCTCGAGCTGGGAATCATTGTAGTGAAGTAACAGGTTTTAATAATGGATACAGGCGGTGAATTATTCAGGCAGAAGGGAGCAAGCCTTGATGCCTTCTCTCAGTTCTTTAATTAACTGTGAGATGCTGACGAGTCTGGGCTGTCTCGAGGCTTTCTAAGTTTATCTCCATGAGAACTGTGAATTTTTCTTGAGCCATGGATATGTTGTGTTCAGGTCCATCCTCATCCGGGAGAAAATGTATCACCAGCTCTCCCATTAGCATTTTGTCTTCTTCCAGTCTGAAGTCTATGTCTGCTTCAATATGATTTTCACGCCGCTTCTTGAGCAGGGAACATCTTTCTTGATAAAATGCACACCTCTGTTCTATTGCACCTTTGGATAAGACTAACAAGAAAAGCTAAAATATTTTAATCCCTATTTAAGTTTGGGAACTATCCAATAAATAAATAAACCAAAATCCAGTTCTTGTCGCTTCAGCCCCTTTAGCTTGGGTTAAAGCCATTGATTTTGGGTGGTTTCGCAATAAATGAACTGTTAGAAAAAAACTTTTTAGTCTCCAATTGACGTAGCATCAAACCAATAAAACTACCTCTTACCAAATGCAGGTTGCGTTATGTGTGTGGAGCACAGTATGTTATTTATGGAGTTTTGCAATGCGTCTGATGGCGCCTGTAAATGACCCTTCTCCGGGCAGCAAGCACAGGACGGAGCGCGCCGTGACCGTGACCGCCCCTGCCTCACACAGGTTCTCTGAGCGGGAAATGCATCTAGCTGGTAGACTTTGCCCCACTGTAAATCGATGCTTTTTCTGTGAACACATTAATAACATGCTTAGATAATTGATTGCCCTTATTTGGACAATCTATTTTGCTATTATTACCTCTTACTATGAACGTCTGAAAAATGCACGTACACTGTTATGCAGCAATTTATGTATGCTGTGACAAGAGAGTTCCTCTTTCAATTTGGTCACATCAGAGAGAAAGTAAGACTCTGGGGGAGGTCTGAGCTTATCACTTCTTGGTAGAAACCGAATCACGAATTCTATAAATCAAAAGTCATGTTAAAAGCTCGGTGAAGTAAACAATGATGTATATGAATTAGCAGCACAACTGTAGTCAATACAAATCAAAGTGGCTTTATGAAGGTATTGATGTTTTCAGCCCTTCTAAGGTTGAATACATTTAAGTGTTTATCCCCCAAGGCATTGTTGATTTAAATAAATCTATTCACTGTGAAACCAGACCATGGTTGTGGCTAGAGACACAACTACGCACACTGACCCAAGTGTGGTTCTTTCCCAAACCGGTGACCCCGGATGTGGCTGGGTGCCCACAGTAAACTGAAATGAAATGAATGACACCCAGAGCAAAGACACATACAAAGAGGGGCTACCTTTGAATTTGGTTTCCTTATGTGTTAATTTTTCAAAGTTTGGAGTCTCCTGGAATGAAGTGTATATGTATTTTCTAAGGACTTGGCCTTAGAAAGCCTTACTGTATCATGATTTCACTTAAACTATGCTTCTAAACGACTGATTCTGCATCTTCCAGTCACATCAGTATATCCTGCTACTGGATATTGACTAATTCAGTAGGTTTCATAGGCATATCTTGCTTGTCTGAAAGAAAAGTTTATTTTTATAGCAAAATAGCATATTCAAAAAATCAGATAATGCAGCCATTCCATTAGAATTTACCAGATTAGCTGAAGAACGCAAAATATCAGAATGGAATTAGAGGACCACAGAGAAAACACACAAGATGCAATTTCCACAAAATATCTGACATCCTTCGACATATTTAAAGCCACAGTAAGTCATCTCTTTTGGCCTCTGTTGTTCAGTAAAGGGCTCTTCGCACAGTGAATACACATCAAGATTCCACTCACTTTTCTAAGAATATTAGATGGAGCATCTAACTGTCTCTGAAAAGGACCAGCCTCAAATGACCTGGCCAAGGACAGACATGGAGACCCACGCTCAGAACGCTGAGAAATGAAACAAACTGATAAGTGGGTGGAAGTCATTCATCTTTTAAAGCCCATAAAAAAGAGAGAATTGTAAATTAAAATGTCTACAATAGGTTCAACACCTCTCTCTCAGCCCCTCCCCTCCCTTTGTCATGGAACAGCTTTCAAGTGTGGGAATGTTTCTCTTAAACATGTGTAAATCACACATTTAGTCATGCTGTAACGTACCAAGAGGGTCAGGGGGAGGGAGGCAAGGGATATTAAATACTGCTCCAGCAGTTTGTTAATAAAACATTTACACAAGCAGTTTATATGGCTGTAATAAAAAAGGGGGGGTGCCCTCTTTCATCACACCCTTTCATTACTTAGCACAGTCTTTAAGAGGATTAATGGGGGATGGGGGGCAGAATGTGCTTATCAGTTGAGTCTCAGGATTGGAAATGCTGAATTCTTAATAGATTGCCGCTGGATTTAGGATTACTGCCACGCAAATTCTTCCAGGCTTTCAATAGAACAGAAAACAGTTTGCTTTCTCCCCTTCAGCCAGAAGAGCTGTTGACTTCATGATGAAATGACCTGGGACTCAGAGTTTATCGCACCCCTCCCTCCCGCTTCTGTCGCTTCCAACAGAGAGCTCTATTTTACTTATTTATTTCGGAGGCTGGTGGCCAGTGCGTCAATACTCGCATTAATTCCACTGTTACTATGATTAAGAAGCAGTTAATGGCACAAGTTTAACAGCAACCAACTGGTTTTTATGATGTTCATATCGGAGCATCGGATCAAGACAAGGAAGCTGCACAGAAGACAGATCTGTGTTTTAGAAGCCGGGTGTTCTCTGCTATTAAGGTTGCCTAACAGCTCAGATAAACTACATATTTTGGCGGACACTGAAGCGAATAAGTGGCCCTTTTATTTTTCTGGGGAGTTAGAGGCAGCTTTTGTTGGCACTCTTGTGAGAGAGTACAGTACTGACAGATCCTGCTGCTTGAGGTCCCGTGACTTCCCACTATTTTTAGCACAAGGAAGATGTTAGTTGCAACAGTGTACAATGGACTAATCAGCCATAATAGAACTCACACTGTTTTTTTCTTCACATTGTACTTATTATGTGCCTAGAATGTAAACAGCTCAAGCTCTGACAAAGGTGGCAGTTTGCCATGGTGGGATTCAGCCTTCTCTGAGGCTCAGCAAACACTGAATGGAAACAAGCCCGAGGTCTCTGAAAAAGCCATTGTTCACATATATGGCACTTGCAGCCTTAGACAAAATTATTTTTGTGACTTTTCTCCTTCCTTCCCTGGCTCCCTCTTCAATTAGCAAGCGTTCACATCTGCCAGTTATCTGTGTGTGAAAAATTATTTCTATTATGTCTCCACCCACATTTGTGAATCAAGAGACCACATTTTCTATAAGCCTTGAATGATGGCATCCCTCTCTGTTTTATACCCACTGTGAAACATGCAGAACGTAATGTAATAATATAAAGCTTAATCATATCAGTAGATTGAAGTCACATTAAAGCATGATAAAAGATAGTCTATTTAAAATTATACCCAACACCAAAATGAAGTTTATTGTTTTGTACCATCTGTATGTACCATTAGCAGATTCAATAGTTTGCTCTCACAACAGATTTTGAGCAATTTACTACAAAGTAAATTATTGTTGGCCAGCCTTCCCACATTGTTATCATTCTATGATTTTCCAGCCGTGTTGGCTTATTTGACAGTTTTTGAATTTTTATCTCAGTGATGCACGCACACGATGAAAACACTAAGTAGCCTAAGAGGGTTTCTAGAAAAGCACCCCTTTCCCACCCCACCCCTCTTCACGTCCCAGCCCACCTCCAGAGCAACTTTTATTCTTTTTAGTTTTTTAGCTCTTCTGGGGATTACCTTCTGAACGCTAAATAAATAATAGGCTTACATTGGTTTTTCTTGATTCATTCATGCATGAACTCAACAGATATTTACTGCGAGCCTACTCTTGGGCAGACACTGTTCTAAGACTGGGATCAAACAGCAAACAAGACAGACCAAGCGCCTGCCCTCGTGGAACTTCCATGCCACTGGGGCTGTGCTGAGGGGCCGCAGGCAGGACGTGGCCCTCTGGGAACAACTGCTCTAGGATACTAAACAGGAGAGCTGCCATTGAATGAAGGAACTGGGAGAGGGGAGCAAGGGGAGGACTGCGGATGGGAGGGCAGTGTGCAGTTTAAAACAAGGTGGTTTGAAAAGAAGGGCGAAAGGTATTCCCAGATTCACTGATGCTACTCATCGCCTGCAACCCCAAGGAGCTTGCAGAATTAGCAAACTGCTCAGTCTCTGGAGGATGGTGTCCACCTGCATGTTGTGAGGAAGCCCGTGAACAAAGAAGGTAAGGAACCTGGGTGCCCACGATCCGGGGCGATGCTGCTCCACGCATCCTGCAACAACGCTGGCACATTGCTCTGAAGAAGGGCGCTCTAAGAAAAAAAAGAATGAGGTTGCAGAATATGCCAAACTTTTGGTCAAAGGAATGAAGGAGGAAAGAAAACACCAGGAACAGCTTGCCAAGAGATGGAGGCAGTCCTCTGAGCTCCTACCTCTGAGCCTAGTCACAGGGAAGGTTTTCGAAGAGCATCAAGAAAACAATATCAGACTTCAAAAACATGTATCCTAAGAAAATAATGAGGAGTGGGGACAAAGGTCGGTACATAAAGACATGTATCTCGGCACCATTTGTTACATCAAAAGCCAGAAGCAACCCGAGTATCCAAAGTTAGAAAAAGCAGTGCTCCTTATCCAGCCATGGTCCAAAAATATTAAATGGAAAATGCTAGATATAAAAAATGCACACATTTTAAATTACACACCATTCTGAGTATCATGGTGAATTCGTGCATCGCCCTGCTCTGTCCCTCTGGGGACTGAATTACCCCTCTGCCCAGCATACCATGCTGCATACTCTACCCCTCCCCCGCCACCACCCCCAGTAGTCACTTAGTAGCTGTTTTAGTTATCAGACCAACCGTCTCAGTATCACAGGGCTTGTGTTCAAGTAACTCTTAATGGCCCCAAAGCTCAGAGGTAATGATGCTGGCAATTTGGATATGCCAAGGAGAAGCCACAAAGTGCTTCCTTTAAGTGAAAAAGAGAGTACAATACAAAAGTGAGCGAGACCATAGTCGCATAACTTTTATTACAGTATATTGTTATAATTATTCTATTTTACTAGTTATAGCTGGTAATCTATTACTGTGCCTGGGACTGGCCCAGCAGATATTTTTATTTCAGTCAATCTAGCAGTTTAGGAACTTTGCCCTCCATTGTCTGTGAATTCCAACTTGACACGTTTTGTGTTCCTTTGCCTTTCTACGACAGTCACTCTTCTAGGAATTAGTAATGCACTGACATTTGGGACTTTCATAATTTAATCCATCTCTGGGAAGAACAGTAACACAATGGCCACAATCGTAACAGAGTTTTTTCTTATCCTTTTTTTTTTTGCTTTGGTGATATCTATCTATAGAAACACATTTGAATACAGTAGGACATTAATAGAAAAATAGCTTTGTGCAAGGAAAGACAAATAGAGGTGCAGGATTGGCAATTTCATGGCTGTGTTTATGAATGTCTAAGAATGTCAATATTAAGTGGGTTATAGAAGTAAGTGCTGGTGTTTTTATTTTTGTCCTCAATGTGAGGATGGCCTGGGGATTGGATTTTAACACATCGATATGGTATTTGGTGAATCTGACAAATTAGTTGATTATATTTATGCTCACTCTTTTATTCTAAAAGCCATTTGCCTCTGGTAGATGATATAGTCAATGCCGAGGATTGAACCTAGTTCTTCAAGTCTTTGCTCATTTCTATTCCGTGATTTACTAGATCAAAACTAGAACTACTGCCTAGAAATTTCAAAATTAAGACAACTTTTCTTGAGACAAAATACTTTTTATGTATTTATGTATATATACCCCAATTTTAAATGTTTTATCCAAAGACAACAGTGAAAGTTCTCGACCATCATGATTCACTGGGCTTTACTTCTGGGCACACACATATGCCTCCCAGACTTAGGGCAGTTTCTCTGAGTCTTTGCCTCACTTTCTCAGGGTCTATCACTGGTCTAAATCCTTATTTTCTCTTCCTCTCTGAGCAGGCTTGATCCCTAGCTTGCAGGAGAAGCCAGGACTTTTTGTAATTAGGATGAACAGAGAGCCTTCTGTGTTTATTGCATTTGTGTGGTCTTCTGCTCTTGCCTGAGGCTCAGGGTCTCCTGTGACTATACTCACAGTAATTCCTAGGTATCATCAAATACCCAGTGCACATTTAACATTTCTTATTAAAACTAAGGGTTTACTTTATTTTATTTAAAACTGGGGAGAATGAGCATGTTTGTATGTAGCAGGGTGATGCAGCTGAGAGGGAAATCTGAGGGCGCAGGGCTGCGTGGAGGCGTCTGCAGGAGTGAGGTCTTAGCAGGGCCCTGCGCCGTGCTCAGCTCCGAGGGGACTGCCGCACATCCTCTGTGTGCATCGTGGTCCAGGGAAGGGACTGAGGAAATTAGCAGCCCACCAAAGTGGTCTAAAGATTATTTTAAACGGAAAACGTCTGAACAGACAGCAGCCGTGAAAGAAACATTAGCTAAACCAGCAGAACCTCCAAAAATACAGCTGCCATTGACCCCCCTCTAAGGGAATTTCCTGTTTGAAAGAAGACTGACCCTTAGCACCAGGAAGAATTCCACAGCCAACACTCCTCCACCAAAGTGGGGAAATGAAATCTCCAGCCAGGAAGGAGCGAGGCTGCCCATGTCCATGAGCATCAGAAAGCCCAGCAGAAGCTTCCGTAGCTTCCCATTGAAACCATAACCCAGCCTCTGCTACTATGTTGACCTAAACTTTTAGCTCTTCAGTGAGTTACTCATCACTAAGCAACTCCCATGTACACGTGTAAAATAAATCTTATCTCTTCTCCAGTGACTCTATTGTCAGTTATTTTTTAGGCCCTTTATTATTTGGACCTAAGTTGGTAGAGGAAAACCTTTTTCTCTGGACAGGACCCTGGGTACATGTTGAGAGCCAGCCTTAGTTAGGAGCATGGTTCCTTCATCCATAGTCACAGGAAGGAAGACAGAGGGATTTGTGTATATTCAACCCCGCTCTCATTCTCAAACTTACTGGAAGTGTCACCTACTCATAGTGACTGGTCCACCTCATTCCCATTCATGATTTTGCCTATTCCAATATGGCTGCCAGGCTGGACACACACTCATTCAATCACTTGTTCATCGACTGTTTCTTTAATCCTACTACACAGTCTAGGCCCCGGGGAAATGGCATTGAGCAAAATCCAGAAATTCCTGCCTCCATGGAACTAGCTTTCTAGTTGGGGGAAACAGGATATAAAACAAATAGATGAACTGCACGGCACCCTCAATAGTGATAAGTAGGATGGACAAAAGCAAACATTCAGGAAAGGGAGTCAGGGAGAGCTGACTACCACACTGCAAAGGAGACACCTAGGTCTGAGGGAGTGAGGAGCACACCTTGTTGATATAGTGGGAAGTCTGTTCGAGGAAGTGAACACTGATAAGGAGAGGAACAGTAACTGCTATCTTAAAGGAAGCGCAAAAAGACGAGTAGGGAGTGAGCAAGGGGTGGAGTCACAGTTGAAAATAAAACCAAGGAGGTTCTATGGAGCCATATTGTGTGGAAGCTCATAATCACTGCAAGCATTTGGCTTTACTCAGAGAGAAATGAGAACCATTGGGGGAATGTGACCTGTAAGTTAACCATGAGTTATCACATGGCCTGGCGATCACCCTCCTAGCCTGTACACAACAGAAATAAAAGCATATCTTCAAACAAAACATAAGTATTTATAGCATCATTATTCATAAAAGCCAGGAGGTGGAAACGCACTAAACGTCCGTCAACTGATGGATGAGTAAATAAATACTGGTATATCCATACAATGGAATAGTTTGTTACTGTATCTTTTTCCTCATCTTACGATATACTCTCTCACTAAGAAATCTTATCTTTACCCATAATTTCAACTATCTCCTATACATGAACTCACAAGTGAGCTTCAGATCTTTATGTAACCACTAAATATATATCAAAAGCATCTCAAATTCAACCTAACACTGAATTATCATCTCTCATTCCATTCCCCTCAAAGCCACTCTTCTTTCAACATCCCTTATTTCAGTGAATAATGTATTTATGCAAATCACAATACAGAAGCCGTTTTTGGTATGTCCCTCCCCAGGATATCAACAAATTCTGAGAATTTTATCTCCTAAAATATCCTCTAGTTTTTCTACTTTTATTTTTGCTGGGGAGCAATAAAATACATTTCCGTTAGTTCTCCTGGAATTAGATTGGTTTTTGATGTGTAAAATATAAACACACAGTATTATGTGCAACAATATTCAGTGGATAGAGTTGATAGAAGAAACTACTCTGCATCTAGTATTGAGCAAGACTCTCACTGGGCTACATAATTATGAAGATGAAATAGATGTAAATGAAAGATTTTTTTTAAGCCTATCTGCATCATTTACTGTGGAGGTGTCACGGTCTGAATGGGGCTGTCCCAAGACTAGAAGTTATGTGAAATGTAAGAGACCAGCACATGGATTCTTGGGCTACGTATGAATTGCAGATAGAAGACGAATGATCCTGCTTGAAATTTTGACTGGAAAAGCAAGTAAACCATAAATCATCCCCATGTATAAGCTTGTAATCAGAACAATGGAGAACTGATATGTGAATAGTTGTCATTTACTCTGGCTATGCACGTAGCTTAAGTGTTGTCCCAGAAACACAATTCATGTTATCTGGAACAGCGGACACCTCCGTTTCTAATGTACTTAATTTTTTAAAACATATGTGTAGGAAAAAAAAGAGATATTCTAAATGAGCTGAAGCAAGAACAGTAGTACATTGTGCTTCTCTGTAAAAAGACACTATATTAACAGCGATAGGACTTAAGACGTGTAGTAGTATGCGGTACTTTAAAATGTACAAAATAACTCTCCATATTTTACAAATATTTATAACACTTGTGTGGAAGATTTTCGGTCAAGATGGCAGCGTAGGTAAACTCAGGTTCGCCTCCTCCCACAATCACATAAAATTTACAACTAAACTACAGCACAACCATCATTCAGAGCCGCCTGAAATCAAGCTCAACAGAAGTCCTACAGCTACTACATTAAACAAGAAACCATATGGAGACTGGTGGGAGGGGAGCAGGTGCTGACGAGCTGGTCCCACACCCACATGAGGAGAAAAAAAATCCGGAGGACACCTCGGCTGGGAAGGTCCTCCCTGAGGACTGAGGGGTCCCCGTCCCACACCAGACGCCCTGCTCAGGGTTCCAGTGCCAGGAAGAGAATCCCCATAACTTCTGGCTGGAAAACCCAGCGGGAACTGAGGCTCAGGGAGGCTGAGGCGGCTGGAGCCCCAGGCAGCTCCTCTTAAAGGGCCCGTGCACGGACTTAGTAGGACTGCTACCTCGATGCTCCAGTGTGGGGGAGGCAGCTCGAGGGGCACCAGAGACATATGGGAAAGAAATGAGAAATGAATTGTTTGGCATCTGGGTGCAAGCTGAAGAAGTAGCTTTCTCATGAACAGACATGATGGCGGAGGCCGTTGTTCCTTTGATGAGCCCTTCCCTACAAGGCAGGCTGACAGGTGTCGTGTCTGGGACTCCAGCAACCTGGCTCACACTGTTTGTACCACCCTGATGATTACCTGAGGCCTCGCCCCATGCAAATTTCAGGCCCACCCAAACTGTTTCCAGTGGCTTTACCATAGGATTGGCCTGTCTTGGCTCCTGCTTCAGATTTTCCTAAATTCTCTCAAACAAGCAGCAACTGGTCTCAGATAGCCCCATACCTCTCACTAAGTGGCCCCAGGCCTGGCACTAGAAGCAGCCGGCCTTGTTTCACAGCTTGGCTTTGCCTGGCCACGTCCAAGCCCAGCGCAAGAAGCAGCCATCTGCAGATCACTTCGTAGCTTTTGCCTAGTGGCCCCAGATAGAACACAGACAGTGGCTGACCTTGCCCCAGAGCCAGCACACCCAGTGGACAGCTTCAGACCACGATGAAGCACCACCACCCAACCACCTCCACTAGTGATACACTCAAGGAGTAGACTCAGTGGGTACCAGAGCCCTGATGAAGTAAGTCTTGCTCTGTGTGGTGGGCTCCTGCACAGCTGATCCTCCAAGATAGTCAGAAGTCAGAGGTCAGTGAACAAAGCCAGTCCTTGCAGCTGATCAGCCTGAGTAAATCCCTCCCATTGATGTGCCATCAGCAATCTAGACTCATTGACAACAGAAGGATGTACAGTCTACATGAGGGGTGTACCATGAGGGCCCAGCTGGGGTGACCAGGGAGGCTGTGCCACTGGACCCTCCAGGATACCTACTACAATAAGCTACCCTAGGAAGCCTAGGAGACATAGCAACTCTACCTAATACATAGAAACAAACACAGGGAGACAACCAAAATGAGGAGACAAAGAAACATGTTCCAAATGAAAGAACAGAAAAAAACTCCAGGAAAAGAACTAAACAAAAATGAGATAAGCAATCAATCAGATGCAGAGTTCAAAACACTGGTTATAAGAATGCTCAATGAATTTAGTGAACATTTCAAGGAACTTAATGAGAACTTCAAGGAACTTACTGAGGACCACAAGAGCATAAAAAAGGACTGGCCAGAAATGAAGGATGCACTAAATAAAATAATAATTTACAAGGAATCAATAGTAGAGTAGGTGAAGCCAAGAAGCAAAACATTGATTTGGAATATAAAGAAGCAAAAAACACCCAATCAGAACAGCCAAAAGAAAAAAAAAAGAGGATAGTATAAGGAGTCTCTGGAATAACTTCAAGCATACCAATATTTGCATCATGAGGAGCTGGAAGGACAAGAGAGAGAACAAGAAATTGAAAACCTATTTGAAACAATAATGACAGAAAACTTTCCCAACTTAGTGAAGGAAACAGACATACAAGTCCAGGAAGCACAGAGAGTCCCTAACAAGATGAACCCAAAGTGGTCCACACCAAGATACATCATCATCAAAATGCAAAAGGTTAAAGACAAAGAGACAATCTTAAAAGCAGCAAGAGAAAAGCAGTTAGTTACCTATAAGGGAGCTCCCATAAGACTGTCAGCTGATTTCTCAAAAGAAACTTTGCAGGCCAGAAGGGAGTGGCAAAAAATATTCAATGTGATGAAAAGCAATGACCTACAACCAAGATTACTCTATCCTGCAAAGCTATCATTTAGAATCGATGGACATATAAAGAGTTTCCCAGACAAGAAAAAGCTAAAAAAAATTCATCACCACCAAACCAGTATAATATAAAATGTTGATGGGTCTTCTTGAAGGAAAAGATAAAAAAATGTGAACAATAAAATGGGAATAAATACATTTCTATCAACAATTGAATCTACAAACAAAATGAACAGCAGAACAGAAACAGACTCATAGATACAGAGAACTTCTTGTTGGTTGCCAGATGGGAGAGATGTTAGGGGGATGGGTGCAAAAGGTGCAGGGATTAAAATGTACAAATTGGTTGTTAGACTGACAAACCTCAAAGCGAAGGGGAGAGAGGGGACAGGAAGAGATAAATAAAAGAACATATATGCATATGTGCATAATCAATGGACACAGACAATGGTGTGGGGAAGACAGGAGGGGGGTGGGAACAGGGGAAAGGGGATAAATGGGGAGAAAGGGAGGGACATCTGTAATACATTGAACAATACATTCAACAATAAAGCTAAGTTTAAAAAATAAAAATAAAAGAATACCCGTGTGAGTTAAGTAGCACCATTGTCCCACATCCACAAATTTGGAAATGTCCTCTGTAAGATGAAAGGATTTGCTTGTGGATATAAATGTACCATGTGGTAGGAGCCAGGACACAAACCCAAGTCTTCACCTTCAACTTTAAACTCCATATGTTCACAATTCAAATGTTAAGCATGGCACAAATAAGCAAAGTTGCTCTATCTAATGATGATGATGATGATGTGATAAAAAAAACAATAGTAAATCTATTGATTTCTTTGTCTCTATTAAAATGTAAGCTCTGTGAGGAGAGATACACTCATATCTTGTTTATTGCATTTAGTTTTATTGTGCTTCACAGATATTGCATTTTTTATAAATTGAGGGCAAGACCCTCCGCAAGCAACGATTATAGGACTCACTTCATGGCCGTGGCTGGGCACCAAACCTGCAGTATCTCTGAAGGCTGCCTGTATTTTATTTTGTTCACTGCTGTATTCCCAGTACCCACAACAGTTCTGGGCACAGTGTGGGCCCTCAATGAAAACTTTTTTATAAATCAAAGAATAATACATCATATTTTCAAAGACACATCACAAATATTATTTTATTAATTGTCAAAGCAATTTGCAAGTTTTCTGCCTCTGTCTCTAATGTTCATATTACTCTTCATTGAATACAAATAAAAGTTAAAAGACTACTTGATAACAACCAGTGTTGAGAAATTAAAAATAGGATATATCAGTTCATCAAAACCAGCATCATAATAGGACCCCAGCCAACCTTCCCTCAAGTATGACAAGAATTGACTTGACGAGATTGGCTTCCCTGTGGATGGAAGGTGTTGAAAGGCATGTGGAGAAATTCACCACTGAGGAACACACACATCTGTCAAGATTGAAAAACAAAAACATCACTCTAACATTCTGAAATGTGGGACCAGGTTGGCTCCCCTTCATAAGGGAAAACAGTATTCAGGGTATCTCCTGTTAGAGCTACTGAAATATTTCTCTTTACAATTATCCTGGTGTCTTATACTTATTTTGGAGAATCAAAATGCAATTAATTGAGTTTAAAATTAGCAAGTATTCTGTTTGAGGATAGAAAAGTAATGAGGCCCTGGCCGGTTTGGCTCAGCGGTTAGAGCCTCGGCCCGCGGACCAGAGAGTCCCAGGTTCGGTTCCCACTAAGGGCACGTACCTTGGTTGCAGTTTGTTCCCACCCCGATTGGGGTTGTGTGGGTGGCAGCCAGTTGGTGTGTCTCTCTCACATCGATATTTCTCTCTCTTTCTCCCTCTCTCCCTCCCACTCTATCTGAAGATAAATGCAAGAAGGTCCTCCGGTGAGGATAAAAAAAAATAAAAAATAAAGGTAAAAGCCTCAGTTATCTAGAACAATTCTACTATTTGGAACAGTAAGTCCCTAAGTGATGTCCAACAAAACAAGTTTTACTTTACTTATGTGTAACCATATGTTTAATTACTGGAAGATACATTTATAAAAAATCAATAGAGTGTTCATAGATAGTTTCATGTCACAGAGCATAGATGATAATATGGTGGATTTCTTTAATTCCTTGAAATATAAATTATTTTATTTATTTTTATTTTATTTGTTTGAAAGGGAGGGAGGGAGAGACAGAGAGAGAGAGAAACGTCCATGTGGGAGAGACACATTGATTGGTTGCCTCCTGAGCAACCCCAACTGGAACTAGGGATTGAACCTGCAACCCGGGTATGTGCCCTTGACTGGGAATCAAACCTGCAACCCTTTGGTCAGTGGGCCTATGTATGCTCTAACCGCTTAGCAAACTGGCCAAGGCTAAATCTAAATTATTTTAAATGAATGCTTTTAAAACTGGTTTATTGAAAGGAAGCCTCGCCTGGCCTGGTGTGGCTCAGTGGACTGAGTGTCAGCCCATGGACTGGGAGGTCAGGGCACATGCCCAGGTTGCAGGCTTGATCCCCAGTGCGGGGCAGGCAGGAGGCAGCCGATCCATGTTTCTATCTCTCCCTTCCTTAGAAAAATCAATTAAAAATATTTTTAAAAAATGCATTCCTACCAGAACCAGAAATGGCATTGTCCATTATTTTGCAGAGGAATATATTGAAAAAATGCCAGTGCCTTTAACAACGAAACACACCGTGCTCAGGCTTCAGTCGCCTATTATATTAAAGTGCTTTATTATTATCAATATTTCTTGTGACCTCAATTCACCAGAGAAATAATTCACAGAAAACATGAGGAACAGAACTGGGCAGGTGTATGTACACACACACACACACACACACGTGCACGCGTGCATGTCCCTTATGACACCACCTAAGATCTACAGTAAGATGTCCGCCCAGAAATACAATAGCTACTGAGAAAATTAGAAAAATGTTCTTTTGAAGAATCATTTCCTTTGCTTCATTTCTTCTCTTTTCTTTTAAAAAATCCCCTATTTCATGTTGTTCGTACTCTCTGCATGTACGAACTAAATCAGAACACATGAAAGAAGGTGGATGTGCTGTGATACGATGCAATTGGAAAAGGAATTACCTTTTCCTCTGCTTTTTTGATGGAGAATTCCATGAAAGAGTGTGCTGGCAAGAACGAGTTCCTCTAAGTGACATTTCATTTCTTAGCAGCGGAGGATTAATGCTTGCTTCTTGCAGCTCATGTATTACTAGCCCTGGTACTCCAGAAATGAAAAATCATGTGCTCAATTCATTCTTTATTGCATAAATGTTATACAGAGAGAATGGAAATTTGCATTTGGGTCTTCATTCCTGTTAAAATATTGTGGTCTTGATAACAGGTTAAGAAATACTATAGTACCACTGTCCTTTCATGTTTATCCCCTATAAAATAGCTTAATGGATTTTATATATAAGGTGAGGGGAAGTGGAAGTAGAGTTATGTTCAATTGTGTGGCCTCTAAATAGGTTACAAAAATTTTTATCACCTTTGAATGGCAGGAATAAAGAGGCTCATCTGTAAATCTTTTTTTTTTTTTTTTAATCCTCACCCAAGGATATTTTCTCAAATATCTTCAGATAGAGTGTTGGGGGTGGGGTATCAATGTGAGAAGGACACATCGACTGGTTGCCTCCCGCACGACCCTGACCAGAGCTGGGATGAACTGCAACTGAGGTACGTGCCCTTGGCCGAAATCGAACCCGTGACTCTGGTCTGAGGGCCGATGCTCTAACCACTGAGCCAAACTGGCCAGAGCCCATCTGTAAAACTTAATTGCCAAATCACAGGGAACAGGAGACAGCCTCAAATGATCAGCAACACAACTCAACCAAAAGGCAATTGAGTTACACAATTCAAAAGGAAGGCAAAGTCTAAAGGAATACACGGGGCAGGACTGAGAGACTCCTTCACAGAATGCTTGAAAGCAAGTCTGAGAGTCACATCTGTGCTCCTTTCTTCCGGAGAAGAGAAAGAATGTTCACCAAGCAATTCCAAGGGGCAAGCTTGACGAGTCCTTTGTGGCACCCACAGTACTCTGCCTTTTCAAATGTCTCTGTGCACTGAGGGTTAGTACTTGGGTTAGATTTAAGCTTTTGTTCTTCAGATACATATTTTTACCTTCAGTAGAGCCCATATGTTTGAGGTGGGGTGTGGTGGGGTGGGGGTGGTGGAGGATGTGTGGAGAGAAGGTGAGAGTAGCTGTCCCCCTCTGATTGGGAGGTTCCTTTGGTGAGATTCCCCCAAGTAACCTTCAGTGCTCTGTGTCGTCATCGCGTGAAAAAAATCAAGTAGAATTTAAATAATTGTGGCTGGTAGACGTGTAGAGTTATGCCAGATTATAACATTGTACTGTTGTAAATACATTTAGAGAGTGAAATACACCCTGGGAAAGTACACATGTTTTCAACTTGAATGAACCAGCATGGTAGTCTGGAATCATGAGTCAGTTCATTAGAATATTTGATCTGATCATGGTTTTAGCCTTAGAAAAATTTCAGGTAATAATTTTACCCATGTGCCTAAAATTCTTTAGGTACCACTTTGGAAAACGGCCCCTTTGCCCCCAGGATGCTCTGGAGGTGCCCTCAGGCCTTCTCGCTGCACATAGTCTGGCCTCTGATGTGTCCCCACACTCAGCTGAAGGTGGGGGATGCAGTGAGGACAGGGTTCAACACACGGAACAACAAGTCCTCACAGCGTCTTTCAAGGCTGAACGTTTGAACGTCTGTCTTTCGCGGCCTGTGGGCTGCTGTGGAAACTTGCTGAGTTAAACTGAATCTAACACTCAGAGGAAAGAATTGCTCGTGGCCCTAAGAAAGAGAAAGAGAAACACTTGAGGGTTGAATTCAGAGTCATTATGGCATTGGACTGCTGCCAACGGAAATTTTTCAGAAAGCCCATCTTTTGCAAGAAAGAAACTCCCAAACAGTTTCAGGAGGAAAACCATTTTCTGGGGGGGAAAAAACCCACTGAGAACACAAAGTAATGGTTTTAAGCAGTTTCCCCCGCCATGGGTAAAATCTTCATATTTTCCAGAACTTTCCTAAAACAAAATGTAGAGGAAAAATCAAATACAAAGAAATTCAATAAAACGAAACATGAAGTCTTTTTCCTCCGAGAAGCCATGGCATTTACATTCATAACAATGAAGCAAAAGTCTGAGGAAATGAAACCCCGCCTGTGCTTCCTTTCTGTTCTGTTTCTGTTGGCTTCTCCAGGAACTGGAGCGGTCAGACAGAGGACCTGACCATGCTTCTCGCCAATACAGGGCGTCCCCCCAAAACTGTATACATAAAGCCAGTGTTTATTAAAATACATTTAATTATCAAAATGTAATAGAATCTGTAGACACCCTGCATACATTTTTGGGGACACCCTGTGTATGAAGTCATATTTTCTGAATCAGTGGGGGTGGGGCAGAGAAGCAAAGTTGGGGTGTGTAGAACCCTGTGTTCGTCAAAGGAGTGAGGGGAAGCGTAAAATGAATTGAGAAGCTATTTGTTTTAAAAAAGCAAATCAGTAAAAGGCTCTTTTGCATGCCTGAGATATAAAGTTGCTCAAAGGCAAAATAATTTCTGATAACTCTTCCTAAATACATTAGTAGAAAGAATTGTAATGTTTAGAGACCAATGGACAGACAGGGTTGGTCCGGTTCACAGAGTGGATTTATTGTTGTTGTTATTTGTGAGTGTGGCTGCTTTTGTTTCTGTATGCCTTTAGGCAGGTAATTTTTTTTCTCCTATTTGTCCTCATAAGTCTTTAAGTTAGCAATTTTGGAAGAAGCTTGTTGTTGTTAGATCATAATAATAACAGCAATCTTTTTATAAATGCCTTCATCATGTTAAGCACTTAGTATTCACCATTACCCTGTACAACAGTCAAAAAAGATAGATATTATTTTCCCACTTTAAAAGACTAGGAGCCTAATAACTGGTCATGCTGAAATTTGAACATAGGTGAGTCAGGTTCCTATTTTATTCCTTCTCTTTCCATTAAACCTCAGCTTTGTTGCAATTCATAATGTTATGCACCAGGTGTAAGTATACGCCCCTTCAAATAATACACAGGACAAGAATGACAACTATGCCCTGTTAAGTCCCAATATAAAGAGTGCAAGAGCCTTGGACCTCAGCTAAGATTCATAACAGAAAGAATGATGCATTTGTTCTGCATAAGATCAGTCACTAAAAAAACCCAAATTTTTGTCTTATTCTTTTTGTAATACTGCCCCAGGGTCCGAAGTGGTCAACCATTGTCATAATTCATTTGGCAGTCCTGTCAAAGATAGCTCAGTCATTTCGTCTAACAAAATATTTTTTAACCGTCAGGGTGCATATTTGATTTGGATCCAGGGACAAATGGCTCTCCAAAAGCTTCCTGGCAGGTTGATGACGGGGTGCATCAACAGGCTAGATCAGGACTTAATAGTACTGAACCATGGAGTACATTTAAAAAGCTCACATACATTCTCAAATATCATAATATATAGCAAATTTCATTGCCTTCGACTCAATGATATTTAGAATATGTGATACATCAGTCTTTCTGCTCTGGGATTTAGTGATGGTCCAAGGTTGTTGTCTTCTTTTCAAATATAGGAAGCTTAACTTGAAAGATGGGTCATTTATCTTGGGCTCAGCTTGAAATGGCGCATATTCAATCATGTTGTAATACATAATAGCTTATAATTTAACCACGGAGGAAGTTACAGTCACACATCATTTAGCCAGAATCACTAAGAATGAAGATGTTATGCCTAAGTGCATTTTCCTGAATACCTGAAGAGTACTTTCCAAATTATAAAACCTATGCTTAATTTTACCCCTTCAGACTTGATTTAAACAGGGTTGTCATCCCATTTGACATCCTGTGAGGTCAAGTTTTTGTATTATTAGATTTTTCAAATTAAAACAAAAAAGAGCACTAAAGAAAGCCTCATGGATTTGTTTCTGGACCCGCATTGAACCTCAGCACAGCAGAGACAGAAGTGTTATTCTTGCTTTGCCTTCTTGCCAGTTATAATATTTTCTCCCCCCCTCCCCCCTTCTTCTTCAGCACATTTTAAAATCAGGTTGTTTATTTTCTTATTGTTGAGTTTTAAAAGTTCTTTTCATAGTTTGGATAACAGTACTTTATCTGATATATGTTTTGCAAATATTGTCTCCCAGTCTGTGGCTTGTCTTCTCATTCTATAGACATCATCTTTTGCAGAGCAGACATTTTAACTGTTTTTGTCTTGGTGTTGTATAGTGTCCATCCTTCCACTTCGTTCTCCTTCAGTTTTGTGTTGGACATTATGAGTCTTTTGTCTCTCCATAAAACTTTATTTTTAGAAAGTGCATTGATTGCTTTCAGAGAGAGAGAGGAAGGGAGGGAGAAACATCAATTTATGCATTCATTGGTTGATTCTTACATGTGCCCTGACTGGGGATTGAACTGACAACCTTGCTGTATTGGGACAATGCTCCAAACAACGGAGCCACCCAACCAGGCCTCTCCATAAAACTTTAGTATCAGTTTGGTGATGTTCATAAAATAGTTTGCTGGGATTTTGTTGGGGATTGCATTGTATTTACATGTCAAATCGGAAAGAACTGATATCTTAATGATGTTAAGTTTTCCCATCCATGAACGTGGAATATCTCTAATTTGTTTTAGTCTCCTTTCATTTTGTTTATCAGAGTTTTATAGTTTTTCTCATAAAGATCCTAAGTATTTTATTAGATTATACCTAAATATTTCATATTGCAAGGTAAGCAGTATTGAATTTCTAATTTCACGTTTTACTTTGTTATTACTAGTATATAGGAAAGTGACTAACTTTTGTATGTTAATAAGGTTGTGCCTACAACCTTATTATAATTATTTATTTGTTCCAGCAGTGTTTTGTGAATGCTTCTGGATTTTCTACAACGCTTATCATGTCTTCTGTGAACATTTAGAATTTTATTTTATTTTTTACTTTATGAAAAAGAATTATTTTATTTAAAAATTCCATCCTATATGGTGGTTTATTTTGAAACTTTTTTAAAAATTATTTTTTATTTTTCGACTATAGTTGACATACAATATTATATTAGTTTTAGGTGTACAACCCAGTGATTAGACATTATATAACTTACTAAGTGATCATCAGGATAAATCTACCCATGTGACACCATCTATAGTTGTTAGAATATTATGACTATATTTACTTTATATATGCTTTACTTTAGATCCCTATGCTTTACATCTCCATTACTACCAATTTGTATTTCTTAATCTCTTCACCTTTTTCACACAACCCCCTTCCATTGAGCAACCATCAAAATGTTCTCTGTATCTATGAGTCTGTTTTTGTTCTGCTAGTTCATTTTTTTTTCAATTCAATTGTTAATATATATGTACTTATTGTAATTTTATTGTTCTTTTTCTTTTTCTTTTTATTAAGGAAGACCATTTAATAGTTCATGTGATACTGGTTTGGTGGTGATGAACTCCTATTGCCTTTTCTTGTCTGAAAAGTTCCTTATATGTCCTTCGATTCTAAATGATAGCTTTGCTGGGTAGAGTAATCTTAATTGTTGGTTCTTGCTTTTCATCACTTTGAATATTCTTGCCAATCCCTTCTGACCTGCAAAGTTTCTGTTGAGAATCAGCTGACTGTCTTATGGGAGCTCCCTTGTAGATAACTAATTACTTTTCTCTTGTTGCTTTTAAGATTCTCTCTTTAACATTTTATATTTTAATTATGATGTATCTTGGTGTGGGCCTCTTTGGGTTCATCTTGTTTGGGACTCTCTGTGCTTCCTGGACTTGTATGTCTATTTCCTTCACCAGGTTAGATAAATTTTATGTCATTATTTTTTCAAGTAGGTTTCCAATTTTTTTTTTTTTTTTTTGGTACGTGCCCCTGGCACGTACCAAACCTGGGACTCTCTAGTTCGCAGGCTGTTGCTCCAACCGCTGAGCCAAACCAGCCAGGGCAGTCTCCAATTTCTTGCTCTCTCTTCTCCTTCCAGTACCCCCATGATGCCAATGTTGGTAAGCTTGAAGTTGTCCCAAAGGCTCCTTACACTATCCTCATTTTCTTGAAAAATTTTATTTTATTTTATTTTATTTTGCTATTCTGATTGGATATTTTTTACTTCCTTATATTTCAAATTGCTGATTTGATTCTTACCGTCTTCTACTCTACTGTTGATTCCCTGTAAAGTATTCTTCATTTCAGTTAGTGTATACTACATTTCTGACTGGTTCTTTTTATGGTTTCCATGTTCTTTTTTATGCTGTTGAAGTTCTGTCTAAGTTCATCTACTTTACCCAAAGTTTATTGAGCATCCTTATAACCAGTGTTTTGAACTCTGTATCTAGTAGATTTCTTGACTTAAGGTTTTTTTTTTTTTTTTTAAGTTTTGTCCTGTTCTTTCATTTGGGACAAGTTTCTTTGTCTCCTCTTTTTGGCAGCCTCCCTGTGTTTGTTTCTATGTATTAAGTAGAGCTGCTACATCTCCTGGGCTTGGGAGGGGGTCTAATGTCATAGGTGTCCTGTAAGGTCCAGGGGTGCACCCTCCCCATCTACCTGAGCTGTGCACTCCGCATGCGTCATCCCATATGAGCTGTGTACATCTTCCAGTTGCAGTTGAACCTTGATTGCTATTGGTACATTAATGGGAAAGACTTACCCTCAGACTGGTTAGCTGCAAGGATTGGCTGCAACCACCAACAACAGTCCTGACCACCATGGAGGATCAGCTGTGCAGGGTCTCATCTCATGGAACAGACTTACTTCAGTGGGGCTCTGATGCCCACTGAGTTCATTCCTTGAGTTTGTCACTTGTGGCGGTGGTTGGATGGTGCTTTGACATGGTCTGAAGCTGTCCACCTGGTGCACTGGCTCTGCAGTCTCCTGGGAGGTGCAGGTCAAGGTCAGCCAACGCCTGTGTTCTGTTCAGGGCCACCCAGCATGAGCTACAAAGTGATCTGCAGATGACTTCTATTTGTGCTGGGCTTGGCCGTGCCCAGGAGTGGCCAAACTGTGAACCAAACCTGGCTGCCACTAGCGCTGGGCCTGGGGCCACTTAGAAAGAGGTACAGGACTCACTAAGGCCAGATGCTGCTTGTTAGAGAGATTTCAGGAACATCTGAAGCATGAGCTGAGACAGCCCTTTCGTATGGAAAAGCCACTGAAAATAGCTTGGGTGGGCCTCAAAGCTGGTGAAGCGGAGTCCCAGGGAATCACCAGGGCAGGGCTAATAGCCTTAGCCAGGTTGATAGAGACTCAGATATGGGGCCCAACTGCTGGCACGGGGCGTGTGGGAGAGCTCAGAAAAGAAACAATGGCCTCTGCTACCACTTCTGTCTGGGAGCAGGCTGCCCACTCAGCTCTTGCCCCCAATGTCAGATACTTCAGTTCCTATTGAGCTGCTGCCCCAGTGCTGGAGCTCAGAGGGAGTGAGTCCAAGTAGGTCCATGCACGGGCCCTTTAAGAGGTACTATCTGGGACTCCAGAAGACTCCCTCTCACTCAGCCACAATCCCCACTGGTTCTTACAGCCAGCCATTATGGGACTTCCTTCCAAGCACTGGAACCCTGGGCTGGGGGGCCTGGTGTGGGGCTGGGACCCCTCACTCCTAAGGGGGAACCTCTGCAGCCGAGATATCCCTCTCAGTTTTTATCTGACACTTATGGGTGTGGGGCCAGTCGGTTTCGTGTTTACCCCTTTTACCAGTCTTGATGTGGCTTCTTTTTTATATTTTTAGTTGTAGGGCACCATTCAGCTAGATTTCAGGCGGGTTTCAATGATCTGAACACAGAGAATTTTATGTTTTTTCCTTATTAGACTAATTAAAGAGGTTCCCACTAGCCCGCTTGGGCATAAATAAGAATAATAGCTGGAATGGGTTAAAACACATCAAAATGTTTAAACCCACAAGTGTATACTGATCTTAAACAACAAAACAAAATCTCATTGCTCTCCTCTGGAAGATGCTGGAAAAAATAATTATTTTTTAAAACTAGTAAACACTAGTTTTAAACCAGGGAAAGATTCAAGCATTTATCCTGTCTTTTCTATATGTCTATACGGCAGGGTAACCAAATACTTTGCAAGGGAAAGTTTCTGTTTACAGCAGTACTCCAGCTAGTAAATGTATAAGGCATGCTAGAATTATCATATCATTTTGCAACCCCTTATGAAATAATGGATCTAGATAATGATTATCAATATCTGCTCACAACTCCAAAAGAGAAACAGCTAGACATTCTAGGCTTTATAATGAAAATATACAATACCACCTAAGAATACTTTTTACCAAAAATTAGTACCTGAAATCACCAAGGAGACGAGAGAGAGAGAGAGAGAGAGAGAGAGAGAGAGAGGGAGAGAAACAGAGACTATAGTTTAAGCAATATTTAAATAACTGAATTTTTATGGTCCTCATTTGAATCCTATCTGGGTCCTTGAAAATAATACTAAATTAATATTTTTATATCCAATATTATTGTAACTTATTTTTTTAAATGTTGTTTTTTTTAAACTTATTTTTTAGAGAGATAAAAACATTGATGTAAGAGAGAAACATTGATTGGCTGCCTCCTGTACATACCCCACTGGGGATGGAGCCTGTGACCTGGGCATGTGCCCTCACTGGGAATTGAACTGGGACCTCTCCATGGGACGATGCTCAATCCACTGAGCCACACTGGCTGAAATATTATTGTAACTTAAAAAAAAATTTTTTTTAATCTTTATTGATTTTAGAGACAAAGAGAGAGAGAGAACATCAATTGGCCACCTCCTCCATGTCCCCTGCTGGGGATTGTGCCCACAACCTGGGCATATGCCCTGACCAGGAATCAAACTGGTCACCTCTTGGTGCATGGGTCGACACTCAACCACTGAGCCACACTGGCCAGGCTGTAACTTAAAAAACAAAATAATTCTAATCTTTTAGAGATACACTCTGATATATTTATAGACATAATGACATGAGTCTGAGATTTGTTTTACAATAATCCAGTAGTTGAGGTAAGATATAGATAAATCAAAACTGACAATTGTTGCAAGTAGATAATAGGTACATGGAATTAATTATATCATTCTTTCTGATTTTGTATGTTTGAAATTTCCATAACAAAATGTTAACAACAACAAAGCAACACAACAACAACAGAAACCCCACTAAGGCCCAGATACTTTGTTACTTGCCCAACACTATCTATTTAATTAGGGGTCGTTCAAACCTGAAATTGGACTCTTGACTTCCAACCTAATACTGTCCCTTATAACAAGCTGTTTTGCCGAGAAGCCAAGCTTCTGGGGTACCAAATTATCTGCCCAAAGCTTGACAAGCCAATGGGTGAACCAGGAAATACACCACGGGGCTATCAAACACTCATACAAGCAGCTCATCAGTAAGCGGCCAAGTGGCAAATTGGGATTGACTGGGAGTGCAGAGCAGCTGTTGACTTTTGAAGTATTGCCCAAAGCTCTTGGCTTTTCCCCATTTGGCCTTTAAGAGAGCCATTTCTAAAGCAGACCGGCCTTCAAAATGCCCAAAGATAGTTGAAAGGCTGTTTAGTGTATGCTTGGATGTTTCTTAGTGGCATCACAAGAATTCATTTTTGCTGAGAGCTCTATCGTCAGACCAACATGGACCTTGTGATGACAGCCAAGGTGAGAGCACCTGGGCACCAAGATGTAGAGAATAGATTGGACTGTCATCTCCACATTAATGAAGACGGCTGCTTCACTAGACACTGCAACTCAGTCATCATTGCTGTAGTTCTGGCATTGCTGAGACACCGGGGCTGGCGAGTCGATCTGTGGGGAGACAAAGAACTAATTAAGATCATACTGAAAATAAGAAAGGTGATCAAGTAGTAGTGGCTGACATACAAAACCAGGAAAGGGCATATACATCTTCCAACGAGGCACATACTGACCCAATATTTAATTTTTTTTTCTTTATTGATTTTTTAGAGAGAGAAGAAGTGAGAGGGAGAGAGAGATAGAAACATCGATGAGCGAGAGATTGACTGCCTCCTGCATACCCCACACTGGGGATCAGGCCCACAAAATGGGCATGTGTCCTGACCAGGAATTGAACCGGCGACCTCTTGGTGCATGGGTCGATGCTCAACCACTGAGCCACACCAGCAGGACCTGACCCAATATTTAAATGCAGCTAGGTAGGCAGACATTTCTTGGCCTTTCTTTCTTTCTTCTTTTCTTTTCTCTCTCTCTCTTTTTTACTATGTAATCAGAGGTGAGGATCTCCTTGGAGATCATTTATGGAGGATAAAAAGGTGGCATGAAATTCTTGTGTTGTCAGTGCAAAGACTAATGCGCTCATCTTTCCATACTCAATATTCAACATAAGTATATTTCTGTCATTTGCTCCTAATGGACATCTGTTGCTTTTTCCTGTCCCGTGTTCATTCCCATTTTTCTATCACTACTCCATACTTTCCTTGAAAAACTATCACTTCCTCATCATGTGTGGTCCTAGTAAAATTGTTAATCAAATGGGCACCTGGCCCAAGTTTTGCTGACCTGATTCATTTTAGTGGAAATTTGGATACTGAGACTGTGACTTATCCCAACAGGGGCACCTTAATGAGACTGGCTATTGAGTAAAGCTCCCTAGAACCCCCAAACTTGGCTACTCTGCATTCTGTCCTTTCAAATGTAGGAACTTGTCCTCAGTTCTGTGATGTTTTTCTTTTTGTCTAACATTCCCTTTTTGTTTAAGTCAGAATGGTTTATATCACCAAAACCCAGTCTAAATGATACATTATTGTCCATACATGATAGCCAGCTACTTACTAAAAGAGAACAAATCAAGGATCTTGAATATGCATTTAGTGTGTGGCAGGGAAGTACTACGAGCCACATCTAACTCAGGTTATTGGCATACACTAAAATCAAATCTTTCATGCTCCTTGACATATCATTGGAGAAAAAGCAATTGAGTACTTAAATTTTAGTGTATTTTTGTTGTTGTTAATCCTAACTTGAGAATATTTTTCATTGATTTTTTCGTTTTGTTTTTTTAGATATAGTAGAAGGAGAGAGGGAGGATGAGAGAGAGAAGAGAGAAACATCATTGTGAGAGAGACACATTGATTGGTTGTCTCCCCTACAACCCCATCTGGGGCCAGGGATCGAACCTGTAACCCAGATACATGCCCTTGACCAGGAATTGAACCCAAGACCCTTAGGTCCACAGGCCGATGCTCCAATCACTGAGCCAAACCGGCCATGGCAAATTTTAGTGTATTTTTGGTTTTTCTTTTCTCTTAGAAAAAAACCCACCAAAAAATTATAGTAAAAATTTATTTTTTTATTTATTTTTTTTTTTATCCTCACCCGAGGATATTTTTCCATTTTTTGTACAGATAGAATGGGAGGGAGAGAGAGGAAGGGAGAGAGAGAGAGAAACATCGACGTGAAGGGACACATCGAGTGGCTGCCACCCACACGACCAACCAGGGCCGGGGACAAACTGCAACCGAAGTACGTGCCCTTAGCGGGAACCGAACCCGGGTCTCTCCAGACCACAGGCCGACGCTCTAACCGCTGAGCCAAACTGGCCAGGGCTATAGTAAAAATTTAAAGCCCACTATATGCTACACCAATATCACATTCATATGTTTGTTTCTGCACCTTCTGAAGAATTAGATGTAATAGACAGCAATGGCAGGAATCTGAGACAGAGCACAACTTAAAGCCAAAGCAAATCAATTGGTCAGAATTCACACACTATCTCAATTCTTTTTTAACAGTGTAGGTACAAGGGATGAATACTTCTTTTGATTAATTACCCACTAGACTATAGGGTGAATCAAGACCATTTCTTGGAAACTCTGAGAGAGGGTAATGGGCTTTTTATGTGAGCAACAAGCCTTTGTTATTTACCGGTCATACATAGATCCTTGAAGGTGGGTGACTATCTTTAGCGTCCAGGTAGGAACAAGGTAGAACTCTTTAGCTTTTCCATTTCTTAGGTTCATTCATAAAATCCATCCTGGCTCCTTGTTATGAGCTAAATTCTGTTCCCCAGTAATTCATATGTGGAAGCCCTAACCCTCAGACTGTCTATATTTGACAAGAAAAATGTTAGGAGGTAATTAAGGTTAAATGAGGTCATAAGTGTGGAACTCTCCATGAAAATTAGTCTTTGTCCTACTGTGGGCTGTGTCCCTGCCCCCCTCATTCATATGTTGAAATCATAACCCCCCAGTAACTCAGAATTTGACCATATTTGTACACAGATTTTTAAAAATTAATTAATTTATTTTTGTTACAGATGTTTCTCCTTTTCCCCCCACTGATTCCCCCCTCCCCCTCCCTCCCTGCCCTGTCCCCAGCTTTGTTGTCCATGTCCACTGTTCATGCATACATGCATATAAGTTCTGTGGTTTATCTCTCCCCCCAACCCCTCTTCTGGAGATTGTCAGTCTGTACCCCACTTCCACGTCTCTGGGACTACCCCATTCCTCAGACTCTTATGTTCATTATATTCCACAAATAAGTGAAATCATATGTACACAGATATTTAAAGGGGTAATTAATTTAAAATGAGATCATGAGGCAGAACCCTAATGTAATAGGACTAGTGTCCTTAAAAGACAATGAAGAGACACTAGAGCTCAGCCGCTCTGTGGACACAGCAGAGAGGCTACGTGAGGACAGTCGGCAGGCAGCCGTCTGCTGGCCAGGGAGCGAGTCCTCACCAGACATCGCTGATGGCACGTCGATCTTGCGCTTCTGGCCTCCAAAACTGACAAAATAAATTTCTGTTGCTTAAGCCACTCAGTCTGTGGTATTTTGTTATGGAAACCCCAACAGACTAATATACCCTGTTTTCCAGTGCTATACCATACGTCCTTATAAAAGACTCCCAATAAATAGCCTCTGATTCTTAGGTACGGTCACGTTAACATTTTTATCAATACCTCTACATTGACTAAATCTCAACACCCTGCCTTTCTTTCTTTCTTTTTTTTTTTTATCCTCACCCGAGGACATTTTCGATATTTTGTTCAGATAGAGTGGGAGGGAGAGAGAGAGAGAGAGAGAAACATCGACGTGAAAGGGACACATTGAGTGGCCGCCACCCACACAATGCAACCAGGGCTGGGGACAAACTGCAACCGAGGTACGAGCCCTTAGCGGGAACCGAACCCGAGTCTCTCCAGACCGCAGGCCGACGCTCTAACCGCTGAGCCAAACCGGCCAGACCCTGCCTTTCTTTAGCCCATGGGCTGCGCTCTGCGGTTTCCGTGCTCTGCTGTTGCCCCGACTGACCCCGGCCGTGCTCCTGACGTGGTCCCAGGTCCCAGCGTATTTCCACGGCTGTGTCCAGGCCACCTGAATGGTGGTGCTGCTTTTAACCTCTGAATTCTCTGACATTCTGTGTACTTTTGGACCGATGAGCTTTATTTAGTTAGCACATCTTCCTCTAGTCATTTTCATACCCCACAGCCACAGAGAGCCTCTCCCCTCACCCCAGCACATATCGGGGATCTCTGAGGGTTTGATCACCACCGACAAGTCCAGTTTCACATTGTACTTGACTACACTGTGCCCCTTTCTTTGGAACTGTCTTTGCATCTGGTCTACTATGCAGAACTTCTTTCTCACGATTTTTCTTCTAAGGAATTCCATTGTTTCTTCTGCAATCTGGCCCCTATTGCCTTTACTTATACCCCCTCAACATATGTATGAACCAAGATTGCAGAGTTCAAAATCTTTTCCTTGAGTTAGCTGAGACCCAAGCAATTTATAGCTAGATCGGAGGTAAAGGGTTGCCTAACTTTACAAGCCATCATATCTGTCTCATCCAGCCAAGTGGTTTGCAGAATTTCTGTGGGAGTTTTACCCCAGTTGAACTCTGTATGCTTCATTTCATTTTAGCTCAGTTCTTAGGACAGAATCTGATCTAGAGATAAGTAATATATTCAGATGAATGAGACAGACCACAGTGTCACAGCCCAGTGAATCCTAGACAGGGACTCCTCTTCCCTCTTGCTGCTTCTGGGCCGGCCGGCCATCCGGCAATGTCTTCTCCTGATACTACCCAGTACCACCCGAACTTCCTGCTATTGTTGTACGTTTTGACAACTGCTTTTCCTCTGTTTGTCTCCAGTATCAAGTGGATATATTTAAATGCTCTCTTACTCTCCTCCCCGGTTCTCTCTCTTTATTTTTCAGAACATTCTTGAAATTTGCTGGCAATAGTGACAGCCCATGTGTCTGTATCCCTTGCTTTCATTCATGTGACCAATGGACATTGCAGAGCAGAGTCTTGGACCTTTTTCGTTGGCCCAGATACCAGATCCAGGCCAGAATGGCCCTGCTTCTGCTTCACCTCCCTACAGGGAACCCGCCGGTTTTCCAGAGGGGACAATGTGTGCACAACGTCCTACCTCACACAGGTGTCTTGCTTTGTTTCGGTTAAAACCTAAAGGATATGATTACTTAACAACCATTATTCATTATCTGATATTTCTTGTCTTTTCAGAAAACAGATATAATCACTAAACGGAGTTGACAGATAAACCAGCCGTTCCTCAACGTGACTCAGTTGCCCAAGTCTTTAGAATCAGATACAGAGGTTGTCCACCAAGAAAGTGAGCAGTCGATCAATAACTTATAAAGAAGTTTAAACAAGACAACGAGAGCAGTCATGGTGTTCCCTAAATAAACAGGGGACTCCCATTTGGTTAATTTGTTACAAATTCCCTAAAGTGAGAAATTTCCTTGTACTAAACAAATCTTCAGTGTTTTCCCCTCATCACCTCATTATGCCTGTTACTACAGGAAGTGGCACATCTCCTTGTGAATTTGTTGACGTTAAATGAGCCCTTATATGTCTTTTTCTTTGTAGCTGCAACAGAATGATCATCACATGAAATTTTAGGTCATCGCTGTTTGAACTATATGTTTAAACTCAGGAATATGTTGCCTTAAACTCTAGTCCTGCTGGAGGTCCTACCCTTGCCCATCGGTTTTCTCCTAATTTGGTTATCGCTTAGCTACTGTGCTTTGACCATGTAGGAAACTTGTATTGTGAAATAAATCTGTATAATCAAAAGAGTACTTTCCAAAGTCAACTCTAGATTTTTCCATATGAATATTTATATTATTTTTGAAATGTCACGTTTCAAAGGGTTGATTCATAAAAGAATTCCAAGGATTTCTTGTGAGAGACAAGCACCTTCAAGACCTGTCTCCTCATCCTTTCCCACTTACCCATTTCATTACCGTACATAGTGTCCACAACAGCATGCGGTTTAAAACCATCAGGATTGCCCTGGCCAGTTTGGCTCAGTGGTTAGAGCGTCGGCCCTCAGACCAGAGAGTCCCGGGTATGGTTCCCACTAAGGTCATGTAACTCCGTTGCAGTTTGTCCCCGGCCCAGATTGGGGTCGTGTGGATGGCAGCTACTCAATGTGTCTCTCTCACATCGATGTTTCTCTCTCTCTCTTCCTCTCTCCCTCCCGCTCTATCTGATGATAAATGCAAAAAAAAAAAAAAAGATAAAACTACCAGGATTTTTTTTACTCCAGGTCTTCAAGATAAATTTATATTTTATGGACATGGGGAGAGTTAATTTCCTATCCATCCATAACCCATTTTTAACATGCTCCCCTCAAAATATCTATGCTTGATTTTTAAGCATCATTACTACAAATGCTTAACTTTTGGGGGAAAATCGATTTTCATAGAGAGTGATGGCACAAAAAATAATGAATGAATTACCATAATGCAATCCTCCTTCGCTCTGTTCAGGTTAACTGCTGATTTGTCTTGCCAAAGAGGTTAACCCCAGTTGCACCTCTCAACCTAGAAGATCAACACTGGGGGGGCGGGGACATGTATGTACTGTGCCATAGCAGCGTATTTCAAAATACTGTTTCTTCTAGCATGTCTGTGAAGGAAGTTTTCTTCTCAGAAACTGGACCTAATTTGGTATTGCTTAGCTATTGTGCCAAAATATGAGCGGGTTTTCTCATGTTGATAAGGTGAACACATATTGCTCTCATAATAGCAACCATGAAAACAGTCTTTAATAATATAATATACTTATGAACAACCACAGCAGCTTCTTGGAAAGGCTGTAACTCGGTTCTCATTGCTCCCTCTAGTTCCAGTTCTTTCATGATTCTTGAAAGTTGGTAGGAATAGTGGTGAATACAAGGCTCCCGGAAAATTGACATTTTATTATTATTAAAACAAAAACCAATAGCACAGCAAAGGAAGCCATCATCCAAATGAAAAAAGCACCTATAAATCTGGAGAAAATATTCATCTCTGATATATCCAATAAGGGGTTAATATTCAAAGTTTATAAAGAACTCATACAACTTAACACCAAAAACAATCACAAACAACCCAGTTAAAATGGGCAGAGGACCTGAATAAACACTTCTTCAGAGAGGACATACAAATGGCCAATAAACATATGAAAAGATGCTCAATGTTACCAATTATTAGAGAAATGCAAATTAAATACACAATGAGCTATCATGTCACACCTGTCAAAATAACTATCACCAGTAAATCAACAAATGACAAGTATTGCCAAGGATGTGGAAAATAGGGAACCTTTGTGTACTGCTGGTAGGAATGCAGATTGGCATAGCTATTCTGGAAAACAGTATGGAGGTTTCTCAAAAAATTTAAAAAAGAAGCACCTTATGACCCAGTAATTCAACTTCCGGGTATTTATTGGAAGAAATCCAAAACACTACTTCGAAAAGATATATCCATCCCTATGTTTATTGCAGCATTATTGACAATAGCCAAGATATGGAGGTAACCCAAGTGCCCATTAACAAGTGGGTAAAGAAGTGGTACATCTTTACAATGGAATATTACTCAGCAATAAAAAAGAATAATATCTTGCTATTTAGGACAACGTGAATAAACCTAGAGAGTATTATGCTAAGTGAAATAAGTCAGGCAGAGAAACACAAATACCATATGCTTTCACCTGTATGTGAAATTTGAAAACAAAATAAATGTGCAAACAAAACAGAAACAGACTCATACATGCAGAGCACAGACTGGAGCTGGGTAAAAAAGGTGAAGGGATTAGGAAGTACAAATTGGTACTTACAAAATAGTCACGGGATATAAAGTACAGCATAGGAAATATAGTCAATAATATTATAATAACTATGCATGGTGCCAGGTGGGTACTATACTTGTTTGGGGGATCACTTCGTAAATTATATAAATGTTTAACCACTATGCTGTACACCTAAAACTAATATAAAATAATATTGAATGTTAATTGTAACTGAAAAAATAAAACCAAATAGTATGGGATGAATAAATTGTTCACTAGATCATCTCTAGACTGATGTGCAGGACAGGTTGAAGTGATCGGGTAAGAGTGCAGACCCAAGGCAGAACAAGGAGAGGGCTGGGCAAGGAGAAAGATGGAAGGAAGAACTCCCAGAGTGGCTGGCATGTTTGTTTAAAAAAGCAGCAGGGATTATCTGATAAACAGGGTAAACTGCTTGTTATTTTTATAATGTAAATGAAACCAGCAGTAAGTGAAAAGCTGACATCCTCTCCCAGGACAGATAAAGCCAAATGATTATATTTAGATTCACTTACAGAAGAAAGCAAACATTTTTTCCTAGTCTCCAACACTTACCAACTCATCACAACCTCTTGGAATGTTTACTGGGGTAGAGCGAAGGGAGGGGGCGGAAGGAGAGCATTAATCCCGAAGATTTGCCTTCCGGCTTCCCGCGAAGTAAACCCAGCATTTGAAATTGGCGATACAATGAACATTACACAGAAGTAAGAATTGGTTGGTTCTTTCTTACCTCTTGCACCTCAAAATTATTATTTCAATATGATTTTGCCTACCATTTACCCACAAGAACCTGACTCAAAAGATAATTATTTTTAAATAGTCATACAAATAATTCAAAACAAAACAAGCTCGAACACAAAACCCCCACAACTTACTTGAAATCCCTGGAAAGCTTCTAGTGAGAGCAGCATGTGACTGACGTGGTAAATTAGGCCTGTTGGAGAAAAATCAAGACGAAATATGGATTCATTGTTTTTTTGAAAGGCAGCCATATTTCCCAGAAAATATGTACACCACATTTTATGAAGAAATTATACCTTCCCCCATGCTTTCCATCTCTTTCACACGCTGACACTGGCAAGCAGGTTAAACAGATGTGATGAAAGAATTAATACCAGTCTTGGGAACATGTAAACAAAATATTTCTTTTGAAACACCTACCTTTAAATTTCATTAGTTCAATCAGATACTGGAAGGGCCTGGATTAGGGACATGATTTACACGGCGCAGGCTGTTCACACAGACTTAGAACCCTTTTGTAATATGAAAAGTTAGAAGATGAATTTACTAGTTCTCCAATGAATTGGCATGGGGTTTACAACTTCGCGTTGACTGAGATAACTGTGTTTGATTTAATGCTAATAAATTTGGCCAGGTAAGAATTTGTCTTTTTTTTTTAAGATTCCATGAGTAGGGGTAGAAAAATGTTCCCTTCTTTCCTTTTAGGTTCTTGGACTAGTCTAATAATAAAACTGATATAAGGCAGACTACCAGGAGAAAGCCATATTTAATTATACCTTCGTTTGGGAGTCCCATAAAGACATGAAGGCGCACACCGCAGTCAGGTAACAGGCTCATCTAACTGGTGTGCTAATGAAAGGGGTGGGGGCTGAAGACACAAAGGGGAGGAAGCTGTTCACAGAAAGGCAGGGGGAAAGAAAGGTTGCCCTGTTATGCAGATAAGCTTCTTAGGTTCAAAGGCATCTCTGGTAATAGCTCTCTTCCTGGTATAGGCTCCCTTTCCAATGTAAATGTAGGCATTTGAGGGGGAGGCAATGAGCTCTTCCTGAATCTGTTGGGTTTTGATTGCCTTTAGCTCAAAATAATCCTCCTGCCAAAGTGACATATTTGGGGGGCGTTAGATTCTGCTCTTTCACATTCTTAGCGGCGATACATCCGTCTTTGTGTAGAATCAACTCTCCCCTCTGAGAAAGCAGCATAACCCGTCAAAGAACAAGTATATGGGATTAGCACATTATGAAGAATAAAGAGAAGCTTTCAGCTCTCTGTCATGGATGATATTTATCACACTTTTCACGACCGGCTCTAATAACAGTGCAGAGATAAAATAGGCTTGATGCATCTCTCCTGTACAGAGAATTTTACAGCAGCAACTATGAGAAATCCAGGAGATGAAACCTACGCTTCTTCTCTCTTGCAGTTTTTATTAGTCTAAAATGGGAGGTGTGTGTTGGGGGGGGAGACTACTTCTGCAAAAGTGGGCTTGAATTTTCTGTCTGTTATGCTAATGTATTCATAGAAAAAGCTGGTGCTGAGGGCGGTTCTCCAATTAAGACAAATGAGGCACATTGAATTTCTCCCCCAGGGCACAGCAGGGGTGCTGGCAAAATCTACTTTATTCTTTTCTGTCAGGGCTGAACTGGAAACAAAAGCATGAAAATTCAACACATCCACTTACAGAATAATAAAGGCTGTTGTTTAAAGCGTGAAGAGTTTTGGCACCCTTCTGGGGCCTTATGCAAATCGCTCTTCCTCTCAACTGCTACCACACCATCGGTCTTGGAAATTAAAGATGTACTTGGTCGGTTAACAGTTGAAAGGAGAAGAACAGGCTGAAACTCAATTAGATTTGTATTAAGCAAATAAATCAGAACTGACTGATATTGGCTAAACTAAAATGCGTTATGGGCTGACAGTAATTCTAATTTGATTGACAAATATATGTGGTACGTTATTAACCTAAATGAAAGATAAAAATCCTTTTTCTAAAACAAAGATCTCACTCCAGTAAACAATCTTCTCTCCCTCCAAAGTTACATAGAGCCATAGGCAGAGACCACTGACAGGGTGCTGTTTACAATCCTCGCTCAAGAACACTGGAAATCTATTTCCTCATACATGTTAAGAGTTTAAGACCAAATCATTCTGAAGGAAGACATTTGTTTTCATTGATTTATTTGGTGGACAAAGCACACCAAACACACTATAGTTATTATAGTGAATAATACAAAAGCATACACTTGTACAAGCCGGGTTATTTACACATGATACTTTTTTACACCAGGGTATATATCCAAGAGCTTTAAATGAGGTTGAAGTTATGAATGGCTATTTCAACCAAATGCTCCAAAGCTTTGAGGAAAGAAAAAACAACAGCAAAAAACAACAACAACAACAAAAAACAAACCTCTTAAATAGAACAAAGATGTTGTGTGTGGTTAGAGAAATGAAAAGTTTTCTCTTGGGAGAACATTTTGGGAGTTTCTCTTTATCTCGCCTCCTTGTCTTTTGCTGTTTACACTTTTAGAATTTAGAGACCTTTAAGTCATTACATTCAACATAGTGCTCAATTAATAATTAAACACCAATTTAATACTTTTTGCTTTTGTTATAGCCATCTTCCATTTCCCCCATCTTTTCTGTTCATCTGCACAACCACCTTTTTTTCTACTGGCTACCAGATTAGAATCATTCATATCTTTCCATGATCTTTCTTTCTGTCTTTTCCTACCGGCTGTTCCTGCCAACTCCTGCTGCGTCCTGCTCTGCGCCGGCGCCAGCAGTGGCTCTTTCTCCCCCTTGAAACCTGCCCGGTGCGTTGCCCTGTGTGGGCTGCTTCCTGCCACGGCTCTTGCCAGCCCCTGTTCTTACTCTTCCTGTTCTCCCCGCTCCGCTGTGAGCACAGCCGAGATCCTCAGCCAAAACGCCTTTCTCTGGCACCCAGGCCCACATTTTCCTCCCCATCGCCATCAATAATACCCCTCATTGATACTGAGAGGGAAGTTAGAACACGGGAGGAGGAGACATCGCCAATCGCCATCCGGTTTCACACACGTTTTCTTTCATCTCAGATTAAATTCTCTATTTTTAGCTTTTCGAGGAGCTGCTATCTCAGACCTCTGTTCTCAAACTCTGTTCTCATTGATTTCTTCTTATTCCCTGCATACCCGGCCATCAGATGGCTTTTTGTCTCTCTCTTTTTTGTCTACACTATGCCCTCTTCTGTTACTTCCTGTGAAATCCGTTTTCAAAACTTCAGTATCCACCTCAACACTCTTAGACAACCTGCTAATGACAACCACTACCACTTATTGTGGGTTTAGAAGAACCTTGTTCCATAATATTTATTTTATGTTTTTCCTGGTTTCCTACTCACTTAGCTACACTTTTTATTATGCAATGATTGTTAAACGTGAGATTAAATATGATTTTCTTGAGGCACTTTGTATATGTCTGTTGGATTATCCATTTCCCCCCCCTATTTAAGAGCAATCCCTGACATGCACCAGGAACCTATTCTATGGACCTTCATAAACCTTGATATATTTTCTCATTATTTTATTGTGGTAAACTGTACATAACATAACATTTACTACTTCAACCTTTCTGGGTGTACAATTCAGTGGCACTAAGTCTGTTCCTATTGTGCCCCCATTGCCACTATCCATGTTCAGATCTTGTCTCGAAATGGAACTCTGTACCCATGAAACATTAACCCCCTATTCCTCCTTGCCCAGCCTCTGGTAACCACTACTCTATTTTCTGTCTCTATGACTTTGGCTGTTCTAGGTAATTTTTATAAGTGGAATCACACAATATGGTCCTTTTGTGACCGGCTTATTTCACTTAGCTTAACCATTGTATCTTTAAGGTTTATCCTTTTTGTAGTATCAGCTTTTTATTTCTTTTGAAGGTTGACTATTATCCCAATTGTATGTCTATACTGCATTTTGTTTACCCATTCATCTGTTGATGATCATTTGAGTTGCTTTCACTTTTTGGTTATTGTGAATGATGAGACTATGAACAAGGGTTTACAAGTACCTGAGCTTCTGCCTTCAATTCCTTTGGCTGTTGAATCTGAAAATGTTGATGATACAGATGAAACCTAAGATTTTCTTCATAAAACGTTTATTTTTCATATGTATGTGTGTGTATGTGTGTAACTGCCATATATATATTTAACTTAAATTTATTGGGGTCATGTATTTTTCTTCTTAAACCCTTTCATCTTCCTTGCCACAACCCTCACAGCAATTCCTTTTCTTTTTGGGGTAATTTTCAACCAAGAAATACAACTTCATATCCACTCACAAGGCAAAGAGCGAAGTCAAAACCAGCAAGGTGACTTTGAGGCTCTCTTCCCACCTCTCTTCCAAGGTACAAGGAGCCTGGAAATAGGAAAGATGCCCAACTGCCCAGTATAAACCAAGTTATATCCCAGGGGGTGTCATTTTCACACCTCAAATTCATATTCAAAATACTTTTCTGCTTCGTATAGAGCAAGGGAAGTAGTGCCAGCAGCACAGAAAGCCGACGTGAGGGGGTTTGACGCCTGAGTAATCAGAAGGATGTTCCCCACAGCCCAGTCAAACAGTGTTGAGCTGTCACTTGGTACTGACAGAAAGTTTGCTCGTGCATTGCTCTAAAGCCAACTACTAAATAATGTTAGGATATCTTTGAGGCAGTAATGTGTAATCACTCACAGTTCTTTGGGAGGGAATGTAGTTAAAATTAAAAAACAAAAAACAAAAACAAAAAAAACAGCCCAAAGGCAGAGAGCTTTTACTATGAACCATTTGGCAATATTACTTTTCACTTTTCCTCCTGTCCTCCTCCCCTTCTCCATAACCCTTAGTATAAATCTTTCTGAATTTAGTGTTGGAAAGAGAGATGTTGCAATTGCTTGAAGAAATGTTCTTGTTGTTGTTTTTCATTTGGTCTGTTGACTTCACCATATTTTACCATGTAAGTGTTACAGAGAGCATACTGAATTCTGAATTACTAGGTTGTGTATCCACTTGCTGTGGAAGAGGATTTCAATCCATCAGTCAGAGAGCTCAAGTTTCCTCCATAGTCGGCAGCTGACTACTAAGGCAGGTGAAGATTGGGAGAGAAGAGAGATAGAGGTAGAGACAGAGATTAAAAGGGAGAGGAGACAGATATGGAATATATGTGATTTCTCTAAGCGGCAATACTATTTTTATCTCCTCTGTTGATCTTGAAAAATCTCCAAAGGACATATAGGGAGCAACAGTGTTGCCTCACTGGGCGTTGGTGAAGTATAGCCCTGACTTGAGATGCATAAATAGCCAGGACATTGGTCCAGAGATCACGGTCTAAGTGCTATGTCTTTTCCTTAGGTGGTGTCCTTTCTGTTTCTACACAGCTTATAAGGCAGCTTTTCCAAATTCTCTGAGCTACAAGACCCTTGAATTGACAGGTTGTTCTTTCTTAGTCCTCAGCATCATACTCCTTTATTTCGTTTCCCAAGATATGCTTCAATTATAGACATTTTAAATAGCAAATGCCCTCTCTGTGCATCTTTAAAGGATTTGCAGAGGTGTGCTTGTATCTTTACTATATTCGTACGTATCAATTTTATCTATCATTTATCTCTAGATGATCTATCTCGACCGTATTATAGATTGTGCTAGAGCACACCTGGGACCAGCCTGACAGTTGGTCAACTCATCAAAAAAGTTAAGGTAGGAATATGTGAACAATAAAACATATATTCTTTAGATATCCATCTGGCAATCTGTTTTTGAAAGGATAAGGGTATTTCCACCAATTGGGAAATTTTGCATGATTTTTCTTGTAAATACTCATAATGCATGGTCTATAGTTTCCAGTTTTTGTTTTTATCGAGTGAAGTAAGACTTTATAGACAATGGAGGAGCATTGTGCAAGTAGAATTATTATTAGATAAGTGGTTCTAAGTAGATAATTAGTTCTCAAATGTTGGCATTGAATCACTTCGGGGCTTATTTAAAACACAGATTACAGAGCCCAATCCCCAGAACTTTGGATTCAGTATATCTGGGGTGGGGTCTGAGAATCTGCATTTCTAAGAAGTTCCAAGGAGATGCTTATGCTGCTGGTTGCACGATCACTCCTTGAGATGCACTGTTATAGACTTTGATCATACTTTACATAAAGTAAGTATGTCATATTTTATAAAAAGAAAGAAGAATGTTAACTATTAGGAGAGTTGGTTAATAGAAAGTAGGTTGAGAGTAAATATAAATATATACCTATTTGATCTATTTTATATAGTTGACATACAGCAACTGATAGTCACATGCCTTTTCTTCCCTTCTTCAGAGCACTCCTAAATCTGACACAGAATGTTGATAATGTGCTGTGAACAGTTGAGTTTGTAAGAGGTGGGAGGGAGTTCTTCTTGGAAATGAGAGTGTTCTTCAAAACCCTTTCCCTCCAGATGGTTTCCTGTCACGATGGCGGCATAGGTAAATGCAATACTTGCATTCTCCCATAACCACATCAAAATTACAACTGAAGCCCTGGCCAGGTAACTCGGTTTGAGTGTCATTCTGATAGGCCAAGGTTGTGGGTCCAATCCCCAGCAAGGGAACATACAAGAAGTAACCTATGAAAGCATAAATAAGTGGAACAACAAATCAATGTCTCTATTTTCCTCTCTCTCTCTCTCTCAAATCAATAGATAAATTTTTTTAAAAAATTACATAGCCCAACCAGTGTGGTTCAGTGGACTGAGCATCATCACTTGGACTGAGAGGTCCTGGTTCAATTCCTGGGCAGGGCACATGCCTGGGTTTGGGCTTGATCCCCAATGGAGAGGCGTGCAGGAGGCAGCCAATCGAAATACCGCTTTAACTTCAATGTTTCTATCTCTCTCTAAAAAAAATCAATAAAAAAATTAAAAAAAAAATTACAACTAAATAATAGAATACCCATCATATAGAAGTGCCTGAACTCTAGCTGAACAGAAGTCCTACAACTAAGGATATATGAAGAAGAAGCCATATTGAGGCTAGTAGAAGGGGTGGAGATGCAGAACCACACCCACATATGGCAGATAAAAATTAGGAGGGATATCTTAGCTGCAGAGGTCCCCACTGAGGAGTGAGGTGTCCCAGTCCCATATGGGGCACACTATCCTAGGGTTTCAGTGCCAGGAAGAGAAATCCTGGTAACTTCTGACTGTAAAAACCAGTGGGGACTGTGGGCTGCTAGAGTCCCAGGCAGTTCATCTTGAAGGACCCACACACAGACTTACTTGGACTCACTCCCTCTGAGCTCCAGTGCAGGGGAAGCAGCTTAAAAGGCAACAGGGACATACGAGGAGGAACTGAAGTGTCTGGCATCAGGGCGAAACCTGGATGGGGAGCTTGCTCCCAGACAGAAGTACTAGCAGAGGCCATAGTTTCTTTGCTGAGTCCTTCCCAGAGAACCAGCAGATGGGCACCATATCTGAATCTCCATCAACCTGGCTAGGGTTGATTCCCTGAGAATCAGCCCACCCAAATTGTAGGCCAACCCAAGCTATTTCCAGTGGCTTTTCCATACAAATGGACTGTCTTGGCTCATGCTTCAGACTTTCCTAATATCTCTCAAACCAGCAATATCTGGCTTCTGTGTGCCCCATGCTTCTTGCTAAGTGGCCCCAGGCCCAGCACTAGCAGCAGCCAGGTTTGTCTCACAGTTTTCTTTCTCCTTTGCACTTCCAAGCCCTGCAAAGTGGCAGCCATTTGCAGATCACGTTCCAGCTCATGTCGGATGGCCCTGGGAAGAACACAAGTGGTGTCTGACCTTGGTCGAATCTCTCTGGAGTCCCCAGATCTAGCACACCTGGTGAATAGCTTCAGACAATGTGAAGCAACAACCAACCACCTACACAAGCAACACACTCAAGGGGCAAACTCAGCGGCCATCAGACACCTGCTGAAGTTAGTCCTGCTCTGTGGGGTGGGCCCCTGAAAAGTTGTTTTTTTCACAGTGATCCCAGCCATTTCTTGCAGCCAGCTGGCCTGGAGGTACATCCCTCCCACTGATGTGGTGACAGCAATCAAGCCTCAACCACAGCTGGAGGATGTACACAGCCCACATGGTTGGTAGGCGCACCTGGAGTACCCAGCTCAGGTGAACAGGGAGGTTGTACCACTTGACCCTACAGGACACTTACTACATTAGGCCATACTACCAATCCTGGGAGACATAGCAGCTCTACATAATGCACAGAAACAAACACGAGAAGTAGCCAAAATGAAGAGACAAAGAAATAGGTCCCAAGTGAAATAGCAAGAAAAAGAACTAAATGAAACCGAGACAAGCAAATCAACAGATACTGAGTACAAATCAATGGTTATAAGAATGCTCAAGGAACATACTGAGAGCTTCAACAGCATAAAAAAGGACAGAGAAACTATAAAAAAGAACCAGTCAGAAATGAAAAAAATACACCAACTGAAATAAAGAATATATTATAGGGAATCAACAGTAGCGATGAAGTCAAGAATAAAATCATTGATTTCAATATAGTGGAACCTTGGTTCTGAATCATAATTTGTTCCAGAGGGCTGTTTGAAAACAAAGTAATGTTTTCCCATTAGAAATAATGTAATCCATTCCATATATCCAAATGATTCCTTGTTTTAATCTTTCTTATATACAATACATATCTAATGTACTCTTCAATTTATAAATAAACACTTAAAAGACAAAAAGGACATGAACTGTAAATAAAAATTTAACAAAAAGAAAATTAAATGTACAATAAAAAATGAAAATATAATAATAGTAAGCAGCACACAAAAGCAAAAACAAAACAAACCAACAAAAATAACCCATAACAATATTCACAGTGCAGTTTCCTGAGATGTTAACAATGTGAGGTTTAGTTGTAAACTCACTCATACTCAAGCATTCTCTCCTTTGTTGCCTGAAAAATGAATTTCTGATCCTACAGGTGTCAGCATGAAACTGTTTTTGGTTTAGAAGCAAATTGTTTGAGATGGGAGACATTCAAGAACTGTGGTTTGACCTTATAATGAAGAAAAAAAAAAAAAAAAGAAAAGAAGAGTATAGCGTAAGGAGCCTTTGGGAAAACTTCAAGAGTACCAACATTCACACGATGGGGTGCTGGATGGAGAAGAGTATAAGCAAGAAACTGAAAACTTAGTTGAAAAAATAGTGACATAAAACTTCTCTAACCTGGTGAAGGAAATAGATATACAAGTCTAAAAAGCACAGATAGTCCCAAACAAGATGAACCCAAAGAGGCCCTTACAAAGACAAATCATAATTTAAATTCAAAACATTAAAGACAAAGAGAGAATCTTAAAAACAGCAAGAGAAAAGCAGTTAGTTACCTACAGGAGAGCTCCAATAAAACTGTCAGATGATTTCTCAACACAAATTTTTCAGGCCAGAAGGGAGTGGCGAGAAATGTTCAAAGTGATGAAAAGCAAGGACCTACAACCAAGATTACTCTACACAGCAAAGCTATTATTTAAAATTGAAGGATATATAAAGAGCTTCCAAGACAAAGAAAAGCTAAAGGAGTTTATCACCACCAAAACAGTATGACATGAAATGTTATAGAGTCTTTCTTAAAAAAAAGAAGAAAATGATAAAAAATATAAATAATAAAGTGTATCAACAATTAAATCTTAAAAAAAACCCCAAAACACAAAATTAGCAAATAAGCAGAACAGAAACAGACTGATATATACACAGAACATTTTGATGGTTGCCAGACAGGAGGGGATTTAGGGTGCTGGGTGAAAAAGCTGATGGGATTAAGAAATGCAAATTAGTAGGTTCAGAATAATCACAGGCATGTAAGGTCCAGTATACAGAATATAGTCAATATAATTCTAATAACTATGTATGGTGTCAGATGAGTACAAGATTTATTGGAATGATCACTTAAAAAGTCATATAATGTCTAATCAGTGGGATGTATTCCTGAGCTAATATATTGTATGTCAACTGGAACTGAGAAATAAAAAGTGATTTAAAAAAAACATACTTTCCTTTCACAATTGAGCGAGTTAACTTTTCAGTGCTTCTATATTTTTTTTATAAATTGGGCATAATTGCAAATATATCACAAGGCTCTCCAGAATACAAAAGGTGATAATATATAGTAATTTTTTCCAAATGTTTTCATTACTATCTTTTAGGGTATGCAGGGGAAGAATTGGCAAAACCCACAAGTACATATTACAGAGAACTTTACTGAGTTTTTCTCTTTAATGTCTTAAAAATAAACGCATATATTGCCTTTTTAGTCGATATTAGATTCATTTGCTTTAATAGAAAAATATTTTATACAATTTGACATTAACTATGTCTAACATTTAATTTCTGCTATGAAGAACAAGTACCTTAGTTTGAGAAACTCAGGAAAATGCTTTGTAAACAGTAATGTATCACATACAATTTTCTTAGTATTAGATTTTGTTTTATTTTGGAAAACATGTGAAACATTCATTAGCATAACCACTAACGTTGATGTCTCATTTACAGATTTCTTATGCTGATGTTGTATTTTAAATGATCAGACAAGTGATAATATATTTTTTTTTCCAGATGTTGTCTACAGTTTTACAATCTTATTTTTAAATTGAGTTTCAGAACTATAGGAAGGCCAAAGCTGTTTTAAAAGTGCATTGACTCATATTATCTCTTAATAATGTAATAAATTAGGGGACAGTGAATGAATATAATAGCTAATGATTTCTATGTTACATCATTACATGATTTCTAACATAATAAAAAATTTTAAATATATTTCTTGTATTTATATGAGAGTACTCTTTCAATGTCATTTCTAACTAAAACAACCTACAGAAATATATTTCAATTAATGCCCATTTCATTTAATCATTATTTCTTGATCACCTCCCATGCTAACACTGAGCTACTCTTTCCTTGAGAGATGGTGACATAAATAAAACACAATCCTTGATTCTTGAGAATCTCAAGAATTTTTATCCTAGCAGTTTACAAGAGAGCTGCTGGATTTCCTCTACTTACAGATAACAACCTACTTACAGCAAATACTCTTTAACTGCATGGCTGAAATAACTAGTTGGGCATCTGTGGGGTCAGACAGAGGTTGGGGTGATTCCCTGTTCAGACACTGCCTAGGTGCATGATGGTGGAATGGTTACTTAAATCTTACTACTTGTCATTCTTTTAATCTGTAAAATAGAGATCATTATATTTACTTTTGGGGGTTTTGTGAGGAGTGGACATAATGTATTTCAAGCATGAAAAATAGTGACCAGAGTTTAGATCTCCATCTCTGCTTCTTCCTACTTGCTTATCTACTAGCTTGAGTTCGTGAGCTGGGCACCGGACTAGTGGACACACAAAGATGGCTGCCTTGGCTGAGACCCAGACTATGACTCTGGGAACTATGCCCTTGAGGGTAGAGCCACAGTAAGTTGTGAATGAAAAACTACCTGTGGCTGCTCTTGTCTAAAAAGGGCACTCAATGGCCATGGCCCCCTTTTATGGTACCATGTGCTTCCCACAAGTAAAAAGGGAAAAGGGAAGAAAGCGTTCATCTGTGGCTGAATGGAACTCTAGGTTATCTTTATGGTTCCGCTGGGGGAATACCATAGTTCTACAGTAGAGATGGAAATCCAAAGTAAGTATTTTTTCCCCCATAATATTTTTACTTTGGGTATTAGAAATGTTTCTCTATATGTGAAACAAAAAGAAATTAAGCATAACTTTCACTTTTAATTTTTAAAAACTACAAAAGTTGATGGGTAATGGATGTGTGCTTAGCGAGAACTCATGTATAAATTTCGAGGAAGCAAAGGTCAACCTGGAAGTACTAATATTATTTTTAAAATCACATAAATTATGCATTGACCCATAAAGATAATATTCTTAGTGGCAAGTCCTCAGAAACACACACACCAAAGGTTCATAGCTATTACAACCATAAATAAATTATAATGTTGCATAAAGATAAGCGCTCACCATATACTTTGATTGCATCCATAGTTAACTCTTCAGAGACAAATTAGAAGCTTTAGGTGTACCTGTATGTATTTTTGTGTGATACACACACACACACATACACACACTGATGGCATTCAGAACACACTACCCCAAAATATGCCATGTTGGCATGTTGCATATTTTAAGCTGAAGGAATTTGAGAAACATCAGGTACAGGAAGGATTTGCTCACCTCCCCCTTCTTCCCTGAAGCAGGTCATAAAAGACTCTCATGTGAGAGGGAGACGTGCCCTTTCTTCCTATATGTGGAGGGAAAGCACATCCTTATGCCCAAAAGTGAAAGGACACCAACAGGAACCCAAATGAACTTGCTAAATTCCCCCCAGTTCACTACCCTTAGCTCATAGCGTTTTGTCCTACCACCTTTTCACAGGACCTTCTACTCTTCATCAACACTGTTTCTTTGGGTCTTCATTTCCTTGCGAAGGCTTCCATGTCACGTGAAACTGAAATGAATGTGTGCGCTTTTTCCCTGTTACTCTGTCAGTTTGATTTCCAGACCCAGCCAAGAATCCTAAGAGAGCTGAGGAAAGTTTTTTTCTCCTCCACCACATGTCCATTTATGTGTCTAACAACTTGCATATGAACTCAGCACTTTCTCTTTATTGTTGGCACAAAATCCCATCAAGAAACCTTTATAAATTTACTAACATCTAAAAGTAGAGAAAAAGCCTTGATGTACATCATTCACATATTGCTTTTACTTCATCTTCTCTACATTTTGAAAGCCTAATATGCATAGTAACAATACATTGTGACTTACAGGAATTCATACCCAAAGTCCTTTGCCAAGAATATCCCATATTATTATTCATAGATCTAAAAGCAGGCAGTTCACAAATTACATTTCCTTTTTTTTTTTTTTTTGGTACGTGACCCTAGCAGGAACCGAACCCAGGACTCTCTGGTCTGCAGGCTGACACTACAACCGCTGAGCCAAACTGGCCAGGGCACAAATTACATTTGTTAATTGGCCCTCCTCTCCTGGACTCTGGCATATAAAATCTTTCCTCCCTCTTGTGTCTCCTTTCCACTTGCCTGGCCTTAGTCTTTCTGGGACCTTTGACTGTTGGACTCAGACACAGTTTTAAGATCTCTTAATAAAATATATAAGATTGGCTGGTCTATGAACCTGATTATACTATGCAGAATATAACCAAATTGCTTATTATGAAATAAATATGGACGTTATGCTCCTCTCTTTTTCCTAAAATGTTTTTCATCAAGGTCTTGATGCACATATAATGTTACATGACCCTATAAAAAATTAGACTTGATTTACAGAAATTTTTCTCTAAGAATATATGTTAACATTCTGTTCTTATTTCAGATTTGCCTGTGTTGGCAAATGCAAAACTCACTCAATCCTCCCCACAATAAAACACCAAAATAGCTGTTTCTTTAATTTTTCTTATGTAGAAAAACAAAAATGCACACTCACAACACACACACACACACACACACACACACACACACACCCAAATGGCTTGTCATGGATTTCATGACAAGGAATGACTGAATCCCTGAAGCTATTTCTCAGGTTTGGACATAGGACCCTCACAAATAGTGCTGGTCAAAGTTCTTCAAATTGAATATTTATTTTGAACTATTGATGCCTGCAGAGATTTTGTTTAAATTGTTCCCATGCCATCAGAAAATGAAGTGTTTACACAAAAAGGGAAATTCCTATTTTTTTTCCACATGGAACTGAAATTGTTCACAGGTCACAGCTAAAGGAGAGGGAAATGTCCAGATTAACTACCCCTTTTTTATTTTCTCAGCTGGGCATTGCGCATGTCAATGGAATGTATCTGTACAAACAGCACACTTTCACATTCAGGAAGTGATATTTCAGAACAAGCTTTTGTAAAACAATACTCTATTTTCTATGGTTTGGGGTAAATCCAAGGCAACGTTTCGATTTCTTCTATTTCATAAATGAACTCCATAATAAACAAAACTAAGTCTATAACGTAGATTTCCAATATAGCCGTTGTATGGAATTCAACATGACTGCACAATATCCCATTTGACAAAATTCATGCCACTGAAAATACTTGCTGCCAGCAGCTCTTATAATTATAAGAAAAGGCAATTGGTAATGAGTTCCTTTAGGTCGGGAATTTCAAATCTTGAGACTGAATGTTGCCCATTATTGGAGTTCAAAGACAACTATCTCTAGAATTGTTCTTTTAATGCTTGTTGGATGGTTTTAGTTGTCCTTTTCTTGTAGGCGCACAATTGTTGTCTTGATCTTTATGATAAAAAGAGCTTTGCTGGATCTTTGTAGTGAACTGAGTTGGCTTGGTAACATGCCTGTAGTCAGAATTCCAAAGTGGGGAAACAAAGGCTTAGAAATTATAGGCTGAGAACTGTTTGTTCAGGACTGTGGGAATCTTACCCTGGCCTGTGGAACCAATGGACTCTCTTCATTAGATCCACATTCATCCATCCATCCCCAAGTCCTTGCCTTTAGTCTTTTCCCAAACTAGAGCTTTAACCACAATGAAAACAAATGTGGCCACTGTTTTTGTAAATCAGTTCCTACCAAAATTTCTAGTGTGTTATAATTCTTTCCCGTCATGTCAAAATTCCAAAAGAATGACATTAACTTATTGAATGTTACATTTATTTCCATAATGAGGACGTGTCAAGGGGCGAGCCTTTACTCAAAGGCAAAAAAAAAAAAAAAAAAAGTCTGTATTTAGGCCTATTTGAATGGTGATGAGTTAGCTTTCCCCCATCCAAATATGTTTCTTTCCCCCCAAGATAATTAAGTAAGCAGATATAATCTAGCATGACTATTTTAGACTGCTTAGTATAGAAAATTTAGTCCAAATTGAATCATAATTCAGTGAAATTAATTTCACAGAGGAATATCATATCACAGAAAAAGAAAACAGAAATTTTATCTTTTTTTTTAAACTGGGTGTAAAGGTATTTGGAAATTAAGTAACACTATGTCATTTGATTACACAATTGTGACTTGGAAATGCCAGGAATGTTCCTTTGTGTGTCTAAATAATGCAAGTTGAATTCAGCAGTGTTCATATAAATACTTTAATTACACTGAAGCTTTATCAGCGGGGAGTCATGGGAACTATGTGAAACACTGGATAAACATTTTTAAAAGCAAGAACCATTCAAGGTACACAAAAGACAGGACAGTCATAACAACAGTAGCAACCACAACCACAACAAACCAGGGAAACTGGTTGCTCTGCTTTTTATGAGGGTAGGATTGAATTGTTTTTCCTTTCTTTTAAATTCCCACCATTGTTTTGGGTAAATACCTAAAAAAAAAAAAAAAAAGGGAAAGATGAAACCCCAGAAACTGAAGGGACTGAAGAATTCTAAGCAGTGTCCTGTGAGAAAAAGTAAAAAGAATCCTGAATAATAGTGAATCAGATAAACTGAGGATCAGAGTATTTAGGCTCAGCTATTCGACCTGAAAACCGAGGACAAATATAAAGACAAATTCCTTTTAGGAAAGCCATAATAAACACATTTGTTCAAATTTGATAGAATAGCCCTGGCCAGTTTGGCTCAGCGGTTGGAGCATCGGCCTGCGGACCAGAGAGGCCCGGGTTCAGTTCCCGCTAGGGGCATGTACCAAAAAAAAAAAAAAATTGATAGAATGCCTTACCAATGTGAAATCACATCCTCACAGCCACAGCTCACTTTGTTTTCTAAATAGTCTTAGTTAAATAGTCTTAGTTACCTTCTAACTTTTCTTCTGAAATGTGTAGGTCCCCAGCATTGTGGAATGAGAGTTCAGTGTGGTGTTAGATCCAGTGTTACAGCTTACAGCTATTAATTATTGACTGAGCAATTAATGGCTTCATACAAGACGGAAAATAAATAATGAGGGGAAAAATCATGCCACTTACTGCTGGTGAAGCTTATAGTTTAGTTTTCTCTTTTTGCCCTGAAATGTCACAGAACTCCAATCTAAACTTTAACCCTGCAAAGCTGATGAATATTCCTGGCCATATTTACCTTCTCCTTTCCTAGGTCTTACTGTCTAATGTTCTCTCTTTCTTCCTGCCCGCTGCCCTCCTTACTGACCCTATATACACCTACCCTGCTGCTGTCTCAGTTTTGTACTTGCTCTTCTCTGCCTAGGTAGCTCTTCTCCTAGAGGTGTGTGTAACTGACCCTCATTTCCTTCAGGTCTCTGCTAAAATAACTCCCTGTCCCTGAAATCTTTCCTAAACATCCTCTTTGAAATAGTACCTTGTCTTACCTTAGCCCCACACTCTCTGCCTTGTTTTGCTTTATTTTCTTTCATAGCACCAAACACCATCTGACATGCAAAGGACGGGACAAAACTAGGTTTACAGTGTTTGTATGGAAAATGATATAATAATTAATAAATGAAAATACAAGAATAAACTCCATGTTTCACGTACTCACAACTGTAAACCTACTTTTGTCCCACCCTGTATTCATAATTTGCTTATTTACTTACTCATTTTTTACCTTTCCCTAGCAGACTAGAAGACAAAAATGTTTCTGTTTTGTTAATTGCAACAACTTCAGACCAGGAATATAGGTGTGGTAGGTAAGAAATAATATTTATTGGACAGAAATATAATCAAGGGTATTCATTCATTCATTCATTCATTCATTCATTCATTCATTATATCAAAGAGATCCAACACATCTCTAAAGAAAAATGTGAACCTTCAGAACAAGTGAAAGCAATGACTAGATGTCTTTTCCATGAAATGTTAGCTCCTCCAGAGATTACTTCATCCCTGACAGGTTATACACATTTTTAGGACTTTGTAAAGTAAACGGTAACTAGAAAACTGATGGTCATGCAAATAATTCTTATCTACAGACATGTAAATCAAGTCTGCCCCATGGAGTTTCAACTTGGCTCCCCCTGTGGTAGAAGGAGCCGCTTTTGCACACATTTGCAACTCCATTTCAATATTCCTAATCTATGCATCTATTCTTCGGATTCTCCTTTGAACCAATTGTAATATTTTACCAGTTCCTTCCTTTCATTAATGAGTTAAAAACAATCTTTGGTATTGTGACCACAGAACTAACTCAAAACAGTCCTATCCTGTTTAATGACATATTAAATTGCTTTTCAGAGGAAATAGACCGAAACTGCAAGTCCTGCAGCCAAACTAGGCACAGAGGAGAGAACTTTGACCCCCAGCTGTACCCAGAATCAAAGTATCACACCCCAATAAATGGAACCAGAGGCCCAGGACATAACCAGAATTTAAACCCTGGAACCTTTTCAGAAGCAGAGGGTCCGTTGTCCGGGAAGTTGCAGTGTTGCTGCTCCTTTACCATAAGTGGCCGTGTTCCAAGGTCCTCCAGTGAAAACCTGCTTCACCTGCACTTCCACACACTTTCCTCCTAACCCCTTAAAACTCTTAACTTAACCCAGGAAGCAAAATGGATTTGAGACAACATTAGTTCTTCCCATCATCTTGGTTGGTGTCTTCTCCATCAAATGACTTCTCTTACTCCAAACTCTGATGTTTTGAGTTTTGGCCTTTTGGAGCATCGGGCACACAAACTTTGGTTTGGTAACCAAACGTGTTCATTGTATATTTATGTGAGAGTCATGATTTTACCTCTTTTTGAAATTTGCCCTTTAAAAATTTTGGAAATAAACATTACATAATCCCCTCCCCCACCCAAAGCATGACTTTGGTGTGATTGTTTTAGCGCTAACCACGTAATGTCTCTGAATTTGCTCGCTCATCTGTGTTGACGAAGTGTCCTAGTATCTGTGAATCAAAAGGCTTGTTGGCAAAGGAGACATGGAAGAAATAGACTGAAAGTCCAGGATGAGTCAAAACGTGGGAGGATCCTGGATGCAAAACTGTGGAGAAGTGGGGGAAGATACTGCCCGAGAATGGGACAGTCATTTCTTGATTAGGAAACAGTTACCTTTTGAAGACTCATTGCGCTTCTCACAGGCAGAGGCCAGGAGGCCCGAAGTTGAATCTTGATGCTCACTCAAATAAAATCTTCGTATTTAGGGACACTTTTTTTCTGATTGTAAAAGATGACTCAACTACTAGAATTAGGCAAAGAAAGATAGAATTGCATTCCAAGAAAGCCAAATATAAAAGTGAAAAAAAATGGGCAAAAGAAAACTATTTTGTGGGGCAGAGTTTGTGAAGGTCTAAGGAGTGATGACAAATAGATGGATATTGTCTTACAAGATACACACGGAAGCCAATGGGGGAAGATGAGGGTGTGTCCTTCACACGAACAGTCCAATAAGCCTCCCACTTTTTCAAAAATTTCCCTGTTTGAGTTTGACCTCACAAACGCCATAATGTGGCTGGAATGTATGAGACAACATAAAACCACTGAGGAAATATTAAGAACTCAGAATGTCAAGAGAGAGAAGGATAAGGCCAACGTCCAAATCATCAACCAACTTCTTTGATACTGACCACAGCAGTCCCTGGTGCTAAATAGATTTAACCAGAACCAATCATGAAAGGCAGATACAACGAGTAGTCCCGAGGAAAGGGACAACCCCAAGAACTAGTGGCCACAGCTGACAAGAGATCCATAATGGCCCTTTGTTATTTTATTCATCCTTCCCTTGGTATTTTTTTGTTCCTCTCTGGTAAGAAGGAAGTGGCTAACATGGAACTCTGGGGAGGAAACAGATTCCTTCCTTGTTGCTTTGTAAATGTGCTATTGGTACAGCTGTTATTTCCATAAAATTAAGGGGCCACATAAAATAATTTAAGTTTAATTGGCAATCAGATTCTTACAGCCTGAAAAAGGGGAAAAAATCTTTTGCTAGTGAAAAAAATAGATCAAAGTCATTTGTAGGCACATATGGTACATTTTCTCAGTATGTTTCTTGACAGAGCCCTTTGGTTCTGTAGATATCTGAAGCTTAGGTTACAAATTCAAGGGTTACGTAGACCCAAGCTTGGTGTTAAAAATGTTGTATTTGAGCCCTGGCCGGTTTGGCTCAGTGGTTAGAGCGTCGGCCTGCGGTCCAGAGAGTCCCGGGTTCGGGTCCCGCTAAGGGCACGTACCTCGGTTGCAGTTTGTCCCTGGCCCTGGTTGGTTGTGTGGGTGGCAGCCACTCGATGTGTCCCTTCACATCGATGTTTCTCTCTCTCTCTCTTCCTCTCTCCCTCCCGCTCTATCTGAACAAAAAATGGAAAAATGTCCTCGGGTGAGGATTAAAAAAAAAAAAAAAATGTTGTATTTGATTAACAAATCAGTTTCCACATTATTATTATCAGTTTTGTTTGCTTGGTGAAGGCCATACAGACTATAGGACTGGGGTATGTGCTTTTTCCAAGGGCCTGGAGTAGAGAAGATGAAAAGGAAAAAGGGTAGAAACACAGAGTTGAAATGGATCTGGGTGTATTAGTTATAGTACAGGGTTGTTCTTTGTCTTGAAGCCCATATCCCAGAATAATTTGCATAGTAGTAAATGGTTTAAGTCTACAACACTTTTGGTGTTTGGGATTTGCTTACATACTATGTATATATGTACACTGTATAATATATCTATTATATAATCCTTTAGGCAGGCTCTCTTAAATCATGCCAGGGTTTTGCCTTGTGTGGCCTATTAATTTCTAGTTTAGTCCTAGATTGTAACTGTACATCCTCCTCTGCTAGATGGTTTATAGCATGTTAATAGGTACAAGCATGACAAAGACCATGAACCAAATATCACACTGAGAAAGAAATAAAAAGCAAATAAAAATGCACCATGCTAAATGCTCTCAAGAGGGTCCGCCTTTCCGATCTAGCTACCGCTACCAGAAAATACCCACATTAAAGACAAATTTGTTTATGACTCTGGCCCGCTGCTTATCTGCAAAATTTATTGGTCACATAAAATATTTTGCAGTTTTGTGCTACAGTGGACTCGACAGATTTGTCCACATATCTCACATAATACTTTGACAGGCTCTGTCTACTTAAATGTAAATCTATAAATATTATTTCCAAATCTCCAGGTCGGGGATACACCTCGCACTGTATGTACAACACTCAAACCTAACTTAAGTCTAAACATTGCATCCTTGGGAAATGTGTTGTTCTTCCTATATTTTCTTTGAGTAATCAGGAGAAAATGCATCGGTACTTATATCTGAGAACATATTCATCTTTTACTTTCAGAATTGGAGGGTAAACACACCTCTTCTTTCGTTTGTATAAATGCATATATTTCTACGCAGAAATCCCTCAGCTACTTCATGACAGTTGACATTAATCACATACACAGATCAACAAAGACTTCGCTTTCATATAGAAACTAATTTAGACTATATTTCCAAATTACTGCTTGCTATTGCCATCAATTTAATTAGTTCGCTAATGACAATATCTGTTCATAATCCAAGTAGTCAAAAGTACCAAGTTTTGTAATTAGATCCTATAATTCCTTAACAACTCAATTTTATAATGGGAAGTACAATGCGTGTAGTCAATGTTCTTCAGAAACTCCTCTATATTCAAAATTAGGAATTCCACAGTGTATTCTTCTGACGTTTAGGGCTGGAGATGGAGTAGTCGGGTTAGAGAGCACAGCTCCCTCCTGGATTCCGTGTGAAATTGCTTGTAAGTCACATTATGTTCCAAATCCATTTCCCCTCCAACCATTCTGAGGGGATAACATTTACTCTTTGTCACTAATGTTCTTTTCTGTAAGAGACACCAATGTGAATTGTAACACAATGAAACGATTAATCTTTGTTGGGCAATTTTAATGATTCTATAATTATAGAAAACTATAGAAAATCATGTTTTCCCCTTAATCAACTCAGCCACTCAGTGACATTTCAGTGCTAAGACAAGAGGGAATAAAAAAAAAAAAGGAAAGGGAGAATCTCTGTATTTTTGTTTTAAGAATACTGTATTAACAAAAATCTGAAAACCAAACACAGAGACTGTCACAAATGCAAATGGACACATGTCCTAACGGGTGGCTGTGCAAAAATCCAGCCCGAAAAGCACTCAAATAGGCTAATTTCATTTCTCCCAGCTGCCTGCCTTTCAATTCTTTATCTCAGCTATCGGGTTTGAATAAATTTCATCTCCCACACTACAAGTAATGAGCAGGCGATGACTTATGAAGCACAGAGACCAAGTTAAGACAGAATTAGAATACAATTTTAATGAGACGGAGCTGAGCAAGTAGCAGTACCACTCATCTGACAGACTTGGCAAAATATCCAATATTATTTCAAATGCTCTTTCCTTTCTACAAAGGAACTGTCAAATATTAAAATAAAAATGTAAAAAACAGGGCTCGAAAGAATTCGTTAGGGGCAGCTTGTTAATGTGATTATGAGCTAAAAAAAAATAGTTATTAGAGAAGTCATTTAAGGAGTTGAGCAAATGAGACCTAAAATGTAAACGTGTTAAGTATAAACACTTCTGTGAAAACACATAACATGTTTGGGTTTCTCTGGAAGAAAGAACAGCATATTAACATTCAGGCAACATGCATGTCTTTGAAATGAAGTCCAGAAATTGTTGCGAAAATGTAGAGTAGACAAATATTTTCTTTGTTACCGCTTCCTTGGAAGTCTATGAAATAATGTTATTGTACACTCTTGAAATACACTGAAAATAACCTGATGTGAAAAGAAGATAAACTCAAGTGTGAAGTTCTTTTTTTGAGGGTCGATAGCCAATGTTCAGGACAGAAGAAAGAACATCCTTGAGGTGGGGGGGCAACCTTTTCCCCAGAAGTATAAAGCGAAGTGGTACCTGGCTAATAGAAAAGGTTTGCAACAAACACAAACATTTATTTTCAAACTTAAAAAAAAACAAAACCATAAAGTCCTGTTTGATGAAATACCTGGATGCTACAAAATAACAAGACACCTAAAAGAGTTAGGCATTCCAACCCACCAAAAACAAGAAAGAGGGATTTTAAAGCATATTTTCCCATTTCACTTATGCCAGGGGATGTCCCTGCTTCCTGAGGCCCTGAGCCTTCTCGGCTGGGCCGAGGAGGACTCGGGGCCACACTGAGCTGCACAGCAAGGCTACTGATATTCTGCATTTTAAATCCATTTGCCCAAACATCCCTCCAAAGATATAAGAGGTCTTTTTTTTTTTTCTTCCCTGGCCCGCTACCTACTACTGTTTCTTTCTTTCTTTTAGTGATTACTTCCTGTCAGTTTTTCTAGTGCATAAAACATCTGTGATTTGCTGCAGGCTCTGTATTTATACAGAGAGAGTCTCACAGCAGGTGCCACTTACAAAAAAAGGCCCCTGTGAGCATGAGCGCACTGGTGTTATCCCATGACCCCAGGGTCACGCTGCTGGTACGAACAATGTTTAGCAAAGGAAAGCTCCTTCCATCAGCGACGGAGGGAACGGTGTTTTGTCTGGTAGGCGAAACTTTTTATGAAAGTAAGTCAGCGTCTGAATAGCTTTAAAAATGAATACGTGGGCTTTCAAAATTATGTGTAGATATAGAATCCCGATTTGCATCCTGTGGTCAACAAATGACCAAGAACAACAACAACAACAAAAAACATGGAGTCATTTTCTAATGCTGATGGGTAGTCTCTTTGGTGCCCCCAGGCTCCCAGGCCCCGAATCCACTTCCTTGACTTTGAAGTCTGGGTCCTCTAAAGCTGTGACATTTCCTGGATAACAAACAATGCTGGGGAGACTTTGTTGTGAGAAAATAAATTTGATAGCCATGGGCCCCGTAAATGCAGTTTGCTTTTAACACCCAATAACAGCGACTAAAACGGGGTGTGCTACATTTGCCCATAAATGTCACCATTCTTTAAACGGCATGTTAGAAATACAGTTAAAGAAATTTAATGGAGCTAATTTAGTTCCTGAATCTCTTCAGCTTTCTCCTTGTTATTGTCCCCCCCTCCCACCCGCCATACTTATGCAGTGTCAGCCACTTGGGCCTTATGGAAGGTCCTTTGTTTAAAAAACATTTTCTTTATTTATTTTAGAGACAGAGGAAAGGAGGAGAGATTGAAACATCGATGAGAGAGAATACCAACTGGCCACCTTCTGTGTGCCCCCCACTGGGGATTCAGCCCATAACCTGAGCATGTGCCCTGACCAGGAATCCAACTGGTAACCTCGTGGTGCTGGGTCGATGCTCAACCAGTGAGCCACACTGGCCAGGCATTATGGAGCGTTATTCAGGCCAGCTCTCTCCTGCAGAATTCCATATTCCACACGCCTCCTTTAGCCTCTCTCTTGTAACTTACTGGGAGCATCAGATTCAAGAAATCCAAAGAGAGGAATCCAACACCAGGAATTTAAAATCTGTTTTCCCAGGTATAGCCAACAAAGCACATTTGGAGTGTTAAAGGTGACCCTAATTAAATTGGTGAAAAAATTATGTGATATATAACATATATATTATAATATATAAAGCTATAAATAAAGTAATACACGATTGAAAGATGAAATTCCAATTTATAAAAAAGGATGCTTTATGTAACACACTATGCGTTTACTATATATACGAGGGAGGTAACTTGCCAGTTTATGCCCATTCAAGATTCTTAAAGAAAACTCGAATTTTACAAATAATCGAGTCTTATTCGCAATCCCACTCCTACTTACCACAACCCACTCTCCACTCACATCTGTTTCCCAGTGAAGGACAATATTTAGTCCTAAATAATAGACTATAAAATAGTCTCAATCTGACACTTGGTCAGTTGCATTTAATGATAAGAAAAAATTAATACGTTAGCTATTGCTTAACTGTCCTAAAATGTTAGGAATTTTGTTCACAGAAAGCAAAGGTGAACATGAGACCGAGCCTTGTCATTTATATTGCTTTTGTTCGTAGACACTATATCCCATCCATTCATTCTTTGCCAAGTCCTTCTTCTATTTTAGTTTTTAAGTTTCCCCCCATGAAACTGTGTGAATACCTCCCTTGTGGCAAGCACTTAGCATACATATGATCTGTCACCGTTTCTCAGAGTAGACAGTTAGCTTCTGGAAGGCAGGGGCCTGATCCTGTTTATCCGTCTATGCCTACGTATTACTGTATTCATGGTCAGTTACCGAAAGGATGGACGCTGCAGATCCGTGAGGGCTTGATGGTTGCTCAAGATTCCCGGGACCCAGGGACCACAGAGGGTCACGGAGTACAAGAGTCATCACAGAGTGTGAGAGCCGACAGGAGACACTAGTTACGCCTCTAACGCTCAATTGCACTTTGACTTTCCAAAACGGTGCAACAAAGACGTTAGGATTAGACTGAAAATCAGACCCTCTGGATTGGAGTGCCACTTCTGATGAGATATACCGTGGAGGCAAAACAGGGCACATTCCTTAACTTCTCAGAGTCAATTTTTCCCCTTGGGAATATTCCCTGTGGAAATAATCTACCTGTGGAAATAATCCACAAAGTTAAGTGAAATATCACGTGTAAAGCACCCAGTTCAAGATCAACAAATCGTATTTTGCTCTCCTTGACGTTCATCCAAGGTGATTCCTCTCCCCTGTTGCACAGTTGACCTTTAGAAAGCCGGCTTTGTCGGTGTCTAAGCAATGACAGTGTCGAGGATCAATACGCCTTGTTTGGGAACGGTGTTTTTCAGTTTCCCTGGCCGCACTTCTCATGTGAAAGGTTTTTCTGAGAGCTGATTGCTGGCATTCCACACAAGTCCAAATTATTCATGGAGACACAGACATTGATCATCTTTTTGCTTCTTGTGTTCCTTGACCCCTATGGCAGCTCGACCGGTATTCTCTATAAATTTTTCAAATACCTTAAATGTCAGTAGATAATGCATCCATCACACCCAGCCCATTGTCCTAGATCCAGAGGAGAATATTTCCCCTGCTTATATTTTTAAAAATTGTAACTGTTAATTGTGGTAAAAAATGTATCATCTGAACCATTTTACATGTACAGTTCAGTGGCGTATAGTTCTGTATATTCATCTTGCTGTACAACAGGTTTCCAGGACTTTTCATCTTGTGAAACTGAAAGTATACCCATCGAACAATGCCCCCATTTCCGCCCACTTCTCCAGTACTTCTGTTATATTCTTCATTGTTGGGTTTTGGTCTAGTTTCAGATGTGGTGATATAGAAATGTAGATCTGGTAGTTATTAGAGTGTCTTTACGAAATAGCTGTTTTTCATTGAAAAAATACATATGTTCATAAATGCAGTGTATAAAATGCTCATTTTCTGCTATATGTAACATCAATAATAAAAGTCATTACTCAAGAAATATGGATGTATAATGCTCATCCTTACCTGTCAGATGCTGGGCAAATATGTTTGCAACCCTGAGCTCTGATTTGGTTGGGAATGGACGTGTAAGGATGGCTTTGCTAGGGGATGGAGATTATGCTGGAGACAGCCGGAGTACATGCTCTTTAGCCATGCAAAGTGATTCTTGACATACTATCTGAATAATTGAGGTTAAAGCAGCGTTTTGGCATCTACCACTTCTCTGCCTCATTTGGCATATTTAGATTCAGCCTATGTTAATATTTGAAGGAGGCTTATTTTCTCTGAATGAGTTCCAACTTAGAACATTAATTGTTAAACAAGTACCACAATGCAACCACAAAATATGAAAAGAGAAGTTAACCACAAAGGAAAGAGACTTTTACTTCAAAGCCTTGGTTCTTATTCTGTACGACTGTATTCTATTTCCATTTTCTGAGTTATCTGCTAACTTCTTATGTTGATTTTAGCTCGAGATATCAATCTTAATGTCACATGTGCCTAGCATGGCCAATACTTCCTCCTAAATGGTCACTAAAAGTTTTCTTTCATCTCCATTCCTGAGGTAGAAATAAAACACTTATTAAACATGAAAAATATTATCTTAAGGAAGTTCCGTTATAATCTATTCCTGAAAATTATTATTATTATTATTATTTTGGTATTTGCCAAGCCCTTTCCTTTTTTTAATTTATAAATTTGTTTTTGTTACAGATGTTTCTCATTTTCCCCCCATTGACACCCTCCTTCCCCTCCCCCCCATCCCTGGAAATTATTAACAAAACAAAGAAATACCATGCCATATATTCGGCAAGAGAATGAATCCCATTATGTGAGCATATTTCTTAAAATAAAACAAAACACTCCACTTATATATTCTTCCTGACACATTTTTGTCATGATACAAATAATTGAAATGTTCTTCGCTTTATTACTGTGCCAGACTTTAAAACCACAGTAGAAAACAAGATTCACTGTTGCATTTCTTAAAGTCAGATCATTCTGACGAGCTGAGGTCACTTCCATTCAAACCCCGAAACGTTGCCCTCCCTTGGGCGGCTGGGTGGATGTTAATATCTGCGTGAAGAAGGACCGGTGAGGGATGCAGCCTTTCTCAGCCGTGAATCGGAAGGTGTGTCCCCTGCGTGGTGAGAGATGCAGAACCTTCCGCAGGGTTGGTGGAGCGAGAGATGCAGAACCTTCCGCAGGGTTGGTGGAGCGAGAGATGCAGAACCTTCCGCAGGGTTGGTGGGGCGCCCACTGCCCGCTGCTTCACGGTGGGAGCTCCCGCTCCAGCTCCAGCTGTGACCCAGGGTTTTGAAGAAACCTTGGAAATGGCCACGCAAGACCCTGCGTTCAGAACTGATGAAAACAAGCCATTGTGGGAAGCAACAGCTATTCTTTAGAAATGCTCATCGTGGGGGAACGTCATTGACAGCGAAAAGAGGGGCGGGGTTTGTGGGATACGACCTGACCTGAAATCAGATTATAAAGCCACGGAAACACGGATTTTCTTCTTTACCTGGCACATGTAAGACAAAGAACTGGTCAGTATAGACAAAATAAGTAGTTGGAAGAGTATTTCTTTCCGAAGTTAGCCTCATCAATATAACTGGATTTTATTTGTCTCATAATGTTAATTAGAAAAATCTGTGCAGCAAATCTTGGCTGATAGGTGTAAGGAGATTCCACAGAGCCCTATATTATACACAAACTGTCACCCCTGTAGCTCCAAGTTGGAGTTAAAAGGCCTTTGTTAACTCCCCAGGAATGAATGGCAGTGGTTTCTCCCCTGGGAGAATTACTTCTTTATTACCCTTAACTTCTAAACACATTTAAAGGTATATTTTTAAAAATCTCTTTTGCTAACCTTAGCCATAAAGAAAAATGTATATAAGGCAGTGTTTTCATTTTGTTTTGCAGCAAAACTCCTGCTATGTCCATTGATGCCCCTTGGAGGCTGTCACCCTCGGATGTGAAGGTGGTCATCGTGGCTGCACAGTCCTGAGCTGGCCTCCCAGGGCGCTGGAGTCGGTCCTCGGGAATCCGAGAAGCCCTATTGGCTGGCCGTGAGACAGTGGTGGGCCAGGCACAGGCTGGCTGTGCCCAAGGCACTAGGTCAGCGTTCAGAAGAGTACGCCGTGCAGTGCCAAGCCATTAATGGAACAGCGGTGCTCCATCTCTGCCAGAGGGCCACGCACAGGGCAGCGTATTATCCTCAGCCATTAAGCACAGTCACAAAGAGAGGGCCCCCAGTGGCCTCCAAGACAAGGTGGGGAAGCCTTCACTGAAATGCAGACCCAGCATCTGAAACTGTCTTGCTAAATTTAGGGCACTCTGGGCCTTCCTTTTAACCTCAGAATTACCTCCCCGGATGCTGGCTGGCCAGACAGTATTTATTTAATTACACAAGGCTGAGAAGATGTTTGTGCAAATACCTAGTTGTTTAAATAAAGATAAGTAGCCAACTTGTGATGTTCTAATCAGGCACCTATCTATAGGACAATTTTGAATAAGGCAGGGTATTAAAAACAATCTGTTTATACTAGCTTACACTATTTTTGAACATTGGTAAGCAGATGAATTCATCTTTTTGCTGACCTACATGGTAGTACTTCTGTTTGATTGGTTTTTTATGCCACAAGCCTTACAGGAAGCTGGGATATCGTCACGAGCATTCTCTGCCTCTGAGCCTCTGGCGATTCTAGTCGTCTTGGAGAGATAGGGCTCTGCCCTCTTGCTTCTGATTTGCTGGCAATAGACCTTCAGCTAACAGTATATCTGCTCAGCTGAAGATGGAGTGCTAATCTAGAGGGACTCGAAATGGCTCTGTCATTTTCTAGATGACAGCTCTTATTTTCCACTGGCTTCTGGCCCGTGTGCTATCATCCATCTATGTCAAGAAGACACTTGCTTATCTGGTTGCTAGAAATGCTTTTGTTAAAAACACGTAACTGCAGTTCATCAATCTAGTGAGCAAGTTGTTGATTTTACTAAACTAAGTTTAAACTCTGCTGTGGTTTGGTGATATGACATCTATTTTTATTAGATATTGTCATGATTATTTATAGTGTCTTGGAAGCCTACTAGGGTTTACAAAAAAGCAAGTTAATATGCCGGCTGAGTGGCGTAAAACACGTTTCAGGACTAGGATGGACATATATTAATTTTTTTCTTCATTTTTTTTGGGCAACTCTTAATTAAGAAATTACTCACTAAAGGAGAGGTAGAAGTTGAATCAGGACCATAAAAAAACAAAATTCAATGCAAATAACGTATGTTTCACAACAAATGATGGTAAGCATTAAAAAAATGTAGTTATATAAAACCAGTCATCTAATTATAACTCAAAATAGTATCAAATACCAAAGATTATCATCAGAAAATGTCCTTAATTAACTAGTAAAAACAACATTTTTATTCCAAAGTAGAAAATATTCATTTTGCTGAGACTGTTTCGGTTTTGACTTGTCTGCTCATGTCCTTCTGGTTTAATTAAGACTTGACCACTCAGAACACGTGCGAACTCTGTCGACTGGTCCAAATGAGACCTAACCTTTCAGGGAGTTTCTGAAGAATTCACATCCATCACATCCAGCCAAACCTGGTTCAAACACTTTCGTTATATATTAACTCATCACCAGTAAGGTTGCCAATGTGCCCAAGGCAAGAACATGCCACATGATCTTTAAAGAGTGGTACTTGAATGTCAAAGCCAAGTGCAGCTTCTAGCTGGCCTTTCTCATTCTTGCCATTCTAAACACATTCCCCTGTTCTCTTCTCTCCTCTCCCTTAATGCAAACACAGACCCAGGGCCCTTCCCACCCGCTGCTGGGTGTCCACCATGTGGCCTTATTACTGGCCATGGATGAAGGAATCAGGGAACATCAGGGATGCCCCTACTTTCATTCAGCCTTTAAAACTGAGTGGCTATGACGGTCACCAGAGAAATGGTTCGTAAGAGCTGTTTGGAAATTTGCTGCCCACCAGCAGCCCCTGCCTTATGGAGGACAGAGGAAGCCAGGGGCTGAAGCCAGCACCACAGAGCCTTCCTGAGATGGCCTAACTGTAGATAGAAAGTTATGAAGTGACTCCTGGGTGTGGAAACAGCTCCAGAGCTCTGTTCTGGTGTCCATTTTCTAAATTTTCGTCAATCAAACTGATGAAGTGGACTATGAAGAAAGGATAGAATGCCCAGCAGGTGTGGTTCAGTGGTTGAGCATCGACCCATGCACCAAGAGGTCGCTGGTTCGATTCCCGGTCAGGGCACATGCCCAGGTTGTGGGCCCCATCCCCAGTGTGGGGCATGCAGGAGGCGGTCAATCGATGTTCTCTCTTATCAATGTTTCTATCTCTCTCTCCCTTCTTCTATCTCTAAAAATCAATAAAGAAAAAGAAAGGATATAGGCCCAAACAGTATTTATATCAGGAATATAGTTGGGTAACATTAGATGTGCAAATAAAATCAGAAAAGTGATCACGATGACTGAGCAGATTAAATGACTAGGCTTCTCTCATAAACAGAAGCACTATATTTCTTAAAAGAAAAAAGAATATCAAAACATTTAAAGAGAGGAAATAAAAAACCTTGAATTTATTTTCTTTCTAGCAATAGAAACATGTTAGGAACAGATTTATCTTTGCCTAAAAGGGCAATGATACCAATTTATGATGGAGAATTACATTTCTAAAAATAAAAATAGAATAGAGTTTGATAAAGAGTTTCCAATTAGCCTGGTCAGTGTGGCTCATTGGATTGAGCATCATCCTATGGACAGAGAGGTCCTGGTTCGATTCCTGGTCAGGGCACATGCCCGGGTTGTGGGCTTGATCCCCAGTGGGGGCATGCAGGAAGCAGCCGATATATGTTTCTCTCTTATATTGATGTTTCTATCTCTCTCTTCTTCTCTCTCTAAAAAGTCAATAAAAACATATTTAAAAAAAAATTTCCAATTAATTATATTGATATCCAAGTAGATGTATTAAGGGGGAAGCTTAGGTTTGCTACTAAGATAAGATATTTACTCTTTAAAAAAACCTCACAGATAAAGTATTCATTTTTTTAAAACCAAATTTTATGTTGATTACTTTGCAACTTATGAGCACACATACACAGAGATATTTTTTAAAAAATCAACTGCCCCTTTCCTCCATGGATCTCTGTCTGATTCCTTCAAAAATGGATGAAATGATTCATATAAAGCAGGATGAAATAAAATAAAATGTATATGAACTTTAGCCCCACTTATTTGCATAAGACTTTTAAACAATGAGTGCTTGGATATTCTATACTAATCTCATCTGACTATTTCTTTCACATCATTTCTTCAGCTATACTGGTAAAAAATTAACTCTCTATGACATTTTGACATTCATACCTTAGATTTTCAGAGTGGTATAGATCAATACTTTCAATTAAAAAAAAAACAACCCTTGCAATATATATCTTTTCAAGGAGACGACTACAATCTAACTTATGCAACTATCACTATCGGGTAAAGAGAGAACTTCACGGTCTTCAAATGAGGACCAATACCTAGAATATGTTAAAAGTGTTAGCAGTAGCATTACAACTGTATTCTGGGAACACAATCAGAAGAAATGGGATTAACCTGAGGGGAAATGAACACTTTTCCCCATAGTGAGTTAAGAAACACTGCTTGCTAAGGCAGTTTTGTTTGTCGGTTTTAAGCACCAACATGGGATGATCGGGAGACACCAGCTTCTCCAGAGAGGCTCGCTACCCCTTCGCTCTCCCCCCCTGCAGGACCGAAGCGAATCAGACGGCGCGTCCTCCCGGAGCAGGAGTGGCCAGAGGGAGACTCAGAGCTGATAGGGCGGTTTCGGAGCCCGGGTGTCCGTCTGCGGAGAAGCAGGTGCCGCTCCAGCATCTCGCCGAGCGAGCTGGCAAGCCCAGTGCAGTGCTGAGCGTGTGCTGTGCTCCTCACCCCTGCCACGTCCATGATCAAGAAGACCAGTTATTATTTAGAAAAACTTTCTTTCATATTTTTTGTTCTTAATCTTTTAAAGCAAAATAATATGCCCTATGTAGTCTAATAGTTCATACTTAGACTATGCAGTAGTACTTCACAGAGTTTGGAAATGTCAATTAGTGAAAAAGAGATGGCAACATATTTTGATTGTTCCCTTCATATAAAATATAGATTGAAGCTGTCCAACCTAGAAATATAAAGATCCAGGGGAAATGAATAAATAAAACCCAGATAAATATGGGATGGGAGGGGGGAATAAATCTTATTTGTTCTCATTATTTTGAGTTCCACTGTATCAAATAAGAAACAGTAGATACAGCAACCTAACTGGAGACCACTGAATGTCAGTGTCATTTGCTGCAAAGTATCCACAGGCGCTCTGAAGTCCGGTTCTGTGGTCTGCAAACTGGAGCCCTGCCTGGGCCATTGTGCTGATTCCACACCAGGTGACGTGGCTCAGCGTGGGCCCTGCAGCCATGTCTCTCAGCCTCAGTGGCTTTGTGGCCACGTGGCCACCATGTCCAGGAAGATGAATCAAAAGACATGCTCTAATTTTGAAAAATCCCATGCTCATCTTATGATATCACAGCAGTCAGTGGGACTAGAGATAACCTCAATATTAAAAATCTGCATCAAATATACTCCTTGATCTCATCTGCCCTGCAATTGTATTGACTCGAGTTCCCGTTCCTTTCTCTCCAGTTCCTTTCTATCTGGTAGGCACCAAATACCTATCCTGGAATGAAGGATTTACTGCCCTTCTTCCCAGATGACATAAGTCAGGACCGTTGAAAGTAACAGAGAAGGACATGTAGTCAGCTAGGATCATTGTGTGAGGCTGAACACTTCCGATTTTAAGGTTTTGGGGATTTGAGAATATATTGCTTCATGTAAGATTCAGCCATGGCTAATTTTTTTTTTTCCTAGCCAATACCAGGTACTTAGTTGCCTTTTGGAACATAGTGGATAGTATTTTAATTACTATTACTTTTTTTTAATCCTCACCCGAGGACATTTTTTCACTTTTTTTTGTTCAGGTAGAGTGGGAGGGAGAGAGAAAGAGAGAAACATCGATGTGAAAGGGACACATTGAGTGGCTGCCACCCGTACGACCAACCAGGGCCTGGGACAAACTGCAACTGAGGTACGTGCCCTTAGCGGGAACCGAACCCGGGTCTCTCTGAATTGCAGGCCAACGCTCCAACCACTGAGCCAACTGGCCAGGGCTAATTACTATTACTTTTATCTGCAAGGATTTTATTCCCATTTGAGTTAAGCCTGTCTGGGACAGCTGGTCCCCCAGATCTTTCAAGGAAAATTCTGATCCCACATCTCTGGGATATTGCCAGTACTTCTCCCCTACACATCACACACACACACACACACACACACACACTTCTGCTCCCAACGGGCCTCTTCCTGCCACCATGGACTACCATTCTTCTTTGTCTAATTCTTTACACATAATTTACTTTGTTTATTTTGTTCTCATGTGTACATGGCACAATGCTTGTTCCCGGAGATGGAAAGCTTTGGCAGTAGGCATGTCCAGCCCTCATTCTCACACTGGCCAAGCGGAGCATCTCCCCCCAGGGCAGGGGGAATCCAGTGCTCTGAGACACATACTGGATCGTGATGCCCAATTTGCAGCATCAAATGTCTAATTTACCAACTGACTAATTTACAAAAAAGGTACTTATATCTACCTATTAAGTTTTAGGCAATTCCCATGGAAAGGAATGGATTTAAGAGTTTTTAAATTTTTCTGTGAAAAATTTAGACAACAATATAGTCTATTGCCTTTTGTAGCTCTCAGAATTCACAGATATTTTTATGGAGCTCAATTTTCAGACTAGGTTTTAAAAATCTGAGAAGTCTCAGCATCTGCAAATGGAATCCATGCACAGGATTGACACCCAGCTTCCGGGGACCAACACATCGAATGCATATCAGCCGGGTGAAATGGCTACAGTGCAATAAAAGTTTCAACAAAACCTACAACGAAATCTCAACTAAAACTTCAAAACAAAGCCTTAAGGACTTGAAATTACCCCCAAAAACTCTGCTATAAACTTTAAGTAGAGAACAGAAAAGAAGCATTTGGGAAATTGGTAATTTAGCTGCCTTTTCTTTTGACTTATGGGCTTTCGGCAAACTGGCCTTGAGTGAACTGATTTTTGGTGAATTAGTTTCTGAAAATGAGTGAACTTGAACAATTTGACAAGTGGATCACAGGGACAATTGGCTTTCAAAAAATTGATTCTCAGGGAATCACGTTCTTCTACAGTTCCCCAGAGATAGATGACGAAAGGAGCAAGGACAGGAGGGTAGATGCTAGTACTAATTTGGAGTACGATAAAACATCAGGTTTGTATTTTTTCTTGGGTCCAGGAGTTGTGATTACAGACTAAATTTGAGGACAAAAGCATTAAGTACCCCACCTTACAAGCTTGAAGAACTACCAGCTGCTAGGCTTCTTAGAGAACGTAGCAAAATCAGAACTAGCCTGGCTACCACCGACATCCCTCCTCCTACCTTCCGCAGGTCCATACTGACAGGGCGTGTTTTGGAGAAGTGCAGCGTTCTTGGAGAAAGGTTCTTTCCTCTCCAAGGCCAAAGAAAGGGGTGGGACTTGAAGAGAATTGCTTTTCAGTAGAGTGGGTATATACAGGAAGGGAAGATCAGCATTTGTTGTCCCTTTGGGTCTTCTTGGCCATTGAACTTGCTGACCCAATTCTGAGCACAGAGGTGAGGTGAGCCTGCAGGATCCCAGTTCCTGAGACAAGAGGAGTGGGTCCTGCAGATGCCAGCGGGTCCAAGAACTGGCGATGTTACAAAGATGAGACCGGAGACCCCAACTTGAGGGGATTGCTGGCATGCAGGGAGCGAAGATGCAGATGCATGGGAGAGAGGTAGGGAGCACAATCCTGCCTGGGGCCCACTGCAGGGACAGGCTGAATCTCACAGAGAACCACCACAACCTTGTGTGGGCCTCGCCACCCATCCTCACCGAGCCCACGGAGAACTGCGGTTGCAGCTCATCAAGGAGAAGACTGCACGCTTGCCCAGCTTAGTCAGGAGATGTTTGCACCTTCCCCTGCTCCTCCTCCCAGCCTCAGCACACCAGGTGAGTGTGTGACCTTGCACACAAGGGAAGACTGGGTGCCTCCATACCCCTGACCCCTTCTCCAGGCTGTTGGAACCACAGGTTCTATGTAACAGCAGAGGTGGAGAGGGGACGGACTCTGCATGGAATCTGAGATCAGAGTTTTAAGAATGAACAGAATTGAACCTTCCATTGAAAATGACTCTATTTTTTTGCAACTAAAATTCGAGAAAATGATAGGAACCTGGTCTTGAAAGGAGACTTTCAATATAGAACAGCTAGCTGGGAGCAGTTGCTGGAAGAATTGAAAGCCTTTCAGGGTTAAACCCCAATGAACCACACTCCCCAATATTCAGATTGTGAAGGCCACGGAATAGGTCAGCTAAAATGTGGTGGAACTAGAATCATGATGTTTTAAAAAAGAATGAAGAAGAAAGACTGTCTTCAAGAGACATTTCAGGGCAAGAATTTGTGACAATCGGCAATAGAGTGGAAATGGAAAGAAAGCATAGGGTGACCTGTAGGTTTCTGGGTTGGGTGTCTTGTGTTGATGTTAATAATGGAAAGACTGGGAATAGAGGTGGACTAGAAGAAAATCAGACATTTAGGACTGGAGTTTGTAGTACCTGTGGAGAATCCTGAAGGAAATGGCAAGAAGAGAGAGAATGGATAATATCTTCCTTTTTACACTTAAGGAAAAAAAACTATAGTTAGGAATTTCTAACTAACTATATATATGTATAGTTAGAAATTTCTGACTATATATAGTCAGGAATATATATTTATACATATATACATACACACATATATGCATATATGTAATATATGTAACAACAAAAGCATTAAAAAAGTACATAAAAACTTGTAAATCATAGTGTGCAAAGTGGGTACGTAGGTGTTAAGAAGTAGTAGGAAGGACTGTTAGGAGTGAAATGTACCTAATCTGGGGAGATCTTGTAAAAGGTATTAAAGTTTTGAACATATTTTTCTACTTTGTTGAAAATCTCTCTTTTATCATCAGTTTCCCCCTCAATTTAAAGACAAGAAATTTGTAGTCTTATTTTTAAGAATATGTCACTTGTTTTTGCTTAGAAAAATAATACCTCCTCATAATAGATAAACTGGAGAATATAAAAGAGAATAAAGATGTTACTTTCCATTAGATAAACATTTTACTGTGTCTGAATAAAAACATCACTTTGTATCCAGATTATAAGACTGAAAATGGGGTGAAATGCGCTAGGAAAATCGCTGACTTTTGCAGAACGTTCCAAGCACAGAGCAACATGAATCTGCGAGAACGCGGTACGCGTGTCCATGTGCTGGAGGTGGCGTCGGTGGCAGCTATATCAACTTAACAATGACAGTTTTTGTGCTGTTAATATGAAAATAGAAAGTGTGAGTATGACCCAGATACATGACAGCATATTGTTTTTGTTCAATGTAAATAGTTGTTATGAAGAAATTGAATCAGAAGTGATCTTGACGGAAATATTTTCACAATGTAATACAATGTGTAAAGAGGCAAATTCCTTTTTTCGTTCTAGCAGTAACCTCAACTCCTCTGGGGAAATAGGAATATGACATATAGGTGTATATGCAATAAATAATCTAAATATAAGAGAGTAAATTTAAAAATAAGCAGAGGGTGTCCTGGAGACTTCAGTATGAGCTATCTTATTCTAGCTAAGTTGTTTTCCTTTTCTTTCTGTGTCTGGAACATAAAAACAAATGTAGACTTGGATGTCAAGAGTCAACTAAATGGACAGTGGAAATCTTACCTCATAAAAGTGACTGTGTCTTTTTTTTTAATTTTTGATATCTTCTGTCACACTTCTAGGGGAGTTACCATTTCCATCTTCTCATTTAGAGATATTTAGACAAATGTGAGCTCTACCTGTAATGTGTTCCCGTTCATCATTAAATCATTTATTTTTCAAAATTTTCAAGTCTTAAACCCTCATGCTTAGGATTTCAGTGTAGTTCAAATCAATTCAATAATGTATCCATCACGGTTCAGTCAAGGAAATAGAACCTCTATGATGAATGGATATATATAGATTTCTTCTTTTATTTCCCCTCCTTCCTTCCCCTCCCTCCCTTCTTTCTTCCTTTCATCTATCACCTATTATATGTTTGGGGTTGTACTGTTGTTTAAATACTTACTTTACTTGCAGTGTATTTTGGTGTTAAAGGGTGTAGGTAGGGATTCAGGTTTTAAATACTAAGTTTGTAAATATTCAGATTTCTGGTCCCTCTCCCGTTGTAGGAGTCATCATTTAGAGGTCGTCCTGCCAACTGCGCTCTAACTCGGGCCTCTGGGTCTTTACAAGACCCCGTGACAATCTCTCTCAATGGCCCCACCCCTCCTTTCTTTTTATATGATACGGTGCATGATATTCATCTTCCCCCATGTCTTTCCCCCTTTCCCTTTCTGAGATCAGGTCTCCGGAGAAGAGTCAGAGGCGGAGAGCTGCCCAGAGCGGGTGCAGCAGGGCGTGCTTTCGGAGGCGCTGGGCACTGCGGTCTCGGGCACACCTGCCGGGAGCCCTGGAATGAGAATTTCCCTTCAGAAGTGTCCCCAACCTAGGTAAGGGGCCTGGGCATTTGTAACTCACATCACCCAGTCCCTGTTCCTTGAGAGAACCGTGAGTGAGGCAATAAACGTGTACAGATGACAGCACATTCTTAGTAAGTGAAATAAAATCCCAGTAAAGCCGGAAATGCTCTGTCCCGTGCTGCCCCCCCCCCTCAAATGTCTACCTCACAACAAAAGGCCCAAACCATAGACGTTTATCAGTCTGAATTTCCACCTGTCACCTATGGATGGTAAGAGAACTGGGACTGAGGCAGAGTGTGGACAGGGACACATATGGACTAGACAAGTAGAGGGACCCAAAAGCCTGTAAAGACATTTGTCAGCCTTTGAAGTTTAAGTTCCTTGGGCAAATAGAATTATAGATGACTGAAATTCACATGGCTTATGTTTCCAGGTCTAGAAGAACCTTTGTATGGGTCTGGCTTTTCAGACTTAGCAATTTGTAAACTTATCCTTTTCAAATAATCTAGAGTCTTCCAAGTGGATGGAAACCAGTGAATACAAGCCCCTTCTATGCCCCACGTAGGTTAACGTGTTTGTTTGCTTTTAATTCTCACTCGAGGACATTTTTCCATATTTTGTTCAGATAGAGTGGGAGGGAGAGAGAGAGAGAGAAACACCGACAAGAAACATCGACGTGAAAGGGACACATTGAGTGGTTGCCACCCTCATGACCCAACCAGGGCTGGGGACAAACTGCATCTGAGGCACATGCCCTTAACGGGAACTGAACCTGGGTCTCTCTGGATCACAGGCCGACGCTCTAACTGCTGAGCCAAACCGGCCAGGGTGGTTAACATGTTTGAAGTGGCTTAAGAGAGTAGTATTTGTTGAAATAATATTTTTTTTCTGTGTTGGACTAGGCTTTTACACATATATTAACTCACTTAATCATTTTCTTCTCTTAAAATTTTTTTTTCTTTATTGATTTTAGAGAGAGAGGAAGGGAGAGGGAGATAGAAACATCGACTGGCTGCCTCCTGCAGGTCCCCCACTGGGGATCGGGCCCACAACCTGGGCGTGTGTCCTGACTGGAAACTGAACCGGTGACCTCTTGGTGCATGGGTTCATGCTCAACCACTGAGCCGCACTTTCTGGGCAACTCACTTAATCTTTAAATCAACCTAACCAGTTATGTATTTGTGAAGAAATCTTTTGTCTTCTTATCATACTCTTTTCGCTGGGTGCTGCCCATCACCCATTGTTTGTGATTTATCTGGAACTCTGTCTGACAGCATGGGCATGTGATCCCAGTGATTTCTCAGCATTACCTTTCCTCCCTGAATGGGCCCAACGGTCTTCCCTAGGAACTGATATGTGGGCACTAGGAGGAAAAAGTTCTATATTTATTTATAAATCAACTCATTCCATAAGTATGAATGAGTACTTACCATGTTCCAGCCACTGTTCTAGGTTTTAGGGATGAAAAAAGTGGGTAAGCCCAGCCAGTGTGGCTCAGTGGTTGAGCACTGACCCATGTACCAAAAGGTCGCCGGTTCGATTCCTGGTCAGGATACATGCCCATGTTGTGGGCCCAATCCCCAGTGGGGGGCATGCAGGAGGCGGCCAATTGATGTTCTCTGTCACCAATATTTCTATCTCTCTCTCCATCTCCCTTTCTTTCTCTAAAATCAGTAAAGAAAATGAAATTAAAAAAAAAAAAAAGGAAAATAAAAAGTGGGTAAATCAATGTCTCTATTTTCAGGAAAGTTTTCTTCCCGAGGCTGAGAAATGTTAAGGATCGGGCTATTTAGGAGATTCTACTTGTTGTGTCTTTTTCATGACCAATGTATCCAAGAATGAAACTAACAAAAAGAATAACTGAGCCTGGAAACTGGGGAACATACCAACACCGATGTGTCAAACTTGGGTGCTTGGTTTCAGCCCTTCCTTAAATTAAATCGATTCCTCAACCTTTAGGTTATTTTTCTATTTCTCATTAATACAGTTTAAGTTGGATCTTCGATTTATACTCAAAAATATATTTAGTGAATACCTGTGAGTAGACTAAAACTCTAAGGTATGGGGGATGTAGAGAAGAAAAGACAGAAGGTTCTGGATTTATGGAATCGTGTAATGGGAAAAGCAATAATAAATGAATAAATAATAAAATTTCAGATAGTAATATACTTTGAAAACATTTAGAAAGGTTAATGAAGTAGAAAATATATGTGTACATGTGGAAGTGTGTGGAGACAACTTTATTTAAAATGTCAAAGACAGTCTCCCTAAGGAACTGACATTTGAGCTGCGATCTGGGTTGTCAGGTAGCCAGCCATGTGAGAATCTGGGGCACGAGTGTCCCAGTAGGGGAAGGACAAGTACAGCGTTTGACATCCAGCTCCACTTGCTGGAGCCAGGTCCCAGACAGAAGGCGACAATAAGCAAGGTTGGTGGGTGAGGCATGATCAGTAAAAGACGCGGGGTCTTTTACAACTTGCTAAGGAGTTTGGATTTTATTATAACTGCCTTGGGAAATCATGAGTAGTTTTATAATAAAAGAATAAACTTATTTGTGCTATGTTCTAAAACAATCACTTTCACTGTTACATGAACAGACTACAGTGTGACGAGGAAAAGCAGTAGAGAAAACAGTTTCGAGTCTTAATCCAGGTGAGAAATGTTGCCGCTGGTGGTGCAGACAGGGGAAGGGGTTGGAACCAGGCTCTCCTCTTAGAGTAAACCGGACCCCCTGATGGATCGGATATGTGAGTGGAGGTTGGAAGTGTTGAAGAGTGGGAGAGAAAGGTGAAAAACAACAACAGAGGTGTTTCCTGGATGAATAATGGTAACACTGAAGGGGATGAAGAAGAAAAGTTGGCAGGACTGAAGACGGCTTGAATGGGTAGTCGTCACAGTTTAATATTGGATGTGGTAGTTTGAAATGCTTCTTACCTATAAAAGAGAGGATGTGGAGTAGACCGTTGGATGTGCCAGGATGGAGCTCAGAAAAGTCATCTGGGCTGGAGATGATTTTATAAATATATATTCTGTTTAATGTCATGGGATATGAGATCTCCCGAGGGGGTTGAGGAATAGATATCGAATAGGGATAGGGACAGAGCCCCCAGATACTTTTAGAATTCAGGCAGAAAAAAACCTACATTTAGAATTCAGTAGCAGAGATTAAAAAGTACAGTTGACCTTGAATCAACGTGGTTTGAACTACATGGGTCCACTTATATATGCATATATTTTTCTATAAAGATACAGTCAGCCCTCTGTATCCCTGAGTTTTGCATCTGCAGGTTCAACCAACTGCAAATCGAAAACAGTATTTTAGAGCTGCAGTTGGAAATCCACGGGTAGGAAGGGCCAACTTCAATCATATGTGGATTTTTGACTGTGTGTGTCAAAAATTAGGGGTGTTGCTGCCCCTAACCCTCGTGCTGTTCAAGGGTCAACTAGAATAACTTTTGTGGGCATAGAAAATCCATGTGATTGTGATAGTAAGGAAATTAAGAGAAGGAAATGTTTCAGGAGGAAAGAATGTGCTCAGCCATGTCCACTGAGGACCAGCTACTGAGAGTTGGGTCGGGTGAGGACTGAGTTGAATATGTTCTAAGTTGACCTTGAAAAGAGAGGTTTCAGCGGAGTGGTGGTAGATACAGGAGCTTACTTGCAGTAGCTGAAGAGAGACGGGGGAAGCGGGACCTAGAGTCAGGGAGGGTATGGACAATTCTCTCAGAAGACCAGAGAAACGAGGCAGTGGCTAGAAGGGAATATGGAATTGAGGAAAGGTCACTTGCAACCAACAGTCCTGACCAATACTGTGTCATTATCCTCATTAGACAGATGAAGGAAATGGGGCTGAAAGATTGTATATGCTGCTCAATGACACACAGCTAATATGTGACAGTTTGTTTAAAGTCAGGGTTTTTTTTTTTTTTTTTTGAAAAGTCCACATTCTTTCATAGCACATGGTAGGCTTTGCTATTTATACTCTATATACAGTATTTAGCACTAATAGGCATTGTTATAGTAAACAGCATTTGCAATACACAACGTATCATTATATTATTGCTGTTATTATTATTCTGATTTCCAAGGGTCTACAACACTTTTACCACAGTGCCCATGAAATTTTTATCCACATAAAGTAGAAAAAGGATAGCAAATGATGCTTGTCTTCCTAGACTGCCAGCTGAAACAGGATGAAGTTAATGATTTCGCTGATGAAATAAATTTGAAAAACTTAGAGTTTTTTCTTTCTTTCTTTCTTTTTATTGATTTTAGAGAGAGAGGAAGGGAGAGGGAGAGAAAGATGGAAACATCGATGAGAGAGAACATCGACTGGCCGCCTCCTGCATGCCCCGCACTGGGGATTTGGCCCACAACCCGGGCATGTGCCCTGACTGGGAATCGAACTGGCAACCCCTGGGTGTATGGGTCGATGCTCAACTACTGAGCCACACCAGTGGGCAAAACTTAGAATTCTTTATTTTATTAACTACTTAAGGCACAAAGGTAAAAAATAATCACTAGGTCCCAGGTATAAAACAAGTTCATTTTTTCCTCCTCTGAGAGTGTTAAAAGCTATATGTTTACCTACTCTCTAGAACTGTAGATTTCCTAATTGTCAACATTATTTAATGGGATAGATACACATCCAAGTAAGAATTCATGGGACAGTGCTCTTATGATTCATTGTGTAGTCACTTGTCATTTGCATTTGTATTTTGAATTTCTTCATTAATGCCTGACCTTTCAATTCAATGCCCTATGTGCCTGTTTTCTGAGATACATTTTCCTCTTGTTATACCATTCATTTGAATATTTATGACTTTTCTCTTTGTCCTGTTCCTTCACATTATTTGCTTGTATGTAGGTGACCTTGAATTTGTGAGATAGCCTTAACTCTTGTGCCGCGGTCTGACTGAATTACCACGGTCAGACTGCATTTTGGCCTCAGCACAGCAATGGGCACCAGTAGAGTGAAATCTAATTGCTGTCCTGCTGCTCATTCCCTTTGTGGTTCTGGAAGGATCACTAGCCTGCTGGCTTCTCTGCTACTCCCCCAGCTGTGCCGGTAATCAACAGTCTTCTCTGCTCATGCTCTCCACTCGGGGCTTCTTGCGATGTCAATATTTCCACATTTGGTCCTGTTGTTATTCCGGGGGAGGAGGTGTGCCTACCAATCTTACACGAGTGTTGTGAAAATTAATTAGTTAATGTTCACCAAGGACTTTGAAGATGAAAAGCCCAGCCTACATGCTCATTATTGTTTTGCGCACACCAAGGGCCTGGCTGGGCAGGCGAACGTGTTCCCCAGAGAGGAAAGGATGGGGCGACACGGAGAACTGGGGTTTGGTACTGCAAGGGTGGCACACGGGGGACTCAGATGGCATGCGTGGGGCTTGCTCTCACCGGAACACGAACGTTCTGCCAAGGCCTGGAAGAGTCATTTGTTAGAGCTGGTGTTGACTTCCAAAGTAGCTTAGGCAGGACGAATATTGTTTCTTCACACCAAGTGTAAAATAAGACTGATGAGTTTCTGGGGTTGAGATGAAAGACGAGAGAGGGAGCACAGTGCTCCAAGGCGCTAATGTAGCGCCGAGCTCTGGGCGCCCTGCGTGAGGACGGGGGGTGCCGAGGGCCGGGGGTCACCCCGGGTCAAGCCCCCGCGCTCAGCGCCCCTGGGGAGGCCAGAGACAGCGAATGGAACCAGCGGGCCTGCGGCTGCGTGTCTGTCTTGAACACCGCTGGAGGAGTTTGAATTGGTTCAGCTCTTCTGGAGGAGAGGTTGATAATAATTATCCAAAGCGTTAATCCTTAAGCCATTCATTTCCCTGCTAAGAATTCATCTTTAGGAATATTTCCCTGTTTACTTTGGTGTTGTTAATGATTGCAAAAATGTAAACAAGGTAAATGTCCAATAACAGGGGATTGATGATACAAATTACAGTTCATAAAGTGAAATATCATAGCGCCTTTAAAGTGAGTCTAGACAGTTATTTGTTAACAAGATAAGATATTCAAAACATCAAGTTCAAAAAAAGCCAGCTAAACGTGTACCATGCTAAAAATATGTTGAAGTATTTTTACTTTCTTATTTGCTTATCCCTATTTTCTAATTTCCCTATCGTAAGCATCGATTACTTTTATAATTTAAACAACTACTAAAAAAAAAAAGAAACACACATTTCCCATCAGCATTCATGGGGAAAGAGAGATACAAAATAATAAGAACCATCAGATGGTATAAAACCTTTGGAAAAGCTCCAGACGGGAGAAATGAATGCTAGGAAAGCTTAGCTGATCTCATAGTTTATCAGGTATTTTCCTGGTCTCAATTTTCTCTGAAGCTTCCCGCCACGTGGTTTGCCCCTACTGGCCTCCATGACCAGCTCCTCCCGGCTCATGGTCACAACCCGGCAGAGCCTCTCCGGGCCCATGCCCAGCACTCTGTGTCACACCCGAGCTGAGGCTTGAGGTACTTGGGGTTGACTCTGCACCCACTGGAAGCACAGACTAGCATATGCGGGTGTTGGCGCCCTCTGGGCAGAACCTCTGACCCAGGGCAGACAGGAGCCAGCGGCTAAGGCATTCTCCTTCTTCTCCTGGATGCTCGGCCCTGAGATGCAGTAGCCCGCAGGCCTCTCTGAAGACTCCAAAGCAGCCCTGGCCGGTTTGGCTCAGCGGTAAGAGCATCGACCTGTGGTCCAGAGAGGCCCCAGTTCAGTTCCCGCTAAGGGCACGTACCTCAGTTGCAGTTTGTCCCCAGCCCTGGTTAGGTCGTGCTGGAGTCAGCCACTTGACACGTCCCTTTCACGTCGATGTTTCTCTCTCCTGTCTTCCTCTCTCTCCCTCCCACTCTGTCTGAACAAAAAATGGAAATGTCCTCGGGAGAGGATGAAAAAAAAAAAAAAAAGACTCTAAAGCAAGAAGGAACCATCAGGAGAGCCCCATGGCAGAGGCTCTCCCTCCTTCTCTGACCTGTTTCCCTCTCCCCTCACGTCTGCTCCCCTGCTTTACACTCCCTAAAAAAGTGGCAGCACCCAAACTTTGCCTCAGGCTCTGCTTTCTGGGGAACACCACTCGAAGATATCGCGTGAGACACAGAGAAGCTCTGGACTCCAAAGGCACCATTGCCAATCACTCAGACATAATAGGAGCTAGTATTTACTGAGCGGTTCTACGTGCTAGGCACAGTATCACTGAAACCTCGTAACCACGTGTGATTGAAGACACTTTGGAGTAGAGAGGTTAAGAAGCCTGCCCAAGGTCACCGAGCATGGGATCTTGAATTTAGGTGTGTCTAAAACCAATTTGAAGTCCCTCATACCACATGGTAGACCTATGCTATAGGAGAATCTTTTTTTAAATCCTCACCCAAGGATATTTTTCCATTGATTTTTAGAGAGAGTGGGAGGATGAGAGAGAGGGAGAGAGAAACATCAATGTGAGAGAGGCCATTTCCCGCACGACCCCAAGCAGGGTCGGGGATCCAACTGCTACCAAGGTACGTGCCCTTGACCGGAATCGAACCTGCGACTCTTGGTTCGAGGGCCGTTGCTTTAACTGCTGAGCCAAACTGGCCAGGGCTAGGAGAATCTGAAGACATGTTTCCTTCCTCAAGGCTTATAGCTAAGCTAAGCATTCGCAACCAGAACACATAAAACAACAAGAGAAAGTGAAAGGCAGTGTTTAGTAAAATGCTAAACTGCATGACACTGAGTAAAATTGCTATCTAATGCAGAAATAAAAGAGAGAGGCAAGAGGCCAAAAGGAATCTCAGGGAGGATATTGCACCAAAGCCGACACTTAAAGGATGAGCATGATTTGAGAAAACAGGAGGAAGATAGGAGTAAAGCCACAGAGGTTTATGGCTGAGAGGACAGAGATGAGGATCAGCATGCTTATGTGGGAGAGAGAGGAATTCCAGAATAAAAGAAAAATGACCTGTGGTGGAATTAGGAAACTCGGTTCCTGGGCAGTCAGACTATCATGGCTCTTGACTGCAAGCAGAAGAATCTGTGTTTGTTACGTAGGGAAAAGGAACTATTCAGTCCCGAGCAGGAGAAAGATATTGATCATGCAGCGGAGATAATATTTTAGGGAGGAAGAGCAATAGTCCAGGGAGGAGATTTGGCTATTTTGTTAAGAATGTTCTAATATATTGCTAGGTAGATTTAAGAATTTTGTGTGTATAAATGAAACACACACGCACATACCTGATGCAGTTATGGAATGACATATCATGAAAATATGGGTTAGAATTATGTAAAGTCATCTGTCCCAAGGATGTAAGCTCCCATAACAGTAATTTAATTTCAGCCAAGACCAGAAGGAAAGATAGCATTTATTTAATGCATACTATGTCCTGGACACTGTGCCAAGTTCTCTGCATGTCATTAATTCTTACAAAACTTTTATTATCTCCCATTTTCGCTTGAGGAAATGAATGGTGAGAGAGAGAGCCAGTAGCTGTCCAAGTTCAGTGGCTAGGAGGAGACAAGAGTCAGAATTCACGCGTTGATCTGTTTGCCTTCTTGGTTGGAGTCCTCTTTCCAGATTCTTCTGGGAGTCAGCTTCCCAAAGCCCTGAGACAGAAGACAGACACTCGTTCTTCATGAGCACCCATGTTAACTAATTAAAAATTAAGAACTTCTCAGCGGATGAGGATCTTAGAAGCCTTTGCATAAGTCTCCTAATACTAGCACCTATTATAAGTCTGACGGAGTGATTGGCAATGGAGCCTTTGGAGTCCAGTGCTTCTCTGTCTGGGTCTCACTTAGCTGACAAATTCCCCAGTTAAGTTGATTTGGCATTTGAGGGAATTTAAAATGCAGCACAATTTTCCGGCACTCATAGATGAGAGCAAAATTAAATAAGAAGTTTGCCAGCATTCTTATGCTGACACACCTGTTCGCAATGTGGCTACATTAAAGTCCCCAAAGAAAAAAAATTCTAGGGATTAGAAAGCGGGAAGAGCTTACACCTTGAAGGAAGCCACTTGTTTTTTCCCACGCAGAGAACGTGTTGGGCTAACAAAAAGGCGTGAAAGCCAAACAAATAGACCTTAGAAAGATGTATATTTTTCACAGTAAGGACCATCAAGCCCTCCAGTGAGCATGTTTATTTTAATAGAGAAATTTTGCACTCAGGTAAGCTGGGTGGCAGCCTTCCTAATGGCCTTTGCAAGGTTCTGGAGGAGATTTCTCAGCCCGATAGAACTGCACAGTCGTAATTACAGGTGCTTGCATTTTCAGCAATTAGGTATTCCTTTCTATCTTCAAATAAAAGCTTTGGGGCTTTACAAGTTACTTATTGAAATGCAAATACCCCCGGGAGGCATACTGCTGTGGATTCCTTTTAGATGGTTTGTTGAAAAAGATTCAATTTAATTCGGTTCATCTCAGTTCACTTGACTTCAGTTTAATTCATTTGAGCCCCTACTAAGTGCAAAGCCCTTTGCTGGCTCTTCATTGTGGGAGGGGAAGGTGACTCAGGTGAGTTTCAGCTTTCTGCAAACTTCAAGGGGCGGATAAAGAGTAACTATTTTTGGCGTTGTTGGCTCCACGGTCTCTGTCATAATAGTCAACTGTGCAACTGCTGCCAGACAAGCAACATGGAAATCAGTGTGGCTGTGTTCCAATAAAACTTTATTTACCAAACAGGCTGTGTGCTGGACTATGACCTCCGTTCCAGATGCTTACACCAGGGCAGGGGATGTTGTTAAGTTTACCTACTGATAAAATAAAACCCCAGGAAGAGTTTGTAGGACACTGGACTTGAAGGGAAGAATGACTAGAATCACCTAGAAAACGTTAAAAAATATGGAAGTCTGGGTCCCCCGACAAGGTGCGGGTGTTCAGGTAGAACCGGTCTGGAGGGGGGACCCAGCACTGGGGGTTTTCGAAGTGTGAGGCGCCCCTTTGCAGGACACCACCTGGGAAAGGGCGCTGGAATGGAGAAGCCAGGCAGGCCGTGGGGGCGGGGGCGGGTGTGCTTCGGCTCTGGGGACAGCACCGCTCTCCTACCGCGGAAGAACTCGAGAAATTCAAGGCACCTGACTGTACTTATCGAACTGGTAATGTGCTCTTTATAAAAGCAGAACAGCCGGTGTCTGCCCAAACCTGGACAGGGTCTCAGCTCTCATCCCTGCCGGTGGCCGGGTCTGCCGCGCCCGTGCTCCCTGCCGGTGTTAATCTCCAGAGGCCGCTGCAACACGTCGCCACCGACTGTGCGGCTGCCAGCAGCGGAATGTCCGGCACAGCCCCGGAGGCCAGCGCCGGAAGCCCAGGAGCTGGTGGGCTCGGCTGACTCTGAAGGCTCCAGGACGGCAGCCCTTGCACACCTTCCTGCCGGCTGCCGGTGCGGCACTCGGGCATTTCCCGGCTTGTCGAGGTACCGCGCTGGTCTCTGCCCATCACCACATAGCCTTCCCTCTGTGCCTATCTGTTTCTTCTCTTCTTAGCAGGACATCAGTCCTGTTGTAGGAAGGGCTCGCTCTACTCTGATACGACCTCCTTTTAACTTCCATCTCAATGACACCTGCAGAGATCCCATTTCCAAGCAAGGTCGCATTCGCCGGTGCCAGGAGTCGGGACCCCCACAGGAGCACTTACCTTACCCCTGTGTTTGAAGGGCAGAGGCAGTGTGGTACAGTGGGAGGAACGCTGGCCTTGAGCCGTAAGGCACAGTTTGTAGCTTCATCTGTAAAATGGGACTAAGGATCAGGATATTGATCATTAGGAGACATGTGCAGGGGAATTTTTCAAATGGAAAAGCGCTATGAGATTGAAAGTAGGAAATGTCTGGGGAAACAAAATTAATGCAACTGTGATGAGTCTATGCTCAGGTTAACAGGCAGTCTGCATTTAATAAAGAGGCAAGTTCCAGCCCTGGCCGGTTTGGCTCAGTGGTTGGAGTGTCCGCCTGCGGTCCGGAGAGACCCGGGTTCGGTTCCCTCTGGGGGCACGTGCCTCGATTGCAGTTTGTCCCCGGCCCTGGTTGGGTCGTGCCGGTGGCAGCCACTCGATGTGTCCCTTTCGTGTCGATGTTTCTCTCTCTCCCTCCCACTCAATCTGAACAAAATATGGAAAACATGTCCTCGGGTGAGGATTAAAAGAAAAAAAGAGGCAAGTTCCAGACCACAGTTGTGGCCCCTGCAGTAGCAGCAAAGTCCTCACTTTGCAGGCCACGGTTCTTGCTGGGTCACCTTGTCTATTAAATCACAAATCTCAGGAGCCCTGGGAGTGCCCTCCTTACTCCAGGAGAGGAGCAGTGGTTTGGAAATTCTTGTCTTTTTAATTCCTAGGAAGACATGAACATAGCCTGTTCTCATTTTTCCAGTTTGTCACAAGAGGGGGAAGCTCCTCTGGATGAATCTCCTGTCTCCTGATTTTCTCTGTCCAAAGACGGGTCAGACGTGCTACATGAAGCCTGGAGCGTACTGAGTACAAAGCGAGAAAAGGCACATGACAGTAGAAAGTTCGGGGGACGTGCACCTGAAGTTGGGTGACACACTGTGCCTCATCTGTACATTGGGAATGACGGTATCAATACCAGAGACTCACTGTGAGTATTCACTGAACAAGATGTCAAGTTTGTGGCAGGAGGTTGGTAGTCAGTTATGTGAATAAAGCCTGAGGATGAGAGCTTGGCATTTCATTCTCTGCAGTTTGAGCCAGGACGAGGACCAGACAGCGTTAGGGGAGTAAACGGGGCAAAGGGCACCGTGTGGGATTCTAACATGTCTCCTTAAAAGTTCAGTAGTGCCGCCCTGGCCAGTTTGGCTCAGCGGTTGAGCGTCTGCCTGTGGACCAGGGAGTCCCAGGTTCGGTTCCTGCTAGGGGCACGTACCACAAAAAAAAAAAAAAAGAATAAATAAATCAAAGTTGAGTAGTGCCCAGCCCAGGATGGACAGAAAAAAAATGCTGCCAAGAAAGGGACATGGGACAGTCCCATGAGTGCAGAGCTGAGGGAGGGCCATGGCCCAGTGGGCAGCCTGAGCTGCACGGCTAGACTCCCATTCCCACTCAGTGTGCCGGGCAGACGCTCACTCTCAAGACGGCTCATGGAGGGGAGGAGATGCTGCTGCCCACAGCCAAAGGCAGTCTCCAGGGGGCAGGGCAGGTGGGTGGGAAGTACTGCAGCAGAAGCTCTGCACTGGCCTGGATGACCTACAGCTTAGTTTTCATCTAGAAAGGGTTCTGCTTGGCACACTAACCTTCTTTTAATGAGGAATACCAATAGAGTCGGGACAGGCTGGGGCCTTCAGTCTTCTTCCACTGAGAATTAAAAATCAATTCAAGGGTAATGGAGAGCATCAAAGGGCAAAGGAAAAAGTCTCTGTTTATTCATTTCCCCCTTTCTTTCCTTTCCCCGCTCGCTGAGAGACTTTTGTTCCCCTTGTCACTTTCTTGGGTAGTCCACTCCACCTTTTTCTCCCGCTTAGGGATGGGGGTCCCCAGAGTCGTGCAGACATGTTGCAGGGAGCAGGGGGCAAAGACATACATTTTTAGGGAAAGTGAGAATTGATGATGATGTTCAAGGAGGTGATATTTCCTTAGTGTTTATCTGTGTCAGGGGTGGGGGAGGAGAGGATGCTTTCAGACCTGTTATTAGACAGAATGAATCAGGATGAGAGACTCACCCAGAGACAAAGGTCGGGCATTTGGATTGTGAATTACTATCAGACGGCTTCGCTCCTCAACCTTCTCCCATCCCACCCTTCCATGTGGGTAAAACCAGGAGAATATTAATTGTAGGGTAATTAAAATGCTGTGGTTGGAAGAATGAGATTAAAGGGTAGAAAGTTGAATTAGCAGGTGTCTGTTTCAAAATTCAGGTGAGTTGTCAGTCCTGAAGCGTGAGGAATAGAAAGCCAACCTAGTGCCCACCAACGAAGAATGTTAATTTTTAAACAATTGATTTTGGAGAGAGAGAGAGAGATTCCAAAATGGTGGGGAAGTGAACAGAAGCTACACAGACCGTCTCCCAGGACCAAACTGGAATTACAACTATAACACAGACAAATCGACGGGAAAAAGCAACAGAAAAGCAGCTTGCGAGGACCATATAACGAGGGACACTGACTCGATCCTGGTGGGATTGCGAAGGCATGAGAGGGGGCTGGGAGCCCATGGTTGGCAGCCCTCGGGTTACACTCCTAAGTGGCTCCACAGTGCAGAGCTGGGACAGAGGCTAAAATAGCCACAGCCACTCACCTTGGGCTCCAGCAGAGGGAGGGCAGACTGGACTGGAACTGTGTGGGACACTCGGGATTTGGAGGGAGCTCAGAACTTTTGCTGAGTTGCTACCACGCAGGACAGTGGCCATCATGCTCCTTCCCAGAGCCCTGGGGAGAGGCAGCAGCCCCTCCCTCGGAGATCCAACCCCACCCTGTGGGCCATTGAAGTGCTAATTGAGGCTCATTATCAACCAGCATCTGCCCCACCCTTGGGAAATCCCTTTATGCTGAACACCTGGGGGAGTTTTTCAATCAACTGGCAACCCAAAACTCTTCAAGTAACCTCTACTGCTAGCCTCCAGGCAGAAAGCTAGAGGATAACAGTACCTTTCCTGGGCTAGCAACTTTAACCAGGAAAGTAAGACTTGACAGTGGTGTTTAACGTGGGTCCTCCCTCGCTCATCTAAACCCAGGAGAGGGAGCCACAAACAGCAGAACATCAACACCCACAGGGAAAACTTGACAGACTTCAAAGCCCACTGTGATAGCCAAAATGGTGAAACAAAGAAACAGAAGCCAAATGAAAGAACAAGAGACCTCCACCGAAGATGAGATCAACGTGGAGCAGTTAGACAAGTTAACAGAGCTAGAATTCAGAGCCATGATCTTGAGGAAGCTCAACAGCATGAGTAAGGACATAGAGATGCTGAAAACAAACCAATTGGAAATTAAAAATCACCAAGAAGAGATAAAAAATGACATATCAGAAATAAAAACACATTGGAAGGTTTAAAAAGCAGAGAAGAGAAAGATGAGGACGGGATCAGTGAATTAGAAGACAGGGTAGAAAAAAAATCAATGAATCAGAAAACGAAAAGGAAAAAATAACTAAAAAGCAGGAAAACAGCTTAAGATAACTGTGGCACAACTGGAAACGTAATAATATTCGCATCATAGGAGTCCCTGAAGAAGAAGAAAATGAGCAAAGGTTAGAGAATATATTCAAAGAAATAATGACAGAAAACTTCCCTAATTTGGTGAAAGAAAAAGGCATTCAAGTTCAGGAAGCACAGAGAGTCCCAAGTAAAAAGAACCCAAACAGGCCCATACCAAGACACATAGTAATTAAAATACCAAAAATTAAAGACAAAGAGAGAATCCTAAAAGCAGCAAGAGATAAGCAATAGGTTATCTACAAAGGAAACCCCAAGAGGCTCTCAGCTGACTTCTCACAAGAAACACTACAGGCCAGAAAGGAATGGCATGAAGTAATCAAGGTAATGAAAAACAAGGATATGAATCCAAGACTACTCTACCCAGTAAGGCTATCATTCAAAATAGAAGGTCAAATAAAGAGCTTCTCGGACAAAAAAAAAGGCTAAGGGAATACATTAGCACCAAACCAGACTGCAAGAAATGTTAAAAGGACTACTGTAATTAGTAGAAGAAATAGTAAGAAAAAAATAACCACATTAAACAAAAATGGCAGTAAACAAGTACATATCAATAATCACCTTAAATGGAAATGGACTGAATGCTCCGATAAAAAGACACAGAATAGGTGATTGGATGAGAAAGCATGACTCATCTATATGTTGTTAATAAGAGGCCCACCTCACAACAAAAGACTGACATAGGTTGAAAGTGAAGGGATGGAAAAAAATCTTCCAAGCAAATGAAAAGCAAAAAAAAAAAAAAGCTGGGGTAGCAATACTTATATCTGATGAAATAGATTTCAAAATGAAGGCCATAACTAGAGACAAAAAAGGCCACTACATAATTTTGAAAGGATCTATCCAACAGGAAGATATAACCTTGATAAACATATATGTTTGTATGTTTAACCCTTGATAAAGCCAATATAGGAGCACCAAAATATATTAAAAATCTTCTGGAGGACTTCCAAGGTGAAATCGACAGCAATACAATCATAGCAGGGGACTTCAACACCCTGTTGACACCACTGGATAGATCCTCTAGACAAAAAATTAGAAAGGAAACAGAGACTCTAAATGAAGTATTAGACCAAATGGATTTAATAGATATCTACAGAAAATTACACCCCAAAACTACAGAATTCACATTCTTCTCAAGTGCACATGGGACATTCTCAAAGATAGACCACATGATAGGACACAAACTAAATCTCTACAAGTTCAAGAAGATTGAAATCATATCAAGCATCTTCTCAGATCACAATGGCATGAAACTAGAAATCAATTGCAACAAGAACATGCAAAGACATTTCAACACATGGAGGCTAAATAGCATGTTATTAAACAATGAATGGGTCACCGAGGAAATCAAGGAAGAATTAAAATCTTCCTGGAAACCAATAAAAATGAACACACACAACACAAAATCTATGGGATGCAGAAAAAGCAGTTCTGAGAGGGAAGTTCATAGCACTACAGGCCTATCTCAGGAAACAAGAAAAATTTCCAATTGACTGTCTAACCTCACAACTTAAAGAATTAGAAAGCAAACAAAAAGAAAACCCCAGAGCAAGTAGAAGGAAGGAAATAGTAAAGATCAGAGCAAAAATAAATGACATAGAGACCAAAAAAACAATTCAAAGGATCAATGAAACAAAGAACTAGTTTTTCGAAAAGATAAGCAAGATAGATGGACCCTTAGCTAGACTCACCAAGAAACAAAGAGAGAGAACCCGAATACACAAAATCAGAAATGAAAGAGGAGAAATAATAACTGACACCACAGAAATATGAAGGATCGTTAACAAATATTATGAACAATTATACGGCAACAAATTTGACAATCTAAGCAAAATGGACAAGTTTTTAAATACACATAGTCTACCAAAACTGGACTGGGAAGAGATAGAACACCTGAACAGACCAATAACAACAAAAGAAATTGAAAATGTAATCAACACTCTCCCAGCAAACAAAAGCCCAGGCCCAGATGGCTTCACGGGGGAGTTTTACCGAACATTCAAAGAAGAACTAACACCCTTTTTCCTCAAACTATATCAAAATATTCAAGAAGAAGGAAGACTTCCAAACTCGTTCTATGAGGCCAGGATAATTCTAATTCCAAAACCAGAAAATTACACTACAAAGAAAGTAAACCACAGACCAATATCCCTGATGAACATAGACGCCAAAATCCTAAACAAAATACTAGCAAATCAGATCCAGCAATACATCAAAAAAATTATTCACCATGACCAAGTGGGATTCATTCCAGGGATGCAAGGCTGGTACAATATTCGCAAGTCAATAAATGTGATACACCACATAAACAAAATGAAGAATAAAAACCACATGATCATATCAATAGATGCTGAAAAAGCATTAGAAAAAATCCAGCATCCATTATTGATAAAAACGCTCAGCAATGTGGGAATAGAGGGATCATATCTAGACATAATAAAGGCCATATATGAAAGACCTACAGCCAACATCATACTCAATGGGCAAAAACTAAAAACATTTCCCTTAAGAACAGGAACAAGACAGGGATGTCCACTTTCGCCACTCTTATTTAACATAGTACTGGAAGTCTTAGCCACAGCAATCAGACATGAGGAAAAAATAAAAGGGATACAAATTGGAAAGGAGGAAGTGAAACTGTCATTATTTGTAGATGACATGATATTATCCATAGAAAACCCCAAAGACTCCATCAAAAATCTACTAGACTTAATAAATGCATTTGGCAATGTAGCAGGATACAAAATTAACATGAAGAAATTGATGGCATTCTTATACACCAATGGTGAACTCACAGAAAGAGAAACTGAAAAAACAATCCCATTTACCATCACAGCAAAAAAAATTAAGATACCTAGGAATAAACTTAACCATAGAAGTAAAGGACCTATTTGCAGAAAACTACAGGACATTGAAAAAAGAAATAGGGGAAGATATAAAAAAGTGGAAACATATACCTTGTTCATGGATTGGAAGAATTAACATCATTAAAATGTTCATACTACCCAAAGTAATCTATAGATTCAATGCAACATACCAACGACATATTTCACAGAACTAGAATAAATACTTCAAAAGTTCATATAGAACAAAAAGAGACCCTGAATAGCCACAGCAATTTTGAAAAAGAAGGACAAAGTAGGTGCGATCACAATACCAGATATCAGGTTATACTACAAAGTGACTGTAACAAAAACAGCCTAGTACTGGCACAAGAACAGGCATATAGACCAGTGGAATAGAACTGAGAACCCAGAAATGGACCCAAGGCAATATGCTCAATTAATATTTGACAAAGGTGGCAAGAGCATACAGTGGATTAAAGCCAGCCTCATTAATAAATGGTGTTGGGAAAATTGGACAGCTACATGCAAAAAAATGAAACTAGACCATCAACTTACACCATACACAAAAATAAACTCAAAATGGATAAAAGACTTAAATGTGCTCTGTGAATCCATAAAAATTCTAGAAGAAAGTGTAGGCAACAAAATTTTGGACATCATACGGAGCAGAATTTTCACTGACACATCACCTAAGGCAACAGAAACAAAGGAAAAAATGAACACATGGGACTACATCAAACTAAAAAGCTTCTGCACAGCAAAAGAAACAATCATCAAAATGAAAAGGCAACCCACTGTATGAGAGAACATCATTGCCAACGATATATCAGATAAGGGGTTAATTTCCAATATATATAGAATGCTCATACAACTCAACAAAAGGAAAACAAAGAACCCAATTAAAAAATGGGCAGAGGAGCTGAATAGACACCTCTCCAAACAGGACATACAAATGGCCAAGAGACATATGAAGAAATGCTCAACATCACTAATCATCAGAGAGATGCAAATTAAAACAACAATGAGGTATCACCTCACACCTGTCAGAATGGCCGCCATCAACAAATCATCAAACAAGTGTTGGCGAGGGTGTGGAGAAAAGGGGACTCTAGTACACTGCTGGTGGGAATGCAGACTGGTGCAGACAATATGGAAAACACTATGGTGTTACCTCAAAAAATTAAAAATTGAACGTCCATTTGACCCAGTGATCCTGCTTCTAGGGATGTACCCTAAGAAACCTGAAACACCAATCAGGAAGAATATATGCACCCCCATGTTCATAGCAGCACTATTTACAATAGTTAAGATCTGGAAACAGCCCACGTGTCCATCAGTAGACAAATGGATAAAAAAGCAGTGGTACATATACACAATGGAGTACTATGCAGCTGTAAGAAAGAAAGATCTTTTATCCTTTGAGACGACATGGAGGGACCTGGAAAGTATTATTCTAAGTGAAATAAGCCAAGCAGAAAAAAATACCACATGATCTCACTTATATATGGAATATAATGAACATAACAGTCTGAGGAATATGGTAGACCAAGAAACATGGAAGTAGGGCACAGACTGACATCCCTCAGAAGAGGGGGTGGAGGTGGGGTGGGAAGAGATAAACCACAGAACTTATATGCATGTATGCATTACCAGTGGACATGGACAACAAAGCCGGGGACGGGGCAGGGGGGATGGGGAAGGGGGTGCCAATGGGGTAATAAAAGGAGAAACATGTGTAAAAAAAAAAAATAAATAAAAAAAAAAAAATAAAACTAAAATGCCAAAAAAAGAGAGAAATGTAACACTTTCTCATTTGAAGATAATACTTCTCCATAGAGAAGAGAAATAAAAGAAAATATTATCACCAGAGAGAGAGAGAGAGAGAGAGAGAGAGAGAGAGAGATATCAGCTGGTTTCCTCCCTTTCATGCCCTGACCAGGGATCAGAAGTGAAATCTGGGTATGTACCCTGATTGGGAATCAAACCTACCACCTTTTGGTGTACAGGAAAACACTCTAATTGACTGAGCCACACTGGCCAGGGCAGAATATTAATTTTTATGTCCTTTTTCTGCCTTAAAATTTGGAAGCAAACCCAGTCTGATATATGTATATTGCAGGAGACTATATGGCAAAGGGGACTATTTTGTTCTCTTTTGTTATGGGATCCCACATATACCATTTTGGATTTGGCCATGTAAGCTGAAAAGTGACAAGTTTTCAGTGAGAAGTAAAGCAAATATACTCATATTGTTAATTCAGCTCTTACAATGATTAGCAGTGAAAGTTTGCCTTCAGAGGAAATCATGATTTGGGAAGTATTAGAAAATTACTTCTACTTAACTCGCTGGGTGAATTTCCAGTTAAAAGCATTACACAACACTTGTAAAAATTTAGATCCTTCAAATTCTCATGTAAGATCAAAACAAAATTTTATTACAAATCCACTCTGGGAAGGGTGCTTGGAAAGGCAACAGAGGAAAGAAGACCGCAGGAATACATGAATACTGTAAAAAGCTGACAGTGATGAGCAGCCTAACAAAGGGTATGAGTGAAATGTTTCTTCATTCGCAGGATGGTAAAAATGCTTTCAGTTGGAGATCAGGGAAGGCTTCTTAAGAAATGGCATTGAGTTAGACTTCAATGATGAGAAATGGATATTGAGGGGAGGATAGTAATTACAGATGAGGGATAGAGAAATAAAAAGAAGATGCTTAGACTATATATTATAAATGTTATGTAGTCTTTCTTGGCTAAAATACAGGCAGAGGCAGATTGCTGTGTTAGCATTTCTCAATCCTGGCTATATATTATTTTTAGATGACATGACACTATATATAAAAATACCTCAATACTTGACAAAACAAAACAAAACAAAACAAAACCTATTGGAACTAATAAATGAATTCCATAAAGGTGCAAGATACAAAATCATTATACAAAAATGTGTTGAGTATCTATACACCAATAATGACTAATCAGAAGGAGACATTAAGAAAACAATGTCACTTTCAATGACATCAAAAAGCATAAAATATCTAGGAATAAATTTAACCAAAGAGGTGAAAGAACTGTACTCTGGAAACTAGAAGGCAATGACAAAAGAAAACAAAGAAGATACAAATAAGTAGATGGATATATTTTGCTCATGAATTGGAAGGATTAACAATGTTAAAATGTCCTTACAACCTAAACAGTATACAGATTCAATGCAATCCCTATTAAAATATCAAGGAAATTTTCCCAGAACTAGAACAACGAATCCTAAAATGTATATGAAAACACAAAAGACCCCGTATAGCCTAAGAAATTTGTGAAAAAACAAAGGGCGAGATATTATGTTCCCTGATATCAAACTATACTATAAAACTATAATAATCAAAATAGTGCAGTACTGGTATAAAAACAGACACATAGATCAATGAATTAGAATAGAGAGCCCAGAAATAAATCCTTACTTATATGGTCAATTAATCTACAACAAAGGAAACAAAGATATACAATGGGGTAAAGACAGTCTCTTGAGAAAACTGGACATATGCAAGCAAAAGTGAAATCTGACCACTTTATTTATACCATATTCAAGAATAAACTAAAATGGATTAAAGACTTAAAGACCTGAAACCATAAAACTTTTAGTAGAAAATAAACTCTTTTTTTTTTTTTTTTATCCTCACCCGAGGATATTTTTCCATTTTTTGTACAGATAGAGAGGGAGGGAGAGAGAGGAAGGGAGAGAGAGAGAGAAACATCGACGTGAAGGGACACATCGAGTGGCTGCCACCCGCACGACCAACCAGGGCCGGGGGCAAACTGCAACCGAAGTACGTGCCCTTAGCGGGAACCGAACCCGGGTCTCTCCGGACCACAGGCCGATGCTCTAACCGCTGAGCCAAACCGGCCAGGGCGAAAATAAACTCTTTGATATCACTCTCAATAATATCTTTTGGGATAAGTCTCTTCAGAAGAAATGAAAGAAAAAAATAAACAAATGGGACTGAAAAGGTTTTGCACAGGGAAGGAAACCATAAAAAATAAACAGACAAAAAGACAATTGACTGAATGGGAGAAGATATTTGCAAATGATACATTCAATAAGAAGTAATATCCAGAATATATAAGAAACTCACACAACTTAAACACCCCCCAAACAATCCCTAATCATGAGACTTCCTTTCATCCTTTTTTCTAGAACAATAGAAAAGACATAGTTTCATGATATCACATGGTATGAAACTCATGAAAAAGGTTAGAAAGCAAGTGTGGTCAAAGTATTCAAGGCTACGAAGAGGTCAAAGTGGGTGAGGATCCTGAGTGATGAAGATTTTCATGTAAGTATCCAGAAACAAGTTAACATGGCAGGCCTGAGACTGCTGTCCTTGGAAAGGAGCCTCAAGGTTGGCCTAGGCTGACATCTGCGAGTTTGCATTTTAGGAAGATTCTCACCATTTCTGAACTTATAATAGTGGTTTACTGCACCTAAACTATGCAATACAGTCTATGCTAAATACCTGCTTTTCTTCTGGGAGTCTGCAATTTTGCCATGTACAAGGCAGAGGGAGTCTAGGTGACCAGCCTCCAATAAAAACCTCGGCACTAAGTCAGTAATAAACTTTCCTGGTGGACAATGTTTCACATGTGTGTTAATTTTGCTTTGTATTCTTTTGCTGTAATAAATCATAGCTATGACTATATACTGGGTCCTGTGAACCCTCCCAGTGAGTCCTCAAACCTGGGGGGGGGGGGGTTGGGGGATCACTGACATAATAAGAATGAATAAAAATTTAAGACTAGTCCAGTCAGAAAAACCAGATCATGAACTAGTAAAATTTTAATAGCTAAAGTAAGTGGGTCTATATGCCTTTGAAAGTCATAAAGGGAGACAGATTTGACTTGAAGTTGTTTATCCAAGCTTTCTGATTATGATGGAAACTGAAAGCTGGTGTTTTCTACTTCCTTTAAAGAAATAAAAGGTGAACACAATAAAAAGAACTAGTCACAAAAATGAAGTTAAAAAGAAGCAATTATTCAGCCTTTATACCTGTATTATACAATTTTAAAACTTCATATTTTGTTCTTGGCTGCCCCAGTTCCCCCCTCCCCAAAAGGTTGTGAACATCTTGCCCAGGTGACCAGGTGCACCAGTGTGATAAAGCTGGCCTTTATCACAGTTCCCCTCTTTGCATTTCCCTGACCATGACCTAGTAAGAAACAAATGACCCAATGCAATCCCCATCCAGCCTTTTCTTGTGTACTCCACCCTGAGCCCTAGTAAAGGTGCTTAGGTCCTTTATTCTTCTCAGCTGCCCACCTGCTTCGTTCAGCCCTTTGCCTTGGTACTTCTCAACCACATGGCATGCACTGATTCTCTCTAGGGACTCTGAATTTTCCTGTCTCTCTTGTGTCCCCTCTTGTGGACACACCTAAATGACCATCTAAAAGAACACAGAACAATACCACTTCACAACACTTATTATTCCAACATAATAATAAAAAATATATGATGAATGCTGGAGTAGGAAGGCTAATAAAGTAAATGTGCAAATTTTACTGGTCTTAGTTCAGTCTGCCATAACAAAATACTGTAGACTGGGTGACTTAAACAACAGCAATTTATTTTTTCACAGTTCTGGAGGCTGGAAGTCTGAGATCAGGGTACAGGCAAGTTTGGTTCTGGTTCTCTTCCTGGTCTGCAGATAGCTACCTTCTCACTGTGTCTTCACATGGTGGAGAGAGGGTGATCACGTAACAGTGGAAAATTGTAACCCACCCACCATTCTTTTGAAACTGTTTTTGTAAATGCTGACTGACTAATATGTAGCTGGTAGATAAACAACATGTTTATATAAGGATCCTGGAAACTAACTTCAGAAAATGCAGACTAAGACCTTCAGTCATCCATTCTGGGAGATTTGCTGACCTTCAACCATAGAACCAGGATGACATAGGACCAGGATGACAAAGGCAAGGATAACACACATCAGACCATTACTTGACCAACTTCAAGATTCTTGTTGGAATGGACTGTGCTGGCCTGCATGCAGAGAACTTTTCAACCCCCTCCTCTTGGTTTCTTTCTTTCTTTCTTTCTTTCTTTCTTTCTTTCTTTCTTTCTTTCTTTCTTTCTTTCTTTCTTTCTTTCTTTCTTTCTTTTTTTTTCAATCCTCATCTGAGGACATTTTTCTATTTTTTGTTCAGATAGAGTGGGAGGGAGAGAGAGAAAGAGTGAGAGAGAGAAACATCGATGTGAAAGGGACACATCGAGTGGCTGCCTCCTGCATGGCCCTGACCCAACCAGGACTGGGGACAAACTGCAACCGAAGTACATGCCCTTAGTGGGAACTGAACCTGGGTCTCTCTGGACCACAGGCCAACGCTTTAACCACTGAGCAAAACTGGCCAGGGCTCCTTTTGATTTCTTTGCTCTACTTTCCCTCTCCCTCCTTAAAAAAAAAACTTCTGCCTGCATTGAGATGTTGAGATGGACTTTGTGACAAGATTCCCCCATCTTCTCAGGTTATTGGCACTTGAATAAACCTCTTTCCTTTTTCACCAGCATCTGTCTCACAAGTTTGGTTTTTATGGTAGCAGGCAGCCGAACTTGGGTTCCAGTTACAATCTCTTTTGTCCTTTTCTTGTAAAGGCACAAGTTCTATTGTATCAGAGATCCAGCTTTATAACTTCATTTAACTTTAATCACCTCCTTAAAGGTCCAATCTCCAATACAGTAATGTGGGGAGGGAGGTAGGGCTTCAACATATGAATTTTGTAGAAACACAATTCAGTTCAGAGCACTATCCTTCTTGACAAACCTTGACTCCAACCATAATTTTTCATAACCATCTTTTTCAAATGAGAGGTTATAACTGTGCAGCATTTCTTCACCAGGCATCATGTCTTGAACCCACAATCTCTTCCTCTTGCAAAAGTCCACTGAACTTTCTCTCCTTCTCTTCTTAGTTTTCACACTCTTTTAATTTCATCCATGTTGTTTTTGTTCCTGTGTCTCAAAATTCCTTCCTCTCATTACTTTTCAAACTCTATATTCATCAAGTTTGTAATAATATACTTGTCCCATTTCTTTCTCTTTCAACTTCTTTTTAAGAAATTCTAATTTGGAAAATCTCAAAAATGAAAAATCAGAGAGGATATTATATCAAACTCTCATGTAACTAACTACCTTCTCACATAATGACCAATCTCTTTTCATTGATATCTCCTATCCCAGGATTGTTTTGAAGCACATCTCAGACCACATATTATTTTGTACATACATATTTCAGAATTTATTTATTTATTTATTTGAGAGAGAGAGAGAGATCATTTGGTTGCCTCCTGTATGTGCCCCAACTGAGGATGGTACCTGCAACCTGGGTATGTGTCCTGACTGGGAATCGAACCTGCTACCTTTTGTTGTATGAGACAGTGCTCCAACAAATTGAGCCACACTGGCCAGGGACAGCATCTATTTCTTAAATATAAAGATTTACAAAATCACAACCACAATACCTATTAAAGTCATTAACAATAATTTCTTAATATCATTAAATATCCAGAAAATGTTCATAATTTCCTGATCATCTCATTAGCATTTTTTTTCCCACAGTTAGCTTGCTCAAGTCAGGACCCAAATAAAACCCACACATTGCTAAGTAGATGTGCTTCTCCAGTGTCTTTTAATCTACAAGGTATCCTTTCCATCTCTGTAATTTTTTTCTTGAAATGTCTTTGTTGCAGGAAGCAGGTTACTCGTCCTCTAGAATTTTTCAAGTTGGAATTACGTTGATTTAATTCTATGGTATCATCCCTGTAAGTTGGTGGCAGGATCTAGAGAAGCATAATCAGATTGAAGTTCAATTTTTTTTCCCCCAAAATATTTCAGTTCCAGGATGTGATGCCCATTGTTGTTTCTCTTCCTTCATCTTCAGAGTCATCTCCTGCTAAGCCTCAATCTCTAGAGCTCTGTTCCTCTGCCCATGTTCTTTTAGAGCAGTAATTTCCAAATCTCAACGATCACTTCTAAGAGGTCATGTGGATTGTTGACCTAAAGTGATTCAGAATGTTAGCAATGAAAGGCAGGTTAGACATCTGTCCATGGAGGGCTCCTGGACTGATGTTTTCTAATCTAATTGTGAAAGATACTTTGTGAATAAGGAGTCTAAGGTCAAATGATTTTGGGAAAGTCCTGACTGAATAAACATAAACCGTTTTCCTTACAATGTAAATACACATTGTAAATCTGAAAAAGGAGATTATGGTAATCAGTGTTTCCGAAACTTATTTGACTAGGGAACCATCTTTCTTATGATGATATTTATAAAGCTCCCCCATTAATTGTGTTCCATGGAACACGCTTTGAGAATGCTAGAAAATTGGGTCTCAGGGAAGGCAAGTCTGGGCCTTCTTTCTCTGGACTATGGTTACAATCTAATAAACAGATACTTTGTCTTAACTTTTCTTTCTTTCTTTAATAAAATAGGTCTTAATGTACTTAAAAAAATAAGTTTCCAGCCCTTACCTGAGTTTGAGGCCCCCCCCCCCCCTTTTTTTTTGTAGTAGCATATTGCCTTGCTCCTTGGGAAATCACTATCACCAAACCACAGGGTAAAATCAACTTCGTCTCTGCTGTTTGTCCCTTAACATCTCTCTTTTTGTGCAATAACAGAATGACTACTTTTTAGCAATGGACTACCAAAATAAAGTGCATTTCTGAGCATGGTAGCCATTATTTCTCAGTGTATAGTACCATTGAGGGCAGAAGTTCAAACTGTTCCTTAGATATATGGAGGAATACCTTATTAGCAGATCAAAGATATTAGCTCCCGATTAATTCCCAGGAACACGATGGCTCATGGTCGATTGCATTTTGAATCCTTGTGTTGCTTACATCCTCTGAACCCATCCTAGCATTGTTTCCTTTATTCTTTGAGTTAATATTTATTAAGCATGTTTTGGGCTGTGCTCTGGGCTCTTGTTTACAATGAAGACATGCCATGGCTCCTGTCATGGGAGGGTCCCAGTGTGGTGGGTGGCGTCAGTCGCACAAACATGATAACCCAGCGTGGGCTGCACAGTGATGCTTTGTGCGGGGTGCTAGGGGAGCTCATTGACAGTTTCATTCTCATTAAACTTGTGGCTCTAAGGAATTTTAAATTCTCAAGGCTTGGGACAATGCCTTCCACCCTTCTTTCTTCCACACAGCAAGGAATGGCGCTAGGAATACAATCAGCATTGCCAAAATTCCTACTGAGAGATTCACTTATGCCTGTGTTTCAGAAACCATACATTCTAGCCTTGTGATTTGGCAAACATTCAGCTAATTCTCTTATCTTGTTTTCCTCCCTTTGCTAGGGAGAAATCACACAGATACAAACAGGGTGAATTTTACAGAGTGGTTTGCTGGCATCAAGTTTGAGAGGAACAAACTACCACTGTAGCCACCTGCCCAAAGGTCCCTTGGTGACCATCGAAGACAGACATTGTCACGTAAGGCCTCTTCACATCTGGAATTAATTCCTTTTGTGATGTGTGCGGTGTTTTCTATATTTAGGAGGGTTGAGGTGAGAAATTTTTGATCTCATCAGAAGAAATTACTCATAGTTAAGAGGTGCTTAGCTCCAGCTGTCCCAGGAAAAGTTTACAGATGGTTAGTGAATCTTCTTGACTTCTATGGCTCTGAAGTCGGGTCATGGACTGTTGTTCTTCAGATCCCAAATCGCTTTCTAAAGTAAGGCCAGAGCAAACACCCCCTAACTGTCCAACAGAGCCTGAGTGGTTTTTGGTTCATATATGGGGAGTGATTTATTATGTTAAATCACAGACGTTTAACTTAGGATCTAACTCTAGATAGAAATGTTGATATTAAAGTGGTAGTCAGTAAAAGTGATTCTAATTTTATGTTGCGTAAAATAAAGCTTCTTCTTTTGACAAAAACTAAAATATTTAAGATTTCTCATCATTTATATCTCTACAAAACTATAAACCTGTAGGCTTCAATATACAGAGTTATATTTATACATACATTCACACCTACAGAACTTACTTATCCCTAATTTGGATTTATGAATAGACACGGTGCCCGAAGGCTATATTTATGAATAGAAGCGAGTCCTAGGATTGTATTGAGGCAGGAAATTTTATGTGGGTGTTCTGTGTCTTTGCTGCTGAGATAGGAGGCTAGCTGTATTTTAAAGGTGACTTAGGCCTGGCTGGTGTGGCTCAGTGGTTGAGCTTCGACCCATGCACCAAGAGGTCGCTGGTTCAATTCCCAGTCAGGACACATGCCCAGGCTGTGGGCCCGATCCCCAGTGGGGGGCATTCAGGAGGTGGCCATAGATGTTCTCTTTCACTGATGTTTCTATCTCTTTCCCTCTCCCTTCCTCTCTCTCTAAAATCAATAAATAAAATAAAATAAAACAAAGATGACTTACTTAAAATAAATAAAACTTAGTATGCCTTTTTCAGTGGGGGCAGAACAGAATTTAATGAAAGTTTTACTCTTTGGATTGGTGTTCCATGGAAGGAATAGCTAATAGCAAATAGAAATGGTGGTTAGAGTATTAGGAGTTTATTCCATGGAACAAATATCTGTCATTTCTGGGACAGATACAATTTTGCAGATCCTTTGTCTCATCTTTTCATCCTGCGGATTTGACACTGGCTACTATATTTCTTTTTCTTAGCCATGGTCAAACATTATCACTATGTTTTGTTTTTCCTTTCTTTTTTCAAGGATTTACATTTTCATTAGATTAATAATAGCAATGGCCAGTTTTTGGGGGGTGGGGAGGAAAGGATGAAGTACATTATTTTGACATATACAATCCCATTGCAACTGAACCTCACGATCAGCTTGCAAGGCAAGTGGGGAAGGTATTCATATCTCTGTTTGGCTTATTAGAAATCCAAGGCTTAGAGTCCCTCGGTGAATTTCCTAAAGTGTCACCACCAGGACCAAGAATTGCTCAGCCTTAACCCTCTGTCTCAGGTTTCAGATGCCCTTTCCACCATCCTCATTGATTTTCCTGAGCACCGGCCTGCAATCGTGTGATGTACACAGTTGATATGTGTAAAGGATTCACGTGAGCTTACTTAAAGGCAACAGAATAATCAGTCAAGACTGACCCAAATACCCATAAGAGCAGCACGTTAGAACATGGGCAGGGAGCCCAGAATGTGTCTCCTTGCAGGCAGATGGACAGGAATCTCTCTGGAGACTGGCCAGGAGGCCAGAAGGTCTCCCAGAGGGTCAAGAAGGCTTCTAGGAGGAATCTTTAATGCTTTCATTTTAGGTTTAAAGGACACTCTAGTCACAGCAGGCACATCTCACACTCCACAGAGCTGCCACAAATGCACACATATCGGCTTCTAGGCAGATAGATGGTGTCTTGCTGTGAAGGGTGAATCTACAAGCGGTTTTCTAGTTTTATCTTTCAGTTAGACCAGTCAACACAAACCAGTCAGTCGTGAATGTGGGATGACAGATACTTCCAGATCTTTGCTGACTGCACCAGCCGAGTAATTAATTTGGGCACCCGTCATGGTTGGAGTGCTCTGCCACAGCATGTTCAGGTTTTACCCACGGCTGACTGTAGCAGAGACTGCTGACTGCCTACCCAACATCCACGCTCCCCTCCTTCTTTAGTTATAGGACTCTGGTTTTACAAAGGATGACCGGGGTGCAATTAAAAGACCATTTTCCACACTTCATCTTACAGCTAGAAGTGGCTGTGTGGGGTATGTTTCGGTCAATGAAAGGCTGGCAAAAGAATTATTTGGAACTTTTAAGACGTTTCCTTAAAGAGAAATGGCTTGGCCTGCTTCCTGCTGCTTGGATGTGGGAGTGATGGCTGGAGCTCTAGCAGCTATCTTGTAAACAAGGGCAATATCCTAGGATAGTGAGGAAACTGAGTCATTAAAAAGTCCATGGAGCTTCTATGACAGTCCTAGGCTGCTGATCTCCAGACTTACTTTATGTGTTAGAGACATAAGCTTCTATCTTGCTTAAGCCACTATCATTTGGATGTTTTATTGTATTGCAGTGGGACCTTCTGCCAAGTGATACATGGATGGGCACACAGTGGTGGAAGAGATCTGGTAAGTGGTTAAACATATTTTAAAAATATAAAGGAAGAATAAATAATTGAGGTCTAATAACAAAAGAAAATAAGCAAATTGCTTAGTTGGATAATATTTAACGGCTGTTTTCCAATTCTTCCACTCCTACCCTTTGCCCTACCATTTAAACAACACTATAAATGGTAGGAATAACACTGAGAGAATAAAGTGTTAAATTACAGGGTTCTACAGGTTTGTGTAGATTTTTAAGAGTCCATAGAAGAGAGCATAATATATATTTTCACATTGCTCAACCATTTATTATGAAGAATTTACAGCTACTCAAAAGTAGGTAGAGTAGTTTGGCAAATCTCTATTCTCATCATCTAGTCTCAGTTACCATCAGTTCATGAATCTTGTCCCAACCATTCCTCCACCCACTTCTCCCTTCTCATTACTTTTTAATTAACTTGCAATTTTGGAATAATTTTAGGTTTTTAGAAAAATTGCAAAGATAGCACAAAGAATTTCTGTATACCTTTACCAAGTTTTCCCTGTTGTTATGATTTTATATTACTGTGGTATATGAATAATTAATATTGGTATATAATTATTAATTAAATTTAGACTTTATTCAGATTTCACCAGTTTTTCCACTAATGTACCCTAATCCAGGGTACCATATTGAGTTTAGCCTCATATTATTTTTATTTTTATTTTTTATCCTCATTCGAGGACATTTTTCCATTTTTTGTACAGACAGAGTGGGAGGGAGAGAGAGGAAGAGAGAGAGAGGGAAACATCGATGTGAAAGGGGCACATCGAGTGGCTGCCACCCGCACGACCAACCAGGGCCGGGGACAAACTGCAACTGAGGTACATGCCCTTAGCGGGAACCGAACCCGGGTCTCTCCGGACCGCAGGCGGACGCTCTAACCGCTGAGCCAAACCGGCCAGGGCTAGCCTCATATTATTTTGAAGCATATCCCAGATATGAAATATTTCATCTATACATATTTTAGTAACATCTGTAAAAGCCAAGTACTATTTTTTTTTTTCTTTTTTTGATTTTAGAGAGAGAGGATGGGAGAGGGAAAGAGAGATAGAAATATCGATGAGAGGGAACATTGATTGGCTGCCTCCTGCATGACCCCAGTGGGGATCTGGCCCACAACCTGGGCATGTGCCCTGACTGGGAATCAAACTGGTGACCTCTTGGTACATGGGTTGGTGCTCAACCACTGGGCCACACTGGTTGGACACAAGTACTATTTTTAATGCAATTACAATGTCATTGTCACACCCTAAAAAATCAGTAATTCCTAAATGTCATCCATGTCAAATCAAACATTTTCTTGTAAATATCATGGGGCTTTTTTTTTTTGAATCCTGAATCCAAACAGAACTCAAAATTAAGATTGGTTTATATCTTTAAATTTATTTTTTTTATATGTTTACCCTTTCTCTCTTTCTTTTTTTTTAATCCTCACCTGAGGATATTTTTCCATTTATCTTCAGATAGAGTGGGAGGGAAAGAGAGAGAGAGAGACATCGATGTGAGAGGGACACATCGACTGGTTGTCTCCCTCATGACATGACCAGGGATGGGGACTGAACTGCAACTGAGGTATGAGCCCTTGACTGGAATCGAACCCATGACTCTTTGGTCTGCAGGCTGACACTCTAACCTTTGAGCCAAACCAGCCAGGCCTCTCTCTCTCTCTTTTCTTCTTCACAATATATTTGTTGAGGAAAGTGGGTTGTTTGTCCTTTAGTTTTCCCCATACAAACTTTGCGGGCTACATCCTCAAGGGGTAGTTTTCGTGTTCCTCTCCCTTTGGCAGTCCTATAAATGGGCTCTAGAGCTTTATCCGATTCATTCGCTCATTCATTGTTTGTTCAATTAGTTCTGGCAAGAGTATTTTATAGTAGGTGTTATGTTTTCCACCAACAGGCTCTCTCTATTGCAATGTTTGCGATTGTTGATGCCCTTTGTTACAGAGATTGTAAACTAATACTATTGCAAGTCTAACATTTGTTTTTCATTTATAAGCTGGAATATTTTAAAAGAAAATGTTTCCCTCACTTATCATTTGGCTTTTGTGGCACACATTGTATAAGGAGGTAAGAGAAATACGAATTCTTTTCCTTTCATTTTCCACTTTTACAAATAATGAATCGATCTCTTAACATCCTCTAATGTTGACCAATTAATTTATAGTCCATAGTGTGAGAGAACAAAGGTTTCTTATGTAAAAGAGTGAGCGCTTGAGACAGAGTATTTGTTTACTATTCCCCAAATACACACACACACACACAAACACACACAATTTCCCAAATATATATATAAAACCTGAGACACAGGGAAAATGAAACAGTAGCTTTCTTTTTCTCCAAATTGTACTCAACAAGAGCTGGGAAGAGGGAGAATTAGAGGGGACCAGGTGAGAACTTGGGTGCTGATGGGATCATGAAAACTGGAGCCAACACCCTAAGAGAAAGTGTGTGTGTGAAGGGAAGACCCAGGGACGTTTGGGAGAATCAGAGCAGCAGAGTTTGTGCCTCAGCTCTCAGAGTGTAGCTCGAGGAGGCTTCGAGCTCTTCCAGGACCTCAGGGCTGGTCTGGCCCGGAGCGGCTGGCTTTGGTGGGCAGCAGGGCCATGACTCCGGCAGGCACTTAGGCAGGGAGGCCCAAGGACAGCCCGTCTCATCCCATGCCCCCCGAGCGGTGCAGAGAGCGTGCACGGGGCCTAAAAGTGCTGAGAGGGCTGGACTCTGGGGCTGGAGGAGGCTTTGAGGTTGGATGAGAACAGAGAACAGCCGAGTGCCCTGGATATTCTGTGTCCAGATGGGCACCCTGCACCCAACAGAGACTGGAGGGACACAGGGTAGCCTGAGAACCAGACTAGAAATGAGATCATCCTGGCCCAGGGAAGAGAGAGTAGACGGAGGAGAGCCTAGACCTGAAGCTGATCAGCTGTTTCCTGAAAGAGATGAAGTTGCTCTCTCTATCTTTGTACCATCGAAATAAATTTAGCTCAGAAGCTTCTCCTTTCACACATGAGCAGGAAAACTTGATTTCCCCAATTCAAGGTTTCATTCTGAAATGAAAGAGATTTCAGTTAAATAGACATGAAGGAGGTCAGATTACTGCCCACCCTGGACTGTAAACCGAAATCTCTACGTACATATAAGAGGCCCCGGGTTTGAAAGGAAGGGAGTCTGAGTGGCTGCCGGAGCCAGCGGTCTGCCCTCCAGAGAGTGCGGGCGGTGGCTGCGGCGTGGGGTGGGGGTGGGGCGTGGACTCTGAAGGACTTCCATTCAGGGTTGTGGCTGCTTTTCCCCTCAGAATTTTGCATTGAACACACATCACGGTCATGAGGCTTTAACTAGATTGTGAAGTAGTTGCCAGACAAAAACCTTGGTCCCCTCTGTGCTCTGGGTTAGGTAGAGAGCTCTTAACTGGCCTTGTCGGACCTCTCCGCCCAATCACGACTGCTACATCCCGCGAGCTGTGCGAGGTCAGTTCACGCTGTAGCATGTGTTGGATGCCATTGGATTCATTCTTCTTTTTTTTAATCCTTCCCCAAGCATATGTTCATAGATTTTTTTTTTTTTTTTTAGAGAGAAACACTGATTGGCTGGAGACATACTCCTCACTGCATCGCAGAATACTGGCCTTACTTTTACTGTGGAAAAACTAACTTCTAGATGAGCGGTTCTCAATCTGTGGGTCGTTACCCCTTTGGGGGTCAAACGACCCTTTCACAGGGGTCGCCTAAAACCACCAGAAAAACACATATTTCCGATGGTCTTAGGAACCAAGACACTGCTCCTCTATCGGTCTCCAGGTGGGTCCGCCCAAATGCAGATACGCCCACATACAAGTACCTGGCATGATGACATCATTGTGCCAACCCCATCACATATACCCTGTACAAATACAGGTGTATGTGACAGGGTTGGCACCATAATGTACTTATGCAGACCACTCACAGTGTATAGAAAGCAGCTACTCTATTAAAAGCAGTTACTGTGTTGTAAGCAGCAGTATTTGGGGGTAAAATGACACTTCATGAATTATAATTACTGGGTAAATGTAAAATTATGTACTGTAAAATCATCATCAATTACTGCAAAAAAATATCTGTACCATGGGAACTTAATCTGGATGCTGATCAGTCTTTTTATATTCAGCTATGGTTGATGTGAATACTGTCCCATTGTGATAGTAACAGGTATGTAAAAAAAACAACACAGAGAATAGTAAATTATAGGAAACTTTAATGAACTGTATTGACTAAACTATGCCCTGTATCATCTTCTGTGTTATTAAAGCTATTGTTATATATTATTTTCAATAGTAAACCATCCCATGACAATGGATCATGTAGATAAGAATGTTAAGAAAAGAAAATACAGTGAGGATTTTTTACAGTATGGTTTTACCTCAATAATTATAGCAGGAATTGAGAAACCACAACATGCTATTTGTTGTGAAGTTCTATCAGCCGAATCTATGAAGCCAAACAAACTAAAACGCCATTTTGATAGCAAGCATCCAGGTTTTGCCGACAAGGATACCAACTGTTTTAGAAGCAAAGCTGATGGACTCAAGAAATCCAGACTTGCCCCTGGTGGCAAGTACCACAAACAGAACATAGCAGCCACTGAAGCTTCGTATTTGCTGACACTCAGAATCACCAGAGCTATGAAGCCTCACACCATTGCTGAGGATTTACTGTTGCCAGCGGCCAAAGACATTGTTCGAGTTATGATCGGAGATGAATTTGTTATGAAATTGAGTGCAATTTCCTTATCTAATGACACACAGAAGAATAGATGACATGTCTGCTGATATTCTTGATCAGGTAATCCAGGAAATTACATCTGCTCCACTTCCAATATTTGGCATCCAGCTTGATGAATCTACAGACGTTGCAAATTGTTCACAGTTACTGGTTTACGTGAGGTATATTAATGATGGTGAATTTAAAGATGAGTTTCTTTTTTGCCAACCTCTTGAAATGACAACTACTGCACGTGATGTATTTGATACAGTTTGTTCATTTCTGAAAGAGCATAAGATCTCTTGGGAAAAGGCTTGTGGTGTTTGCACAGATGGTGCTCCAGCTATGCTAGGATGTTGATCTGGATTTCAACGTTTGGTACTGAATGAGTCACCAAAAGTCGTTGGAACTCACTGTATGATTCATCAGCAAATACTAGCAATGAAGATGCTGCCACAAGAGTTACAAGAAGTAATGAAAAGCATAATAAGTTCTGTCAATTTTGTAAAAGCGAGCACTATAAACAATCAACTCTTTTCGCAACTGTGCAACGAGTTGGATGCACCGAAAAATGCTCTGCTATTTCACACTGAAGTAAGATGTTTGTCGACAGAAAAAGTTTTAAAACGTGTTTTTGAGCTTCGCGATGAACTCAAAACGTTTTTTAATCAGAAAGCAAGACCGCAGTTTGAAGCACTTTTCAGGAATAAAAGTGAACTGCAGAAAATAGCTTACTTGGTTGACATCTTTGCCATCTTGAATGAGTTCAATTTATCACTGCAAGTACCAAATACAACATGCCTCAATTGGTCTGAAAAAATTTGTTCATTCCAAATGAAATTTTAACTTTGGCAAAAAAAAAAAAAAAAAAGTGCATGAAAATAAAATTTACCTGTTGCCTACCTTATCTGCTTTCTTTGAGGAACATGACATTGAACCAGACAAAAGGATTACGATGAACATTTCTGTGAAAGAACACTTGCACATGCTTGCAGACGAAATTTAATCATACTTTCCAAATCTACCTGACACCCCATTTGCACGTGCCAGAAGGCCATTCACCGTCAAAGTCGAAGATGATCCTGAGACAGCACAAGAGGAGTTCATTGAGCTTACTAACAGCGATGCAGTGAGAACTGAGTTCTCTGCAATGCCAGTTACAAAATTCTGGATCAGTGTTTGCAGTCATATTCTGTTCTGTCTGAAACTGTATTGCGTCTTCTTCCATTTCCAACAACGTATCTTTGTGAAACAGGGAATTCCAGCTTGTTGGTTATCAAGTCTAAATACAGAAGTAGACTTGTTGTGGAAGATGATCTCGTTGTGCTCTTGCAAAGACTGCCCCGAGAATTTCTGATCTGGTGAGAAAGAAGCAATCTCAGCCTTTGCACTGACGTTGGCTTTTTACACATACTGTCGCAAAATATAGCGATGTAGTTCACTGTGGTTATATTAAGACTGTTACCCATGCTGCACCATGCTTCAAGACAAAATTTCACTTATTTGTAATTAGAAATAAATAGTTCACAATATATAATTACACATTGTTTTTGTGATTAATCACTATGGTTTAATTCTGTTCAATTTGTAACAATGAAAATACATCCTGCATATCAGATATTTACATTACAATTCATAACAGTAGCAAAATTACAGTTATGAAGTAGCAACAAAAATAATTTTATGATTGGGGGTCACCACAACACGAGGAACTGTGTTAAAGGGTCGTGGCATTAGGAAGGTTGAGAACCACTGTTCTAGATGAACCAAAGAGGTGGGCCAACTGAATTTAGGTCCTTTCCACAAACATTTTGAGCTATTGCTCTGTTTTTCCATGAAGCTCATTGTGTATCCCAGGCGTATCCCAGTCCTCAAAGCTCTATTCTTAGAGAGACTGCAATAGATGGCATTCCTTATGTGTACTTTTGATGATCCCCTAGTTCAAAGATAATCCACGCATATCTCTTCTGGGCAACTACAAAGAAACCAACTTATACAACCATGATCAGAGATTCTCAAGGGTACCGTCTGAGTCATCATAAACCTTTTTAAGAGAGTTACCATAAACCTTTTTAAAGGACAGAATTTGGTACAGTTTTGGGTCTAAAAATTCCTCAGTTAAGTACAGAATGCATCCTGTTTAAGATTCATTTTCCTGTATTTTCTTTGAACTTCAAGATCGTACAAGAGTTGTTTAGATGGACATTTGATATTGGTGGGTGGTCAGTGGGCTATATTAAAACATAACTATGCTAAAATCCTAAAATAAATTGTCAACCTCGAAACAGCTTGCGTTGTCTCCGGTTTTGCCAGGTTAAAATATCTATTGTCAGTTTGGCTTCCTCCTTCCAGAAATAGATGTCACACTTTGAACTTAAAATATTTTTTTGGTCATGAGGCTTCAACATGACATTTCTTTCTATTTTCCTCCCTCCCATTTCTCTTCAAGTCTCTCACATCTTTCTGGTTGTAATTTCAGCAGCCCTACATTCCCAACATCAAAGGGAGGTTAAGTACCATGTTATTGAAACAAGACGGGTGTATTTGATAATGACTGAGTAGGGAAAGTGGAGGAGGAATAAAGCAGAGGGGAGCGGCCACTCCCACCAGCAGGGCGAGAGGGAACTGTCTCTGCAGCACCACATTCGTTGGTCTCCGTAAATATACTGCTCTCATAACATTATAATTCGTCTCCCTAAATTTTTATGTTTCCCACTTTGGAAACAACGATGTCTAGTATATAATTTCACCCTTTTATTATGACATTTGAGAAAGTAGCCAAGACTGGTTAGGTTTAATTATCCCCATCAAGTTATTTTAGATGTCAGTTTCTACAAATCATTCACCAACGGGCAGATGGCAGGAACATGTTGTTCCAGAATGACTGGCCTTGAGTCGAGCTCCCTTCTTCGACGTGCGTGGTGTTGTGAGTACATAGGCCGGATGTTTGCTTTGGTGATCTCATTGTGTGATGTTAGAAGAAACATCAGCTGATTGGCTTCGTTTCTTGAAATAATCTTTAAAAATGTGACCCAACTGTTTTCAGTCAGAGAAAAGAAAACAATGAATAATGGTCTTGAATTCACCATTTGCTGTAATGACTTTCTTCGAGGTACTACCTTGGACTTGAGTTGGAAATGTGGGTGCGTTCTGATTCTATGAGGTCATGCCTCATCGGAATGTGGCAGATGGAGAAATGGAATTTGCACTCCTTGAAAATGTGTATTCTGCAGTGTTCTTAGTATTATAATGATAGATCCCTAAACTGTGCATGTTTTCAGTAAGGACCACATTTGGACATCTCTGGTCACTAGCATAAACCTTTAATTACTGCTTAAATATAGACGAGTGTGTCTCTTTTTTAAGGGCTTATTGTGGGTAAAGAATAAAATAAGCACATATATTTGGCTTGAGAACAAAACACTAAAAACTTCTAAGAGTAAAAAAGTTAGTATTCTTATGACAATGTGAAATCACATCAAATAATTTGACTTATTTAGGATGTTAATAATACACTAAACAGGATGTGAAGGTTCTAAGATTTTACCCTACTTGCAAAGTAACAAGGTAGCCGGCCAGTATCATAGATTTGGGCAGAAAACATGAGACTCCTAGGTCAGAGACAATGAACCATTATTATTCACAACAATAACAGTAGCCAGAGTATAGCATGTGCCCCAGTTCCCCATGACCCAATCCGTACAGAGCTATACAACGAAAGACAGGCGATACCTGCTCTTACAGAAGAGGAGCCCTGAGTTTCAGAACAGGAACCTTTTATAATGAGCAGTGAGCACGCCTCAACTGGAGAGAAATACTATCTTCATTTTACCGGACAATAAACAAACATGCTTATTTTCTTTATCTTCTCTATCTTCCAAGGCCTTCTGTATACAAACGGCCTTCAAAATATAGTCTGGAAAAAGGTATTGAGTTGGTCCTACACCTGTGATGTGTGGGAACAGGAGGACCACGGACTGTCTTACAATGGATGCCGTATCCAGAAGCGTAAGTTTCTCTATTTCTCTGTAAGTAAACCGAACTTAGCTTTGGAATCTCCATTTTTTTTTTTTTTATTGTGGTAAACTTAAACTTGTCAAGGTAAACTCAGTCACTTCTGGCTCAAAATATATTTCTACTTGTTACAAATTTCAGATTCTCACACTGTCTTTCTGCATTCCTTCCAGGAGCAACAATATAGCAGCCGACACTTACAGCGTGTTTATGCTCACCGCATCTTATGTTCTTCATGTAAATCAAATCACTTAACCCTATATGTGCCCAGAATTGTGGTCTCTGTATGTGTGGAAACTGAGGCACAGGGAGGTCATGTTGCTCACTTAGCTAGTGAGTGCGGAGCTGGGAGTCCGACCATGGGGCCTCCAGCGTAGGTGCTCCTCGCCTGTGTATGTTACCCTGTCTGCTTTCTAAGTTCTCTCTGCTCCTGGGGACCATGTATCTACCCACATGTAGTCCAGTTGTCTCTGGTGTTCACTGTGTCTCTGGCGTTCACTGTCTCATGCATCGTCTCTTGGTCAGCTCAACTGCCAGTCTCCTGGAGACTCTGTCACCTCTCACCCACTTCGGATCTTCTCTCCAGGGATTCAGAGCTCCACGCTGCTGTCAAACCACCCACCAAACCCTTCACTGCTTTTCTGTGACTCTGGGGCCATATCAGACACATGGTTCGAGTCTCAGCTCTGCCATGTACTAGCTGTATGACCTTCTGCAATTTGGCTCTCTGCACCTCTCTTTCTACACCTGGAGGTAGAGGCGAGGATACTGTATTTCTCAGAAGGTGGAGGTAGAGATGCAATGAGTTCATTTCTCTTTGGCTGGTAAAAGTGCTACATTGTCTATTCCTATCTTGTTATACTTGAGCAGAACCGCAGAGAGAGAGAGTGTTGGAGTAGGGAACTGACATCCATAGTTTACTAATTTGTAACAAAGAAAATGTTCTAAATTAGATGAGGCTAAGCTGACCTTGACAAGTCTCAATTTTCCACCATAAAAAGGGAGCCTACAAAGTCCGTGTCAGTTTCATTAAGAGAGACAGAAACTTCACTTGTGAATTGTGATTGTGAAGTCTCTTCGAGTGTGCCATCTCTCAAGCTAGAAAATGGTATGTTAGAAAATAAACTTTTCCTCTGGTACTCTGCTACACACTTGGCACGTCTACGCTTTCGCAACATTTTGATCCATTAATGGGGCAGGAGCAGGATCCTTCTCAGGCACCAATGGACATCTACATTGTTATCACATTCCCTAAGAGTCTTCTTTTATCATGGACTGAATGAAGTTTTATTTAATTTCAGTGGAAAAATGGCAAGTTCTGATAGCATCACACTTTCTCCCCATTGTGTGATTTAAGGTCTAAACACTATGACTGAGTGTTTACAGTTTTGTTTCTTGATATTAAAACCCAAACTCTTGGGATTGAGAAAAATCCCCCCACCCCAAATCATTGGACTATTGCAACTGAATGCTATAGCTTTTTTGACTTTCTCTGCAATATATTTACAAAATCTATCCAGCCACGGAATTCACTGCTTTGCTCTGGGGCACATGCCCTCCTGGGAGGCAGTGACCATCATGCACTTGTAGGGGGCACTACTGGCAAACTGAACTTACATGAAATGCTCCAGTCTCCTAAGCACTTGGGCGTTGGTGAGTCCAACAGTTGAAACCTAGTGTATCATCCTTATGTCGTTTGAGCTAGCTAAGTTTAAGAAAACACTTAGCTCAATGGCTCCATTTGTTTTGTTTCCTTTTTCCCAGAAAGCAGAGCCAGGATGAGGTCAAGGTGAATGAGGCCAGTCAGTTATTCGCCTTGGGTACAAAATTTAGGGGGCACCAACAAATTCAGTCATCAAGATAAATCATATATATATATATATATATATATATATATATATATATATATTACATATTTTTTAATTGATTTTTTTAGATAGAGAGGAAGGGAGAGGGGAAGAGAGAAACATCGATTGGTTGTCTCTTGCACACCCCCTACCGGGGATTGAGCCCGCAACCTGGGTATATGCCCTGACTGGGAATCGAACCGGCGACCTCTCACTGCATGGGACAACACTCAATCCACTGAGCCACACCAGTCGGGTAAGATAAATCATATTTTAATGCAATGTTTAAAATGAAAGTTAATGTAAAAATCCCTGATGAACAAAATATCAAAACTTTAAATAAAAACACCAGCAGTGTTACTGAGTTTTCCTGTTGCTGGAGGCTCTAGTGGGGCTGGGTATAGATAACATTGTCACTGACCTTAGACTCTTTTTTTCCCCTGTTGTCAGTTCCCTGGAAGTGTTCTCGGAGCCTGTGGTGACTGGGACAGCCGTAAGAAAGTCTCCAACACTGATATTTGAGTGCATAAAATCTTTTTCCTTCCAGTTATCATGGTGGCTTCACTAGTTTCTGTTCTTTGTAACTCTACTTGAGGAATAAAAGATTGATGGTATTGTTTCTTTTTGTGTGTGCTTGAAATGTGTGTCTGCTTTCTTCATGCTTTGTCTTATGAAATTTAAGCAATAAATATGTTTTCTTATGAGCTTTTCTTCCTTATTAGTACTTAACAAATATAACCTTTTCCCTCCTTCCTGGGAATAGGAAAAATGGCCTTCCCTTGAAAGGAGAGTGATGTTTTCATGGTTTTTCTTACCAAGCTAGCAACAAAACCAAAACAAACAAAACTATTAACAACATTTTAATATTAGAAGCCAGTCAGGCAGCTAACGTATTGGAGAGAATCATCCTGACATTACACTATTTCTTCAAAACAGAAACCAACCTTGTGTAACTTAGTGGTTTAAAATGAAAATGGCTCATTTTTTCTTTCCTAAACTTGGACATTCTAAGAGTATTGGAGCACATGTTTGGGATTGGACCAGAGTAAGACCAATCAGAACCACTGACACCAGAAATGAGACAAGCAGGGAATAATCAATAGGAAAGGACATTTGCCCTCTTGTGACTTTGACAAGGGCCATGCTGGAGGGCAGCAGGAGGTAGGTTGGGGAAAGGTGCAGAAAGAGAATGTCTCAACTGGGAGCCAGGTTCCCGGTGGGATCCTGGGTCCCTGACACCCAGTCTGACCGACAGCTGAGTGGAAAGAAGACCCTCCCACCTCACTTTTGTTACAACAGCCCTTTTATTCCAGCATCATCAGGCACTGCCTTTAAGAGCATTTGGGTAGATGGCATTTTCTGCAGGGTTAGTAGTGGGAGGAGGGGGAGGAGAATCTATTTGCTGCACAGGCAGTTTTTGTGATTTTAACGAGACTCTCCCACCCCCTTCAAACCCAGCCCTGTGAGACAGAACACACACACTTGCTTGTTACCACTCGCCTCGTGGCCTCTGGGATTCCTTTCTCTTCAGCTGTATTTCTCAATCCGTTGTGTCTCTCAAGGCAGAAGTAGCAAAAGCAGCAGGAAAATGGCAAAGGAGTACAAGCCTGTGCTGTTTCCGGAACACACTGAGCCTGTGTCCACATTCTGGAAGCAGGAATTCTGCTTTAAGAAAAATATTTCACTACAGGGATTTTTGTCTGCTTTCCAAAGCACACAAAAGTGGATTAATTTAGTATATAGGCACCCAAATGCCTGACATGCAGATGACCCCGCCTAACAGGACTACCCACAAAGTAAGAATATACAGGGGTGCATGATGTAAAGAACAGTAGTTTATCCACCCCCCTTCGGGACAATATACATAACAAATGGTGATAATCAGGAGGATCATATTAAAATTTCTTCTTCTTCTGGGGTAATTCCTCCCCCTTTTCTCCCATTCATCAGAGCATTTCAGAATCTAAGTAACAGAGACTGAGATTTCTATGAATATGCACTTGATTTGGTCAATATTTTTTAAAAAGTGAATCAGTTGCAATGTTCAGGATTTTTCCTATCTGCAGAAACAAATCTCTTTTAGCATACTTCGCTTCTAATCAACAGCCCTCAGCATGTTGAGAGACCTCGTCTTGGGGACTCCAACTGGTATCCTGTCCTCTAATATACTCATTCACACATCCATGTGATAATGGGTCATATTATATCCATATTTTTGGCGCCATTTTGAGAAGGCACTGGGAAGCAAGGGATAGGCAATTTTTGAAAACACATTTTCATCCTTTCTGTAACGTCTTGCAGAAAGAGAAGCATCTGCCTACTGAAGAGGGAAGGATGGCTGGGGCATGTTTCCCTCCAATTGCTGAGAATGGATGAAGCCTTTTATTGGGTGACTTGGACTATCTTCTCTGACAGAGGGACTAGTGGATGTAACCTTCCTCAGACATGCAGCACAAAGAGCAATTACAAATTCTCCCAATGAAAATCCATACGACCCTTTGCAAATATATTACAAAGGAATCCCAAGAAAATTACAGGAAATTCACTGAGTATTACCAGCCTAATCATGTGATCATCAGCCCCTCCCTCCCACCCCCAGTAAGAGATTGATATTTGTAGTATGCTGTTTACTAGAGCAAAAGGTTGAAAAGGAAATCTTTCCTTTCCTATATTTTAAGAATGTTCCCTTTCGGCAGTACATAATCTCTTAAAAATGATCTTGCTTTCAGATAGCTACAAATATATCATTTAGTGCTTTGTGTATGAATGCGGGGCTGATGGATTTAGATACCAGGGATGGATTGCAGGTTTTTCATTACCATAAATCCCGCGTCACATCAGCAGCTTGATGGAAGCATTTTGATAGATAACATAAACTCATTAATCACCACTCTCTTAAACTAAGTACCATAGAAAGAATTTTAAATGTTCCACATTCCAACGTTTGTGAATGCCTCCCCTCTAAAAAAAATGCCATCCTTTATTAGTTCATGCTGTTTAAGATAGCTTGAGTTAACTCCATGAAAAGAGACTGTGTGTCAGGGAAGAAAGGACGGGAAAGGGGGGTAGGGAGGAAAAGAGGCAAGAAGATTAAATTCCGTCTTAAATCCAAACAGGGCTAGATTGCATGCTAGCATTAATGTCTTCGTCCTCCCCCAGAGAATGTTGGCAGACTTCCAGTTTATTAAAACAACAATCCAATGCTGATCTTCTCTTTGTATACACAATTCAAGGATGGATCATTTACTCAAACAGAGCTGTTCACTGAGGTATAAAAGCAAAAATGCATTTGAGGAGAGGTTGTTTATGACTCGCGTAAAGCAATACACTGCTGTGTTTCATACAAGTAATCCTGATCATTATTAAGCGGAAAGAGCACGCCACGTTGTCATTCCAAAAGCAGTAAGTACACTTTGCATCCAGGCATTTAATGATCCTGCTTAAGCTTGTGAAACTGTATGAACTACAGGTATGTGGTCCTTAAAAAAATATGTATATATATTTTTTACCTGCCAAAGAGATGCACTCTGGAATGAGTATTCTCTCATCAAACGCCTCCCTTCCCCCCAAACAATGCATCACAGGATTGATTTCACTGGTGGGTTTTCCTACTGCACTTAACACTCAGAAATCTGTGAATATTCAACTTTCTTGGCAGGCAGTTAACGATTAAAATGAAGTTTATCTGTTCACACATTCATTGCCAATATATGGGTGTTTATACAAGAACAGTAATACATGCCCAGACTTATATCTTAGTGTAAGAACACTGTCATGTTTCTTTTGTCACATAAAATTATGTAATTCAACCAGCCATTTTCAGGGTTTTAAGTTCTGCTGGGTTCCCAAAGAGCAGTGACAAATGTCAGACAGACAGACTTCAGGCTGGACGACCCATCTCAGGCCGCGGAGCCGGCCTCGGGGGTAACAAGCCTGTTAAGTGGTCTTTGTTTCCAGGTAGCATTTTGTAAATCCAAATCTTTGATAATGACACAGTGTATTGAATGGTGACTGACTGAATGGTTGTTGAACTTTTAAGATATGATTCAGCACACCACTGTGAGAACAGAGCACAATAACATTAAACACCAGATGGTATTTCAAAGCCCATCAGATGCACAGATTTCTTTTTCTTCTCCACAAAAGATCGGCAAGGCCTCTCATCTAAAAAAAAATTAAAAAAGAAAAAAAGAAGAAGAATAAGAAAGAAAAGAAATAAAAGGGGGAGGGGTGCCCATTAAGATAAATGGGATGATTTGGTTTTGTCTTGCTTGACTATTATAGGAAAGCCATCTGAATGGGTCACGTTACAAACTAGACTCCAGATCAAAGGATAACGACTGCAGTGGTGGGTCAAACGGATCTGAACTGTGTCGACCAGATCAGCATGAAACCCTAAACTGTGGGCCAAGAAAACATTCTCAAACTGAGACTTGACCATACCAATTAACCAAAGCATTTGCCTCTTTGCTTCAGAGGAAATTTGAGAGGGTTTCATTGGTCAGGCCACTGTGTGGACACACATGAGAGACTGGGGTTCCTGTAATGTAGCTAATCACGTTGGGTTCATGAGTAAAATTTAACTGTCCGCCAGAGAAGTCAGCCACTCCATCAGCAGAAAGTGAGTGACTCAAGATGAAACGTAGCTGGCACAACGCGATGCTAAAGAACACTGAATCCACTTCGGGGGAATCAGAGCTGGGGTCGTCTGAGTGGGGACCATGGCACAGCAGGGAAGTGTGAGAGTTAACTCTGTGTGTCAACTTGGCTGGGCCACAGTGGATAGATATTTTCGTCAAACATTTTTCTGGATGTTCCTTTGAAGGTGTTTTTTTTGGATGAGATTAAATTTTAAATTCATGACCATTGAATAGAGCAGAAAGCCCTCATCCAGTCAGTGAAGGGCCGCCACAGAACAAAGACTGACCTCCCCGCATAAGAAGGCATGCTGTTGGCAAGTGGTCTTTGGGCTCGGATGGTAACTTTCATGCCTCCGGCCTGCTGGCCTACCCCATCCGATTTTGGACTTGCCAGCTTCCACCATCGTATGAGCCGAGGCCTTAAAATAAATCTCTCTGTGTATCCACATCCTGTTGGTTCTGTTTCTCTGGAAGGCCCTGACTGATACAGAGAGGTACGTAAATAATGAAAGCTCACAACAGTTTCACTTGAGAAATGAATGAGCTGGTCTAAAAGACCCGCTCCAGGGCCGGGATTCTGCTCTAGTGATGACTGGGGTAGTAGTCTCCAGTGGGTCAGGACTGGGCTCCGGGAGGAGACAGGTGCGGGGTGGAATTTTGGTTCTACCACGGACTAGCTGTATCATTTACACAAGTTCCTTAGGAGTTTTAGGCTTCCGTTACCTTATTTGTAACAGAACAGTAATCCATACCTCTGGACTCTCTGAAAGGAGGTGGATACAAAAAAAACCACAGATTTTAGATATTCTGAAACATGGGTAAAGGGGTATAAAACCACAAATGATGCCTCCCTCCCGTTTCTTTGTGAGAGGGGGGTTGGTTAGGAATCTTAGGTCACCAGACCACCAGAGGTGTCCTAAACTTACAGCCGCCTGGGAGACGCAGCCCGCCCTTGGTGCAGTGGTGTGGGTGCTCCGCCAGCCCTCTCCACCCAGCGGCCGGCCGCGCACTGGGGATGCTGTGGGAATCCTCACCAAGGGACTGTGGGCTCCTCAGAGAATCTGGACTCAGGGGAAGAGAGTGAGGAAACTCGAATAAGTTGGCTTGCTCATGACGAAGTCCTTCTGTTCTTAAGAATTTGGCTCTGATAGTCCATACATTGGTCACTTAATTTGGGTGATCAGATCTTATATTTCCACAAGGAAGACACATCTTTGAAGTTCAAGACTGTTTGGAATTGTTTAGCTGGGGGCACCCAGGAGGTGACCGTGTTGACGGTTTGAGCGTGGACCACGGGAGATGCAGTCTTCAGGGAGCAGAGCACTTTGAAGGGCTGGAGGGTTGGGTTGGAGGGGGATGGGAAGGGGAGGCTGGGTGCTTACACACCTCAGGGTGTGGTGGGCATGGGACATGAGGAAAGGGCCGCAGGTGTTAGGAAAGGCCTAAAGAAGGAATATGGGAAATGCCAAACCGCCCTCTATTTAAAAGTTCTGCCCAGGACCAGCCCTGTATTCTGTTCTTCCTCCTGGCGTAGATCGGCCCTGCTGCCAAGACCCAGAGTGAGAATGACACCCCAAAACGGTTACATAGTTGAGAGTGCTTGGGGGCCAGCTTGGGACATTAAGCACCACATTTAAATGAATCCAATGGTAAACAAGTTCTGCGTTTAATATTTACTTATAATAAAAAAAAAACCACACAAATAAACCAAAAACCCCTGCCTGATGGGTACTGTAATATAAGTATTTACATAACAAAACCCAGAAGATTAATCACAAAAGGACACTTCTTTGCAGGTTTAGGTTCACCATAAAACCCACTAAAGAATCAAATTTTTTAGCAATTTAAAATGTGACATGATTTTCATGGAAATTTCTATGTAGCCATATTAATTATACAGAGGTACAAAGTTATAGAGAGCTCCTAGGAACCTCAAGTTTTATGGTTACTTAGTTTCATCATCACAACTTTATTAAGTAGTATTTTTAGCCCTATTTTGCAGATGAGAAAATAGAGGTTCAGAGGTTCGGGATAACATTGTGGTTATCCATGCTATAAAAATTTAAAACCTGATGGCATGCAACTTAACAACAAAAAGGCCAACAACCCAATTAAAAAATGGAACACAGAACTTGAACAGAGATTTCTCCCAATAAGATACGCAAATGGTCAATAAGTCCATGAAAAGATGCTCAGCATCATCAGTCACTAGTAAAATGAGGGAGGTACCACTTCATTCCCACTAGGATGGCAAAAAGAAAAAGACAAAAAGAAATAGAGCAAGTGTTGGTGAGGATGTGGGGAAACTGGAACCCACTTACACTGATGATGAAAATATAAAATAAAGCAGTTTTGTAGAAAACAGTTTGAAGTTTTCTCAAAATGCTAAATACAAAATTACCATCTGACCCAGCAATTCCACTCCTAAGTACACATCTCCAAAGAATTAAAAACAGATACTCAAGCAGATACACACACACACACACACACACACACACACACACACACACATTTATAGCAGCATTATTCACAATAGTCAAAGGTGGACACAACCCAAATATTCATTAATGAATGAATAGATAAACAAGTTGTGGTCTATCGTTATGACGAACATTATTCAGCCATAAAAAGAAATGCTACAACATGAATGAAGTGGGAACATTATGCTAAGTGAAAGGAGCAAGACATAATAGGTCACATATTATATGATTCCATTAATAAGAAATATCCAGAATAGGTAAATCCATAGATACAGAATATAGATTATTGGTTAGCAGGTCTAGGGAGAGGGAAGAATGGAGAATAACTGAATGGGTGTGGGGTTTTCTTTTGTGGTGAGGGAAGTGTTTTGGTCCCAGATAGAGTCGAAGGTTGCACAACACTGTGAATGTACTAAATGCCACGGAATGGTTACTTTTATGTTATATCAATTTCACCTCAATTAAAAAAATAAATCTAAGATCTGTTGATGTTCTGGTTATACCAGGCACAGGATTCAGAAAAGAATTACTCAATCAGGTTTGCAGACAGATGACCATGGAAAGAAATAGCCAAAGCAAACCTGATGAATTCGCCACCCAAGTGAACCAAAGAAAGTGTGCCTCCACCCACCTTACCAGAGACCCTGTTTCCACATGTCTCTTCATAATACACCCTAAATAGCACCCTGGGGTAAAGCAGCTCCAAGACATGAAGTCACCACCTAACGCAGACTGCAGTGTGTCTCTCCCTGACACAGCTTATCATGTAAAAGCTGGACGGCTTTCTTTGCTGACCACGCCCTTCATCCACTACCCTGCTCTCACCATTAAGCTGCTGGATTTGGTTACACGGGGGACCTGTTTAGAATGCAAGAGATGCCTGGTTTTTTGTTTTTAATCCTCACATGAGGATATTTTTCTATTTATCTTCAGATAGAGTGAGAGGGAGTAACAGGGAGAGAGACAGAGAAACATCGATTTGAGAGGGACACAGCTACTGGCTGCCTCCCCCCATGACCCAGACCATGGTCGGGGATGAACCACAACCAAGGTACATGCCCTTGGCCGGAATCAAACCCATGACTCATTGGTCCACAGACCGACGCTCTAACCACTGAGCAAAACTGGCCAGGGCAAGACATGCCTGTTTTTATGTTTCATTACAGCAGGGGCTGCAGACACTGAAGATTTTCTGTGGGAGCCAATAGCTCAGTTTGAAGTAAATAATAAGCTTTTTACTTAATGCCATATCTCTCTTTTCAGCTGCAGACAGTCTCCATCCCTTTTCCCCCAGGGTTGGGCACACTGAAATGCTACTTTCAGAAAGATGAGGGTGTCCACACCCCCGGTGATGGCTAATGCGTACAGAGCACATCGCGTAGGAGCGATTCAGATGTACACTGTGTTCCTATTCATCGCCACATCAGCAAACATTATAAATGCCTTGCTGGGTAATGAATGGTTTCTGAGCGAGTTTCTGGGCTGGCAGCAGGCTTGAAATTCTATCGAGTCAGGCAAGGGCGACGGTGACTAGGGTAGACTGACGGGAACGGATTAATGAGGGGCTGCAGGCTGAACATACTGCTCCACTGTGCTCTCAGTCACTAGACTGAGGACGCATTGCTTTTGCCTCCAGGACTGTACTTTTATAACTTAAAACAAGCCTCTTTAAACAAATCTGCATCAGGCAATGTGTCAACACTTCATTGGTTCCAATGGAATTAGTTTTCTAAATGCTCTTTTCTGAAGCAATTTTTGTACTTGAAAATGCATTACAAGGAACATTTACTATAAGTACAGTGCTGCGATACAGAATATGACAAGTAGGGTTTTAATCAGTGCAAGCTGCCACGCTGAACACGTTCTGCACCGGCCCTCCCCCTTCCCTCGGCATCGGTATTAATAAACCCAGGGACTGGAGGTTATTTTCACTGGTATTTGCTGTAAATAACAGCCAGGACCTTAATTGTATTTGCCCTGAACCAACTAGGCTAACAGCCTTTCAGAGACGCCTAGGCAGGTTCTGATTTAACAGCCTTACATAACTCAGGCCCTTTAGGTACCCCACGCCAAATAAACCACACGATTGTTCTGCGGGCCAAAAGATAACACACCAGAGCCCGAACAAAGTAGGGGAAACCACACGTCAGCACTCCGACCTGCCCCGGTCAAACTCAAAGCACAGCTAGAAGCAGCCGAGAGTTACTGAGAATATCACACCCCCAGTCCTGACGTGTTCGGCGGGGCGCGCTCCTTTGGTAAGATGCCTATAAATACGAGCAGCATGAGGGCCCGCAAAACGCCAAAACATTTCCTTTATACCTTCTTCTCATTAGCTTCAGCATTTGGTTTGCTTGCCATTAAAGGAAAATTCTCTGAATGGGAAATAGAGGAAGAAGAGGGCCTTTCAAGTGCTAATAGTGAGAGACAGTGGGTCTTATTTAAAAGAGGTATTTAACTTTGTTCTACTTCAATCTCACCTCTTTCTAAATGTGGCTGAAGCAGGGATGAAAGGGCCGTGGCCCTGTGCCTGTGATGTGTTAAACTCCGCAGAGAGCTGTGGGGGCAGATGAATCGGTCCTGTGTGTCAGGATGGCCCAGGTGTGTTCTCTTGGACCTGCTGCAAACAGGAAGTAGAGACGAATGGCTTCCCTCCTCCTGGTTCCTTCTGGGCCGACCATCTAATTACCTCCAGGGGATGCAGAGGGTGGAACCCAAGCACATGCCTGGGGGCAGTATCCTAGCCTTTTCGTTTTTTTGCTGGTTGTGTACACATAGACTAATTATTTAAATCTTCTGAGCCTCACCCTGGCTGGTTTGGCCCAGCGGTTAGAGCATCTGTTTGAAGACCAAAGAGTCATGGTTTTGATTCCGGTCAAGGACGTGTACCTTGATTGGTTGTACTGGAGGCAACCAGTCGAGGTGGCTCTATCACAAGCCACGTTGGTGTTTCTCTCTGTCTCTCTGTCTCTCTCTCCCCCCCCTCCCGCTCTATCTAATGATAAATGGAAAAATATCCTTGGGTGATAAATAAATAAATAAATAAATAAATAAATAAATAAAAATAAATAAATCCTCTGAGCCTCAGTTTTCTCATCTGTAGAACTGGCTCAGGTCCTAACTTATTTGACTGCTGTGAGGGTCACAGATAATGATGCTAGCTACCTAGAATATGAGAGACTCAACACATACTACCCGGTACTGTTTTTGTGATGAGTTCAAATGGAATAGCCACTCTGCAGTCAACATTTATCAAAGATCGGTGAGCTGCTGGGCACCGGGCGAAGGCTGAGATGTGGGTCCTGCCTGAGAGGACCTCACAGCCTTGCTGGGAAAGCAGACAGGCCTGTGGTTCCTGTCCAAGGGGGGAGCGCCACAGGCAAGCCAGTGCGGTGGTCCTAGAGAGGTGAACTGGCCACGTGCCACATTAGCGCCCCTCGCAGGGAAAACAGGAGTGTGCAGCTGGAGACAGGTAGACCTGCAGGACTTCTTCAAATCGACAGCTTAAAGAGGACCTTTCCCCAGAAATTAGATTTTAACACATTCAGAAGATTGATGGAGAGGACCTTTTCCTTTCATTTTCATTCATTTTTTTTTTTTAAATTAAGATTTAATTTTTTAAAGAGTGGTTTAAAGTTCACAGAACAACAGAGAGGAGTGTACAGGGGTTTCAGATGGACCTCCTGCCATCACCCATGCACCGCCTCCCCCGTTGTCAACGAACCCCACCAGAGTGGGCATTTGTTATCACTGATGAACCTAGGTGGACACATCATTATCACCAAAGTCCATAGTTCACATTAACTTTCATTCTTCATGGATATGGAGTGAAAAGAAAGAATTAAAGAAAGGGCAGTGGTTATTGTGCCTGTGCCGATCACATTAACAATGACCCTTGTGTCCCGGCCGGAGTGGCTCAGTGGTTGAGCATCGACCCATGCACCAACAGGTCGCCGGTTCAGTTCCTGGTCAGGGCACATGCCCAGGTTGAAGGCCCCATCCCCAGGGGGGCATGTAGGAGGTGGCCAATCGATGGTCTCGCTTATCAATGTTTCTCTCTCTCCCAATCTCTCTAAAATCAATTTAAAAAATTTATTAAAAACAACAACAATGACCTTTGTGTGAAGTTTATATTCACAAACATGGTTCTTTTCTATGATTTATATGTGTGTGTGTGTGTGAAAAAAAGCATAGTTTTTATTTTTTTTCTCTCATCTGAAAATTGGACTGAAGTTAGCCTCCCGAGTAAGAAGGCCAAGTGGTTGGCTGCTACGGTTCAATGAAAGCACTAGGAAGAGAGGACAGAAAATCCCCACAAAAATATATGTATTCACGAAGACATTAAAGGTCTCACCTTCTTCCATAAAAATCTCACTTGATTGATATCTACAAGGACCAGAGGGCCTGCGATGGGTCAGCACTCTCCTGAACGGTTTTGACATCTGATTCTCATGACCACCTTAAGAACTTATATGATCATTAAAGATCCCCGACTCTTCCTGAAAAACACCTGTTTAAGTTGGAATAAAGTGATCTGGATAGATAGACATTCAGAAGCCAAAAATGTATAGATGAATCATCAGGTTGGACATTCTTGGTCCCTCGACTCTTTGGTCTCTCTCACTGAGGGCTCCTCTGATCCCTCTATAAAAAGTACAGCCCCTTCCTTCCTCTCTCTGCTCTGCTTTATTTTTCTCCATAACATTCTACATCTCCATTTATTTCACATATTCTCTGTTGTTTCTCCCGCTAGAGTGTAAGTTATATGAAGGTAAGTATTTTTGTCTGTTTTTTAACTGCTGAATCTCTGGCGCCCAGGACAGGAGAATTTAGGCACATCAAACCTTTGGGTGTTAACGTTTGTTGAATGGTTGAATACATTAGAGATTTATGTTGTGGTTATAAAAAACTGTAAAAAGGTATAAAAGGCCAGGCTCAGAGAATGGATCTAAATGAGAAGGTTGGAACAGGGGCTTTAAATTGCTCTGCATATTTGAGCAAAGGCACATTTTTAGTTTTATTTCCCTACCAGCTCCAGAGGGCAAGAGAAGAGTGGGAGACTGGATGCAGGGAAGAGGAGTTTGGGAAAGATAATTTATAGGGTGTGTTCTCACCCTCAGGCTCTTGCTAACCTGAGGACACCTAGGACTTCCCTACACACCGTGTCCTGTTCTATAGCGTGGGACCCATGACACAATCTCTGTCCCACCTAATGAGACATGAGGAAGTCACCTGACCTGAAGCACCAAGAAAGAGGTTTCCTGGAACAGAGAATGGTCAGGAGACTGATTTCTGATTTTCAATTTGAAGTTGTACTTTGTACTAGGATACAATTAGTTTGTCATCTTCACACCTCGTTAAACACAGTGCCACACAATAGCAAGTTGAAGTTTGAGAAAATGAAGAATTCTATCTTTAGAAATGATAGAAATAGAGTTGAGGAAATAGAGCATACAACAAAATTTAAAGAGAAAAAAAATGTGAGAGAAAAGGTAAAACCTGGGAAATAAATTGAGAAGGTACAATATTTGATTATTAGAGAATAGGAAAATAGACCAGGAAAGAATGATCAAACAACGATGGAAGAAAATTTACTACAATTGAGAAAATACAAGTCTTCATTTTCATGGATTCGAGCGTGGACAAATGATGTAGATGTTGTGTTGTGACATTTCAGTAAAGCAAAGACAGGGACAAGACCCTGACAGCTCTCGGGGAGGAAAGGAATCTTGTGAAGTTTGGTAGCACACAGATTGGTATCCAACTTCTCTTGAATGACAATGAGTAACTAAGAGAACAGTTTCAGAATTCTGAGAGAAAATGTTTTTAAGCTCGAACTCGGCATCAAACCCACATTTTGATCTAGTAGGAGGCATAACTGAAGACACTTTCAGGCAAGGTCACAGAGTGTCTCTTTCATAGCCAACCTGAAGACCACACCTGACAGCAGGCTCTAGAGAAATGAGGGGGGAGGGGACACCAAGCAGTGGAAGACATGAAATAAACGAAGTGGAGGAAGTGCCAAGGAGCCAGCCGGGTGGCCCCCAGAGTAATGAGCTCTGACCGGCGCAACATGCCGCGTGCGGCCGTAGAACGAACAGAATGGATTCCCTCAGTGGCTGCAAAAGCCAGAAGATGTCGTTGAAAAAATGAGTAATAAATAGAAAAATACTGATAGAGAGAAAAAATTGTAAAAGAAAAATATGGCCAAACCGAGGGGCGGCCTGATTTTGAGAGATTGGTGGGAACTAAATAAAGGAATCCATTCGATCTTACCAGAGAAGCATGTTCCGCAAGTCCCTGAGGATTCATCACACTGGATCAATAAAGTGAAAATGTAATCCTGCCACATAACATGGCCTTTCTGGAGGAAAATATGTTTACATTGTCATAACACTAGTCATGTTTTCAAATATCAGTATCCACCAATACAAAGAGCATCAGGGAATTACTTCAGATATAGAACAGAGTGTAAATGGAACCAGGTTTTATGATTTTTTAAAAAAATCCTCACTCGAGGATATTTTTCCATTTATCTTCCATATAGAGTCGGGGAGGGGAGAGAAACACTGATGTGAGAGAGACACATCGACTGTTTGCCTTCCTCACGACCCCAACCAGGGCCCAGAACCAAACTGCAACTGAGGTACATGCTCTTGACGGGAACTGAACCCTGGACTCTTTGATCTGTGGGCCGATGCTCTAACTAGTGAGCACACTGGCCAAGGCCAGGTATTATGATTTTAAAGCAAAGTATACCTGACAAAAGGTAGTAGATGGGTAGGGAGTAGGGTGGAGTCACAGAACTCTCATTACACACTGAGATTAAGAGATGCCGTTGGAAGTTAATGGGAAGAGATACAGTTTTAGACGTATCGTTTGTATCTTCCACTCTCATGGATAGACTTCCCTCATCCACCAGAGGTGACAATTACCAAAAATTTGGACAAAGAGGAGGAGGGGATTGCAAATGGGGCTGTTAAAAGAAGTAATTTTCATCTGTCATGGTAGAGCATTTATAGAAAATGTTCGAAATTGATAAATTAAAAATAGAGACATATTTGTTAATTATTGCTGCATAACAAATTACCCTATAACTTTACAGCTTAAAATAATAAATGTTTATTAACTCAATGCATCAGGAATTTGTAGTGGGCTTGGCTGGGATATTCTGGCTCAGTTTTTTTTTTTAATACTTTTTTTCTTTATTGATTTTGGAGAGAGAGAAATAGAGAGGGAGAGAGACAGAAACATCAATGAGAGAGAACATGGATAGGCCGCCCCCCATATCCGCCCCCCCCCCCCCAGGTGATTGAGCCCACAACCCGGGCATGTGCCTTGGGAATCAAACCAGCGACCTCTTGGTGCATGGGTTGACGCTCAATCACTGGGCCACACCAGGCTGTGGCTCAGTTTTTCAAGAGGTTGCAGTCATCCTAAGACTTGACTGGGGCTGTCAATTTCACTCCCCCAATGGCTCACCATCCCGGCTGAGGGCAGGAGGCCTCATGTTCTCTCTACAGGGCTGCTGTAGTGTCCTCATGACTCTACACCTTCTATTCCTGTGATCCAAGAGCCCCATTGTTCCCTAGCCCAGAAGTCACACGCTCCCACTTGTGCCATATCCTACGGGTCACAGGTTGTGCTCTCAGGAGGTGGAAGTCAGTACCACTGAGGCTCATCTTGGGAACAGGCTGCCACCTATTATTTCGAGCTGTAAAGTAACCATGAAGAGTGTAAAATAAAGAATTGATTAAAAGAAGTTTTTGCACCATTCGATTTTTTTCTATATGTGCATAGTTTGATTAAAAATTAGTGTAGGACTTTTTAAAAATAGAAAGTAACAAGTATTACCCATAATTGTTTAACCCAGGAACTTTGTTTCTTTTCAGTTCTTGTCTCTTTCCTATTAAAGCATATATATACATTTATATATGATGGAAATGTAATAATATTGTATGTACTATTTAGTATGTTTCTTCCATTCAAAATTATTTAAATATTATTCATTTCATTATATCTTCTTTAAATATGATTTTAAAATATAACTTTTATATGAAGTACAATAATAACACATTTATTTTGAGATGTTTAGAAAATTCCCTCTAATTCCTTATAGACCTGTTAACTGTTTGGAGACTATCTCATATTCTTATTCTCAACCAGATATATATTTTGTTTAAAAGTGGGAGCATTGTGGAAAACCTGATTGTGATAGCTGGATTTTGTTCCTTTGTAATGGTATATTCTAATTTAACTCTCCTGTTATGGGGCATTAACTGTTTGCCATAGTTATTAAGGTGCTTTATAGCAATCACTGTGTACATTTCTTATGTCTTTTGGGTACATTCTTAAAAGTAGAAACACTGAGATGAAGTTTATGAGTAATTTCAAGGCCCTTGACAGAACACAAAGCTTCCCCTGAAAGTCACCTGTCCCACCACGCCTGGTCCTGTGTGCTGCTGTCCATACCCACTGACTGCAAATTGGGTGTTCCCTAGGGACAGCTTGGAGCAAAATAAACCCTGGCCGGTTTGTCTCAGCAGTTAGAGCGTCAGCCTGCAGTCCAGAGAGTCCCAGGTTTGGTTCCCGCTAAGGGCATGTACCTCGGTTGCAGTTTGTCCCCAGCCCTGGTTGGATCGTGCGGGTGGCAACCACTCAATGTGTCCCTTTCACATCGATGTTTCTCTCTCTTTCTCTCTCTCTTCCTTCCCCTCTATCTGAACAAAAATGGAAAAATGTCCTCGGGTGAGGATAAAAAAAAAAAAAGAAATCAGGTTCCAGCTCTGAGATTTAGTTTAAAGAGGGAAAAACCACGCAAAGCAACAAAGAAGAGAACTTTACTCTCTGTGGCTGCTCCGGTGGAAACCACTAGAACCACACACAGGGCATCTACTTGAAGTCTCTGCGTCGTCATTTCGCGATTCCTCCCTTCACAGTGGGTCTCTGCTCTCCCTGCTGCCATGCTCACGGACTCTTAAATTACATTTCCCTTTACTGGGATATAAAGATTAGATGTAATTTACCTAGTAGAACCAACTGATGGACAGCTCTACAGTGGAAGAGATATTAAGCTTGAAAAGCTAAGAACACTGTCCCTGCCTGTGTGCTGCCCACAGCATGTTTTGTTTTGTTTTTTAATTCTCACCTGAGTACAGTTTTCCATTTTTTTTGTTCAGGTAGAGTGGGAGGGAAAGAGTGGAAGAGAAAGAGAAAGATCAATGTGAAAGGGACACATCAAGTGGCTGCCATCCGCATGGCCCTGGTTAGGGCCTGGGACAAACTTCAAACGAGGTACGTGCCCTTAGTGGGAACCGAACCCGGGTCTCTCAGGACCGCAGGCCAATGATCTAACCGCTGAGCCAAACCAGCCAGGGCCCCACAGAATGTTTTAAAACCGACCCAGTATTTGTTCACAGATACCTCATGTCATCATCTTTAAATGACCATATCCATCCTATCACTACAATTTTGAACTAAGAAAAAAACAAAACAAAACAAAACCCACCACCCAACGATCCTGAATGATGCCACCTGTCACGTTAGCCGTCAGAACCCTTGACAAGGCCAGCAATTCTTGCAGCTATTTGATCATTTACCGGATTACATGGAAAATACAAATCTCTTGAAAAATATCTCCCTCAAATTTTATCTTCTTGGTTCTCTATATAATGGTAGTGCAAAGAAAGAAATTATTTGATAAATTTGATGCTTCCAGATAAGCAAATCCAATCATTCACTCTGGGAACCCAGCAAGGTGTCTGTGTCATCCCAGCTCGACTCCTCAAGAGTTTTGCCTCTTCACAGGGAGCCCCACTTCCTGCCTCTTGCTCTCCACTTCATTTATCATATGCGGCAGAAAACATCTTTCTTAGCTAATGCGCAGAGTTCCTTTACGGATCCAATATATTTAAACTCCCATTTAATAAGTAGTATTATGTTGCTGTTGGGAATTAGAAGTACAATTTCTGCCCCACAGGTTTTTTGTTTTGTTTTTTAAATTATTCCTCCCCTCCCCCCCAAGCTTTAATGAACTCAATTTCTTGAATTACTAGCAACAGGATAAGAGGACTATGGCCAGTTTGCCTAATAACTTTGGCTCACATAATTTTACATTTTGCTGTTTTTCAGAATTTTAACACCTATTTGATTAAGGGTGCAAAATGGCTTAAGTTTATAGTATTTTACAAAAATAAACATTTTTCTTTTTTCTGGTCTCATGGATGGTTGTCTCACTGTTACCCCTCTAATTGTTTTAATCTACATTTGAGCAATTAAGGACTTTTTCACTAGTTGGACTAAAGAGACTAACAATTTAAAAAAATGTTTCTAAGAAGTAGTATTTATCAAACCTCAGCCTTTCATCCAGAATAGATAATTTTTCCAGCTAATTTATAAATAAATATTAAACAATGACACACATGATTATACCCCGGTATTAGTACCTAGTATGACCTGCTAGAAGTCTGTCATGTCATTTCTTTCAAGGACAAATTCCAGCGACCCAATCAATCGTAAGATTGTCCAAAGAGACTATCACTGATTTTTCTGTGCGACATTGACCCTGCCTCCAGTACCTTTTCAAACACCTTTAAAAAAGCGAACATGCTCCAAAAGCATTGGCCACCCGTGTGCAAGTTAGTAGAAATCCTGTAGGGAAGATGCATGAAATGAAATCACACACCCACGGGTAACACACCAACCTCCCTGAAAGGCGACTTTGCTACCTCCTGTTTCTAGAGCCTCCATTTGCCCACCTCATTTGCCTGCTCGTGGGCTTTAAGATAATCTTACTTCCAACAACTCATAGCACCACCCCTGTTAAGTTTTATTTACCATGTGAGTAATGGGAGTTTGGGTGGAGAGAGAGACCTGCTAGACCTCTGGTTCTGAGGTCTCTACACTTGGTGTCCTTCTGACTAAACATTGAAGTAGAAACTGAGCAGAAGCTCTTTTTTTTTTTTTAGTTTTATTTCTGCTATAATAACCCTCATCTTCTCTGTAACTAAGGATGCTTCCATTTGAATAGGTAAATACATAGACATGTGAAAAAGAAAAGACAAGAATATTTTTAAAGAACTATTATCATTATTAAGCTGGAATCTGAGTCGTCTCAGTAGGCAGGAGGTTGAGGTGTCATCCTGGCATCCTGGAATTAAGGATGGGGCCACATTTCAAGGCTTGTCTTCCAACCCTAGGCACGGTGGTCTAAATCCCCTTGGGGGAAGATATGGGGACTTTCTGAGCTCAGCCTTCACAAAGGTTGGCCTGGCCCCATAAAAGAATCAATTGGCAAAGTCGTGTGCGTTGGAATGTGGGGAGCAGGTAGAAGGGCCAGGGAAGGCTTGTAGCAGTCTAGACTCCAGGGGTGAGGGGTCAGCAGCAATGCTGGAGAGTGATAAGGAGAGCATCCGTGATGCTGTGAGCAGGGAGCCAGGAAGGAGATGAGATAGAAATCTGGCCTCAACAAATGACTGGATGTCGGAAAGGGGCCCAAAGAGGAAGAGAGTTAAAAATGATTCCTGAGTTCTGAACCTGACTACTGGTGAGAGCAACAGTGGAAATTCATAAATTATAGGGAAGAGGATTGTGGGAAATGTAATGTTTTTGATTCTGGTTGCTTAGGATGTGTTAGTTGGTGATTGAATACCTGTAGCCTACAAATAAAAAGCATATTATTTATATTTAGATTTCAGCTTTTTGCATTAAGATAGTCCAGCACTGCATGCTAGAAATATTCTGATTTTTTTTTTTTCCTGTTGTGCTCTTTCCTGTGCTTATCAGGTTTTCTTGCCAAAACGAAGCATCTGTAGCTTAAAGATACATGTTGCTCATCCAAAGTCATGTCAGCTTTAGGAATGTATGCTTTTCAGAACTGGAGTACTAACATTACCCAGATGTTTCAAAACTGTGGTGTTAAATTCACCCAGATGTCTCTAATTGCATCTAGCTATTGCATCTTAAGTTCTTTGCTCATCTTGTCTGTTCCATTCATTTAATCTGCTATAAATCAATGTAGCTTTGAATTTTTTAAAGGACATTTGCAGACATCCAATAATATGAATGTGGAGAGAATAGATTTCATAAAGATATTCTTAGATCTCATAATAAAATAAATAAAAGAGTATCAGAAAACCCTAGAACTCTGGTACTGAAAGGATATTTAGGAGTAATTCTTTTCAGTTCTTTCATTTTACAAAGAGAAAATGTAGGTTCTGAGGATTTTAGAGACTTTATGGAGACACAGAAAAAGACGTTGTAGAGCTGGGATTAGACACCAGGAGTATTTGGTTTAATACCACATATGTGGATTTTGAAAGGCAGGGTTTTTGTTGTTGTTTGTTTTTCAATTTAATGAAAACAAAATACATGGAAAATAGAATGACTCTTCTATCTCCTCCCTCTCTTTTGCTTCAACCCCCCCCCCCGCCCCCTTCTATAGGGCCATTTATATCAGCTCACAAATATACTCTTACTTCTATTAAAAGAAAGTTTCTCACTTGACTCCACATCCTTCTCTAGCTATGGTCCTATGTTTTATTCTTTTTCACAGCAAATCTCTTACAGAAAATTTGTCTATATTCACTTTCTCCAACTTCTCTTCACAAAGTTTGTTGTTTTTTTAATATAATCTTCACATAACATAAAATTAAACATTTTAGGAGAATAAAAATAATACAGTCATATCAATAGATGCAGAAAAAGCATTTGACAAATCGAGCACCCATTTATGATAAAAACTTTAGCAAAGTGGGAATAGAGGAAACATACCTCAACATAATAAAGGTCATATATGACAAACACACCACTAACATCATACTCAATAATGAAAAGCTGAAAGCTATTTCTTTAAGATCAGGAACATAATAAGACTGTCTACTTTACTACTTACATTCATCATTTTGTTGGTAGTCCTAGCCACAGCAATCAGATAAGAAAAATAATAGGTATCAAATTGGAAAGGAAGAAGTAAAACTGTCATTATTTGCAGATGATGTAATACTATACACAGAGAACCCTAAAGAGTCCATCAAAAAACTATTAGAACTGATAAATTAATTCAGAAAAGTAGCAGGATATAAAATTAATATTCAGAAATAAGTCACATTTTTATACACCAATAATGAGCAATCAGAAAGAGAAATTAAAAATAATCTCATTTACAATTGCATTAAAAAAATAAAATAAAATAAAACACCTAGGAATAAGTTTAACCAAGGAGATAAAAGACCTATATTTGGAAATTATAAGACATTGAAGAAACTACAAATAAATGGAAGTATATACCATGCTCATCAAAAGGAAGAATTAATGTGGTTAAAATGTCCATACTACCCATAGCAATCTACAAATTCAATGCAATCCATATCAAATTACCAATGGCATTTCTCACAGATCTAGAACAAATATTCCAAAAATTTATATGGAACCACAAAAGACCCCGAATAGCCTCAGCAATATTGAGAAAGAAAAACAAAGTTGGCGGTATCACACTACCTGATATCAAACTATACTACAAGACCATAGTAATAAAAACAGCATGGTACTGGTATAAAAAAAGACATACAGGTCAATGGAACAGAACAGAGAGCCCAGAAATAAAGCCACACCTAAATGGTCAATTAACCAATGACAAAGAAGTTCAAGGATATATAATTGGGTAAAGACAGTCTCTTCAATAAACGGTGTTGGGAAAACTTGATAGACATATGCAAAAGAATGAAATTGGATCACTTCCTTCACCATATACAAGAATAAACTAAAATGGATTAAAGGCTTAAATGTAGGCCTGAAACCATAAAATTCCTAGAATAAAACATAGGTAGTAAACTCATCACTCTCAGTAATATTTTTTTGGATATGTCTCCTCAGGCAAGGGACATAAAAGAAAAAATGAACAAATTGGACTATATAAAACTAAAAAGGTTTTGCACAAGAAAAAAAAAAAAACCATTAACAAAATGAAAAGATAATCTACTGAAGGAGAGAAGACATTCACCCATGATACATCCAATAAAGGTATAATATCTAAAACATGTAAGGAACTCATAAAACCTAACACCAAAAAACAAAACAAAATAAAACAAACACACACACAAACACACAAAAACCAAACAAACCCCAAAAATAGTCTGATTAAAAAATGACAGAAAACCTAAATAGACCTCTCTCTAAAGAGGACATAGAGATGCCAACAGACACAGAAAAAGATACTAAACATCACTAATTATCATGAAAATGCAAATGAAAACCACAATAAGCTGTTATCCCACACCTGTCAAAATGATATCATCAATAAATCAACAAACAACAAATGTTGGGGAGAATATAAAGGAAAGGGAATCCTTGTGCACTGTTGGCAGGATTGTAAATGGTGCAGGCACAAGGGAAAACAGTATAAATGTTATTGAAAAATTAAGTGTATGACTACCTTATGACTCAGTAATTACACTTCTGGGCATTTACATAAAGAAATTCAAAACAGCCCTGGCCAGTTTGGCTCAGCGGTTAGAGCATCGGCCCGCAGACCAGAAAGTCCCGAGTTCGGTTCCTGCTAAGGGCATGTACCTCGGTTGCAATTTGTCCCTGGCCTGGGTTGGGGTCATGTGGGTGGCAACCACTTGATGTGTCTCTCTCTCTCTTCCTCCCTCTCTCCCTCCCGCTCTATATGAAGGTAAATGCAAAAAAAAAAAAAAAAAAATGTCCTCGGGTGAGGATTAAAAAAAAAAAGAATTCAAAACATATATCTTTGAAAAGATATATGCACCCTATGTACATTGCAGCATTATTTATAATAGCCAAGATGTATAAGCAACCTAAGTGATCATAAATAGATGATTAGAAAAAGAAGTAGTGCATATAGACAATAAAATATGACTTGACTTTAAAAGAAAAAATGAAATCTTGCCATTTGTGACAGCATGGATGGACCTAGAGTATATTATGCTATGTAAAATAAGTTGGAGAGAGACAAATATTGTATGATTTCACTTATATGTAGAATCTAAAACTATAATAAATGAATGAAACAAAATAAAAAATAAATGAACAAACAAAATAGAAACAAATTCATGGATACAGAGAACAACTTGATGATTGTCAGATGGGAGAGGCACTGGGGGACTGGGTGTAAAAGTGAAGGAGTTAAGAAGCACAAATTGGCAGTTATAAAAAAATCATGGGGATGTACAGTACAGCATAGGGAATATAGTCAATAATATTGTAATAACTATGTATGGTGCCAGGTGGGGACTGGATATATAGGAGGAATCA